>NW_023665638.1:0-1252500 GCF_014743375.2 Drosophila subpulchrella
AGACAGACAGACAGACAGACAGACAGACAGACAGACAGACAGACAGACAGGACAGACAGACAGACAGACAGACAGACAGACAGACAGACAGACAGACAGACAGACAGACAGACAGACAGACAGACAGACAGACAGACAGACAGACAGACAGACAGACAGACAGACAGACAGACAGACAGACAGGACAGACAGACAGACAGACAGACAGACAGACAGACAGACAGACAGACAGACAGACAGACAGACAGACAGACAGACAGACAGACAGACAGACAGACAGACAGACAGACAGACAGACAGACAGACAGACAGACAGACAGACAGACAGACAGACAGACAGACAGACAGACAGACAGACAGACAGACAGACAGACAGACAGACAGACAGACAGACAGACAGACAGACAGACAGACAGACAGACAGACAGACAGACAGACAGACAGACAGACAGACAGACAGACAGACAGACAGACAGACAGACAGACAGACAGACAGACAGACAGACAGACAGACAGACAGACAGACAGACAGACAGACAGACAGACAGACAGACAGACAGACAGACAGACAGACAGACAGACAGACAGACAGACAGACAGACAGACAGACAGACAGACAGACAGACAGACAGACAGACAGACAGACAGACAGACAGACAGACAGACAGACAGACAGACAGACAGACAGACAGACAGACAGACAGACAGACAGACAGACAGACAGACAGACAGACAGACAGACAGACAGACAGACAGACAGACAGACAGACAGACAGACAGACAGACAGACAGACAGACAGACAGACAGACAGACAGACAGACAGACAGACAGACAGACAGACAGACAGACAGACAGACAGACAGACAGACAGACAGACAGACAGACAGACAGACAGACAGACAGACAGACAGACAGACAGACAGACAGACAGACAGACAGACAGACAGACAGACAGACAGACAGACAGACAGACAGACAGACAGACAGACAGACAGACAGACAGACAGACAGACAGACAGACAGACAGACAGACAGACAGACAGACAGACAGACAGACAGACAGACAGACAGACAGACAGACAGACAGACAGACAGACAGACAGACAGACAGACAGACAGACAGACAGACAGACAGACAGACAGACAGACAGACAGACAGACAGACAGACAGACAGACAGACAGACAGACAGACAGACAGACAGACAGACAGACAGACAGACAGACAGACAGACAGACAGACAGACAGACAGACAGACAGACAGACAGACAGACAGACAGACAGACAGACAGACAGACAGACAGACAGACAGACAGACAGACAGACAGACAGACAGACAGACAGACAGACAGACAGACAGACAGACAGACAGACAGACAGACAGACAGACAGACAGTCAGACAGACAGACAGACAGACAGACAGACAGACAGACAGACAGACAGACAGACAGACAGACAGACAGACAGACAGACAGACAGACAGACAGACAGACAGACAGACAGACAGACAGACAGACAGACAGACAGACAGGACAGACAGACAGACAGACAGACAGACAGACAGACAGACAGACAGACAGACAGACAGACAGACAGACAGACAGACAGACAGACAGACAGACAGACAGACAGACAGACAGACAGACAGACAGACAGACAGACAGACAGACAGACAGACAGACAGACAGACAGACAGACAGACAGACAGACAGACAGACAGACAGACAGACAGACAGACAGACAGACAGACAGACAGACAGACAGACAGACAGACAGACAGACAGACAGACAGACAGACAGACAGACAGACAGACAGACAGACAGACAGACAGACAGACAGACAGACAGACAGACAGACAGACAGACAGACAGACAGACAGACAGACAGACAGACAGACAGACAGACAGACAGACAGACAGACAGACAGACAGACAGACAGACAGACAGACAGACAGACAGACAGACAGACAGACAGACAGACAGACAGACAGACAGACAGACAGACAGACAGACAGACAGACAGACAGACAGACAGACAGACAGACAGACAGACAGACAGACAGACAGACAGACAGACAGACAGACAGACAGACAGACAGACAGACAGACAGACAGACAGACAGACAGACAGACAGACAGACAGACAGACAGACAGACAGACAGACAGACAGACAGACAGACAGACAGACAGACAGACAGACAGACAGACAGACAGACAGACAGACAGACAGACAGACAGACAGACAGACAGACAGACAGACAGACAGACAGACAGACAGACAGACAGACAGACAGACAGACAGACAGACAGACAGACAGACAGACAGACAGACAGACAGGACAGACAGACAGACAGACAGACAGACAGACAGACAGACAGACAGACAGACAGACAGACAGACAGACAGACAGACAGACAGACAGACAGACAGACAGACAGACAGACAGACAGACAGACAGACAGACAGACAGACAGACAGACAGACAAGACAGACAGACACACAGACAGGACAGACAGACAGACAGACAGACAGACAGACAGACAGACAGACAGACAGACAGACAGACAGACAGACAGACAGACAGACAGACAGACAGACAGACAGACAGACAGACAGACAGACAGACAGACAGACAGACAGACAGACAGACAGACAGACAGACAGACAGACAGACAGACAGACAGACAGACAGACAGACAGACAGACAGACAGACAGACAGACAGACAGACAGACAGACAGACAGACAGACAGACAGACAGACAGACAGACAGACAGACAGACAGACAGACAGACAGACAGACAGACAGACAGACAGACAGACAGACAGACAGACAGACAGACAGACAGACAGACAGACAGACAGACAGACAGACAGACAGACAGACAGACAGACAGACAGACAGACAGACAGACAGACAGACAGACAGACAGACAGACAGACAGACAGACAGACAGACAGACAGACAGACAGACAGACAGACAGACAGACAGACAGACAGACAGACAGACAGACAGACAGACAGACAGACAGACAGACAGACAGACAGACAGACAGACAGACAGACAGACAGACAGACAGACAGACAGACAGACAGACAGACAGACAGACAGACAGGACAGACAGACAGACAGACAGACAGACAGACAGACAGACAGACAGACAGACAGACAGACAGACAGACAGACAGACAGACAGACAGACAGACAGACAGACAGGACAGACAGACAGACAGACAGACAGACAGACAGACAGACAGACAGACAGACAGACAGACAGACAGACAGACAGACAGACAGACAGACAGACAGACAGACAGACAGACAGACAGACAGACAGACAGACAGACAGACAGACAGACAGACAGACAGACAGACAGACAGACAGACAGACAGACAGACAGACAGACAGACAGACAGACAGACAGACAGACAGACAGACAGACAGACAGACAGACAGACAGACAGACAGACAGACAGACAGACAGACAGACAGACAGACAGACAGACAGACAGACAGACAGACAGACAGACAGACAGACAGACAGACAGACAGACAGACAGACAGACAGACAGACAGACAGACAGACAGACAGACAGACAGACAGACAGACAGACAGACAGACAGACAGACAGACAGACAGACAGACAGACAGACAGACAGACAGACAGACAGACAGACAGACAGACAGACAGACAGACAGACAGACAGACAGACAGACAGACAGACAGACAGACAGACAGACAGACAGACAGACAGACAGACAGACAGACAGACAGACAGACAGACAGACAGACAGACAGACAGACAGACAGACAGACAGACAGACAGACAGACAGACAGACAGACAGACAGACAGACAGACAGACAGACAGACAGACAGACAGACAGACAGACAGACAGACAGACAGACAGACAGACAGACAGACAGACAGACAGACAGACAGACAGACAGACAGACAGACAGACAGACAGACAGACAGACAGACAGACAGACAGACAGACAGACAGACAGACAGACAGACAGACAGACAGACAGACAGACAGACAGACAGACAGACAGACAGACAGACAGACAGACAGACAGACAGACAGACAGACAGACAGACAGACAGACAGACAGACAGACAGACAGACAGACAGACAGACAGACAGACAGACAGACAGACAGACAGACAGACAGACAGACAGACAGACAGACAGACAGACAGACAGACAGACAGACAGACAGACAGACAGACAGACAGACAGACAGACAGACAGACAGACAGACAGACAGACAGACAGACAGACAGACAGACAGACAGACAGACAGACAGACAGACAGACAGACAGGACAGACAGACAGACAGACAGACAGACAGACAGACAGACAGACAGACAGACAGACAGACAGACAGACAGACAGACAGACAGACAGACAGACAGACAGACAGACAGACAGACAGACAGACAGACAGACAGACAGACAGACAGACAGACAGACAGACAGACAGACAGACAGACAGACAGACAGACAGACAGACAGACAGACAGACAGACAGACAGACAGACAGACAGACAGACAGACAGACAGACAGACAGACAGACAGACAGACAGACAGACAGACAGACAGACAGACAGACAGACAGACAGACAGACAGACAGACAGACAGACAGACAGACAGACAGACAGACAGACAGACAGACAGACAGACAGACAGACAGACAGACAGACAGACAGACAGACAGACAGACAGACAGACAGACAGACAGACAGACAGACAGACAGACAGACAGACAGACAGACAGACAGACAGACAGACAGACAGACAGACAGACAGACAGGACAGACAGACAGACAGACAGACAGACAGACAGACAGACAGACAGACAGACAGACAGACAGACAGACAGACAGACAGACAGACAGACAGACAGACAGACAGACAGACAGACAGACAGACAGACAGACAGACAGACAGACAGACAGACAGACAGACAGACAGACAGACAGACAGACAGACAGACAGACAGACAGACAGACAGACAGACAGACAGACAGACAGACAGACAGACAGACAGACAGACAGACAGACAGACAGACAGACAGACAGACAGACAGACAGACAGAAGACAGACAGACAGACAGACAGACAGACAGACAGACAGACAGACAGACAGACAGACAGACAGACAGACAGACAGACAGACAGACAGACAGACAGACAGACAGACAGACAGACAGACAGACAGACAGACAGACAGACAGACAGACAGACAGACAGACAGAATGTCCAAATATATATACTCGTTGTTGTCGGAAACCATTAATCAGCTAAAGGGAGCAAAATGAAGATGGAGATGTACAAAGGTCAAGCGAGCGAGATTGTAATGCGCCACCTACCCGCTATCTCATTATATGGTTATGTGGGCGGCTGACAGATTTAAGCGTTATGTGCGTTTGGTGGCGTTGGAGTGGCCGTTGCAAATTTTGTTAGGTCAATCGATAGGTAGTGACGAGACCAATACATTTCAGTTATAATTTTATTCTAGCATTGGAGCTGTGCCACAGTTTAGAGTGGGCGTGGCATATTCGCGTTACAAGCTTGCGCTGCGTTCAATCCGGAATCTTAATCTGAAATCCCAATTCTATATCTTTGATAGTTTTCGGAGATATCCGCGTTCATATATATGTTTTTATGAAGTTTGTGAGCTTTAATGTGGACGTGACAACATTTTTTAGAACAATTGATAGGTATTGACGAGAACAATACATTTTAGTTAACTTTTTTCTAACGCTTAAATTGTAGGACCAACAGCTTTGTCGGCTTGACAAGAATAAAAGATATCATTTTAAATTCTGTCTAGCAAGAAAATATTAGTTGCCATAAGCGTTTTAAGGCGTTTTGGGCGACTTGTGGGCGTGGCATGTTTGCGTAAAAAAATTTGTGCTACGTACAAGGTCACGGAATCTAAATTTGAAATCCCAATTCGCTATCTTTGATATTTTCTAAGATATCTTTATGATTTTATGAAGTTTGTGGGCGGTTTGTAGGTCAATCGATAGGTATTGACGAGAACAATACATTATAGTTAACTTTTTATTTCTAACGCTTAAATTGTAGGAGCAACAGCTTTGGCGGCTTGTGGTTGTTAGAGTGGGCGTGTCAAGCTTTTTGGTTCAATCGATAGGTTTTGACGAGACTAATACATTTCAGTTAAATTTTTTCTATCATGAAAGTTGTAGGCGTTAAAGTTTTGGGCGGCTTGTGGCGTTAGAGTGGAAGTGGTGGCATGACATTTGCGCTGCGTACAAAGCTTAGGAATCTAAATATGAAGTCCTAGCCTTCTAGCTCTTATAGTTTCCGAGATCACAGCGTTCATACGGACAGACGGACATAGCTAGATTGAATCGGCTAGTGATGCTGATCAAGAATATATATACTTAATGGGGCGCGTCTAAAGCAAGGGTGGTCAAAAGTATTTTCACAAAACAAAAGTTAAATATACTTATAATTTGAACTTACATCTTGTTAACTTTGGCATCAATGGAAAGGTAACTTAAATGCCGTTTGAATGATATAATAATTTCTTAACCCACTCAGTACTTATTGAAAAGGACGAATTTGTGTGAAAATCTCCTTTTTGAACTTTTTTCCTTGACATGAAAACTTAAATTTTTTGATGCAAAAAGTGTCGTCAAACAAAAATAATAGCAATTCAAACAAAAATAATAGTAGCTGCAAAAAAGAATTTTCAAAAATCATTTTGCTTATATTTTTATGATTTTTTGAAGGTGACAATGTCGCAAAATAATTTGTATGAAAAAGAGAAAAATATGGCTCAAATGCCTGTTTCTAAGCATTTTCAAAAAATCATACAAAATATAAGCAAAATGATTTTTGAAAAATTCTTTTTGCAGTTATTATTATTTTGTTTGAAGAAAATTTTTGCATCAAACAATTTAAGTTTTCAAGTCGAGGAAAAAAGTTCAAAAAGTAGATCTTCACACAAATTCGTCCTTTCAATAAGTACTGAATGGGTTAAGGAACGTATTGTATCATTCAAACGGCATTTCAATTACCTTTCCATTAATGCCAAAGTTAACAAGAGGTATGTTTAAATTATGAAAATATTTAACTTTTGTTTTGTGAAAATACTTTTGACCACCCCTGTATATATAGTAGCGGGTGTATTTAAACTTTTCGCCAACAATGGAGTTTTACTTCAAAATGTGTCAAGAAAATAAACAAAAAATGCAAATTACAAAGAGGGCTTTCACGGTACCAGCGGAATTCCACTACCTTTTAAACGCAGTATCGATTGTGTTTTTCAGTTGATCAGTTCACCGAAAATAACCTTTATTTTCGAAGGGGCGCCGCAAGCTGGCTATCACGCCCCTACAAATCAATAATTTGAGTTTTTGTTAGTTAAAAATGTTGTTTTAAGTTTTTTGCAAAATTTTTTATTTTGTTTGTGAATTTTTTTATCAGCCAAATTGTTTAAATAAAAACGCTTTTGTTTTTTGAATCTAGTAAAATATGTTAACTGAAATGTGTCGGCTTCGTCGATACCTATCGATTGAATTATCCAAATTTTAGCACGCGGACTCTAACGCCCACAAACGCGCACAACGCTAAAGTCTGTCTGACGTCCAAATATTTAAATATTTTTGTAAAAATATTAATTGGATTTGTTTTGTTTATTAAAACCTATATTTATACATACAACTTGTTTCACATTTGAACATTCATTTATTACAAATTGTTTTAAACTTAAACATTCTTCATTTCATTAAGAAATTATGCCCAAATAATATAATCGTGACTAGTGGCGCCCCGCGATTTCGAAAAAAGTTGCTTTGCTGCTTGCATGTCTCCATCTCTTTACGCTCCCTTTAGTTGGTATCGGGCATCTGATAGTGGGGGCACTCGACTATAACGTTCTCCTTTGTTAATTGTTACATTGGTTACGTTTTACTCAGCCATGAGTGAAAGATTTAGTCGAAAGCCTCGAATAACATATAACCTCTCGGCAGCTAAGAAATTTAACTTATTCCACCTGTTAAATACTTGTTATTGAATACAATACTCTACAAGTAAAGGGTATAAAAGTGTTCTTAAAAAAGTAATATGAAATAATTGAATAAAACCGGCACAAGATAAAATACTTAGGCTTTTTACGTTCTTCTAAGCAGTTTAGGGCATACAAAATAAGAAATTTGAAGAAATGAACAAAAAAGAAGCACTAAGACATTGAAGAAGGTGACACGACTATTAGTTTTTACCGCAACTGTTTTTGAATATATTTTAGTTCGTCCATTAAAAATCGACATACTATATTAAGCATGCCTGTAGGCATGCTTTGTAAATTAACGTTCCCAACGTTAAACATGCCTATTTATACAATTCAACGCCTTTAATTACTTTGAAGTGTTTGTGGTCAAAAGTACTTACCATATCTTTTGGAATTGATATAGACCAGAATGCTACAGAGTTTGTATAAAAGAACGCACAGGAATATTATAACGCCTAGTTGAAAACTGTTTCTGAATTTCTTTATACGTTTTTTATAAACTCAATATCCAGAGAAACAGCTAAAGTTTAGACATAATTTCAAAAAAACTTATTATCCAAAAAACAATAAATCTGATATAATAAATTCAACAATTTGAAAAAATGGAGTTTAAAAAAATATAAGAAATATTCCAGGCCATTTCCTGATACTGACGGTGATGATATAGTGATATCCGGAATGTCTGGAAAATTTCCGAACTGCCGCAACATATCTGAATACAAGTATAAGCTCTATAATAATAAGGTAAGTACCAATTGTGCGCTTTATTCGGGGAGAACTATATTGCTGTACCTTAGGTTGGTGGATGATGAAAGAATTAAAGAACTAAAGCGAGATTTATCCTAGTTGAAAGGGTTGTAATATTTATTCTACATATTCTTATATAAAATATTGTGAGTCAACAGTTAAAATTTTTGCTGGAAAATCGTAAAAGACTAAATCAAAATTGCTGATTAAAGGAGTTCATCATTTCCAGAACACCATATTTATTTTCTTAATACGCCTATAGCTGACAAATATGTATTTATATTAAGTATTATATTAAAATCAGCTTTGTTGGTAATTTTTTTAAAAATTTCATACAATATTTTAGATGAAGTGTAAGTTATAAGTTATTATCGATGTTATTAGCGCTAGAATTCGAGTAGAATTTATGTCAATTCTGTAAGGTAACCAAGGATTAATTCATACATATGATGTTCAAGGACTTTTACTCATTTCCTTTTCCGCTAACAACAAACAGAAACAAATTGTATATATTGTTGTACCGGCTTTTAAAAGGGTATTAGATTCGTGACAAAAAAGTTTCTCTTGTGAATCACCTCGTGAATACCAGCGGGACATGACCTGCCGGTGACACGTCCCACGTGAAATTCAGAATATTTTCGATGTGTTTTAACTTATGTAATCACCTGCAAGTGAAACGTTCCACGTGAAATCACTTGTGAAATTCAGAATATTTCCAATGAAGTTTCACTTATGAAAATATAGAATTTAAAATACATATATTTTTATTTACTTTTAAATTCATTTTAATTAAATAGTGTTAGTTCGGTTTTCTGTTAAAGGACAGTTTTTGTAAGACTAGTTTTATGTTTCGTTGATTTGCTTTTTACAGTGGTCATCGCCTTCCTTAAAAATTTGTCCGCGTCCTCCGAGTCCTTGGCCAACGGTCCTGAAAAAAAAGATATTAGCATATATTTAAAAAATGCGTTTTATTTGTTTATTTGTATATTTATCTTTAAGAGCTGTGTATAAACCTTTGCGGGATTTTTATTGGCACAAAACATTTCATCATCTACTTTCGGCTAAACGGAACCCATTGAATCTTAAACTTAATGTTACACTTACCTGCCTTTATTATATTAACTTAAAGAAACGATTAAAATAACTCTGCTGCGCACAATTTAAATGGATGCTTCCCTTTCAATCACTTAAACAGAATGCACAAAGTCTTCCTCTCCCCCTTTACTTGATTTCTTTTGTTTCGAATGTATCCGAATGTATAATTTTGACTTCTTGAGTAAAAAAAACAAGAAAGAACGTTATAGTCGAGTACCTCGACGATCAGATACCCGTTACTCAGCTAAAGGGACCAAAGGAAAATGGAGATATGCAAGCAGCAAATGCGCCAACTACCGGCGGTAGACAGATTTAAGCGTTGTGGGCGTTAGAGTGGGCGTGCCAAAGTTTTTTTTAAATCAATCGATAGGTGTTGACAAGTCCAATACATTTCAGTTAAAATTTTTTATCTAGCATGGAAATTGTGGGCGCCACAGATTTGGGCGGCTTGTGGGCGTTAGAGTGGGGCGTGGCATATTCGCGTACCAAACTTGCGCTGCACTCAAGCCTACGGAATCTAAATCTGAAATCCCGTTGCTCTATCTTAGATATTTTCCGAAATATCCGCGTTCATATTTACGATTTTTTGAAGTTTGTGGCGGTTTGTGGGCGATAAAGTGGGCGTGGCAAACTTTTTTTTAGGTCAATCGGTAGGTATTGATGAGAACAATGCATTTCAGCTAAAATTTGTGTTCTAGCATCAAAACTGTAGGAGCCACAGTTTTGGGCGGTTTTTTGGGCGTTAGAGTGGGCGTGGCACTCTTCTGAAACAAACTTGCGCTGCGCAGGAATCTCAGGAATCTGCATGCCTAATCCCAGTATTGTAGCTCTTATAGTTTCCGAGATCTCAGCGTTCATACGGACAGACGGACAGACGGACATGGCTAGATCGATTCGGCTAGTGATCCTGATCAAGAATATATATACTTTATGGGGTCGGAAACGCTTCCTTCTGCCTGTTACATACTTTCCGACGAATCTAGTATACCCTTTTACTCTACGAGTAACGGGTATAAAAACAAGGAAGAACGCTATAGTCGAGTGCCTCGAGTATCAGATACCCGTTACTCAACTAAAGGGACCAAAGGGAAATGGAGATAAGCAAGCAGCAAAGCGAGATTGAAATGCGCCACGTACCGGCGGTAGACACATTTAAGCGTTACGGGCGTTAGGGTGGGCGTGGAAATTTTTTTTTTCGGTCAATCGATAGGTATTGACGAGACCAATACAGTTCAGTTAAAATTTTGTATCTAGCATGAAAATTGTGGGCGCCACAGGCTTGGGCGGTTTGTGGGCGTTGCATATTCGCGTAACAAGCTTGCGCTGCGTTTAAGGCTACGGAATCTAATTCTGAGACCCCAATTCTCTATTTTTGAGAGTTTCCGAGATATCCACGTTAATATTTACGATTTTGTGAAGTTTGTGGGCGGTTTCTGGGCGTTAAAATGGGCGTGGCAAACTTTTTTTTTATCAATCGATAGGTATTGATGAGAACAATACATTTCAGTTAAAACTTTTATTCTAGCATCAAAACTGTAGGAGCCACAGTCTTTGGCGGCTTGTGGGCGTTAGAGTGGGCGTGGCACTCTGCTGACAACAAACTTGCGCTGCGTAAAAAGCTCAGGAACCTGCACGCCAAATCTCAATAACCTAGCTCTTATAGTTTCCGAGATCTCAGCGTTCATCCGGACAGACAGACAGACGGACAGACGGATATGGCTAGATCGACTCGGCTAGTGATCCTGATCAAGAATATATATACTTTATGGGGTCAGAAACGCTTCCTTCTGCCTGTAACATACTTTCCGACGAATCTAGTATACCCTTTTACTCTACGGTGCTAGAATAAAAACTTTAACTGAAATGTATTGTTCTCATCAATACCTATCGATTGACCCAAAAAAAAAGTTTGCCACGCCCACTTTAACCGCCCCCAAACTTCAAAAAAATCGTAAATTTGAACGTGGATATCTCGGAAACTATCAAAGATAGAGAATCGGGATCTCAGATTTAGATTCCGTAGCTTTGTACGCAGCGCAATTTTGTTACGCGGGAATGCCACGCCCCACTCTAACGCCCACAAACCGCCCAAGCCTGTGGCGCCCACAATTTTCATGCTAGATACAAAATTTTAACTGAACTGTATTGGTCTCGTCAATACCTATCGATTGATCCAAAAAAAATTTGCCACGCCTACCCTAACGCCCACAATGCTTAAATCTGTCTTCCGCCGGTAGGTGGCGCATTTAAATCTCGCTTTGCTGCTTGCATATCTCCATTTCCCTTTGGTCCCTTAAGCTGAGTAACGGGTATCTGATAGTCGAGGTACTCGACTATAGCGTTCTCCCTTGTTTTTTCCTTTATTTCTCCCAAAAAGCGAATAAAAAATACTATTTACTCCGATACATTGATCGCACTTTAAAAACACAAAACCTGTTGACGCAAAAAAAAATATTTGGGGCAAACTTTCACAAAACTATAAACATTACTAGTAAAGTAAAAGGGTATATTTTCTGCAGGGAAAAGTATGAAACAGGTAGGAGAAGGTGCCTCTGTCAAATTTTGTTAGCAGCCTTCTCGCACTCTACTGAGTTTGCTAATTATAAATTTCTATTTGGTTATAATATAATTATAATAATGAATAGTCCGATTTCAATCATTTTTGGCATGTAGATGTGTATTGATAATAAGAACAAAATCAGTGGGCATCGTGGCATTGTGCAGAAACAAATTTGCGCTGCGCAGAAAGCACAAGAATAAACATGCAAAGTCCCAACATTCTATGTAGCTTCTATAGTTTCCGAGATCTCAGCGTTTATACGGACATGGCTAGATCGACTCGGCTAGTGATCCTGATCAAGATTATATAATTACAAGTTTGCACCATAACATAAACTTCTTCTACGATCATACCTCGGTTATGAGATGTAGAGCTTATTATGGGTGGACTTAGCTATAACTAAGTGAGTTTTCTAATTGCCCTTTGGATTGTTAATTGATAATGCACCGGCGGATCAATCCGAATGTTTAGTATAGATCTTTGGGTATTCTTTAACATGGTAGTTTTCCGTTGAGGGTCAAAAAGTGTGGGAACGAGTTGATAGTGTAACCTGATTAGTCCTGGATGTTAGGTCTAGACTTTGGCTACATTTGCAATTAGACACTGGTTGGAGTACTAAGGTTATCTGAAGGGTAGATTCTGGGGTGGTGTATATGTGTACGGACATTTGTGTAAACTTTACATTGTAAAGTTATGTAGGGCTATGGATATGTCTCTATATATACTTTATGGGGTCGGAAACGCTTCCTTTTATCTGTTACATACTTTCCCACGAATCTAGTATACCCTTTTACTCTACTAGTAACGGGTATAAAAACTTAATTGTTTATCTAAGTTGAAATCAACTTCTTGAACATGATCTTTTTTTTTTAAATGTGTTGCTGCAAAGATTAATCGATTAAAAAGATTAAAAATATACTTGGATAAATATAGTCGGAAAGTATGTAACAGGCAGAAGGAAGCGTTTCCGACCCCAAAAAGTATATATATTCTTGATCAGGATCACTAGCCGAGTAGATGTAGCCATGTCCGTAGGTCCGTCTGTCCGTCCGGATGAACGCTGAGATCTTGGAAACTATAAGAGCTAGGCTATTGGAATTTGGAATACAGATTCCTGGGCTTCTTACGCAGCGCAAGTTTGTTTTAGCGGGGTGCCACGCCCACGCTCTAACGCCCACGCTCTAACGCCCACAAACCACCTAAAACAATGGCTCCTACAGCTTTGATGCTAGAATAAAACCTATTAACTGAAATGTAAATGTAATCATTACCTATCGATTGACCCAAAAAAAGGTTTGCAACGTCCACTTTAACGCCCACAATCCGCCCACAAACTTCAAAAAATCGCAAGTATAAATGCGGATATCTCGGAATCCATCAATGACAGAGAATTGGGATTTCAGAATAAGATTCCGTAGCCTTGAACGCAGTGCAGGTTTGTTACGCGAATATGCCACGCCCACTCTAACGCCCACAAGCCGCCTAAGCCTGTGGCGCCCACAATTTTCATGCTAGATAAAAAGTTTTAACTGAAAATGTATTAGTCTCGTCAATACCTATCCATTGACCGAAAATGTCAAATGTCGTAGCCTTGAACGCAGTGCAGGTTTGTTACGCGAATATGCAACGCCTAATCTAACGCCCACAAGCCGCACAAGCCTGTGGCGCCCACAATTTTCATGCTAGATTAAAAGTTTTAACTGAAATGTATTAGTCTCGTCAATGCCTATCGATTAACTGAAAAAATAATTGCCACGCCCACTCTAACGCCCATAACGCTTAAATCTGTCTACCGCCCACATAATCATATATTGAGATCGCGGGTAGGTGGCGCATTTTAATTTTGCTTTTCTGCGTGCATATCTCCTTTTCCCTTTGGTCCTTTAGCTGAGTAACGGGTATCTGATAGTCGAGGTACTTTTAAAATTAAATGTTCAAAATGGAGTTTCAACATTTTCAAATTTGGGGAGTTCCTGGTTAAATATATATATACCTTACCTCGTTTTTTTTTTCGCGCGGGATAATTTTTTTATTTTTATATGTACACTGGTCGGCATATGTATTTTGACAAAATAAAAGTTAAGTATACTCATAACTTGAATTTACTTCTTGTAAACTATAGGCATCAATGGAAAGGTAATTTCAATGCCGTTTGAATGATACAATACATTTCTTTACCCATTCAGTACTTATTGAAAAGGACGAATTTGTGTAAATCAACTTTTAAATTTTTTTTAAAAACTTTTTCCTCGTCTTGAAAACTTAAATTTTTTGATGCAAAAAGTTTCTTCAAACAAAAACAATAGTAACTGCAAAAAGAATTTTTCAAAAATCATTTTGCTTATATTTTTTATGATTTTTTGAAGGTGACAATGTCGGAAAAAATTTGTATGAAAAAGACAAAAATATGGCTCAAATGCCTGTTTTTAAGCATTTTCAAAAATTCATAAAAAATATAAGAAAAATGATTTTTGAAAAATTCTTTTTGCAGTTACTATTGTTTTTGTTTGAAGAAACTTTTTGCATCAAAAAATTTAAGTTTTCAAGACGAGGAAAAAAGTTTTTAAAAAAAATTTAAAAGTTGATTTACACAAATTCGTCCTTTTCAATAAGTACTGAATGGGTAAAGAAATGTATTGTATCATTCAAACGGCATTGAAATTACCTTTCCATTGATGCCTATAGTTTACAAGAAGTAAATTCAAGTTATGAGTATACTTAACTTTTATTTTGTCAAAATACATATGCCGACCACTGTACTTCTAATAATAAATAAATTTTTTGTCATCAGCAAAATACCAAAATACATAAAACTCTAACAATAACAAAACAAAAGACATCAAAACTAGCATGGACACAAATCTCATTATTCTTTTATATTTTCATTTTCTGAAGTTAAGTGATCAAAATCTGTGCTAGAAAATTTACTATTAATCGTTTTAACAGAGACAGAGAATCAGATTTTGAGATAATAGGATAAAGTCTATTATAGTCAGAGCATAATACTCTGAAAGGTTCATGCAAGTCATAGTTAGATCTTCAATGATTTAAAATTAAGGGAATGTTATTTCTTGTTAATCTGCATGGAACAGAAAAGCTTAGCTGGCAAGTCGGGGCTATCAATTTCACCTCGAATAAGGTAATAAATAAAGACTATTCCAAGCATCGTTCTGCGGTTGGCTTGGAAGTGTAAGTAAATTAGGAGTAATCTACCAGAATAAGAAGGTTAAATCTGGTTTGCATCCCAGCCTTAAATCAAAATATCAAAAAGTTATTCTGTACAGATTCGATACGATCAACATGAATTCCGTTTTGGGGACTCCAGACGGGAGAGCCATACTCAAGTATCGGGCGGACAAGCGAAATAAATGTTTGAAAATTATTGAAGAAATCATGTAAGTTAAAGTAAACATTTTTTGTTTAAACTAATAAACGTTGCTAATTTTCAGGGGTAAACATAGGTCAGCAGCACAAGATTAAAAGGGTATACTAGATTCGTCGGAAAGTATGTAACAGGCAGAAGGAAGCGTTTCCGACCCCATAAAGTATATATATTCTTCATCAGGATCACTAGCCAAGTCGATCTAGCCATGTCCGTCTGTCCGTATGAACGCTGAGATCTCGAAAACTATAGGAGCTACAATACTGGGATTAGGCATGCAGATTCCTGCGCAGCGCAAGTTTGTTTCAGAAGAGTGCCACGCCCACTCCAACGCCCACAAACCGCCCAAAGCTGTGGCTCCTACAGTTTTGATGCTAGAACAAAAATTTTAACTGAAATGTATTGTTCTCATCAATACCTACCGATTGACCTAAAAAAAGTTTGCCACGCCCACTTTAACGCCCAAAAACCGCTCACAAACTTCAAAAAATCGTAAATATGAACGCGGATATCTCGGAAAATATCAAAGATGAAGAAACGGGATTTCAGATTTAGATTCCGTAAGCTTGAGCGCAGCGCAAGTTTGTTACGCGAATATGCCACGCCCACTCTAACGCCCACAAACCGCCCAAATCGGTGGCGCCCACAATTTTTATGCTAGATACAAAATTTTAACTGAAATGTATTGGTCTCGTCAATACCTATCGATTGATTAAAAAAAGCTTTGCCACGCCCACTCTAACGCCCACAACGCTTAAATCTGTCTACCGCCGGTAGGTGGCGCATTTGCTGCTTGCATATCCCCATTTTCCTTTGGTCCCTTTAGCTGAGTAACGGGTATCTGATAGTCGAGGTACTCGACTATAGTGTTCTTCCTTTTTGAAAATATTTGCTGCTTTCTGCCACCAATTTTACTTCAATACTTTCTGAGGTAAGTAAAGTGTAGATAATTTAGTTCAATATGAACACAATAAAATAACATTCAATTGTACATATGTACATTGAACATACAAACTAAAAACAAATTAATTTAATTTTTTAATTAATTAAAATAACAATTATTTGTATATAATTGTACATACAACAGTGTAATTGTGCCAAAATAAATATAATGTATATTTGTAATATATATACACATGTATATAAATATATTATATTCAATTTGTTTTATATAGAAGTATTTCAGAATCGCAAAAAAAGGGTGGGCACAGCAAGGACTGAACTGCGTAAATGATAAAAGTACATAAATAAGAAGGAAGCAGCAAAGCCCCGTACAGCAGGGGAGTGATTCCGATCAAAAATTAGTTGCGTTCTTGAATATTGAAATATAAAAAAATATGAAATTGAAGTCCAGTTTTATGTATTCCTTCGGAAAGCTTACAGATATTTGATTTTTGAAAGCATCTAGGTGCATTTCTGGGTACATGTTACAGGTGCATTAAAAAAGATTGCGTCTAGAATAAACACATTCTTTGTTGCATCTAGGTGCATTCAAAATATATGCACCTAGATGCATGTAACGGGTGCATTCTTTTTTGTCCCGCACCCGTGTAAAAGAAATGGACAGACTCATCACTTTTGGCACAGGTTGTTTTTCTTTATGAAAGAACGGGTGCTGGAATGCAGTCATTTACGACTGGGAAGGAATCACGTGTTATGAAATAATTACACACATACATGTAAAGCAGCAGCGTCACTTTCCGTTTTTTTCTATTTTTACAATTTATTTATAATCAACGTTCACTTTCACTGTTATTAAACACTTATGATATAATTAATAACTGACTACATACGATTTAGTAGCAACAGCGATTAAAATGTTTCAGTCTGTCGTCAGCAACAATTTACGAGGGCCGAAATTTACTGAGAGAATGTCTCTCTCATTTCATTTAAGACCAAGAAAAACTTGGGGCTGGTATCGAAATTGCTGCTTCTCATTTTACGAGATCGAGAACGATGTGTTCTAAGATGTGTGTCAAAAACACTTGTAACACTAGAAAAAATGAGAAGAACAAATACTGAAATCAAGCAGACTTTCTCTTGGTTTTTTCGGTTTTAAGTTTTCTCAGTGAAGAAGCAGTTTTAAGATGGTTAATTCCATGCTAACGTTCTTAAAGGTTTTAGCAGTGAGTTGCAGTCCATTATCCCTGACTTTTCTTCTGTAGTAAGCCATAATTGCAAACAGCTGTGGCACACCAGACATGCTAACGTGATAGGTGCTTTGTGAAGAACCATGAGCATTTTATTTCGATGCCTGCGAGGAATAATAATTCCGTTGACTTCCGAGTAGAGGCATAGCATCTAATTGTTAATCGTCAAAGCAAATACGCGATTGAAGTAAGGTTGCGTTTCGGGACCATCCTGTTGATACAAATTGATATGCTCTCTTCATCCGAAGGCTATTGATATTATAGTGTTTTCAATATTTATTTTGCTTGTTCGTTCCGATCACACTGGCCAGGTTTCTTTGAATGTTTATACCCGTTACTCGTAGAGTAAAAGGGTATACTAGATTCGTCGGAAAGTATGTAACAGGCAGAAGGAAGCGTTTCCGACCCCATAAAGTATATATATTCTTGATCAGGATCACTAGCCGAGTCGATCTAGCCATGTCCGTCTGTCCGTCTGTCCGTCTGTCCGTCTGTCCGGATGAACGCTGAGATCTTGGAAACTATGAGAGCTAGGCTATTGAGATTTGGCGAGCAGATTCCTGAGCTTCTTACGCAGCGCAAGTTTGTTTCAGTAGAGTGCCACGCCCACTCTAACGCCCACAAACCGCCCAAAACTGTGGCTCCTACAGTTTTGATGCTAGAGTAAGAATTTAAACTGAAATGAATTGTTCTCATCAATACCTATCGATTGACTTAAAAAAAAGTTTGCCACGCCCACTTTAACGCCCACAAACCGCCCACAAACGTCAAAAAATCGTAAGTATGAACGCGGATATCTCGGAAACTATTAAAGATAGAGTATTGGGATTTCAGATTTAGATTCCGTAGCCTTGTACGCAGCGCAAGTTTGTTATGCGAATATGCCACGCCCACTCTAACGCCCACAAACCGCCCAAGCCTGTGGCGCCCACAATTTTTATGCTAGATTAAAAATTTTAACTGAAATGTATTGGTCTCGTCAATGCCTATCGATTGATCCAAAAAAAAATTTGCCACGCCTACCCTAACGCCCACAATGCTTAAATCTGTCTTCCGCCGGTAGGTGGCGCATTTAAATCTCGCTTTGCTGCTTGCATATCTCCATTTCCCTTTGGTCCCTTTAGGTGAGTAACGGGTATCTGATAGTCGAGGTACTCGACCATAGCGTTCTTTCTTGTTTTCTTCTCCTCTCTTCGTGTATTTCTTCGGGATGGGACATAAACCCCGATACTTCAAAACCAGCGATAACACACATAACATATCCAGGGTTACACGCATAATATTATATAATTAACTTAAAACTACGTTGGCCATGATTATACTAGGAGTGGTTGCTTGCACAGTTCTTATTACTACAATTCAGCCGTCCTGACTATGAGGATCTCCCGATACTCGTTGACTTACTTCTAGTAACAATGCTACTTTGGCCATATTTATTTATTTTACAGGTGTCGTTTACATCTATGTTTTTACTATTACTTTCAGTAATGCTAGTTTTGTTTTTATTTACAATAACTTTATTTGTATTGTCAATTTCCCTCGCAGAATTTATTTTCTTATCTTTTATATCTACACTTTCATCAACATCAACTTTTTCTTTTCTATTAAGCCAAGGTTTCATATTATGCACCGCCCATATACCAGAATATGGCACTTGGGAATGCTGAAAACTCTCTCCACCTTTAATAAAGTACCTATCATTATCTAACGCCTTGGATACAACATACGGTCTTTTGAATTTGGATATAATCTGGTGAATTTTGTACATGCTTCAATTATTACTAGTATGTGCTTTTATTCGTTTCTTTGCTGTTTATCGGACCATAGTGATCAATATAAATAACGTCAAACGGACTTGTTCCTTTCGGAATGGGATGTAAAAAACCCTCAGTTTTACCTGTTTTATTGGAAAATGCTATACACTTTAGGCAGTTCTTTATGTGAATCTCAAACTTCTTTCTTATAGCCTAGTACTCAGATCGGGTAAGAGTTTCACTAGTTGAAAGATCTTATTCTTTGTAGTGTGACCGAAGTTTTCAATGCAATGCAATGCATGTAGCATGGTCTTACTGACAAGCAGATGGGTTTGTTGCCAAACGAAAAACAAATCAATTGGGGAAATCTAAAAAGGAGGAGTCTGCTGGTACACAAACAAATTAAATTCAAAATAAGTGGAATGTTCAACGAATGTTTTTATTTATGTAAACTAGTAGTTTAAAGCTTCTTTCTCGTCCCATGGATGCTTCGCCATCTTTCCCGTGCCACAGCAGTCCAGCTCCGAGTACCAAAAAAGTGGGAGCCGGATCGGGAACGGGGTTGATCCGCTGATGCTGCAGGAAGTCGCCCAGGTTCCTGGCAGTGGGTGGCTATGACTTCTCCAACTGTTCCTTAGCGGGCGCCCTATTTTCCTCCTCCCTATAGAAGCCAGCGGGTCCTCCAGCTCCGCTTAAGCTGCCAAGTAGCTGGTGGTGGTGGTGTACAGAGTCTAATAGAGAGGTGGTCGGAGATCATATTACTGATGGTTCTGCTAAAAAGATACTTCTATTAGTACAACGCAACCAAATTCTTTTGGCCAGATCTTACTTTCTTTGCGAGGACACGCCCGGCAGGATGTCCATGTAGAGAGCGAAGTCCCACTCGGCATGTTCCTTCCCACTGGGATTCTCCACTTTTTTTTATCATCTGCACGGATCTCCTGCAGTCGATTTTGGGGATTTCCTTCCATTTTTAATTTATAGTTTCCTCACTCGCTAAATCAGGTACTTTTCTTGAATTTCTTTAGCTCATCTGAGTACCGCGCTGAAAAACAGACCCGACGAAAAGCGTTAGCCGCTTATTTGCCTCTCGTTCACTCATATGGTTAGCTCGCGGTTTTCGTCGATGTGAGTACTAGGCTTATACATGGAAACCAGTAACTCTTACTTATGAGGTCCGTTACTTTGTCAATTCCCTTCAGTTCCAAAAAAAAAGTTTCACTTGTGAATCACCTTGTGAATCCCGTGGGACATGTCCTCTTGCACAAGTGAAGAACAAGTGACGCTCCATATGGAAAATTGTATGGGATGTCCGCATTTTCACAAGTGAAAATTCAAATGAAAATTTTTCGAAGTCCCACGGGATTTCACTGGTTCCTTATACTCATTTATCGTATGGCTAGTCTCGTGCCCGTGACACGTCCCACGTGAAATCACTTGTGAAAATCAGAATATTTCCAATGAGTTTCCACTTATGAAATCACTTGCAAGTGACACGTCTCAAGTGAAATCACTTGTGAAAATCAGAATTTTTCTTATGAGTCACTTGCAAGTGACACGTCCCAAGTGAAATCACTTGTGAAACTCAGAATATTTCGCATGAATTTTCACTTATGAAAATATATAATTTTTAATACATACAATTTTAATTACATTTTAATTAAATCGTATTATTCAGATTTTCAATAAGGGGACAAATATTGTCAGAATTTCTGTTTTTTTGTTTTGTTAGTTTGCTTTTCACGTTCGTCATCGCCTTTCTCCAACATGTGTCCGGGTTGTCGGAATCCTTAGCCAACGCTCCAGAAAAAATGTATGGGCATTTTAAAACATGCGTTTTACTTTTAAATTTGTATATTTACCTTTAAGAGCTGTGTATAAACCCTTTGCGGGACTTTTTTTGCCACAAAACATTTCGTCATCCACTTTCGGCTAACGGAACCCATTGAATACCTTCAAAATGTACGTACTTTAAACTAAGATCAATGCACAACATCTTAAACTTAGCGTAGCACTTACCTGACTTTATTATATTAACTTAAAGAAACGATTAAAGTAACTCTGCTGCGCACAATTAAAATGGATGCTTCCCATTCAATCACTCAAACAGGATGCACCAAGTCTTCTTCTTCTCACCCCTTTACTTGATTTCTTTTGTTTTCTCTTCGTTGTTGGCGCGTGCCACTGCACCTATACCCTTTCTAAAGCGAACAAGGAAGAACGCTATAGTCGAGTACCTCGACTATCAGATACCCGTTACTCAGCTAAAGGGACCAAAGGAAAGTGGAGATATGCAAGCAGCAAATGCGCCACCTACCGGCGGTAGACAGATTTAAGCGTTGTGGGCGTTAGAGTGAGCGTGGCAAAGTTATTTTTAATCAATCGATAGGTATTGATGAGACCAATACATTTCAGTTAAAATTTTTTATCTAGCACGAAAATTGTGGGCGCCACAGGCTTTGGCGGTTTGTGGGCGTTAGAGTGGGCGTGACAAACTTTTTTTGGCTCAATCGATAGGTATTGACGAGACCAATACATTTCAGTTTAAATTTTTTATCTAGCATGAAAATTGTGGGCGCCACAGATTTGGGCGGTTTGTGGGCGTTAGAGTGGGCGTGGCATATTCGCGTAGCAAACTTGCGCTGCGCTCAAGCCTACGGAATCTAAATCTGAAAGTCCAATTCTCTATCTTTGATATTTTCCGAGATATCCGCGTTCATATGTACGATTTTTTGAAGTTTGTGGGCGGTTTGTGGGCGTTAAAGTGGGCGTGGCAATTTTTATTTTAAGTCAATCGGTAGGTATTGATGAGAACAATACATTTCAGTTAAAATTTTTGTTCTAGCATCAAAGCTGTAGGAGCCACAGCTTTGGGCGGTTTGTGGGCGTTAGAGTGGGCGTGGCACTCTTCTGAAACAAACTTGCGCTGCGCAGGAATCTCAGGAATCTGCATGCCTAATCCCAGTACTGCAGCTCTTATAGTTTCCGAGATCTCAGCGTTCATACGGACAGACGGTCCTGATCAAGAATATATATACTTTATGGGGTCGGAAACGCTTCCTTCTGCCTGTTACATACTTTCCGACGAATCTAGTATACCCTTTTACTCTATGAGTAACGGGTATAAAAATATCCGACTACATAATTTTTACTTCGTGAGTAAAAAACACAATATGAATTTTTTTGAAAATTTTAATTCTAAAATGTTTTAAATACTTAAATCAATTTTAACGGACTAAATTTCTATAACTAAACAAAAAAATTATATTGTAATAAAAATGTAACATTATAACATTATAAGTAAATTAAATTTACTTAATTTTACTATAATTAAATGATTTACTTTGATCAAACAATAAAGTTGTTTATTTTCGATATACAATAATGCTCCTAAAATATTAGGGCACTCACATGTCACTGCTCTACGAAAATTTTTTCGCCGAAATATTAGTCCGCTAGCCGAACATAACGGAGAGACGCAAAAAAAATAACGGACCGGCCGAAATTTGTCTCTGCGAGCGCGGAGTGCAGTCAGATTATAAGACAAGAAAGAGAGGGAAATCTCCGAATATCTGCCTCTCTTTGTTGCACGATCGTTTTCGTAGGCAGTCTTATACGCTGCGCCGACTGCTCTGCTGACGTCAACAGCGGCACAGCATTTTAGGCACAAAAAAAAACAAACAAGAAAGGAAGTTAGCTTCGGCAAGCCGATGCTTATATACCCTTGCAGCTATAATTATTAAATTTAAAAACACAAAAATGATATTCCGAATAGTATAAGATAATATGTCAAAAAACACCGAAGCTATAATTTGTTTTATATTATTTTCCTACCAATTTTCCGATCGTTCCTATGTCAGCTATATGATATAGTCGTCCGATTTTGATAAAATTAAATTCGAAATTCAGAACTAATTAAAAAATGTTATTTCCAAGCGTTGGAGGTTATATGTTGAAAAACACCGAAGCTATAATTTGTTTCATATTATTTTTCGACCAATTTTCCGATCGTTCCTATGGCAGCTATATGATATAGTCGTCCGATTTCGATAAAATTTAATTCAAAATTCAAAGCTAATTAAAAAATGTTATTTCCAGGCTTAGGAGGTTATATGCCAAAAAACACCAAAGATATCATTTAAAAAAAATTTTTTTTTCCGATTATTCCTATGGGAGCTATAAGATATAGTTGTCCGATCCGGCTGGTTCTGACTTATATACTACCTGCAAAAGATATAAGACTTTTGGAAAGGTTTAGCCCGATAGCTTTAAAACTGAGAGACTATTTTGCGTAGAAACGGACGGACAGACGGACATGGCTAGATCGACTCGTCTAGTCATGCTTATTAAGAATATATATACTTTATGGGGTCGGAAACGTCTCCTTCACTGCGTTGCAAGCTTCTGACTGAAATCAATACACCCTCTGCAAGGGTATAAAAAGCTTTTTGCCTTGAGCCATGTCTCCGCGTCCCTACTGCAGAACTGAAGGGTTCCTACATGTCCCATTTCGTCATGGTATTTGTACAGAACATTTTCTTCCATTGACTGTGGAACACAAAACAGTAGCCTATCGTTACTTTTCTTATACACGACACCATTTCGTAGTTCATAGTGCTCATCCTCTTGATTCAATAACATTTCTTTAACTTTATATATATTTTCATCTCTTCCCTGACATATTATTAGGTTTTCTTCAAAAGTATTTGTTTCAACTACGAGAATGCTATTACTTCGACTAAGTGCGTCCACATGTTGCATTTTTTTTCCCAACCTGTGCTCAAGCTCGTAGTCATAGTTTTGAAGCTCTAAAGCCCATCTGGCTATACGGGGACTTATATCTTTTTATTTTAAGTTAAAGTTAACGAATTGCAATCAATCACAATTTTGAATCTAATTCCTTGCACATAAACTCTCAATCTTTTAAGTGCGTTTATTATTGCTAAAGTTTCCAACTCGAAGCTGTGGTATCTTGACTCCACGTCAGTTGTACGTTTCGAAAAATAAAATACAGGGTGAAATTGGTAACCCCTTTTTATTTGTAATAGTATAGCGCCATAACCTAATGAGCTTGCATCACAGTGCAACTCCGTCTCATCTCTTGGATCATATATTGCTAAAATTGGAGCTTCTATTAACTTTTCCTTAAGTATAGTGAACGCATCTAGTTCTTCTTTATTAAAAACAAACTTCTTGTCTTTTCTGGTTAAATCGTAAAGTGGCTTTGCAATAATAGAAAAATATTTTAAAAAAACTTCTAAAATAAGAATATAGTCCTATAAAGCATGAGACCTCGCTGACTTTTAAAGGCACTGGAAAAGTTTTAATTGTATTTAAGCCCGTTTCGTTCGCTTTTATCCCATCTTCATTGACTGTATATCCAAAGTAATCAATGGACGATTGCAAGAATTCACACATGTCAACTCTAAGCTCTAACTTGTTAACTATACTTTTAAGAACTTCCTTTTAAATTTCGAAATGCTCATACAAACTCTCCGTCACTATCATAATGTCGTCAAGATAAATTACAACTTTTCCTGATCGTACCATATCAGCAAAAATCTAGTTAATAAATCTTTGCAATGTTGGTGGTGCATTCGACAAGCCAAACAGCATTCTTAGAAATGCAAACTGCCCTAGTGGCGTGGTAAAAGATGTATATTTAATAGAATTTTCATCCATGAACACATGATAAAATCCGTTTTTCAAATCAAGCTTCGAAAAGATTTTTGTATTCGCTAACCTTTATTTATCTCTTAAAAGATTGAACTTTTCAACGAACTAAAAGTAAAATTTATTGGAATTTTATATGGAATAGTTAATCCAAACCAAAATCGGAAAATTTAAAATACTTTTCCGTCTTTTTTATTTTAAAAAAAAATTACTAGAAGACGCACTCAATCCATTTTCATACACGATTAAGTATGAGAGAAAACAAATCAAAAAAAAATTAACACCACTATAAAATATGATGTCGTTTGAGATTTATGAACCGTTAAAAATTGCTACTTTCGGAGGCTCCCACTTAAACGTTTATTTAATAACCGACCGTACAAAATTTTCTATTTTATTCTTCTTGTTATCTGTTTAGATTCTTATAATCATATAATTAGAAAAAAAATAATTGAAAAATATTGTTTTTTAATTTGTTTAATGTTAATTTGACATTTTCTGAAGTCATCACAAAAGTATGCTTCATTTATTTTTTTATTTATTAATTTGAGATCATAGTAAAGTTTAAACTAATACTAACATAGGGGGTAGTGCTAGCTACGAGGCCTTCGACTACGTATTTAGGTAAGCTACATTTATATTTTTATAATATATTTTAGTTCTTTTCCGAAGAAGTACAAGAAGCATACCTTTAGGCATACATAAGTCCTCCCTTAAGCGCTCTGCCAAGCATTTCATCTCTGCGCTTTAATTTCCTGTTTAATAGTTCCCGCATGGCAACTATACAGATTTCGAAAGTGACATGAACGGTTAGCGTACCTTTCTGTACCAATCACATGAAATTCCACATAAACGGTCAACGTGGCGCTCACAACATTTGTGCACATTTGCAGCATATGTCCCAGCTTCGAGAAGCTTCTGTGAATGATTATTATGCTTGACACTTATATTCGAAATTTCTCGACGCTGCGACATGTTAGACATTTCCGAAAATTTTAATTTCGGACGACCCCTCTCGGATGGACCACGTTTTAAGGGCATTGGAAATAAGAATAATGAATTTAACCAAGTCGAATGACGTTCGTTAAAATTGAGACTTGATTTTTTCAAATTACTCCTTTTAGCATGGTATTCGGATCTCAGTTTGCATACTTTAAGTTTTATAGCTTTAATGCAATTGTCATCAGAAATTCCAGCTTTAGATGCAATAAAACCAGCTACTGAAGATATATCATTGTTGTATTCAGAAAGTAAATCCACAATTTCCGCTTTTTTAAAGTTAGCCATGGTGTGTTCGCTTCGAGTTTCGAGCACCGAATGACAGAAATTGTGAACATTTTTTAAAGAAGAGCCAACAAAGTTGATATTTCTCTTTTCGATATATCGATATAACATTCGATTGTTGGGTTTCAGAAATAAAAGAAGCGGGAATGAATGAAAAAAATAGATTTTAGATGTTAGCCAGACTAAAATCAAATTTTGGCGCGCAAAACGTACATTAAAACCTGACGAAAAAAAATACGGCATACTTTTAGGCATTCTTAGTAAAGCTTTATCAAAATGGTTCGACTTCAAATTAAGCCATCAATTAAAACTCAAATTACTGAAAACTAAGGCAAAACCGCATCGAGTCTGCGATGATCGATTTAAGTAAATTAATTAAAGAATTTATTTTTGATGTAATGACTTTATTCGGGGATGGCACTCAAAAGCACTCGAAAAGCAAAGTACTCATTTATTAAAAAAAGCAGTAAAAATCAACGAAAAAGTTTCTCTTAGGAAACAAGTAAGTCGTAGGAGCTATTTAATATTTTTTACTTGTTGAAAATAATGACTTCTAAAAGTTTTGTGAAGAAGTCGAACAGCTACATCAGCATCTTTGACTTCTAGATTTTTTTTCATTTCCATCAATATTTGATGCATTTTTAACTTAAAAAATACGGTAAAAAAAACTACTTGCCCGAATTCTTTGAAACTTTGGCATAAATTAGTTTAATGTATTATAAAACAGACTCCACACTCGGTCTGGTCATTTTCTTAAAAAAAAAAAAACGTATTTTTGGCCAAAAATCGGATCGGCTGGCCCAGTGTGCACTGGCTTAATTTGCGTCTAATATTCTTTGAACTTTGGACTTTTCAGCGTAGGACAATCTTCGAGAGGGACACCGAAACGGTTTATCACTTTTAATTGTTATCTTCATAGTACATTTGATATTAGGTTCTATTGGACGATCAGCGTCTTCATAAAATGTCTTAAACAAACATATCAGCTTATTTCTAGTCTCTTGACTCACCTCTTTTCCTATAGTATACGTCACTTTACTATCGCAAATTACATTTATATTAGGCATATCTCTATCAAATGAATCCACTTTGTGACTTTCTTCATTCGCAACAATTTTGTATAATCTGGTGTCAACATCATCATCTATAGTTTCATAGACCTCAACATTAGTATCCGCTGCAATTTCTAAACATTTTGCTTTCTCGGGCTTGCTAGTTTTCTCTACTCTTTTCTCTTCGCCTATCTGCTTCTCTACATTGACTTTTACTTTGTTATGGTTTCCCAGATCGCTCTCTACTTTTGTCTCTACATCTCTACCTGTTTCTCTACATTGACTTCCTCTTTGTTATGGTTTCCAAGATCGCTCTCTACTTTTGTCTCTACATCTACCTGTTTCTCTACATTGACTTCCACTTTGTTTGATAAATCACTTTCGCACTTTTCCACTAAATGTATACCTACTGGCTCCACAGATAAATGGTTAACATCGTTAATTACTTGTACAAGCTTAAAATTACTTAGATTTAAAAAATTGCGTCCTACTACCATTGAGTACCTTACAGATTCATCAGTTACAGCCAGTAATTCAATTAATACGTTTTTATTTGAACTTTCAATTAAACTGACTGTTTTTCCAATTACATCTAGTTTACTTTCGTTTATTCCGAAATAGGTATTATTCAAGTTGTTCTCATCGATGATTACGTTACTGGGAACTACTGACTTCTTAAGAAACGTCGACGTGACGATCGTCGTGACGATCACACCTTCAACAAATGAAAATATTTTAGAAAGTGTATTTATTTAGTCGGATGTACAATCATTTTGCTTCACAAAATTGTATACCAGAACTTTTGTATGTTAAAGGTGCGCTCCTCAAGACCCCTTACCTCGTTAAGAGGTGTTTTCGTTTGATATCAGAAGTTTTTTTTTTAAACATCAATTATAAAATCGGAGTTCTTTACACTTTTCAATTATATATTTCCGTTGGCAAGGCCAAGTCGACTTGGTTACTGTATGCCGTACTATACTTAAGTATAGAAACCGTTTTTCTAGGAACCTAAATAAAGCAGGTGTAGTTTGACATCGGAAATCAAACGTACCAAATTTTTATTAATTTTAATAATTAATTTATTTAAACTATTTGTAATCTTCCATTTTCAAAAGCAAACTTCTAAATGTTTTTCTTTTACCTAAAAAGTATTTTATAATAATTTTTTCTCATCAAATTAATGTTGCATAGTCTTGGTAATTAAAGTAAAGCAAGAAATGTTTTTCATACTGTACTGAAATGGATTGCACTTTTTATCGATCAATATCTACCAACAGAAAATTTTTATGACAATTTATAAATAAAACAAGAAAGAACGCTATAGTCGAGTACCTCGACTATCAGATACCCGTTACTCAGATAACAAACTTTAAAATAAATATGCCTTCATGTATGTTTTTCGCAGCTCGAATTTCCTCCCGATTACTATGTTAAAATCGGTACCCAGGGAACACCACGAGGAGGACGTTGCTTTCCAACGGGGTCTTTCAAACCAAAATTCAATTTTGGGGACCTTCGAGTCGACTTGAGTTGTCTAACTTTGTACAAACTTGAAAACTCCATGTTCCCCAAAAATTTTGTTTATCCGTACCATACGGAAGGCATAATTATAAATGGTACCAAATAAATTAAAATATATATTACTTATTTTACGTTACTTCAACCTAATCATACTTTTTTTTTGTTTTTTAATTTTTTCAATAATTTGCTACATTAATACCTATTTAGTTTTTATAAAACAAAGTTAAATGTAATAAATATTTTTTTAGGTTTTTTGTTTTTTTTTTTAAAGAAAAGAAAAAACTTAAACAATTAAATAGTTAGCAGTAAGCTAACTACTTAATATTCTATGTTTTTTTTAGGAATATTTATTTTACCTTAATATTAGTTAATATTTCTGTTTTTTTGTAAGACATACAGACAGCCAGACAGACATACAGACTGACAGACATTCAGACAGACAGACATTCAGACAGACACACATTCAGACAGACAGACATTCAGACAGACAGACAGACAGACAGACAGACAGACAGACAGCCATTTAGACAGACAGACAGACAGACAGACAGACATTCAGACATTCAGACAGACAGACAGACAGACATTTAGAAAGACAGACAGACAGACATTTAGACAGACAGACATTCAGACAGACAGACATTTAGACAGACAGACATTCAGACAGACAGACATTCACACAGACAGACAGACAGACATTCAGACAGAGAGACAGACATTCAGACAGACAGACAGAAAGACATTCAGACAGACAGGCAGACATTCAGACAGACAGACAGACATTTAGACATTTAGACAGACAGACATTCAGACAGACAGACATTCAGACAGACGGACATTCAGATAGACAGACAGACATTCAGACAGACAGACAGACAGACAGACAGACAGACAGACATTTAGACAGACAGACATTCAGACAGACAGACATTCAGACAGGCAGACATTCAGACAGACAGACATTCAGACAGACAGACAGACATTCAGACAGACATTAAGACAGACAGACAGACATTCAGACAGACAGACAGACAGACAGACAGACAGACATTCAGACATTCAGACAGACAGACAGACAGACAGACAGACAGACAGACAGACAGACAGACAGACAGACAGACAGACAGACAGACAGACAGACAGACAGACAGACAGACAGACAGACAGACATTCAGAAAGACAGACATTCAGACAGACAGACATTCAGACAGACAGACATTCAGACAGACAGACATTCAGACAGACAGACATTCAGACAGACAGACATTCAGACCGACAGACAGACGTACAGCAGGCAGACAGACAGACATTCAGACAGACGGACATTCAGACAGACAGACATTCAGACAGACAAACGTTCAGACAGACAGACATTCAGACAGACATTCAGACAGACAGACAGACAGACATTCAGACAGGCAGACAGACATTCAGACAGACAGACAGCCAGTCAGACAGAAAGACAGACAGAAATTTAGACAGACAGACATTCAGACATACAGACATTCAGACAGACAGACAGACAGACATTCAGACAGACAGATACACAGACATTCAGACATTCAGACAGACAGACAGACAGACAGACAGACAGACAGACAGACAGACAGACAGACAGACAGACAGACAGACATTCAGACAGACAGACAGACAGCAGGCAGACAGACAGACAGACATTCAGACAGACAGACATTCAGACAGCAGGCAGACAGACAGACATTCAGACAGACAGACAGACATTCAGACAGACAGACATTAAGACAGACAGACATTCAGAAAGACATTCAGAGAGACAGACAGACATTCAGACAGACAGACATTCAGACAGACATTCAGACAGACAGACAGACATTCAGACAGACATTCAGACAGACAGACATTTAGACAGACAGGCATTCAGACAGACAGACATTCAGACAGACAGACAGACATTCAGACAGACAGACACACATTCAGACAGACAGACATTCAGACAGACAGACAGACAGACAGACAGACATTCAGACAGACAGACATTCAGACATACAGACAGACATTCAGACAGACAGCAGGCAGACAGACAGACATTCAGACAGACAGACAGACAGACAGACATTCAGGCAGACAGACAGACATCCGGACAGACAGACAGACATTCAGACAGACAGACATTCAGACTGACAGACAGACAGACATTCAGACAGACAGGCATTCAGACAGACAGACATTCAGACAGACAGAAAGACAGACAGACATTCAGACAGACAGACAGACAGACAGAAAGCAGGCAGACAGACACACATTCAGACAGACAGACGTTCAGACAGATAGACAGACTTTCAGACAGACAGACAGACATTCAGACAGGCAGGCATTCAGACAGACATACATTCAGACAGACAGACATTCAGACAGACAGACAGAAAGACATTCAGACAGACAGGCAGACATTCAGACAGACAGACAGACAGACATTCAGATAGACAGACAGACATTCAGACAGACAGACAGACAGACAGACATTTAGACAGACAGACATTTAGACAGACAGACATTCAGACAGACAGACATTTAGACAGACAGACATTCAGACAGACAGACATTCACACAGACAGACAGACAGACATTCAGACAGAGAGACAGACATTCAGACAGACAGACAGAAAGACATTCAGACAGACAGGCAGACATTCAGACAGACAGACAGACATTTAGACAGACAGACATTCAGACAGACAGACATTCAGACAGACAGACATTCAGATAGACAGACAGACATTCAGACAGACAGACAGACAGACAGACAGACAGACAGACATTTAGACAGACAGACATTCAGACAGACAGACATTCAGACAGGCAGACATTCAGACAGACAGACATTCAGACAGACAGACAGACATTCAGACAGACATTCAGACAGACAGACAGACATTCAGACAGACAGACAGACAGACAGACAGACAGACATTCAGAGATTCAGACAGACAGACAGACAGACAGACAGACAGACAGACAGACAGACAGACAGACAGACAGACAGACAGACAGACAGACAGACAGACAGACAGACAGACAGACATTCAGACAGACAGACATTCAGACAGACAGACATTCAGACAGACAGACAGACACACAGACATTCAGACCGACAGACAGACAGACGTACAGCAGGCAGACAGACAGACATTCAGACAGACGGACATTCAGACAGACAGACATTCAGACAGACAAACGTTCAGACAGACCGACAGACATTCAGACAGACAGACATTCAGACAGACATTCAGACAGACAGACAGACAGACATTCAGACTGGCAGACAGACATTCAGACAGACAGACAGCCAGTCAGACAGAAAGACAGACAGACATTTAGACAGACAGACATTCAGACATACAGTCATTCAGACAGACAGACAGACAGACATTCAGACAGACAGATACACAGACATTCAGACATTCAGACAGACAGACAGACAGACAGACAGACAGACAGACAGACAGACAGACAGACAGACAGACAGACAGACAGACAGACAGACAGACAGACATGCAGACAGACAGACAGACAGCAGGCAGACAGACAGACAGACATTCAGACAGACAGACATTCAGACAGCAGGCAGACAGACAGACATTCAGACAGACAGACAGACAGACATTCAGACAGACAGACATTAAGACAGACAGACATTCAGAGAGACAGACAGACATTCAGACAGACAGACATTCAGACAGACATTCAGACAGACATTCACACAGACAGACAGACATTCAGACAGACATTCAGACAGACAGACATTTAGACAGACAGGCATTCAGACAGACAGACATTCAGACAGACAGACAGACATTCAGACAGACAGACACACATTCAGACAGACAGACATTCAGACAGACAGACAGACAGACAGACATTCAGACAGACAGACATTCAGACATACAGACAGACATTCAGACAAACAGACATTCAGGCAGACAGACAGACATCCGGACAGACAGACAGACATTCAGACAGACAGACATTCAGACTGACAGACAGACAGACATTCAGACAGACAGACATTCAGACTGACAGACAGACAGACAGACATTCAGACAGACAGGCATTCAGACAGACAGACATTCAGACAGACAGACAGACAGAAAGACAGACAGACATTCAGACAGACAGACAGACAGGCAGAAAGCAGGCAGACAGACACACATTCAGACAGATAGACGTTCAGACAGACAGACAGACTTTCAGACAGACAGACAGACATTCAGACAGGCAGGCATTCAGACAGACATACATTCAGACAGACAGACATTCAGACAGACAGACAGAAAGACATTCAGACAGACAGGCAGACATTCAGACAGACAGACAGACAGACATTCAGATAGACAGACAGACATTCAGACAGACAGACAGACAGACATTTAGACAGACAGACATTTAGACAGACAGACATTCAGACAGACAGACAGACATTTAGACAGACAGACATTCAGACAGACAGACATTCAGACAGACAGACATTCAGACAGACAGACATTCAAACAGACATTCAGACAGACAGACAGACATTCAGACAGACAGACAGACATTCAGACAGACAGACAGACATTCAGACAGACAGACAGACATTCAGACAGACAGACAGACATTCAGACAGACAGACAGACATTCAGACAGACAGACAGACAGACAGACAGACAGACATTCAGACAGACAGACAGACAGACAGACAGACAGACAGACAGACAGACAGACAGACAGACAGACAGACAGACACTCAGACAGACAGACAGACAGACAGACAGACAGACAGACAGACAGACAGACAGACAGACAGACAGACAGACATTTAGACAGACAGACAGACAGACATTCAGACAGACACACAGACATTCAGACATTCAGACCGACAGACAGACAGACGTACAGCAGGCAGACAGACAGACATTCAGACAGACAGACATTCAGACAGACAAACGTTCAGACAGACCGACAGAAATTCAGACAGACAGACAGACAGACATTCAGACAGACATTGAGACAGACAGACAGACAGACATTCAGACAGACAGACAGACATTCAGACAGACAGACAGCCAGTCAGACAGAAAGACAGACAGACATTTAGACAGACAGACATTCAGACAGACAGACATTCAGACAGACAGACAGACAGACATTCAGACAGACAGACAGATACACAGACATTCAGACATTCAGACACAGACAGACAGACAGACAGACAGACAGACATTCAGACAGACAGACAGACAGCAGGCAGACAGACAGACATTCAGACAGACAGACAGACATTCAGACAGACAGACATTCAGACAGCAGGCAGACAGACAGACATTCAGACAGACAGACAGACATTCAGACAGACAGACATTCAGACAGACATTCAGACAGACATTCAGACAGACAGACATTCAGACAGACATTCAGACAGACAGACAGACATTCAGACAGACAGACAGACATTCAGATAGACAGACATTTAGACAGACAGGCATTCAGACAGACAGACATTCAGACAGACAGACAGACATTCAGACAGACACACATTCAGACAGACAGACATTCAGACAGACAGACAGACAGACATTCAGACAGACAGACATTCAGACAGACAGACATTCAGACATACAGACAGACATTCAGCAGACAGCAGGCAGACAGACAGACATTCAGACAGACAGACAGACATTCAGGCAGACAGACAGACATTCAGACAGACAGACAGACATTCAAACAGACAGACAGAATGTCTGTCAGACAGACAGACAGACAGACAGACAGACAGACATTCAGACAGACAGACAGACAGAAAGCAGGCAGACAGACAGACATTCAAACAGACAGACATTCAAATATTCAGACAGACAGACATACAGACAGACAGAGAGACAGACATTCAGACAGACAGACAGACAGACAGACAGACAGACAGACAGACAGACATTCAGACAGACAGACAGACAGACAGACAGACTGACAGACAGACATTCAGACAGACAGACAGACAGACAGCAGACAGCAGACAGCAGACAGCAGACAGCATACACACAGACACACAGACAGATAGACAGCCAGACACAATTTTTGTTTTTTTAAATTTTTTTTGTTAATAAATAATTTATTAAATTTTTATTACTACATTTTTTTCTTGGTTTTTTTGTTATTATATTTAAGTATATACATAATGTACACTACCTACTCTGCCTCCCTTATGCTAACTAATATACCACTGTGGTAGCTATACGTGGTCTCAAATGTGCGCGCAGTGGCCCTATTATCGAAATATTTTAAAACGCCCAATCAATCTAGCAATGAACTAAAACCTTTTGCATCTGCTAAAAAATCGAAAATTCTCCTACAGAGATGGAGTGAAGGCACAAATTAAAATCTCCTAACACTAAACAATTACTATTTAAAAACGTGTGCCGCTGAAATAAATCCTTAAATTCTGTTTCAAATTTTATCAACGGATACGTCGGACTTATATATATAACAATAATCCCTAAAGAACGGTACTTAAAGGTGGCAAACTCGAACACTGGAGAGGCTAAATTTGTAGAACTAGCAAAAAAGCGACCACTTGAACAAAGACTAACATTCTCAAAAAGTTCGTTTCGAATGAATACGAGAATGCCTCTTTTTGGCCGAGCTCCGCTAGCTAGGCATTAAGCATTAGCTGATCGGAACATACATCGCTAATGTGGCAGTGCAAGCTTTCCGTATTATGGAAAAAGACATGAAGGTTCGGACTATTGAGTAAGCAATCGAAATGGGTATTCAGTAACTTAGCGGATCGCAATTCTCGGAGCTCTTCTTCTGAAGCTGAGTCCTGAGCGGAACTTGGAGGAACGAATGGTCCAATGATGTAAAGACCTGCTGCACTTGTGGCTCTGCTACAGGCTACATATAGTGCAGCTCTCTGCATTCCTGGACTAGTGTGAGCCACCACTTTGCTGTACGTAGCTCCTTGACTTTTGTGAATAGTAATGGCTTCTGCAGGTACCACTGGAAACTGCTTTCGGTCAATGGTAGTGGCCTGGCTAGAATTAATCTTAAAGCTCTTGATAATCCTAACAACTGGGGTCCATGAAGGCTCTTGACGGTGACTGCACTTTGATCGTGCACTAACTCCTATGCTTTCATCTAAAAATTGTATCCAAAGAATATTCGGAGTGTTGGACGTACTGAAGCATATCTCCCTAAGAACACCTGTGGCTCCATTAACGAGACCATCTGATGTATCTACATTGACCGTCATCATATATTTAGCAGTGGTTTTTAAAATCAAACCTTGCGTTTCAGATGTTTTAAATACCCTAGCTTGTTCCAGACATCTGTTCTTCTGCTCTGAGCTAAGTTGTGCAGACTTAATTGAGTCTATAGCTTCCGAGTTAAACTGATCAGTGGGAATCGAGCTGAGCTTCACCCTATTGTACCGATCTGTGTCCTGATTGCTTGAGAAAAGGTGAATTGCGTCATTTGGTACTTGACTTTCATCGGAAATTCGGGTTCTAAGTAAGCTTATATCATCAGACTGCAATTGCAAACGGCTGGTCATCTCGCTGTCGCACTATCTCTGTGAGTTCGAAAAACTTAAACGGGCTCCACAGGTAAGATCCAAATATAGCACTGTATGGATCATGCGACGGCAGCTGAAAAATCCAACGATCACATACTGGCCGCAATTGTCTAAGATCGCCGAACACGATGACCGAAATACCTCCGAAGGGAGCATCGACATTGGAAAAAATTTGCTTCAGGCGAGAGTCCAAATGGGAAAACATTGTTGCGCCGACCATAGAAATTTGGTCTTTTATAAGTACTTTGAGATCAATAAATCTAGAACGCAGGGTATTTAACAAATCAGGGCTTAAGTTCCTAAATGCAGAGCACGCCTGATTTATAGGGAGAGAGAACATGGAATGAAGAGTGGAGCCTCCGATTCCAAAAGCAGCTTTGCCTGTGGGAGCGCACAATAATATTTTAACCGAAGTTGGGTCGCATCCTGCTCTACCATTATACTCCTTGGAAAGGGACTGAAATAGCGTACAAATAAGTCTACTCTTGCCGACACCTGCTCCGCCTCCTACGAACTCATAAAAACTAGCATTTCTTCTTGCATTATGCAAAACATGCGTTAAAAAGCTTCAAATTGAGGGATCTAACTAAAGTTACTAAGTTTTCAGCGGAAATAATTAGCGGGAGCTTTATTATCCGGATATTGCTATCCGGATCAATTTCTTCAACATGATTGTTTAAGTTTAAAACGTTTATTTGAGAAGATATTTCCGGAAAAGCTAGGGCTCTAAACTCCTCATTAACTGCGGCCTCCTCATCTATATTTTCCTCAATATTCTCCTCTGCTTCCTTCTGCCCTTCTAAGCGCGTCTTCAAAACTTTCTATGGGATTAAATCTATCAAAATTGGCTTTAATAGCCTCTTCATTCCCTAGGTAAAACTCCTCACAATTTCTCTGTACTAAATTTACCTGTTCGTCTCTCCACGGAGAAAAAAGCATCACTAATGCTCTAAAATAATTCTGTCTATCTATGTTAATATTGAAGGGGCTATACCTAATAATACTCGGCCTATTCCTTTCTCTAACAAAACCACTACCGTTACGAAGCGCGAAATAAACTTCTCCTAAAATATAATTTTCTTCTTCAGCTTCGTTGTCACTATTTCTCCCTTGACGAGTTCTTCCCCGGCTTTTTGAAAACTCATAGTTTGCAGCAAAATCGGCCAAACACAGGCCTTCATGAGAATCTGGTCTTTGTTCGTATCTATCCAGCAAACCTTTCTGAAAGATGTAAGTGGAATTCTGAGTCACATTTTGCAGGACCCTTGTAGGTCTAAGCATACGAACTCGTTGTTCTGGAGGGAAGGTGTTTACGTGAACGCATCTATTGCTAGATTCTGACAACGCCAATCCCAGACAACAATATACGGCCTCCTGAGCAGAGATCTCAGTGCCCGAAACAAATTTGTGACCAAGATACTGTAGCTTTTGCCGAATGCTTGAATTGCCTCTTCGAATGTCATTAGCTGCTTCTCGCATTAACTTCGAAATACCCCTTTGGGATTTGTTAATATAATTAATTATGTAGCTACGGCAAGCAAAAGGGTCCAAAATTAACTGGATATACATATTTGCCCTTTGCATAGTAAGAATGTGTTTATTATAAGCATTAACTTGAATTTCTGCAAATGTTCTCTTCAGAAAAACCTGTGGTTTTTTCAAACTAGACCTAATAGCATATATGTAGTCCTCGTAACTGAGGCTCACCTGATCATGTTTCAGCTTCATTGTGGGAGGGACGTCACAATATTGCTTACTGGAATTGGAACATTTACAACAGCTCCTTTTATAGCACTCTGACGCTCATGACCTATCGACTAAATATTCATAAATGGAAGGCGAGGTGAAATCAGTCGTTCCTCCAAGGGAGTAAGCCCCCTTAAGCAATGATGAATTTCTGGGAAATCTAGGCCGTTGGAAATGGCACCTTTGGGCTTTCTACCGGCTTTTATATTGCTGTGACAAGTTGTACAGAACTTACAAGATTCACCAGTGAAAGCAAGCTGGCTTACATTTTGGTAAATCTCTTCCTTGAACTCGCAATGTTCTTCTAAAAACGCTCTAGAAAGCTTATTTATTTGCTTTGGGAACCACAATCCTTTACAACAAAGGCAAATCTGATCGGGACCAAGCTTTACTTTTCTATTAAAAGTGGCTATAAGAACTTCTATTTCAGTAAGTCTTCTACTGGGCCTATGCTCCTGAGATATAATAAGCCGTATCTCCTGACTTCGAATTGAGTTCCGAAGGTTTTCTGCTTCCCTGTTTCCACTAAGGCTTCTATACTGACTAACTCTTTGGCTTTTATTTTGAATTGCATCGATGGTTGCTTGTCGAGCAGCTATACGTGCACTTCGTCGAGCCCGTGTATTTCTCGCCTGCTCGACGACCCTGCGATCCCTAAAACTTCTAGCTGTAGCTCTCCTTGCCCTATCCTGCGCTCTTTCCAACAGGCGATCCTGTGTTGATCTAACCTGTGCTCGTTGCAGGGTATTTGCTTCTTGCTCACCCGCACGATACGTAGGATCCAAGCGCCTAATTGAGCGACGCCGAGTATCGGCTGCTTGCTCATCCGCACGGAAAGCAGGATCTAAGCGCCTTACCGAGTGGTCAGCAGTATTTTGAGGCTTCTGTAGCTCGGACTTGGCTATTTCGCCGCCTAATTGAACGACGCCGAGTATCGGCTGCTTGCTCATCAGCACGGAAATCAGGATCTAGGCGCCTTTCCGAGTGGTTAGCAGTATTTTGAACCTGCTCTGTAGCTCGGACTTGGCTATTTCGTCGCCTAATTGAACGACGTCGAGTATCGGCTGCTTGCTCATTCGCACGGAAATCAGGATCTAAGCGCCTTTCCGAGTGGTCAGCAGTATTTTGAACCTGCTCTGTAGCTCGGACTTGGCTATTTCGCCGCCTAATTGAACGACGCTGAGTATCGGCTACTTGTTCACCCGCACGAAAGACAGGATCCAAGCGACTTTCCAAGTGTTCTGCAGTATTTAGAGCCTGCTCTATTGCTCGGACTTGGCTATTTTTTCGCCTTGTAGAACGACGCCGAGTATCAGCTGCTTGCTCAACTGCACGAGTTGGCGGATTCGAGCGCCTTGACCTATGAGACGCAGTATTTAGGCCCTGCTCTGCATCCCTAAATAATGCATTTTCCCTTCGCCTACGCTGAGCTTCGGAATTTTCTACCCTCTCCATCTCTGCATACTCAATGTTTTCCCTATTTGCTCTATTTCTTAGTAATCGATTTTTAGCCCGTTGAGATGCAGTAGGTCTATTTAGTCGAGGCATTTTTATTAAAATATTAAGATATCCCTAATGGAAAATATAGCTTTAATATATAATTAATAAATTCAATTTTATAAAAAAAGGTATTAGTAAATTAAATAGCTAAATTAATAGAACTATAAGTGTAAGTCTTTGAAAGACGAAACTTATAACCCTATTACGATTTTATAAGTTAAATACGTATACTGAAAATATGAAATAATAATTATCAAAGAAAAAGTCTTTAAAAAGACCTAGTCTTAAAATATTATTAAAGTATTAAGAACCTTAATTTAGTGAATATATAAATAACTTAATTAATAAATAGAATTATAAGTGTTAGTCTTCAAAAAGACTAGAACTTATTGGACTATTAGATAATAAAAACGTAAATTTATAACAATATAAAAAAAGCCCTTAAAAAGGCTATTTTCTTATATTTCTATATATAAAAAAAAAGTGCGAAACGATTAGAAAATTGAAAGTTGAAAATCGAAAATTTAATCGGAAAATTTTTGTAAATATGAAAATATAAATGTTTATAATTGTTAATAAAACTACTTTAAAATGAAAAAATAAAAAAATTGAAAATCAAAAATTTACCAGAAAAAAAAAATTGAAAATCGAAAATTTACCAGGAAAATATTTAAAATATGAAAATTCAAATGTTTGTTATTGTTAATAAAATTACTTTAAAATGGGTACTTAGCAAAGTGCGCAGCAACCAGTCATCAGCAAATCGCGGCAGCGACGGCGGCAGAAGCAGCAACAACTCGCGTCCGCGTAAAAACACAAATTTACGTTAACTTGTTAGCAAAGGAAAATTAATTCAATAAGTTTACGTTAAATTGCTTGCAAAGGTTAAGTTTTGCCCGCCAATTTTACGTGCACGGATTTTCGGTCCTTTTCCCCGAAATATACTTATCTTTTGGCGCATAAAAATGCACAAAGAGAGAAAATGCTAGGGGCAAAAAGCCTTCACTCCCGCGCCCTTTCTATTGTTTTTGCAATTTAAATCATACATTAACCTGATCGAAATTTGGTAAATACAACTGGTAGACCAATGAACTGGTGTTCGGGTAGAGCCAAAAGGGGAACAAAATTAAGTTGTTTATTATTCAATAGAGTAAGTTATCTCTCTCTAAGCGTTGGCAGCGCTTTTCATTCTCATTTTCTTGTCCCGCTTTTGTTTCAGCCTGCGCCAAGGAAGAGAGAGCAATACATAAAACAGACTGGAAACATTTTATAAACGTTTGTTTGTTAAGCATCAACAAACAACAAAATAAAAGGAATGTGAATCACCTTGGGAATCACGTGGGACATGTCCTTTTGCACAAGTGAAGAACAAGTGACGCTCCATACAGAAAATTGTATGGGATGTCCGCATTTTCACAAGTGAAAATTCGAATGAAAATTTTTCGAAGTCCTACGGGATTTGACTTGTTCCTTATACTCATTTTTCGTATGGCCTGTCACGTGCATGAGTTTTCACTTGTGAAATCACTTGCAAGTGACACGTCCCAAGTGAAATCACTTGGGAAAATCAGAATTTTTCCATGAGTTTCACTTATGGAAATATAGAATTTAAAATACATACATTTTATTTACTTTTAAATTCATTTTAATTAAAAAGTGTTATTTAGGTTATCTGTTAAGGGAAAATTATTATACTAAGCCTAGTTTTATGTTACGTTATTGGCTTTTTACATTGGTCATCGCTTTCCTTAAACCTTTGTCCGGGTCCTCCGATTCCTTGGCCAACGCTCCTAAAAAATGTATGAGGATATGATTAAAAAATGCGTTTTAGTTTTTATTTGTATATTTACCTTTTAGAGCTGTGTATAAACCCTTTGCGGGATTTTTTTTGCCACAAAACATTTCGTCATCCACTTTCGGCTAACGGAACCCATTGAATACTTTCAAAATATACGTACTTTAAACTAAGATCAATGCACAACATCTTAAACTTAACGTAGCACTTACCTGACTTTATTAAATTAACTTAAAGAGACGATTAAAGTAACTCTGCTGCGCACAATTAAAATGGATGCTTCCCTTTCAATCACTCAAAAAGAATGCACCAAGTCTTCTTCTCACCCTTTACTCGATTTCCTTTGTTTCTCTTCGCTGTTGGCGCGTGCCACTGCACTTATACCCTTTCTAAGGCGAAATATATCCGACTATATAATTTGTACTTCTTCAGTAAAAAATACAATACGAATTTTTTAAAAATGTTAATACTAATACTACTAATATTTTAAATATTGAATTCAATTTTAACGGACTAACTTTCTATAATTACACTAAAAAATATATTGTAATAACAGTGTATAATAAGTAAACATAACATTATAAGTAAATCCAAATTACTTAATTTTACTATAATCAAATAATTTACTTTTATAAAACAATATAAGTTGTATATTTTCGATACACAATAATGCTCCTTAAATATTAGGGCATTCACATGTCGCTGCTCCACGAAAATTTTTCCGCCGAAATATTAGTCGCTAGCCGAACATAACGGAGGGACGCAAAAAAAATAACGGACCGGCCGAAATTTGTCTCTGAGACGGCGGAGTGCAGGCAGATTATAAGACAAGAAAGAGAGGAAAATATCCGAATATCTGCCTCTCTTTGTTGCACGATCGTTTTCGTGGGCAGTCTTCTACGCTGCGCCGACTGCTCAGCTGACGTCAACAGCGGCACAGCGTTTTAGGCACAAAAAAAAAACAAAAAAGCTTTTTGCCTTGAGCCATGTCACCGCGTCCCTACTGCAGAACTGAAGGGTATTGACGAGACCAATACATTTCAGTTAAATTTGTATGTCTTGCATCAAAACTGTGGGCGCGACAGTTTTTCGCGACTTGTGGGCGTTAGGGTGGGCGTGGCATATTCGCGTAATAAACTTGCGATGCGTACAAGGCTACGGAATCTAATCCCAATTCTCTATCTTTGATAGTTTCCGAGATATCCGCGTTCATACTTACGATTTTTTGAAGTTTGTGGGTGGTTTATGGGCGTTAAAGTGGGCGTGGCAAACATTTTTTTGGGTCAATCGATAGGTATTGATGAGAACAATACATTTCAATTAAAATTTTTATTCTAGCATCAAAACTGTAGGAGCCACAGTTTTGAGCGGTTTGTGGGCGTTTGAGTGGGCGTGGCACTCTGCTGAAACAAACTTGCGCTGGGCAGGAATCTCAGGAATCTACTTGCCTAATCCCAGTATTGTAACTCTCATAGTTTCCGAGATCTCAGCTTTCATACGGACAGACGGACAGACGGACATGGCTAGATCGACTCGGCTAGTGATCCTGATCAAAAATATATATACTTTATGGGGTCGGAAACGCTTCCTTCTGCCTGTTACATACTTTCCGACGAATCTAGTATACCCTTTTACTCTACGAGTAACGGGTATAATGACATTTATAAATAAAATGTTGAGGAATCTTAAGGGCTATATAATTGCAAATTTAAATAGAAATCGTTCGAACCAATTGCAAGAAAATAGTCAAAAAGTGCTTAAAAATAGAAACTCTATGCATTAACTTAAGATATTAAGAAAATTTAAGGAATTTATAAATTGCTAATCACACTACATTAGCAATTTATATTACCTTTTCAGTGACCTATAGCTCGTATCTGTAGCATTAGTTGTTTAGAAACTAAAAGCCTTAGCATTAGTTGTTTAGAAACTAAAAGCCTTTAAAATCTAGGTCTTTTTAAGACCTCATTAAAGACCCCAAGATCTAAAAAAAAAAAGGGATACATACAAGCCAACAAACAAAAAGACAAACATTTTCATTTTGGAAAGTCCCCCAAAATCTTGTTTTTGAAATATCTTTTGATAGGAGTAATAATAAAAGAGGTATTCTCAATAAAAATAAAACTTGGCTAACAACATGGGCCAATTGTTCCCATCAGCCCCAACAGCTCAATTTTTCAACATTTTAACTATTACACTTTTTATTAAAGTCTTGGCAAAGATTCTTCTTAGTTTTTGCAATACCATTTGATTTTTGCATCACTTGTTATGATCGGACCATCAGAGCAGATTTTCAATTATGAGGCTATATATAGTAGTCGCCATCGCACACTCTCCTGGTGCGTCTTGGTCAGGATCACTAGCCGAGTGATAAACCGTCCGTATGAACGCTGAGATCTCGGAAACTTTAAACGCTAGTATGATGGCATTTTATTCTTAGATTCTTTGAACAGCGTGCCAAACCCACTGTAACGCCCAAATGCCCAACGCTAAAACCAGTCTACCCCCAACATTTTTGAAGATTTTGAAAAAAGTTCATGGGATTTGCTGCTTGCATATCTCCATCTCCCCCGCACTCTTCTTAGCTAAGTAACGAGTATTTGAGAGTCGATGGCATCGACTATAGCGTTCTCTCTTGCTTAACATTATACTTTATGCGGTCGGAAACGCTTGTAACAGGTAGACATACAATAGGGAGCAAAAGTGTGTACATGTTTGCAAATTTTGACTTTTCATCGCTTAAAAATTTTTTAGTCAATGATCAATGCAATGGAATCCAGCTGTTTTGTTTATTCTCTGAATGTTTATAATATTCTTATAGAAAAATATACTAAATATTCTTAATTTTTTCGTAAACACAAAAAAAAACAAAATCAATTCGCATGCACACAGCTATGCACCCTATATAAAAAAATAAAAAAGAAACAAGGAAGAACGCTATAGTTGAGTACCTCGACTATCAGATACCTGTTACTCATTTATTCTAGCATTAAAACTGTAGGAGCCACATCTTATGGACGATAGAGTGGGCGTGGACCATTGACGAAACAAACTTGCGCTACGCAGGAATCTCTAGAATCTGCAAGCCTAATAGTACTGCAGTATTGCAGCTTTTATAGTTTCTGAGATCACAGCTATCATACGGACAGAGGGACATGGCTAGATCGACTTGGCTAGTGATCCTGATCAAGAATATATATACTACTTTCCTTTCCGACGATATCGGAAGCCCCTTACTCAGCAAATGGAAGCAAAAAATGAGATGGAGCAAGCAGCAAAGCGAGATTGTAAAGCGCCACCTACCCGCGATTTCAATGTATACCAATGTGGCCGGCAGACAGATTTAAGCATTATGGTCGTTAGTGGGCTTCAGAGTGGGCGTGGCAAACTTGTTGTAGGTCAATCGAAAAGTATTGACGAGAACAATACATTTCAGTTAAAACTTGTATTCTAACATTAAAACTGTTTAACCACAGTTTTGTACGGCTTGTGGGTGTAGCAAACTTTTTTTAGGTCAGTCGATAGTTTTTGATGAGACCAATACAATTCAGCTAAACAATTTTTTCTGGCATAAATACTGTAGGAGCCACATTTTTCTGTTACATATGTACAAACATTTTACATACTTATCCCCGAATACAATATATCCTTTTACTCTACAAAAAACGGGAACAATGATCCTGATACGGAGCAATGCGGGGTGGGGCCCCACCTGATTTATTAACAAACTAGAAAGGAAGTTAAGTTAGGCAAGCCGAAGTTTGTATACCCTTGCAGTTATAAGAAATAATCAATGTTAGTAACACCATGTTAAATTTTAAAGGCTTATTACTAGCTTCAGTGATATTTGTGTAAAACTAAACTCGTAATGCTAAAAAGTTAAAATATTCTATATCCCAGAGTAAAACAAAATACGATCAAAATCAACAAAGCACAATTTTTTAAAAAATAATTATTTCATTAGTTCTCTGACCGTTGCCTTGACAGCTACATGTTAGAGTCGTCCGACTTTTATTAAATTTTATTCGAAATTCTTAAAAATACAAACAATATTATTCCCAATAGTGTAAGATAATATGTCAAAAAAACACCGAAGCTATGATTTGTTTCGTATTATTTTCCCACCAATTTACCGATCATTCCTATGGCAGCTATATGATATAGTAGTCCGATTTTGATACAATTAAATTCGAAATTCAAAACTAGTTTACAAATGTTATTTCCAAGCGTAGGAGGTTATATGTTAAAAAACACTAGAGATATATTAAAAAAAATTTTTTTTTCCGATTGTTCCTATGGGAGCTATAAGATATATATTTCCGATCCGGCTGGTTCCGTTTTATATACCTTCTGCAAAAGAAATAAGACTTTTGGAAAGGTTTCAGCCCGATAGCTTTAAACTGAGAGACTAGTTTGCGTAGAAACGGACGGAAAGACGGACATGGCTAGATCGACTCGTCTCGTGATGCTGATCAAGAATATATATACTTAATGGGGTCGGAAACGTTTCCTTCACTGCGTTGCAAACTTCTGACTGAAATTATAATACCCTATGCAAGGGTATAAAAAAGCCAAAAGGCGCCACTGAGCGTCGACGGTTTCTGTAAAGTCCCTAATTATGAAAACTTTGTCATTAAATTTATTTCTGAATTCAAATTTCAATGAATAAAAAAACGTTTTTTAATATTTTAGATAGACATGGTTGACGATGATGAACGCCGTTGGCGTCATTTTAATCCGGAAATACCAAAAAGATCTGGAAAAATTGGTGAGCTCGAAAAGTTTGACGCAACTTTTTTCGGAGTCCATTTTAAACAGGCCCACACAATGGATCCGCAAACACGAATTCTAATTGAGACGGCGTACGAAGCTGTAATAGACTCAGGAGTAAACCCGAAAAGTCTACGTGGATCAAAAACTGGAGTGTACATAGGCTCTTGTATATCTGAGTCCGAGAAAACATGGTTTTATGAAAAGGTTTCTTCCGGCGGGTTTGGAATCACTGGCTGTAGTAGGGCTATGATGGCTAACAGAATATCGTATTGTTTGGGACTAGAGGGTCCTTCGTTTTTACTAGATACAGCTTGTTCTAGTTCGATGTACGCTTTAGACAACGCATTCAGCGCTATTCGAAATGGAGAAATTGATGCTGCAATTATTGGTGGATCAAACTTACTACTTCATCCTTTTGTTACACTTCAGTTTGCACGGTAAGCCCGGAGTCACTATTTTTAGCACGTATAACATAAATATATTTTTTAGACTTGGCGTTTTAGCACCAGATGGCTTTTGTCGCCCCTTTGATAAAAATGCTAGTGGTTACACTAGATCAGAAACTATTAATTGCCTATTCTTACAAAGAAAAAAAGATGCTAAGCGAGTTTACGCAAGTGTGGTTTATTCGAAAACCAACTGTGATGGATACAAGCCAGAGGGAATAACTTATCCGTCGGGTATAGTACAGGAGAAATTGCTTGATCAGTTTTACAAGGATATTGATCACAAACCAAGTGAGTTGGGTTATTTGGAAGCTCACAGTACGGGAACGGTCGTCGGTGATCCAGAGGAGTGCAAAGCAATCGATAATGTTCTATGCAGTCAAAGGAAAAAGCCATTGCTTGTTGGTTCCGTGAAGTCAAATGTTGGTCATTCAGAAGCGGCTTCTGGAATCTGTTCCTTAATAAAAGCTTGTTTCGCCTTTGAATCTGGGTTAATTGCACCAAATATAAACTTTACGGAGGTTAAGCAAGTAATTTTACCCTTAGCTGAGGGAAGGTTGATTGTTGTAAAAGACGTAACTCCCCTACCAAACCCCTTTATTGGTATTAACTCATTTGGTTTTGGTGGAGCTAATGCACATGCACTTTTAAAGGGTTATCCTAAGTCCAAAACTAATTTTGGATTGCCACAAGACGAAGTTCCGCGGCTACTCACTTGGGCAGGAAGGACGGAGGATGCTGTTGAAGAGATTTTTAATGCTGTAGAGAAAAATCCCTTGGATGCTGAGTTTATTGGACTGCTTCAAAATATTCAAGAAGAAGATGTTTCTGGTATGGTATTCCGAGGGTATGCGGTATTCGCCAAACAAGGAGTTGAACCATGTGGAGCATTGATAAGAGATATTCAACATTACACTGGCCTTCAACGCCCGATCGTCTGGGTATATAGCGGAATGGGATCGCAATGGTATGAAATGGGGACATCACTTATGATAATTCCGCGATTCCGGGAATCAATTAACAATTGTCATCAGACGTTGCTGTCGAAAGGCCTTGATCTTATACATATATTAACATCCAATGATCCGCAAATTTACGAAAACATTTTGCATTCATTTGTGGGGATAGCAGCCGTGCAAATAGGACTAACAGATGTCTTGCGCTCTCTTAATTTTCAACCCGACTATATTATTGGACACTCTGTTGGTGAATTGGGCTGCGCATATGCGGATGGTGGGCTGACTGCTCAACAAATGATATTGGCCGCCTATTATCGTGGTAGAGTTAGTGTGGACCTAGAAAAAATTCAGGGTTCAATGGCAGCAATCGGCGTTGGATATACAACTATTCTACACATGCTGCCAAAATCAATTGAAACAGCGTGCCATAATGGCCCGGATTCTTGCACAATATCTGGACCATTGGATGATGTTTCCCAATTTGTAGCTGAGTTAAAAGCAAAGGGAATTTTCGCAAAGGAAGTTCCCTGTTCAAATATTGCATATCATTCTAAATATATTGCACACATGGGACCTCCATTATTGCAATATATGAAAGAAATTATCCCAAATCCTAAGACTCGAACTATGAAGTGGTTGAGTACTAGTGTTCCTAAAATTGATTGGGATAAGGATCAAGCCAAATTTTGCTCAGCAGAGTACCATACCAATAATTTACTAAATAGTGTACTTTTTGATGAAACGTTTTCATTGCTGCCAAAAAATGCATTGACTATTGAAGTGGCGCCCCATGGACTTTTAGGTGCTATTCTTAAACGGTCAATGCCCAACGGTGTTCATATTCCTCTAACAAACAGAGGTAACAAGAATAATGCGTTGTTTTTTCTATCGGCCCTGGGAAAGTATGTATGAATTAAGTCGAAAAGCGTTAAGTTATATATATTTTTGTCTTGCAGGATATATCAAAATGGCGTTTTATTACCGGTTGCTAACTTATATGAAAAAATCCAATTCCCTGTATCGCGTTCAACGCCCAGTATTAGCTCGCTTATTCGCTGGGATCATAGTGAAGACTGGTTCGTGACGAAATACGAAAATATGAAGACCAAATCTAGCGGAGAGCGTGTGTTTCCAGTAAATTTGGCGAGTGACAATGAAGAATTTATGAGTGGACATATAATTGACGGAAAAATTCTTGTACCAGCAACGTGTTATCTTCAGTATGTTTGGGAAACGTTCTCACTTATGTACCACGGGCCGAGTTATATGGATGTACCCGTTGAATTCGAAGACATACGTTTCATAAGAGCTACAAGTATGCCACTTAATGGAAAAGTAGACTTAACAGTTATGATTCACTATGGCACCGGCCATTTTGAGGTGAGTACATTGTTACCTAAATTGAGTCTATACTTAAAAGACATTAACCGATCGCAATTTAGATAACTGAAGCGGGTAACTTAGTTGTTAGTGGAATTATCCGTGAGACTGAAAGCCCCACTATTCCGGAAGTATACAATTTTCAAGATAAATCGGAGTTTCCGATGATTGCCAAAAGAGACTTTTACAAGGAGCTAAGATTACGTGGCTATCATTACAATGGCGCATTTCAAGCCGTTCAAATGGCTCGATCAGATGGTTTGTTCGGAAAAGTTGAATGGAATTATAATTGGGTAACCTTCATGGATGCTATGCTTCAAATTCAAATTTTGGGGACTGATTCACGAACTCTTTTATTACCAACCAAAATCCGGAAACTAAAAATAAATGGCGTACATCATTTCGACTTAATGACAAAAATGAATCCTGACAATCGCGTTTTTAATGTGTATATAGATCACATGTTTGACCGTATTATAGCAGGAGGAATAGAGCTTGTCGGACTACATGCCAGTCCAGTGCAAAGGCGTAGACCTCCTGGTATTCCAGTCCTCGAAGAATATAGGTTTCTTCCACTTTCTCCGTCCCCAATTCTTTCCATTAAAAATGCTGCCCGTGTTTGCGTTCAAATCGCTCTTGAGAATAATCCTTCCCTAAAAATGAAGCTGGTCGAGTTAGACACGGATGGAAGAAAGACAGTGTTAGCTGAATTTTTAGAAGCAATTGAAGATTTACCTGTCATAACTGGAGACGGCATTCTATTGACATCTCAAAAACTAGAAAACATTCCAGGCCTTCATATTGAAAATGGAACGTTGTCTTCTCAAACAAATTGTAATTTTGTCTTAATGGGAAGGCTTGAAGAAGAACAATTACAAGATATAATTGCAACTGCACATAGGGTGCTAGTCAATACTGGATATTTGTTGCTTAGACAAAATTCTACGGCGAATATTTTGGCATTGGAACAATTTAGAACGATTGCAATTATTCCGATTGATAACAACGAGGAAACATTTGTTTTAATGCAGAAAATATCACAAAAACTATCAGCTAACCCAGTTTTGGTTAAAGTATCTCAAAAGGATAAGAATTTTGATTGGATTGCAGTGTTACAATCAGCGATAAACTCAAAAGCCCCGGTTATTGTGTATTCATTTAATGAATCATTGAATGGAGTTATTGGATTGGTTAACTGTTTAAGAAAAGAGCCAGACGGTAATATGATAAGATGTTTTTTTATTGACGACCCAAGTGCTCCAGAGTTTGACTTGTGTCACCCTTTCTATTCCACTCAGTTTTCATTGGGAATGGCATTGAACATCTATCGTAATGTAAGTGTATTTTTTATTTTTTTATTTTAAAATATGCATGTTTTATTTATCTATTAGGGTTCTTGGGGAAGCTATAGACATTTGAAATTGTTAAAAAATGAGAGTCCAATGACCAGATTAGATCATATTTATGGAAACGTCATTCAACGTGGAGACCTATCCACTTTACAATGGCTAAAAGGACCTTTTAATTCACAAAATTGCCAGATTAAAGTAGCGTTTTCTTCTCTAAATTTTCGAGATGTAATGCTTGCAACTGGTCGGTTAGCGGTTGAATTATATGGATCAAGTCGCATAGATCAAAACTGTGTTTTAGGTTTTGAGTATTCTGGCATAAATGTGGTAACAGGACGAAGAATAATGAGCATGGTTGTTAAAGGAGGTGTGGCTTCCTATATTGAAAAACCATCAAAACTTATTTGGGATATTCCTGATCACTGGTCATTAGAAGAGGCAGCTACAGTGCCTGTAGTATATATAACTGTCTATTATGCGTTTTTTATGATTAGCGACATACGAAAAGGAAAAAGCATTTTAATACATGCAGGTACTGGGGGCATTGGTCTAGCCGCTATTCGAGTGGCGTTGGCCTATAACTTGGAGGTTTTTACAACATGCAGTACTCCAAAAAAAAAAAAATTTTTATTGGATACCTTTCCGCAACTTAAAGGTAATTTTAAAATTCTTTGTGACTAAGTTGAATAAATAATGAAAATTGTAAGAACAATTTTAGAGTCCAACATTGGAAATTCTCGAGATACATCATTTGAGCTTATGGTTCAGCGTGAGACAAATGGAAAAGGTGTGGATTTTGTGCTGAACTCTTTATCAGAAGAAAAGCTGCTTGCTTCAATACGTTGTCTTGGTAAGTCAGGAAGGTTTTTGGAAATCGGAAAATTTGACATGGCAAACGACAACAAGATTGGATTAGGGTCCTTTTTAAAAGAAATAACTTTTCATGCTGTTCTTGCTGATAGCCTTCTAGTGGCACCTGATCAAGATATTTGGGTAAATAGATATTTTATAATTAGATGACTTAAAGTATAAGCTCAATGTTGTTGTTTTATTAATAGCATTTAAAAGCCCTTATCGATTCTGACATTTGCAATGGAATAATTCAACCATTACCGGTTAAAGTGTTTCCGGCTCATGAAATTGAACAGGCTTTTAGACATTTGATCGGTGGCAAGCACATTGGAAAAGTTGTTATTCAAGTTCGAGAAAAGCCGGATGATCTATCAACTTTACCTGTTCGAGTGCTTAGTCAAGTTTACTTTAAGCATAATCTTACTTATGTCATCCCTGGGGGTCTGGGAGGTTTCGGAATGGAATTGGCTGATTGGATGACTCTTCGTGGAGCACGAAAACTCGTGCTGAGCTCTAGCCGCGGAATTAAGAAAGACTATCAATCTTTCAGGATTGCGTAAGTCATTAATAATAACATTTGTATACCCTTGATTTCAGTCAAAAGTTTGCAACGCAGTGAAGAAGACGTTTCCGACCCCATAAAGTATATATATTCTTTATCAGCATCACTAGACAAGCAATCACTAACCTAGTACATCTGTCCGTCTGTCCGTTTTTAGGCAAACAAATCTCTCAGTTGTAATGCTTTCGGGATGAAACCTTCCCAAAAGTCTTATTTCTATTGCAGGTAGTATGTAAGTCGGAACGAGCCAGATCGGACAACTACACCAAAAAAAAAAAATGAAAATAGAAACTAAACTATTCGTACATTAAAACTAAACTATTGAGTGTCAAAAATATCTTGATAAGATGCGTATTAACCTTATGACACCCAAAGTATTAAACTGAAACTTTCGATGTTATCAAAGTTAAACTAACGAGTATACAATTTATACTCACTCAAAGTACTAAAATTTATGCTGATTGTTTACTTTTTATACTATTTAGTATAAAAGCTATCCTATGTAGTCTCCGTTTTATACTATTTCGTATACATATTATACTTATCTAGAGGGCCGTAGTATACTTTTTAAGCTATTTTTCGAAATCGTTAGTATACATTTTATACTATTTCGTATAAAACTTATACGATTTCCCCGTTGCCTGTAGTATAAAATTTATACTATTTTGTTTTTCGTGGTATCCCAAACCCAATAAAATCAAGTTGTATGTTGTTTTTCTTTTATTACTATTTCACATATTATTTTGTTATTATTTCATAAATATTTATATTTCGCGCAACACACATAACACATGTTTTTAGCTCCTTCGTGTTTTTTTTATATTCCTTTACCTAACACGTATATACAAACTAAAATAAGTACAAGCAACAAGAGTAGGGGCCGTGATTGCGCGGTATCACCGCAATGGTAGCCACCTAGGCTGTAGCTTCTGTCCTCTCTTTCTCGATGCGACGCAGCGTTCGCAGTACACTCGCTGCGTAGGCTTTCGTCGCTGGCCGAACTCTTGCCCCGGTGGTCTTCATCAGCATTTGGCGATCAGACCCGAAGCGGCGACATTAAAATAGGACATGCTGATCGTCCTCAACAATCCCACTGCCGCACTCTGGACAACCGTTCTCCGTGTCGTGTCCGAAGCGCTTAAGGAAGCTTCGGAAGCAACATGTCCACTCCGCCTGCGTGAGGTAGAAATCTACCTGGCCGTGCTTCCTATTTACCCTTGCGTGCAGCGTCCAGCGTCCCTTGCTGGAGTTGTCCCAGGCTGCCTGCCAGCCTCTTCACCTCGGTCTTGGTTCTGTGGCCCGCCTGCTAGAGCCGCTTGTATGTCCTTGGCCTCCCGCACCAGTTCACTTGGCATGCAATGACGAGCGCAGCGTCGTCCGAGATCGTCCGAAAGGCACTCGCTGTTCTGACAGCACAAATGCGGTACGTCGAGTTCGTTAGCTCCTTCGCGGTATGCACCTGTACGCGTGCGCAAAGCACTTGCATCTGAAAATACACAAACACACAAAATTTACCAACAGGGACAATATAATATTGATTTTTTTAAGTTTTAGAACAAATATTTTACTTACATGTGTACTCGGCACAAATTTCTCAAAAGTGCGGGACCAAACTCACCGAGATAAATCGTCACAATAATCATTAACGCGTCAAAAAACTCCAAATCCAGTAGCATTTTCTGTGTTCGTATACTTGCTATTGTCCTGGTTTTACACCAAAATATATGTTCGAATAATCGCTATTGTCCTAGTTTCACACCATTAAAAACTATGTAATGTTCAGTATACTATTTATGCTACTGAGTCTCACTCATATAATAATTAGTATAAGCTTAATACTATAAAGTGTTGGCATAAAACTATTTTGTAATAACTTGAAACTACATTTTCTTTATACTACATCAAGTTTTTGTTGAGACCAAAAGTATAAATAATAAACTAAATAGTCAAATATGACTAGTCTAAAAATAACACTACAGGTTTACGCTTTATACTCTTTGGTAGAGCACTTGCACTACAAAGTATACAATTGAAACTAATTAGTGTTGAGTTAATACTTACATTTTTATACTAACTTTAGTATACTTTTAACACAATGCTTATTAAGTGTATACTTTTGGTTTTTTTTTTGGGTGTATACAAAAATTTTTAACTGAAAGATATTGGTCTCGTCAATACCTATCAATTGACCTAAAACTAAGTTTGCAACGGCCACAAACCGCCCAAGTCTGTGGCGCCCACAATTTTCATGCTAGAAAACAAATTTTAACTGAAATGTATTAGTCTCGTCAATACCTATCGATTGACCCAAAAAAAAGTTTGCCACGCCCACTCTAACGGCCACAAACCGCCCAAGTCTGTGGCGCCCACAATTTTCATGCAAAAAAAAAATTTTAACTGCAATGTATTAGTCTCGTCAATACCTATCGATTGACCCAAAATAAGTTTGCCACGCCCACTCTAACGCCCATAACGCTCAAATCTGTCTGCCGCCCACATTACCATATATTGAGATAGCGGGTAGGTGGCGCATTACAACCTCGCTTTGCTGCTTGCATATCTCAATCTCCCTTTGGTCACTTTAGCTGGGTGACGGGTATCTGATAGTCTAGGTACTCGACTATTGCGTTCTTCCTTGCTATATTTAAAAATTTCGAATAAAGTTTTAAAAAATCGGAAGACTTTAGGAACGATCGGATAATTAATGTCAAAATAATACAAACACCCTTATATTTCCTTTTCGGTAAACATATACGGTACTGAATTAAAATGGAACATTATCTAAATGATTCGGTAACTAGTTTTTAGTTTTCTAAAAATCGTAAAGCTCTGAACATAAATCGCTCCCACGGGAACGACCTGCAGGGGTATAGAAACTTCGGCTTCCGAAGTTAGCTTCCTTTCTAGTTACCTTAAAAATAACCTAACTCCGATTTTTGAATAGGCTATGGAAGACCTATGGCTGTGATACCGCCGTCAGCACCGCTGACATTTCATCGAGAGAGGGGTGTCGTCAACTACTTTCTGAAGCTGCTGCGTTGGGACCAGTGGGTGGAATTTTTAATTTGGCTGTCGTGTTAAGAGACAGCATTTTTTCTAACCAAAACGCAAATCAATTTATAGAAAGCTTTGCACCAAAAGCTATTGCGACGAAATATTTGGATGAGCTATCTCGGATTTCTTGCCCCGAGTTGGAGCATTTCGTAGTTTTTTCAAGTGTTTCTTGCGGACGGGGAAATGCTGGCCAAGCCAATTATGGAATGGCTAATTCAGTAATGGAACGTGTAATTGAGTATCGCAACAAAGACGGCTTGCCAGGCAAAGCTATTCAATGGGGAGCAGTCGGTGAAGTAGGCTTAGTAGCTGATATGGCAGAAGAAAAAATAGACATGGAAATTGGAGGCACCCTCCAGCAAAGAATTTCATCGTGCATTCAAGAACTTGATCATTTACTGAGTTCCGATGCATCAATTGTATCAAGCATGGTCGTTGCTGAAAAACGAGTTGGGCGATCAGGAAATGAAAGTATTATTGGTGCCGTCATGAATATTATGGGAATAAGGGACCTTAAATCAGTATCTTTAGGAACAACACTATCAGAAATGGGTATGGACTCATTAATGGCTGTTGAAATTAAGCAAACCCTAGAGCGTGACTTTGAGCTAATTTTATCACCACAAGATTTACGACTCCTCACTTTCCAAAAACTTCAAGAGTTTATTGAGGCCAGAGAAAAAGAGAATACAGATGGAATCAAAAAGATTTTTGCCTCAGAAAGTAAGCTCTTAGGGATGGACCTACTGATACGAAACCTAGGCGACGAAACAAACTGTGATCGTATAATTATCCCGCTTAAGACCTCCGCATCTCCTTCAAAACAGAGTCTTCCACCAAATATTATAGTACCTGGACTAGAGGGTACAGCTGGACGTGCATGGTATCAAGTTGGCTTGAACTTGCAAAGCAGGGCTGTTGTACTACAACTTCATCAGTTCGCACATTTGGAAAATCTTAAAGATTTAGCACAACAGAGTTTTGAAGTAAGTAAGACTTTGTCATTGATATACAAGTAATATTAATTTATATCTTTTGCTTAACAGCAAGTTAAACCCATTTTAAAGCAAACAGAACCTTTTTATTTAATCGGATACTCATATGGAACATTTTTAGCTTTACAGCTAGCTGAGTTGCTTGAAAATTGCGGTTTTCGTGGACATATAATGTTGATAGATGGAGCACCTCATTTTTTAAAAAAGCTAACTAATCTGCATTTGGGTGAACAGTTTTCGGATAACGATCTTTATGATCTTCTTTTTTCTAGTATTGTTAATCAGATATTTCCTGAAGAAACCAAAGAATCGATGTCTGAAGTTTTTCATAAAGTTGAAAGTCTCTCAGAAAAAATGTCATTGTTTATGGACTATGTTAAAAAACAGAATATATACAGCAAAGAATACTCTGCGACAATGGTGGAAGCCATGTTCAAGAGAGTTAAAATGGCCGCTTCCTTTGATTTAAATAATCTAAAAAAAATTAAATCGCCAATTACCTTAGTCCGACCGGCTGAAGTTTCACTGCAAGACATTGATGAAGACTATTGTATTTCACTACTGACATCTGGGACAGTAACACTAAAAGTAATTGAAGGAAATCATACGACCATGTTGGACAATCCATCACTAAGCCAGATAATAAATGATTTTGATCCGGCCCTGTTAGAGGACAAAAACTTTGAAGAATATATTAGAAATGACAAGCCCGTTTCCGTTGTGTAAATGAATATTCTAAAATTGTTTTCTTAAAATCATATATAAACAGCTGAAACATCAACCAATCCTTTTATGTATAATATAAATATTATGTTAAAATATTTCTTTTTAATTTAAAAATAAAAAGCCTGAAATTTGTTGTAACGGAGAATGTGAAAGTTGGTAAAATTTAAGTGAAGAACAAGTTTAAGAACAATCAAGTTGTAACTCATTCTTATATGGGCGCCACCTAACATCGAACATTTTATTTGTGGGCCCAATGTACAAGGTATACAAAAGTTTGTTATGTCTTTTGTAAATAGCTGGGCAATACGAAAATATTCGTGGTGTATTATAACACAATAAAACGTTAACATAAAGCTTCATCGGTGGCTAGCCTTTAAGGTTCCGAATCCTAAATGAGACCTGGAGACCGAAGATCGTAGCAACACTGGTTCCATTGGGGAACAGCAGAGGTCACGTGAAAAAGTATACTCAATAATAGCTGTTGGCTTACCGGATCAAAATCAGCAAAAATAACATAATCTCTGATTACTGAAGTATATTTTAGAAGGTTCGTACAACTCGTAAAAACTTGGGGACCGCTCAATATTGTTGATTACCGGGGAAATATAATGTTTCTCAGATTTCAGCGTTCATAAGTACGGACAGACAAACGGACAGACGGACATGGCTAGATCGACTCGGCTAGTGATCCTGATCAAGAATATATATATACTTTATTGGGTCGGGAACGCTTTCTTCAACCTGTTACATACTTTGCAACGAATCTAGTATACCTTTTTACTCTACGATATTGAAATAATCGAAAGGTCGGATCAGGCCTTTGTGCAGGTTTCCAAATTTTTTTATATTTTTTTTTAACCGGCTTCATTGTCTACGCAAAAAAGGGACCCAGAATTGGGCTCTCTAGAGTGGAGTCAGTTTTGATTAGCTACTACTACGCAGGATGATTTGGAATCCCTAATCCGACAGGATGGAAGCCAGGAAAAAATCCAGCGTGAACACGAAATGGAAATGGACGAACTTCCGTCCAGACTGAAAGACGAGCTTTTTCCTGGCGACGATAATATCTTTGAAGAACTAATAGAACCTCAACCACAACCAATAAACCTATATTTAAGTTTGACGGATGACGAAGATGATTATCCTTTATTTGATCTAGATTGATAACTATACCCGTTACTCGTAGAGTAAAAAGGTGTACTGGATACTAGATTTCTATCCGAGTCGATCTAGTCATGTCCGTCTGTCCCTCTGAACGCTGAGAATGGAATTATAATTGGGTAACCTTTTGGGGACTGATTCACGAACTCTTTTATTACCAACCAAAATCCGGAAACTAAAAATAAATGGCGTACATCATTTCGACTTAATGACAAAAATGAGTCCTGACAATCGCGTTTTTAATGTGTATATAGATCACATGTAGGACCGTATTATAGCAGGAGGAATAGAGCTTGTCGGACTGCATGCCAGTCCAGTGCAAAGGCGTAGACCTCCTGGTATTCCAGTCCTCGAAGAATATAGGTTTCTTATACTTTCTCCGTCCCCAATTCTTTCCATTTAAAATGCTGCCTGTGTTTGCGTTCAAATCGCTCTTGAGAATAATCCTTCCCTAAAAATGAAGCTGGTCGAGCTAGACACGGATGGAAGAAAGACAGTGTTAGCTGAATTTTTAGAAGCAATTGAAGATTTACCTGTCATAACTGGAGACGGCATTCTATTGACATCTCAAAAACTAGAAAACATTCCAGGCCTTCATATTAAAAATGGAACGTTGTCTTCTCAAACAAATTGTAATTTTGTCTTAATGGGAAGGCTTGAAGAAGAACAATTACAAGATATAATTGCAACTGCACATAGGGTGCAATTCAATACTGGATATATGTTGCTCAGACAAAATTCTACGGCGAATATTTTGGCATTGGAACAATTTAAAACGATTGCAATTATTCCGATTGATAACAACGAGGAAACATTTGTTTTAATGCAGAATATATCACAAAAACTATCAGCTAACCCAGTTTTGGTTAAAGTATCTCAAAAGGATAAGAATTTTGATTGGATTGCAGTGTTACAATCAGCGATAACCACAAAAGCCCCGGTTATTGTGTATTCATTTAATGAATCATTGAATGGAGTTATTGGATTGGTTAACTGTTTAAGAAAAGAGCCAGACGGGAATATGATAAGATGTTTTTTTATTGACGACCCAAGTGCTCCAGAGCTTGACTTGTGTCACCCTTTCTATTCCACTCAGTTTTCATTGGGAATGGCATTGAACATCTATCGGAATGTAAGTGTATTTTTTATTTTTTTCTATTTTATAATATGCATGTTTTATTTATCTATTAGGGTTCTTGGGGAAGCTATAGACATTTGAAATTGTTAAAAAATGAGAATCCAATGACCAGATTAGATCATATTTATGGAAACGTCATTCAACGTGGAGACCTATCCACTTTACAATGGCTAAAATGACCTTTTAATTCACAAAATTGCCAGATTAAAGTAGCGTTTTCTTCTCTAAATTTTCGAGATGTAATGCTTGCAACTGGTCGGTTAGCCGTTGAATTATATGGATCAAGTCGCATAGATCAAAACTGTGTTTTAGGTTTTGAGTATTCTGGCATAAATGTGGTAACAGGGCGAAGAATAATGAGCATGTTTGTTAAAGGAGGTGTGGCTTCCTATATTGAAAAACCATCAAAACTTATTTGGGATATTCCTGATCACTGGTCATTAGAAGAGGCAGCCACAGTGCCTGTAGTATATATAACTGTCTATTATGCGTTTTTTATGATTAACGACATACGAAAAGGAAAAAGCATTTTAATACATGCAGGTACTGGGGGCTTTGGTCTAGCCGCTATTCGAGTGGCGTTGGCCTATAACTTGGAGGTTTTTGCAACTTGCAGTACTCCACAAAAAAAATGTAAGCTCCCAAAAAAATATTTTTTAAAAAATGTAAAAAAAATTATTAACTTCGGGGTTTCTTGACATCCTAACTTATAATCTCGGAAATATAATTCTTTTTATCTTTATCTTTTTTAACAGGTAGAATGAAGCGTTTCTGACCACATAAGGTATATATATTCTTGATCAGGATCACTAGCCTAGTCGATCTAGCCATATCCGTCTGCGCAGTGCAAGTTTGTTTCAGCAGGGTGCCAAGCAAACTCTAACGCTTACAAACCACCCAAAACTGTGGTGCCTACAGTTTTTACGCTAGATAAAAATTCTTAACTGAAAGATATTGGTCTCGTCAATACCTATCAATTGACCTACAACTAAGTTTGCAACGGCCACAAACCGCCCAAATCTGTGGCGCCCACAATTTTCATGTTAAAAAAATTTTAACTGCAATGTATTAGTCTCGTCAATACCTATCGATTGACCCAAAATAAGTTTGCCACGCCCACTCTAACGCACATAACGCTCAAATCTGTCTGCCGCCCACATTACCATATATTGAGATAGCGGGTAGGTGGCGCATTACAACCTCGCTTTGCTGCTTGCATATCTCAATCTCCCTTTGGTCACTTTATCTGGGTGACGGGTATCTGATAGTCTAGGTACTCTCGGCCGAGATGCGCCGCGTGGATGCGAAACCAAACACGCGCCGTTGATCTGGGTCGAGAAAGGGTAGGAGAAGGAGGAGGGGTGGTGTAGGGGTAGAAATAACACACGGGGTTTTTAAGTTTCAGGTTTGTATTCGCAATTGATAAGAAGAGGGGGGCCCTGGCTGCTGCCCTCACAATGGGTATGCTTGCTTACGTGTATTTTGGTGCGCTGGTCGGTGTTGAGCAGATCGACAAGAACCTTAAACACTAAACGAAAAGGTGCGGCGTCGGGCGCGAGTTCGGAGACCCAAGGCTGTCTTGGCTTAAAATTAATGCTAGTTTAATTAGTTTCCTTAGTTCCTATTATTTTAAAAAATAACGCGGGACTTCATGCCCGATCTTAAAGCTAATAGCGAATTATGACTATGATTACAATGATTACAATAAAATAACTATGAATGAATAGGATTTGTGCGCCCTTGGCGTTACATCCCCTCCCTACTTCGGAGGAAGAAAATAAATGTTTCCTACGCCGTTCGGCTTCAGGGTGACCAGGTAGGAACCTTCCTCGGTCGGGATCCTGAAGCGCTGTCGTGAGACGCGGTCCGAACGTCTCGTCGTCCGCAGTCCCAACAGAAGTACTGTCGTGGATTTCGGCAATCGCGGCTGTAATGTCCCGGTGCTCCGCAATTCCGGCAATCATCCCGCACGTCGATTAGACGGTCGGATGCGGTCACAAGGTTAACCCTAGCTGGCGGGGCAGCTCTGGGTTCTGGCGATGTGGGTGGAGGAGGTGGCCTCACCTCCGTGGAGGCCGGCTCGGCCACCCACGCCACGGTATATCGAACCCGACCAGCCGCAGCCCAAGCGATGAATCGCGCAACCGCACGCGGATACAGCCCACCAGGCGCAGGCGGAGGACCAGACGGTGGTGCGGACGGAGGTGCCGGGAGCCCACGTAAGCCACAGCGCGCGGTCATTCATGGCCGAGGGTGTGCGGTTGCGGCGACAGACGGTGTTGTGGAAGTGGACGACGGAGGAGGTGAGAGGCGAGCCCAGGATATGGGACACACTCATCCCCAAGGTGATCCCTCGGGATCCCCGGACGAGAGGCCGGCCGGATGCGTGGGCCCCGCCAAAACCGAGCACAGGCCCGCCAACACCGGCGACGACGTTACCGACGGGGAAACCGGAATCGCTGGAGAAGGGGCACTGGGTTTGGCCCGAGCCAAGTCCACCCATAGACACCCGCTGCAGCAGCAACATTGGGTCGAATGTTGGGTCGGAGCGATTAGCCAGAGGGGATCGAGGAGGCACCCGCGGTCGCGACTGCGCGTTGGAAGAGTGGCAGGCGGTGCTTCCTGCTCACCGAGGGCGGACGGAGGTTCCGAGTAAGAATAGGAGTCTCCGGTATCCGTGTATTCACACAATAAAAAAAATATACTTAAAAAAAGGGCACACAGAGCACAGAAGAATGTTGTAATGGGGACAGGGAACCCGGCTGAAAGAAATAAATAGAAAGCAAGTAGGGCATTCATGTCCGCAACAGTAATCTGCAAGAAGAAAATAATACGTTTAGCACAGACAAAGAAAGGGTGGATGCCATGGTACGTACCAGTTGCTAAGGGCGAATGGTAATCCCGGGCAAGGAAATCTCTGCGCTCTCAAACATGCAGCCAGCCCAGCGGAGGAGTGATTGAGCCTGCGAAGGGCGCCTGAAGGGCACCAGGAGAAAATAAGATAGAGGGGAAGGAAAAGAAATACGAGAGTACACAGCGAACCAGAGGAATTTCGCTGCATCACCTTTGCCTAGTGTTCAGTTTACTGCTTGTCCCGATAGTTTGAGAGCGACCCGATCAGCTGATCGTTCGCTCATCTGGACCGGTGTAGGGCGAGAGCATGAGAAGGAACGAAAAGAGAAGAAACATTTTGCACTGTCGAACAACGCTGAACGCCAGCCGCTGGTCTAACGCGTTTTGCACTTTTGTCATTCACTTGTACATTTGAGATCTCGCAGGCGAGAAAAACTAAAATTTATGTCAAACAAGAAAGGAAGTTAACTTCGGCAAGCCGAAGCTTGTATACCCTTGCAGCTGTAATTATTAAATTGAAAAACACAAAAAATGATATTTCCAATAGAAAAAAGATAATATGTCAAAAAACACCGAAGCTATAATTTGTTTCATATTATTTTCCCACCAATTTTCCGATCGTTCCTATGGCAGCTATTTGAAATAGTCGTCAGATTTTGATAAAATTAAATTCGAAATGCAGAACTTATTAAAAAGTGATATTTCCAAGCGTAGGAGGTTATATGTTGAAAAACACCGATGCTATAATTTGTTTCATATTATTTTTCCACCAATATTCCGATCGTTCCTATGGCAGCTATATGATACAGACGTCCGATTTCGAAAAAATGTAGTTCGAAATTCAAAAATAATTAAAAAATGTTATTTCCAAGCTTAGGAGGTTTTATGCTAATAAACACCGGAGATATAATTTTTTTCAATTTTTTTTCCTATTATTCCTATGGGAGCTATAAGATATAGTTGTCCGATCCGGCTGGTTCCGATACTACTATGCTACCTGCAAAAGATATAAGACTTTTGGGAAAGGTTCAGCCCGATAGCTTTAAAACTGAGAGACTAGTTTGCGTAGAAACGGACGGACAGACGGACAGACGGACATGGCTAGATCGACTCGTCTAGTCATGCTGATCAAGAATATATATACTTTATGGGGTCGGAAACGTCTCCTTCACTGCGTTGCAAACTTCTGACTGAAATCAATATACCCTCTGCACGGGTATAAAAAGGCTGGACCAAGTGGAAGAATTACGGAACGCTTTTCGGGAGACGCACTCGGTGATCGTTAATTTGGATGGATCTAATGATTCAAGTTACGCCACGAAGAATTTTCAATCAGAATTCGAGGAGCGTATTGCGCTCTCGCCGAAAACTTCAACAAGCTTGGACCAAAAAACACTACGCCGACAGCAGCAGCCGGAAACGTCGACCTAGAGTTGCGAGTAAACATGCCGAAAATTACGGTGCTCACAGATGTAAACTATGCAGTGTCTTGGGGAATGATGAACAAAAGGTACAACAATCCTCGACTCGTTTTCTCACACCATATGAACGCAATCTATACGTTGCCCAGATTGCAAAAGGACAGCACCGAATCTTTGCGGTCGATGCTAAGCACGGTCAATGTTTGCCTAGCTGCCTTCCGCCGCGTTTAATCCTTGGACGGGGAATCGCAGCACTGCTTGGCGCATTACGTGGCATCGAAGCTGCCCAAGGAGACCCACAACGCTTGGGGGCACCACCAAGGAAGCTCTTCAACGGTTCCATCTTATAGAGACTTGGAATCATTTCTGAACCCAGGCCCAGGTTCAACAGACCCGACCAAACGCGTGCGAGTGCATAATGCACAGGAGCACTCAAGGCGTTCGAGTAACCCTTGTTATCACTGTGGCGGCGACCACATCTTGCGTCGTTGTCCACCTTTCTTGGAGCTGGACTGTTTCGTGCGCAAGGATATAGTCAGCAAGGCTAAATTATGTGTCAATTGCTTGAGTAAGTCGCATGCCCTGTCTCGCTGCACCAGCAACCAGAGCTGCCAAGTTTGCGGTCAGCTCCATCATACGTTGCTACATTTCCCGGTTCCGGCTCAGAACCAGCCTTTAAGCCCCACTCAATCGCGTCCTGCCCGGCCGCCGACACCACAGTTTGTGACGCCGGCATCCCGGGAAACAGTGTCTACACACAACATACAGTCAACGTCGGAGCAGAATCCACACGCATCTTACAGATGTCATTCGGCGACGTCACCCAACCTTTCCTATAAAAATTTACTTCTCGCTGTGGCTCGTGTTATGGTACGAAGCCCGACTATCGGCCTGCAAGCAGTAATAAACGCTCTCGTCGATCAAGGATCTGGGGCAACCATAGTATCTGAACACGTTGTTCAGTCCCTTCATTTGAAACGATCTGCCGTCAGAGCATCCATTTTTTGTAAGTAAGTAATATCAATTCCCATTTTTCATTGGATGTTAATTCCGCATATGTGCTCAATTCCGTAACATCCTGCCTCCCCAGTCTCAGCTTTTCGACGCAGCGATGGAATCACATCCAAGGGCTCCCGTTGGCGTTCCAAACTATTACCGATCGAAACGAGTTGATCTCATCTTGGGAGTGGACCCAAGCACAAATCATGCTGCCAGAAACGAAGATTAGATTTCCCGACGAGCCCGTTGCTCAAAATACTCGTTTTGGATGGATACTATCTGGAAGCACAGGAGTTAGAAAATCATCCGAATTACGCTGTCATCGAGTAACTTTGGACGCGGAATCATTGCTCAAGCGATTCTGCGAACAGTCCGGCGTCTGTCGAACAACCGGAGCGGTGGAACAAATATGTGGAGGAGATCGAGGAGTACTTTTCGCTCGAGCAAATAGCGCCTGCTGTCGGCAGTGAGAGCATTCTAGTGAAGCGCACATCTGCGAATAGGCATGTAGCTTCATGCGTACTACCGCACCATGCGGTCTTCAAGGAGGAACTCCATTCGACCAAACGGAGAATCGTTTTCGACGCCTCCTCAAGGACTAGTAACGGGAGATCATTGAACGACATACTTTGTACCGGACCCACTTTGCAGAATGACATGCCATCGGTTATACTCAATTGGCGAAAATATCGTTTTGTGTTCACGGCGGATATACAGAAGATGTATCGATATCAATATCAATATCCTCAGTACAGATTCATGCGTTTTGCGATGGATCGTCCACATCTTATGCAGCTGTTGTGTACCTAAGGGTAGAGCACCAGGACAGAAGGTGCTTTTCATCCCTGATGGCTGCAAAATCAAAGGTTACTCCCGCGAAGCCCTTAACTATACCTCGAACAGAGTTAAGTGGAGCGGTATTAGCCATCAAACTAATAAGGTGGCTAACTATGGCTAAGTGTCTAAGTTCCTTTCCTATCCAGGCTTTCTTTTGGACGTATGCTTTAATTGTGCTGCACTGGTTGCACGGAGACGCCAATAGATAGAAGACCTTTGTCGCGAATAGAGTCGCCTTCGTTTTGGATCATTCTTCGCCAGTTCAGTGGAGTAACGTGGGCACTATCGACAATCCAGGGAACTGCGCTACACGAGGTCTCACTCCCACCGAGCTAAATGACTTCGAGCTGTGGTGGCGGGGGCCAGAGTGGCTCGTACGCAATCAAGGCCATCGACAGATTTCCTACAAAATGGCAAAGGTGGCCAAAGTGCGCGTTCACCATGAAGTCCCGCAACCATCGTTTCTTGAGAAATTTTCAACACTCAGCTAGGCTTTACGAGTCACAGGCTACATCATGCGTTTCAAGAACAACACTGTCGGCAACGTAGAGAGACGCTTTGGGCCCTTAAGTATTGAGGAGCTCTACTTCGCTTTATTAGCTGTCGTGCGGATCGTACAGCGGCTCAGCTTATGGGAGGCTTGCCCGTTCATCGAGTCAACCTTCCTAGTCGACCATTCATCGCAACTGGTGTCGACTACACAGGCGCTATAGAGATTAAAATAGCGCTTCTACGAGGCACTAACTTTTACAAGGGATACATCGCCGTTTTCATTTGTCTCGCAACAAAGGCGGTGCATTTGGAGGCAGTGACAGGTCTCACCACGGAGCATATTTTACTGGCTCTGGACAGGTTCACCGGGCGACGAGGAATGGTTCTTGCCACGCAGCGCACAACGTAGCACTTCAATCCTCCTATGTCCCCTAACTGTGGTGGGCTTTGGGAGGCCAATGTAAAGTCGGTTAAACACCATCTAAAGAGAGTCATTGCAGATCGACGGCTTACCTACGAAGAGTTGTCCACGGTGCTCGTAAGCATAGAAGCGTATCTCAACAGACGATCTAGAAGTGCTCACCCCCGCGCACTTTCTCATCGGAGACTCAATGCTGGCGCCGCCGGAATATCAGCCACAATCCAGATCCTAGGCAGAGCAGTTCCTTATCCAGCAGACGATGATACGACATTTCTGCAAGGCTTGCAGTCGTGACTGATTAGCGCATCTTCAGCAGTGGCCAAAGAGACTGAAAGTTTTCAGCTTAACGACCTTGTCATCATCAAGGACGACCGGTTCCCCCCGTCTCAATGGTTACTCGGGCGTGTTATTGAGTTACACCCAGGGACGGATGCACTGGTCTAGATGGTAACACTTAAAACCAAGGAGGGACAGCTGAAACGATCCGTAACAAAGCTCTGTCCTCTGCAAATGCGGGCTTAGGCGCACTCACTTGTACACCCCGATTTATAGAATGTAGCTTGCGCACACATCTTGCTCTCATCTCACCATATTAGATACCGAGGACACACAGCCAAGCAAGCATATCACCACCACAGCCTGGAGGACCAGGAAAAGCGAGGATGTCTCATGCTAGGTATAGCATTGGCGGGCAGCATGTTCAGTTTACTGCTTGTCCCGATAGTTTGAGAGCGACCCGATCAGCTGACGTTCGCTCATCTGGACCGGTGTAGAGCGAGACCATGAGAAGGAACGAAAAAGAGAAGGAAACGTCTGCACGGTCGAACAACGGTGAACGCACGCTGCCGGTCTAACGAATTTTGCACTTTTGTCGTACACTTGTACATTTAAGATCAGAATAATTATAACGTTTTGAAGTTATTCTTTTGTGTTTGTCATTGCATGGGAACCTCTCTTAATATGACCTTTTGTTGACCTAATACAAGGAGACACAACTATACACCTAGGGAAGGGAGCGCCTCGATTTGTAGGCGGTCGATTGTCACTGGACGATTGTGGCGATCGATGGGCACAAGGAAATACTGGAACTATCGGCAAAGGGTGAAACATCGCAACGAGCAGGTGGCAACACTTCGCCATCGGTATCGATAGACAATGAATGGTGTGATCAGACGGAGAAACATCGAAAAGGAGGAGAACGCAGTAACGAGCAGCGAGCTGGGGATCGATAGCCGATGACTATCGATATCCTAGTGGAAACACATGAACTATTGGCGCGGGGGAATTTAAATTCGTCGAGGCATTTTAGTCCGGCGCTGTGGAACTCAGGATAGAGCTGTGAGCGTCGCGGGGCGTCAAAGAAGCAACGAGGGAGCGACACGGGAGCGCCAAGGGAGTCATCGAGAGCGTTGCGGATCATCAAGGAAGCAAGGAGGGAGCGGCGAGGGAGCGCCGAGGGAGTAATCGAGAGCGTCGCAAGGATTCAAAAGCTACAGGATACACGAGGATTAAAGCCGAAGAGGAGGAACGAGATTATTTTGTTTCCCGAAGAAAGTTCGGAATGTGAGGAGTTGAATAACTCCCCACAAAATGCAGCGGCAATTATACATGGTGGCCTGCCGGTTACCGGATGCGCGGTGAAATATCGCGTAGTAACGGCATGGCGGATAAGACAGTTTGGGGAACAAGAGGTTGGTGAAAGATAGTTTGGAGAACGATAGGTTGGAGAGAGTTTGGAGAAGAAGATGTTGGAGAAAGGGAGTTTGGAGAACTAGAGGTTAAAAAGAGAGAGATAGAGAGGAGACTTCGCATAGAAGCGTGTCTCAACTCAAGGCCGCTTTGCCCTCTCACAGCTGACTCGGACGATCTAGAAGTGCTCACGCCCGCGCACTTCCTCATCGGAGACTCAATGCTGGCGCCGCCGGAATATTAGCCACAATCCAGATCCTTTCCAGAGCAGTTCCTTATCCAGTAGGTGATGATACGACATTTCTGGAAGGCTTGCAGTCGTGACTGGTTAGCGCATCCTCAGCAGAGGCCGAAGTGGTGTCATGAGACTGAAAGTTTTCAGTTTGTCTTTGCCTGGGAACCTCTCTTACAATGACCCCTTGTTGAACACAACTATATATCTAGGAAAGGGAGCGCCTCGATTAGTAGGTGGTCGATTCTCACTGGACGATAGCGGCGATCGATGGGCACAAGGAAATACTGGAACTATGGGCAAAGGGTGAAACATCGCAACGAGCAGGTGGCAACGCTTCGCCATCGGTATCGATAGACAATGAACTATCGATCAAGCACGAATGGTGTGACCATCGATATCCTAGTGGAAACACATGAACTATCGGCGCGGGAGAGTTTAAATTCGTCGAGGCAGGCGCAAAGGAAGGGAATGCAAACTTGATCGAGACCCGGCGCTGTGGAACTCAGGATAGAGCTGTGAGCGTCGCGGGGCATCAGGAAGCAACGAGGGAGCGCCACGGGAGCGCCGAGGGAGTCATCGAGAGCGTTGCGGCGCATCAAGGAAGCAAGGAGGGAGCGGCGAGGGAGCGCAGAGGGAGTCATCGAGAGCATCGCAAGGACTCAAAGGCTATAGGATACACGAGGATTAAAGCCGAAGAGGAGGAACGAGTTTATTTTGTTTCCCGAAGAAAGGTGGGAATGTGAGGAGTTGAATAGCTCCCCACAAATTGCAGCGGAAATTATACATGGTGGCCTGCCGGCTACCAGATACGCGGTGAAATATCGCGTAGTAACGGCATGGCGAAGATGAGAGTTTGGAGAACGAGAGGTTGGAGAAAGAGAGTTTGGAGAACGTGAGGTTGGAGAAAGAAAGTTTGGAGAACAAGGGGTTGGAGAACTAGAGGTTGAAAAGAGAGAGATAGAGAGGAGACTCCGATGGCAGAGTGAGGGTGCCGTGTGCAAAAGGAAATAGCGGAACGCACCGGACTTTGGACTCTGTCATGGTCTTTGGACCACGAGAAGAACTGCCAGTCTAGGACAAAGAAGTACCAGTGGGCCGTGCGCAAAAGGAAAATAACGGTTCCTGGATGCCCTATATAAGGCCGCAGAGCTTTGGGAGCTGAATCAGTCCATCACCAGAAGTCAATCCAACAAGATCAGATGTGATCAAAGAACCAAGTCAACCAGCAGCACGAGAACAACAAGTCAACAACAACAAGTCATGTTATCGTAAGCAGCGCCGTGGGAAGGAAGCTCCGAAATGAGATACAGGTAGCTGACGTTCAGAGGGCATGACACAAGGCTAAGTAAAGGCGGTTTGTTTCTTACTTTGGCGCGACCACACCTTAGCACATCGCCGGCGGTTCCGTCAGAGTCGAGCAATAGAGTCCTGAGACGAGGAACCGTAAACTCGAGGAGAAATTTGTCTAGACCCAGTGTGCCTTGCCTGAGCAGGACCAGGTGGGAAACACGAGCGGTCGATCGATTTGTGGTTTTAAGAGGCGTTGTCCTGGAGAGGCCCAACGGTTCAGCAAGTACAGGAACGGCGATCGTCCAAGACCTCAAGGGGCAGAGACCACGATACATCGAGCCCCGCAGCACGCAAGATAAGGAGCAGAGCAGAGGACATCAGCAGCGACATCAGTGGACATCACCGACAGCGACGTCACGATCGCTGCGGAAATAGGGTAAGGCAATAGGGTGAGGCTGGGGTGAAACATACGTCTGCGCTAGGCGTAGGGCAGCTTCCTGGCGTTAGCCTTGACTGTCAGCGCGAACTGAGCAAAACCCTAGTGGGACCGACCGCGAAATAGCAAGGAACAGGCGGTCATTGTCTCGAAAGGTGTTGCCCTGGAGAGCGAGGCACCTGTTCACCCTAGTCTGCGAACGGTGACTCTTCCCTAAGCAAGCAAGGTCGATCTCTCTGCGAGTCCAAGGCGCAAAAAGCAGCCTCAAGTCAACACGTCGGCGAGCGAGCAGCGGCGAGGGACACTACGAGCATCCCGAGATACAGGAAGGTGTCAGCCATCACCGAGTCACCGCGTCGACGAGCCAAGACGAGCAGTATCAGCAGCCATTGGAATCAGCTCGAGACGAGACCGGGAACGCTGTAATAAGTAAGCCGAAAATAAGCCCACTGTTATCATTCGAATCCTTTTGCTTTCTCACTGAACACACAATCAACTAAGCTAGCCGCACGAATCTCGTAGCGAGCAGACCAACAAAAATCAGTTCGTTACAAAAGCATATATGTTCATGATCAGCATCACTGGACGAGAAGATCTATCCAAGTCCGTCTGTCCGTCTGTCCATGTGAACGCTGTGATCTCGGAAACTATCAACGTGCTACGCCCACTCGGACGCCCTCAAACCGCCCAAAACTGTGGCTCGTACAGAGTCGATCTAGCCATGTCCGTCTGTCCGTCTGTCTGTCCGGATGAACGCTAAGATCTCGAAAGCTATGAGAGCTAGGCTATTGAGATTTGACGTGCAGATTCCTGAGATTCTTACGCAGCGCAAATTTGTTTTAGTAGAGTGCCACGCCCACTTTAACGCCCACAAACCGCCTACAAACTTCAAAAAATCGTAAGTATGAACGCGGGTATCTCGGAAACTATTAAAGATAGCAAATTGGGATTTCAGACTTAGATTCCGTAGCCTTGTACGCAGCGCAAGTTTGTTGTTCGAATATGCCACGCCCACTATAACGCCCACAAACCGCCCAAGCCTGTGCCGCCCACAGTTTTCATGCTAGATAAAAAATTTTAACTTGAATGTATTGGTATTGGTCTGTATTGGTCTCGTCAATACCTATCGATTGGTCCAAAAAAAATGTTTCCACGCCCACTCTAACGCCCAAAACGCTTAAGTCTGTCTACCGCCGGTAGGTGGCGCATTTCAACCTCGCTTTGCTGCTTGCATATGTCCATTTCCCTTTGGTCCCTTTAGCTGAGTAACGGGTATCTGATATCTAGCATGAAAATTGTGGGCGCCACAGGCTTGGGCAGTTTTTTTTTTATGTCAATCGATAGGTATTGATGAGAACTACTAATTTCAGTTTAAATTTTTACTCTAGCATCAAAACTGTAGGAGCCACAGTTTTGGGCGGTTTGTGGGCGTTAGAGTGGGCGTGGCAGTCTACTGAAACAAACTTGCGCTGCGTAAGAGGCTCAGAAATCTGCACGCCAAATCTCAATAGCCTAGCTCTCATAGTCGAGTGCCTCGACTATCAGATACCCGTTACTCAGCTAAAGGGACCAAAGGGAAATGGAGATAAGCAAGCAGCAAAGAAAGACTGAAATGCGTCACCTACCGGCGGTAGACAGATTTAAGCGTTATGGGCGTTAGGGTGGGCTCAATGGGCGTTTTTGGGTCAATCGATAGGTATTGACGAGACCAATACAGTTCAGTTTACAAACTGATTTTGTTATTTTCAAACTATAATTCCATTCCTGTTTAAACAAATACATATAAATGATTAAGCAAATATATTCACGGCCTTTCCTCACACCTTTGCGCTACATTATTACTAGTAAAATTAGAATAATTGTTGACTAGCACCAGTGAGAAAATTCAAAAATATTGTTTATAGGAAAGTCTTGCAGAAATTGTAAAATTTTGAAATTAAAAGATAATAGTTCAATTAAATATTTGCATTGTGGAATAGGTCCTTGAGAAAGCCACAAAAAAAAATGCTCCAAAATCTCTACCTATACGGTGGTATGGGAATGATGAATAATATAAATTTAGCTTAAAGCCTAGTATTCACATCGACGAAAACAGCGAGCTAACGATTGGCTGTGTTCGTGCAGAAGCGGGGTGGTAACCAAAATTTAACAAGGAAGAACGCTATAGTCGAGTACTTCGACTATTAGATACCCGTTACTCAGCTAAAGGGATTAAAGGGAGATGTAGATATGAAAACAGCAAAGCGAGATTGTAATGCATCACCTACCCGCTATCTCAATATATGGTTTTGTGGGCGGCAGACAGATTTAAGCGTTATGGGCGTTAGAGTGGGCGTGACAAATTTTTTTTTGGGTCAATCGATAGGTATTGACGAGACTAATACATTACATTTACATTAACATTTTCTTCTATCATTCAAATTGTGGGCGTCACGGTCTGTGGGCGTTAGAGAAGGCGTGGCACCCTGCTGAAACAAACTTGCGCTGCGCAAGAAGCTCTGGAATCTACATACCAAATTCCAATAGCATAGCTCTTATAGTTACCGAGATCTCAGCGTTCATTCGGACGGACGGACGAATTCCGACGAATCTAGCATACCCTTTTACTCTACGAGTGACGGGTATAAAAATGGAAAGAAAAACACAAAAACCACGCCAAAGACGCCTTCAGTTTAGTTCTGAGGATAAAGGGTGCATAATCCAAGCTGTGGAGGAGCGGCCAGTATTGTGAGACTGACCCACAAAAATCATTTCGATGCTGTTTTTATGAAAAGAACCTGAAAGGAGATAGCGCTGGGCATGGACAAAGATTGTAGGTTATAATCTTGGACTATTAAATATGTGTAAGCATAATATATACTCAATTATAATTAATATTAATAACGAGAAAATCACAGGCATATTGAATTGCAGCGTGCCGAATGTACAAAATTTAGAAGGTACATTTATTTTCGGCACAAAAGTTGATATCAGAACTTTTGTTTGTTGAAGGTTCGATCGTCACTTGATTTCTACCTCGATAAGAGGTGTTTTTCTTTGATAAATCTTACATGGAACTCATTTTTATTTTTCTTTGAATCAATTTTCCACTGTACGCTTTCATTTCGGTTTAAACCGATATCATTTTTATATATGAAATAATAAGAAAAGGATTCGAATTTAAGCACACCTACACCCAAAAAAAAAACCAAAAGTATACACTTAATAAGCGTTGTGTTAAAAGTATACTAAAGTTAGTATAAAAATGTAAGTATTAACTCAACACTAATTAGTTTCAACTGTATACTTTGTAGTGTAAATGCTATACCAAAGAGTATAAAGCGTAAACCTGTAGTGTTATTTTTAAACTAGTCATATTTGACTATTTAGTTTATAATTTATACTTTTGGTTTCAACAAAAACTTAATGTAGTATAAAGAAAATGTAGTTTCAAGTTATTACAAAATAGTTTCATGCCAACACTTTATAGTATTAAGCTTATACTAATTATTATATGAGTGAGACTCAGTAGCATAAATAGTATACTGAACATTAAATAGTTTTTCATGGTGTGAAACTAGGACAATAGCGATTATTCTAACATATATTTTGGTGTGAAACCAGGACAAAAGCGAGTATACGAACACAGAAAATGCTACCGGAGTTGGCGTTGCTTGACGCGTTAATTATTATTGCCATCCGGACGATCTCGGACGACGCAGCGCTCGTCATTGCAGGCCAAGTTCCCCTATGTGAACTGGTGCGGGAGCCACAGATCCAAGACCGAGGTGAAGAGGAGTGCCAGGATGCAGAGCGTCGACAACTGGCAGGCAGCCTGGGACAACTCCAGCAAGGGACGCTGGACGCTGGACGCAAGGGTAAATAGGAAGCACGGCCAGGTAGATTTCTACCTCACGCAGGCGCTGAGTGGACATGGTTGCTTCCGAAGCTTCCTTAAGCGCTTCGGGCACGACACGGAGAACGGTTGTCCAGAGTGCGGCAGTGGGATTGTTGAAGACGATCAGCATGTCCTACTTTAATGTCGCCGCTTCGGGTCTGATCGCTAAATGCTGATGAAGACCACCGGAGCAAGAGTTCGGCAATGTTGTTGGCGATGGTAAGTACATTTTTTTAAGTAATGATATTTTTATTTAAGAACTAAATTCTTTTACATCTTAGGCCCAAGGGACTGTGTATTGTTTATGGCCTTGCACGCTGTTATAAAACCAACGTACCGGTACACTGTTACTCAAGCGGACCAGAAGTTCTGTCGAAAGGCGACCATCGAAGACAGCGTTAGCAGCGCGGTATTGCACGTCACCGAAATCAATGACATTCAAAACATAATTGAAACATTGAACAGAAAAAGTGTCGAGTCAAACTCCCCCATTCAACCATTTATAATTGTTGTGGGCGTGGACATTTTCAATTTGGTTGAATTCTATGTTAGCTTTGGAAAGTCCTTGTATAAGTTTAACTCTTTCATTATTGCACTAGATATATGTTTTAAAATTTATCAAGTATTTGGTCTAAAATACCCAAATGAATCCCATAAAGTTTGGTCTTTTTTACAATACTTTTTCTATAATATGAAAACTGAATTTGATATTATATATCCGTGCGTATCCAATGTCATTGAAGATTTAAACAAAATGTAAATACTTTGTAAAATATTTGTAATTTCAAAATTTATTCATATCCTTTTTAATTTTAAGATCTTGAAATATTCTGTTATTAGTTAAGTCTTATATTTTTAATTTCTTTATTTAGTTCTTTTATAATATTAATACCTAGCCATTAACAACATGCGTTGCTTTAAGTGTTTTAAAGAATTTTCTGACCTCAATAATTTATGCTTACACTTTAAGCATCACCACAATTTAAGGGAAATTGATTTATACATATGTGTCGAAGGCAATTGCAACCAAAAGTATTCTTGTTTTCAAAGATTTAAAGCCCATCTCAGAAGGCATTTAAATATAAAATCTGTCCACAACTTGACCAACACAGGGACCGAGGAGTACAGATCTCAGGGTAATTCAGGGGACCACAACATTGAATATTTTGACAGTAATGAAGATTTGGACGATATTCCGAGTGGCTCTCAAAATGGAGTCCCTCAAAGTGCTGAAACTAGTTTAAAATTATCATTTGAAGTTTAGTGAGCACTATCAAGCCTATACAGTTGGTGGAAAAGAAAATTCTTTAAAAATTAATAACATAAGTAGTTTCCAAGGTCCCCCTGTAAAATATCATAAAAAAAATGCTGTTAGCTATGTAAGATTAAAATCATTTTAAATAAAACTGTATAAATATTTATGAAATAATAACAAAATAATATATGAAATAGTAATAAAAGAAAAACAACATACAACGTGATTTTATTGGGTTTGGGATTATTGGGATACCACGAAAAACAAAATAATATACATTTTATACTACAGGCAACGGGGAAATCGTATAAGTCTTATACGAAATAGTATAAAATGTATACGAAATAGTATAAAATGTATACTAACGATTTCGATTAATAGCTCAAAAAGTATACTACGGCTCTCTAGATTAGTTTAATATCTATACGAAATAGTATAAAACGGAGACTACATAGCATAGCTTTTATACTAAATAGTATAAAAAGTAAACTATCAGCAAAAATTTCAGTACACTGAGTGAGTATAGATTGTATACTCGTTAGTTTAACTTTGATATCTTCGAAAGTTTCAGTTTAATACTTTCGGTGTCATAAGGTTAATACACATCTTATCAAGATATTTTTGACACTCAATAGTTTAGTTTTAATGTACGAATAGTTTAGTTTCTATGATCATTTTTTTTTGGGTGTATTCCACTACAACAGAGAGTCGCAATTGCTCTCTTCACATTGGGATCATCCGCAGAATAACGGATAGACTTTTCGGGGTCTCAAGCCCCTCAGTTTGCGGTATCCTTCGAGGGCTTAGCGTTTAAGTCTGGAAGGTTCTGGCCCTCTGAATTTCTTACCAAAAGTAATTTAGAGGAGTGTTCAACAGGGTTTGGGATTGCCTTGGGACCTTTTCGTTTTTGGTGGAAGAAAGTTTTTTGAAGAAAGATACCAAATGGCGAAATGCCACTCCTCTTGAAAATCGGATCGCTATAGCCGTGTACTCCTTGGGATCATCAGCGGAATGTCGTTCCATCGGAAGGCTTTTCGGACTTGCACAGAACACTGAGTGCAAAGTTCTCCACGAATTTTCCCGGGCACTCATATTGGAGTTTGCCAGCGAGTTCATGTCACCGGACTATCTTACTCCAGAAAATGATAACGGGTGTGTCAAAGGATTCGAAGCAATCGGATTTCCCGTGTCTAGGTGCAATTGGTAAGACATAAACTCATTTAATAAGTTCATGGTCTTTGCAATGTATAATGTGTAAATTAAACCTTTACTAAGTCAGGCCTCTTAATCGCGGCCGCGGAGAGGCCCGGAGCAGCAGCAGTGGGTTGTAGACGGCCTGGTGGCTGGCCGATGCTCGTACGTGGATGCGGGGGTAGTCCCTCGCAGCAGTCACTATGTTGAAAGGCCGGCTGGCCGTTTGTGATTCGATGCAGATCTGTTGTGCTACGTTAATACGTAGGTTGGTGTGGGGGTGTCCCTCGCTGTAACTTCTTCCCAGACGGGCCGGTTGGCCGTCGTTCATCAGTTGTAGAATGAAGCAGATTACGCTGGATGGAGAACTGTCCTTCTTTTCTTGCTGGCCTAGAGATTCAGCCAAGATTAAATGAATACAAATTTAACGGAGTTGTTTAGCATAGAACTTTTGTTCTTTATTCAATGAACGCCAAAAGGGAACTGACTTACAGCTAACAAAAATTGGACTTCATAGCGGCCACGCAAATATGCTGTGCTTGCCGGCTATGCATGGGTATCCGGCCAGACGCTGTGTCAGCAGTTTGGCCGGAGCGAGCTCTTGGACGATCGGTCATCGCCGTCGCCCGGTTGACTTAGTTAACTACTCCCCCCTCAGGAATGAGGCCGCCCTCGGCCGACCCTATTTGGGCAATCTGGGCTGCAGTTCTTCCGGCCTGGGTGACTCGCCGATAGGTCAAACCGATTCAGATCAACGCGCTGCATAATGCTCCTGCAATTAGTACCATCTGATATGACCGATAGTCGTTGACCTCCTTCCCGAATTTTTTTATATGCCCCAAATTACACTCACTCAAACGGTGAAGGTATGGAAGACTGAGAACGTTGCGCTCCATGATGACATTCAAAGAAGGTGAGCTGGCTACTCCTGGAGCCCTTTTCTGGGCTGTGTCATGGTTGACAAATCGGGTTTCGTTGACCGTGGCACTCTCGGTAAAGGTGATGAGGTATGTACCCCGTATATGGACATAAATGCCATTGTCCACATTCACGCGAGACGAGCGATCGTTTATAATGACAATCCCATCGTCGACGTAAGTAACGGGATGCAGGTCACTTTTCTGGATCTCGCAATGCGCCGTGCCTCCAGCGTGGAGTTCTTGGGCGCACGATCTTCTTAGCGCCAGCAGCCAAAACGTAGCCGCTGGTGTTGTGGAACAATTCTTTACCGTGTGGATCTCCCCATCGCATTCCGCTATTACGTTATCCTCCATTCTGAGCATGGTGTCGTGATGCGACACGGGAAAAATAGTAATTTTATTGCAGGTTGACTTAATTTTAGGAAATTTAATAATAAAGTGTAAAATGTTAACGGATTGTAGGATTTTAACGGATGCCACGGACAAAACGTCTTTAATCGCGGTCTCGGTGGGGTTTTCCATCCACACACTTTCCAGATCTGCATGATCTAGTGTGCTAGGGCTAACGATCCGTGACGCGTGCCGATGTTATGGTCAAAAAAAATAGCAGGGGCATGGGTGTAAACCTGAAATTCGGATATACTGTAATGTTTGTTCAAACGGGGTAGACCACCACCAAAGCATGTAAAATTAAGCACGATTGAAAATAATAGTAATAAGAACTTACGCCAAGTGGCTAGGGATAAAAGTAATAAAAAATGAAAATTTATCAGGCGAGCGATAAAATGATTATGCTTGTCCTACCTAAGGTTGTCCTTGTGGACCACCCTCCCCTTAATGAGGACTGTGGTCCCCATGTCCGCTTCCACAGTTTTCTCTTCACACAATGGTGAGAGTTTGTTGCCTAGTTGCCTGTTGGATTTCTCTAGGACTTTTTCGCCAACTTTGAACACCCTGTTTTGTCGGGACGCATTCTCCCTGTCTCGGAGTTTGTCTTGATCGTGTTTAATCTTATCCTGTACCTCGTATTGTGGGTCATTCGATTGTGTTTGAATGACGTCGGCTGGCCTCTTGTCGATGACCGAATGGATAGATTTGTTATATCTGGAAGTGGCCAGCAGAATTAACTCAACGGTGTCACTAATGCCCTTATCAATTTTAAGACATCTAGCAAGCTCTACCAGAGTGCTGTGGAAACTTTCTACCTGTCCGTTTGAGACACTGTGGAGGGGTGGTGCATTCGAGATGCTAACGCCGAAATGGTTTTCCAGCATTGTCAAAATGGTATTCGAGTTTAACGATGGCTCGTTGTCGCAATATTTGACATTGGCTCTAGAGAAAATATTCATAAGTGGCAGCAGCGCCGGCTTGAGATCCTCTATGGTTCTTGAGGGAATTGGCTGGACCATGGCAAATTTCGAGAATTTGTCAACGCACATAAGGAAATATTTTTTGTCTGTGGACAAAATGTCTATATGTAGCAATTCTCCTACATGAGACGGGACTGGTGTTTCACCAAGCTCATGTTTTTTGGGATGTCTGTCATATTTTGCCTTAGCGCATGTCTTGCAATTGGCTACAATTTCACTCGCCAGCTTGGCCATTTTCGGGAAGTAGTATTCTGAGAGTACTTGCTTCACATTTTCTTGGGCCGATCTGTGAGCCCTGTTGTGCTCGACAGTGAGAACTTCTCGCCTCGCAGCGACTGCAAAAATATCCGTTACGCGGTTTAAGCTGCGTTTTGACGGAAAGCGTGCTTCCTCCAGAGTTATCTGGTTTTGAAAGCAATTCAAATGCTTGTCCGTAGTTTGAATCGTGTGGGTCAGCGACAGTTCGCTGTGAATTGTGGCTGCGCACGAAAAAGCTTCTTTCTCTTCCACATCGTTAAGTTGTTGCCTTGAAAGGGCATCCGCAACGAGGTTTTATTTGCCGGGCTTGTAAAAAATTTTAGCGCCGGACTCGTCAATGCGACCTTTCCATATTTTGATTTTCGCATTCGGATTGGATTCCGACACTGCGAAGGTCAACGGTTGGTGATCAGTAAAGATATTTATATCTTTAACTGCATACAAATAATGGCGCAGTTTGGCCAGCGTGCTTAAGAACCCAATCTACGTGCCGGATGTGGGAGTTTTCGTCCTCTGAGAAAACGATAGCATCATCAACATAGACATAGACATTGCCGATCTGCTCTCGCAGTATATCGTCAATTGTTCTTTGGAAAATGATGGCCGCATTTTTTAATCCAAATGGCAATCTGCGAAACTCGTATTTTCCTCCGTTAACGGAAAAGGAAGTTTTTTCACGGTCGCGTTCTGCCAGTGTGATTTGATGATAGCCGGACTTCAAGTCCAGTGTTATGAAATACTTGGCCTTGCCTAAGTTTCCTAATATCATCGAGATGTTCGGCATGGGGTATCAGTCGGGTATTGTTTTCTCGTTCAGCTTGCGAAAGTCCAACACCAAACGCATTTTCAGCTTGCCAGTTTCGTCTGTACCCTTTTTATCTACTGCCCATATTGGGTTATTGTAGGGGGATTTCGACTTTTGGATTATGCCATTTTTTAATAGATCTTGAATTTCGCCATTGACGAAATCGGCTGCTCCCATTGGATATGGGTAAATTTTGGCATAGATGGGCTCCTCATCAACAGTTCTTATGGTAGCTACCACCGACGTGTTGTAAGGAAGGGCCTCATTAGGGTCTGCGAACGCTTTTTTCCTGTCGCTGAGCATTTTCAAAAATGATTTTCTGACCAAAGGTGGTGCATCCGAGCAGTCCACTTAAGTGAAATTGACATTGAGGCATGAGTGAAAATCAATCTTCTCTTCTTCGGTGCCCCATTTGAGGCGGCCCCATTTGAAGCTAGACAAAGTGATGCCCCCGCCTGTTCTAACAGGTCGAGACCGATGATTGCATCAAAGGAGGACAAGTCAGGTCAAATGAAGAATGTGGCCTTTAAACTAAAAATTGACACGAAGCCTTTCTTTGTGATAGTGGTGACGCTATGAATGGAATGAAGTTTAAATGGAGTTTCTACCGAGCGGACGCTTTTCAATCCTTCGTATGGTCGGATAAAATTCTTGGCCGCGCCCGTATCGATGAGAAGTCTCATGTCGATCCCCGCTACTCATCGTCTGATGAATGGTAGCATTCCCCTAAAAAATTATGGCGTCATCGTCTACCTTTTCCGCTGCACTGGAGGCTGCGTCGGCGTATGCCTTGTCAGAAGCATTTGCGCCCTGAGCAGTGAGGTTAACTCATTGCCTCTTGTGAGGGCCCGAGAGTCCAGACGCAGCCGCCTTCGCGTTCTGGTAAGCCGGGGCACGGGACGGCTGTAACAATTTGGAAAGCGACGGATCCACATCCATGGGCTCCGGTGTGTTTGCCGGAAGCCTGTCGCTGCGTGGAGCAAAGTGTATTTGCGCCTTGTAGTTTTCAGTACAGTGCGGGTTCTCCCCGGCACCTATTTGAGAATTTGTTTGTGGAGGGGCCTGTTGCCGTTCCTGCGCTTTTGGGAATTGCTTGCGCTCCTTATCCTCTTGGTTCCTTGCAAACGTTGTTGCGAAGATGTATCTCTCATGGTTGGATGCGACTTCCTGCGCCAAGGCGAGAGCTGTCGGCATGTCTTTGGGTTTTGCCGAGAAATGCACATCCGTGAGGCTGCGCTTTAGCCCGGAGATAAATACCCGCAAAGCGTCTTCACGGAATTTATCGCACCTTACCTTAGCCATGGCCGCCTCATATGTCACATTGACCTTGTTTGTTAATAAGGTGAGTTTCTTCTCAACCTCATCATAGTACTGTAACAAAGTTAGACCACCCTGTCTTAGAGTGCCTAACTAACTGCCGCTACTCGCCCGGCCAACTCCTCAATTTGCTGCCTAAGCGCTTGCTCTCTGAGCTGGCTTTGGGCGGTCTGTTCTGCAAGGGCATTACTAATAGCTGCCTGTATGACGGTTTGGAGCTGATCGGGATCCATATTAGTAGGAGCTACTGGGGGCCTGCGTATTGGTGTTGAGGTTCGGACCTTCCCTTCACTCTCGGACTCTGAGTCGCTCGAGTATGGTTTCTTGTTCCTATATGTGAGAAACGGAGTACTCATGGGCAGCTGAATTCAACTGCACAGAAATCCGTGCGCTTAAGCAAAAGCGCTACACAAACAAAAACAAAGCCGAAAGGCTGTGGGGGTCGCGGGGGCTGAGTCGCCGCCTCAGCAACGGTAGATGAGAGCTCGTCGAACTGAGTTGTTGCCTTTATGTAAAAATATATATATAATGTTATATATTTATATCAAGCTGTCAATCAATTAATAAGTGTTAGTTAATAACGATATTAATGTGAAATATTAGTATGGAGCTGCAGGTTTTTCTGCAGGGTATGTAGATTTAGGGAAGTAATGTGTATATGGATTTTCTCACAGTTTAGTAAGCCTGTAAGCCTTTAGTAAGTCAGGCCTTCTAATCGCGGCCGCGGGGAGGCCCGGAGCAGCAGCAGTGAGTTGTAGACGGCCGGGTGGCTGGCCGATGCACGTATGTGGATGCGGGGGGTAGTCCTTCGCTGCAGTCACGATATTGAAAGGCCGGTTGGCCATTGGTGATCCAATGCAGAGCTGTTGTGATACGTTAAAACGTAGGTGGGCGCGGTGGTGTCCCTCGCTGTATCTTCTTCTCAGACGGGCGGGTTGGTCGTCGTTCATCTGTTGAAGAATTAGGAAGATTACGCTGGAAGGAAAACTGTCCTTCTTTTCTTACTGGCCTAGAGACTCAGTCAAAATCAAATCACTATAATTTTAACGGCAGTTGCCGGAGTTGTTTAGCAGAGAACTTCTGTTCTTTATTTTATGAATGCCAAAAAGAGAACTGACTTACAGCTAACCAAAATTGAACTTCATAGCGGCCACGCAAATATGCTGTGCTTGCCGGCTATGCATGGGCATCCGGCCAGATGCTGTGTCAGCAGTTTGGCCGGAGCGAGCTCTTGGACGATCGGTCATCGCCGTCGCCCGGTTGACTTAGTTAACTTGTATATGGTAGTCACATCGAAATAAAACCGTCAGCAGCAGAGGCAGTCGATCACAACAACTACAAAGGCTGGTACTTATTGAGCTGGCAAATCTTATAATTGAAGCCGCAGTGCGTGCGTTCACATGAAGAGTTTTTTTGCAACTAACATAAAAAGAGAATACAATTATCATACATTGTCGATGCTCCATCTTCGTAAGAGCGAGATGACACTATTGTACATGCCAGCATTGCCAGAGTTCTATAAACGCATTTTATTTTCTACAGTACTCAATAGTACTATTCGCTCTCGTGAATTACAGTTAAACTGCCTTCTTCTAAGAGCTCAACAATCTTCTAAGCGCATTGTATTTTAAATTTACTACAGATACAGACTTACCTATGTAAATATCGGCTCTGCTGGGCGCTGCAACGACTCCACTATATTTCAAAAGTCGAGCCTGGCAAGGAAAATGGTGTCTTCTCCGTCTCAGGATCCGGTGCTGCTTATTGGGGACTCTGCCTTTAGATTTTCCCAAACGCTGATGAAGCCGTACCCAATTTCCACAACTGCATCCGAAGTACAGCGAAGTTTTAACTACAATCTGTCTAAAGCTAGGCGAGTAATAGAAAATGCATTTGGCCATTTAAAGGTTTATTGGAAAAGGTCTTGACAGCCACTACAAGAATAATAATGCAGTCATTCTAACCTGCTGCATTTTGCACAACATTTTAAATGAGCACAACGGCGCTATAAATGAAACTTGGCAACAGGCTGCAAGTGAGCTACGAGAACAACCAAATCGGTAATCGGCCTGCAGAAAAAAAAGAGCAGCTATTTCCCAATATTGTCTGAATGGTAACAAATAAAGTTCATTAAATAAAAATCCGTTTGTTTTTTATTTAAAGATATTATTTTTTAAATTTTTTTTTCGATTATTCCTATGGGAGATGTTGGATATAGTTGTCCGATCCGGCTGGTTCCGACTTATATACTACCTGCAAAAGAAAGAAAACTATTGGGACTTGGAAACATTTAGATATATTACAATTTACCAAAGAACATGTATTCACAATGTGCATTGCAAATATTTATATAAATATTACTTGGATAGAAACTTCAACATATTTTTTTTTAGGTCTTCTTTACGTATAAGAGACCCACTCGAAACGATTTAAAAACAAGGAAGAACGCTATAGTCGAGTGCCTCGACTATCAGATACCCGTCACTCAGCTAAAGGGAGCAAAGAATTTCTGGTCTTCTTAATCCATGCATCCATCTATTGCCTTACAATGGAGCCTACCCATATTGGCAGTATGGTAAGTATTAGTTCCTTTTGCTCTGAAGAATTTGATTATGGTTAAACCATGGTTAGACCCGACAAATATGTTTAAGTGGTCAAAATTGGTAATTTTTTTTTCTATTTCCAGTATTTCTTACTGTAAACTGTGGTCGAGGCCTGCCAAAAGAAGAAGCACTGAAAGTTTTACGGATCCCTGCAGTTTTTCGGTCAGGGCGCTAGCGGTGTGGGCGATTCATCTGGAACAAGCAGTTATTACAGCAGCACGGCCAGTTCTTTTAGTTTTCGAGATCTCAGCGTTCATACGGACTGACGGACATTGCTAAATCGACTGGGCTAGTGATGCTGATCAAGAAGATATATACATACTTAAGGGTCGGAAACGCTTCCTTCTACCTGCTACATACTTTCAAGAAAACGCCATAGTCGACGGCCTCGACTATCAGATACCCGTTACTCAGCTAACAAAAAAGCGACAGCTTTCATTCGTATTGGCTGTTTAAGAGATTTCACTAACACGCCACGTAACGTCAAGCCTAGATGGCGCTAGTTAAATTTCGTAAGCAGCCGATATTCTGTATAAATATGTATATCTCCATCCCTCTGTACCGCACTTGGTTATAACATTTTAATGAATGCTCCGATTTGAATATTTTTTTTACCCATCTAGTATTTATAAAAAGAATAAAAACTGTTTGTTTTCAGCAGTGTGCCACGCCCACTCTAAGGCCCACAAGCGACTATAATACTAAAACCCTTCTAGCGCTCACATTATTAAATATTTTGTAAAAAATTAAATGAGACTTTGTTCTAATTATCAATACCAAGCTACATGTCGAAAACCAGTCATTTAAAAGTAATAACCAAATAATAATCAACAATTGAAATTCCATCAAGATTGCACACCACATGCAGCAAATCAACTGTTTTCACTGATACGCCTCTAAGCCGAAAGGGCGCTGTGGGCTAGTTTGTGCTATAGGCTAGGAGTGTTAGTGAAAAATGCAGATATGTTTTGGTTTATTGAAAAAAAAAGTCCAGTAAAGATATCAGATTTCGCATCCTTGTTGCACAGTTCAGGTGATACGTAAAGACTTCCGATGTTGCTTAACACCCCACCACACTAATTTTTAGAATATTTCTGATAAGATTTCACCATAATGACTATTTTGGTTTTTAATTTTTCTAAAGTAACGAAAATTGGAACAAATGGTACTTTATACTCCTATCCATTGGAATCAGTAACACTGTGTTAAAAATTTGACCTTTATTTATTTGCCTCTCGGAGCAAAATCCAAACACCGCTAGTCATTTTAAGGTACAACATTTTTAAGTGCAATTTTTGTGCCGCCAAAGATCTATATGGACTGTTGTAAGTTATTATAATATACATAGCCTTTAAACTTTAATTATAAATGTAATATCCTCTATTATTAGGAGAGATTTGGAAGTTACATCTTCCCGCAATTGATGGGCATTTTTTAAGGAACAGTTTAGTATCAGCCAAAAAGTGTTTCACAAATGCTTTTAGCCTTGGCTAAAAAGGATATGAATTTTAGTACACGTATTTCACTAGAAAAAAAGTAGCAATTGCTCTCTTCCCATTGGAATCATCCGCAGAATAACAGACTTTTCGGGATCTCTCCTCAGTTTGAGGTATCCTTCGAGAGTTTAAGTCTGGAAGGTTCTTGCCCTCTGAATTTCTTACTGAAAGTAATTTAGAGGAGTGTGCAACAGGGTTTAAATAGTTGAGATTGCCTAAATGCTTTATTGCATCTGAAGTGCGTCTGCAGTGCTAATAATATATAATATAATATAATATAATATAATTATAATATTTTTCTTTTAAGATTAATGCCACATTGAAATAAGCACCCCCAAAACTGATGCCGTGGACTTTTACAATTACAAAAGCTGGTACCGATAATCCTTATGTATATTGATTTAGCTTCATTGATGTTGGTGATCCCGGCAGATATAATGATTTTCAAATTTTTGAGCAGTCTAAGCTAAAAAGGCTTATAAGTACAAATGACACTTTCCGCACAGGTTACGAAACACGGTCAATTTGTTTGCCTGAAGTCTCCGGAGAAATTCGAAAGCCGTTCTAGATAAGACGGATCATTGTGCACCATAACAATGCGAGCTCTCACACACTAGCTGAAATCATCCCCTTTATGACCGGCCAAAAATTCGATTTGATGCGTAATCCGACGTACAGCCCTGACCATCTCTTGACATCTTTTTAATCTTTTTAAAATTAAATTCGTAATGCTGAAAAGGTAAAATATTCTATATCCCAGAGTAAAAGAAAATACAATTAAAATCAACAAAGCACAATTTTTTTTAAAATAATTATCTTATTAATTCTCTGACCGTTTCTTTGAAATTTATATGTTAGAGTAGTCAAGTTTTTATTCAGTTTAATTCGAAATTCTTAAAAATACAAAAAATGTTATTCCGAATAGTATAAAATAATATGTCCAAAAGCTACGATTTGTTTAATATTATTTTCCCACCAATTTTCCGATCGTTCCTATGACAGCTATATGATATAGTCGTCCGATCTTGATAAAATTAAATTCGAGATTCAAAACTAATTAAAAAATATTATTTCCAAGCGAAGGAGGTTATATGCTAAACAAGAAAGGAAGTTAACTTCGGCAAGCCGAAGTTTGTATACCCTTGCGGTTATAATTATTTAATTTAAAAATACAAAAAATGATATTCCCAATAGTATAAGATGATATGTCAAAAAACACCGAAGCTATAATTTGTTTAATTTTATTTTCCCACCAATTTTCCGATCGTTCCTATGGCAGCTATATGATATAGTCGTCCGATTTTGATAAAATTAAATTCGAAATTCAGAACTAATTAAAAAATTTAGTTTCCAAGCGTAGGAGGTTATATGTTAAAAAACACCGAAGCTATAATATGTTTCCTATTATTTTCCCACCAATTTTCCGATCGTTCCTATGGCAGCTATGTGATATAGTCGTCCGATTTTAATAAAACTTAATTCGAAATTCAAAACTAATTAAAGAATGTTATATATTAAAAACACCAAAGACATAATTTTTGTAAAAAAAATTTTCCGATTATTCCTTTGGGAGCTGTAAGATATAGTTGTCCGATCCGGCTGGTTCCGAATTATATACTACTTGCAAAATAAATCAAACTTTTGGGAAAGTTTCAGCCCGATAGCTTTAAAACTGAGAGACTAGTTTGCGTAGAAACGGACGGATAGACGGACAGGCGGACAGATGGACAGACGGACATGGCTAGATCGACTCGTCTAGTCATGCTGAAACGTCTCTTTCACTGCGTTGCAAGCTTCTGACTGAAATCATTATACCCTCTTCAAGGGTTAAAAAACACCAAAGAAATAATTTAAAAAAATTTTTCCGATTATTTCAATGGGTCATAAAAAATATATTGTCCTATTCGGCTGGTTCCGACTTATAAACTACCTGCAAAAGAAAGAAGAGTTTTGTTAAGGTTTCAGCCCGCTAGCCTTAAAACTGAGAGACTAGTTTGCGTTGAAACGAACGGACAGACGTCCAGACGGACAGACGGACATGGCTAGAGCGACTCGTCTAGTGATGCTGATCAAGAATATGTATACTTTATATATAGACGATTTTCGTCACCGGAGATCGTGGACCAGCAGATAAAATTAGAAACGCGCTATCGTTAAGTTTGTCTGGTGAATAAATTTGATTTGTCATCTCCAATCTGTAGAAAATAAAATGCGTTTATAGAACTCTGGCAATGCTGGCATGTACTTTAATGTCATCTCGCTCTTACGAAGATGGAGCATCGACAATGTATGATAATTGTATTCTCCTTTTAAGTTAGTTGCAAATAATAATAATAGTTGCATGACAAATGATACCAAGGCGTTTGTCGCAGCACAGAACAAAAATTCTTATACGAAGACGAATGGGCAGAAGAAAAGAAATAATATCGTCTGTTTCAAGTGTGGCGAGCGTGGACATGTAAAGTCCCAGTGTCCACAAGCGGTTGAAAAAGACAACTATATTCGCACGACGACCAACAGTGGATCGAATCGACAGTGCAGCTTGCTAAATGCGTTGGACGCCGGCAGTTTTCAAAACTCGATGTGCTGTTTGGACAGTGGGGCGACAAGCCATGTGTTGAGAAAAAGAGCTTTTCATTAAATTCGAAAAGCACACAGGGATGATTAGACTTGCCAATACTGGTTTCCTTAGAGCTGAAGGAAAAGGTGATGCAAACGGAAACGTCTCCTTCACTGCGTTGCAAACTTCTGACTGAAATCATAATACCTTCCGCAAGGGTATAAAAATGCGTGGTCGACGATTTTCGTCACCAGAGATCGTGGACCAGCAGATAAAATTAGAAACGCGCTATCGATAAGTTTTTCTGCTGAAAAAATTTGATTTGTCATCTCCAATCTGTAGAAAATAAAATGCGTTTACCTGGCATGTACCTTAGTGTCATCTCGCTCTTACGAAGATGGAGCCTCGACAATGTATGATAATTGTATTCTCCTTTTAAGTTAGTTGCAAATAAACTCTTCATGTAAACGCACGCACGGCGGCTTCAATTATAAGATTTGCCAACTCAATAGGTTATGGGCCCAGGCACGGTTAAATCGGAAGAGTGCTTAAAAGCTAGGTACTTTGTGTAACTCAAAAGACAAATATGAGTGGTATATATCAAAAAGATAAGTTAGAAGACAATAACTATGATTCGTGGAGCATACAGATGCGATCTGTGTGGGTGCATTCTGGGTTGTGGAGTGTAACGTCCGGAGAATTGACTGCTACAAATGCTCCTGAAGGCGTCGATTGGAGTGCTCAAGACCAAAAGGCTTTGGCGTCAATTACATTTAGTGTAAAAACATCGTAGTGGATTACAAGCCATATGAGTTGTGAAAGAGAGCTTTTCATTAAATTCGAAAAACACACAGAGATGATTGGTCTTGCCAATACTGGTTTCCTTGAAGCTGAAGGAAAAGGTGATGTAAAGTTTCAGACAGAGCTGTGTACATTTACCTTGAAAAACGTGCTTTATGTTCCAAAAATGCATGGCAATTTTATGTCAGTTAGCAGTGCGGTGGAAAAAAGGTGCACGGTTAATTTCGGTCTGCAAAACGCAAAGGTTATGCAAAACAGCGAAAGCATTGTCAGTGCCAACTGAATTTTGAATCTATAGTTCATTCAAAACACAAACAGGAAGTGTTTTTCCGCCACTGTAATTGACGGCGTTTTATTGCACAAGAGATATGGTCACCTCAATTTTTTTTGTCTGAGGGAAATAGTTTCGCAAGGTATGGTGCGTGGTGTGGAAATATGATTCTTCCATAGGATGTCAAGTGTAGGACTTGCATGCAAAATCCACCAACTACCGTTTCCAGCAGCTACCGCCAACAGAGCCACAGAGATTTTGGAGCTGATACATGCAGATGTATGTGGCCCGTTTCCCACACAATCGCTGGCGGGATCGAAGTATTTCCTGACATTCATCGATGACAAATCCTGGAGGATTTTGGTGTATTTCTTGCGCAAGAAGGATGAAGTCCTATCAAAGTTCATGGAGTTTAAGAATCTGGTTGAACGGCAGACAGATAGAAAGCTGAAATGTCTTCGCACGGACAACGGGGGAGATTTCGTCAACAAAGAGCTCGATGACTTTCTTCGTCATCATGGTATCGCTATAGCCTAGAGGCAGCTTACCATAGCTTACACACCACAGCAGAATGGAGTTGCTGAGAGGGCTAATAGGACATTAGTGGAAATGTCTAGATACCTACTCGTGCAGTCAGGATTATGCGAATCCTTATGGGCTGAGGCTATTAACACAGCTGTTTACTTATGAAATCGTTCTCCAACCAGCGCAGTGAATTGCATGAGCCCAATAGAATCGTGGACTGGTAAGAAACCTTGTATAAATCATTTAAAGGTATTTGGTTCTATTGCAGTTGCTCTTGAGAAGGGTCTACGAAAAGGCAGCAAGTTTCAACCAAAAGGCCAGGATTATATAATGGTTGGGTACTCGGTGGCGGCTAAAGGTTATCGTCAGTACGATTCAACTACGCGACTAGTCGTCGAAAAAAGAGATGTCCTATTTGATGAAAATCATGACGAAAAAGACAAGGACGAAAAGGACAAGAACGAAAACGATGAGGATACAAAGATTGAGAAAGAAAAAGATGAGAAAGATGACAAAAATGAGATACGTGTAGAGCCTGGTCGGCCGAAGCTCATCCGGACTGGCAAGCCTGGTCGTCCCAAAAAGCAGTACAACATCCTAGGTGCCTTAGTGTCAAAAGATGTCCCGATACCAGCAACATTTAAAGAAGCTATGAGCAGTCCGAATGGACAAAGGGAATACGATTTTCTTCTCGCAAACCAGACCTGATTTACCAAGAAATCAGCGTGCGATCGGATGCAAATGGGTATTCAACGTTAGGCGCGACAAGGAAGGCCAAATAGAACATTTCAAGGCACGTCTGGTTGCAAAAGAATGCTCCCAGCAGTACGGCGTTAACTATCAAGAGACTTTTTCTCCAGTTTGCAGGCTATAGAGTGTGCGTTTTATATTGGCCTTAGCATCAGAGCTCGGTCTGTATCTGCATCAGATGGACGTATGTACAGCGTACTTAAACAGCGACCTTAGTGAGATGTTATACATGAAGCAACCGGAGGGCTATATCGATCAGAGTCGTCCTGGAAAAAGTTTGGTTCTCAAGAAGGCGATATACGTATTAAGACAGTCAAGAAGAGAATGGAATTCTATGCTTGACAGTACTCTGGTTAAACTCGGCTTCATTGCTTCTGTGAACGAACCATGTCTTTACAAGCAGACTAGAAATGGAAGCCTCTCGCTAATTCTGATATATGTTGATGACATACTGGTAGCCTGTCAGTCAAAAGAGGATCTGCTCAGAATCAAATCGAGTATCTCAAAGTCTTTCGAATGCGTGGACAAAGGCTCACTACACCGAGAAAAGGGTCGCTTCTTAAGACACCCGCACCATAAAAAACACAAACTTACGGCCAAACGTCGACGCTGTGCTTACTGACCGCAGAAAACACGGAGGATCCGTAGTGGACCAGCGTACCTCACGAGAATCAGCATTTAGTTTTGCAGAAAGCTGATCTCTGTTTTCACTCATTTTTTCGGCGAAAGTTGTGGAAAACCGGGAAAAGGCAGGAAAGCGCGGATGAGTTGAACCGGCGTGGGAAGAAGTTAACAAGACTAGAGGTGGTAACCATCAGCTGATCGCAGCCGCAGTGAGTTGCCTAACACTCAACGAGAACGTTGAACATATCGGGTAGCGGCCACCACGGAAGGGCGCTAGGTACCTAATTTTTTTATTAAAATAGAGCATACTGCTAGGCGGGTAAATAATTAGTCTTGTCGAGTCGGATGAAAAAGATAACTACTTATCACCGGTGCAGGCATCACAAAAGCGAAAGCTGGAGAATATGTCCCAAAACATTGCAGATGGAACATCCTTGAAGGATCTGACATCAGCTATGTCGAAGCTGCTCGACATAAAGTAAAAAAATCTGCCAACTAAATCGGACGTCGAAGGGCTTAAACAAGAGCTGAAAAGCGATATTGGGGCTATTTCTCTGCAGGTCAAAAAGCTTACCGACGACAATGCGCGGCTCAAAGAAGAGGTTATAAGCCTTCGCTCAGATAGAGAAGCTGATAAGCGAACCATAAATATGCTGCTAGAACAACAAAAGAAAAAAAATGTAGTTGTAAAAGGTCTGAAGGTGGAAAAAAACTGCAAATTGGCTGTAAAAACTCTGATTGAAGAGAAACTACAATTAAAAGGTTAAAGGGTTTCCCATGTGCGAAAGCTTAATGAGCGGGATGGCAAAATGATGGTTCTAGTGGAATGTGAATCCCAAGGAGAAGCGGAGAATATTTTGAAGAGTGGCCATAAATTACGCGGAAGTCAGGTGTTCCTTGACAAGGATTTGACATTGTACAAACAGGCGAATAAAATGGCTCTTTTAGAGCTAAAAAACAGTATTAACGTAGACGGAAATTGGATGTCCTTTAATAATAATAAGGTGCTTATGTGGCAAGGAAAACCAGCTAAAACAAAATTAAAGGAAATATACGGAAACAGTTTGAAAATGTCTGACATTAATTATGCGTCCCTAACCCAAAAGTCGAAGTCAAAAAACTAAAAAAAAAACAAGAATAAATGTAGTAGATGTAGTCCTTTGTTAAAATGTAGTAATGTTGAAGGTGCAAATGCGAATGAAGAGGCCGATACCATAAAGAGACTGGAGATCAGAATATTGTCCTATAACGTGGCAGGAATAAAAAATAAGCTTCTTTCAGTACATTGCGTCGTTTCAAATTTTCATTCTATCTGAAACATTCCTTGAAGCCAAATTGGATGCTGTCGAAGTCAAATTTAAAGATTTTGTGCTTAGATGGGTGCCCGCCATCCGAACTAGCGCAAGAGAACGAGCAAGTGGTGGAATGTTATTTGGAATAAAAAAATAACTTCACGACCGGAATATAATCAGATTCATAAATGTAGATGAGACCACTATTATCCAACTGAGGACTGTAGAAAATGAAAACCTGCACCTGCTGCCAGTGTATATTAACTGCAATCATTGGGAAAGAGATTCTGGGAAGTTATATGAGGTTTTAAACCATGCTCGACTAAATGAAAGTGCACAGATCATAGGAGATTGTAACGCAAGGCTGGGTGAAGCTCAACTTCATGGACTCGACCAACAGTTAGTCACAAGCTCCCTCAATGAAGCTTGTAATGCCAAATGGACTTGGTCGAGCTGTTTGGCTTCACGGTGGTCAATGGAAGGTCGGCAAGCGATCCTTTGGGCGATTACACTTTTATGAGAGGTGAAGCTCGGTCCACCATCGACCTATGTATGGCACGCGGTACATGGATAGAAACTATCAAGGACTTCCAAGTGAGCAGTCAAATATTCTCTGACCATCTCCCGTTGGAAGTTGCAGTCATCCTCTCCACAACATCGGACGCAAGCACAGCGCCTCTCGGACTTTTACCAAGTTTGATCTGGCAAAATCGAGAGAGTGAAAACTTTAGGACAAAGTTGGACCGAAACCTGGCAACAAATTGTGTGGCAGATTTGATAACCCCTGACGAAATTGAAGGATTTCATACAGAGTGCATTACCAAAGCCGCTAATAATCGAGGACGAAGAAAGCCCAGAGACTTTAAGGAAGAGTTGTACACAGAGCAGTGTGAGGCAGCTCGAATACTTTTCTTCAACTTGCTAAGGCAGGCCAATTCAACTAACGCAGCAAGTGCAGCGGTAATGTATCATGAAGCAAACGCCGCATACAAGTTAACTTGTCATAACGCTCGGACGCAATTTTACATTAAACTAGCGAGATCGTTGGATTCCATAACAGATAGCAGGGCATATTGGAGTACTATTAGGAAACTCAATGGAAACTCATTTGTAAAATCAATGGAAGTTAATGCAGATGTTCTAGGAAAACATTTCCGTGATCTTCTAGCGCCTCCAGACTGGACGCTATCGCTGCACTTTGCAATGCCGTGGGTAAAGAATCAGTCTTTAGATGGATGTGTGACAGGACTAGAAGTGAAAAATGTACTTTCAATGTTAAAAGAAAGAAAAGCACCCGGGCCTGACAGAGTACCATCGGAATTCATAAAGTACGCTACTCCTCAATTTAAAGCCAGTCTTGTCACTGCTTTTAACAAGTTCTTGGGATTGGAAACAGTCCCAAAGAGCTTTCAAAAAGCTATAATTCTTCCCATCTTTAAGAAAGGCGACCCGAAATTGACATCTAACTACAGAGGAATCTCTTTTCAAAATGCGTTAGCTAAAGTCTTCTCTGCGTTGCTACTCGAGCGGCTAAAAAACTGGGTAAAAAACAACAATATTCTTACTGAATTCCAAGCCGGTTTTAGAAAAGGATGTTCTACAGTAGACAACATATTCAGTCGTACAAGTATCATATATCGACAGCGGGAAAAAGCTATACGCGTTCTTTGTAGATTTCAGAACAGCCTTTGACTCTATAGACAGAAGAACCCTAAACTACAAGCTCAGCAATATTGGCATATCAACGGCATTTTTGAACGTCCTACAAAGCTTGTACACGGATAACCTGGCGACAGTTTGGAATGGAGAACAACTATCCGAGTGGTTTGCCACGGAAGCGGAGTAAAGCAAGGATGTCTACTCAGCCCCCTTCTGTTTTCCCTTTTTTTAAACGACGTAACGGATAGTCTGCCTTGCGCTATTCAAATATGCGGATGCTCGATCAAGGCTCTGCTGTATGCAGATGACATTGTGATCCTCGCCGAATCCCCCGTTGAACTGCAAACAATGATTAATGCTCTGCACAAATACTGTTTGTTATGGGGATTGTTAGTAAACACCGAGAAGTCGAAAGTTCTGATTTTCCAGAGGCATTGGAGAAGGCTAGCACAAAACGAAAAGTGGAATTTAGGGTCTATTCAGCTAGAAATTGTCACGTCGTATAAGTATCTGGGAGTCTGGATTCACCACAACGGTCGTTTCAACAACCATTTACAGGAGAAACTTCGAGAAGCAAAACTAGCCATAAACTGCACATGGAAATCGCTGCTAAGAAAAAAGGACGTCCCAATGAGTAGAAAGTACAAACTGTTTAGTGCAGCAATGCGGTCCTTTGTTACGGCGCGCAGGTCTGGGGCATCTCACCTTATGAAGAAGTTGAAAGCCTTCTAAGATTGTTCTTAAAGAAAATATTTCGTCTACCCAGATTTACTCCGAACAGGATGCAATATCTTGAAACAGGAATGTCGCCGCTGCATATCTGTACAGCTGAAATGCATTTCAGGTATATCCAGAAAGTGGTAACCATGCCCGAACATAGGCTGCCACGAATTCTAGCGAACTTTTTGGTGCAGGAGGGTAAGCAATTGGTCATAGAATGGGAGACGCTTGCCGAGACCTACGGAGAAAGGCTTCAGTTAGGTGATCCTTCACAATGGTCGCAATGGGCGAAACATATTCTAGCACATATGGACGACACCTATAAATCTCAGTTCAAAATGGAATCAAGGAGAAGCACAACTCGGATGACTCATAGGTCCCTTAATTATGATCTGGGACTTGATAACTATTTTAGTGACGCTTTCACCGTTGAGAAGATTCTTACCATTTTCATGGCTAGGGGAGAAATCCTCCCACTAAGCTATATCCCAAACGTGATAGCCAGCGACACGGTGTGCCCGATCTGCAATATGAGGGAGCAGGAAAACGTCGTGCACTTTATAGGACGCTGCCCCATTCTACGGGAGATCCGCCTGATGCATTTTGGTAAGGCACAGCTGCAACCGCGAGATGTATTCGATTCGCTGGATGGGCAATGTTGGTCAACTCTCTACAGCTACATCAACCAGGCTCTAAAGTACCGAAACAACATTTTAACGGAAAGCTTTTAAACACTTCATATTATAAATCCAACACGTAACTCAGCTCACCTAGTTGTTAAACTGATTGGTAGAACGATCTGATATCTGGGGAAGACCCGGGAAGTCAGGTGTAGTACACTGTGCAGTTTTGACACTGGGAAAGCGGAGATCGACAGACGGTTAAAATAACCAAGTCGATATATTTCATTTTCTTTTTTAATTCTTGTTTATATAAAAATTTGTGAATCCTTTTAATTGTACACTTGAAATGCCGTTTGTTCAATGTTTTGTTATAAATAAAGAATACTACTACTACTACTACTACTACTACACACCTTTTCTTGGGCATGGAGATAGAGCATGAGGGAGAGCTAGGAGCAATTTCCCCGGGACATTCGCAGTATATAAAGGACCTTCAGGACACCAGGTAGCTTGCACTAGCAATCAGTGCAAAAATATTGATCCAACTATATACCAGTCTGCTGTTGGTAAGCTAATGTGGCTTGCACTTACATCCAGGCCGGACATTTTGCATTCCGTTTCCAAACTGTCCGGTATCAAGCAGGTATTAAGGTATCTAGCATCAACAGTGGACATGAAGCTACACTACAGGCAGTGTGGTCAACCGTTTCTTGGATACGTAGAAGCGGATTGGGCCGGTGACAAAGTCGACAGGAAGTCATATACCGGGTACATCTACTTCCTAGCTGGTGGTCCAATTTCTTGGCGATCTGAAAAGCAGCGAAGTGTCGCCCTTAGCAGTACCGAAGCGGAGTATATGGCGCTATCATCAGCTTGCAAGGAGGCCATTCTGATGCGCAGACTGATAAACGAATTTGGCTGCGGAGACGAGAAGACTCCAATCATCCTGTACGGCGACAATTTTAGGTCCCAAGCTTTGGCCAAGAATCCAGTTCATCATTCCACTATCATTTTGTAAGACAAGTTGTCAAGGAAGGTCAAGTTTTGTTAAAGTATAAATGTACTCATGAAATGATTGCTGATATTTTGACCAACAATCTGCCAAAGAAGAAACATGTAGAATTTACAGAGATGTTACATTTAAATTAGATTTTCAATTTTGTAAACATGCAAGCATTGAGGAAGGGTGTAGAAAATTAAATGCGTTTATAGAACTCTGGCAATGCTGGTATGTACTTTAGAGTCATCTCGCTCTTACGAACATGGAGCATCGACAATGTATGATAACTGTATTCTCCTTTTTAGTTATTTGCAAATAAACTCTTCATGTGAACGCACGCACGGCCAGCTCAATAGTATCTCCAACAATTGTGTTTGAAATGCTTTATTTATTATTACGGTGACATGGCTCAAGGCAAAAGGGTTTTTTGTTTTTTTTTGTGTGCCTAAAACGCTGTACCGCTGTTGACGTCAGCAGAGAAGTCGGCGCAGCGTAGAAGACTGCCTACGAAAACGATCGTGCAACAAAGAGAGGCACCCAAAGGTACTCAACATAACCACACCCAACAAATCAAGCAGTAGCCAAGTTGGGAACAGTACCAGGCGCTCAGTAGCACTCACTGCATGAGAATTGCTGATCAGCATATTATCTGTCTCACTAACTCACCGTCTCACCGACTCAATGGCACACTGACTCGCCAATGCAGTCAGCACATTTTGCAGTGTCAGCCGAGCCAACTACGCAAACTGCTATCATAATCATAATTCCCTGACCTACTTTAGAATATAGCTTACTTGACTTATCATTACACTAAGCTTCCGTGTTCCAAGTAGTAAATAATAATGTGTCAAATGAAGAATAAATCAGTTATCAACACACCTCATAACTCCGCGGTTCTACTTCCTACCTCTGGGAATAGGGCTCGTAACACACCATCTCAACTAGCAGCTAACCACGTTAGCTCAACCTCAGCGCAGTTCAGCATCGCCTGTGGTCCGGCATCGCAGTAACCATTGCCGCGACGCGATCGTCCTGCAAGAGTCTACTTCGGTTAGGCACAAACATTGAGTAAATTGAATTTACTTATAATGTTATGTTTACTTATTATACATTTTTATTTCAATATAATTTTTTTGTTTAGTTTTAGAAATTCAGTCCGTTAAAATTGATTTAAATATTTAAAACATTTTAGTATTAACATTTATTTTTTACTCAAGAAGTAAAATTTATATAGTCGGATATTTTTCGCTTTAGAAAGGGACTAGGTGCAGTGGCACGCGCCAACAGCGAAGAGAAAACAAAAGAAATCAAGTAAAGGGGTGAGAGGAAGACTTTGTGCATTCTGTTTGAGCGACTGAAAGGGCATTTAAATTGTGCGCAGCAGAATTATTTAAGTCGTTTCTTTAAGTTAATATAATAAAGTCAGGTAAGTGTTACATTAAGTTTAAGGTTTTGTGTACGTAAATTTTGAAGGTATTCAATGGGTTCCGTTAGCCGAAAGTGGATGATGAAATGTTTTGTGTCGATAAAAATCTTGCAAAGGGTTTATACACAGCTCTAAAAGGTAAATATACTAATAAACAAGTAAAACGCAGAATTTATTCATTTGCCAATACATTTTTTCAGGAGCGTTGGCAAATGATTCCTAGGACCCGGACAAATGTTCAAGGAAGGCGATGACCAATGTATAAAACAAATTAACGAAACATAAATCTAAGCTTACTAACAATAATTGTCCTTCAACAGAAAACCTAAAAAACACAATTTAATTAAAATGAATTTAAAGCTGGGATGTCCGCTACAATTGTCTATATGGAGAGGCACTTGTTCTTCACTCGTGCAAGGGTACATGTCCCGCGGTATTCACATGGTGACTCACAAGTGAAACTTTTTTTTTTGGAACTGAAGGGATACTTTAAACTAAACGCATTCGAATTGAGTTGAGTTGAGTGACTTCCGGGCACACAAGGAAATGAAGCTGTATGTATATGAGTGCGTGTTGAATCCCGCAGAATTAGACATTGAGTGGAATGAGTGACAATGATTCGAGCGTGAAACTGAATGAAAATTTTGGCATTGTTGAAAACATTCGATTTATCCGAGTAACTCGAATTCCGTGGTTCCTTTTGTTCCTACCCTTCAGTTCCAAAAAAAAAGTTTCACTTGTGAATCACCTTGTGAATCCCGTGGGATATGTCCTCTTGCACAAGTGAAGAACAAGTCACGCTCCATATGGAAAATTGTATGGGATGTCCGCATTTTATCAAGTGCAAAATTCAATGAACATTTTTCGAAGTCCCACGGGATTTCACTTGTTCCTTATACTCATTTTTCGTATGGCCTGTCACGTGCCGGTGACACGTCCCAAGTGAAATCACTTATGGAAATCAGAATTTTTCCAATGAGTTTTCATTTATGAAATCACTTGTGAAAATCAGAATTTTTCCAATGAGTTTTCACTTATGAAAATATAGAATTTAAAATACATACATTTTTAATTACATTTAAATTCATTTTAATTATATCGTATTATTCAGATTTTCAATAAGGGGACAATTATTGTTAGTATTTCTGTTTTTTTGTTTTGTTAGTTTGTTTTTCACGTTCGTCATCGCCTTTCTCAAAAATTTTTCCGGGTCTTTGGAGTCCTTGGCCAACGCCCCTGAAAAAATGTATGGGCATATGATTAAAAAATGCGTTTTACTTTTTAATTTGTATATTTACCTTATATAGCTGTGTATAAACCCTTTGCGGATTTTTTTTTGGCACAAAACATTTCGTCATCCATTTTCGGCTAACGGAACCCATTGAATACCTTCAAAATTTACGTACTTTAAACTAAGATCAATGCACAACATCTTAAACTTAACGTAACTCTGCTGCGCACAATTAAAATCACTCAAACAAAATGCACCAAGTCTTCTTCTCACCCCTTTACTTGATTTCTTTTGTTTTCTCTTCGCTGTTGGCGCGTGCCACTGCACCTTTACCCTTTCTAAAGCGAAAAATATCCGACTCCATAATTTGTACTTCTTGAGTAAAAAATACAATATGAATTTTTTTAAAATGGTAATACTAAAATGTCTTAAATATTTAAATCAATTTTAACGGACTAAATTTCTATAACTAAACAAAAAAATTATATTGAAATAAAAATGTATAATAAGTAAACATAACATTATAGGTAAATTCAATTTACTCAGTTTTACTATAATCAAATAATTTACTTTTATAAAACAATATTAGTTGTTTTTTTCGATATACAATAATGCTTGTAATATATTAGGGCATTCACATGTCGCTGTTCCACGAAAATTTTTCCGCCGAAATATTAGTCGCTAGCCGAACATAACGGAGAGACGCAAAAGAAATAACGGATCGGCCGATATTTGTCTGGCAGATTATAAGACAAAGAGAGGGAACTTTCGAATATCTGCCTCTCTTTGTTGCACGATCGTTTTCGTAGGCAGTCTTCTACGCTGCACCGACTTCTCTGCTGACGTCAACAGCGGCACAGCGTTTTAGGTACAAAAAAAAAGCAAAAAAGCTTTTTGCCTTGAACCATGTCACCGCGTCCCTACTGCAGAACTGAAGGGTATCGTTTGAAGCGAATGAACGAATATGGACGGGACAGGAGCGAAGGTTAATAATTGTTTTGTTTGTGATAGAACGCATTGTGAGGAGTTGGCTGTCCTTGTAGCTTTTAAGATGTGTTTTAACGTTTTTAAATTTACAGGAAGCACCACTAGCATGGTCAAGCATTAATGCTATGTAAGTGCCACTAAAATTGGCAACGCTTCGTCGATTGATGTAAAACAAGCGACGATAGACGAGGGCATTATTGTTGTCACCGAATGGATCTTAAAATGCTGACGTCCACTATAAATTATAGATGGCCCAGTTAAAACAAAAATCGAGAAATGTAAAGCCTTTGGATATGCCATTACCAGGGACGTGTGGACTGACAACTTTCTTACAAGGTGAGTTCCAAAGTAAACAGGACTTTTTGAATCTAGTGCCCTCTAGTAGCGCCATCTATATGTCAACTGGTGCGTTAGAATCTGATATCGTTTATCGACTTCCAGTAAAAATTTCATGACATTTCATCTATTGGAAGTGAGGTTATTGCGTTTTAAGTGTCAGTATGTTTTTGTCATCGGTGCGAAAATGAGCTTCGAACAAAGAGCGAAATTAAAGAGAGAGATTAAATTTTATTTTAAAATTGGTAAAACTTTTACCGAAACGTTTCAATTGATGAAACAAATTTATGGCGATGATTGCCTATCCCGTAGCAGAGTGCACGAGTGGTTTCAACGTTTTCAAAGTGGTCGTAAGGACATAAATGACGGACGAGCCGAAACCCAAAAAATCGCGCCTGGAGAAGTCAAAAGTGAAGACAATGCTGATTTGCTTTTATGATTCCAAGGGTATCGTCCACAAAGAATTTGTTCCACCCGGCCAAAACGTTAATGCGGTATTCTACCTTGGAGTTTTGAAGCGTTTGGTGCGCCGTATTCGACGTGTTCGGCCCGAATATCGCGAAGATGGAAGTTAGCGTTTGTTGCACGATAATGCGCCGTCTCATCGATCTACGCTTGTGTCCGACTATTTGACCACAAATCACATTTTAATCATCAACCACTCCCCGTATTCACCTGATATGGCACCGTGCGACTTGTTCCTTTTCGGAAAAATGCATTTGCCGATGAAAAGAAAGCGTTATGCAGACGTAGAGGACATTCAAAAGGCTTGCACCGGCATACTGGCGGCCATACCGGGCAACGAGCTAAAACTGTATTATTAAAGCAGAAGGAGACTATTTTGAATAAAATAAATTGATTTTGCCGAAAAAACTATTTGTTCTGTCTTTTTTTTTTAAGTCCTGTTTACTTTGGAACTCACCTTGTAAAACATCATATTTGTCGTGTACAATCCATTATATAAAGGAGAGAGTTCTATTTGATCATCTTTTGGCCATGAAATCGATGAAAGACACGCCGTGCACAGGTTTGTTAAAAAAATATACACGATTAAGGCTTGAACTTGACTTTAGTTTCACATTGCCAAGGTTTTAATATACGCGAGAAATTAGCGGCTATATTGAATGATTTCGGGTGTGACCTCAACTTGGATAATCCCGTAATTGTAATCTAAGGAGGTACTAATTTGATTAAAGCCTTTCGGGACTTCGAAAAAATTCATTCCGACAACCATTTGCTCAATAATGCTTTTAAAATGGCAATGGTTGCTGTTCCTGCGATGGGAAATATCGTTAGTATTTGCAGCAAGCTGGTGAAATACTTTTAAAAATTCGGAATGAATGTGGTACTAGAAGTGTCTTTAAAAAGGTTTTGCCCGACTCGGTGGAATACCGTTTACTACTGGATGAAGTCAATAGAAATTAATTTGATTGAAATAACAGGAATTCTAAAGGATAAAGATCAGACGTGCAGAGTTGAGGAAATAAATATTAATTATTTAGTTGACCTTTGGAAGATTTTGAAAAGGTTTAAAAAAACTAGAAGCTTCAAAATGGCCAACAATCCATTTGATTCTTCCAAACATAAATTCGTTAAAAAATTCCAGATCGACTATGTGACAGTGAAATGATAACATCCCTTAAGATCAAGCTTCTGAACCAAATAGCAACCACAGTTACTCCCAATTCCCTATTCCTTTTCCCATCAAGCAATAAATTCATTCAATTTTGGCTTGGTTGGAGCCTACATAAGCAATTTTTTCTCTTCTTCACAATACGAGCTGCAAAATATTCTGCATTCCAGCGAGCAGCGCTGAACGCCAAAAATTTAATAATCGACAGGCGTTGCCGAGTTGCCACTTACCCTGACAAAATTAATCAAATAATGTTTTTACATTATATTTTACAAATATAAATTAAAACAAGGAAGAACGTTATAGTCGAGTACCTCGACTATCAGATACCCGTTACTCAGCTAAAGGGACCAAAGAGAAATGGAGATATGCAAGCAGCAAAGCGAGATTGAAATGCGCCACCTACCGGCGGTAGACAGATTTAAGCGTTATTGGCGTTAGAGTGGGCGTGGATCAATCGATAGGTATTGACGAGACCAATACATTTCAGTTAAAATTTTTTATCTAGCATGAAAATTGTGGGCGCCACAGGATTGGGCAGCTTGCGGGCGTTAGAGTGGGAGTGGCATATTCGCGTAACAAACTTGCGCTGCGTACAAGGCTACGGAATCTAAATCTGAGATCCCAATTCTCTATCTTTGATAGTTTCCGAGATATCTACGTTCAAATTTACGATTTTTTGAAGTTTGTGGGCGGTTTGTGGGCGTTAAAGTGGGCGTGGCACTCTGCTGAAACAAACTTGCGCTGCGTAAGAAGCTCAGGAATCTGCACGCCAAGTCTGAATAGCCTAGTTCTCATAGTTTCCGAGATCTCAGCGTTCATCCGGACAGACGGACATGGCTAGATCGACTCGGCTAGTGATCCTGATCAAGAATATATATACTTTATGGGGTCGGAAACTCTTCCTTCTGCCTGTTACATACTTTCCAAGAATATAGTATACCCTTTTACTTTACGAGTAACGGGTATAAATATGAACTATTTTTAAGTTCAATAATAACAAGAAAGGAAGTTAGCTTCGGCAAGCCGATGCTTATATACCCTTGCAGCTATAATTATTTATTTTAAAAACAAAAAAAATGATATTCCCAATAGTATAAGATAATATGTCAGAAAACACCGAAGCTATAATTTGTTTCATATTATTTTCCTACCAATTTTCCGATCGTTCCTATGGCAGCTATATGATATAGTCATCCGATTTTGATAAAATTAAATTAAAAATACAGAACTAAGTTAAAAATGTTATTTCCGAGCGTAGGAGGTTATATGTTAAAAAACACCGAAGCTATAATTTGTTTCATATTATTTTCCTACCAATTTTCCGATCGTTCCTATGGCAGCTATATGATATAGTCGTCCGATTTTGATAAAATTTAATTCGAAACTCAGAACTAATTAAAAAATGTTATTTCCAAGCGTTGGAGGTTAAATGTTGAAAAACACCGAAGCTATAATTTGTTTCATATTATTTTTCCACCAATTTTCCGATCGTTCCTATGGCAGCTATATGATATAGTCGTTCGATTTCGATAAAATCTAATTCAAAATTTAAAACTAATTAAAAAATGGTATTTCCAAGCTAAGGAGGTTATATGCTAAAACACACCAAGGATACAATTTTTTTATATATTTTTTTCCGATTATTCCTATGGGAGCTATATGATATTCGGCTGGTACCGACTTATATACTACCTGCAAAAGATATATGACTTTTGGAAAAGTTTCAGCCCGATAGCTTTAAATTGAGAGACTAGTTTGCGTAGAAACGGACGAACAGACGGACATGGCTAGATCGACTCGTCTAGTCATGCTGATCAAGAATATATATACTTTATGGGGTCGGAAACGTCTCCTTCACTGCGTTGCAAACTTCTAATTGAAATCAATATACACTCTGCAAGGGTATAAAAATATGTACAATTGGTTTCAAAGTTTATAACTCATACGCACTGTTGCCCCTGATCAAATATACTATTTTCGTATGGGTGGCCTTGACTTGGTTTTATATCTCAAACTCGTTTGTCACCTTTCCGAACTACTTTGAAAGCTTTAAAAATTTAAGTTTTCTAGTTGCTAGGACCAGATTTACAGATTTAATTTTTGAAAATATTGACAATAAGATATTAAAGCCCTCGATTTGCATAATAAGTCATTTAAAACATTTCGCAAATAATTTTATTTATTTTGGAAAATAACCGTTTCATAAATGGACCTTCTCTAAACACTTATATACCCAAATGAGGAAGGACAAAGAAGGCAATACTTAATTATATATGTTTATTTATGATCTAAAAACTGCCATCAGTTACACTGCCATCACTTTCTTCCGACAAAGCAGATGAAGACGCCATGGCATGGTTGATATTAAAGCGTTCATTAAACATGATTTTAAAACGGCTTTCCCTGTTTCGGTGAAGCTCTCCTTTTAATTAACTTTTTTTTTAGGCTAATAAATAATAAAGGACATTAGATAATACGGATCTCTTAGATGGTAAATCCGTTGTGTCAAATTCGGATCTTAGGTGTCCAACCAAAGACATTTCGGAATTCTCAAGTTTTTACTAATATTGACTGAGTTTAGAATGTTGACAAAGTTGGGGGTGGGAAATCGATTTTTTCGAATAAAGTTCTGGCTGGGACACAAGTCGTATGAGTAATTTTAAAGAAAACTTTGAGGACGATTCGCAAGGTCTAAACCTCAACTAAATTTTTTTTTACTTTTGATTACATTTTTTACAGACCTTAATCTACCATCTAAAATGATGAGAACCAGTTTTCATTTTTTGGACCACCCTAATGTACATATATGTAAATACTTTAACGAATTTTATTGACTTCTGTTTTGCATTCTTTTTTTCTGGCCAGCATTCGAATTGCATCGTATAATTTCGTCGCGTTCTCATTTCCTTTCATTTTGTGTTGGAATATGTCGCGTCTGCTGCGTCGACCGTACACCTTATTTCCATCATGGCTCTACTTTTCTTTCGTTTCCAATTAAGTCCAGGCGATCTTGTCCATCCGTAGTAAACTTGTCCATTTGTCTATTGCATTTTTGGCAAAGTATCGAAAAATTTACGGAAAACACTCGCAAGAATATTGTCGAGGATGTGATCACAAATAAAAGCGAAACGGCACTCTGTTTGTCACGGCCGTACGTTTGCTTGCGTCACACTTCTACAGGGCCTTCTAATTTTTGCAAAAATAGGAATAAGTCACTCTACAAGATGGTCTAAGACACTCACTCAACAAATTTCAACATTATTTGTAAAGTGGGAATTTCTTTCAAAAAGTTATACCAAGACATCACTTGCTAATTTTATAAATTGTTTGAAAAATGTATACACATGCATAATGAATATCCATTTCAAATTTGAAGGATTTACGTCTTGTCGTTCAAGAGGTATTAAGGTTTTCCATTAGTTTTTACTAACAAATTAGGCTCAATGTGCTAACACATGCATAATGAATATCCATTTCAAATTTGAAGGATTTACGTCTTGTCGTTCAAGAGGTATTAAGGTTTTCCATTAGTTTTTACTAACAAATTAGGCTCAAAGTGCTAACGTACTGTTCGCTTGCAGCAGCTGAGTTTGACAACTAAGTTAACATTTCCCCTTTGTAACATAACATTTTGATCTGTTCTTAATTCGATAATATCAACTTTTCGCAATTTTGAATACTTGTGTAAAACAGAAATACGCCAAAAAAAAGGGCAAAGTCCTCATAGTGCTCTGCTTAAGGAATTGCGCGGGAGATGAAGATATACTTAAAGGAACTCTGCTCATTTCACTAACACACCTAGCCTATATCGCCACCTATCTTCTTCTTCTATAGCGCCTCTAGCGGCTTCCTGGCATATTCGTGAAAACAGCTGATTTACGGCATGTGGTATGCCAAGAGAGTCGAGGTTTGCCTTGTTGCGCGAAGAAATTCGAAGGAATTCATACATACAATTCATACAAAAAATGTGCGATTGGCAGTTGGTATTTAGAAAGAACTTCACTTTGAGTAATTTCGGAGGGACCTACATTGCCCAATTCGCAAGGAAATTTAATAGATGTCGAATAAAGTCAAGGTTAGAGAACAACATGGGAACAACTTTGCAAGGGAAACATAGTGGAATATATCACACGAAGGATTTCAAGCAGTAAGAAACGGACCAACAAGCGACCCATGGCGGGTCCTGGAAGAGATAGTGTCGGTGAGAAGGGTTTGCTGCGAAAAGGTACTCACCTGTCTCCCGCGACGAGATTTCAAGTCCATTATTGGCCATCACACCGAAACAAACTCATTCGATGTGCAGCTGAAGAAGAAGAAAACATCTCAAAAAGCTAATCGGCAGCGTATGACGGCGTGAATCTTTGTTGGGCCTTGTCTTGATGTCCCCAAATGATCCTCCGTGTTTACAAGGTAGTTCAGGATGTCCAGATGTAGGGTAGATTTCCATGGGACGGATGTCTTCTATGTTTTTACTAGCTTTTAGAAAAAAATGCATCCGAAAAGCTAGTTCGGTGTTATGTCGCCATCCCTCGATAATCGTAAAAGCCAGGGACGCGAAGGTGGTTTAGAGGGCAATGTTGGGCAACGTCAAATTGGAAGTCTGTTGGGTCGAACTTAAATTCAAACGGAAAGAACGTCGGTCAAAGGGGCTTTGACGCGGAATACCAGGAAAAGGAGCACGTAATCAGCATGGACTGGCGGATGACAAATGGCCGACACTAGATTAAATGAACTGAAGCCAGTGATTGGTTATACAGAAATATAAGATCTATGAACTGCATTTGAGTATAAGATCACAGCATGTAAGCTGAAAAAGATGCCATACAAATTTAAATAGCTATGTATTTCACTGACAAGGACGACAAAGATGCTTGGATATGTCTACACTTAGCTTAGTTAAAGTTATTTGAACATATTCTCTTTAAAGACACCTTTTAGGAAATTTGTTGAGAATGGAATAGCTCATATGGCATATAAAGTAAAAGGTCTGAATGGCTATAGTTGTGCTCAAATTGAATTTTTATCAGTAAGTAAGTAAAGTAAATGATTAAAATTCTCCAATATGAAGGACTGAGTTTTAAAATCCGACAACCATCTTAGATCAATCTAAAAAAAACAAGGAAGATCGCTATAGTCGAGTACCTCGACTATCAGATACCCGTTACTCACATAACAAACTTTAAAATAAATATGCCTTCATGTATGTTTTTCGCCGCTCGAATTTCCTCCCGATTACTATGTTAAAATTGGTACCCAGGGAGCACCACGAGGAGGCCGTTGCTTTGCATCGGGGTCTCTCAAACCAAAATTCAACTTTGGGGACCTTTGAGTCGACTTGAGTTGTCTAACTTTGTACAAATTTGAAAACTCCATGTTCCCCAAAAATTTGGTTTATCCGTACCATACGTACCAAAAATTTTGTTTATCCGTACCATACGGAAGGATAATTATTAATGGTACCAAATAAATTCAAATATATATTACTTATTTTACGTTACTACAACCTACTCATACTTTTTTTTGTTTTTTAATTTTTTCAATAATTTGCTACATTAATACCGATTTAGTTTTTATAAAACAAAGTAATATGTAATAAATATTTTTTTTGGTTTCTTGTTTTTTTTTTTAATAAGAAAAGAAAAAACATAAACAATTAAATAGTTAGCAGTAAGCTGACTACTTAATTTTCTATGTTTTTTTTTAGGAATATTTATTTTACCTTAATATTAGTTAATATTTCTGTTTTTTGTAAGACATACAGACAGACAACCAGCCAGCCAGACAGACAGACAGACATTCAGACATTCAGACAGGCAGACATTCAGACAGACAGACACTCAGACAGACACACAGACAGACAGACAGACAGACAGACAGACAGACAGACCAACATTTAGACAGACAGACAGACATTCAGACATTCAGACATTCAGACAGACAGACAGACATTCAGACATACAGACAGACAGACAGACATTTAGACAGACAGACATACATTTAGACAGACAGACATTCAGATAGACAGACATTTAGACAGACAGACATTCAGACAGACAGACAGACTTTCAGACAGACAGACAGACATTCAGACAGATATTCAGACAGACAGACAGACAGACAGACAGACATTTAGACAGACAGACATTCAGACAGACAGACAGACAGACAATTAGACAGACAGACATTCAGACAGACAGACAGACAGACATTCCGACATTCAGACAGACATTCAGACAGACATTCAGACAGACAGACATTTAGGCAGACAGACATTCAGACAGACAGACATTCAGACAGACAGACAGACAGACATTCAGACAGACATTCAGACAGACAGACAGACAGACATTCAGACATTCAGACAGAGACAGACAGACAGACATTTAGACAGACAGACATTCAGACAGACAGACATTCAGACAGACAGACAGACAGACATTCAGACAGACAGACAGACAGACAGACAGACAGACAGACAGACAGACATTCAGACAGACAGACAGACAGACATTCAGACAGACAGACATTCAGACAGACAGACAGACAGACAAACATTCAGACAGACAGACAGACAGACATTCAGACAGACAGACATTCAGACAGACAGACATTCAGACAGACAGACATTCAGAAAAACAGTCAGACAGACAGAAATTCAGACAGACAGACAGACAGCAGGCAAACAGACAGACATTCAGAAAGACATTCAGACAGACAGACATTCAGACAGACAGACAGACATTCAGACAGACAGACATTCAGACAGACAGACAGACAGACATTCAGACAGACAGACAGACATTCAGACAGACAGACAGACAGACTTTTAGACAGACAGACATTCAGACAGACAGACAGACATTCAGACAGACAGACAGACAGACAGACAGACAGACATTCAGACAGACATTCAGACGGACAGACATTCAGACATTCAGACAGACAGACATTCAGGCAGACAGACATTCAGACAGACAGACAGACAGACAGACAGACAGACAGACAGACATTCAGACAGACACACAGACAGACAGACAGACAGCAGGCAGACAGACAGACATTTAGACAAACAGACAGACAGACATTCAGACAGACAGACAGACATTCAGACAGACAGACAGACATTCAGACAGACAGACAGACAGATAGACAGACATTCAGACAGACAGACAGACAGACAGACATTCAGACAGACAGACAGACAGACAGACAGACAGACAGACAGACAGACATTCAGACATTCAGACATTCAGACAGACAGACAGACATTCAGACAGACAGACAGACATTCAGACAGACAGACAGACAGACAGACAGACAGACATTCAGACAGACAGACAGACAGACAGACATTCAGACAGACAGACAGACAGACAGACAGACATTCAGACAGACAGACAGACAGACATTCAGACATTCAGACATTCAGACAGACAGACAGGCACACAGATACACAGACACACAGCCAGACACAATTTTTAAAAAAAATTTTTTTTTGTTAATAAATAATTAATTTTATTTTTATTACTACATTTTTTTGGGTTTTTTGTTTTTTTTTAAATATATATTATTAATATTACATTTAAGTATATAAATAATGTACACTACCTACTCTGCCTCCCTTATGCTAACTATTATCGAAAATATTTGAAAACGCCCAATCAATATGCGTATTGCAATTGGTTGTGGACGAATCCAAATCTAGCAATGAACTAAAAATTTTTGCATCTGCTAAAAAATCGAAAATTCTCCTACAGCAGCCAGAGATGGAGTAAAGGCACAAATTAAAATCTCCTAACACTAAACAATTACTATTTAAAAACGTGTGCCGCTGAAATAAATCCTTAAATTCTGTTTCAAACTTTATCAACGGATACGTCGGACTTATATATATAACAATAATCCCTAAAGAACGGTACTTAAAGGTGGCAAACTCGAACACTGGAGAGGCTAAATTTGTAGAACTAGCAAAAAAGCGACCACTTGAATAAAGACTAACATTCTCAAAAAGTTCGTTTCGAATGAATACGAGAATGCCTCTTTTTGGCCGAGCTCCGCTAGCTACTGACTGGCAATCTAGTCGCACTGCCAGGAATATCATATGCATCATTTGAGTATGTGGAAGCCTCAACGAAGCACAAAAGTGAAGACTTAAGCATTAGCTGATCGGAACATACATCGCTAATGTGGCAGTGCAAGCTTTCCGTATTATGGAAAAAGACATGAAGGTTCGGACTATTGAGTAAGCAATCGAAATGGGTATTCAGTAACTTAGCGGAACGCAATTCTCGGAGCTCTTCTTCTGAAGCTGAGACCTGAGCGGATCTTGGAGGGACGAAAGGTCCAATGATATAAAGACCTGCTGCACTTGTGGCTCTGCTACAGGATACATACAGTGCCGCTCTCTGCATTCCTGGACTAGTGTGAACCACCACTTTGCTGTACGTAGCTCCTTGACTTTTGTGAATAGTAATAGCTTCTGCAGGTACCACTGGAAACTGCTTTCGGTCAATGGTAGTAGCCTGGCTAGAATTAATCTGAAAGCTCTTGATAATCTTAACAACTGGGGTCCATGAAGGCTCTTGACGGTGACTGCACTTTGATCGTGCACTAACTCCTATGCTTTCATCTAAAAATTTTATCCAAAGAATATTCGGAGTGTTGGACGTATGAAGCATATCTCTCTAAGAACACCTGTGGCTCCATTAATGAGACCATCTGATGTATCTACATTGACCGTCATCATATATTTAGCAGTGGTTTTTAAAATCAGTGAGGTACACAAACCTTGTGTTTCAGATGTTTTTAATACCCTAGCTTGTTCCAGACATCTGTTCCTCTGCTCTGAGCTAAGTTGTGCAAACTTAACTGAGTCTATAGCTTCCGAGTTAAACTGATCAGTGGGAATCGAGCTGAGCTTCACCCTATTGTACCGATCTGTGTCCTGATTGCTTGAGAAAAGGTGAATTGCGTCATTTGGTACTTGACTTTCATCGGAAATTCGGGTTCTAAGTAAGCTTATATCATCAGACGACATTTGGCCGGACGCCAAGTTATTGAGTGCAATTGCAAACGGCTGGTCATCTCGCTGTCGCATTATCTCTGTGAGTTCGAAAAACTTAAAAGGGCTCCACAGGTAAGATCCAAATATAGCACTGTATGGATCATGCGACGGCGGCTGAAAAATCCAACGATCACATACTGGCCGCAATTGTCTAAGATCGCAGAACACGATGACCGAAATACCTCCGAAGAGAGCATCGACGTTGGAAAAAATTTGCTTAAAGCGAGAGTCCAAATGGGAAAACATTGTTGCGCCGACCATAGAAATTTCGTCTATTATATGTACTTTGAGATCAATAAATCTATAACGCAGGGTATTTAACAAATCAGGGCTTAAGGTCCTAAATGCAGACCCAGCCTGATTTACAGGGAGAGAGAACATGGAATGAAGAGTGGAGCCTTCGATTCCAAAAGCAGCTTTGCCTGTGGGAGCGCACAATAATATTTTAACCGAAGTTGGGTCGCATCCTGCTCTACCATTATACTCCTTGGATTGGGACTGAAATAGCGTACAAATAAGTCTACTCTTGCCGACACCTGCTCCGCCTCCTGCGAACTCATAAAAACTAGCATTTCTTCTTGCATTATGAAAAACATGCGTTAAAAAGGGTTTTTGCTTCAAATCGAGGGATCTAACTAAAGTTGCTAAGTTTTCAGCGGAAATAATTGGCGGATATTGCTATTCGGATCAATTTCTTCAACATGATTGTTTAAGTTTAAAACGTTTATTTGAGAAGATATTTCCGGAAAAGCTAGGGCCCTAAACTCCTCATTAACTGCGGCCTCCTCATCTATATTTTCCTCATTATTCTCCTCTACTTCCATGGCCCTTCTAAGCGCGTCTTCCAAAATTTCTATGGAATTAAATCTATCAAAATTGGCTTTAATAACCTCTTCATTCCCTAGGTAAAACTCCTCACAATTTCTCTGTACTAAATCTACCTGTTCTTCTCTTCACGAAGAAGAAAGCATCACTAATGCTCTAAAATAATTCTGTCTATCTATACTAATATTGAAGGGGCTATGGATCATAATACTCGGCCTATTCCTTTCTCTAATAAAACCACTACCGTCACGAAGCGCGAAAAAAACTTCTCCTAAAATATCATTTTCTTCTTCAGCTTCGTTGTCACTATTTCTCCGTTGACGAGTTCTTCCCCGGCTTTTTGAAAACTCATAGTTTGCAGCAAAATCGGCTAAACACAGGCCTTCATGAGAATCTGGTCTTTGTTCGTATCTGTCCAGCAAACCTTTCTGAAAGATGTCAGTGGAATTCTGAGGCATATTTTGCAGGACGCTTGTAGGTATAAGCATACGAACTCGTTGTTCTGGAGGGAAGGTGTTTACGTGAACGCATTTATTGCTAGATTCTGACAACGCCAATCCCAGACAACAATATACGGCCTCCTGAGCAGACATCTCAGTGCCCGAAACAAATTTGTGACCAAGATACTGTAGCTTTTGCCGAATGCTTGAATTGCCTCTTCGAATGTCATTAGCTGCTTCTCGCTTTAACTTCGAAATACCCTTTGGGATATGTTAATATAATTAATTATGTAGCTACAGCAAGCAAAAGGGTCCAAAACTAACTGAATATCCATATTTGCCCTTTGCATAGAAAGAATGTGTTTATTATAAGCATTAACTTGAATTTCTGCAAATGTTCTCTTCAGAAAAATCTGTGGTTTTTTCAAACTAGACCTAATAGCATATATGTAACTGTAACTGTAACTGTAACCTCGTAACTAAGGCTCACCTGATCATGAGAAAGAAAATTTTCAAATATGCTAAGATGGCTAATCAATCATCTGATTGATGATAGCAAAAAGCTACGAATTTTTTTAAAGTTTTCGTGGTGAAGAGAAAAGTTTTGAGTTTCTTCAGGAAGTGGCTTCAATATTTCCGTTTGGGGCATTGGAGGATATGGAATACCGAATCGACAAACAGATTGTCCGCGCACCTTTTTAGGACACGAATGCCCGTGCTTATGCTTTTGGTATTCAACATACGGAGCCAAATCTGTGTTTGTAACATCCACAGTTACAAACTGATCAATGAAGGCTATTACACTAGACATAGATTCTTCATTGTTGAAATCCACTTCCGGGGCATCTTTCAGCCAAAACATACCGTGAATATGAGGTGAACCTCTCTATTGAAACTCAACTCGCCAATAATAGGGAGTAACAAAATTACTTCCAAAGATACCCCCAGGTTTCTTCATTAACTTAAGAACTTCCCTATATCTATAATCAAAATATCTAGCACACGTCACTGGGTCTGTCCTAATCAGGCGCGCCTTTTCCCTGAATTGTAAATTTAAAGCTTCTTTTTCATTTATTTCAACCCTATCTACATTGCGCTTGAGCAGTACTATCAGCTCTGGCCACCTAGTTTCAGCGGCCGACAGAGTTATAAAGAAAGTTGGCAAACCAAACTGGCGAATCATAGCCATGACTTTCTTCTTTTTATCTTCCCAGTGAGCAGGAGACGTGCGAATATCCTTAAGAATTCGATATCCATCATCATGGCTAATTAATCTTCATCAAGTACGTTAGCAGCTGTTATAGCGCTGTAGGCGCTGCGCTTACGTAAGCAAGTTGAAATATTGTTTCGAATTTTAATCAATTCCAACCTCTTATAATTGAAGAAGAATTTGTCAGTTCTACAACCTCTTCTATCTACGTTCCTAAGTTCAGACCTAACTACGGTTGTATAACTCTCTGAAGATGGTCTCTTGACGCTAGCATAAATGCTTGGGAACGCTAATTCTTCAGAGTCAGCATCGAGAATCACGTCGAGAGGTCTTTGGCCCTCACCTGGAGCCATTGTAATTCTCGGAATTCCTACATTGTGTGTCTGGTTATTCTCAAGCATTGTTTCTTGTCATCCAGGATTTAGCTCTTCGGCTTCCGTATTCTCATCGGAATTAGTCGCCTCCGAATTTACATCCTCCTGCTGGATGGCTAATTGCACCTCTACTAATGATAAGTCTGCTTGAGATGCTATGAAGGGAACAGATTCGGATGTAAAGTCAGAGATCCACTGCTCGTTTACTGACACATTATGCTTTCTGTAAAGCTCGGTATTTACTAAGTATCTGATAGCGTCAGCAATTTTAGAAGGCCTAATGGTCTCTGCCATGAAATCATGTCCGTATTCCATTCTTCGCTTGAGGTGGAGCTGTATATCCTCAGCTTCATTGTGGGAGGGACGTCACAATATTGCTTACTGGAATTGGAACATTTACAACAGCTCCTTTTATAGCACTCTGACGCTCATGACCTATCGACTAAATATTCATAAATGGAAGGCGAGGTGAAATCAGTCGTTCCTCCAAGGGAGTAAGCCCCCTTAAGCAATGATGAATTTCTGGGAAATCTAGGCCGTTGGAAATGGCACCTTTGGGCTTTCTACCGGCTTTTATATTGCTGTGACAAGTTGTACAGAACTTACAAGATTCACCAGTGAAAGCAAGCTGGCTTACATTTTGGTAAATCTCTTCCTTGAACTCGCAATGTTCTTCTAAAAACGCTCTAGAAAGCTTATTTATTTGCTTTGGGAACCACAATCCTTTACAACAAAGGCAAATCTGATCGGGACCAAGCTTTACTTTTCTATTAAAAGTGGCTATAAGAACTTCTATTTCAGTAAGTCTTCTACTGGGCCTATGCTCCTGAGATATAATAAGCCGTATCTCCTGACTTCGAATTGAGTTCCGAAGGTTTTCTGCTTCCCTGTTTCCACTAAGGCTTCTATACTGACTAACTCTTTGGCTTTTATTTTGAATTGCATCGATGGTTGCTTGTCGAGCAGCTATACGTGCACTTCGTCGAGCCCGTGTATTTCTCGCCTGCTCGACGACCCTGCGATCCCTAAAACTTCTAGCTGTAGCTCTCCTTGCCCTATCCTGCGCTCTTTCCAACAGGCGATCCTGTGTTGATCTAACCTGTGCTCGTTGCAGGGTATTTGCTTCTTGCTCACTTGCACGATACGTAGGATCCAAGTGCCTAATTGAGCGACGCCGAGTATCGGCTGCTTGCTCATCCGCACGGAAAGCAGGATCTAAGCGCCTTACCGAGTGGTCAGCAGTATTTTGAGGCTTCTGTAGCTCGGACTTGGCTATTTCGCCACCTAATTGAACGACGCCGAGTATCGGCTGCTTGCTCATCAGCACGGAAATCGGGATCTAGGCGCCTTTCCGAGTGGTCAGCAGTATTTTGAACCTGCTCTGTAGCTCGGACTTGGCTATTTCGTCGCCTAATTGAACGACGCCGAGTATCGGCTGCTTGCTCATTCGCACGGAAATCAGGATCTAAGCGCCTTTCCGAGTGGTCAGCAGTATTTTGAACCTGCTCTGTAGCTCGGACTTGGCTATTTCGCCGCCTAATTGAACGACGCTGAGTATTGGCTACTTGTTCACCCGCACGAAAGACAGGATCCAAGCGCCTTTCCAAGTCTTCTGCAGTATTTAGAGCCTGCTCTATTGCTCGGACTTGGCTATTTTTTCGCCTTGTAGAACGACGCCGAGTATCAGCTGCTTGCTCAACTGCACGAGTTGGCGGATTCGAGCGCCTTGACCTATGAGACCCAGTATTTAGGCCCTGCTCTGCAACCCTGAATAATGCATTTTCCCTTCGCCTACGCTGAGCTTCGGAATTTTTTACCCTCTCCATCTCTGCATACTCAATGTTTTCCCTATTTGCTCTATTTCTTAGTAATCGATTTTTAGCCCGTTGAGATGCAGTAGGTCTATTTAGTCGAGGCATTTTTATTAAAATATTAAGATATCCCTAATGGAAAATATAGCTTTAATATATAATTAATAAATTCAATTTTACAAAAAAAGGTATTACTAAATTAAATAGCTAAATTAATAGAACTATAAGTGTAAGTCTTTGAAAGACGAAACTTATAACCCTATTACGATTTTATAAGTTAAATACGTATACTGAAAATATGAAATAATAATTATCAAAGAAAAAGTCTTTAAAAAGACCTAGTCTTAAAATATTATTAAAGTATTAAGAACCTTAATTTAGTGAATATATAAATAACTTAATTAATAAATAGAATTATAAGTGTTAGTCTTCAAAAAGACTAAAACTTATTGGACTATTAGATAATAAAAACGTAAATTTATAACAATATAAAAAAAGCCCTTAAAAAGGCTATTTTCTTATATTTCTATATATAAAAAAAAAGTGCGAAGCGATTAGAAAATTGAAAGTTTAAAATCGAAAATTTAATCGGAAAATTTTTGTAAATATGAAAATATAAATGTTTATAATTGTTAATAAAACTACTTTAAAATGAAAAAATAAAAAAATTGAAAATCAAAAATTTACCAGAAAAAAAAAATTGAAAATCGAAAATTTACCAGGAAAATATTTAAAATATGAAAATTCAAATGTTTGTTATTGTTAATAAAATTACTTTAAAATGGGTACTTAGCAAAGTGCGCAGCAACCAGTCATCAGCAAATCGCGGCAGCGACGGCGGCAGAAGCAGCAACAACTCGCGTCCGCGTAAAAACACAAATTTACGTTAGCTTCTTAGCAAAGGAAAAACACAAATTTACGTTAACTTCTTAGCAAAAGGAAAATTAATTCAATGAGCTTACGTTAAATTGCTTGCAAAGGTTAAGTTTTGCCCGCCAATTTTACGTGCACGGATTTTCGGTCCTTTTCCCCGAAATATACTTATCTTTTGGCGCATAAAAATGCACAAAGAGAGAAAATGCTAGGGGCAAAAAGCCTTCACTCCCGCGCCCTTTCTTTTTATTTTGCAATTTAAATCATACATTAACCTGATCGGAATTTGGTAAATACAACTGGTAGACCAATGAACTGGTGTTCGGGTAGAGCCAAAAGGGGAACAAAATTAAGTTGTTTATTATTCAATAGAGTAAGTTAGCCGCGCACTGTGCTCTCTCTTATCGTTGGCAGCGCTTTTCATTCTCATTTTCTTGTCCCGCTTTTGTTTCAGCCTGCGCCAAGTAAGAGAGAGCAAGACAAAACAGACTGAAAACATTTATATTAATGTATGTATGTTTGTTAAGCATCAACAAACAACAAAATAATAGCAATAAGTAAATTGGCCAGAGGACAGAGGGGTAAAGGACAAATAGTTTGAATTGCTAAATATTCAATAGAATAAGTTAGCCGGGCACTGTGCTCTCTCTTAGCGTTGGCAGCGCTTTTCATTCTCATTTTCTTGTCCCGCTTTTGTTTCAGCCTGCGCCAAGTAAGAGAGAGCAAGACAAGACAGACTGAAAACATTTATATTAATGTATGTTTGTTAAGCATCAACAAACAACAAAATAATAGGAATAAGTAAATTGTCCAGAGGACGGAGGGGAAAAGGATAAATAGTTTAAATTGTCAAATATTCAATATAACATGTTAGCCACGCACTCTGCTCTCCCTTTGCGTTGGCAGCGCTTTACATTATCATTTTTATACCCTTGCAGAGGGTATATTGATTTCAGTCAGAAGTTTGCAACGCAGTGAAGGAGACGTTTCCGACCCCATAAAGTATATATATTCTTGATCAGCATGACTAGACGAGTCGATCTAGCCATGTCCGTCTGTCCGTCTGTCCGTCTGTCCGTCTGTCCGTCCGTTTCTACGCAAACTAGTCTCTCAGTTTTAAAGCTATCGGGCTGAAACTTTCCCAAAAGTCTTATATCTTTTGCAGGTAGTATATAAGTCGGAACCAGCCGGATCGGACAACTATATCTTATAGCTCCCATAGGAATAATCGGACAAAAAAATGAAAAAAAATTATATCTTTGGTGTTTTTTAGCATATAAACTCCTAAGCTTGGAAATAACAATTTTTAAATAATTTTGAATTTTGAATTAAATTTTATCGAAATCGGACGACTATATCATATAGCTGCCATAGGAACGATCGGAAAATTTGTGGAAAAATAATATGAAAAAAATTATAGCTTCGGTGTTTTTCAACATATAACCTCCAACGCTTGGAAATAACATTTTTTAATTAGTTCTGAGTTTCGAATTAAATTTTATCAAAATCGGACGACTATGTCATATAGCTGCCATAGGAACGATCGCAAAATTGGTAGGAAAATAATATGAAACAAATTATAGCTTCGGTGTTTTTTAACATATAACCTCCTACGCTTGGAAATAGCATTTTTTAATTAGTTCTGAGTTTCGAATTTAATTTTATCAAAATCGGACGACTATATCATATAGCTGCCATAGGAACGATCGGAAAATTGGTAGGAAAATAATATGAAACAAATTATAGCTTCGGTGTTTTTTGACATATTATCTTATACTATTGGGAATATCATTTTTTGTGTTTTTAAATTTAATAATTATAGCTGCAAGGGTATATAAGCTTCGGCTTGCCGAAGCTAACTTCCTTTCTTGTTTTGTTTCAGCTTGCGCCGAGAAAGAGAGAGCAAAACATACATACATAGTTTAAAAGAGTTATATTCGCCGCGCAATTCAGTTTGCAACTATTTACACGCAAACATATGTACATATGTAAATATATGTCATTATCTGGCCTGACGTCATTGCTTTTCCTAACTCCTTGGGAAATTTGTAGGCGTTGGAGTGGGCGTGGCAAATATTTTATGGGACAGCCTATAGGTATTGGTTAAAACAGTGCATATGCATATCTGATCTGATATCTGAAGACAGAACGATTTACAGAGCTGTAAAGTTTTTCGCGCCAATTTTACATGCTCGGATTTTCGGTCCTTTTACTTAAATCTTCCGTCTCATTTGGCCCATGTGAATGCACTGCGGTAAGAGAAAATGCAAAGAGCGAAAAGCCCTCCCTCCCGCGCCCATACCATTGTTTGTCAGGCACTTAAATCTTATATTAACCTAATCGGAATTAAGTAGACCAATAACATGGTGTAAGGGTAGAAAACAGGGGAGTCTAAAACGACGAGCAAAACATAAAATAGACTGAAAACATTAATATTTATGTATGTTTGCTTAATATGAACAATTTTAGAGCCTATAATGTTTTCTTCAATTTAAATGTTTGCGTTAGTTGTTCAATAAAATGTTTGGTCAAATAGATTTGTTAAAAAAAGTTCTAATCGCTGCTTATCTCAGTTTGCAACTATTTACATACAAACATCCAGAAATAAAATGATGTATACATACATACATATGTACATTGTCTGAGTGACGTCTGGCGTCATTGCTTTTCTCAACTCCTTGGGCGGTTTGTGGGCGTTGGAGTGAACTGGCTATTTTGTTTGACAATCAAAGGCATTGATTAAACATACAAACAACATAAATACACATACATATCTTTTAAAAGACAACAGAAATATGTAAAGCGCTGTAAACTTTTAGCCCGCCAATTTGACGTGCACGGATTTCGGTCCTTTTCCCCCCAAATATACCTCTCTTTTGGCGCATAAAAATGCACTAAGAAGGGAAAAAATGTAAAGAGCAAAAGCCCTCCCTCCCGCGCCCATGCTGTTGCTTTTCAGCAATTTAAATCTAACAATAATCAGAAATAGGTAATTGAAATTGGTAGACCAATGAATTGGTGTTAGGGTAGAGAACAGGAGTAAATTGTTTAATATTCAATAGAATAAGTTAGCTGCGCACTGTACGCTCTTATCGTTGGCAGCGCTTTTCATTCTCTTTTTTTTTACCTGCTCTCTCTTAGCGTTGGCAGCGCTGTAATTGCCATTGTTTTTTTGACCAGCATTTGTTACGCCTGCGCCAAGAAAGAGAGAGCACAACATAAAATAGAATAAAATAAAATAGAATAAAAACATTTGTAATAATATACATATGTTCGTTGAACATAAGCAATCAACAAAATTACAGCTATAAGTAAAGTGGTTGGAGGACAGAGGGAAAAAAGGACAAATAGTTTATTTTTTTGTTCAATATTTAATTGAATAAGTTAGCCACGCACTTTGTTCTCTCTCCCTTGCTCTCATTTTTCGGCTCTGCTTTTGTTTCAGCCAGCGCTAAGAATGAGAAAGCAACACATAAAATAGACAAAAAACATTTATATTTATGTATGCTTGCTAAACATACACAATTATAAGGCACATTCTGTACATTTAAATATACATAAATGTTTGCACTAGTTATTCAATAAAATATTTGGTTGAATAGCTTTGTTTGAAAGAGTTCTATTCCCCAGTCGTAAATGACAGCATTCCAGCATGCGTTCTTTCATTATGAAATGGCATCAAAAAGGTGTTCCGGAAGTGATGAGTCTGTCCATTCTTTTTACACGGGTGCGGGACAAAAAAGAATACACCCGTTGCATGCTTCTGGAAGCATATACCTGGAATGCACCTGGAAGTAACAAACTAAACACATTCTGGGTGCACTCTTTTTTAATGCACCTGGAAGCAACATACTAAACACCTTCTGGGTGTACTCTTTTTTGATGCACCAGGAAGCAACAATCTAAACACATTCTGGGTGCACTCTTTTTTAATGCACCTGGAAGCAACATACTAAACTCCTTCTGGGTGTACTCTTTTTTAATGCACCTGTAACATGTACCCAGGAATGCACCTAGAAGCATTCAAAAATCAAATATCTGGAAGTTTTCCCCAGGAATACATAAGACTGGATTTCAATTTCATATTTATTTTTTATTTCAATATTCAAGAACTCAACTAATTTTTGATCGGAGTCACTCCCCTTCTGTACGGGGCTTTGCTGCTTCCTTCTTGTTTATGTACTTTTATCATTTACGCAGTTCAGTCCTTGGTGTGCCCATTCGTTTCTTGCGATTCTGAAAGATATATAGCAAATTGAATATTATATATTTTGAAACATGTGTATATATATTACAAATATACAATATATTTATTTTGGCACATTAACACTGTTGTATGTACGATTTACATTCAAATAATTATTATTTTATTAATTTAATTTGTTCTTAGTTTGAATGTTCAATGTACATGTACTCTGTTATGTTCTTATTGAACTGTGTTGTGTTCATATTGAACTAAATTATCTACACTTTTCTTACCTGTGAAAATATTGATGTAAAATTGGTGGCAGAAAGCAAAAAACTTTTTCAAAACACGAGGCACGAACTTCACTTTTCAGAACTAAAAATGCAACTGACGAGAAATGCAAGAGACAAGAAAAACCGTGTCAAGAGAACAGTGCCGAAAAAAGACGATTGTAAAAAAATGGGCATCGGCAACCTTCGGGTCTGAGTTTGGTTGTTTTACATTCCCTCTAAAATACACCTGGATGCACTATATTGAAATACACCCAGACGGCACCCAAAAGACTGCACCCAGCACGCACATTTGCTAGTTAAATTTGCATGCGTGCTGTTTTGCGTAAAAAAGATACGATCCAGAACTATTTTTACGATCCCGAAATCCCGTTTGGGCATGCTTCTGGATGCACTATATTGAAATACACCCAGATGGCACCCAAAAGACTGCCCCCAGCACGCACATTTGCTAGTTAAATTTGCATGCGTGCTGTTTTGCGTATAAAAGGTACGATCCAGAACTATTTTTACGTTCCCGAAACGGGTGTTTGGGCATGCTTCTGGATGCATTATTCTGAAACACATCTAGAAGGCACCGCAATAGAATGCACCCAGCACGCACATTTGCCTTGGAAAGTTTGCATGCGTGCTGTTTTGCGTAAAAAAGATACGACCTAGAACTATGTTTTTTTTAAAACACGTTCCGCAACTTACGACTGGGTAGTGTCAAGGTTTGTCTTAACTACCTTGGTTTGAGGGCATTGGACTGAAAATGGGAAAGTTTTTTGGGAAAATCTTTAGGTATTTATTAAACTAATACATATTCATTGAAAGAGATAAATAAAGATTTACAGATCCTTAAAGGTTTTTGCCCGTCAATGGGACAAATGGATAAAATGTTCATTATTCAATAGAATAAGTTAGCCGCGCACTTTGCTCTCTCTGAGCGCCGGCAGTGCTTTTTTCTTTGCCGCTAAGTTCGGCCGGCAACTATTTACATACATACACACACATACACGCGTAAAAACATTTCGCATTGTCTGGCTCGGACGTCATAGCTTTTTTTCTTGAGAGGTTTGTGGGCGTTAGAGTAGGCGTAGCAAAATTTTTTTTGGGTCAATCGATAGGTATTGACAAGACTAATACTTTTCAGTTAAAATTTTCTATCTAGCATCAAAACTGTAGGAGTTACAGTTTTGATCAATTTGTGGGCGTTATAGTGGGCGTGGCAGTCTACTGAAACAAACTTGCGCTGCGTAAGAAGCTCAGGAATCTGTACGCCAAATCTCAATAGCCTAGCTCTCATAGTTTTCGAGATCTCAGCGTTCATCCGGACAGACAGACGGACAGACGGACAGACGGACATGGCTAGATCGACTCGGCTAGTGATCCTGATCAAGAATATATATACTTTATGGGGTCGGAAACGCTTCCTTCTGCCTGTTACATACTTTCCGACGAATCTAGTATACCCTTTTACTCTACGAGTAACGGGTATAATAAATGGAATGTTCAACGAATGTTTTTCTTTATGTAAATGCTTTCCCGCGCCACCGCAGTCCAGCTCCGAGTCCCAATAGGCATATTGGACGCTGAGGAAGTGGGAGCCGGATTGGGAACGGGGTTGATCCGCTGATGCTGCAGGAAGTCCCCCAGCATCCTGGCAGTGGTTGGCTATAGCTTCTCCAACTGTTCCTTAGCTTGCGCCCTATTTTCTCCCTCTCTATAGAAGCCAGCGGGTGCTCCAGCTTCGCATAAGCTGCCAAGTAGCTGGTGGTTTCCGCAGTCCTAAAGGAGAGGTCGTCGGAGATCGTATTACTGGTGGTTCCTCTAAAAATGTACTTCTATTAGAACAACGAAACCAAATTCTTTTGGCCAGATCTTACAACTATTCTGAGAATTTGCCCTGTTGTGGAATTGCTTACGGTCGGTGAAATCCCACCATAATGGGCAACAGCTTGGATTAGGCGTCCTATTTCAACTGCACTGACCTCCATCCTCCTTCCATTTTTGATTTATAGTTCCCACACCACCCTTGCACGAACACCGCCAAAGATTAAATTTCTTATTCCTTGGGCCGCGGCTAACGGCATTCATCGAAATTCACTCGCTAAATCTGGTATTTTTTCTGGTATTTCCTTTGCTCATCTGAGTACCGCGCTGAAAAACAGACCCGACGAAAAGCGTTAGCCGCGTGTTTGCCTCTCGCTAACTCGTATGGTTAGCTCACGGTTTTCGTCGATGTGAGTACTAGACTTAAGCCAAAAACATTTAGTACATTAAATACTTCAGGGGGAGCAGATATTTTAAATGAATGAAGTGACAGCCGAGCCAACTACGCAAACTGCTACCATAATCAAAACTCCCTGACCTACCTACCTGCATTAGAATATAGCTTATTTAACTAATCATAACACTTAACTTCCGTGTTCCAAGTATTATATAAGCATGTATCAAATGAAGAATAAATCAGTTATCAACGCAACTCATAACTCCGCGGTTCTACTTCCTACCTCTACCTAACCATCGTTACCATTGCCGCGACGCAATCGGCTTGCGAGTGTCTACTTCGTTTAGGCACAAACATTGGTGACCCCGACGTGATCCGTTACCAACAAAGGATCACACTTCAGCAACCCCCTTCCCACCAAAAGCTGAACCTCTGACTGGTGAGAAGACCCGTTAAGTTCACTACATCCACCCGCCCTGGAAACCATAGCTCATCCAGCTTCACAGGATACTCAGCTTCATCCAGCTTCACAGGATCGTCAGCTTCATCCAGCTTCACAGGATACTCAGCTTCATACAGCTTCACAGGATCGTCAGTTTCATCCAGCTTCAAAGGATACGCTTCTTGATCAAGTGTAGTATGCATGTATCATTGTAGCGAGTACCCACTGTACCGACACCAACATTGTGTTATAGTGTAGTTAAAGAAATACAAAACTGTCGGCCGCTAAACTCGTGCGGCCAGCCAAAATAAGAATGCGACTCAGAGCCCAACTTATGGGAAGTGCTAGTGTCAGCATATTCCCATGGCCTGAGTACAGACACATACAATGAATGCAACTTCTCTCGCGCTCTCGCGGCTATCAGCCAAATACATTTGTGAGCATATACTTTTATATATACATGACGGCCGCTGCCAATGTTTGCAGGCAGCGCAGCCGCAAATAGCTAGCTGTAAGTCACTCGAATTATGACCATCAATCAATAAAAAACAATCTTGGCCGTTGGCCACTACAACCAAATCTTTTACTTTATTCTGAGGATAATAACACACATCAATAAACTGGATATAATTAATACATGGCGACCGTGACAGTGATGTCGCAGCCGAAGCAAACAAAGTTTTAAATTGAAGTGCAATTAAGTGCAACAAAAACCGAATTGAGTATAACCAACTAGTGCACCAACAAAAAAATTTTTTTTTAAGAAAATGGTTATATAAAGATGTACAACAAACAAATGTTATTGGAATGATGCAAATGCTGAGGAAAAGCTATTAAAGAAATAATCTACGTACTGCCTGTGCGAGGACCAGCACCGGCGCCGCCTAAACCCATAGGCCATGGACGACCATAAGAGGATAAAAAAGTGTGGGAGGCATGGCAATTCCTCCTACACCTACGTTGGAAAAGTAATGAACATAAACGACGACGTTGGACTGGACCAAGCTGCTCCTGTCGAGCAAAGGGATGCACCGAGTCTAAAAGAAGCTTTAGAGGTGTATCCCAACGATGGACCACGCCCCCTCACAATAGCTGAGTACAGGGCACGCCAGCAGAAGAAGGACAAACCAAAGAAGAAAAGGAGCGGCAGGAGAAGTAAACTCGTGCGCCAACGGGGGTTGGCTAAGGATCTAATAAAGACGGCAGCGACATCTGAAGAAGAATAAATACAAAAGGCCGAACTAACAAAGATTGAGGACAAACTTCGTACTGGTGCGAAGTAATGTAACCAGGCTGCATTAATTGCCAATGCCTAAGTTACCTTTAATATTAAAATCTTACACTCAAGCCGATGCGTGAAAACGCTGCTTGAAAACTACTAACCCCTTGTTAGGCTTTGTACTAAAATCATATGGCAGATATTTTAATTATATAGAGCGACAAATTGTAAATCTGCCATGTGAAAAATTACTATCCAAAATATTTTCTTTTCTTTCTAAATTTTTCTTTATGAATAATAGTATATCTAAGTCAAAAGATTCGCCATATATACTTGGCATAAAATATAGAATTTTGGAAAACATTCCCAAAATGGGTTTTGTAGACACAAAAGTTGTCGATTCAACGGCGAACGTCGTTAATAAAGTAGAATCTAAAAATATTGATTTAGAAACAATAACAATACTATTAATAATAATTGTAATTATAATGTCAGCAAGTGTTTTTGTAAAAATCTATAAATTACACAATAGGTGTTTGAAGAAAAGATTCCAGATTCGAGCAAACGACCTGGATAAAATTTAAGAAAAAAGGGATACAAAACAAAACTTGCCAGTTATAATTTCAAGAATTATTGAAAGCAAAAAAAAAAATTTACTTTGAAAAAGATAGAAATAAAAAAAAAAAAAAAAAAAAATTTACAATTTCTTTTATTATGGCCACAAGTATAGGTAAATAAACAATACAAACAGAATGAATGCAGAGGCAGTTTTCAATACCTATATGAGGGATCAACATTTCAGTGAAAGAATTATCACACTGGTCTCAACGACCCAAATTACTATCTATGAGTTAAAAAATTTATATATGTCAACATATAATCTAGGAAGCTCACCATTAATACATTGCTCTAATAAACAAAAAGCGATGGTATTAAGCACCATCCCCGGTGTCCACGTGAGAACAATTGTAAGCGAAAATGACATATTAGGTAGTGCTAGAATTTCAGTGGTGTACAAGAATAATTCATATCCATATTATAATGGAATGGAGTGAATTATATAAAGATCTAAATAAATTAAAAAGCGATTTCGATAAATCATATAAATCGTTAACGCAAAATAGATCAATACAACAAGCCACTATAAACAAACATGAAGAAATATTAGTAACTCGCTTCAACAATGCGCGTATACTAATACATGAACAAAGAGATCGACTAGATAAAAATCGTTGTTCTGAAGTATCAAAATTTCTGACCAGACTTCGATCAAACCTTATAACTATAAAAGAAAGGTATAACTTAAATATTTCAATACCGACCGTTCTGAACACCCCTCTGAAAGTAGAAAGGGGGGACAAATTGGAATCATCAGATCCACCAGAAGTCGACCCAGTACAGGTAGAAGAATCTGAATTTGACAGCCCAGAAGTAGAAGAGAAAGATTTAAATAATCTCACAATTCCAGCTGTACTTTTTCAATCTGAATTATCAGATCAAGAAACAATTGATTCCGATTGCGAAATCGAACAACACCAAATAAGAACAATGACGGACGAAACTGTTGCCCAACGGGCATATGTTAAGGATATAGCAAATGCTATCCCTGAATTCAACGGACAAAAAATCAACCTTACAAGATTCATAACAACCTTGAAATTAGTAAACCTAACCAAAGGCATATTTGAAGAAATAGCAGTTGAAGTCATAAAATCAAAAATAGTTGGCTCAACCTTGTACAAAGTTCAAAACGAATCCACCATAAACGGAATTATAAAAAAATTACAAGACACAATTATCGGCGAAACATCCGATGTGGTCAAAGCAAAAATGGCTAAAACTACTCAAAAAGGAAAAACAGCTGAAAAATTTACAACTGAAGTTGACAACTTACGAAAGCTACTCGAAGCTTCGTATATTGATGAAGGATTACCCGCTGAGCATGCGGACAAGGAGGCACCAAGGAGGCTATAAACACAATGGTCAAAAATTGTGAGCATGGCCGACTCAAAACAATCCTTGAGGCAGGAAACTTCTCATCAATGAATGAGGCTGTCACCAAATATATACAGTGTAGTACGGAAATGACGGGTAATGCCAACGCAATACTATTTGCCAGAAAAGGACCGGCCTATAGAGGTAACAACTTCAGAGGTAACTACCGTGGTAGAGGTAGAGGAAATGGCCGTGGTAACTACCAAAAAAATGGCTATTACCAATATAACAGCTACAACAGAAATAGCGGCTACAACAAAAATAATGGTTTTAATCGAAACTATAATAACCAGAACAATAACTATAATAGAGGTCGTGGAAATTATAGACAAAAGAACAATAACCAAAATACCAGCAATTACGGCAACACACAACACAACAATAATGTCCGCTTTACCCAGCCAGTTTCGGGAAACTCGCAGACCCCTTTAGATACAATAAATTAAAAATACCAACGGTATATACCATAAACCTCAATCTCAATATCTTCGTACCATTTATTAATTCAGAAACAGGAAGGCAGCTTACGTTCCTTGTGGATACGGGAGCAAATATTTCACTTTTAAAAGAAAATGCAGATACCCTTAGCAACATACAAATAAAAAATACAATAAATATTCAAGGAATGGACGAGGGAATCATAAAATCCAAAGGACTTGCACCAGTAGAGCTCCAAACAGACAAATATATAATTCCATACAATTTTCATATAGTAAATAAAGATTTTGCGATTCCATGTGATGGAATAATAGGAATAGATTTTATAAAAGAATTAAACTGTCAAATAGATCTTAACCCTACAGAGGATTGGTTTATAATAAGACCATATATAATATATTATTGGGATATAATATAATATATCCCAATAACATATACTTCTGGTAATAATACAATTCTGCTACCAGCCAGATCTCAAGTAGTACGAAAAATCAAAATAATGTCCGATACTGATACTATATTAATACCCAATCAGGAGATTCAACCTGGTATTTATCACATCAAAACAGAATACATTTGTCCGATTACTCAACACAACCAGTACTGATCAATTGATTAGTATAACAAATTTAAAATGTGAACCAATTTCCGATTATAATGTAATTCAAAACACTTCAAGTAATAGAGAGCAAAACATCATAGAAGAACTGAAGAACAATTTTCCAATTCAATTTAAACAACATTTAACGGAACTATGTGGAAAATATACTGACGTATTCGGTCTTGAAACCGAATCAATAACAACAAACAATTTTTACAAGCAGAAATTGAGATTGAAGGACGATGAACCGATCTATATAAAAAATTATCGAAGCCCGCACAGCCAAGTTGAGGAAATTCAAAAACAAGTAGGAAAATTAATCAAAGACAATATAGTCGAGCCATCTGTATCAGAATACAACAGCCCACTTCTACTTGTCCCAAAGAAAACCCTTCCGGGTTCAAACGAAAAGAAATGGCGACTAGTAGATGACTATCGTCAAATCAACAAACAACTTCTGTCTGATAATTTTCCACTCCCAAGAATTGATGACATCTTGGACCAACTAGGTAGAGCAAAGTATTTCTCATGCCTTGATTTAATGTCAGGTTTCCATCAAATTGAACTAGAAGAAAATTCAAGAAACATAACGTCGTTTTCAACGAGCAATGGCTCATATCGTTTTACGCGATTACCTTTCGGCTTAAAAATGGCCCCAAATTCATTTCAGAGAATGATTATTGCATTTTCTGGACTTGAAGCTTCTTAAGCATTCCTCTATATGGATGATTTAATAGTCATTGGATGTTCCGAAAGACATATGCTCAAAAACCTAAAAGACATCTTTGAAATATGCAGAAAATACAACTTAAAATTACACCCACAAAAATGTTCATTTTTTATGCATGAAATGACCTTCCTCGGTCATAAATGCACAGACAAAGGAATCTTACCAGACGACAAGAAATATAATGTCATGAGAAACTATCCAGTCCCACATGATGCAGATAGCGCTAGACGATTTATAGCATTTTGCAATTATTAAAGACGTTTCATTAAAAACTTCGCCGACTATTCACGGCACATAACTAGATTATGTAAAAAGAATGTTCCATTTGAATGGTCTTCCGAATGCCAAAAATCATTCCAATATTTAAAAGATAAACTTATAGAACCAACTTTATTACAATATCCTGATTTCCTTAAAGAATTTTTTATAATAACGGATGCAAGTAAACAAGCATGTGGAGCGGTATTAACGCAAAACCATAACGGACTCCAACTCCCGATAGCATATGCATCACGTTCATTTACAAAAGCTGAAAGCAATAAAAGCACTACAGAACAGGAACTAGCAGCAATTCATTGGGCAATTACACACTTTCGACCATATATTTATGGCAAACATTTTACAGTTAAAACCGATCACAGACCACTAACATACTTATTTTCAATGGTCAATCCTAGTTCAAAACTCACGCGCATGCGGCTCGAATTAGAGGAATACGACTTCACAGTCGAGTATCTAAAGGGAAAAGATAACTTTGTGGCAGACGCCCTTTCTAGAATAACAATTAAGGATCTTCAAAATATTACGGCAAATATATTACAAGTCACTACAAGACAAAAAAGTAGACAAAATTCCTGCGCAGGAAAAGATAAAGTAGAATCAATCTCAATCTCAAGTAAAAGCTTCTAAGCCCAACGTATATGAAGTCATTAACAATGACGAAGTACGTAAAGTAGTGCCCTTGCATGTAAATAATAATCTATGTTTTTTCAAACATGGAAAAAAAATTACAGCAAGATATGATGTTGGAGATTTGTGTACTAATGGAAGTCTTGACTTAGGTCAGTCTTTCCAAAGGCTTGAACTGCAGGCTGGTAAACAAAAAATTACCCAACTCAAAGTGGCACCATGGGAAAATATCTTTGAAAATATTTCAATAGATAAAAAAAAAAAATGGGCAACAAAATATTAAAATCATTAAGAGTAGCGCTACTCAACCCGGTGACCCTAATAACAACTAATAATGAAAAAGAAGCAATAATGTCTACATTACATGACGACCCTATTCAAGGAGGACATTCAGGTATAACAAAAACCTTGGCCAAGGTCAAAAGAAACTACTATTGGAAAGGAATGAGTAAAGACATAACCCAGTACAAACGTAAATGTCCAAAATGCCAAATGTCAAAAACGACAAGACATACTAAAACTCCTTTAGCACTTACAGAAACACCAGAAATGGTATTCGATAAGGTAATTGTGGATACGATCGGTCCACTGCCGAAATCAGATCAAGGAAATGAATATGCAGTCACCTTAATATGTGATCTGTCAAAATACCTTGTTGCCATACCAGTACCTAATAAAAATGCAAAAACGGTAGCAAAGGCTATATTCGAAGAATTTGTTCTAAAGTACGGTCCAATGAAGACGTTCATTACGGACATGGGAACAGAATACAAAAATTCTTTAATCGAACACCTATGCAAAAACTTAAATATAAAACATATAACATCGACAGCACACCATCATCAGACTGTCGGAACTGTGGAACGAAGCCACAGAACCTTTAATGAATTTATACGTACATACATCTCAACTGATAAAACGGATTGGGATGTATGGCTAAAATATTTTGTTTATTGTTTCAACACGACACCCTTAATGGCACATGATTATTGTCAATATGAGTTAGTGTTTGGTAGGACTTCGAATTTACCAAAACATTTTAATAGCGTAGAGAGAATAGAACCTATATATAATATAGATGATTACGCAAAAGAAACAAAGTTTAGATTAGCGCAAGCTTTCAAAAGAGCAAGAATAATATTAGAATCAAATAAAATAAAACAAAAATGTTATTATGATAAAAACTGTTTAGATTTTGAACTAAAAATTGGAGATCAAGTTTTACTAAAGAATGAAACAGGTCACAAATTAGAATACAAACATACGGGACCATATACAGTAATTGGTATAGGAGATTATGAAAATATAAGAATTTCAAATATTAATAAAAAATAACAAAAAGTTCATAAAGATAGGTTAAAAATTTTTATTTCATAAAAACTTTTATACAATTTTTACGTGTGGCCATACATAGAATAATTACATAGAATGAAAACAAAGAATAAATGCATGGAATACATAAATAAATAAATAAAAGAAAAACAAACAACAAAAATGTTACAAGAAAATATAAATAAAAAAAAAAAAACAACATGATATCAATATTTTCTGATTAGAACAACATCTTTGAATAACATAATGTTTTCCAACTTTCTTATATTTCATTTACGATACAAAATAATTTCTATAACTTTTGAATTTTCAAATATATAAGTACTAGAAGATAATTTCTATAACTAGAAATAATTTCATTTTTATTACTTAAAAAAAAAAAAAAATAATTAAAAAAACAAAACATATTCTTTAGAAAATAACTTCATTACATTACGTTATTTTTCAAAAGGAGGGAGATGTAGTATGCATGTATCATTGTAGCGAGTACCCACTGTACCGACACCAACATTGTGTTACAGTGTACTTAAAGAAATACAAAACTGTCGGCCGCTAAACTCGTGCGGCCAGCCAAAGTAAGAATGCGACTCAGAGCCCAACTTATGGAAAGTGCTAGTGTCAGCATATTCCCATGGCCTGAGTACAGACATATACAATGAATGCATATACAACTTCTCTCGCGCTCTCGCGGCCATCAGCCAAATACATTTGTGAGCATATACTTTTATATATACATGACGGCCGCTGCCAATGTTTGCAGGCAGCGCAGCCGCAAATAGCTAGCTGTAAGTCACTCGAATTATGACCATCAATCAATAAAGAACAAGCTTGGCCGTTGGCCACTACAACCAAATCTTTTACTTTATTCTGAGGATAATAACACACATCAATAAATTGGATATAATTAATACACCAGCGTCACAGGATCGTCAGCTTAATCCAGCTTCACAGGACTCACAGCTTCATCCAGCTTCCCAGGACACACAGCTTTATCCGGCTTCACAGGATTCTTTGTTTCCGAGACACACAATATGTCTACTTCATTCACAGAGGAAACAAGTCACACAAGAATCGATTTACACAATCGATTACTAGACAACCAATATGAGCTACAAGTACAGATCCAACAGCTCATAAAGAATTATGGCAAGGATTCGGTCGAACGATCGAGACGGCTATTATTCCGGTAAGCTAAATCAGCTAAACGATCTCTGGCAGCAGTTTTGCGACCTAGGTGAAGAAGTCCAACAAGCGGCATTACCTACTGGAAGTGAGTACTCTTCACAACCAGAAGCACTTAAGGAGCAGGTATCAGAATATGCCGACAATATTAATACGAGCGTCGGCGAGAACAGACGTGCATTTATTTCTCTTGTGCTCCGGAAGACAATCGTTGAAAAAAAAAACCGATCGCTTATTGCGATGAAAAGTCTAAAGTTACTATTATTTTTTGTTTTTATTTGGTGCTTCTAATAAAAAACAAACAAATAAGGTGATGGACCCAAACGACGTTCGGGCGCAGAGCCAACGTAAGCAAGACGAGCGTCGGTTCTCGCTGCAAAAGAGCAATGCATACTTCTCTTTCGTATCGACAGCCGAAGCAGCAACAACAAAAGCTCCTTCAGTAGTCGATCCACCGCGATCGTTACCCCCAACACCTTTCAACGAACTCAAGCCTATTCACAACGAAAGGGCGCGATAAATGCATTTCCCCTCTTCCTAGCAACTGTAAATGCAATGACAACAACAACAAAATCAGTTTCGTCTGTATGCCCGCTACAGTCGATCTTTCTACCTGCTGTGCCAGCGGACTTATCAACTGCAGCTAGCGCAGCACCGACAGATGATTCAATTAAAAAGCAAGGTTCGACCATACAGACTGGCATGGATCGCTACATAAACAATAAAAGAAAACTAAGTCCACAGGACACGAAAATGGGTAACGTCGCAAAAATCAATCGGGCTTCCTCAAGCCAAGGAACTGTGCAAAACTCTAATACTGCAAATAGATTTGAACTTTTGGATGACACGTCCGACGAAATCCATTCTGCAGTCCTGGATACGGACAAAAAGAAAGCGAGGCCACCTCCGCTTTATATTCGAGAGAAAAACTCCAACAACCTTGTTAATATAATAATTGATCTGATTGGTAAAGATAGCTTCCACGTAATCCCCTTGACTAAAGGAGACATACATGAAACAAAGGTCCAAGTCAAAAGCGACAAAAGGCTTTATAAAATTGACGGAGCTTTTAGACGCCAAGAAACAGAACTACTGTACCTACCAGTTAAAAAGTAGTATGGGTCAACAAGTTGTCATAAAAGGAATCGAACCAGACGTAAGCACTGCTGAAGTCGAACAGGCACTAAAAGATAAAAGCTTTAACGTAAAAACCGTTTCAAATATACGTAACCGAAACAAACAACCGCAACCGCTCCTTAAAGTGGAACTTGTACCTGACTCTAAGGAGCTCAAGAAAAACGAAGTCCATCCCATTTACAATCTCCAGTTTCTATTGCATCGCAGAATCACGGTTGAAGAGCCGCAGGAATACGGACACACCATATCTTACTGCACACTCCGCTCTGTATTCGTCGCTTGCGGAGGGTTGCATACCTCTGCTAAGTGTGAATTAAAAAATGAGCCAAATAGCAAAAATTGTAGTAACTGCGGAGGAGACCACACAGTAAACTACAGAGGCCGTCCAGTATACAAGGAGTTAAAAAATCGGATCAACCAAAAATTGTCAACAGCACGATCTCATCACACACCATTGATACCCTCCAAATCCACACCTGAAGTCTTCTTTTCGTCAGCAGCCCGATCTTCACTCGGCAGTTCCACTATAAATAGAAACGTAAGTTTTCCAAGCGTTATAAAATCGGGTCATGCGACCCTGCGTAAATGGTCCAATCACCACCTACAGTCTCTCACCAACCTGCAGAGCACACAGAAAATAAAATGGAAACGATGATACCCAGATTGCAACACAGTATGGATGAATTCATTTCTTTTATGCGAACGACCATGCAAAATATGTTGACAAATCAAAATATTTTGATTCAGATGTGTAAGGATGCTCTCTGGCCAGGATATAACTCTCAGTCGGATCCAGAGGTCCTTTCACAAGAAATTTGTAAAGTCACTGAGACATAGGGCTAGAGAAAAATATTCGCGGGGCGAACGATGATTTCTGATTAATTATCCCGGAGATTCTACGTCTAACCGCTCCAAGGGGCGGGGGGTATTCTTGGACCTTTGAGGTTACGGTAACATCAGAACACCAAGTCCTCTCGTGACGGAAAATTTCACGGGCTGGACCTTCGGGCGAGGCCGCAGCCGGGTTCTATTGTACGTGGCCGAGGTATGAGGCTCGCGAGGCCAAAAATTCCACGGGCTGGACCTTCGGGCGAGGCAGCAGCCGGGTTTTATTGTATGTGGACGCGGTATGTGGACGCGGTATGTGGACGCGGTATGAGGCTCGTGAGGCCCAGAATCCTACGGGCTGGACCTTCGCGCGAGGCCGCAGCCAGATTCTGTCGTGGTAGGCCGGCTAAAAGCAAGTTTGATTAGTCAAAGTCTGAAGGTTGTGCCATTTCGCTACGATGTGGGAGTTAATAGGACACGAAGGGATCTACCACCTCGTGGGGGTTAATAGGACACGAAGGGTGAGGGGGTCTTCCGCCTCACTGCGCAGGTAGGTTAGTGGATGAAATTCATAAGATCGGGATAATGTATATATGTCTGACGTAAATAATTTACCGCTTCCAATTGGGTCATCGATCGTTGGTAACCTGAATCGCTCGGGGAACAAAGGGGTGCGGGGGGGCAAAACCCAATATGTATATCAACACGGCTTGTCCTTTCCTTTCGTATAAGTTAACTCAGTTTTATTTATCGTGTTTAATTGTTCCTGGGTTTCACTGCGCCGATTACACTGATTCACTAACCTTGCTTTCTGACGACCGTGCTTTCTTTCCCGCGTGTTTCTTTGTTTCTTTCGTCCGCGTGCGCGACCGTTCGCCTCGAGGCACCAGAGCAGAGAGTGCCCGGAAACCGCCGTGTGGCCCTCTCATCCTTTTTCCCTTTGCCTTGCCAGATCGGTTTGGTATTTTCACTATTTTCTAGTATTTTTCTGTATGGCTGCCACCTCGGGCGGATGGTGCGGAACCAAACTTGACCTATTTTGGTTTTGCACCCGAAAATCCATATGTTCGCTTTCCACTTACTAAATCATAATCCTTCATTTTATATCTCTTACGTACTAATGATAATAATGCCAAACTTAGATAACTACTGCTTATATACATATTGTGGCGGTCTAGCCGTCAGGCAGGATCGTCACACACCCCCTTTCCTACCGGAGGCTGATAATGAGCCGTCCGTCGCTCTTCACGGTGACGACGTAGTGCCAATCCGTCCCTTTAACGGCGAATCGAACACGGTGTCCTCGTCAAGCTTGTTCGGCCGCCCTCTCAGCGATCAGACGAATGGCGCTTTTTCCGGTAATAGCTCGTCCCAGGAACTTTGGTCTCCCTCGGTGAGTTGACCGTCCGATTCGTCCTCTCGGTAGGGTTCTCCTGTGGACAGTATGGAGCAGTATATTGGATCTCTACCCCTATCGTGTGGAAGTACTCTTTCAAGATGCGGCTGGTAAATTGAGTACCGTTATCGCAGACGAACTTCCGAGGGATGCCGACTCGGCTCAGTATCCGTTCCCGGAATGCCTTTTAAACTTGGGTGGCGGTAGCATTCCGTAACGGGATCAATTCCACCCATTTGGAAAAGATGTCATGAAATACGAGGAGCATGGTGTTCCCGCGTCCCGACCGGGGAAGTGGGCCGACAAAGTCTGCGCATAAAACGTCAAACGGTTCGCTTGTTATGCGGGTTAACATCTTTTTTGCCGCTTTCGTCTGGGCGGTTTTGAACTTCTGGCACGACTCGCAGCGCTGGACGTAACGCTTCGCGTCTCTAAGCATGCCGGGCCAAAAATACCTCTGAGATAGTCGAGAAACGGTTTTTCGGACGCCCAGATGTCCAGCCGTGGGCGCGTCGTGGCATTCTTGGAGGACTCGGACTCTATTTGAACTAGGGACACACAGTTTCCACGGGAAGTAGTCCTCGTCATCAGCTCTGTGTCCCAAATTCCGGTATATAGCCCATTTTCCATCATGTAGTCTGAGAACTTCCCGGGGTATTCTTTTATCTTAACTCGCATACCTTGGATCCATTTACAGGGTGTGTCCACTTCGGCCATCTGTTGCAAGACTCCACAGGGTTGCCGGGATAACGCGTCCGCCACCACATTCAATTTACCTCGACGGTACCGCACGTCGAACTGGAACTGTTGGAACTCCAGCGCCCATCTTGCTACCCGACCGGAGGGATTTTCGATGGAGCTCAACAATTTGAGGGCTAGGTGGTCGGTAACCACCTCGAACCGATACCCTTCCAAGTAGCACCGCATTTTCCTGATAGCCCATATGATGGCCAGACACTCTTTTTCCATCGTCGTGTAATTGCCCTCCGTGGCTGTGAGTCGACGGCTGGCGTACGCGATGACTCTCTCCTGGCCATCGATATCTTGCGACAAGACCGCTCCTAGCCCCACGTCACTAGCGTCAGTTTGCAACACAAACGTTTTGTCGAAGTCGGGACATCCTAACACGGGGGCGGTGGTTAACCTTCTTTTACCCCAATATGTATATCAACACGGCTTGTCCTTTCCTTTCGTATAAGTTCACTCAGTTTTATTTATCGTGTTTAATTGTTCCTAGGTTTCACTGCGCCGATTACACTGATTCACTAACCTTGCTTCCTACCGACCGTGCTTTCTTTCCCGCGTGTTTCTTTGTTTCTTTCGTCCGCGTGCGCGACCGTTCGCCTCGAGGCACCAGAGCAGAGAGAGCCCGGAAACCGCCGTGTGGCCCTCTCATCCTTTTTCCCTTTGCCTTGCCAGATCGGTTTGGTATTTTCACTATTTTCTAGTATTTTTCTGTATGGCTGCCACCTCGGGCGGATGGTGCGGAACCAAACTTGACCTATTTTGGTTTTGCACCCGAAAATCCATATGTTCGCTTTCCACTTACTAAATCATAATCCTTCATTTTATATCTCTTACGTACTAATGATAATAATGCCAAACTTAGATAACTACTGCTTATATACATATTGTGGCGGTCTAGCCGTCAGGCAGGATCGTCACAGATGCTCCAAAAAACCTAATCAAAAAATTCAATGGCTCCCTTGCGCATTGCACTGTGGAATGCCAACGGCGTTTCACGGTACAAACTTGAGCTAGCACAATTTATGAATGACAATGAAATCGACGTAATGTAACTTGCAGAAACCCACCTTACCGACAAATACAATTTCCAAATCCGAGGGCATATGTATTACAATACCAATCATCCTGATGGAAAGGCCCATGGAGGCACTGGAATCTGATTAAAACCGCATCAAGCACCACTTCCACAACACGTTTGCTACTAACTACCTGCAAGCCACTTCTATCAATATACAGTTGGCTTGGCACAATCTAGCTCTAGCAGCGGTATACAGTCCTCCTCGATTCACGACATCCGAAGCCCAGTTTATCGACTACTTCAAATCACTAAGTAAATACTTATAGCAGCAGGAGACTATAGCGCCAAGCATACGCACTGGGAATCTCGCCTCGTGACGCCGAAAGGTAGACAACTGTATTACGCAATTATAAAACCTAGCAATAAACTTGACTGCGTTTCCCCTGGTTCACCTACACACTGGCCTAGTGACCCCAGAACACTGCCGGACTTGATTGACTTCGCAGTTACAAAAAACATCCCACGAAATCTGATTAGCGCCAGTTATCTCTCGGATCTATCATCAGACCACTCGCCTGTACTCTTTAGCCTAAACCAAAAGCCAGTTAGTAATGACAACCCCGTCATGTTAACCTCTAACAGCACAAACTGGCTCAAATTCAAAAAATACGTAAGTTCTCACATTAAACTTACACCACAGCTAACCGGCGAAGACGACATCAACAGAACCGTAAGCATGCTAGAGTCAGTTATGGTTTCAGCGGATCGAATCGCAACACCACGAAGGCAATACATAACACCTAACACAAAGCACACGAATGCAGAAATAGAGCAGCTAGTTCTGGCAAAGCGTCGTTCCCGGCGCGAATGGCAATTACTTCGATCGCCATCTGCAAAGCAATAGTTAAATAAAGCTTCACCGCTACTCACCAAGGCACTACGACAAGAAGAAGACAGATCCCAACAACGCTATATAGAATTTGCCTCAACTATCTCCATCCAGCTCAAAATTCCCACTATGGAAAGCCCACTCAACACTGAGCCCTCCAACAGTAACGGTCACGCCAATAAGGACCCCTGCAGGCTGCTGGGCCCGAAGCGACAAAGACAGAGCCGACACATTTGCTGCCCACCTTAAAAATGTGTTCCAGCCAAATCCAGCAACTAACGTGTGTAATATAAGATCGCATACTGAAGACGACTTTCCTATTGCCGAACCAATTGTATTTCGACCATGCGAAGTCATAAAAATTATAAAAGAGCAGCTACAACCCAGAAAATCTCCAGAAAACTCCCACTTTGCGCTGTTAGTACAATATGCCAGCTGTTCAACGCGATGACAAGACTGGGCTGCTTCCCAAATAGGTGGAAAAAGTCAATCATCATAATAATACCAAAACCAGGAAAAGACCACACGCTCACCTCCTCATTCAGAGCGATAAGCTTACTCTCGTGTCTATCAAAACTCTTTGAAAAATGCTTTCTAACCCGTAGCATACCATACTTCAGATAATAATGGTATACCAGCACATCAATTCGGCAATTCCCGAAAAACATGAAACTTTCGAAAATAGGGAATACTGCACTGCGGTATTTTTGGACGTATCCCAAGCATTCGACAGAGTATGGCTTGACGGCCTAATGCATAAAATCGAAATAATGCTCCCTAATAACACGCATAAACTCTTGAAGTCATATCTTTACAACAGGATATTTGTTGTAAGATGCAATACTTCCATGTCAGCTGAACATAACATCGCAGCTGGAGTTCCCCTAGGCAGCGTTCTCGGGCTAACTTTATACTTACTCTACACTTCTGATATTCTTACGAGAAGACAACTGACTATGTCTACGTTTGCCGACGACACCGCGATCCTCAGCCGATCCAAATGTCCACAACAAGCATCAGCGCAACTTAGGGCCCATCTAGATTTAGTAGAGAAATGGCTCTCAGACTGGCGTATAAAAGTAAATGAGCAAAAAAGTAAGAAAAATTACCCTTTACCTTAAATAGACGAAATTGCCCAAAGCTTACACTAAACAAGACCGTGCTTCCTCAGTCAGATGAAGTAACATATCTTGGCGTACATCTCGACAGTTGGCTTACCTGGCGCACGCATATTGAAGCTAAACGAACTTACCTAAGGCTGAAGGCAAACAGTCTGCATTGGCTTATAAACTTTCGCTCCCCCCTCAGTCTGGACTACAAGGTCCTCCTCTACAAACTCCGTTTTGAAACCAATCTGGACTTATGGTTCCCAGTTGTAAGGGAGCGTCAGCAACAGCAACGTAGAAATCGTGCAGAGAGCCCAAGCAAAGATCCTGATAACTATCACCGGGGCACCGTGGTACGTTCGGAGTGGAAATATTCAGAGAGACTTGAATATACTCCCCGTTCGAGACGTAACAGCGCAACACATGGAAAATTACTATATAAAACTGTCAACCCATCCAAACCACCTCGCTAGAGCATTAACGTTGGTATGTAGCCGTTCCCGCCTTCGTCGTTAAGACCGTCCAACCAGCGACCATTATTAGGACAGTCTAACATAAATACAGTTTAACAAACTGTTAGAATACTGTAGAATTTTAAGATTTTAACACATTTTGTTAGTCTCGTAATGGAAGATTTAAAATAAACAACCAAAGTATAAACAAAAAAAAAACTTGCCGACTGGAAGCGGACTTCCGAAGGCCCCCAGACGAACTTCGGCCAACATCAAGATCACAACAGGAGATCAAGTCAAAGGAGACTCCGCAATTGACACGGTGCTCCGGCAGTTGCAGGGAAGATGCAACGAATTGGAATCATCATTAACATTAGCCTCGAACGCCCCAACCGTCACCCCAGCCCTACAAAGGCCCCTGGATCTCCATTGGGCGTTAAAAAGGGAAGCCACAGCTCTGACAAAAGCAGAGCTAGCCCAATTCCACACATTATACGAGGAATGCGAAATAAGCCTGCTTCGAGAAAACGACCCGTCAATGAGCCTAAACTTGGCACTTCCGCCAATCAGCATTCCGGAGTTCAAGGGCGAGTATCTAGACTGGCCACGGTTCGATGATCTGTTTGTGGAATTGGTACATAAAAAACTAGATTCAAAATTCTACAGAGTTCGCTTCGTGGTTAAGCGAGGAACGTTTTGACAAACACAGCCTTCTCACAGGGTGGCTATAATGACACCTGGTTGCGATTGAAGGCCAGGTACCAGAACGGAAAAATACTAGTACTCGCCGCCGTAGCAAAATGTATTGACCATAAGCCTATAGACGGCTCCTTGCGCCAACTAAGGGCCTTACATGACACTATCAAAAACTCAATGAGTACTCTTAAGAACCTCGATGTCAGCAAAAAATCCTCGGATCAAATCCTATGTTTTGTTATTAGAAGTGTTTGTGCCTAACCGAAGTAGACACCTGCAGGACGATCGCGTCGCGGCAATGGTAACGATGGTTACTACAATGCCGGACCACAGGCGATGCTGAACTGCGCTGAGGTTGAGCTAACGTGGTTAGCTGCTAGTTGAGATAGTGTATTACGAGCCCTATTCCTAGAGGTAGGAAGTAGAACCGCGGAGTTATGAGGTGTGTTGATAACTGATTTATTCTTCATTTGTACATTATTATATACTACTTGGAACACGGAAGTTAAATGTAATGATTAGTGAAGTAAGCTATATTCTAAAGTAGGCCAGGGAATTATGATTATGGTAGCAGTTGCGTAGTTGGCTCGGCTGACACCGCAAATGTGCTGACTGCATTGGCGGGTCAGCGTATCGTTGTAACGGTGAGATGGTGAGTTAGTGAGACATATGATATAATATGCTGACCAGCAATTCTCATCTGCAGTGAGTGCTACTGAGCGCCTGGTACTGTTCCCAATTTGGCTACTGCTTGATTTGTTGGGTGTGGTCATGTTGAGTACCTTTGGGTACGAACATTCTCCCCCCCATTGAGGGGTACCCTCAATTAAAGGCGTGATGTCGGTCAGCCCTTGGCCGAATTGTATAGAAAGCACCTAACAAATAATTGTCCACGGGGGATCTTCAATTGCGGCGGTTCCTGTTTGTGATTCAGGTCCTTCACATCTTCTTGATGCTGCTGAACACTCCCCTTTGCGATAAAATTTACATTACCGTGGGGACTGAAATTGTGCCCTCGTAGAATTTGATCATTTGGCACGTCTATGGTATGTGGACGTTCTGCAACAAAACTAAGATCTTTCTTGGTTAAGTTTAGAAATGTTGAACCAAAGTCAGCCTTCTTGTAGGTTTTGAATTGATGAGACGTCGGTTCTATATTCATCGGATTTTTATCTTTCGTTGGCTCATAAGCAGCGTTCGGTCCTGCAAAATCATCTCTGTTTTCTATTAGATTGGGGTTGATTTCCGTATCAGATGAGGTTTCTTTATTGAGATAACCTGTGATTACATAACCAAGCCTTGTGCCTTGTGCCAAAGGTTTATTAGGTCCTAGTTCAAGACATTCACCGGTAATTACACGAGAAAATACTTCAGCCCCTAAAGTTAGGTCAATGGGTCCTGGTTGCCGAAAGTCAGGATCTGCTAACGGCAGTCCCTCGGGAATATTAAGATCGGTTGTAATCGGTACTGACGGTTGGTCTGTAATGACTGTGGGCATAATAAATACCTCTAATAGTTTTTCAAACCCTGATGTACAGGATGAGAGCTTTAGTGTTGATCTAATTGCTGTTGATATCTTTCCTCCGATTCCAGATATTTCAATCGGTGACCTTTGTTTAAGAGATAGCAGATCTGCCATTCTCCTTGAAATAAGATTCACCTGTGATCCACCATCTATTACAGCGCGACATGTTTGTAATTGACCGTTTGGCCCTTGTAATGAGACCTTGGCGGTCGCGAGCAAAGTATATCCTCCTTCGTGGTCGTAGCCTGCAACGGTTACTGCGCCGGCCACTGGATTGCTAGTCGGTCCTTGGTGTAACAGTGAATGATGCCGTTGCTGGCAGACTCGACAAGTGGTCGGTGATCCACAGTTTTCAACCTTATGAGCTGTAGACAAACAATTTGTGCATGCTCCTACTTGAATAATGGCTTGGCGCCGTGTTTTGGGGTCCATTTCCTGGAAACGGCTGCAGGCTCTAATATGATGTGGTCCTAGATGACAAATCTTACAGCTCTCTTCGTTGTGAACTGACTGATAGCGGAGTGTTGCTGTGGGTTGAGCGCTTATCGTCTCCAGCATGCAAGCGCGCCGCTCAATAAACGTCAGTACACTCCATAACGTTGGAATTTCCGTTGGTGCATCCGCTGAATTTTCGAGAGCAGCTAGAGACTGTTGGTCTAGTTTTCTTCTGATAAGAAAGCATAGGATTGGATCCCAGGATTTTGTGCTGATATCAAGGTTTTTAAGAGTACTCATTGAATTTTTTATAGTGTCATGCAAGGCCCTTAGTTGGCGCGAGGAGCCGTCTATAGGCTTATGGTCAATAATTTTTGCAATGGCGGCGAATACTAGTATTTTTCCGTTCTGATACCTGGCCTTTAAACGCAACCAGGTGTCGTCATAGCCACCCTGTGAGAAGGCTGTGTCTGTCAAGACGTTTCTCGCTTCACCACGAAGCGAACTCTGTAGAATATGTAGTTTTTGACTGGCCGAATATGGTTTGTTATGTACCAATTCCACAAAGAGATCATGGAACCGTGGCCAGTCTAGATACTCGCCGTTGAACTCCGGAATGCTAATTGGCGGAAGTGCCAAGTTAAGGCTCATTGGCGCGTCGTTTTCTCGTAGCAGGTTCATTTCGTATTCCTCGTATAATGTGTGGAATTGGGCTAGCTCTGCTTCTGCCAGAGCTGCGGCCCCAGGTGTGCTATCCAATTCGTCGTGGGCTTGCCTTAGTAACGCCCAATGGAGATCCAGGTGCCGTTGTAGGGCTGGGGTGACAGTTGGGGCGTTCGAGGCTAATGTTAATGATGACTCCAATTCGTTGCATCTTCTCTGCAACTGTCGGATCACCGTGTCAATTGTGGAATCTCCTTTGACTTGATCTCTTGTTGCGAGCTTGATGTTGGTCGAAGTTCGTCTGGGGGCCTTCGGAAGCTCGCTTCCAGTCGGCATGTTGTCCAGAAAGATATTCTGATATTTTTCGACCAGCTCTTTAAGTGCTACTAGTCGTGAAGAGTACTCACTTCCAGTGGGTAGTGCCGCTTGCTGGACTTCTTCATCTAGGTCGCAAAACTGCTGCCAGAGATCGTTTAACTGAGTTAGCTTACCGGAATAATAGCCGTCTCGGTGGCGTCGGTCGGCAGAATCCTTGCCATAATTCTTAATGAGCTGTTGGATTTTCCCTTGCAGCTCGTTTTGGGTGTCTAGTAATCGATTGTGTAAATCGATTCTTGTGTGACTTGTTTCCTCAATGAATGAAGTAGACATATTGTGTGTCTTGGAAACAAAGAATCTTGTGAAGCTGGATAAAGCTGAGTATCCTGTGAAGCTGGATGAAGCTGAGTATCCTGTTAAGCTGGATGAAGCTGAAGTTCCTGTGACGCTGGAAGAAGAAGCGTATCCTGTGAAGCTGGATGAAGCTGAAGTTCCTGTGACGCTGGAAGAAGAAGCGAATCCTGTGAAGCTGGATTAAGCTGAAGTTCCTGTGACGCTGGAAGAAGAAGCGTATCCTGTGAAGCTGGATGAAGCTGAAGTTCCTGTGACGCTGGAAGAAGAAGCGAATCCTGTGAAGCTGGATTAAGCTGAAGTTCCTGTGACGCTGGAAGAAGAAGCGTATCCTGTGAAGCTGGATGAAGCTGAAGTTCCTGTGACGCTGGAAGACGAAGCGTATCCTGTGAAGCTGGATTAAGCTGAAGTTCCTGTGACGCTGGAAGAAGAAGCGAATCCTGTGAAGCTGGATTAAGCTGAAATTCCTGTGACGCTGGAAGACGAAGCGTATCCTGTGAAGCTGGATGAAGCTGAAGTTCCTTTAGTGGGAAGGGGGTTGCTTGAGTGTGATCCTTTGTTGTTAAAGGATCACGTCGGGGTCACCAATGTTTGTGCCTAACCGAAATAGACACCTGCAGGACGATCGCGTCGCGGCAATGGTAACGATGGTTACTACAATGCCGGACCACAGGCGATGCTGAACTGCGCTGAGGTTGAGCTAACGTGGTTAGCTGCTAGTTGAGATAGTGTATTACGAGCCCTATTCCTAGAGGTAGGAAGTAGAACCGCGGAGTTATGAGGTGTGTTGATAACTGATTTATTCTTCATTTGTACATTATTATATACTACTTGGAACACGGAAGTTAAGTGTAATGATTAGTGAAGTAAGCTATATTCTAAAGTAGGCCAGGGAATTATGATTATGGTAGCAGTTGCGTAGTTGGCTCGGCTGACACCGCAAATGTGCTGACTGCATTGGCGGGTCAGCGTATCGTTGTAACGGTGAGATGGTGAGTTAGTGAGACATATGATATAATATGCTGACCAGCAATTCTCATCTGCAGTGAGTGCTACTGAGCGCCTGGTACTGTTCCCAATTTGGCTACTGCTTGATTTGTTGGGTGTGGTCATGTTGAGTACCTTTGGGTACGAACAAGAAGAAAACTAGACCAGCAGTCTCTAGCTGCAATGAAAAATTCAGCGGATGCACAAACGGATATTCCCACGTTAAGGAGTGTACTGACGGTTATTGAGCGGCGCGCTTGCATGCTGGAGACGATAAGCGCTCAACCTACAGCAACACTCCGCCATCAGTCAGTTCACAACGAAGAGAGCTGTAAGATTTGTCACCTAGGACCACATCGTCTTAGAGCAAGTAGCCGTTTCCAGGAAATGGACCCCAAAACACGGCGCCAAATCATTATTCAAGTAGGAGCATGCACAAATTGTTTGTCTGCAGCTCATCAGGTTGAAAACTGTGGATCACCGGCCACTTGAATGATAATCAATTTGATATAGAAGATAGTAAACGGCAGAATGAGATTTCTCTTGATGAAGAAGGGATTCATTTAACGAACTTAGCATTGGTGGATCATAAAATAAAAGAGCCTGAAGATATATGTAGCCAATCAAGAACTATCGACACTGACTCGTCCGATCGAGAATTAACCGCTACATATAATGGTTCATTGCAGCTGACTGAACTTTATAATGCAAGAGAAAAACCAATTAATATAGAACCGACTTCTCATCAACTTAAAACCTACAAGTCTGACTTTTGTTCAACATTTCGAAATTTATCCAAGAAATATCTAAGTTTTTATGCTGAAGGTCCACGTACTATAGACGTGCCAAATGATCAAGTTCTCCGAGGGCACAATTTCAGTCCCCACGGTAATGTCAGTTTTATCGCAAAGGAGAGTGTTAATCAGTATCAAGAAGATATAAAGGACTTTAGTCACAAACATAAACCTCCGCAGCTGAAGGAAAGGTTTTCCACGGTCAATGATTTGTTAGATGCCTTCTATACAATTCGGCCAAGGGCTGACCGACATCACGCCTTAATTGAGGGTACCCCTCAATGGGGGGAGAATGTTCGTACGCAAGGGTGCTCAACATGACCAGCTCCCAACAAATCAAGCAGTAGCCAAGCAGATGAGAATTGCTGAAGCACATTATATGTCTCACTAACTCACCGTCTCACCGACTCAACGGCAACTGACCCGCCAATGCAGTCAGCACATTTTCCAGTGTCAGCCGAGCCAACTACGCAAACTGCTACCATAATCAAAACTCCCTGACCTACCTACCTGCGCAGGAATCTCAGGAATCTGCATGCCTATTCCCAGTATTGTAGCTCTTATAGATTTCTCAGCGTTCATACGGACAGACGAACATGGTCAAGAATATATATACTTTATGGGGTCGGAAACGCTTCCTTCTGCCTGTTACATACTTTCCGACGAATCTAATATACCCTTTTACTCTACGAGTAACTGGTATAAAAATGACACACAAAAGAGAGTGAGAGTGAGAGAGTGCCTATCGACTGAGCGTGGCTTGCACAACACAAACGAAATTTACACGAGAACAGTTTAAACGACGGGAGAGAGATTACAGAAACAACAACAAAAGCTATTGAAACAAATGCACCACATCGTACAGAAGTTAAAATAACAAAATGAACAGGCCAAAATCAGAATTTAGTTTTTGTAAAATTGCTACCATAAAATGGACGATTAAGCATAAAACACGATTTAAAACGCAAACACGGCTGATTATGTTGGGCTAGGTCACAAAGCAAAGCACCAGTACAACTGAAACTAATGACAAATTGACAAAAATCACAGATCAAAAGATAAACACAATCGGTTACAAGCGACGCTAAATCGATTTATACCGCTATGCCATAATTTGAGGTTTTTATAAATCAAAAACAATGATTGCTTTCTAATATCATCGACAATAAGTAACGCGTCTCTCATTTTTGCCCGCAGCAACACGATTTTTAACGATCGCTTCATTTTTTTTAACTACACACAGTGTCCATTGCTCCTTGTTTTGCCCACAGAAAGAAAATTAATTTGCAGAGATGGTACGTAAAGCACATCTTTTAATTTTAACACACTGTCACCAGTTCTTATAATCACTGTGCCTGTGCCTTGATTCGATAAAATTATTGACTGCCAACATGGTCTTGTCTTTAATTTCGACGAACGAAGCAAATAAACATTTTTCTATGCACATATGGGAATGTCCAGACACCACGCACTTGCCAACACCGTTGCCTTGTGTATTGCCGAAAATACGGAATAAGAGAATTTGTGTTCACTTTGATCCATTCCATCTTGTTCCTTTTCTTTTCGCGAATTGCATTGCGCTGCTCTGTGCCCACGATTTCCGCACTTGAAACATTTACCGTCTAACTGTCATTTAGTTTGCGTTGCTCTTCTTCGCCCGTTATTCACGGCCACACCGTTACCGCCTGCATTGCTGTTCGTTTTCCTCTGTGTTCTGCGCTAATCTTTCTGCTTCGGACGAATCACGCGTTTCCATGGCAACTATGAAGATTTTGAAATCAATTTATTATTTTTAGTTCCCCGCTCAATTCAATGTTCACTTCTGCCAGTTTATCGACAACTTCGACAAACGAATATTGATACATACTGCCGTTAACCTGCTTTATGGTGATCAGCTGTTTTTTGTAAGGACTCGCTTTACGTTGGAAACTGCCACAGCCGTTAAGTGTGACCTTATCCTAACAAAATACCACATGTACTATTGGAAGGGTATTTTTTTGTTTGACCATTTTACAATAGTGCTTCGATTTTATTTAAACACATGTATTTGGCGTAAAATTTTAAAATTCGTTTATTTGAACATTGAATTAAACGAACATGTGCGAATAAACCGAATCCAGGTGGAAAACTAATGAAAATAGGAATACTGAAAACAAGATGTTCGTGCGACAGAGACATTTAGCACGTATCTGGAACACTAGTTGTTTAGAAACTATAAACCTTTAAAATCCAGATATTTTTTGTATTTTACGCTAAGCTAGCCGGGTTTTCCAAGAGTCGTAGAACAAACGTTTTCTATCTCAAGCTTCTTAATACAACCATGTGGCCTCCAAGACCTTAAACCAAAGAGGGTTTCATAACGTGATAAAGGGACTATTTCCACAAGCCCCAGCAGCTCAAATTTTTTAAATGTTCACTTTTACACTTTCACCGAATTTTCTCCCAAGCCAATAAAAATTATTAAAGTCGTCTAAGCAATCTTTTTAGTTTTTGCAATACCTTTCCATTGGTGTACCACTCGAAATTCTGCTGTTATATATAGTAGTCCCCTTCGCACACTCTCCGGGCTCCCTTTCGCCACTACGTGGTCTGCCGTCCACAGTGATATCACTTATCGAAATATTGCTCTCTTGTGGATTCTATTATTTCCCCACTACTTTCCTTTTCTCCAATATTTTTGATAAGAATTTCACTTAGTCTGTTCCAAAAAATTATGTTTCCCTGTCTGTGCAATACCGGTCTCACTAATCCAGTACCTTTTTATAAGTTACTCGTAGAGTAAGAGGGTATACTAGATTCGTCGGAAAGTATGTAACAGGCAGAAGGAAGCGTTTCCGACCCTATAAAGTATATATTTTCGTGATCAGGATCACCAACCGAGTCGATCTACCCATGTCCGTCTGTCCGTCTGTCCGTATGAACGCTGAGATCTCGGAAACTACAATATTGGGATTAGGCATGCAGATTCCTGAGATTCCTGAGCAGCGCAAGTTTGTTTCAGCAGAGTGCCACACCCACTCTAACGCCCACAAACCGCCCAAAACTGTGGCTCCTACAGTTTTGATGCTAGAATAAAAATTTTAACTGAAATGCATTGTTCTCATCAATACCTATCGATAGACCAAAAAAAGATTGCCACGCCCAAAAAATCGTAAATATGAACGTGGATATCTCGGAAACTATCAAGGATAGAGAATTGGGATCTCAGACTTAGATTCCGTAGCCTTGTGCGCAGCGCAAGTTTTTTACGCAAATATGCCACGCCCACTCTAACGCCCACAAACCGCCAATACCTATCGATTGACCCAAAAAAAAATTTGCCACGCCCATTCTAACGCCCATAACGCTTAAACCTGTCTACCGCCGATAGGTGGCGCATTTCAATCTCTCTTTGCTGCTTGCATATCTCCATTTCCCTTTGGTCCCTTTAGCTGAGTAACCGGTATCTGTAAGTCGAGGTACTCGACTATAGCGTTCTCCCTTGTTTTTTATATAATTAAAGAAAATGATTTTAGAGATCTCTTTAAGAAATCGGAAAGCTAATTTTTATATATACCATCAAAATCACAGATATTTTATATATAATTTAAACAAAGAGTAAGCGATTCGGCTTATTCGGCATTCATTTTAATACGGCTTAATATTATTATACTTTTTTAAATTAATCTTTGGTGTAGATCTAATTTAAGAGCTTACAACAACAGAGTCCCCTAAATCGCAAGAATGATGAAAGGTGATGAATTTTGCGGCTTCAGTGGAGGAAAGCTTATTTCAAGTCGCTCCGCTTAGATTTTTTCTTTTTAATCCTCGTTGGCAGTTACGTTGATCGATATTTGGCTCTTGAATGCTGGAAATCAGTTTGTGTCGAAAAGCGTTGAATAATAGAGAGCCCGATTACTAGTTGGGTTCCGCGATATTTAAATCCCACTAATAGAAACAGGTTTGAATTATTTCTATAGGCGATTTGTTCTTGTGCGTCCGAACACTTGTGCGGTCTATATTATTTTTGTTATTTTATTATTTATTTTATTTACCATTGTATCTTATCTCTATTTTTAAGCTAGTGTACGTATGTTAAATATATGTGGACCGTTCTTTTACAAACCAGACGTATTTCGCGAAAAATATTTTCTCACATTTTTGATTTGCATCAATTTTTTTTACGTCCAATATTCGGTAAAAAGGTCAACACGTGTATAAGGACTCGGTTGAAAAGAAAATATTTATAACTTTCACAGTTTGTAAAAAAACGCTTAATTTTATTACTAAATCTTCTTGAAAATCTATATCTGCAGCTGTTGTATCCGATTCAGCTTTTTAAAAAGCCTGCCTCCATTACCAAAATGAAATTGGCGACTATAATGCGATAAGTCAAAGGCATTGTTCGGCTCATTCATTAGATCAGTTTTTTCTCAGACTATACGATTTTTCGTAAGATGGAGCAAGACATACATATACTAGCTCCAATGAGCAGTTAATGAGCAAACTTGACAAAACCGCTTGGCAGTTCTGGTATTTGGTATTCCTCTGCTTTTTCCTCTTCCCCATTAAAACCAGCGCGTTCTCCAGCTCAGCAAGCTCATTCACCCGCGAAATCTGGTATTTCCTTAGCTTATCTGAGTAAAAAACATGAAACATTTTATTTTACAGTGTTAACAAAATTGTTGACATGTGAAAAACATACCCGACGTAAAGCGTTAGCCGCCTATTTGCCTCACGCTCACTCTTATGGTTTGCTTGCGGCTTTCGTCAATGTGAGTACTAGGCGTAAAAAGTAAAATTAAAAAATCATAATTAGTCCGCGGCGACCAAAAAATAACGATGCTACTTTTAAATAAAGCACAACTATATAATAGCATTGAAAATTAAAACTTGAAAGGACTTTTAAAAAATTATTGTGGTAGATAATAAAATTAAAAACATTTACAAGCTTTTTACAGTCTAAAAAAATTTTGGAGTCGTACTAAAATTGTGTGATTTTAGGGCAGAGCACACTACTAACATAATTTGAACATTAATGCTATTTGAGTCATACATTTTAAGGTTACCGTTTAAATGCTAAAGTGATCATGCCTCCTTATCCAAACAAATCCAAGTAAATGCTGAATATATATATCTCCTTATAAACCGACAATTAATGATTTAATGAATATGCCGAACAATGCCGTGGAATAAACGCATAAAGAAAAGACGGCGTCCAACTGAGCTTCTTTAAACCAGTTTCTTAAGCTTAAAGTGTTATGAGTGGGCGACGTAATGTAATGCCACTGTTTTGATATTGCCTCCAAAAAATGAACTCAGATCGGTTTAACTAATTGCTTGATTAAATAAGTATTTTTAATATTGCATCAGTATATTAATATTAAAAAGTAATATAAGTATTTTAATAGCCACCATTTGGAAATAGGTAATTAATCGTAGATGTAAAACATTGTAACAGACTATAGTTTCAGTTAAAAGAAAATAAGTATTGTCCTCTCAGAAACTTTCCAGATACGCCGCAACAAAATATTTAAGACACACAAAACACGAATGGTCGACTTTAGTATTCAGTTGAGAATAAGAAATGCAAGCTCCGCACACATTATGTAAAAAGTTGGTTTTAAATTATAAAGAACAATTGAAAGTTCTGTATGAGTTCAAGCTAAAGAAAACAACACAAAATACAAAATACAAATGACTTTGCTAATTACGGTCTATAGAATCAAACAAGACCCATTAAGCCACATAAGGCTTAAGTACATTTAATTCATTAAAATAGTAATATATTTGAAGGAATTCTGCCCACTATTAAAATTTGTAGTAAGTTTGGAAGCCCTAGTGAATCTATTTAGGGTACATATAAGTGCAATAAAATCCATCCATGCAATCTTTCCATGTTTCATAATATTTATTTTAAATATTTTAATACTCCGAATTGTGGAATATTGGCCCAAAATAATAGAATATTTTAAGCCTCTATGAATTGGTACATTTTAGATACATGTTTGCTTAGTAATATACAAAAAACATTTCAATTATATCAGAAGCTCTCCTTCTGCGACCCTTTTATCGGAGACTCAAAAAAAGTACCCATCCGGTGAACATGATAACTGATGACAGGATCATTAGACAATTATAATGTACAATTTGTATGTCAAAATATACTGCTTCAACGAGAGAATTGGCCGCGTTCAGCAGAACAACATGATAACAAATTACTGATCAGGGATCATGTTTGTTCTGCGGACGATCATGATACATAATGACGACGAAACTGTTAAATATTTACACGAAAAACTCCACCATGAAAATAAAATGTTTTATATGATGATGATCAACTTGCTTACATTTCTTATGATTTTTTGAAGTTGTTTAGAAACGTGCATTTGAGCAATATTTTTCTTTTTTCATACAAATTTTTTACGACATTCAATAAATTGTAAAAAATATAAACAAAATGATTTTTGAAAAAATCTTTTTGCAGTTACTGTTATTTTTGTTTGAAGAAACTTTTTGCATCAAGTTAAGTTTTCAAGACGAGGAAAAAAGTTTAAAAAGTAGATTTTCATACAAATTCGTCCTTTTCAATAAGTACTAAATGGGTTAAGAAAAATATTGTATCATTCAAACGGCATTTTAATTACCTTTCCATTGATGCCGAAGTTTACAAGAATTAAGTTCAAATTATGAGTATATTTAACTTTTGTTTCGTCAAAATACTTATGCCGACCAGTGAACATATATTATATATGTAAAATATAAGCCTTTAAATTCAAACTTTTTTTTTGGATATCCCGCCAAGCTAGCTTTTTTCCAATAGTCGTTGAACAAAAGTTTTCAATCTTGAGCCTTTTAATACATCCCCAAAACCTTAAAACCAAAAAGGGATTCATTCAAACCCACAAACAAGAAGACAAACATTTTCAGTTTGAATAATCCCCCAAAATATTGATTTCAAAAAACTATTCTCAGTAAGAATACAACTAGGTTTATAGCCGTGGGCATATGTATCCATCGGCTCCAACAGTACCAATTTTTTAAATTTTTAATTCTACGCCTTCACCGCTCTTTCTCCCAAACCAATTGAGATTTCCAAAGACTTGGTATGTAATCTTCTTAGTTTTGGCATTATCTTTCATTCGTTCGATCAGACCATCACAGCAGATTTTTAATTCTGCGGCTTATATAGTAGTCGCCTTTGCACACTCTCCTGGTGCGCTTCGCCACAGTGATATAAATTCTTCATCAGGATCACCAGCCGAGACAATCTAGCTATGTCTGTCTGTCCGTCCGTATGAAAGCTAAGATCTCGGAATCTGTAAGAGCTAAAAAGTTGGGAGTTGGCATGTAGATTCTTGAGCTACTTGCGCTGCGCAAGTTTATTTAACAGGGTGCCACGCCCACTCTAACGCCCACAAGCCGCTCAAGCCGCTGTGGCTCCTACAGTTTTAATGCTGGAATTAAAATTTTAACTGAAATGTAATGTTCCCATCAATATCTATCGATTGACCCGAAAAACACAACCGTCCAAAACTGAGGAGCCCACAGCTTTTATACTAGAAAACAAGGAAGAACGCTATAGTCGAGTACCTCGACTATTAGATACCCGTTACTCAGCTAAAGGGACCAAAGGGAAATGGAGATATGCAAGCAGCAAAGCGAGATTGAAATGCGCCACCTATCGGCGGTAGACAGATTTAAGCGTTATGGGCGTTAGAGTGGGCGATTTTGGGTCAATCGATAGGTATTGACGAGACCAATACATTTCAGTTAAAATTTTGTATCTAGCACAAAAATTGTGGGCGCCACAGCCTTGGGCGGTTTGTGGGCGTTAGAAAGGGCGTGGCATATTTTCGCAACAAACTTGCGCTGCGCACAAAGCTACGGAATCTAAATCTGTGATCCCAATTCTCTATCCTTGATAGTTTCCGAGATATCCACGTTCATATTTACGATTTTTCGAAGCTTGTGGGCGGTTTGTGGGCGTAAAAGTGGGCGTGGCACACTTTTTCTTTTCAATCGATAGGTATTGATAAAAACAATACATTTCAGTTAAAATTTTTATTCTAGCATCAAAACTGTAGGAGCCACAGTTTTGGGCGGTTTGTGGGCGTTAGAGGGGGCGTGGCACTCTACTGAAACAAACTTGCGCTGCGTAAGAAGCTCAGGAATCTGCACGCCAAATCTCAATAGCCTAGCTCTCATAGTTTCCGAGATCTCAGCGTTCATCCGGACAGACAGACGGACAGACGGACAGACGGACATGGCTAGATCGACTCGGCTAGTGATCCTGATCAAGAATATATATACTTTATGGGGTCGGAAACGCTTCCTTCTGCCTGTTACATACTTTCCGACGAATCTAGTATACCCTTTTACTCTACGAGTAACGGGTATAAAAAGATCACCTGGAATGTATTTGGTTCTTCAATACCTATTGATTAACAGAAAAAAAAGTTTGCCACGCCCACTCTACAGCCCCCAAACGCCCTTAAAGTTAAAGCCGTCTACCGCCCACACTTTTTAATATTTTAAAAAATTTAAATGCAATTTTGCTTTTATTATCAATACACATCTTCATATCAAAAATTATTTAAGTCAGACCATTCACTGAATGTAATAACCAAACAATAATAAATAATCAGCAGATTCAATAGGGTGCGAGAGGCATGGGGATATATTCATACAGCAAATCGCAACCTAGACTTTTGTGGCGGGTTAGTGAAATCTCGTTAACAGCCGATAGGAATGGTTGCCCTTTTTTGTAAGCTGAGTAACGGGTATCTGATAGTCGAGGCGTTCAGCAGGACAAACATAATTGCTCATTACGTTATATATTACGTTAGCTGTAGATATTATTTCTACTATTCTTAATGTGTTTTTCCGGAGCTCGCGCAACACGAGTCCGCTCCCTACGCCTTCATTTATTATATTAAACGGAAAATTAAATATAAGTTATCTAAATGTATTCTGAAAATAAGTTTTTTTTTAAAACTATTATTTGGATTTATCAATATCTAAAATTGTATATTTTTTAGACCACAAAAACAAACATAAAATCTGATGTCTAGTGATTAGCACTTAGAACCACACTCCCTCCTTTAAGTACCACTGTATCAACAAAAAGTTTAGTAGTGGTAAGTTTTTGTATAATATTATTTTTATACCCTTGCAGAGGGTATATTGATTTCAGTCAGAAGTTTGCAACGCAGTGAAGGAGACGTTTCCGACCCCATAAAGTATATATATTCTTGATCAGCATGACTAGACGAGTCGATCTAGCCATGTCCGTCTGTCCGTCTGTCCGTCCGTTTCTACGCAAACTGGTCTCTCAGTTTTAAAGCTATCGGGCAAAAACTTTCCCAAAAGTCTTATATCTTTTGCAGGTAGTATATAAGTCGAAACCAGCCGGATCGGACAGCTATATCTTATAGCTCCCAAAAGAATAATCGGAAAAAAAATTTTAAGAAATTATATCTTTGGTGTTTTAATTAGTTTTGAATTTTGAATTAAATTTTATCGAAATCGGAAGACTATATCATATAGCTGCCATAGGAACAATCGGAAAATTGGTAGGAAAGTAATATAAAACAAATTATAGCTTCGGTGTTTTTTAACATATAACCTCCTACGCTTGGAAATAACATTTTTTAATTAGTTCTGAATTTTGAATTTAATTTGATCAAAATCGGACGACTATATCATATAGCTGCCATAGGAACGATCGGAAAATTGGTAGGAAAATAATATGAAACAAATTATAGCTTCGGTGTTTTTTGACATATTATCTTATACTATTGGGAATATCAGTTTTTGTGTTTTTAAATTTAATAATTATAGCTGCAAGGGTATATAAGCTTCGGCTTGCCGAAGCTAACTTTTTTTCTTGTTTAAAATAACATTAACTGTATGTTTTAATAAGCCTGGAGTTTTTTTTTAACACAGTTAAACAAGGAAGGAAGTATGAGCTTTATTACAGGATGGTGTATTGGCTTATTATTTGCTACTTCGTATTCGTTTATGTCCTGCAATGGCCACGGGAGATTGATTGAGCCGCCAAGTAGAGCATCCGCTTGGCGATTTGGATTTCAAACCCCACCAGACTACAATGACCATGAACTTTACTGTGGTGGGTTTACCCGGCAATGGAAAGTAAACGGTGGTAAATGTGGAGAGTGCGGAGACGCGTGGGATTTTCCGGAACCACGGCCCCATGAATATGGTGGCCAATGGGGACAAGGTTTAATAGTACGGAGTTATTTGCCAGGATCCAAAATAAAAATTCGTGTAGAATTAACTGCTAGTCACATGGGGTAAGCAAATAACAACAATATACTTCTAGCAATAATATGACAAAAATATGATTACAGATATTTTGAGTTTCGGATATGCCCAAATCAAATTGCTAAGCAGTTTTGCTTAGATCAAAATGTATTGCTAATACTTGAAGGCCGTCCTTCTCAGCCAATTCCATCTGACCTAGACATCCGCTTTTATCCCAGAAATGGAAGTCGCATATATGAAATTCTGGCACGGTTACCTGGTAAGCGTAAAAACAATTTCATGTATAATGTAACTATAATGTATTACAGATTTTACATGTGACCAATGTGTTCTGCAATGGCGTTATGTTGCCGGCAACAACTGGGGAATTTGCAGCGATGGTAATGGAGCCATTGGATGTGGCCCACAAGAGGAATTTCGTTCGTGCTCGGATATTGCCCTCATTAAAAAGGGGAGTACTTATGTTGGACCCAGTCGTTCCTCATATCCAAGACCTACACAAACTAAAAAAAGAAGGCCAACAAGCACGGAAACTAATTCAGTAATAAGTCATAGTGAAACTCTTAAGTATACTTTAATTATTTCGCTGGTATTGATATTTATAGCTTTCATTTTTGCAGTAGGAATATGGAACATATTCAATAATAACAAAATAATGTGTAGTAACAAATGTATTATTAGTCTTAAAAAAAAAATTTTGTTTTGGAGTTCTATAAAAAAAAACATTCTTGGATGTGATGTACTTAAGACCCCATGCAATGTAGGCGATATTAGATTAGAAAATCCACCAATCCCCCCTCCAAGAACTAAAAGGCTAGATAAAGCAACGAAAAACCTAGGAAATGAAACTATCAAAGCCTAGAACGTGTTAATTCATCAAAATATTGTTCATTGAACCTTGTTATAATATTTATGCACAACACAACTTAATCAACCACAAAGGTTAACCGAAAGTACTAGTAAGCAAAATTATTTAATATTGGAAAAAAATAAATGAATTGTAAAACTAATTGAGTACATTTTCAATATGAAGCATAGCTTTATTATTTTGAAGTTTTTAAATATTTAAATATAAATAAAAACAAAAAAGGAAGTTAACTTCGGCAAGCCGAAGTTTGTATACCCCTGCAGCTATAATTATTAAATTTAAAAATACAAAAAATGATATTCCCAATGGTATAAGATAATATGTCAAAAAACACCGAGGCTATAATTTGTTTCATATTATTTTCCCACCAATTTTCCGATCGTTCCTATGGCAGCTATATGAAATAGTCGTCCGATTTTGATTAAATTAAATTCGAAATTCAGAACTTTATTATAAAATGTTATTTCCAAGCGTAGAAGGTTATATGTTGAAAAACACCGAAGCTATAATTTGTTTCATATTATTTTTCCACCAATTTTCCGATCGTTCCTATGGCAGCTATATGATATAGTCGTCCAATTTTGATAAAATTAAATTCGAAATTCAGATCTAATTAAAAATGTTATTTCCAAGCGTAGGAGGTTATATGTTGAAAAACACCGAAGCTATTATTGGTTTCATATTATTTTTTCACCAATTTTCCGATAGCTCCTATGACAGCTATATGATATAGTCGTCCGATTTCGATAAAATTTAATTCGAAATTCAGAACTAATTAAAAAATGTTATTTCCAAGCGTAGGAGATTAAGTGTTGAAAAAAAACCGAAGCTATATTTTGTTTCATATTATTTTTGCACCAATTTTCCGATCGTTCCTATGGCAGCTATATGATATAGTCGTCCGATTTCGATAAAATTTAATTCGAAATTCAAAACTAATTAAAAAGTGTTATTTCCAAGCTAAGGAGGTTATATGCTAAAAAACACCAAAGATATAATTTTCTTAAATTTTGTTTTCCGATTTTTCCAATGAGAGCTATAAGATATAGTTGTCCGATCCGGCTGGTTCCGACTTATATACTACCTGCAAGAGATATAAGACTTTTGGGAAAGTTTCAGCCCGATAGCTTTAAAACTGAGACACTAGTTTGCGTAGAAACAGACGGACAGACGGACATGGACCCTCAGCAAGGGTATAAAAACAAGTGAGTCTATAGCATCGACTATGTTGTACCCGATACTCAGCTTACTTAGCAATTTAACTTATTAACCAACGATCCATTTTTGGCAAGCCGTACACTGGGGTGAACGACCCCAAAAGGGAAGATAAATTCAAAATACAGATTTTGCAGATCTACAATAAGGTGCGTATGTTTCCAAAGTAATGTCTGCATTAGAGAGTGATAGAATTATGGTCCTATCTTATAGAAACCTCACAATGTGAAGCCAATGTTAAAACTTGAATTATAATTTTCACAATAAAAATAATCAAAAAACCTTTTGAAAATAAGACTAATAAACTTGAATTCTTAACCATTATTAAAAATTGTTTGTTAAATATTTATTTTTTATTCACAAGAAACAAAATTAATGAAAAATTTCTTATGATATTATACGTTTTTATACCCTTGTAGAGGGTACTATGATTTTAGTCAGAAGCTTGCAACGCAGTGAAGGAGACGTTTCCGACCCCATAAAGTATAGATATTCTTGATCAGCATCACCAGACGAGTCGATTTAGCCATGTAAGTCTGTCCGTCTGTCCGTCCGTTTCTACGCAAACTTGTCTCTCAGTTTTTAAGCTATTGGGCTGAAACTTTCCCAAAAATCTTATTTCTTCTACAGGTAGTATATAAGTTTGAACCAGCCGGATCGGACAACTGTTTCTTATAGCTACCATAGGAATAGTCGGATACAAGAGATAACAAAAATTATTTGTTTGGTGTTTATACCCGTTACTCGTAGAGTAAAAGGGTATACTAGATCCGTCGGAAAGTATGTGACAGGCAGAAGGAAGCGTTTCCGACCCCATAAAGTATATATATTGTTGATCAGGATCACTAGCCGAGTCGATCTAGCCATGTCCGTCTGTCCGTCTGTCCGTATGAACGCTGAGATCTCGGAAACTATAAGAGCTGCAATATTGGTATTAGGCATGCAGATTCCTGAGCTTCCTGCGCAGCGCAAGTTTGTGTCAGCAGAGTGCACCGCCCACTAACACGTCCACAAACCGCACAAAACTGTGGCTCCTACAGCTTTGATGCTAGAACAAAAATTTTAACTGAAATCTATTGTTCTCATCAATACCTACCGATTGACCTAAAAAAAAAGTTTGCCACGCCCACTTTATCGCCCACGAACCGCCCCAAACTTTAAAAAATCGTAAATATGAACGTGGATATCTCGGAAAATATCAAAGATAGAGAATCGGGATCTCAGATTTAGATTCCAGTAGCTTTGTACGCAGCGCAATTTTGTTACGCGAATATGCCACGCCCACTAAAACGCCCAAAAACTGCCCAAACCTGTGGCGCCGACAATTTTCATGCTAGATAAACAATTTTAACTGAAATCTATTGGTCTCGTCAATACCTATCGATTGATCAAAAAAAAAAAATTGCCACGCCTACTCTAACGCCCACAACGCTTTAATCTGTCTTCCGCCGGTAGGTGGCGCATTTAAATCTCGCTTTGCTGCTTGCATATCTCCATTTCCCTTTGGTCCCTTAAGCTGAGTAACGGGTATCTGATAGTCGAGGTACTTGACTATAGCGTTCTCCCTTGTTTATTATTCCACTCCACAAAAAAGGTGCGATTGTCTACCATTCCTCAAACATTTGAACGCATTATTACCTCTAATTTGCAATATTTGTGCTCCTCTCTGATATCAACGTGTCAACATGGTTTTGTTTTTCGCCTTTGGCAAATTATTTTTTTTTTCAGAAAAGTTTTTTTTTTCACGTTTAAGATTTTTTACAGGCTTATTATTCTTGAAAAAACGTTGAAAAAATTTTTTTTCTTGGTAATGCCGCTTGACTTCCGGCAGAGACATAATTGATTCCAAATTACAAAATCTGGGCGCCACGATTGGCATTGTCTAAAACACACAAACCAAATTTTTTATTAAGGTACTTATGTCTATCGCTCCTACCACCATCAAATAAAAATATTTATAAATAATTAAATAGCACCGGTTTCTATTTTTCCGTACATTTTTGACTTTTTTCAACAATAATTGTTATATAACATTGTTAAGTACCAATGGACAATGACGACCGAGGTAGAGGCGAAAACCATGTCTTTTGTGAACATTAAAAAAAAAAGTTTATGCAAATCGGCCAGGTAGATCGGCCGCAATAATGGCGCCCGTTTTCAAAAATAAATACTGTTTCGATCGCACGCGCCCTCTGCGGCCGATTTCATTTTTAGACAGCTTCCAAAACCGTATGCGGTAAAAGAAGGCTTCTACATTATTTATATTCAATATTCTACGTGACATCTGGAGTGCCTCAGGGCAGTCATTTAGGCCCTTTGCTGTTTACTCTGTTTATAAATGATCTTCCCTCTATCGTATCTCACTCTCGTGTACTTATGTATGCTGATGATGTTAAGCTTTGTTTATCATATTATAATATTGAGTCTAGTTTCTGCTTGCAGTCAGATAATAATAGATTCTAGGAATGGTGTCAGTACAACCTTTTCAATTTAAACTATCTTGAATGCAACGTTTTTACTTTCTATAAGGGTGCGCCAACGTTCATGAGTTACTCTCTTCAGAACATGTCTCTGGAACGAATATACTTAGATAACTATTTAGGTGTTCACATGGATCCAAAACTTAAATTTGACTCCCACATAACCTCTAAAGCGTTGGTATAAGGAATTTGGTGATCCATACACTACCAAATTATTATTTACCTCCCTTGTCCGTCCTAATTTAGAGTCAGTACAGAAACAATTTCTTATATTTTCCTTACGTGTTTTGAACTGGGATCAAAACGTCATGTTGCCTTCTTACTCGAGTAGATTACCATTGTTTAATTTGCCTACTAAGGTAAATCGTAGAATTATGCTTGGTACTATTTGCATTCATTATCTTGTCAGAGGCGATATAGATTCCGTAGATTTGGTAAGCCGCCTAACTTTTAATGTTCCTGTTAGGCTAACGCGAAACTACTATCCTACTAACTTGCCACGATGTACATCTAATTTAAGTCAGCACGAGCCCTTTCGCGTTCTTCCTAATAATAAAAAAATTAAAATATAAACTCATTTAATTCAGTCTTAGTTGATCTATGTTTTGTCCTGTATTTATTTGTTCTATGTACCTTTCTCGCCAACCGTAATTGCCCGAAATGAAAAAAGGGCCCACGCGTAACAAGCACGTGCTTGGTGTCGTTGGGCCACTTGTTTGTACTGCTCTTAGTGCATCAACGTTCAACAATAATAATAAAAATCAATGTCAATTGGCGAATAAAATTCGCCATTTATGTGGGCGATCTTATAGTAGTGTGTTTGGACAATTGTGACTTGGCTAACATTAAGAAGAAGCTGCAGAGGAAATTCATCACTTCCTTGGTACGGAATTTCGTCGCGAGATTCAGCAAGCTACAATTTCTGTGTAAGCTGTCGAAAGCTGTAATAGGGCCAATGTGACCGACTACCAGTCAATGATTGGGACCCTGATGTATTTGCCGATACGAACTCGCCCCGACATCATGCAGCCCGTGTGCAAACTAGTCCCTTAAGCTGAGTAACGGGTATCTGATAGTCGAGGTACTCGACTATAGCGTTCTTCCTTGTTTTTAATTATTTTTATTATTCTGTCAGTTTATCGACAACTTCGACAAACGAATTTAAATATTGAGACATACTGCAGTTAACCGGCTTTATGATGCTCAGCTGTTTTTTGTAAGGACTTACTTTACGTATCGACCCGTTTGTGACGTACACTTCGAAAAGAATATTTCAAGCTTCTCCGGAGGTCTTTGCATTTTTTATATAGTTCAGATGCAACGTTTTCACATTTAAAATAATACACTCCAAGGCTTTTTCGTCGTCCGCTTCCCATTTGCCGGACACGAAATTCCACAGACTTTAGTGCAATACAACGCTTCTCATTTGCAAGCCTCTCTTAGTACAAATGGAATGAAACCACGGTTTATGAAACTAGAAACGATCAACTGGTACACTTTAACAGTACTAAGAATAAATTGGTACAAAGGCGAACTCAAACTTCCCCATAATTCCATATGTTTTTTTTCATTTTTTTCTTTTGCCATATCTTTGTTATAAGTGTTGCCAAATTGGTTTAACAACGTGGCATTTTTAATTTTAAGGCATACCCTTAATTTTTTTTTTTTTTTTTTTATTTAACCTCCTTTACCAAGTCCCCTATTTTTTCCTATTTCGATTGTTCGTGCGACAGAGACATTTAGCACGTATCTGGAACACTAGTTGTTTAGAAACTATAAACCTTTAAAATCCAGCTATTTTTTGTATTTTTCGCTAAGCAAGCCGGGTTTTCCAAGAGTCGTAGAACAAACGTTTTCTATCTCAAGCTTCTTAATACAACCATGTGGCTTCCAAGACCTTAAACCAAAAAGGGATTCATAACGTGATAAAGGGACTATTTTCACAAGCCCCAGCAGCTCAAATTTTCTCCCAAGCCAATAAAAATTATTAAAGTCGTCGTAAGCAATCTTTTTAGTTTTTGCAATACCTTTCCATTGGTGTACCACTCGAAATTCTGCTGTTATATATAGTAGTCCCCTTCGCACACTCTCCGGGCTCCCTTTCGCCACTACGTGGTCTGCCGTCCACAGTGATATCACTTATCGAAATATTGCTCTCTTGTGGACTCTATTATTTCTCCACTACTCTCCTTTTCTCCAATATTTTTGATAAGAATTTCACTTAGTCTGTTCCAAGAAATTATGTTTCCCTGTCTGTGCAATACCGGTCTCACTAATCCAGTACATTTTTATACCCGTTACTCGTAGAGTAAGAGGGTATACTAGATTCGTCGGAAAGTATGTAACAGGCAGAAGGAAGCGTTTCCGACCCTATAAAGTATATATTTTCGTGATCAGGATCACCAACCGAGTCGATCTACCCATGTCCGTCTGTCCGTCTGTCCGTATGAACGCTGAGATCTCGGAAACTACAATATTGGGATTAGGCATGCAGATTCCTGAAATTCCTGCGCAGCGCAAGTTTGTTTCAGCAGAGTGCCACACCCACTCTAACGCCCACAAACCGCCCAAAACTGTGGCTCCTACAGTTTTGATGCTAGAATAAAAATTTTAACTGGAATGCATTGTTCTCATCAATACCTATCGATTGACCCAAAAAAAGATAGCCACGCCCAAAAAATCGTAAATATGAACGTGGATATCTCGGAAACTATCAAGGATAGAGAATTGGGATCTCAGACTTAGATTCCGTAGCCTTGTGCGCAGCGCAAGTTTTTTACGCAAATATGCCACGCCCACTCTAACGCCCACAAACCGCCAATACCTATCGATTGACCCAAAAAAAAATTTACCACGCCCATTCTAACGCCCATAACGCTTAAATCTGTGTACCGCCGATAGGTGGAGCATTTCAATCTCGCTCTGCTGCTTGCATATCTCCATTTCCCTTTGGTCCCTTTAGCTGAGTAACCGGTATCTGTAAGTCGAGGCACTCGACTATAGCGTTCTCCCTTGTTTTTTATATAATTAAAGAAAATGTTTTTAGAGATCTCTTTAAGAAATCGGAAAGCTAATTTTTATATATACCATCAAAATCACAGATATTTTATATACAATTTAAACAAAGAGTAAGCGATTCGGCTTATTCGGCATTCATTTTAATACGGCTTAATATTATTATACTTTTTTTAATTAATCTTTGGTGTAGATCTAATTTAAGAGCTTACAACAACAGAGTCCCCTGGATCGCGAGAATGATGAAAGGTGATGAATTTTGCGGCTTCAGTGGAGGAAAGCTTATTTCAAGTCGCTCCGCTTAGAGTTTTTCTTTTTAATCCTCGTTGGCAGTTACGTTGATCGATATTTGGCTCTTGAATGCTGGAAATCAGTTTGTGTCGAAAAGCGTTGAATAATAGAGAGCCCGATTACTAGTTGGGTTTCGCGATATTTAAATCCCAATAATAGAAACAGGTTTGAATTATTTGTTCTTGTGCGTCCGAACACTTGTGCGGTCTTTATCCAACTACTTATCAGTATTCCAAGCAAAGCTTTATTTTAAGTACAATTTTATCTTAACCTTACATTTGGGCAAGCGTGGTTGCAAAAACCTTTGGTTCGACTTTATTCCTAGATTTGAGTTGTGAAATTCCCATATCCCGCCCGAAGATGCCCCCGAAAAAGGCGCCGCCAGGTCCCAGCAAGAAGACGGAGCAGAAGAAGAAGGAGAAAGTCATTGAGGACAAGACAAGAACAAGAAGGGCAACAAGCAGTAGAAGTTCATTCAGCAGGTGCAGAAGCAGGTGCAATGTGGTGGCCAGCATCCCCGCCAGGATGGCGATAAGCACAAGGAGGAGAAGGAGAAGAAGCTGGCCGAGCAGCGCGAGATGGCGTCGATCTTCAAATCGGTGCAGGCCCAGAAGGTGAAGAAGGGCACCGATCCCAAGTCGGTGGTTTGAGCTTTCTTCAAACAGGGCCTCTGCACCAAGGGCGACAAATGCAAGTTCTCCCACGATCTGTCTCAGGAGAACAAGGTCGAGAAGCGCTCCGATCCGATGACCAACTGGGACGATGCCAAGGTCAAGGAGGTGGTCGAGAAGAAGACCTCCGGCGAAAAGCAGCGCCCCACCACGGACATTATTTGCAATTTCTTTTTAGAGGCAGTTGAGAAGTCCAAGTACGGCTGGGTCTGGGAGTGCCCTAATGGCGGCAAGTGCATCTACTGGCATGCCCTGCCAGCCGGTTATGTGCTGAAGCGCGACAAGAAGAGGAAAGAGAAGCCCACGGAAATCTCGCTGGTCGATCTGATCGAGGATGAGTGCGCTGCCCTGGGTCTCAACCAGACGCGCGTCATATTGGAGTCCTTCCTCGCCTGGAAGAAACGCAAGATGTCGGGGAAGAAGGCCAAGCTGGTCGCCGAGGAGGAGCGCAAGAAGAACCACTTCAGCAAGGGCAAACAGTTCGGCATCTCTGGACGTGGGATGTCAGTCCCGACCTGATCGACGATGGTCCAATGGAGGAGGGTGACGCTGCTTTCGATATTTACAAGCACGAGGATGACGACGATGACAATGCCGTCGAGTTCAAGGAGGTGGATTTGGCCGCTCTGTCGCTGGATGCCCAGAAGGTGGACAGCTAGGGCACCATTGCCTCTACCAGTCGACTTCAGCGGCCGACGAGGACGGCCCTTCGTCGTCTGCACCCACGATGTCTAGTCCTCCATGTAGTTTGTTTGAAACGAGTTCATAAAATGATTTCTGCCTTTTAGCTACCTTCAATTAATAAAGTTGCGGCTTTCAATTCTTGAATTTCTGGAAATGACCTCATGTCTTTGTCTGCAGCTAAGTGAACATGTCTAAAACACCAGGTAAAGTCATCTTTATCATCCTTATTTGATTGAAAACACTTTTGAGTAATTGAGAAGTTATATCATGTTTCCTATAAATACAACACATACATTATCTCTATTTTTAAGCTAATGTACATATGTTAAATATATGTGGACCGTTCTTTTACAAGCCGAACGTATTTCGCGAAAAATATTTTCTCACATTTTTGATATGCATCAATTTTTTAACGTATACTATTCGGTAAAAAGGTCAACTCGTGTATCAGGACTCGGTTGAAAATAAATTATTTATAACTTTAATAGTTTGTAAAACAACGCTAAATTTTATTAACTAAATCTGCTTGAAAATCTATATCTGCAGCTGTAGTTATCCAATTCAGCTTTTATAAAAAGCCTGCCGCCATTACCAAAATGAAATTTGCGACTATAATGCGTTAAGTCCAAGGCATTGTTCGGCTCATTCATTAGATCAGTTTTTTCTCAGACTATATGATTTTACGTAAGTGGGAGCAAGACATACATATATTAGCTCCAATGAGCAGTTAATGAGCAAACTTGACAAAACCGTTTGGCAGTTCTGGTATTTAGTATTCCTTCCCTTTTTCCTCTTCCCCATTAAAGCTAGCGCGTTCTCCAGCTCAGCAAGCTCATTCACCCGCGAAATCTGGTATTTTTTCAGGTATTTCCTTAGCTTATCTGAATAAAAAACATGAAACAGTGTTAACAAAATTGTTGACATGTGAAAAACATACCCAACGTAAAGCGTTAGCCGCCTATTTGCCTCACGCTCACTCTTGTGGTTTGCTTGCGACTTTCGTCAATGTGAGTACTAGGCGTAAAAAATAACGATGCTACTTATAAATAAAGCACAACTATATAATATCATCTATATAATATCAACTGTCTTAAGTTAAGGATAGGGGCCGCTAATGACTAACCACACTCAGATTGATAAGGGCAAAACAGCAATACAATTCGACAACTCACGGGTGTCGCGTGGCCAAAACAACGACCACGATCGACCTGCTCGTAACCGTACTCCAGTAGGTGCAAAGTGCACCAGCCGGCCGTTGACTCCTAAGATAGGGGAAATAGAGAAACAGTACCCCTAGGTGGGAAAACCTAGTTAATTCATCCAGTCCGGTATAAAAGACCCCAGCCAAATAGAGAAGACAGACAGAATTTGTTCTGATCTACCTGACAGTGGTCTAGAAGTACAACTCCCATCAGCGCAGACTACGACTTGAAGAAGACTGGTGTCCAGAAGGATGTCTTGACCGTTTTCCTAGGATCAACTTCACCTAGTAGAAAGTCCTGAATTCAGGTCCTGCGATCGACCGCATTCTGAAGGAAGTCAACCTGCAAGCTCTGAAGGACGAAAAGAACTGGTGAACCAAGGACCCCAAAATGGGCAGCAAAACGTCCAAACGTCCGTTGACCTCAAGGATGATATTTAAGATGTTAACAAGACCATGAAGCTCATCGTTGGACTACTCCTGATTCTGCTGATCCTTAAAGTTGTTAAGATCTGCAAACGCTCTGTTCAGAGACGCTGCGACCAACATCACGCCCTGGAGAAAGTGGTGACCCACATCGGAGCATAAGCAAGCGGTTCCAACAAAGTGAAACAAGAAAAGACAATAAAATCAATAGAAGGCGAATAAATTCCATTCAAAAATACAAGCATAAAGTGAATCGCCAAAAGCAATTACAAACAATTTGCGAGTGCATGCATTTCTGAATGCAAGTGTAACAGAACCCCCAAATACATACGTTGAACAAGAAATTGGAGCTGTACCGACCAGCCCCAGCCCGAGCATTGTAACTGACGTGTGCCGCAGTGGAACTCCCTTACGATGCATATATACATACATATTTATACAGCAATAGTTTTATTTTTTTGTGTAACTTAATTTTGTGCTATGTTTTTGTGAACCGTCATCCTATATTGCACGTATATATATAAATAAACCAATTGTAACATCTCCCAAAGCCCAGGATCCGGAACGTCGAGATATCATCGCCCAGGATTGAAAGGAGGGTAAGTTTGTCCGAACGGGGTTCCCAGTTTTCTTTTATGAATACATATATATATATATCCGTGCACCATGATCACTACCCAAGCATTAGCAAAGACTATAGACAATGATCCACAGTTTAACGTAAGAATTCTATATTTGTTATCAAAAGCAACCCTACCAATAACTGTAGATTAATTAAAGAACCTTCCGTCTAGATTTCTCACCCCTTGTAAGGCAATTATTATCTCTACCGTTCCAACGGTCATTGTTCTCTCTCGTTTAGATAGAAATGTATTTTTAGGCAATATTAATTCCTACCTAATTAAGATCAAGAATTAATCTGTTAGAAGTTCATATAACAATAGTCATATTTAAAAATTATTTCATATTTATAATCATTTAGATATACATTCCTTTTGTATACATTTTTACATTTTTATATATAATAGTTAAATGTTAATTTTTCAGCGGCGAGTATCAGCCTTGTAATTGTATGTACAATTGCAAGAGCCCTCTGAGCGACGTTTGTAGTCGTGAATAATCAACATTTTGCTGATGTGTGCACCTTCACAGGTGATAAATTCGATACTCTCCGCTAACCAAATAATGGTCAATTAATTTAATTTCCATATGAATTAGCCAACATTATGTTATTTATCCACGGCACTCGCCGATATAAGTATCTTCCAATAAATTTATAATGTAAAAGAATATCAAAACATGAAGTGCTTTATTAAGGGGGGTGTGCTGACGCGAGAAGTGGAGTAGGTCAAGAACAATGACATAACTTTTGCTGGACAACCTTGATAATATGTGATCGTATTGCGCGGCCCGCGACGATTTATTGGCACAAGAATGTGTGAAGGGGAGGGAACATGGCCAAAACACTGCCCAATCGTACTGCGATCAAGCGACAGCTACGCTTGTGGGGCAGTGTGAACTGACGACTGATGAACTTTATAGACTAATATTATTTTCCAGGCACTTTAAATATTTATTCTCGTTATGTTGGAGAGGAGAGAGGATTACCAAGATCCCACGACCCGAATACGACGTAGCTTATGCCGGCAAATGGTGCCTGAACATAGGACGCCTCTCCCTCGGCCCAAGTCCCTGTCAGGACTCGGGCACTCATATGCCCACGGAACAGAATTGGCGCCCAACGATAGGACTTTTCATATTCCTTAAAGAATTTTACCAGGGTCCACAATCTCGGTACCTGCGGTATCGGAGTGGATATACCTAGGGATGGCATAACTTTCATCTATATTTGTCATAGGTAATTTGGCTGTTTGATAGAACAGGAAGATAAAGTTTTTTTATGTGCGCATACTTATTTGTTTTGTCCTTAAACTAGTAACTTTAAAGTACCCAACTTCTGTGACTGTCAGTGTTGAGTGGCCACTCAATTCAAACCTTGTCGCAGAATAGAGGCCTGACTTTGAAATGTTTCTAACCGTTGAAATTCCCTGTTTTGTGCATGGACAAATCTATGTTAGCTTAGCGAAACCCAGTTTTGTTGAAGCGGCTAACTCCCCTAGTGAGGGATATTTGTTTTGTGTTATTTTTGTTATTGACGGAAGAGAAAGATGAGGAGCAGAGAGAAGCACCCCCAGTAAATAACAATTTTATTGTCGACTTATTCACCGTTTACGTCGCTGACCGGGTGTCTTGAAAGGAATCACGTGATACCAAACGAGAAAAAGAGTGAAGGGAAATTTTAGTGCGTGTAATCAGCACAAAGTGACAATTTATCAAAGAAAGCGTAGGCCTTAAGATAAGGCCCAATCATATAAATGAAGGGGGTCAAGAAGAAGGTCTTATTCCAGCCCAGCAACGGAAGAGTGACCCGAGCAACAACGCGCGATGAAAATCACCAGCCCCGGAGAGCGAGCGCGCCAAGGTTAGGAGATTCACCTGAAAGAGAGCCGTGGCAGCTCGCACAAAATCAGCCAGCACATGTAGATACCCTTTCCAAAGAAAACAATCTGGACCAATCCACTGAAATTTAAAGATGCGCCGTTGGGGAGAATCTACCCCTAGGACCGCCGAAAGGAAGATCAAGCATGCTTCCCCAATTTCAGAGGCATGAGGAGGACAACTTAGAGGCTGGCGAGCGGCGTGAACAAAGATTGATGGAGCTCTTGAGGCAGAGCAACGAAATGTAGCGTGGTATGAGCGCCCAGATAGAAGCGCTTAAAGCACAAATAACAGAATTGTAGTCTCCGACATCTAGAAGACCGGAACAGAAGAGACTGCCTTCGCCGCCCCGAACTGTTCCGAATCCAACTGACAGCTTCTTGAGATACCAAGAGACCCCGCCTCTGGAACCGGTCACGCAGGACATGCTCAATAGCCAGATGCATCGGCTAAGAACACCCAGGCGGATAGATACTCCGTCCCACAGGCAATCCAAAACAAACGAAAGGGAGACGACTCACCAACTGCATCCAGAGATCGATCGGAACTCATCTTTTCAGGGACCGAGATCAAAAGACGTCAGATTAGACAGATGGAACCTAAAGTTCGATGGAAGCGGTTGCGGCATGACAGCTGAAAGTTTCCTGTTCCCCGTGGACCGATTGCAAGAATTGTATGACCTCAGCCGCCAACAAGTCTTTCGTGATTTCCATCTTCTGCTGGCAGGTGCGGCCACTTAATGGTATTGGCAGTTAATGGAGGACAAGGCAGAAGACTATGATTTTGACTACTACTCATTGACCCAAGAAATGAGACGGGCATTTTCCACTACCGGGAGTGACCTTATGAAAGTCAAGGAATTAATGGAACGCAAGCAAGGGCCGCATGAAACCTTTAGCGATTATGTCTCGGATATGCATAACTTGCATTTCAAGCTTAAGCACAAAATCGCTGAAGATGAATTCGTTGAGCTCTTGAAGGACCATATGAACTCCCAGATGGGGGGATTGCTGTTAACATCCCCAATAACCTCATAAGCGGAGCTCAAAAGAGAAGAAACATGCGCAGCCGAGCGGTGGTCAACGAAATACAGGAATTCCAGACCCTGGAGGACTTGCCGGACGCGGTCACGGTGGAAGAATTTAACCGGCAGCGGAAAGACACACGAGGGCGTTATGAGGATGGACAAGGATGCCGAGGCCACTACACGGTGGCTGGTGTGTTATAAGTGTGGCAAAGAAGCCGACTTCTACAGGAAGCATCCTTTGAATGAAGAATCCTGCCCGATCAAATTCCACGATGCCACTTGCAGGTTCTGCGAGAAAGTTGGGACGGAGGCAGATGCTAACCCACCGGCTTTTGCGCGGAGTCCGTCAGGAAAGACCGGGATAGCCGGGCGGACCAGGACCAACCCTTTCCGATAAAAACACCAAAGCCCAAAAAAATCTCCCCACATAAGAGTCTAGAACAACGAGAGAGGGAGTACGAACTCGCTCGCGAACGTATCTTCGCCGTCTCGGAAGATGCAGATAGCAAGACACGAACAACACGGAAGATACTTAAATTATATGATGCCCGAACAGACTATCGCCGGCTCAAGCAAAAGGTGGTGGACATGGTGGTGAGCGTGCAAAACGACAACCGTTTCTTTGCCAAAACGAAGGTCGATGGAGAAGAAATACTCCCATTACTGGACACAGGCGCTAGTGCGAACTGTATTGGCAGAGAAGCGTATGCTTTCTTAAAAAACCGGACGTGGCCGAAAAGGAAGGTAAGTGAAGAATGTGTACGCACAACCAGCGGTGGTGAGACCCAAGTTACCGGAGCCATAACGTTACCTGTACAATGGGAAGGAGAACCCAAGGACCTAGAGTTTTTGATAGTGCCAGGTCTGACATAACGATTTTATTTTGGAATTAATTTCTGGGATACGTTCGGCCTCACATTCCTCGGTAAAGGTGGACGCGAGGTTGCTGCCGTTGAAACAACACTGGAGGTCGACCTCATGACCGGAGACCTAGACATGAATAATACGCTCAAGCCCGAGACCGCCTATACCCCACAGCAACTTACTCCAGAACAACATTCTAAGCTGCAGCAAGTGATAGACACATATCCGTCCTGTCTGGAAAAAGCATTAGGAAGACCAGCTTAGAGCAACATACCAATCAAACAACGACATTACCCGATATCCCCAGCTAAACAGCAAAACGTCCAAACGTCCGTTGACCACAAGGATGATATTCAAGATGTTAACAAGACCATGAAGCTCATCGTTGGACTACTCCTGGTTCTGCTGATCCTTAACGTTGTTAAGATCTACAAGCGCTCTTCTTCTGGCACACATCCTCATCCAATTGCAAATTCCCTTCTGATCTCTCTCTCTCTCTCATTTGCAATTCCTTTTTGGTCCTTCTCTCTCTCTCTCTCAGAGACTGTGACCTTAACCATGACCGCGCCACACTCGGCTGAGACGACACTCTCTCTCGTTCTCAATCCACGCTCTCAGCAATTATGCAAGTAAAAGGAACCACAAATAACCTAGTGCGTAGTTTCTTGAATTCTTTATTCTTTCTCTTTCTTAATGCTTTACAGTTTCTTTTACATTTTCTTTCTTCTTATACATCTCCGACATATATAGAAACCAATTGTTACATCTCCCAAAGCCCAGGATCCGGAACGTCGAGATCTCATCGCCCAGGATTGAAAGGAGGGTAAGTTTGTCGGAACGAGGTTCCCAGTTTTCTTTATGAATACATATATATATATATCCGTGCACCATGATCACTACCCAAGCATTAGGAAAGACTATAGACAATGATCCACAGTTTAACGTAAGAATTCTATATTTGTTATCAAAAGCAACCCTACCAATAACTGTAGATGAATTAGAGAACCTTCCGTCTAGATTTCTCACCCCTTGTACACTGTAACAAGACCGAAAAGGCAATTATTATCTCTACCGTTCCAACGGTCATTGTTCTCTCTCGTTTAGATAGAAATGTATTTTTGAGCAATGTTAATACCTTCCTAGTTAATATCAAGAATTAATCTGTTAGAAATTCATATAATAATATTCATATATAATAATTATTTCATATATATAATCATTTAGATATACATTCCTTTTTTATACATTTTTATATAATAGTTAAATGTTAATTTTTCAGCGGCGACTATCAGCCTTGTAATTGTATGTTCAATTGCAAGAGCCCTCTGAGCGACGTTTGTAGTCGTGAATAATCAGCATTTTGCTGATGTGTGCACCTTCACAGGTGATAAGTTCGATACTCTCCGCTAACCAAATAATGGTCAATTAATTTAATTTCCATATGAATTAGCCAACTTTATGTTATTCATCCACGGCACTCGCCGATATAAAAATCATCTAATAAATTTATAATGTAAAAGAATATCAAAACATGAAGTGCTTTATTATCCTGACGCGAGAAGTGGAGTAGGTCAAGTACAATGACATAACTTTGGACGGACAACCTTGATAATCCATTGACGATCCATTGGCACACGAATGTGTGAACGGGAGGGAATATGGCCAAAACACAGCCCGATCGTATTGCGATCAAGCGACAGCTACGCTTGTGGGGCAGTGTGAACTGACGACTGATGAACTTTATAGACTAATATTATTTTCCAGGAACTTTAAGTATTTATTCTCGTTATGTTGGAGAGGAGAGAGGATTACCAAGATCCCACGACCCGAATGCGACGTAGCTTATGCCGGCAAATGGTGCCTAAACATAGGACGCCTCTCCCTCGGCCCAAGTCCCTGTCTGGACTCGGGCACTAATATGCCCACGTCACACATTCAAAAATAAAACTTAAAAGGACTTTGAAAAAATTATTGTGGTAGATAATAAAACTAACAAGGAAGAACGCTATAGTCGAGTACCTCGACTATCAGATACCCGTTACTCTGCTAAAGGGACCAAAGGGAAATGGAGATATGCAAGCCGCAAAGCGAGGTTGAAGTACGCCACCTACCGGCGGTAGACAGACTTAAGCGTTATGGGCGTTAGAGTGGGCGTGGCAACATTTTTTTTTGGATCAATCGATAGGTATTGACGAGAACAATACATTCCAGTTAAAATCTAATCTTTATCTAGCATGAAAACTGTGGGCGCCACAGGCTTGGGCGGTTTGTGGGCGTTAGAGTGGGCGTGGCATATTCGAACAACAAACTTGCGCTGCGTACAAGGCTACGGAATCTAAATCTGAAATCCCAATTTTCTATCTTTGATAGTTTCCGAGATATCCGCGTTCATACTTATGATTTTTTGAAGTTTGTAAGCGGTTTGTGGCCGTTAAAGTGGGCGTGGCAATTTTTTATGTCAATCGATAGGTATTGTTGAGAACAATTCCTTTCAGTTTAAATTTTTACTCTAGCATCAAAACTGTAGGAGCCACAGTTTTTGGCGGTTTGTGGGCGTTAGAGTGGGCGTGGCAGTCTACTGAAACAAACATGCGCTGCGTAAGGAGCTTAGGAATCTGCACGCCAAATCTCAATAGCCTAGCTCTCATAGTTTCCGAGATCTCAGCGTTCATCCGGACAGACAGACGGACAGACGGACAGACGGACATGGCTAGATCGACTCGGCTAGTGATCCTGATCAAGAATATATATACTTTATGGGGTCGGAAACGCTACCTTCTGCCCGTTACATACTTTCCGACGAATCTAGTATACCCTTTTACTCTGCGAGTAACGGGTATAAAAACATTTACAAGCTTTGTACAGTCCAAAAAAATTTTGGAGTCGTACTAAAATTGTGTGAATTTAGGGCAGATCACACCATTAACATAATTTGAACATTAAAGTTTTTTGAGTCATACATTTTAAGGTTACCGTTTAAATGCTAAAGTGATCATGCCTCCTTATCCAAACAAATCCAAGTAAATGTTGAATATATATATCTTCTTATAAACCGACAATGAATGCTTTAATGAATATGCCGAACAACGCCGTGGAATAAACGCACAAAGAAAAGACGGCATCCAACTGAGCTTCTTTAAACCAGTTTCTTAAGCTTAAAGTGTTATGAGTGGGCGACGTAATGTAATGACACTTCTTGGATATTCCCTCGAAAAAAAAATGAACTCAGATCGGTTTAACTAATTGCATGATTTGTAGCGTGTAACGTTCGTCTGAAGTGTATTGAATCGAAGGGTCTGTACTTGCGGGGCACGCTATATGGTCCGGCACTAACTCGTCGGCTTTGGGGGTGTTGTTCTTGCTTTATACTGACCCTGACACTGACTACACATTATTATTAACAGACTAAGAATTGAGCGTGCTTGCGACAAAATTATAAGTTAGTTAACTAAACCGGAAGAAATATAAATAAATTCGGAAAAATTAGAATTTAAAGACACAAGAAAAGAAAAGAAAGAGAGAAATCTTAAAGCAGCGAAGACACGGATGTTGTTGTGCTCGCATGTTGCCCACCCTACCTATGATCATTGCCGCAAGAGCATGGCTCTGGTGACCCCTTCTGCACCCTACGACCGAGAAAACATCAGCTGAGTTCAGTAAATTTTGGAATTTAAGCTTCCATTTTTATAACAAATTCAAGGAAAGAAAACATAATGAATAGTAATTCCGTAATAGTAATTCATGATAATGTAATGGGTATAAAAATAATGATAATGTTTAAGCAATAGTATATAATCTTAATTATGAGAACATATATAAGGGGTTTTTGTAAGCTGAGGGCGGTTGTTTCAAAGTTTAGAATTTTTAATTCGTTTCAGGGTAAGATATTAATTTAATTTGTTTGGTTTAATTTAATTAGGATTAATAAAATAATATTTTTTTTGATAAAATTACAAAATCAAATTCAAGTTAATTCTCTTTAGGTACTTAATATTTGTAAGATAATATTTTCGTTAATTTAATGCTTCATTAGATTCGGGTTTCATTTATTTTTTTATTTTTTTTGGCAGTTCAAATAAAAGTCTTGTTTAGTTTTCAAAAGATAAAGGTGGATATAGGAAATAACCATTTAGTTTTCAAACTCACGGCAACTTTTCCACCGACGAAAGATCGATCTCCCGACGCAGGTGTGCTGTAAAAAGATTATGGCGTTTTGCACCATAGGGTTAAAGTAAACTCAAGAATATATTTTGAAAACAATTTAAAGGGAAACTTTCTTGCCAATTTATCCCGATTCTTTAGAGGCGCTAAATTGTTATTTAAGTTTAGGTAGTATCTACAATAACCTAATTAAGATTCGCTCCATTATATTTTAAAATTTCCATAGATCTTTTTCTTTTTTTTTTTTTTTTGGGGTTCACTGTGGTTGCAGGTTAAATATGCTCGCCATTGGGTAAAGTGATTTGGTTGATTGCCAGAGATAATACAAAGAAATAGCAGAGGGTTAAACCTCGTTAAAATTTGCGCCTTTGTGCATTGGGGTAAGGCTGCTGCTGATGTGTATGTGTGGCCTAGAGATTTCCCGCGGTGTAGCTGCGTAAGTGTGCGCCAAAAGATTACACGTCCATGTGTATAAGTAGCTGCTCGTAAATGCGCGCATGTGAAAAAGGGTTAGCTGCGCATGCGTATTCGGTGCTCCTCGGTGCAGGCGTCGATTTCGGAGGTACCAGGTTATGTACGCATGCAGCTATGGGGGTGCTCCTCGGTACATGCACGTGGGTTTTGCGGTGGTACCTGGTTTACATGCTCCTGATCTCGTCGACTTTACATACTGCTAACTGGGCACAACCTTACGATTGTGCCCCGAAGACGTTTTGGGGGTTTTAGGGCTTTTTCGGGCCGTTGCCGACAGGAATCCCGCCAATCCAACCAAAAAAAAAATAATATAACTTGCTGTTGGCCTGCTGGTCGAAACCCTCTCGTATAGCCGGGACGACGCTAAGTTTTTCCACTTCAGCTGCCTGAGACATGGGCGGGGGTTAGACACAGAAAGAAAAACCAATTCGCCGGGAAACTTACTCGGTCTAAGCTTTGGCGGGAGTTTTATTTTTTTTTAATTTAAATTTTTCACTATCGAATCGCAATACTTGCGAGATGCACGCGTACCCGAGTTAAAGTTTCGAACTTGTTTGGGACTGGGAACTTAATTTTTTAGTGCATGTGCACGCCGCGACTGCTCGATTGAAAAGAAATAGAACGGAACCGGGTAATATCGGTCTAGGCTGCCAGCGGAAATGCATCGCAGCCGGTAATCACGCCATATTGGTAATTAAGCTTTCCAGAGCTCCCCTGGTACAGCTGATCATGACAGCTCAGGACAGTTGGCATCCCCAAAAAAAAATACTAACTAAGCTGGGCTTACTAACATCTGTAGTTTGAAACCAAGCATAACAGCGCTACCCTAGTACAGCTGATTACTATCGCCACGGTCAGTTGTCATCTCAAAAAAAAAATACTAAGCCAGGCTTACTAATATTTATGGTTTGAAACTAAGCTAAGCTCAACAAAAACCTAAAAAAAAATATTTTTCTGGCCGAACTAAAAAAAAGAAAATTTCCGTTGCTTCAGTCGCCGCTACAAAGCCCCCCCGAAAAATCAGGCTAGGGTATATCCTTTATGATGCCTTAGACTGATAACGACTGAAGGCACGTTACTGGCGGATATCTTTCGCATGATATGTGCCTAATAAACGTCCTTGTAAGTCTTCTAGTTCGTAATAAGCGTTTTCTAGCTTCTTCCGAACTCTTGCTTTCACAAACGAAGGACCGAACTTGGCATTATAGCCTGTCTGAAAACAGCTTTGTTTGAAATTTCGACGAAATACTTCTTGACCTTCGGCAAAGGACACGATTCGAGATCGAAGATTATACCGTTTCTCGTTCTCATCGTGCTTTTCCTGCATTCGCTGACAAGCTTTATTACGAACAATGTCAAAAGAATCTTCCCGATTAAATTTTAAGGATCGATCATCTAATAAGTTTAATTTCCTTAACAACGAGTAAGTGGAACCGGAGGTAATCATGTGCTGGCCGAAAACCATGTAGTATGGAGAGGTACCTATACTAGCATGAACCGATGATCTTAAAGCACAACATATCCTACTTAGATACTCGTCCCAGTCCTTCTGATCAGGACGCAAATAAGCCCTAATTGCAGAGATTACAGAACGATTTACGCGCTCAGACGCGTTAGCCTGGGGCGAATGCACTGCAGTCAGTGTGTGAGTAACACCGTACTGTTGCATAAGCTTCTGAAAAGCATGAGAGCGAAATTGCGAACCGTTGTCGGATAACACCGTTTCCGGAGCTCCATACGCCATAAACAACTCCCCTTCAAGGTATTTTATAACAACACTAGTTTCAATCTTTCGAACTGCTTTTAGAAACACATACTTGGAAAAATGATCTAAAACGATGAAAATACCAATGTTCCCACTTCTTGACCTAGGATAAGGTCCAAGGAAGTCAATAAAAAGACGTTGGAAAAATCGCTGACTTTCAGGGGCTTTTCCTAAGGGAGGACGCAGTACGAAATTTGGAGGTTTTGTGGTTTTACACACTTCACAGGCATTTATATAAGTCTTTATATCCGACACAAGGCCAGGCCAGAAATAGTATCGCCTCACTCTCTCAATCGTTTTGTGTATGCCACAGTGTGACGACAAAGGGCGCACGCGAAAGGATTTCGGGCACTAATTCTCTGGGTATCCACAGCTTCCACGCATACTCATCGTGAACTTGCTCTCCTGTCAAGTGTTCGGCTTTGCGATAAACGTAACCGCTGTCGGTCTTGAGATCGGGAAAACTAGCTTGGTTTGCCGCTACTTTCTCTACTAGATCAACATACTCAGCGGACTTAAAATGTTTCGAACTAAGATCAACGAGCAACCCTTCACGCAAGTCTAAGGCGGCTACTGTATCCTCGTTAACGCGAGACAATGAATCGGGAACTATGTTAAGGGATCCCTTACGATGTTCAATATCGAAACTATACCTCTGCAGCGCTAACGCCCATCGAGCTAAGCGAGAATTTAGGTCATGATTAGACATTAACCATTTCAAAGAAGCGTGGTCGGTTATGATTTTAAATTTATGTCCTTCCACATAGGCCCTAAAATTTTTAAGAGCTACAATCGCTGCTAGGCATTCTTGTTCAGTGACCGTATAGTTACGCTGAGCCTTGTTCAATTTCTTCGAAATAAACGCAATCGGACGCTCGTCTCCTTCCTCAGAGACTTGTACTAAAACGGCACCTACACCGGTTTTGCTTGCATCGCAATGTATTGCAAATGGTTTATAAAAATCGGGACTACATAAAACCGGAGCCTCACTAAGACATCGTTTTAACTGTTCAAAAGCTTTAATCGCCTCATCAGTCAAACTAAACCTCCGTTTCGTGGTCATCAAATCAGTCAGAGGAGCGGATAGTGATGCAAAATTTGGAACAAACTTGCGGTACCACCCACACAAACCCATAAAACTTCTCAAGCTACGCAGAGTCCTGGGTAGCGGAAAATTCGTGATGGCAGTCACCTTTTCAGGATCGGTGCGTATTCCGCCGTCACCTATTATATGGCCTAAATAGCGCACACGCAGCATGCAGAAATGACTTTTGCCAATATTGATTGTCAAACCGGCACGCCTTATGTGAAGAGCTACCTCTCTGAGTACTTCGAGATGCCTTTCAAAACTAGCAGAAATTACCAATAAATCGTCTAAGTAAATGAACACCTCGTTCCTGAGATGAGCCGGGACGACCTTGTCCATCAACCGCGACATTGTGCTCGTGGCGTTGCACAGACCGAACGGCATGACTTTAAATTGGTAGAGGGGTCTACCAGGAACTGTGAACGCCGTCTTGTCTCGAGATGCAACATCTAAAGGCACCTGCCAATAAGCATCCTTAAGATCAAGACTAGATATGTACTCTGCCCTAGGCAAACGGCTTAAAATGCCACTAATTTGGGGAAGTGGGTATGCATCCTTTTCGGTTAAACTGTTTACCTTACGACAATCGAGACAAATTCTAACTTTTCCAGGTTTTGTCACCATTACGATTGGAGAAGACCAAGCACTTTCTGACTCCTCTATCACCCCCAATTGTATCATTCTATCGATCTCGGCGTACATAGCCTTTTCTACAGCGGGAGAAACAGGGAAATGTCGTTGTTTTATTGGCTTAGCCATGCCCACATCGATCGAATGCACAATCAAATTGGTCTTGCCGAGACCTTCTTGAGTAAAAGAGGGAAAACAACTGATTACATTCATTAGTTTGGCTCTCTCAGCCTCGGACAAATCATGTTGATCGGTTTCGACCTTTCCGTTACTATCGGTAGACTCTAGCTCGGAAATATTTAAACATTTTGGAAGCAGATCGAACAGCCTCCAGAAATCTATTCCCAAATACAAATCTTGCTTCAGTGAGGGTATTATGTAAATCGTCAATGGATTTTTGACGTTATTATATTCAACGTCCAATTTTAATCGTCCTACTATCTGTTGAGATCTTCCATCTGCAGTAGCTGCATTAGCTGTTATCGTTTTGTAATCGTACTTGTCTAATACTTCACAAGCTAACTGTCCTCCAACACAACTAATCGCTGCGCCAGAATCTAATAATCCATAAACAGTACGATTGAGAAGACGAATTGGCAAGAATGGCCGAGGATCCTTACGCCTTTCAGAAAGAGAGCTGAGGTACGCTACCCCGAGTTTACATTCCCTAACATTCTTCCAAAATTCTTTTATTCGCTTCGAACTACGAGATTTAACCTGTTCCAACTCAGGTGTGTGGTCAACGGTCGTGATAGCCACGGTTTTTAATTCTGGGATTTTGCTGTGTAGCAAAGGACTAGCAGATAATTTTTGTTCGTCAGGGAGGGTGAGTGACACAACTGTGGCTGCGTCATCTATTCGTCGGTCATTGTTGCTTGACTTCGAACGGTGATCGAAGCCTTCTGTCTGAATGGCGACTTCGACATGCAGGTTTTGTAGTTTTTTGAACACTTACTACAATTCGGTTTGTATGTGTTGGCTGTTCCACAGCCGTAACAAAAGATTCGTCTCTCAGATACACAGTCCTGATATCGGTGCCCTTCCTTGCGACAGTTCCAACATAACAGAGAAAAAGCCTCAATATCCACCTCATTTTCGGATTCTATTTCTGTTTCCATGTTTTCTTGTTCTTTATTTAGCTCGGAGACTTCCCGCTTGAATAGAGACCCTCGAGCGTATCCTGAATATCGTTTAATATCGGCCAAAAAGTCTTCACGTCGACGACAAATCTCTCTTAATTCCGAAACTGATCTAATCTCGATATTTAAAAGTTCATGTCTAATTTCGGGACGTAGGTTGTTCTTAAGAACCCGTACTAATTTATGCGGCGTCCATGGAACTTCTAGCTGATCAACTAGTCCTGATATAGTCTCATAAAAGCAATCGAAAGTTTCATTTGGCTTTTGCTTAGTGTTCCTTATCAGTTCCTCTATATCTCCATCATCCCTACTTGGTCTAAACTGTTGACGTAAGGCTGCACAAAATGCATCCCAGACAACTTCACCGTGTGCTTTGTGATATCGCCAATAAAACTCGTTGGCTTTCCCTTCAAAAAGCACGCTTGCATTTTTACAAAGTACCGTGAAATTTCCTTCTAACGTTTCCTTTGTGAGTGTCTCTACTCTGTATATAAAATTGTCAACAGACACCCCTACTCCAGAATATTTAATTTTCCATCCATTAAGTATATGCACAACTTTATCCGGTCGGTTTAGCAAATCAGTCGTGGTGCTTCTTTGAAAACCTGGAGAGACCGTAAGAAGCCGGGAATTTTCTAGTGGTTCATTCGTTAAATCGGACTGACTATTCATACTTTCTATGCTTCGAGCAGCAGGTTGTTGAATGTTACCATTGCTACTAATTTGTGACGCCAAAGCTCTTGTTATACTGTCTGTCAATGAACTTTCAATCAATTCTGTCACTTTTTCCGAAAGGGTAGAGAGTAGTCTCCGCTCCATAGCAAGTAAAGTCATAGCGTTAGCGGTTATGAAGCCCGCCGCATTATTACTGCAATTTGTATTAACTCCTGATGTGGAAGGTCCCTCATCCGTTGCTGGTGTATCCCTACTCTCTAAAGGCTGCTTACTTTTTGATCGACTGCGAGTTTGTAGCCCTGAGCTATCAAGTGGCTTAACGACTGCAGGCCTACAAGCTGATTTGCATACTGGACATTGTGCGCTTTTCTTAAAATGCGCTTCTATGCACTTCCTATGAAATTCATGTTGACACGAGGTTACGAAAATTTCGGCGACGGTAATATCGGATTTACATAACGGACAAATTGTAGCTGGGCCACTTTCTGCCCCCTTATTCGGCGATCGGTCCACACCCATAATGCACACCGATAAAAAAGTATTCTCAGGACAATTTCAAGAAAACAATTCTTACGCCAACGTTAACCAACTACAACCAAAGTTTTAACCAAATAAGAGTGTTTATGTTTCTATAAACAAAAATTGTAAAAACAAAAAAAAAGTATATACGGAAACGATATTTCTTGTTTCTATAAACAAAATTTTAAACTCAAAAAAATATATATATACGGAAACGATATTAACTGAACTCCTTGCTAGATGTCCTACGAGTCGAGGGTGTTTTTTTCTTTTTTTTTAAGTTTCTCTGAAATTATTGAAATTACAGAAATAAAAAATTGTTTAGGCTTTATAAAAACCTCTTTCAAAAAAATACAAAAGGAGAAAAGTAGTTACTTTCTTATTTCGGACAGCGGACAGCGACCTGTTCAAAACATTTTCGCATGTATTCCAGCCTATGAAAAGGGAATCTAATACTTCAGAAAAATGATAAAAAAAAGATGGCCACTAACTATTTGTGGATACGGCACTGCTTTAAAGTAATGCCAGTATTTTCCGAACAGTTAAATTAATGTCTATCTTTAATTTACAGAGCATAGTTAGTTCAACGACTTGGTATTTTAAGCTGGGACAGAAGACCTAAATTGATTTTTTGGATTTTCTGTTTTCCTCAGACTAATAGCCACCTCATCATCTCTTCTAGATTTAGGAAAATTCTTTAGTTAGCTTATAATTCCGGACAGCTTTGAATACTTATATTCAGAAAGCATGTTTTCCAAGAAATAAAAATTTAAGGAAAGAATTTTTTTATAAGAAAATAAGAAATAAAGTTTTAAAGAAATTGAATTTATCTACCAGTGAGTCTTAATGAATAAAAATTACTCAGTAAGGCCCCAACACGTTGAGCGCCACTTTTTCTTATTAATAATAATGAATTATAACTGTAGCGTGTAACGTTCGTCTGAAGTGTATTGAATCGAAGGGTCTGTACTTGCGGGGCACGCTATATGGTCCGGCACTAACTCGTCGGCTTTGGGGGTGTTGTTCTTGCTTTATACTGACCCTGACACTGACTACACATTATTATTAACAGACTAAGAATTGAGCGTGCTTGCGAGAAAATTATAAGTTAGTTAACTAAACCGGAAGAAATATAAATAAATTCGGAAAAATTAGAATTTAAAGACACAAGAAAAGAAAAGAAAGAGAGAAATCTTAAAGCAGCGAAGACACGGATGTTGTTGTGCTCGCATGTTGCCCACCCTACCTATGATCACCTGCCGCAAGAGCATGGCTCTGGTGACCCCTTCTGCACCCTACGACCGAGAAAACATCAGCTGAGTTCAGTAAATTTTGGAATTTAAGCTTCCATTTTTATAATAAATTCAAGGAAAGAAAACATAATGAATAGTAATTCCGTAATAGTAATTCATGATAATGTAATGGGTATAAAAATAATGATAATGTTTAAGCAATAGTATATAATCTTAATTATGAGAACATATATAAGGGGTTTTTGTAAGCTGAGGGCGGTTGTTTCAAAGTTTAGAATTTTTAATTCGTTTCAGGGTAAGATATTAATTTAATTTGTTTGGTTTAATTTAATTAGGATTAATAAAATAATATTTTTTTTGATAAAATTACAAAATTAAATTCAAGTTAATTCTCTTTAGGTACTTAATATTTGTAAGATAATATTTTCGTTAATTTAATGCTTCATTAGATTCGGGTTTCATTTATTTTTTTATTTTTTTTGGCAGTTCAAATAAAAGTCTTGTTTAGTTTTCAAAAGATAAAGGTGGATATAGGAAATAACCATTTAGTTTTCAAACTCACGGCAACTTTTCCACCGACGAAAGATCGATCTCCCGACGCAGGTGTGCTGTAAAAAGATTATGGCGTTTTGCACCATAGGGTTAAAGTAAACTCAAGAATATATTTTGAAAACAATTTAAAGGGAAACTTTCTTGCCAATTTATCCCGATTCTTTAGAGGCGCTAAATTGTTATTTAAGTTTAGGTAGTATCTACAATAACCTAATTAAGATTCGCTCCATTATATTTTAAAATTTCCATAGATCTTTTTCTTTTTTTTTTTTTTTTTGGGGTTCACTGTGGTTGCAGGTTAAATATGCTCGCCATTGGGGAAAGTGATTTGGTTGATTGCCAGAGATAATACAAAGAAATAGCAGAGGGTTAAGCCCCGTTAAAATTTGCGCCTTTGTGCATTGGGGTAAGGCTGCTGCTGATGTGTATGTGTGGCCTAGAGATTTCCCGCGGTGTAGCTGCGTAAGTGTGCGCCAAAAGATTACACGTCCATGTGTATAAGTAGCTGCTCGTAAATGCGCGCATGTGAAAAAGGGTTAGCTGCGCATGCGTATTCGGTGCTCCTCGGTGCAGGCGTCGATTTCGGCGGTACCAGGTTATGTACGCATGCAGCTATGGGGGTGCTCCTCGGTACATGCACGTGGGTTTTGCGGTGGTACCTGGTTTACATGCTCCTGATCTCGTCGACTTTACATACTGCTAACTGGGCACAACCTTACGATTGTGCCCCGAAGACGTTTTGGGGGTTTTAGGGCTTTTTCGGGCCGTTGCCGACAAAAAATCCAGCCAATCCAACCAAAAAAAAAATAATATAACTTGCTGTTGGCCTGCTGGTCGAAACCCTCTCGTATAGCCGGGACGACGCTAAGTTTTTCCACTTCAGCTGCCTGAGACATGGGCGGGGGTTAGACACAGAAAGAAAAACCAATTCGCCGGGAAACTTACTCGGTCTAAGCTTTGGCGGGAGTTTTATTTTTTTTTATTTAAATTTTTCACTATCGAATCGCAATACTTGCGAGATGCACGCGTACCCGAGTTAAAGTTTCGAACTTGTTTGGGACTGGGAACTTAATTTTTTAGTGCATGTGCACGCCGCGACTGCTCGATTGAAAAGAAATAGAACGGAACCGGGTAATATCGGTCTAGGCTGCCAGCGGAAATGCATCGCAGCCGGTAATCACGCCATATTGGTAATTAAGCTTTCCAGAGCTCCCCTGGTACAGCTGATCATGACAGCTCAGGACAGTTGGCATCCCCAAAAAAAAACACTAACTAAGCTGGGCTTACTAACATCTGTAGTTTGAAACCAAGCATAACAGCGCTACCCTAGTACAGCTGATTACTATCGCCACGGTCAGTTGTCATCTCAAAAAAAAAATACTAAGCCAGGCTTACTAATATTTATGGTTTGAAACTAAGCTAAGCTCAACAAAAACCTAAAAAAAATATTTTTCTGGCCGAACTAAAAAAAAGAAAATTTCCGTTGCTTCAGTCGCCGCTACAGATTATATAAGTATAAGTATATAAGTATCAGTATATAAATATTAAAAAGTTATATAAGTATTTTAATAGCCACCATTTGGTAATAGGTAATTAAACGTAAATGTAAATCGTTGTAACAGACTTTAGTTTCAGTTAAAAGAAAATAAGTTTTGTCGCCTTCTATTAAAGTTTGTAGTACGTTTGGAAGCCCTAGAGAATCTATTCAGGGTAGATATAATTGCAATAAAATCCATCCATGCAATCTTTCCATGTTTCATAATATTTATTTAAAATAATTTAATACTCCGAATTGTGGAATATTGGCCCAAAAGCAAGCCCTTTTTCATGATTTCTTAAAATAATAGAATATTTTAAGCCTATATGAATTGGTACATTTTAGATACATGTTTGCTTAGTAATATAAAAAAAAACATTTCAATTATATCAGAAGCTCTCCTTCTGCGACCTTTTTATCGGAGGCTCAAAAAAAAGTACCCATCCGGTGAACATGATAACTGCTGACAGGATCACCAGACAATTATAATGTACATTTTGTATGTCAAAACATACTGCTTCAACGAGAGAATCGGACGCATTTAGCAGAACAACATGATAACAGATTACTGATCAGTGATCAAGTTTGTTCTGCGGACGATCATGATACATAATGACGACGAAACTGTTAAATATTTACACGAAAAACTCCCCCATGATATTAAAATGTTTTATATGATGATGACCAGCTTGCTTACATTTTTTATGATTTTTATACCCGTTACTCGTAGAGTAAAAGGGTATACTAGATTCGTCGGAAAGTATGTAACAGGCAGAAGGAAGCGTTTCCGACCCTATAAAGTATATATTTTCTTGATCAGGATCACTTGCCGAGTCGATCTAGCCATGTCCGTCTGTCCGTCTGTCCGTATGACCGCTGAGATCTCGGAAACTATAAGAGCTGTAGAGCTGGGATTAGGCATGCAGATTCCTAAGATTCCTGCGCAGCGCAAGTTTGTTTCAGTAGAGTGCCACGCCCACTCTAACGCCCACAAACCGCCCGAAACTGTGGCTCCTACAGTTTTGATGCTAGACTAAAAATTTTAAATGAAATGTAATGTTCTCATCAATACCTATCGATTGACCCAAAAGTTTGCCACGCCCACTTTAACGCCCACAAACTTCAAAAAATCGTAAATATGAACGTGGATATCTCGGAAACTATAAAAGATAGAGAACTGGGATCTCAGATTTAGATTCCGTAGCCTTGTACGCAGCACAAGTTTGTTACGCGAATGTGCCACGCCCACTCTAACGCCCACAAGCCGCCCAAGCCTGTGGCGCCCACAATTTTCACGCTAGGTAAAAAAATTTAACTGAAATGTATTGGTCTCGTCAATACCTATCGATTTAGGTAGGTGGCGCATTTAAGTCTCGTTTTGCTGCTTGCATATCTCCATTTCCCTTTGGTCCCTTAAGCTGAGTAACGGGTATCTGATAGTCGAGGTACTCGACTATAGCGCTCTCCCTTGTTTTCGATATAGTCACCTTCATAAAATCATTAAAAATATAAGCAAAATGATTTTTGAAATATTCTTTTTGCAGTTACTATTATTATTGTTTGAAGAAACTTTTTGCATCAAAAAATTTAAGTTTTCAAGACGAGGAAAAAAATTTAATAAGTAGATTTTCACACAAATTCGACCCTTTCAATAAGTACTAAATGGGTTAAGAAAAATATTGTATCATTCAAACGGCATTTAAACTACCTTATCATTGATGACAAAGTTTACAAGAAGTAAGTTCAAATTATGAGTATGTTTAACTTTTGTTTCGTCAAAATACTTATGCCGACCAGTGTACACATATTATATATGGAAAATATAAGCCTTTAAATTCAACCTTTTTATACACTTGCAGAGGGTATAATGATTTCAGTCAGAAGTTTGCAACGCAGTGAAGGAGACGTTTCCGACCCCATAAAGTATATATATTCTTGATCAGCATCACTAGACGAGTAGATCTAGCCATGTCCGTCTGTCCGTCCGTTTCTACGCAAACTAGTCTCTCAGTTTTAAAGCTATCGGGCTGAAACTTTCCCAAATGTCTTATATCTTTTGCAGGTAGTATATAAGTCGGAACCAGCCGGATCGGACAACTATATATTATAGCTCCCATAGGAATAACCGGAAAAAAAAATGTTAAAAAATTATATCTTTGGTGTTTTTTAACATATTACCTCCTTTCCTTGGAAATAACATTTTTTAATTAGTTTTAAATTTCGAATTAAATTTTATCAAAATCGGACGACTATATCATATAGCTGCCATAGGAACGATCGTAAAATTGGTGGGAAAATAGTATGAAACAAATTATAGCTTCGGTGTTCCTTAACATATAACCTCCTACGCTTGGAAATAACATTTTTTAATTAGTTCTGAATTTCGAATTTAATTTTATCAAAATCGGACGACTATATCATATAGCTGCCATAGGAACGATCGTAAAATCGGTGGGCAAATAATATGAAACAAATTATAACTTCGGTGTTTTTTAACATATAACCTCCTACGCTTGGAAATAACATTTTTATACCCTTGCAGAGGGTATATTGATTTCAGTCAGAAGTTTGCAACGCAGTGAAGAAGACGTTTCCGACCCCATAAAGTATATATATTCTTGATCAGCATCACTAGACGAGTCGATCTAGCCATGTCCGTCTGTCCGTCCGTTTCTACGCAAACTAGTCTCTCAGTTTTTAAGCTATCGGGCTGAAACTTTTCCAAAAGTCTTATATTTTTTGCAGGTAGTATATAAGTCTGAACCAGCCGGATCGGACAACTATATCTTATAGCTCCCATAGGAATAATCGGAAAAAAAAATTTTACAAAATTATATCTTTGGTGGTTTTTAGCATATAACTTCCTAAGCTTGGAAATTACATTTTTTAATTAGTTTTGAATTTCGAATTTAATTTAATCAAAATCGGACGACTATATCATATTGCTGCCATAGAAACGATCGGGAAATTGGTGGAAAAATAATATGAAACAAATTATAGCTTCGGTGTTTTTCAACATATAACCTCCAACGCTTGGAAATAACATATTTTAATTAGTTATGAATTTCGATTTTAATTTTATCAAAATCGGAAGACTATATCATATAGCTGCCATAGGAACAATCGGAAAATTGGTAGGAAAATAATATGAAACAAATTACAGCTTCGGTGTTTTTTGACATATAACCTCCAACGCATGGAAATAACATTTTTTAATTAGTTCTGAGTTTCGAATTAATTTTATCAAAATCGGAAGACTATATCATATAGCTGCCATAGGAACGATCGGAAAATTGGTGGGAAAATAATATGAAACAAATTATATCTTTGGTGTTTTTTAGCATATAACCTCCTAAGCTTGGAAATAACATTTTTTAATTAGTTTTGAATTTCATATTAAAATTTATCGAAATCATAGGAACGATCGGAAAATTGGTGGTATAGCTTCGGTGTTTTTCAACATATAACCTTCTACGCTTGGAAATAACATTTTATTATAAAGTTCTGAATTTCGAATTTAATTTAATCAAAATCGGACGACTATTTCATATAGCTGCCATAGGAACGATCGGAAAATTGGTGGGAAAATAATATGAAACAAATTATAGCCTCGGTGTTTTTTGACATATTATCTTATACTATTGGGAATATCATTTTTTGAGTTTTTAAATTTAATAATTATAGCTGCAAGGGTATATAAGCTTCAGCTTGCCGAAGCTAACTTCCTTTCTTGTTTTTTTTGATATCCCGCCAAACTAGCTTTTTTCCAAAAGTCGTTAAACAAAAGTTTTCTATCTTGAGCTTCTTAATACACCCATAAAGTCCCCAAGACCTTAAAACCAAAAAGGGGTTCATACAAACCCACAAACAAGGAGACAAACATTTTCATTTTGAATAAGCCACCAAAATCTTGTTTTTCAAATAACTTTTCTTAGTAAGAATAAAACTAGGCTCATAGCCGTGGGCATTTGTTTACACCGGCTCCAACAGTTTTAATTTTCTACATTTTTACCGCTCTTTCTCCCAAACCAATTGAGATTTCCAAAGACTTGGTATGCAATCTTCTTAGTTTTGGCATTATCTTCTATTCGTTACGATCAGACCATCACAGCAGATTTTCAATTCTGCGGCTATATATAGTAGTCGCCTTTGCACACTCTCCTGTTGCGCTTCGCCACAGTGATATATATTCTTGATCAGGATCACCAGCCGAGGCAATCTAGCTAAGTCTGTCTGTCCGTCCGTATGAAAGCTGAGATCTCGGAATCTGTAAGAGCGAGAAAGTTGGGACTTGGCATGTAGATTCTTATTTAACAGGGTGCTACGCCCACTCTAACGCCCACAAACCGCTCAAGTTGTGGCTCCTACAGTTTTAATGCTGGAATAAACATTTTAACTGAAATGTAATGTTCCCATCAATACCTATCGATTGACCGAAAAAACACAACCGCTCAAAACTGTGGAGGCCACAGCTTTCAAACTGGAAAAAAAATTTCACCTGGAATGTATTTGGTTCTTCAATACCTATTGATTAACCCAAAAAAAGTTTGCCACGCCCACTCTACCGCCCACAAACGCCCTTATTTTTTAATATTTAAAAAAATTTACATGAAATTTTGATTTTATTATCAATACACATTTTCATTCCAAAAATGATTCAAGTAAGACCATTCATTAAAAAGTTATAACCAAACAATAATAAATAATCAGCAGATTCAATAGGGTGCGAGAGGGATGGAGACGTATTCATAAAGCAAAACACTTATGCGGCGGGTTAGTGAAATCTCGTTAACAGCCTATAGGAATGGTGACGCTTTTTTATTAGCTGAGTAACGGGTATCTGATAGTCGAGGCGTTCAGCAGGACAAACGTAATTGCTGATTTCGTTATACATTACGTTAGCTGTAGATATTATTTCTACTATTCTTAATCTGTTTTTGCGGAGCTCGCGCAACACGAGTCCGCTCGCTACGCCATAATTTATTATAATAAATGGAAAATTAAATATAAATTATCTAAGTATATTCTGAATTAAACTTTTTTTTAAACTAAAATAGTATATTTTTTAGACCACAAAAAAAAACATTAAATTTAATGTCTAATGAATAGCACTTGAAACCACACTCTCCCCTTTAAGTGCCACTGTAGCAACAAAAAAGGTTAAAGTTGCAAGTTTTTGTATACTTTTATTTTTTAAAATAACATTAACTGTATGTTTCAATAAGCCTGGAGTTTTTTTAACACAGTTAATCAAGGAAGAATGTATGAGATCTATAACAGGATGGTGCATTGGCTTATTATTTGCTACTTCGTATTCGTTTATGTTCTGCAATGGCCGCCAGGTAGAGCATCCGCTTGCCGACTTGGATTTCAAACCCCACCAGACTACAATTACCATGAACTTTACTGTGGTGGGCTTACCCGGCAATGAAAAGTAAACGGTGGTAAATGTGGAGAGTGCGGAGACACGTGGGATTTTCCGGAACCGCGGCCCCATGAATATGGTGGCCAATGGGGACAAGGTTTAACAGTGCGGAGTTTTTTGCCTGGTTCCATAATAAAGATTCGAGTAGAATTACTGCTAGACATCCGCTTTTATCCCAGAAATGGAAGTCGCATATATGAAATTAAGGCACGGTTACCTAATAGGCGTATTTACAAAAACAATTTCATGTATAAGGTAAATATAGAGTATTACAGATTTTACATGTGACCAATGTGTTCTGCAATGGACCCATTGGGTGTGGCCCACAAGAGGAATTTCATTCGTGCTCGGATATTGCCCTCATTAAAAAGGGGAGTACTTATGTTGGACCCAGTCGATCCTCATATCCAAGACCTACACAAACTAAAAAAAGAAGGCCAACAATCACGGAAACAAATTCAGTAATAAGTCATAGTGAAACTCTTTGGTATACTATTATTATTTCGCTGGTATTGATTTTTATAGTTTTCATTTTTGCCGTAGGAATATGAAACATATTCAATAATAACAAAATAATGTGTAGTAACAAATGCATTACACCAGTTTACAAAAAACAAGGAAGAACGCTATAGTCGAGTGCCTCGACTATCAGATACCTGTTACTCAGCTAAAGGGACCAAAGGGAAATGGAGATAAGCAAGCAGCAAAGCGATATTGAAATGCGCCACCTACCGGCGGTAGACAGATTTAAGCGTTATGGGCGTTAGGGTGGGCGTGGAAAATTTCAATCGATAGGTATTGACGAGACCAATACATTTCAGTTAAAATTTTGTATCTAGCATGAAAATTGTGGGCGCCACAGGCTTGGGCGGCATGTGGGCGTTAGAGTGGGCGTGGCATATTCGCGTAACAAACTTGCGCTGCGCACAAGGCTACGGTATCTAAATCTGAGATCCTAATTCTCTATCCTTGATAGTTTCCGAGATATCCACGTTCATAATTACGATTTTTCTACACAAACTAGTCTCTCACTTTTAAAGCTATCGGGCTGAAACTTTCCCAAAAGGCTTTTTTTCTTTAGCAGGTAGTACATAAGTCGGAACCAGCCTGATCGGACAACTATATCTTATAGCTCCCATAGGAATAATCGGAACAAAAAAGGTTTTAAAAAAATTATTTCTTTGGTGTTTTTTAACATAAAAACTCCTACGCTTGGAAAAAGCATTTTTTAATTAGTTCTGAATTTCGAATTAAATTTTATCAAGATCGTACGACTATATTATATAGCTGCCATAGGAACGATGGGAAAATTGGTGGGATAATAATATGAATCAAATTATAACTTCGGTGCTTCTTGACATATTATCTTATACTATTGGGAATATCATTTTTTGTATTTTTCAGAATTTGGATTTCAATTTAATAATTATAACAGCAAGGGTATACAAACTTTGGCTTGCCGAAGCTAACTTCCTTTCTTGTTTATAGTAAATAAGGATACCCGTTTCTTTAAGCGTAACGATTTTTTTTTAATTCTATACGCATGTACTTAAGTCCCACCAAGGAGTTGCGTGCCCCGTTCTGCCCCGAAATTGTTTTTTTAATTCAAAGATGCACGGTATGTCACAGAATATGGGTTTTTTTCATTTTTGAATGTAAAGTGTTGGATAGCTGTTTCGGGTAGTTGTTTCGATCAGCTGTGTCTCACAGCTGCTTTAGTCAGCTGTTTTAGGCAATTGTGATTTGTTAGACAAAGTAAAATGTCAAATTAAAGGTTATTCAATACTATCTACGAAATTGACGGATACAAATGCAGCGAAAAAATGTTTCCGAAACATGTGCCTAAGAACTGTTATGCTTCGCAGCATAGCCGTTAAGCGCAGGATTTGCCGAGCGCCAATCCCTCTCTTGTGGAGATCACTCTGTAAATTAGTGTCAAAGTTTTAGTAAAAAAATACACTATGGTTCCAGACTAGTAAAAGGGAATAAAGGTAATTTTCTTCTGATGTGTTAAAATAGGTCAAGCGGCGTTCCTACAAAAGCTGCGCTCCGCGGGCACAAGGCATCACAAAAGTGAATTCATTGGTAAACGGTGAGTTGTCCGCGTGTTAGTTAGCGAAGCTTTTTATACCCGTTACTCGTAGAGTAAAAGGGTATACTAGATTCGTCGGAAAGTATGTAACAGGCAGAAGGAAGCGTTTCCGACCCCATAGAGTATATATGTTCTTGATCAGGATCACTAGCCGAGTCGATCTAGCCATGTCCGTCTGTCTGTCCGGACCAGCTAAAGGGACCAAAGGAAAATGGAGATATGCAAGCAGCAAAGAGAGATTGAAATGCGGCACCTACCGGAGGTAGACAGATTTAAGCGTTATGGGCGTTAGAGTGGCCGTGGCAAAGTTTTTTTTTGATTAATCGATAGGTATTGACAAGACCAATACATTTCAGTTTTTTTATCTAACATGAAAATTGTGGGCGCCATAGGCTTGGGCGGTTTGTGGGCGTTAGAGTGGGCGTGGCATATTCGCGTAACAATCTTGCGCTGCGCTCAAGCCTACGGAATCTAAATCTGAAAGTCCAATTATCCATCTTTGATATTTTCCGAGATATCCGCGTTCATATGTACGATATTTTGAAGTTTGTGGGCGGTTTGTGGACGTTAAAGTGGGCGTGGCAATCGATAGGTATTGATGAGAACAATACATTTCAGTTAAAATCTTTACTCTAGCATCAAAACTGTAGGAGCCACAGTTTAGGGCGGTTTGTGGGCGTTAGAGTGGGCGTGGCACTTTTCTGAAACAAACTTGCGCTGCGTAAGAAGTTTAGGAATCTGCACGCCAAATCTCGATAGCCTAGCTCTCATAGTTTCCGAGAACTCAGCGTTCATCCGGACGGACGGATAGACGGCCACGCCTACTTTATCGCCCACAAACCGCCCCCAAACTTCAAAAAATCGTAAATATGAACGTGGATATCTCGGAAACTATCAAAGATAGAGAATTGGGATCTCAGATTTAGATTCTCACGCCCACTCTAACGCCCACAAACCGCCCAAACCTGTGGCGCTCACAATTTTCATGCTAGATTAAAAGTGTTAACTGAAATGCCTATCGATTGATCAAAAAAAAGTTTGACACGCACACCCTAATGCCCACAAACCACCAAAGCCTGTGGCGCCCACAAAATTTATGGTAGAAAAAATTGTAACTGAAATGTATTGGTCTCGTCAATACCTATCGATGGACCCAAAACTGTGGCCCATGGCTTTCAGGTAGCTAGCGCATTGCAATCTCGTTTTGCTGCTAACATATCTTCATCTCCACTTGGTCTCTTAAGCTAAGTAACGGGTATATGATAGTCAAGGCACTCGACTGTATCGTTTCTCTTGTTTCAATTATTGTGAATGGCGTACTTACTCACAATTTTATTGAACCCCTATTTGTGAGTATAACATTTTTACTGCGCAGTATTTTAGTTTACTCCGTGTGTTTAATTAAATTATGATACTTTTGGTGTATACAAACTATGTGGACAAAGATCTCCTAAAAATAATAATATAATATCACTGTGGACGGCAGTACACGTAGTGGCGAAGCGCGCAAGAGAGCGTGCGAAGACAACTACTATATATAGCCGCAGAATTGAAAATCTACCATTATGGTCCGAACGAGTGATACATCAATCGAAAGGTATCGCAAAAACTAAGAAGATTGCATACCAGGATTTTCGAAATTAGATTTGTTTGGGAGAAAAAGCGGTGAAAGTGTAAAAGTAAAAATTTAGAAAATTGGAGCTGCTGGATACGGTGGCGATAAAAGCCCCCGGCTAGTTTTATTCTTACTGAGAATACGCGTCGAACTACACCTCATTTGTTGAAATCCGATGTCCCGTTCAAAAGTAATTCAAAAAATAAAATTTTCTTCTTCTTCTTAAACTAAAAATGTTTGTCCCTTTGTTTGTGGGTTTGTATGCATCCCATCTTAGTTTTAGGGTTTGGAAAACCCTGTGGGTGTATAAAGTTGCTTGAAATAGAAAACGTTTGTTCTACGACTTTTGGAAAAACCCGCTAGTTTAGCGGATAATCAAAGAAAAAAGCCAGATTTAAAATGCTTATAGTATCTTAACATCTAATGCTATCTCTAAAGAGATAATTTAATTTGCTAAATACTTTTAATACAGTAAAATTGTCTGAATATAATAGATTTAGAGTTATGACTAAAAGTTATTTTTGTAAAACCACTTTTTGACTATTTTCTCCAAATTGAGTCGAACGATTTCTTCTTAAATTTCAAATTATATAGCTCTTGAGATTCCTCAACTTTTGATCTATAACACTTTTTGCCCTAAAAATTACCGATTGGTAGATATTAAGCGATAAAAAGTGCAATTCGTTTCAGCTCCGTATAGGAAATATTTCATACTTATTGGAATAAACAAGAAAAAAACCAATTTGATGAAAAATATTCTTATTAGATTTTATCAAAGGGAAAATCTGTTATGGTTTTAGGGTCCTTTACTTGTCTGAAGCTAATCGAAATAGGAAACTTGATCTATTTGTTCTACCACTTTGGAAAAACCCGCTAGTTCGGCGGATTCTGTAAGAAACGACAGATTTCTCTTGGAATCTTGGTGGCGTTCAGCTAATATTAGGGGTCGAATCTGTCTGTTTGGTTTTTCAATAGCTTAGCCATATGGGGACGACTCGTAGTCTTGGTATTGAGGTACTTAAACTCTTGTGCAAAAAAAACTTCTGATATCAAACAAAAACACCTCTTAACGAGGTAAAAAGTAGTGGCGAACGCGCCTTTAAAAAAATTTCTGATATCAATTGTGACGAAAAATGATATTACATTCGATAAAATAAATAAACTATATTAAATTTATGTGTTCGGCAGTATGTAACAGGCATAAGGAAGCGTTTCCGACCCCATAAGGTATATATATTCTTGATCAGGATCACTAGCCGAGTCGATCTAGCCATGTCCGTCTGTCCGTCTGTCCGTATGTCCGCTGAGATCTCGGAAACTATAAGAGCTAGAAAGTTGCGATTTGGTATGAAGATTCCTGAGCTTCTTTTGCAGTGCAAGTTTGTTTCAGCAGGGTGCTACTCCCACTCTAACGCACACAAACAGCCCAAAACTGTGGCTCCTACAGTTTTAATGCTAGAATAAATTTTTTAACTGAAATGTATTGTTCTCATCAATACCTATCGATCGACCCAAAAAAGTTTATACGATCTACTAGATAAATACAATTTCTTAATTTTCTTACATTTGGCACGCTTTATCAAAATCGTACAGCTAAACCCAAGCATATTGAGTAGCAGCGTGCCGAATGTAAACAAAAACAAGGAAGAACGCTATAGTCGAGTACCTCGACTATCATATACCCGTTACTCAGCTAAAGAACCAAAGGGAAATGGAGATATGCAAGCAGCCAAGCGAGATTTAAGATTTAAGCGTTAGGGCGTTATAGTGGGCGTGGCAAATTTTTTTTAGATCAATCGATAGGTATTGACGAGACGAATACATTTCAGTTAACATTTTGTATCTAGCATAAAAATTGTGGGCGCCACAGGTTTGGGCGGTTTGTGGGCGTTATAGTGGGCGTGGCATATTCGCGTGAAAAAATTGAGCTGTGTACAAAGCTACGGATTCTAAATCTGAGATCCCGATTCTTTATCTTTGACAGTTTCCGAGATATCCACGTTCATACCTACGATTTTATGAAGTTTGTGGGCAGTTTGTGGGCGTTAAAGTGGGCGCGGCAAACTTTTTTTGGGTCAATCGATAGGTATTGATGAGAACAATGCATTTCAGTTAAAATTTTTATTCTAGCATCAAAACTTTAGGAGCCACAGTTTTGGGCGGTTTGTGGGTGTGGCACTCTGCTGAAACAAACTTGCGCTGCGAAGGAATCTCAGGAGTCTGCATGCCTAATCCCAGTATTGTAGTTTGTGAGGAGTTGAATAATTCCCCACAAATAGAAACAGCAGCAGATAGCCGGCCGCTTGCCAGATACGCGGCTAATACGCGTAGTAACGGCGCGGCGAGGAGAGCGAGAGAGTTTGGAGACCAACGAAGGAGAGCGAGAGAGTTTGGAGACCAATGAAGGAGAGCGAGAGAGTTTGGAGACCAAGGAGATCGAGAGAGAGTGGAGACTTCGCGGGCAAGGCAAGAGTGCCGTGTGCAAAAGCGGGTAACGGGACTCCACCGGACTTTGGACTCTCCCGTGAACTTTGGACCGGGAGAGGAAGTGCCACATCTCGGCGGAGGAGCGGCACACAGGCGTGCCACAAGCATCACGGGAATCAGCGGGATGGCAGCAGTGGGCGGAGCATCGATTGGAAGCGGTACGGGAACGACAAGTGGGTCATCCAGGAGGCACGGACTTTGGACCCAGAGTGGAGAGATCCAGCGGGCCGTGTGCAAAAGGGATATAACGGTTCCCGGAGGCCCTATATAAGGCCGTAGAGCGCTGGCAGCTGGATCAGTCGATCACAAGGAGTCAAACCGTCAAGATCACTCAGATACCAAAGTGAACAATCAAACAACCAGATAATCTACAAGGGAGCAGCAGCAAGTCGAGTCGCCAGAGAAGCAGCGCCGTGGGAGCCTACAAGGAGCGAGATTGCTACGTCGAGACGTTCGGGATTGGGATACCAGGAATCTCCGAATTGAGACGCAGGTAGCTGAGATCCAGAGGGCATCACACGGCTAGGTCAAGGCGGCCGATTAACCCTGTCCACAAAGTCCTGGCGTTACGCCTGGAAAGAGTATAACAAGCCAGAAGGGAGAGCGGTCGATCGGTAAGGTCTCGAGTGGAATTGTCCAGGAGCCCTACGGATTCGACTTGCGAGGTCCCGGAGCGGCGTGCCCGAACCACGAGTATAACAAGCCAGAAGGGAGAGCGGTCGATCGGTACTGTCTCGAGTGGAATTATCCAGGAGAGCCCTACGGATTCGACTTGCGAGGTCCCGGAGCGGCGTGCCCGAACCCCGAGTACCAAAAGCCACACGGAAACGTCCCGGACAAAAAGCAAAAGGGTGAGGCTAGGGTGGAACGTTCGCTTACACTAGGCGTGGAAGCGAAGTAAGGCGCGAGGCAGCTTCCTGGCGTTCCGCCTTGACTGTCCGCGCGGGCTGAGCAGAAACCCCAGTGGGACCATCCGGGACAGAGCCAGGGACAGGTGGCGGTGTGTCGAAAGGAGCGATCCTGGAGAGCGCAGCTTCTGTTCACCCTAGTCTGGGAACGGTGACGCTTCCCTAAGCCCGGTCGGCCGATACCCCTCGCGATTCCGAGTCGTTACCAGCAGTCACCAAGTCACACGTGAGAAGTGGACAGCGAGCGAGCGTCTTCAGGGGGCTGCGAGGATCTTCAGGGAGCGGCGAGGATCTTCAGGGAGCTGCGAGTATCTTCAGGGAGCTACAGGACGGGAGCACCGAGTCATCAAGGCGAGAGGTCGTCGAGTCGTTCAGGACCGTCGGAAGCACCGAAGGTCATAAGCAACGAGTCAAGGCCAACCAAGCGAATAAGACACTTGTAATAATATACCCGCAATAAAACCCTATACGAACCCGTGAATTCTGTGCTTTCTCACTGAGCTACTGGGCGGTCACGTTAATATAAATTTGTTGGGACGAACACACAATATACTGAGCTAGCCGCACGAATCTCGTAGCGAGCAGACCATAAAAATCAGTTCGTTACAAGTTTCCGAGATCTCAGCGTTCATACGGACAGACGGACAGACGGACATGGGTAGATCGACTCGTTTGGTGATCCTGATCAAGAAAATATATACTTTATAGGGTCGGAAACGCTTCCTTCTGCCTGTTACATACTTTCCGACAAATCTAGTATACCCTCTCACTCTACGAGTAACGGGTATAACAAGGAAAAACGCTATTGTCGAGTACCTCGACTATCAGATACCCGTTACTCAGCTAATGGGACCAAAGGGAAATGGAGATATGCAAGCAGCAAAGCGAGATTGAAATGCGCCACCTACCCGTAATCTCAATATATGGTTATGTGGGCGGTAGACAGATTTAAGCGTTATGCGCGTTAGAGTGGGCTTGGCAAACTTTTTTTGGATCAATCGATAGGTATTGACGGGACCAATACATTTCAGTTAAAATTTTGTATCTACCATGAAAATTGTGGGCGCCACAGGTTTGGTCGATTTGTGGACGTTAGAGTGGGCGTGGCAATATTTTTATTGGATCAATTGATAGATATTGACAAGGCTAATAAATTTCAGTTAAAATTTTTTATCTAGCATGAAAATTGTGGGTGCCACAGGTTTGGGTGGTTTGTGGGCGTTAGAGTCGGCGTGGCATATTCGCGTAACAAACTTGCGCTGCGTACAAGGCTACAGAATCCAATACTAAGATCCCAATTCTCTACCTTTGATAGTTTCCGAGATATCCGCGTTCGAATTTACGATTTTTTGAAGTTTGTGAGCAGTTTGTGGGCGTTAAAGTGGGTCAATCGATTGGTATTGATGAGAACAATATATTTAAGCTAAAATTTGTATTTTAGCATCAAAACTGTAGGAGCCACAGTTTTGGGCGGCTTGTGGGCGTTAGAGTAGGCGTGGCACTCTGCTGAAACAAACTTGCGCAGGAATCTCAGGAATCTGCATGCCTAATCCCAGTATTGTAGCTCTTATAGTTTCCTAGATCTCAGCGTTCATACGGACAGAAGGACAGACGGACATGGCTAGATCGACTCGGCTAGTGATCCTGATCAAGAATATATATACTTAATGGGGTCGGAAACGCTTCCTTCTGCCTATTACATACTTTCCGACGAATCTAGTATACCCTTTTACTACGAGTAACGGGTATAATTAAGAAATTGTATTTATCTAGTATATCGTATAATACATTTTCGTCACAAAAGTTGATATCAGAACTATTGTTTGCTTACGGTGTGGTGTTAATAGGTGTTTTTGTTTGATATCAGAAGTTTTTGTTTTAAACATCAATCACATAATTCATCTTCATACAGCTTTAATTTTTAAAAACGAACTAAAATTTATACAGTCCTTGTATGCAATCCTTTTAGGTCTTACAATATCTTTTGATTGTTGTACCACTAGCTATGATCGTACCCCTCACAGCAGTGAAGCAGTGGGCTTCGTCACAAAGTGGATTGCCGTCCACAGTCATGTTAGTTTTCACATTGGTGTACCTCAATACCATGATCAGAAGTCATGTTTATAGCCTTGCAGAGGGTATATTGATTTCAGTCAGAAGTTTGCAACGCAGTGAAGGAGACGTTTTCGACCCCATAAAGTATATATATTCTTGATCAGGATCACTAGCCGAGTCGATCTAGCCATGTCCGTCTGTCCGTATGAACGCTGAGATCTCGGAAACTGTAAGAGCTACAATACTGGGATTAGGCATGCAGATTCCTGGGATTCCTGCGCAGCGCAAGTTTGTTTCAGAAGAGTGCCACGCCCACTCTAACGACCACAAACCGCCCAAAACTGTGGCTCCTACAGTTTTGATGCTAGAACAAAAATTTAAACTGAAATGTTCTCATCAATACCTACCGATTGACCTATGGTGTTTTTTAGCATATAACCTCCTAAGCTTGAAAATAACAGTTTTTAATTAGTTTTGAATTTCGAATTTAACTTTATCGAAATCGGACGACTATATCATATAGCTGCCATAGGAACGATCGGAAAATTGGTGGAAAAATAATACGAAACAAATTATAGCTTCGGTGTTTTTTAACATATAACCTCCTACGCTTGGAAAAAACATTTTTAAATTAGTTCTGAATTTCGAATTTAATTTTATAAAAATCGAACGACTATATCATATAGCTGCCATAGGAACAATCGGAAAATTGGTGAAAAAATAATATGAAACAAATTATAGCCTCAGTGTTTTTTAACATATAACCTCCTACGCTTGGATATAACATTTTTTAATTAGTTTCGAATTTCGAATTAAATTTTATTGAAATCCGACGACTATATCATATGGCTGCCATAGAAACGGAAAATTGGTGGAAAAATAATATGAAACAAATTATAGCTTCGGTGTTTTTCAACATATAACCTCCTACGCTTGGAAATAACATTTTTTAATTAGTTTTGAATTTCGAATTTAATTTTATCAAAATCGGACGAGTATATCATATAGCTGCCATAGGAACGATCGGAAAATTGGTGGGAAAATAATATGAAACAAATTATAGCTTCGGTGTTTTTTACTATATAACCTCCTACGCTTGGAAATAACATTTTTTAATTAGTTCTGAATATCAAATTTAATTTTATCAAAATCGGACGACTATATTATATAGCTGCCATAGGAACGATCGGAAAATTGGTAGGAAAATAATATGAAACAAATTATAGCTTATGTGTTTTTTGACATATTATTTTATACTATTGGGAATATCATTTTTATACCCGTTACTACCTTTAATTTTTTAATAATACGGATATTTTTTTTTTATGTAACGGATTTGTGTTGTGTTTTGTGCTAAATCTGGAAAATCGAAGCTTGTGCGTTTGACGACAACTGAGATTATAAAATGGAATATTCTTTGGTGATTAAATCTAAGACTTGAGGCTTAGATTTCTTACGCCTTTATCATATAATTCCTTATTCTTTTTTCTTTTTCTCTTCTATCATTATCCTAGCTCTTTTATATGCTACTTCTAACCTGTATTTACTTTCTTTCGCGTCGTCTTCTATGTTAAGATTACTTCTATATTATTTATACTATTAAAAATTGGTAAATTGTTAGTTATTCCAAAGACTAATTCATAAGGACAATAAATATGTGCCATAGACGGGGTCATGTTGAAACAGTATAAAAAATATTGAAGGCATACGTCCCAAACAGCATAATCAACCGATATATATGAACGTATGTGTTCGTTAAGAGTTCTATGACTTAAGTCGACTGCTCCAAGTGTCTTTTGATGGTCTGCGGTGGATGTTAAATTTTGAATTTTTAAATATTTGCACATGTCATGTTTAATTGAACTTTTATATTCCGTTCCCATGTCCGCAATAAACATCTTCATTGGACAGTTACGACAGTGTTTGCACTTTTATTTGCGATTGGAATGGCAACTAAATATTTTTTTAAATCACATGTAAGTGTTACTGCATATTCGTTACCATTTTCTGATTTTTGTAGTATGCCAATAGTGACAATATCACTCTGTCAAAAGCATTGATGGAAATGTCTGTAATTGTTATTTGTATGTTTTGTCAACTTTGATTTTTGACATCTTTGACATTTCCGTATATACTCCTTAATGTATCGGTCCAAATTTCCAAAAATTATGTCTTTTGACCTTGGCTATTTTTTTTCATCAATTCTTAAATTATCAATTGAAACTTGTTCAAAGATATTTTCCCACAGTGCCACTTTGAGCTGGCTGATTTCATGTATATAGGCTTTCATCTCAAGCCTTTGAAAAAACTGACCTAAGTCAAGAATTCCATAAGTCGTTAACATCACTGTGGACGGCAGTACACGTAGTGGCGAAGCGCGCAAGAGAGCATGCGAAGACATCTACTATATATTTACATGAGTCGATCTTCGCCCGAATACAAAATCAGGAGATATTTTATATTTGTTGGCTATTCTTTATTAAAACGTTGGAAAAAGACTAACTGTATGTTACAGAACTGGTTAGAATGAAACCTCGGTTTGCGTCTTAGAATTTACTGTTAGTGCATTAGGTGACGAAATCGCAAGTGGATCATGCGATCGCCACTTCTTTGTTTATGTTTACATAATTCGGTCTTATTAGATTTTGCGATCTTATTGGATTTTTACGTTTACGGAATTACGTCATGGTTGACGTTCGGTGGCCGTTGAGAAATCGCAGTGCAGACACGTCACTCTCCCATCACTTAGACAAAATCATGTGGTTATTTATGTGATTTTGGGGTACAGTTTTGGTATTTCTTGTAACTCTTGTGAGGCTATTGTTGGGTCGTCACCTTTTGTGTTATTGTATTTTTTCTTTTAGGTATTTCCTTAAATTTTAACTAGTAGGTACAGTGATATACTTAATATTAAGAGACCCAGTGTTACAATTACAATTATTTTGTAAATCTGGTTTTCTTTATTTTGTTCAAAAAATATTTCTTTTGCTTGTATGTATGATATCGGGTCTAATTTGGTGACATTATTTCTTGTGTATATGCTTTGTGTGTAGTCAGAATTATAATTGCTTATGGATAAATCGTTAATTGCAATTGAGCAATTGTGTATTTTGATCACATTGTTTCCTACAATTACAATTTCATTTTTAATACAATTTTGATTTAGTTAGTTTTTGACAAATTCCATGTAACTATGATATTTGGTTCGACATAATTAATTTGGGTTATTAAGAGCGTTTTTGTGTACCTGCAACTAGTATCTGTTTGATTAACGCGACTTAAAAGACATGTGTTGGTAACAGGTTTTTTTGTTTCTTTGTTATACAAACTATTCCTGTATACGTAATATTTGTTTTGGGAGTTATCTTGTAATATTTTATTATTTTCATCTGAATAAGGTAATATTTCGTATACGGGAAGTTTCTTTATTTCTCTGGGTTTGTGGGATATAATTAAAATTTCGTTTGAATCTGACATAAGCCAAATTGAGGTTTTTATGTTCAGAAGTATCTCAGAATTAACGTTTGTCAAGTAGTCGTGTTTTAATAACTTTGGATTGAATATTCCTAATCTTGCTAACTGCATTCCCATTTCCAGGTCTTCAATGTATTCTGCGAAATGTTCTAAATTAAAAACCAATAATTCAAGAACTTTTTCGTTTTCGTTGTATTTGAGATGCTTGTTTATTATATCGATGCCTTTGTTAACTGACTTATTTAGTTCGTTTACCTGTACACTGTTTTGAGTAATTACAATGATTTTTTCTTCTAATTCTTCTTTATCATTATTATCTAATGTTCCAAAAAGATATTTGTTCCTACAAAATTAGCTTATCCTCCTTTGTTTCTCCTAATAATTTTAAACCCATTCATTTCTCTTTGTAGTTTTTCCGTTAAATATTTAATCTGTTTTATTTCCTTAAAGCCAAACGCTTGTGATAGCAAATTTTTGTAAGTTTCTTCCGTTTTTGTAATATTAATTGTGAGGCAATGGTATTCAAAACTATCTGGGTTGTTGATTGTGTCGGTCATAAATAACAAATAGCCATTGTATGATTTTATAGGGTTAATTTCTATAAATTGGTTGTTACCCATTGGCATCATTATTATTAACGTTGATGTCAGAAAGATGAAAGTTAAAGCGCTGGGTCTTGATCTGGGTCCTCCTGCAAATATTTACTTTTATTAACTTTCTTTTGTCTTTGGAAGTTTGTTTTGTAATGTTATATTTTTCGACCTCTGTTAGTTTCCTCAAAATTATCATTATCTATTTGTTCTATATTTCCTGTCTTTTTATAAGGGTTGTGTAATTTCCCGTGAATTATGGGAGCCTTTCTAAATTTGGTATTTACCTCAAAATGTTGTCGTTGTGTATTAAGTTGTTATACCCGTTACTCGCAGAGTACTAGATTGGTCGGAAAGTATGAAACAGGCAGAAGGAAGCGTTTCCGACCCCATAAAGTATATATATTCTTGATCAGGATCACTAGCCATGTCCGTCTGTCCGTCTGTCTGTCCGGATGAACGCTGAGATCTCGGAAACTATAAGAGCTAGGCTATTGAGATTTGGCGTGAACTTCTTACGCAGCGCAAGTTTGTTTCAGTAGACTGCCACGCCCACTTTAACGCCCACAAACCCCCCAAAACTGTGGCTCCTACAGTTTTGATGCTAGAGTAAAAATTTAAACTGAAAGGAATTGTTCTCATCAATACCTATCGATTGACATACAAAATTGCCACGCCCACTTTAACGCCCACAAACCGCTTACAAACTTCAAAAACCCGTAAGTATGAACGCGGATATCTCGGAAACTATCAAAGATAGAAAATTGGGATTTCAGATTTAGATTCCGTAGCCTTGTACGCAGCGCAAGTTTGTTGTTCGAATATGCCACGCCCACTCTAACGCCCAAAAACCGCCCAAGTCTGTGGCGCCCACAGTTTTCATGCTAGATAAAAAATGTTAACTGGAATGTATTGGTCTCGTCAATACCTATCGATTGATCCAAAAAAAATTTTGCCACGCCCATAACGCTTAATTCTGTCTACCGCCGGTAGGTGGCGCATTTCAACCTCGTCTTGCGGCTTGCATATCTCCATTTCCCTTTGGTCCCTTTAGCTGAGTAACGGGTATCTGATAGTCGGGGTACTCGACTATAGCGTTCTTCCTTATTTTATTTTAGATTCTTTTATAATTTGGCTATTATATGCAGGGGTTCCTGCATAAATAAAAATATCAGCTGGGATTCTACCTGTTGCATTGTGTTTTATTTTATGATTGTAAGTATACAGAATTACTTCCATTTTCATAAGTTTATTTTCCGTATTGTCGCTGGTCTCGATCACACGTATTTTTTCGTTAATTATTTTGTGTAATCTTTCTACATCTGATACTCCATTTTTACTTGTTGTTATCTGAATATTTACGTTTGCTGTGTCCAGCCAATTTTTAAGCGCTATACTCATAAAAGCACTATCCCTATCTGTTTTCAAGGTTCTGGGTTTTCCCATTGAATTAAATATTCGAAAAAGTCCTCTTTTAACTTCCTTACAGTCCTTTCCGCTTAATTCAATCGCGCTTCCAAATTTGGAGTATAAATCAATGCAAGTTAAGTAATTTTGATTTTTGATCGTGTAAATATCTTCGACGTAAGTTTCCCTACGAAATTCTGTTTCTTGAGTTGTTTTTAATAGAAGCGATGTTTTTCTATGTTCGGTTTTTGCTTGGTTACAAACATTACACTCATTAATTAAATTTTGAATGAAATTCTGGTAGTCGGGACAAAAATAGGTTTCCTTGAAAAGCCTTACCATTTTTTCAATTCCTGGGTGCAACAGTTTTTCGTGGTTGCTAACAATAATTTCTTTAAGTTCAGCGTAAGTTTTTATGTCCTGTAATTTAATTACTGCTCTTTCAATTTTTGTAGTAGAGTTCATGACCTGTTTAAAAGCTTGTTGAATGATTTCAAAATCAGAGTCGTGTTCGATGTAAAGTACACTTGACTTGTTACAAATGTGTTTTATTAATATTTGCTTAGCTTTTTCAATGTTTAATTCATTAAACATTATTTTAATCTTGACTTTCTTAAAATAATTTTCACTTTCTTCACCTTCTGTATTGCTTCGAATCATTTCTACCTGTCTTGAGAAATGATTGATTGGTTTTTCAGTAATTGTTATTAAATTTTCATTATCTTCTTCAGCGCTATGTGCTGTTGCGTTGTTACTGCCATAGTATACTTCGTTAATTTTGATTCTTGACAATGCATCGGCTACGTGATTTTGCTTTCCTTCTAAATATTTTATTTCGAAGTAATACTCATCTAACCTTATCTACCATCTTTGCAGTTTCATATTAGGTTCTTTGATATTGTTTAGCCAGACTAACGGCTTATGGTCACTTAATATCTCAAATCTTCTTCCGAATAAATATGGTCCTAAGGTTTTTGTTGCCCATACTATAGCTTATAACTCTTTTTCAGTTGTAATATAGTTTTCTTCATGTGCATTTAGAGTCCTACTAATGTAACTGGTTGGTTTGTTATCCTGAGAAAGAACTCCTCCTAATGCAAAATTGCTAGCATCAGTAGTTAATTGAAACCTTTTTTCAAAATCTGGACAAATCAGTAAGGGATCGTTTATGATAAGTTGATTTAATTTATTTAGTGCTGCAATAAATTTATCATTTTTGAATGTCACTTTAGAACCAGCTTTTAAACTTTTAGTTAAAGGCTTTGAAATGTCTGCGATGTTTGGAATGAATTCTCTGTAATAACCGCAAAGACCAAGAAATGATTTCATTTCTTTTTGAGTTTTGGTAATTGGAAATTTATTGATTGCCCTAACCTTTTCTGGACTTGGCATTACACCGTTTGGTCCAACTATGTGTCCCAAAAATTCTGTTTCTTTTTCAAAAATTCACATTTGTCTAGTTGTAATTTTAGATTAGCCTTTTTAAGTTTTTCAAGAACAATTTTTAATGAAGTACGAACACCTGTCAAGGGACGTAGAGAAAACAATTATATCGTCCAAGTATACAAGGCAATGCTTGTTTATTAATTCACGAAGGACATTGTTCATGTATCGCTGAAAAGTTGCAAGTGCATTTTTTAATCTAAATGGCATTCGTGTGTACTCGTAGTGTCCGTACTTTGTGAAAACGCCGTCCTAGCTTGCCTAGTATTTCGTCCATATTGGGAATGGGAAATTTATCACTATTAGTGATCTCATTTAAGCCCCTAGACTCTACTACAAGTCAAAATTTTTGTTTACCTGAAGCATCTTTCTTTTTTGGTACTATCCACAATGGACTACAATAAGGTAATTGGCAGTACCTAATTATTCCTTGCTTTGACATGTTCTGTATTTGAGACTCCATTTTTTTTTCAAATGAAAAAGGATACCCATACGGTTTTTTATAAATTGGATTTTCATGATGAGTTTTTATTTCATGCTTAATAACATTTATATTGGTTAATAATTTTAATAATTTAATTTTTTCTTCTTCATTTAAGTGTTCTAAACGATAATTTTTTCCCTCTGCTAATTCATTTAGAACAGCAAAATTTATTTCATCAGTATAATTTTTAGATTCTAGCAATGCCTCAAAATCATTTATTTGTGTTGGATTTTTCAAACTAATGTTTTTGTGTATAAAAATGCGCCCACTAATAGTAGTGCAATTATTTTAATAATCAATATTTGTCTGGTTTGCCTCTAATATCATTCGTCCTAGTAGTATGTCATAATTGGAAGAAAAGTCGTGAATATAAAATATTTGTTCTTGAGTAAATAAACTATTAGGTGCCACTTTTACAAATTCATTTAGTTCATAATGACCTGTCATAGTGCGTATAATTGTCGGATCTTTATGTATGCTCCCGTTGAGAAAATTCTTTTTCATTAAGTTAATTGATGAACCGGTATCGACGAGGCAACGATACTTATGATTATTTATAGTTATTTCTATGTATGTAATTGGTCCTAGGCTTGCATTGGAAAATTTTCATTATCATTATAAACATCTTCTTTGTACTCCTTATTTTGTTGATAATTTTCGTCTACTTGCATTCTTGATTGTCCACTATTACTTTCTCTGACTCTCTTTTGTGATTGGTTGGGTACTGAGCCCGATCGTCCACTTGGCATTTGGCTTTGATTCATTGTATTATTTTGCTGTCCCTGAATTAAATTTCTTCGAAACTCTTGGTAACTTCCCCTAAAGTATTATTTCTGTTGTTCGATTGGAACCTATAATTTTGTGGAACCATTCTTTGGGGTTTGTTGGGGTGTGGTTGAATTGAAAGAGCTGGGCCAGGATTAAATTGTTGGGTGTTGTACAAATTAGAGTAAGGGTAGGGGTTACGCGTATAATTTGTTTGTTGATGCTTTTGAATTTTATAAACATTGATGTTATAATGTTTTAAATTTTCATTTTCTTCGTATAGCCCTTCTTGCTGAGCCGCTTGTTTCAGTTTAAGTACTGTTGAAATATCGCTTCTTGCTAATGTCATAAAAATTCTGTCAGGTAATTTTCGTTGCATTAGGTTTTTTGTAGTCCTAAACATTGCTTCAGTGTACAATATTAATTCATTTGGATTTCCCTCAAGTTCTAATTGGTTGCTTATAACTAACTGTTTAAGCTCGATCTCATTACAAAATTTTCTTAGGTTACCTACAGGGGTTTGCGTTTTGTACTCGTCGATTAGGGCTGCTCTAAGAGCTGGCCAGCTGTTGACTTGTAGAACTTGCAGAATCCTCTGGGCATCACCGGTGATTTGAAGTTCAATTGCTCCAAATATAACGCTTGTCTGTCGATCATTGGTTGTAGGATTCAGACGCAAAAGGTAGTTAACTCTTCTGACAAAGGTTCGTAGGGTAGATGGATCTCCTTCAAACGTTGGAATATTCCGGATCTGGGACAAAAGCTGATTTAAGTTTTGCTCCGTCAATGGGTTGGGTGCCACACCAATTTGTGGTTGCCCTTGAGCTGGTGGTTGTTGATCCATTTTGTTGTGTTTAATTAAATTCCACTCAACTTTATTACTGACCGAATTGGATTTATTCAGTAGTCGATTGAAATTTAATTTTTTATATTTTTTGTTCAGTGCCTTTAATTTGCACTTAGGTTCTTTTGCGGATCTCTTAGTTGCACTTCCGAGCTAGTCGAATAAATTGCTTACTTGTGGGCAATTCCACGCGCTGATCTGGATATCCTAGTAGTTTAGAAATATCCTTTTAATTGATCAGTAAGCTCCCGACTTTGTTTTTTCGCAAGGATATTTTTTAAAAAGATCCTACCGACTGCGCCATTTACATGAGTCGTTCTTCGCCCGAATAAAAAATCAGGAGATTTTTTATATTTGTTGGTTATTCTTTATTAGAACCTTGGAAAAAGACTAGTTGTATGTTACATAATTGGTTAGAATGAAACCTCGATTTGCGTCTTAGAATTTACTTTTAGTGCATTAGGTGACGCAATCGCAAGTGGATGATGCGATCGACACTTCTTTGTTTATGTTTACATAATTCGGTCTTATTAGATTTTGCGATCTTATTGGATTATTACGTTTATGGAATTACGTCATTGTTGACGTTCGGACTTTATCAATTTTCTTTGTTTGTTTGCATTGCGGGATCTCAAGCTTCTGTATCGTTTTTAATCAAAGCCGAAGTTGGCGATTCTGTTTATTTGTGAACGGTTTCGTTCTTTGAACTGGTGGCCGTTGAGAAATCGCAGTGCAGATACGTCACTATATATATATAATCTATCTATTTTTTAGGATATCCCGCCAAACTAGCTTTTTTTCAAAAGTCGTTGAACAAAAGTTTTTTTATCTTGAGCTTCTTAATACATCCATAAAGTCTCCAAGACCTTAAAACCAACAAGAAAGAACGCTATAGTCGAGTAACTCGACTATCAGATACCCGTTACTCAGCTAAAGGGACCAAAGGCAAAAGGAGATATGCAAGCAGCAAAGCGAGATTGAAATGCGCCACCTGCCGGCGGTAGACAGATTTAAGCGTTATGGGCGTTAGAAGGGGCGTAGAAATTTTTTTTTTCTTTTGGATCAATCGAAATTTTTTATCTAGCATGAAAATTGTGGGCGCCACAGGCTTGGGCGGTTTGTGGGCGTTAGAGTGGGCGTGGCATATTCGCGTGACAAACTTGCGCTGCGTAGAAAGCTACGGATTCTAAATCTGAGATCCCAATTCTCTATCTTTGATAGTTACCGAGATGTCCACGTTCATATTTACGATATTTTGAAGTTTGTTGGCGGCTTGTGGGCGATAAAGTAGGCGTTGCAACTTTTTTTGGGTCAATCGATAGGTATTGATGAGAACAATACATTTCAGTTAAAATCTTTATTGTAGGAGCCACAGTTTTGGGCGGTTTGTGGGCGTTAGAGTCGGCGTGGCACTCTGCTAAAACAAACTTGCGCTGCGCAGGAATCTCAGGAATCTGCATGCCTAGTTCCAGTATTGTAGCACATAGTTTCTGAGATCTCAGCGTTCATACGGACAGACGGACAGACGGACATGGCTAGATCGACTCGGCTAGTGCTCCTGATCAAGAATACAAGGTGAGTTCCAAAGTAAACAGGACTTTAATAAAAAACACAGAACAAATAGTCTTTTCGGCAAAATCAATTTATTTAATTCAAAATAGTCTCCTTATGCTTTAATACAGCGTTTTGCACGGTCCGAAAGCATGTCGAACGAGTGTTTCAGCTCGTTGCCCGGTATGGCCGCCAGTATGCCGGTGCAAGCCTTTTGAATGGCCTCTACGTCTGCATAACGCTTTCCTTTCATCGGCAAATGCATTTTTCCGAAAAGGTACAAGTCGCACGGTGCCATATCAGGTGAATATGGGGAGTGGTTGATGGTTAAAATGTGATTTTTGGTCAAATAGTCGGACACAAGCGTCGATCGATGAGACGGCGCATTATCGTGCAACAAACGCCAACTTCCATCTTCGCGATATTCGGGCCGAACACGTCGAATACGGCGCACCAAACGCTTCAAAACTCCAAGGTAGAATACCTCATTAACGTTTTGGCCGGGTGAAACAAATTCTTTGTGGACGATACCCTTGGAATCATTAAAGCAAATCAGCATTGTCTTCACTTTTGACTTCTCCAGGCGCGATTTTTTGGGTTTCGGCTCGTCCGTCATTTATGTCCTCACGACCACTTTGAAAACGTTGAAACCACTCATGCACTCTGCTACGGGATAGGCAATCATCGCCATAAATTTGTTTCATCAATTGAAACGTTTCGGTAAAAGTTTTACCAATTTTAAAACAAAATTTAATGTTGGCTCTTTGTTCGAACCTCATTTTCGCACCGATGACAAAAACATACTGACACTTAAAACGCAATAACCTCACTTCCAATAGATGAAATGTCATGAAATTTTTACTGGAAGTCGATAAACGATAACAGATTCTAACGCATCATTTGGCATATAGATGGCGCCACTAGAGGGCGCTAGATTTGATAAGTCCTGTTTACTTTGGAACTCACCTTGTATATATACTTTATGGGGTCGGAAACGCTTCCTTCTGCCTGTTACAGACTTACCGAAGAATCTAGTATACCCTTTTACTCTACGAGTAACGGGTATAAAAAGGGATTCATACAAACGCACAAACAAAGAGACAAACATTTTCGTTTTGAAATCTTGTTTTTTAAATAACTTTTCTACGGGTCATCGGATTTTAACAAATGAGGTGTCATTCGACGCGTATTCACAGTAAGAATAAAACAAGGTTTATAGCCGTGGGCATTTGTTCCCACCCGCCCCAACAGCACAAATTTTTTTTAATTTTTTCTTTTACACTTTCACCTGAGAAGGGTAGCTTTTCGAGTGGTGTAGGTTTTATTTAGGATAGTTGTGTTGGATATAAGGTTATATATAGAAATTATAACTATAAGTGTTCTGCGCACGTTCTGCTCTTGAGTACGACTCTGTCTCGACTACCTTACATTTGTAGAGTCTGGTAACATTATAAAAAAGGACTTATTCTACACTAATATTGAAGGTTTGGTATATACTATATGAGGCGCTGTTCACAGTCGGCCTCTCCTGACAAATCTCTGCGTCCTCGCAGGATTCATGGGGTGGATCATCTTCAAAGTCGTCATCTTCATCGGGCTCCTCCGGTGGCAGCTCACACCAGCGCTTCATCTTGTCGGACGAATACACCGACTTGTAGTGTCTCTGCTTTCTTTGTGCGTGAGGGATATCTTCTACAAGATATCTGTCGTTCGGCAGGACCTTGTTGATTATAAAAGGACCTTTGTAGGGCGGCTCCAATTTGCGTGATGTGCCCGTGCTGAATGGCTCATTCTCGACCAGCACAAGGTCTCCAAGGCTGTAAACAGTTGGCTTAGCATGTTTGGCATCGTAGCGTTTCTTGGCAGCAGCTCGGTGATCGTTGACAGTTGTCGCAGCATCTGCTCTAAGTTGATCCAATTCCGCATCGGTTAGCATCTTTTGGTCTTGGCCTTGAATGATGTTGGTTATCGCGTTCTTCAGGATATCTCGAGGTTCATACCCGTACAGGAGCTGAAAGGGAGAGCATTTAGTAGTACTATTTACCATGGTATTAATGCTCCACTGGATTGATCGGATATTGTCATCCCAACGCTTATCAATGTCATTGGAAGGCAACAACATTGACAAAATGATGCGATTTGTGCGCTCTGCGTGACCATTTTCTCTGGGTGTTCTTACAGCTGATGTAAATGCTGTACCACGATCTGTTACAATTCGATCTGGCATTCCCAGGTAGCTGGTTACATCTTGCAGGACATCCAGGACGTGTTTAGTGGCTGTACTTTTCACCGCTCGTACAATGGTGAACTTGGTGAATGCATCGACTATTACCAAAATATGCTCGTTTCTCTTGGAACTCTTTGGAAATGGCCCCAGGTGGTCCATGTGTATCGTGGAAAAGGGAATCGGCTTGATGTCATCGTAGTGGTACTGACCTTCCTGACGTTTACCAGGTGTTTTAGAAAACGCACAGCCCACACAGGATTTGATGTAGCTTTTGACATAGTTTCGCATTCGGGGAAACCAAAATAAGTTTAGAATTCTTGCCATAGTCTTATCCGTGCTCATATGTCCGGCCTTATCGTGACATTCATGTAAAATGTGGAATCTCAACTGCTTCGGCACAACCCATAATAAATTGTTGCCATGTTTTCGAAACAAGCGATCTTGCTCGATCACATACTCGTCGCTCTCAAATTTCTTTTCCAATGTCATGTTTGCGACAATTTTCTGTATTTTCTCGTCCTGCAGTTGTATGGAAAATAGCCAGTCCTCTTCGTCGATTATCGTTTTTGCTATTTTCAGACTTGCGATATCCATCTCTCGAGCATCTTCGAACGGAGCTCGACTGAGTGCGTCTACGTGGTTCATCTGTGTTCCTGCTCGATGAACGATATCTATGTAGAATTCTTGAATGCGTAACCACCATCTTGCAATCCGCGGTATCAGTTCTCGTTTCTCCATCGACGTCTTTAGGGCATTGCAGTCTGTGATAACCTTTATCTTCTTGCCATAGATGTAATATTTGAATCGCTCCAACGATTCCACGACGGCTAGAGCCTCAAGTTCGTAGCTGTGGTAATTTTTCTCCGGCTTAGAAGTAGCTCGGCTATAATAAGCGATTGGTTTCAGCTGGTCCTCCTCACGTTGTAGCAAAACTCCGGCTAAACCAACGGCGCTGCCATCGGTATGTAGTTCATGTTCTGCGTCTAGACGATAGCTGGTAACAACTGGATTTGATATTAGACATTTTTTTAATTCGTCGAAGGCTTCTTCTTGTGGCGCTTTCCACGAAAACGGCTGATCCTTGCGCAATAGGATTCTTAATGGCGCTAAAAAGATGGCATATCCAGCAACGAATTTTCGGAAATAACCAGTGAGACCCAAAAACTTTCTAACATCGGTAATATTGGCTGGTTTCGGGAACATTCTGATGGCGTTCGTCTTAATTTCTCCAGGACTGATTCCTTCTGCGTGTATCTGGTGACCAAGGAATGTTATTGACTGCTTATATAACTCACATTTGTCCAGGTTTAGCGTTAATCCGCACTCCTTTAAAACTTTTAGGATCCTCTCAAGCTTCTCGTACATCTCATCAAATGTTTGACTGCCAATAAGGATGTCGTCCATGTAGTGTATCATGTCGCCTTTCTGCACTCTCTTTTGTAACTCTGCCATGAGTCGATTAAAAACCGCAACCGAACGGAAGTCGCTTGAATTCGTATAATCCATCTGTGGTGATGAAGGCAGTAAACTTTCGGCTCTCTGGGACTATCTCTATCTTATAGTATCCACTGTTGAGGTCTAGGGATGAGAAGTACTTAAACCTTTTCGCCTGCTGCAGACGTTCTTCGATGTTCGGCACTGGAAAATTCTCCTTCTTGATCAGCTTGTTTAGGCGGCGGTAATCGACGCACATTCGATCGCTACCATTCGGCTTCTTGATGAGCACCACCGGGCTGGCGTACTCTGATGTTGACAACGTGATAATGTCCTGCTTTAGCAGCTCGTCGACCATGCTGCTTACGATTTCTTTCTTTGGCTCGGATACTCGGTATGGGGCTTGTGCTACTACCTGATTGCTTTCGACGGTGATGTGTGCTTTGACCACGCTTGTCTTTCCTATGCCTTCCAATCCTGTCGAGAAAACATCGGCGAAGTTCTCATCTGCTTACTTTCTTTGTCGTTCTGAAAATTTTCTAGCAGATTCCCGATATTGGTGCTTACAGGGGTTGTCGGCTGATGGACTGCTCGTTTGATTTTAGAATCGCCTGACTCAAAGTTGAGCTCGAGATGAGCGGAGATGATGACGTCCTGTCCCAACAAAAAGTCCTCCTGCAATATATCGTTGTTTGCTATATACACTTTCGCTGTAATCGTCTTCCCATCGATATCCATATCCACAGTCATCGCTTCTGTGAGGATACATTAACCTCCGCAAAAGCCTCTAATCTTCATAGAGCACTTGTGGCGCTTGGCGTTTATTTGCTCGGCAACCGATTGTCGGACGAGACTGGGTTGACTACCCGTGTCGATAAAGGCGCTGTAATCGTGCGAGTGTACGCAGATTTTCCTCGTGAAAAGTTTGTCCTGATTTGCGGCTCCTAGGCGCATGACATTCGTGGCTTGGCAACCTCCATTTGGCTCGTGGAACTTGTTGCATTTGGTACAGCGTGACTTTTTCTTCTCCTTCGGACACGAATTTGCAAAGTGTCCCCTTTCTCCGGAGTTGTAACATATTACGGACTCCTTTGTCCTTGGTGGTTTGACATCGCTTTCCTGCTTCTGCTCGATGTTACTGGCTTTCGGTAAATACTCTTTCTTGCTCGTACTTGACCGACCTCGATTAACGAAATATGATTCGGCTGCATCACGAAGCTGTTTCATTGTGGCGAAATGAATAGCTGCAATACTGTTTTGCAATTCACGATGCTGTAGACCTGCGCGAACATATCTGATGATCGCTGCTTCGCTGAGCTTGTAGCGCACCCCAAGGGCTGACATCCTGAAACAGTACTCCTTTACCGTCTCCTTTGGTCGCCTGGTTGCATTGGCCATGTTGAAATGCACTTCTGCTTCGTCTGGATTTGCTCCGAACTCGTCCTGTATAGCTTCGGCGAAGTTTTTCCACGTAGTGTGTAGAATGGGTGATGAATCAAGCCACATCTTGGCTAGACCTTTAAGCTTTGTATAAATGGCGAGTAACAGGAACTTCTCGTCCCACTGGTAGGCATCAACCACTTTGTTGACACGATCGATGAACTGATTGACTGAAATGGCGTTGTCGTCGTTGGGATCAAATTCTGGCAAGGTGTTGGCAATTTCCTTGACTGAAGCTTGCCTCACGTTGTTCGTAGCCTGTACAGGAATGCTCTCGTTGTTAATCTCGTTGATATCCAAATCGATTATTTGGTGCTGTTGCTAACTTCCTGCATGTGCTGGTGCTGCGTTTCCCATTTGAACGGTAACTTGCAACTTTGCAATTGTGAAATTGCCGCTGACTGTGCTGACATCGCTTCTTCTTGCTGCATGTTGATACCCACTGCTGCTGGCAGTTCTACGTCCTCCGATTGTTCAAACGCTATTAATCTTTGAACCAATTCGGCTCTGGTGCCCGAAACTGACACGTTTCTAGATCTCAGCAGGAATCTTAACACGTCGCCTTTAAGATCTGCTATCTTTGGCATATTAATGTTGTTTTAGCGACTAGGTTGGCAGTCCTCTTTGCGAGCGAGACAACTATATGTACCTCACAAAGTTCTGCATCTGCTTTCTCCCTTGACCAATACACACAAACTCCTTGTATGCATGTATGTGCTCCGGCTTCTAGAAAATTCTGACTTGCATCGACTTGTAAAATTCACCAATACTCACAACCGCTTTGTGTGTATGTGCTTTGGCTTCTCTTGAGACTTCTGCTGCTCTTGAGACTTCTGCGGCCACAGGCTCACTAAGAATCCTGATCTAACTGATGTGCTTGACTCCACGGGTTCACTAAGATTCCCGATCTACTTTCCTTGAATCCGCCTGCCACGTAGAACTGGAACACATCCGTAATTTGCAATTTTAGCTGTCACATAGACCTGTGAACACATCCCATTGCAAACTTTCCACGCCGACGATTCTTGCTGCTTTCTTAGAGTTCTTGGCACAACTCCTCCGCTTCACACATATCCAACCACACTGATCCCACTTCTGAACTGAGAAGGGTAGCTTTTCGAGTGGTGTAGGTTTTATTTAGGATAGTTGTGTTGGATATAAGGTTATATATAGAAATTATAACTATAAGTGTTCTGCGCACGTTCTGCTCTTGAGTACGACTCTGTCTCGACTACCTTACATTTGTAGAGTCTGGTAACATTATAAAAAAGGACTTATTCTACACTAATATTGAAGGTTTGGTATATACTATATGAGGCGCTGTTCACAGTCGGCCTCTCCTGACAAATCTCTGCGTCCTCGCAGGATTCATGGGGTGGATCATCTTCAAAGTCGTCATCTTCATCGGGCTCCTCCGGTGGCAGCTCACACCAGCGCTTCATCTTGTCGGACGAATACACCGACTTGTAGTGTCTCTGCTTTCTTTGTGCGTGAGGGATATCTTCTACAAGATATCTGTCGTTCGGCAGGACCTTGTTGATTATAAAAGGACCTTTGTAGGGCGGCTCCAATTTGCGTGATGTGCCCGTGCTGAATGGCTCATTCTCGACCAGCACAAGGTCTCCAAGGCTGTAAACAGTTGGCTTAGCATGTTTGGCATCGTAGCGTTTCTTGGCAGCAGCTCGGTGATCGTTGACAGTTGTCGCAGCATCTGCTCTAAGTTGATCCAATTCCGCATCGGTTAGCATCTTTTGGTCTTGGCCTTGAATGATGTTGGTTATCGCGTTCTTCAGGATATCTCGAGGTTCATACCCGTACAGGAGCTGAAAGGGAGAGCATTTAGTAGTACTATTTAGAGTGCCACGCCCACTCTACCGTTCACAAACGCCCTTAACATTTTTTAATATTTCGAAAAATTTAAATGCAATTTTGTTTATATTATCAATATACATTTTCGTCCCAAAAATTATTTAACTCAGAGCATTCATTAAAAAGTTATAACCAAACAATAATCAATAATCAGCAGATTCAATAGGAAGAGAGGGGGATGGAGATAAATTCATACAGCAAATCGCTTATGTGGGTTAGTACTAAATAATAGTAATACTATTGTTTTTAAAAATAACATTAACTGTATGTTTCAATAAGCCTTGAGTTTTTTTTAACACAGTTAACCAAGCAAATATGTATGAGATCTATCTATCTGGCAATGGAAAGTAAACGGTGGTAAACGTGGAGAGTGCGGAGACGCGAGGGATTTTCCGGAACCACAGCCCAATGAATATGGTGGCCAATGGGGACAAGGTTTAATAGTGCGGAGTTATTTGCCAGGATCCAAAATAAAAATTAGTGTAGAATTAACTGCTAGTCACATGGGGTAAGCAAATAACAACCACATACTTCTAGCAATAATATGACAAAAAGATGATTGCAGATATTTTGAGTTTTGGATATGCCCAAATCAAATTGCTAAGCTGTTTTGCTTAGATCAAAATGTATTGCTAATACTTCAAGGCCGTCCTTCTCAGCCAATTCCATCTGACCTAGACATCCGCTTTTATCCCAGAAATGGAAGTCGCATATATGAAATTCTGGCACGGTTACCCGGTAAGCGTAATTACAAAAACAATTTCATGTATAATGTAACTATAATGTATTACAGATTTTACATGTGACCAATGTGTTCTGCAATGGCGTTATGTTGCCGGCAACAACTGGGGAATTTGCAGCGATGGTAATGCAGCCATTGGGTGTGGCCCACAAGAGGAATTTCGTTTGTGCTCCGATATTGCCCTCAATAAAACGAAGAGTACTTATGTTGGACCCAGTCGTTCCTCATATCCAAGACCTATACAAACTAAAAAAAAAAGGTCAACAACCACGGAAACTAATTCACTTATAAGTCATAGTGAAACTCTTAAGTGTACTATAATTATTTCGCTGGTATTGATATTTGTAGTTTTCATTTTTGCAGTAGGAATAAACAACATATTTAATAATAACAAAATAATGTGTAGTAACAAATGTATTATTGGTCTTAAATAAAAAATTTTGTTTTGGAGTTCTATAAAAAAAACATTCTTGGATGTGATGTTCTTAAGACCCCATGCAATGTAGGCGATATTAGATTAGAAAATCCACCAATCCCCCTCCAAGAACTAAAAGGCTAGATAAAGCAACAAAAACCCTAGGAAATGAAACTATCAAATCCTAGAACGTGTTAATTCATCAAAATATTGTTCATTGATCCTTGTTATAAGTTTTATGCACAACACAACGTAATCAACCCCAAAGGTTAATGGTTAGCATTACCGAAAGCACTAGTAAGCAAATTTATTTAATATTGGACACAGTTTACGTTTGGCAGTCATAACGATTGGTCGTGTCTTTATCCCAAATCGAACTTAACAGCGAGTCAAGCTTAAGTGACAAAACAAACAACAACAAACACACATCTATAAATAGATTTCTTATCAGTCATTGCAACCGCTTAGACTGCACCTGTTTCAATAGAGCAACATATAAGCACTCCGAACTATGCGGGATCCTCCAGACATCTGGAGGGGAGAGCCTTCACCCACCAGCAAATTCCTAGTAATAACCAGAATTAATGATGAAGAAACCCAACCTGAAGCCCCACGAACCCTAGCAGGGGTATCACTATTCACCATCAAAAAAATCATCGTCTTAACATGCCGAGGCGAAGTAGTAAGCTGCAAGAAAACACGCGACGGAAACCTTCTCGTTCAAGCAAGAGACCAACAACAAGCCGATAAATTATTAAAACTCACCAGCATTCCACACAATATCTCTGTAGCAGTATCTGAACACCGAACCCTGAATTACTCAAAGTGAGTTATATATTCTAATGATCTTCGAGGTATAAAAGAAGAAGAAATCTTAGAAAATTTAAGGTCCCAAAAGGTCTCTGAAGTGAAAAAAATCATGCAGAGAGCAATTTGTGGCGATCCAACCGAAACCTTGACATTCGCAAAACTAGACCTGCCAGATTACGTATACATTGGATACGAGAGAGTCGAAGTTCACCCTTACATACCTTCCCCAATGCGATGCAACAATTGCCTACGTTTAGGTCATCTAATGCTTTCCTGCAAGTCTTCAGAAAACTGCTATAGGTGTAGCCAAACAAACCACGTCGACCTGGCAAAAGGACAAAAATGCGAGCGTGATGTAAGCTGCATAAATTGCACGGATAAAAGCCTTCCTAACTCCGATCACCATCCCAGAGATAGAAATTGCCTAGTATTTCTTACTCACCGAGAAGTACAAGCCATCAAAACCAACCAAAAAGTGGACTACAGAACGGCCTGGAACATTCTCAAAAGCAGACACCATCATGACGGATCCTTGTACGCATCGGTTGCAAACTCCTCAAATCAAAAGTACTCTCGACCACAACAGCTCAGTCAGAACACGCCATCAACATTAGCTTCCACCTCTCATAACCCACCACCAACAGCAAACCCAGGCAGACAAAAAGTTTCCTAGAACGACAATGATGACGAAAATATGTCTACGGACACTGGCGAAGAACAAATCAACAATGGTAAAACAACCCAAATAACTATTCTTCCAAGAAATATAAGTAACAAAACTAAAAGACATCTTATTAGTAAGGAAAAATCGAATACTACAATGTTAACTAGATCTATGATTCAAAATATCCTTAGCTCAAACGTAACAAATAACTAATAGAAAAACTTAGCAAACACACCATACCCCACAATAGTAAATATGACACTTACTGTACTACAATGGATCATTAATGGCTATGTAAATAATTATAACGAACTACTAATACTCTTAAAACTTCATAAACCCAAAACTATTTCCCTTCAAGTAACCCACATAACACTCTTTCCACAATTCCCAATCCCAGTTAAATTTAAAATCTATAACACAACTTCGGCTTCAGCCAAAGGTGGAGTTGCTCTACTGATCCATAAGTCAGTTCAGCATAAGCAAATCCCTGTAGGACAAGTATTCGAAACCATTGGATTGGAAATACAATCCCAAAAAAAGCTTAATATCTTTTCAGCCCACATACCACCTTCACAAAAATTTACCAAGACAGATATAGAAACCACGATACCCTACCTAACAACACCTACACTGATCACAGGAGACTTTAATGGATGGAATAGCCTCTGGGGATCTCCCAAAAGCAATCGCAGGGGTAGAATCCTCGGAGATTACATACACAGCAACAACTACATCACATTAAACAACGGCCAGCCTACACATTTCTCCACACACAATTCTTACACCCACATAGACCTTGCTTTTTGCTCTCCGAACCTCAAAATTCACTGTGATTTTAATACCATTTTCCCATAATAATAAACATTTTTTCCCAAGAAAACCAAACATTTAACTACACAGAAAGGTTTATAACTAAAAGAGCCAACTGGGATAAATTCGAAAGTCTTACCAACCGCTTGAATAACCAAATTCCAGTATCAACTAACACAAACAAAGAACACAGCAACATAAACAAAATAATATTAAATAGCGCCTATTATAGCAAAAAGCGAGCCTGGAGAGCATTCAATAGGGAAATGTCCCTGTCCAACCTAATACATTTTAAAAAAACTAATGCCCAGCTCAGAAAAGATAGTATTCACGCACTAACATCCAGTATTTCAACTGACTCAAAGCCAGACATGATCTGGAATAAAATTAGACAATTCTGTGGAATTCACAGATCCACACACATACATTGTATTCAGGACAACAATCCCAACACAATAGTCTCAAATCCAGAAGATATTGCTACAGCTTTTTCCAAACATTGGTCATCTCAATCCGCTGATCACAACTTCTCGCAAGCTTTTTTAGACGCAAAACGCAACGCATACAGACAAAACAACGACGAACCACCTAAAAAAACAGCTGACTTCATGGAACAAGACATTGACTGCCTTGAATTTCTGTAGCTTTGAACAGTCTAAAAGGAAACACTCCTGGGAACAACAAGATCAGTTATACAATGATACAGCAAACGGCAAAACCAGTTAAAACAAGGAAGAACGCTATAGTCGAGTACCTCGACTATTAGATACCCGTTACTCAGCTAAAGGGACCAAAGGGAAATGGAGATATGCAAGCAGCAAAGCGAGATTGAAATGCGCCACCTACCGGCGGTAGACAGATTTAAGCGTTATGGGCGTTTGAGTGGGCGTGGCAACATTTTGCATTACAACTTGCACCAAATTCTTACGTTCCCCAACACTGAAAATTTAAAATAGTCTTTAACGGCCGCTGCTCCCGAATACTGAACTTGGGTATACACGCTTAAAAGTTTGTAAAAAATCGTTTTACCAACGGATTGTCGTGAATAATAGCGCATATTCTCCGTTAAGGTTCAGCCTTCAAGAAAACAACATAAAACCATTTATGCCAGCGTTTTTGAATTTTTTCCAACTTTTTCAACTTTGACGAATTGTAGCTTTTAAACTAATGAATGGATCTTTATGATGTGTATAAGAAAGTTAAAGGGCATTCTATTACCTGTAAAATGAATCTTTAATGACCTAATTCGGTTTATCAGATCTCGAGTTAGAAAATAAAAAAGTGCGAAAAACGTTTTATACACTTTAAAAAAAATTGGTACCATAGAAAAAATTTTAAGTGCCCTTTTCTTAATCAGGGATATGTACCTTACCATAAAACAAAGGTTTCCTTGAAGGCGTATTTCATCATTTTTTTTTGTAAACTGGTCTTATTAGTCTTAAAAAAAATTTGTTTTGGAGTTCTACAAAAAAAATATTCTTGGATGTGTTGTACCTTAGACCCCATGCAATGTAGGCGATATTAAATTAGAAAATCCACTAACCCCCCTCCAAGAACTAAAAGGCTAGATTAAGCAACGAAAACCCTAGAAAATGAAACTATCAATGACTAGAACGTGTTAACCTTGAACCTTGTTATAATATTTATGCATAATACAACTCATTCAACCCTAAAGGTTAATTGTTAGCATTACCGAAAGTACTAGTAAACAAAATTATTTAATATTTAGTAAATTTTAAATATGAATAGCTTTATTATTTTGAAGTTTTTAAAAATTTAAATATATATAAAACAAGGAAGAACGCTATAGTCGAGTGCCTCGACTATCAGATACCCGTTACTCAGCTAAAGGGACCAAAGGGAAATGGAGATATGCAAGCAGCAAAGCGAGATTGAAATGCGCCACCTACCGGCGGTAGACAGACTGAAGCGTTATGGGCGTTAGAGTGGGCGTGGCAACATTATTTTTGGATCAATCGATAGGTATTGACGAGACCAATACATTTCAGTTAAAATTTTTTATCTAGCATAAGAATTGTGGGCGCCACAGGCTTGGGCGGTTTGTGGGCGTTATAGTGGCCGTGGCATATTCAAATAACAAACTTGCGCTGCGTACAAGGCTACGGAATCTAAATCTGAAATCCCAATTCTCTATCTTTGATAGTTTCCGAGATATCCGCGTTCATACTTACGATTTTTTGAAGTTTGTGGGCGGTTTGTGGGCGTTAAAGTGGGCGTGGCAAACTTTTTTTGGGTTAATCGATAGGTATTGATGAGAACAATTCATTTCAGTTTAAATTTTTACTCTAGCATCAAAACTGTAGGAGCCACAGTTTTAGGCGGTTTGTGGGCGTTAGAGTGGGCGTGGCACTCTACTGAAACAAACTTGCGCTGCGTAAGAAGCTCAGGAATCTGCACGTCAAATCTCAATAGCCTAGCTCTCATAGTTTCCAAGATCTCAGCGTTCATCCGGACAGACGGACAGACGGACAGACAGACAGACGGACATGGCTAGATCGACTCGGCTAGTGATCCTGATCAAGAATATATATACTTTATGGGGTCGAAAACGCTTCCTTCTGCCTGTTACATACTTTCCGACGAATCTAGTACACCCTTTTACCCTACGAGTAACGGGTATAACAAGGGACAACGCTATAGTCGAGTACCTCGACTATCAGATACCCGTTACTCAGCTTAAGGAACCAAACGGAAATGGAGATATGCAAGCAGCAAAGCGAGATTTAAATGCGCCACCTACCGGCGGAAGACAGATTTAACCGTTGTGGGCGTAATTTCGCATTGTCTGGCTCTGACGTCATAGCTTTTTTTCTTGGAAGTCTTGTGGGCGTTAGAGTGAGCGTAGCAAAATTTTTTTTGGGTCAATCGAGAGGTATTGACAAGACTAATACATTTCAGTTAAGATTTTCTATCTAGCATCAAAACTGTAGGAGCCACAGTTTTGGGCGGTTTGTGGGCGTTAGAGTAGGCGTGGCAATCTACTGAAACAAACTTACGCTGCGTAAGAAGCTCAGAAATCTGCACGCCAAATCTCAATAGCCTAGCTCTCATAGTTTCCGAGATCTCAGCGTTTATCCGGACAGACGGACAGACGGACATGGCTAGATCGACTCGGCTAGTGATCCTGATCAAGAATATATACACTTTATGGAGTCGGAAACGCTTCCTTCTGCCTGTTACATACTTTCCGACGAATCTAGTATACCCTTTTACTCTACGAGTAACGGGTATAATTGGAATAATAAACTTCTTCAACTCTATCCTAAAGTCTTTTAGACCTCAGGCCTTTAAAATAAGTACAATAATCCCAATCCATAAACCTGGCAAAGACAAAACCATTATTCAATCATACAGACCCATTTCCCTTAACCCATGTATCTCAAAAACTCTTGATAAAATCATCTTCAAACGGCTCTGGTGGTTTGTTACTTCCAACAAACTTCTGAACAGTCGTCAAGTTGGGTTCAAAAAGGGGAAATCTGTGACAGATTGTCTACTATATGTAGACTCTCTGATCAACAAGGCCCTCTCAGAAAAAAGACACGCCTCAATTATATCTCTTGACCTTGAAAAAGCATTTGAGAAAGTAGGACTGCACACGATAAAAAACCAATTGATTAAATGGGGCTGTGGGCCAAGGCTAATCAAATACGTAATCCAATTTATGACAAGTCGAAAAATTAGAGTTAAAGTCAACCACAGTCATTCACTAATTCAACCACTTCACAATGGAATACCGCAGGGATCCCTCCTATCTGGGATACTATTTCTCATTGCATATAACAGCCTATCAGACACAATAAGTAAACACAAGAACCTTAACTTTACAGCATTTGCAGACGACTACAACATTATAGTTGACCTAAAAACAGGAAAACCCAACAATAAACTTAAATAGTCTATTCGAGGACATCAATAACTGGTGCAATTTATCCGGAGTGTCGTTATCCCTATCTAAATGCAAGCATATACACATCTGCAGAAAACACAACTGTGTCTGCCAACATTCTACAGTAACAAACTCTATATGCACAGTAGCGGAACTAACAATGCTAGGCTTATCATTCAACACAAAATACAAATGGCATCCCCACATAAATAAACTAGCAAAATCCTTAACGGATTCAATTAATATTATTAAATGCCTCTCAAATGATAAATATAACTGCCAGCCACTGACCTTAGTACAAATAGTCAGAAGTCTATGTTTGTCAAAAATAGACTACGGCTTACCATTTTATGGTCTAGCTCCAAAATCGCAAATCAAACCGATCCAAACCCTTCTCAACAATGCAATCCGTTCAGCACTAGGAGCCTTCTGCTCAACACCCGTGATCAACTTACACTTAGAATAGAACATACCACCCTTAGCCATTAGAAAAAATCATCTCCAAGCGAAATTGTCTAATACAATAACGCAATCATCGGATACTCCTCTAAAATCAATAATAGATAAAATTACAAAAAAGCAAACTCTGAAATACAGGCACTCAGTGCTACACAAAAGTATTATGTCCTGTGCAAACCTAGGTCTCCATAGGTTAGGTTAGGTTAGGTTAGGGCGGCTGTCGGACTACAGTCCGACACACTTAGACCTCAATGGGTACGTTGTGATACCGCATGATCTCGTTTCTTCCTTCTCTAGGGTCCCGTTTCTAGTAGTTTCAGCTTGTGTTAAGCTGATCAGCATGTCTTGCACCCGGAAGATTTAATAAAGGCATTTATGCTTTTGAGATTAATCTCCGATATTTCGGTAAGATCGTCGATGAAGGGGCTTCCGAAGTGTTTCAGTCTGAGTCTGCATAGGGCTGGGCAGAAGCAGAGAAGGTGTTCTACCGTTTCCACTTCTTCCTCATCCCTACAGCTTCTGCAGAAATCATTTTGCGGGGCTTTTAACCTGCCGGCATGCGCGCCAACAAGCCAGTGGCCTGTAAGAGCTCGGATCAGCATGCCACACTCTGTGCGGCTGAGCTTGAGTAACTCCGAGGTTTTTTTGTTGTTTATCACAGGCCATGTCTGGTGAGAGATGCGACACTGTGGTGCGTTTTGCCAATGGGTGTTGGCTAGTGTGTTGAAGTGATTTTTTATGTTTAGCTTGCAAGTAGCCATGGGCATACCGACATTTTCCTCTCCTGGTAGGAGAGGCTTGGTGGTGCCCTGCCTGGCTAATTCGTCCGCTATGCAGTTGCCTACGATGTCCCGGTGACCCGGAACCCATATTAGGCTGATAGTAAACTGATTTGCCATCTCGTGGAGAGATCTGCGACAGTCTGCTATTGTACGAGAGTTGGTGTTTGTCGAGTAGATCGACTTTATAGCCGCTTGGCTGTCACTATATATGTTTAGGTGTCCTCTCTGGAGGCTAAGGTTCCTTAAACAGGTTAGTGCTTCTTTTATAGCGTGGACCTCCGCCTAAAAGACGCTACAGTGGTCCGGGAGCCTGAATGACTTCCTGATATCTAATTGTTCGGAGTATACACCTCCGCCGACGTGTCCTTCTAATTTGGAGCCATCTGTATAGCAACAGATTGCGTCCGTTGTGCCCGGTCGGCCCTGTTCCCATTCCTCTCTATCAGGAATCAGGGCCTCAAAGGGTGTGTGACTATATTCAATAGATTTGCATAGATCCGTGATTTTCGGAATCGATTTATCATGCTGGAGAATTTTAGCATGGCCATATAATTGGGCTTTCCAGTGCCCTCTGTCCCTCAGTCGAATAGCTGCCGATTTGGCCCTTTCCATGCCTGCTAAGTCCAGGCTAGGGAGGTTCAAGATCGCGTTCAGCGCTTCATTCGGGGTGGTTCGAAGGGCTCCACTAATACACAAAGCCGCCATTCGCTGTACTTTGTTTAGAGGAGTCAGTATGCATTGTTTGTGTAAGGCGGTCCACCACAGAGCCACTCCGTACAGTAGGATTGGCTTGACTACCGCTGTGTATATCCAGTAAACTATTCTTGGGGACATGCCCCATCTTAGCCCGATTGCTTTTTTACAGGAGTAAAGTGCAATGGTCGCTTTTTTGGTTCTCTCTTGGTTGTTTAAGCCCCATTTGAGGCGTTTATCTAGTACTAACCCCAAGTACCTGGCGTGATCGCCAAAGGAGAGATTACAATTGTTTAAAATGGGTGGGTTAAGTTGTGGAATTTTGTACCTATTCGTAAATAGAACAAGTTCTGTTTTCGAGGGATTTACCCCGAGTCCGTTCGCTATCGTCCATTCCGATAGCATTTTAAGTTTAGCGGTCATAAGATCGCAAAGTGTTTGTGGATATTTTCCATTAAAGATGATGGCGACGTCGTCTGCGTATGCCACGACCTTACAACCTCCTCCCTCCAGAATCCGCAGTAGTTTATTTACTGCGATATTCCACAAGAGGGGTAATAGTACACCTCCTTGCGGGGTGCCTCTGTTCACTAGTCTAGTCTGGGTTGAGGTCCCTAGTGTGGCTGTGACCATTCTGCTTATCAGCAATTTATGGATTAGCCTCACCATTGGCGGCTCAACCCCTAGTTCTGTGAGAGATTCTGTTATAGCGGTGGGAAGCACGTTATTGAAGGCTCCCTCTATATCCAGGAAGGCGATCAGTGTGTATTCCTTGATGTTGAGTGATTTCTCGATGCTGTTTACCACCAAGTGTAGCGCCGATTCGGTTGACTTACCTTTGGTGTAAGCGTGTTGTGCTTCTGATATTTGTGTCGGGTTTACGGTGGCCCTTAAGTGTAGGCTTATCATTCTTTCAAAGCTCTTAAGCAGGAATGATGTTAGGCTTATTGGCCTAAAATCCTTTGCTGTGGTGTGAATGGCCTTCCTTGCCTTGGGAATGAAAACCACCTTTGTTTCTTGCCATGCTGTTGGTAGTTCTCCTACCGCCAGGATGGATTGGAAGATTTTTTTCAACCAGTTAATGGCTATTTGTCCTGCTTGCTGGATGTGAGCCGGTGTTATTCCGTCCGGTCCCGGTGATTTGTATGGTTTGAAACTATGAATGGACCATTTCATGTTGCGGTCTGATAGGAGTGGATCTATTTCGATTCCCTCTCCTGCTCCTCTTTCAGGTGGATGACCTGCTTGTTGGCTCCCCGGGAAGTGAGCGTCTAGGAGCAGGTCCAAGGACTCTTTACTGGAGTCTGACAATGATCCATCTGCTTTTTGAAGATAGCCCAAAGGCGCGGCTGTCTTAGAGAGTATTTTCCTGAGCCTTGCGGCATCAGTTGTTTTTTCTATGTCAGAGCAGAAGGTCTGCCATGCCGTTCGTTTTGCTCTTTTAATGGCCTTTTTGTAGGAGGCTAGTTCAAACTTGTAGTTCAGCCAATTGGTGTCCTCATTTCCCGCCTTTGCTCTGTTAAACAGGCAGCTGCAGTTGGTTCTGAGGATATATAGTTGTTGGGTCCACCAGGGGGGTTTTTTCCTTCCTCTTGGTTTCTCTGTGGGGCATGCCACTTTGAAGGCAGTGTTGCATGCCTCTGTGATTTGTGATGCTTTCTGACGGTTCCATGGGGAGGATATTTGTCAGAACTTCTTTGTACCTGTGCCAGTCCGCTCGTCTGGGGTTGGCGAAGCTGACCGGCAAGGGCGAATCAAGGTACAATACGGTTTCTATGAATCTATGGTCCGAAAAGGAGTGCTCGTTAGAGACTGCCCAGTCTGATACCAAAGTTAGATCTATGATCGTTTGGCAAGCTTTAGTTATGAAAGTAGGGGCATTGCCCCTATTGCATAAGAATAGGTTCGAATTTAGAATAAAATCAAAAAGAGACTCACCTCTGTCGTTGTTGTTTGGGCAACCCCACTGGGTGTGATGGGCGTTGGCGTCACAGCCTATTACCAATCCGTTCTTGAGCTTTTCGCATTCCTCTGCTAGTCCTCTGACCAGCGCATCTGGGGGGTTTTCCTTCTCAAAGGCCAAATAGGCCGATAGAACCCTTATAGAGCCACTCTGCAGCTACAGACTTACTGCGGTGTTGTCTCCGTTGCTGTAATTGCGAAGTAGAAATATACTAAGATGCCTTTTGGCTAATATGCAGGTTCGAATCTTACCTTCTTTGGGGTCAAGCATAAGCTTGTATTCCTTTGTTCCTAGTCCAGCAACCTTGCCTCCTACAACCCAAGGTTCCTGTACGAGGACTAGGTCGGCTCCGCCTTCTGTCAGGCGAAGCAGAAGTGCAGCAGACGCTGCTTTACTGTGGTGAAGGTTTATTTGTAGAAGTCTTAATGACATCTACAGCTTCAACCTCCACCACAGTGACGTCGGCCTCCTCTGTGTCGCTGAGGTCCACGTCCTCGATTGCCGGTCCGAGCGCACGCATCTCTCTGCTTAGCGACGAATCGGTAGAGTAGCCGTCCTCCGGCCCACCAGGTGCCTCCAACTCCTCAGCAAGCACCTGCTCGGATGGGTTACCGGCAGAGCTGCTAGCGGCGTTGGAGTCGCCCTTGTACACTTTGATGTGTATCGCACTGAAACCGAAGTTCAGACCTCCACGAGCAGTCTCGATCGGAGCTACTGACTCCTTGTTCAGGACCAAAACCGCCTGGTTGACATCCCCTTCATGCTCCTCCACCTTGACGACTTTCCAGTCCTTCGTGGGGAGGTGCGGGTTGCATTCTTGCAACATGAAGAGGATGTCCTCCGACGTCTTGATCGCTGCTGGAAGCCAGATCCTGGCTCGGGGTCTACTGGGGACATCGCACCGGTCAAGCGCAACGATGTTCGCCCCTTCGTAAACCTCGCCGAGCTTGCTTGTCGCCTCTTTGTACATATCAGCCGACCGCTGACTGTCGCATGCTACCACCTTGACGCTGCCCTGGTACCAGCCCGCGTCCATGCATCAGGGCGAGGTGCCTGGCTTCTCTCGTACCATGCGCAGGCAAATGAGGGAAAGGTGGGACTCCACGGTCTTCCACTTGTTTCTGGGGATCCTGCCCTCCGGATTTCCCCTGTCAATCAGGCCAAGTAATACACGATTCTTCGTGATTTCGGCGAAAGAGACCGATGGCTGGATCTTAGATCTCTTCGCCGATGGCCCGGGTAGTTCGAGGGATCGCTGCCTTTTCGCCTGAGTCGCCTCTTGAGTGGGCTTTTCCTGCCTGTAGTTTGGGAGCACCTTCCTTGCCCACTCTACCTTCTTTAGCCATTCAGGCGAAGGCGTGGCAACGGTGCTCCTGGTGTGTGAGCGCAGAGTCTGGGCGGCAGTCCGCCTTTCTGCGTATGTATATTTAGCACCAGCGGGTGGCCCGAGCGCCTTGGCAGTGCCTACCGTTGCTTTCGGCGCAGATGCGCACGTAGCGGAGGCGTTTGCGGTTGGCTTTCTGCCACCCATCATCCCCAGTTTGGGATGCGGCCCTTTCTGGGCCGTGCTGGTATGGAAGGTGGAACCAGTGTTCGTCTTATCCATGGGTTTTTAAGAGTACCAGTCTCTATGTTTTTTGTTTTTTTGTCTTCTGTTTTTTGATCCATAATTTGGTCCCACGAGTTGCGGAGAAGGGGAAAAGTCCGCCCGGGCAGAGATCCGCGATGCCCGGGTACGGCGATAGTTAGAACAGGGGGTCGCCATATCCCTGAGCACACCGTTTGAGACTGGGCTATTTTTGATCCGGGCCCCCAGCCAGGCTGACTCTTGGCACGGTCCGTATTACACCGTAGTCCGGCCCGGAGTGAGATGTTGTTTGGGAGGGGAGTTGGGTAGGTGTTGTGTTGGGAGTGGGTTTGTGTAAAGCAACTATTTAGATGCGGCTGAACAACTCGCATCGTCGGTATTGCTTCGTTGCAAAATACCCGCTGGCTGTCCGGGACTGTTTATTTACTGGGGTTTTCGTCCACGGTACCGAGTTTGAAGCACAACAAAAATCTTACCAAAATCGAAACCCCCTTGGCACTTACAATCAGATGTTATAGACACACATTTAAGCCAATATAAAAAAACAACAACAAGCAAGCCAATATTAAGAAAAGAATTCCTCGACATAAAATCAAAATTAACCAACTACACTTTTATATACACGGACGCATCACAAAACCAAGACAAAACTGCTTATGCCACAACCACAGATAACATTGTTCTAAAAAGAGCCATTCTTCCAAACTACACATCAGTTTATACTGCAGAAATTAACCCAAATTTTTTTTTGGGTCAATCGATAGGTATTGACGAGTCCAATTCAGATCAGCTAAAATGCTGTATCTAGCATGAAAATTGTGGGCGCCATAGGATTGGGCGGTTTGTGGGCGTTAGAGTGGGCGTGGCATATTTGCGTAACAAACTTGCGCTGCGCACAAGGCTACGGAATCTAAATCTGAGATCTCTATTCTCTATTCTTGATAGTTTCCGAGATATCCACGTTCATACTTACGATTTTTTGAAGTTTGTGGGCGGTTTGTGGGCGGAAAAGTGGGCGAGGAAACTTTTTTATCAATCGATAGAAATTGATGAGAACAATACATTTCAGTTAAAATTTTCATTCTAGCATCAAAACTTTAGGAGCCACAGTTTTGGGCGGTTTGTGGGCGTTAGAGTGGGCGTGGCAGTCTACTGAAACAAACTTGCGCTGCGTAAGAAGCTCAGGAATCTGCACGCCAAATCTCAATAGCCTAGCTCTCATAGTTTCCGAGATCTCAGCGTTTATCCGGACAGACGGACAGACGGACATGGCTAGATCGACTCGGCTAGTGATCCTGATCAAGAATATATATACTTTATGGGGTCGGAAACGCTTCCTTCTGCCTGTTACATACTTTCCGACGAATCTAGTATACCCTTTTACTCTACGAGTAACGGGTATAATCATGTGGGTTCCGAGCCATGTTGGAATCAGTGGCAAAGAATTTGCTGACGAAGCCGCAAAAAACGCAACTATCGCACCGCTTTTCCAATACTCCTCCAGTTAGTACCAATCCGTAAATAGCAACCATCTTAACATAAGCGACTATACAAAAGTAAAAGAAATAATCAAACTAACACGAAAAGACCAAACCAGAATCATAAGATTACGTCTGGGCCACACCAGACTTACCCATGAATTCAGACTCCTTCAGGCTACAGACAACCCCTGTAAGTTCTGCAATAATAGCTCAATGTCAATAGACCATATCCTTAACGAATGCACTGCATTTAATTACAACCGAACCAACATCCCGAATAATAGCCTTACTCCACTTCTTTCCAATCCTACGACCACCAACCTCCTTCAACTTCTCGATTTCCTTAAGAAATCTAACTTATTAAACCTCTTATAATTAAGATACTTTGTTAATACACCTGAAATGTACTTTATTAATTAAGAAACGAATACTAAAATGAATGAATAATACCCTTAGTAATTAAGAACCGAATAGATAATTGAAACTATAGACTTAAAGCCAGCCTAAAGCCTAAGTAGCTATGGCTGCCTACCCCTGTTGCTTTAGTTTTAACTTTAAGCAAGCAGATTGTAAATAAATAAATAAATAAATAAATAAATAAATAAATAAATAAATAAATAAATAAATAAATAAATAAATAAATAAATAAATAAATAAATAAATAAATAAATAAATAAATAAATAAAAGAATTGTAAAATTAATTGAGTATATTTTAAATATAAAGCATATCTTTATTTTTTTGAAGTTTTAAAAAATTTAAACATATATAAAAAAAGTGACAACTCTATAGTCGATAGCATCGACTATGATCTACCCGATACTCAGCTTATTTAGCAATTTAACTTATTAACTAACGATCGGACTGAAACCATTTTTGGCAAGCCGGTTGAACGAGCCCAAAAGGGAAGTTAAATTCAAAATATAGATTTTGGAGATGCACAATAAGGTGCATATGTTGCCAAAGTAATGTCTGCATTAGGGAGGCATAGAATTATTGTCCTCTCGTATAGAAACCTCACAATGTGAAGCCAATGTTAAAACTTGAATGATGATTTTCACAATAAAAACAAGGAAGAACGCTATAGTCGAGTACCTCGACTATCAGATACCCGTTACTCAGCTAAAGGGATCAAAGGGAAACGGAGATATGCAAGCAGCAAAGCGAGATTGAAATGCGCCACCTTTCGGCGGTAGACAGATTTAAGCGTTATGGGCGTTAGAGTGGCCGTGGCAATTTTTTTTTTTTTTGGGTCAATCGATAGGTATTGACGAGACCAATACAGTTTAGTTAAAATTTTGTATCTAGCATGATAATTGTGGGCGCCACAGGCTTGGGCGGTTTGTGGGCGTTAGAGTGGGCGTGGCAAATTCGCGTAACAAACTTGCGCTGCGCACAAGGCTACGGAATCTAAATCTGAGATCCCAATTCTCTATCCTTAATAGTTTCCGAGATATACACGTTCATACTTACGATTTTTCGAAGTTTGTGGGCGGTTTGTGGGCGTAACAAACCTTTTTTTTATCAATCGATAGGTATTGATGAGAACAATACATTTCAGTTAAAATTTTCATTCTAGCATCAAAACTGTAGGAGCCACAGTTTTGGGCGGTTTTTGGGCGTTCGAGTGGGCGTGGCACTCTACTGAACAAACTTGCGCTGCGTAAGAAGTTCAGGAATCTGCACGCCAAATCTCAATAGCCTAGCTCTCATAGTTTCCGAGATCTCAGCGTTCATCCGGACAGACGGACAGACGGACATGGCTAGATCGACTCGGCTAGTGATCCTGATCAAGAATATATATACTTTATGGGGAAAGTTGTCCGCGTGTTAGATAGCGAAGCTTTTTATACCCGTTACTCGTAGAGTAAAAGGGTATACTAGATTCGTCGGAAAGTATGTAACAGGCAGAAGGAAGCGTTTCCGACCCCATAAAGTGTATATATTCTTGATCAGGATCACTAGCCGAGTCGATCTAGCCATGTCCGTCTGTCCGTCTGTCCGTCTGTCTGTCTGTCCGGATGAACGCTGAGATATTGGAAGCTATGAGAGCTAGGCTGTTGAGATTTGGCGTGCAGATTCCTGAGCTTCTTACGCAGCGCAAGTTTGTTTCAGTAGAGTGCCACGCCCACTCTTACGCCCACAAACCGCCCAAAACTGTGGCTCCTACAGTTTTCATGCTAGAATAAAAATGTAAACTGAAATTTATTTTTTCTCATCAATACCTATCGATTGACCCAAAAACGTTTGCCACGCCCACAAACTTCAAAAAATCGTTAATTTGAACGTGGATATCTCGGAAACTATCAAGGATAGAGAATTGGGGTCTCAGCGCAAGTTTGTTACGCGAAGATGCCAAGCCCACTCTAACGCCCACAAACCGCCCACAAACCTGTGGCGCCCACAATTTTCATGCTAGATACAAAATTTTAACTAAACTGTATTGGTCTCGTCAATACCTATCGATTGACCCAAAAAAAAAAAATTTGCCACGCCCACCCTAACGCCCATAACGCTTAAATCTGTCTACCGCCGGTAGGTGGCGCATTTCAATCTCGCCTTGCTGCTTGCTTATCTCCATTTCCCTTTGGTCTCTTTAGCTGAGTAACGGGTATCTGATAGTCGAGGCACTCGACTATAGCGTTCTTCCTTGTTTTGTTATGTTAAACTCAATGCTATCCTATATTTTTAAAACATTTGCAAAAGGGTCATACAAACAAAAAAAATCTACAGGTAAAGGTGATTCAAAGGCAGAGTGGGTTATGTAGCCACAAAAACAACAGTGGCTGCAATATTTTGTCACAGAGAAAGTGCAATACTGTTGTTTGACTTTCGTTTCTCCTTCGTGTACTTTAAAATTTATCTTTTTATCGTAAGAACGGTCAAATTTATAAAAGATAAAGCATGTAAGAGGGGAGGATAGCACTAGCAGACCTTTACAACCGAAATCGACGAAAACTAGCTGACAAAATACAGCGTGCTCTGCTGCTACTCCTTGGCAACATCAGCCCAAAGTTATTGCCTAGCGCGTAAGTAAATTTATAAACATAATCACTTATAATTCTACATTATAATAATTGTTGTTGCATCAGGCCAGCAGGTCAAAATTGAACTATTCGAAGAACACGCTCATTAAACTGCTAGATATTCTGTACAGTTGTATCCGTGGTTTTATAGGTCACCAACGAAACACATGTTTTTAATTCATAGAACTCCAGTAGGTTAGGTTACGCGGTGGTGGCTACGGTTGTTCACCCACATTAGCTTATAGCAGGCTACTTCCCCGCCCTTCCCCAGTGCTTAACCTTTGAATTAAGCTGACAATTCGTTTTGGGGACACTGCAAAAAGATCTGACATGTCTGTTAAGAAAAATGATCCAAAGTATTACAGTCTACAACCACATAGAGCTGGACAGTGGCAGAAGTGGGGTATCGATAGTCGTGCTGCGTGAGCACCGGCAGTCCAGTGACCCGTAAGGACCCTAATGGCTTGGCCGTATTTTATTATATGGGGGGTGAAGAGTTATCTGGAGCGCTTTGGCATCCGTTGTGGCCACAACTCTCGCGATATTAAATAAGTCTCGGTATAATAGCCTTTCGATCTATCGGTATAGATTTGAGTAGATAGGTGGTGGTCCTCCACCCCACTCTTTTCAGGAGGGAGTAAGGGTGCGGAAGGAGGTTGTGAGGTAATCGACAGGGGTGCATTAATCTGTTTCCCCTGACAGGCTTTTACCATACCGGGGGACCACCCGTCTTAGCTGGATTAAGCATTCGCTGTTTAGCGTTGCGTTTTACTAGATCGATTCAGCATAAAGCAGTATCGGGCGTATGACCGCGGTGTAGAGCCATCTCGCTTTCATTGGTGACATTCACCAGCACCCTCTTGGCGACGCTTTTTGGTGGTCATCACCCATATAAGCCACCCATCAGCCATGCAGAGCTGGTAGTTCGATGCGCCCAGTCCAGATGCACCCAGATATCCAGAGGGTTCCTGAAAAAGGAATGATTGCAGCCGGGGCTGCCTTAGAGTGGTGTAGGTTGATCTGCAGGTTTTTCAGAGACATCTGAGACTTATGAAACCATTAATGGGCCCTTTGGAATCATTCACTCTAAAGACGTGTACAATGTACATGTACACTATACATGTTTGTTTCGCTGTACAACTTTTTTATGAATGTTGAATAGTGCGACGATTTTTATACCCGCTACTCGTAGAGTGAAAGGGTATACTAGATTCGTCGAAAAGTATGTAACAGGTCGAAGACAGCGTTTCTGACCCCATAAAGTATATAAATTCTTGATCAGAATCACTAGCCGAGTCGATCTAGCCATGCCCGTATGAACGCTGTGATCTCGGAAACGATAAAAGCTGCAATACTGTTATTGGGCTTGCAGATTCTAGAGATTCATGCGCAGTGCAAGTTCCTTTCGTCAGTGTGCCACGCCCACTTTAATGCCCACAAACTGCCCAAAACTGTGGCTCCTACAGTTTTAATGCTAAAATAGCATTTTAACTAAAATGTATTGTTCTCATCAATACCTTTAGATTGACCCAAAAAAAAGTTTGCCACGCCATTTTTAACGCCCCCGAACCGCCCACAAACTTCAAAGAATCGTAAGTATAAAAGCAGATATCTCGGAACCTATCAAAAAATAGATTATTATGGTTTCAGATTTAGATTCACACGCCCACTCTAACGCCCACAAGCCGCCTAAGCCTGTGGCGACAACATATTTCATGCTAGATAAAAAATTTTAACTGAAATGCCTATCGATTGATCCAACAAAAGTTTGACTCGCCCACCCTAACGCCCACAAACCACCGAAGCCTGTGGCGCCCACAAAATTCATGGTAAAACAAATTTTAACGGAAATGTATTGGTCTCGTCAATACCTATCGATTGACCCAAAACTGTGGCCCATGGTTTTCAGGTAGCTGGCGCATTGCAATCTCGTTTTGCTGCTTACATATCTCCATCTCCCCTTGGTCCCTTTAGCTAAGTAACGGGTATCTGATATTCAAGGCACTCGACTGGATCGTTTCTCTTGTATGGCTAATAATGACGACTATGAATTTTTCCCTGTAATCCAGGAGGTACAACCTACGTATATGGGATGACCATATTCCGATAGAAAAGCTGAAGAATTTGGTGTTCCACTTTAAGATTATAACTTAAAGGAGCATAAAAGTACAGTTTGTTTTTAAAAGCAAACTGGGCTCTACCATCGCTAAATGATACCAATTAACCACACTATCAACGGATTCTTCAGAACAGGATTGACAGTTTCACTAAAGATCTCGCGGTTTACTTTTCATTTCCTTAGGATATTTATATATTTGAAAATCATTTAATCTGGCAATCCGTGCATTTTTCACATCAGGATTGACCCTCGCGAGTTGGGACTTCAGAACTAGATTCCATAGTCTTGTACACAGCGCAAGTTTGTTACGCGAATATGCCACGCCCACTCTAACGACCACAAGCCGCCCAGGCCTGTGGCGCCCACAATTTGCATGCTAGAAAACAAATTTTAACTGAAATGCATTAGTCTCGTCAATACCTATCGATTGATTCAAAAAAGGTTGCCACGCCTATTCTAACGTCCACAAACCGCCTAAACCTGTGGCGCCCACCATTTTAATGCTAGAAAAAAGTTTTAACTGAAATGTATTAAATTAAATCTTAAATCTGTCTACCGCCCACATAACCATATATTAAGATCGCGGGTAGGTGGCGCATTTCAATCTCGCTTTGCTGCTTGCATGTCTCCATTTCCCTTCGGTCCCTTTAGCTGAGTAACGGGTATCTGATAGTCGAGGACTCGTCTACAGCGTTCTTTCTTGTTTATACTGTAAAGTAGTTTCCTGGCTGGGATAAGTCTCAGTCCGGCCAGGGTCGCTTACAGAAAATTTATGTTTGGGACTTTCGGAAATTTTCGTAGTGGGCGAGCCGACTAAAGGTGGATGTCGTCGAGCTCACGTTAGTGTTGGTTGTGTAACCGTGTTCGAAGGGGAAAAAAAGGTGGGAAACCAACTAAGGCTGGTCGCCGTTAGCGGTTGCCAGGGGAAACTGGCCTCGGCCGAGGCTTTTCGCCCTAGCGGCTGTGCGAGCGGGGAACCGGGCGGTGCACTTGCGTCAGAGGCTGCGATCACTGAGAATGCACGGGGAAGTAGGTGGGTGTACACCAGTGGGCAGAGACTATACGCCTGGCTGCGATCACTGAGAATGCACGGGGAAGTAAGTGGTTGTACACGAATGGGCAGAGACTGGCGCCTGGCTAAGACCACCGAAAAATGCACGCGTGAACGGGTAACGGGATCCTGAAACTATGAACGGCTTCTCGCCGTGACTACTGGAAAACGCGGGGGAGGGGAATTTAGTAGCCACGCGGACTTCCGAACTTCTTATATATAATTTGATTTAATGAGAAATCTATGGCCTATACCGCACTCCTTGACTTAGCGCTACTCACTCAGACAGACTCAGCGAATCCGGAAACAACCCAGAGTTTCCTGGCGGCAGGCAGTTAGCTGCTCCTTGCGGCGGGTGTATGTGGCGTTCCTGGTGTCCTTTAGTCGGTCGTGACATCATATACTTAGACTTACTTATCAGTATTATGATTATAAAATAAACTGGGAACTTCATGTTCTTAATTTATAGGGAACCTAAATTTACATGATAAGCCAGATTGTACGGCCGATTCGGGCCGTTACAATACTGTGTCTGCTTATATGGTTTTATCAAAACGAGAAATGTAACGGAAAGTACTCATCGAAACCAGCTAAAACCCATTTGGGTTTCTCTGGCCTAGTTGGCGCTTACCTATTATAGCGAGTTAAAGTTTTAAATATCAATTAAATGTATAATGGCCATATTTCTTAATCCGATTCCCCAGCGACTATGTAGGTATATCCAAAGAGAAAGCTCACGAATTGTCTTTTAAAATTTATAGCACACAAATTACAGTTTTAGTTTGGTGTCGTATTTTTTCAAAGGCAATGTAAGTTTGGTTTCGTAGATCTTGGTTTATTTCAGTTGATTTTAAAAACGTAAGCTTTAAAATTTCTTCTATGTCTGTAGCAAGTAAAGTGTTTAATGTTATGCCAGGATCGTTGTAATCGACTCATTTGTTCTCGTCCTTAGCGTCATATTGTATTATCTATTGAATTTACAAACGCACTTCTGCAAATACCGCTTTGAGTTTTATTAAAAATTTATTTTGGAATTATCGTTTAATGGAATCGCTCCCCTTTTTCCCGATTCCGTAGGCAACTGCTTTAAATAAACTGATTCGTAGCGCGCGCGGCAATCAACTACCTTGAGCAGGCTTCTGGATTCCTCATTTATGGAGAGGAGGTTAACCCACTATATTAAGCTTCCCGCCTCTTTCACTTTCAGAATCTGCCAATCGGAGGTTGGAATATTCGGACTACAGGCCCTAAGCATTTTGAGGATACTCTCCGGTTTTGCCAGCTTTTTTTCCAAAAGCCAGACTCTGGTCCTGCGTTTTCTTGGGATCCTGTCCCAGTCTACCACATCGAGCTTGGCTCCCGGGTAAATTTCCCCCACCAACCCCTTGTAGAAGACCGCAGCCTCGGTATTTTTGCAGGCCACTATTTTGACCTTGCCCTGATACCACCCCGCGTCCCCACACAGTGGAGCTGCTACCCCTGTCTTCACAACCTAGCCCACGCTTAAACACGCTGCGCTATTTTGCCTTAGGGATGACCACATTGCTATGGGAACTCGCTAGGACCGTAAAGATGGTCATGCCTATCCCAACTTTAGCGATGTAGCGCTGCTTAGGCTGCGTCCTTGGCCTCTTGGGGTTTGGGCATTCTGCTAAGTAGACCGTTGCATTTTGGTTGGGTCTTGTAACGGGGTTTTTTATGGGCCTTTTTGCTGGGGTCCAACTTGTCTCCAGCTTTCATCGCCTCGAAAATGTCTCAATTTATTGCGCCACGCATTAACGCGCGTTCCAGGAGGTTTATTGGGGCGTGTTGTGTCCAAAAAGCGACCGAGTAGATTGGAATATGGCTGATCTAGTTCGACGGAGCTTTCTGAGCCGATTGTAGTAACGTACAGTCTTGCTGCAGTAAGTTAAAAAATCCATGAGGCGTTTACCCTTAAGGTCAATAATCAGACCGTGGAAGATAAGAACATCTGCTCCGATGATTGCTGATTGGACGTTAGCAACGACGAAAGGCCAGCTAAATATAAGTTGTAGATTAAGGCCAAATGTCAGATTGTAAGTGCCGTAAGTATCAAGTACCGATGTATAGGCAACGTATAGTTTGAATTAGTCCTTGCACCGTTATCTCTTTTATACTAATAAAATAAAATGAGTCAAATAAAATGAATCAATGAGAGAGGCTGGCATTCGGCCTTCTGCTGTCATCGGCTGCCTATACAGCTGGCTGCGAGCACTGTCGGTCTCTTTTACCTCATTTGGCATGGTTAAAACAGAGACGACATGCTTGGTTAGAACTGCTCGGATGCCAATTATTTTGCAAAAGAGCTTTCAATGGAGTCTTTACAACAGCGATTTTACATTTTTACTCGTCCAAGGAATCCATGGAGCCCGACTAGGACTGGTCGAATTTTTTTTCTGGCGATTAAGATATAGAAAGCTCAGCAGCTATAACGAAAGAAGTAGTATCGTCCTCTATAAGATCGTTGGCAAGTGCAGTTTGCTCGATAGAGGCTCAACGCAGAACCATCAAGCCTACTCATACTTACTGTACTCTGGCGGCTGAGCGGGAGCGAAAACAATAATAACACATGTTGCTTTCAAAATGGAGAACAGTCTCTACAACTGGCGTGACAGTAAAACTTACAAAGGCATTTATCCATTCGAAAATATAACAAGAGTTCCCTCAGCTCCCGGTTTTTGTGACCCGGGTTCGAGTCCTGCACAAGACATGTTTTTGTTTTTTTTGTAATCTGTTAGTTCTAGTATTATTAGTAAATGATTATTACAACTGATAAAGACTTTCGTCTCACTTGCTCCAGTAGGTCTCGAACCGTTGTCCTCTAGCTGCGAGGCCATGACGTCACAAGAGACACAAAATTGGGGGAATTAATTAAGGAGACTTAATTTCCAAAAAAATGGTATGTAGTTACTTGCGGCAACTCGGATGAGGAACTTGTGAGATGGTTCCAAAGTCGCCTTGCTGGGGCAACCGAGCGGGTCGCAGGTTGCGGATAGCGGACGACCTCTCTTGAGGCCAACTGTGAATAAGCTGGTGGGAGAAGTCAAACACGGAATCGTGGACGGAAACCCCAGTAAATAAACAGTCCCGGACAGCCAGCGGGTATTTTGCAACGAAGCAATACCGACGATGCGAGTTGTTCAGCCGCAACTAAATAGTTGCTTTACACAAACCCACTCCCAACACAACACCTACCAATCTCCCCTCCCAAACAACATCTCACTCCGGGCCGAACTACGGTGTAATACGGACCGTGCCAGGAGTCAGCCTGGCTGGGGGCCCGGATCAAAAACTAGCCCAGTCTCAAACGGTGTGCTCAGGGACATGGCGACCCCCTGTTCTAACTATCGCCTTACCCGGGCATCGCGGATCTCTGCCCGGGCGGACTTTTCCCCTTCTCCGCAACTCGTGGGACCAAATTATGGAACATATTAAGAAAACCAATAACACAACACAAAACACAGAGACGGGTACTCTCAAAAAACCCATGGATAAGCTGAACACTGGTTCCACCATCCATACCAGCACGGTCCAGAAAGGGCTGCATCCCAAACTGGGGATGATGGGTGGCAGAAAGCCAGCCACAAACGCCTCCGCCACCTGCGCATCTGCGCCGAAAGCAGCGGTAGGCACTGCCAAGGCGCTCGGGCCACCCGCTGGAGCTAACAAATATACAAACGCAGAAAGGCGGACTGCCGCCCAGACTCTGCGCTCACACCTTAGGAGCACCGTTGCCACACCTTCGCCTGAATGGATAAAAAAAGTTGGGGTGGGCAAGGAAGGTGCTTCCTAACTACGGGCAGGATAAGCCCACTCAAGAAGGGTCTCAGGCGAAAAGACAGCGATCCCTCGAACTACCCGGGCCATCGGCGAAGAGATCTAAGATCCAGCCATCGGTCTCTTTCGCTGAAATCACGAAGGACAGTCAGCGGTCGGCTGACATGTATAAACAGGCGACGAGCAAGCTCGGCGAGGTATACGAAGGGGCGAACATCGTTGCGCTTGACTGGTGCGATGTCCCCAGTAGACCCCGAGCCAGGATCTGGCTTCCAGCTGCGATCAAGGCGCCGGAGGACATCCTCTTCATGTTGCAAGAATGCAATCCGCACCTCCCCACGAAGGACTGGAAAGGTGGAGGAGCATGAAGGGGACGTCAACCAGGCGGTGTTGGTCCTGAACAAGGAGTCAGTTGCTCCGATCGAGACTGCTCGAGGAGTGCTGAACTTCGGGTTCAGTGCGATACACATCAAGGTGTATAAGTGCGACTCCAACGCCACTAGCAGCTCTGCCGGCAACCCAGCCGAGCAGGTGCTTGCTGAGGAGTTGGAGGCACCTGGTGGGCCGGAGGACGGCTACTCTACCGATTCGTCGCTAAGCAGAGAGATGCGAGCGCTCGGACCGGCCATCGAGGACGTAGACCTCAGCGACACAGAGGAGGCCGACGTCACTGTTGTGGAGATTGAAGCTGTAGATGTCACTAAGACTTCTACAAATAAACCTTCACAACAGTAAAGCAGCGTCTGCTGCACTTCCGAAGGCGGAGCCGACCTAGTCCTTGTACAGGAACCTTGGGTAGTAGGAGGCAAGGTTGCTGGACTAGGAACAAAGGAATACAAGCTTATGCCTGTCCCCAAAGAAGGTAAAATTCGAACCTGCATATTAGCCAAAAGGCATCTTAGTATATTTCTACTTCGCTATTACAGCAACGGAGACAACACCGCAGTAAGCCTGGAGCTGCAAAGTGGCTCTATAAGGGTCCTATCGGCCTACTTGGCCGTTGAAAAGGAAAACCCCCCAGATGCGCTGGTCAGAGGACTGGCAGAGGAATGCGAAAAGCTCAAGAAAGGTTTGGTAATAGGCTCATTTTGATTTTATTCCAAATTCGAACCTATTCTTATGCAATAGGGGCAATGTCCCTACATTCATAACTAAAGCTTGCCAAACAATCATAGATCTAACTTTGGTATCAGATTCACTCGTAGGCGCAGTCAAAATCTGGGCAGTCTCTGACGAGCACTCTTTTTCGGACCATAGATTCATAGAAACTGTATTGTCCCTTGATTCGCCCTTGCCGGTCAGCTTCGCTAACCCTAGACGAGCCGACTGGCACAGGTACAAAGAAGTTCTGATAAATATCCGCATCACAAACCCACAGGAGCTGGACGAAACAGTATACAAATTCACAGAGGCATGCAACACTGCCTTCAAAGTGGCATGCCCAAAAGAGAAAACAAGGGGAAGGAAAAAAGCCCCCTGGTGGACCCAACAATTATCAATCCTCAGAACCAACTGCAGATGCCTGTTTAACAGAGCAAAGGCGGGAAATGAGGACACTAATTGGCTGAACTACAAGTATGAACTAGCCTCTTGCGAAAAGGCCATTAGAAGAGCAAAACGAACGGCATGGCAGACCTTCTGCTCTGACATAGAAAAAACAACTGATGCCGCAAGGATCAGGAAAATACTCTCTAAGACAGCCGCGCCTTTGGGCTATCTTCGAAAAGCAAATGGATCATGGTCAGACTCCAGTAAAGACTCCTTGGACCTGCTCCTAGACGCTCACTTCCAGGGGAGCCAACAAGCAGGTCATCCTCCTGAAAGAGGAGCAGGAGAAGGAATCGAATTAGATCCACTCTTATCAGACCGCAACATGAAATCGTCCATTCATAGTTTCAAACCATACAAATCGCCAGGACCGGACGGGATAACATCGGCTCACATCCAACAATCAGGACAAATAGCCATAAACTGGTTGAAAAAATCTTCCAATCCATCCTGTCGGTAGGAGAATTACGAACAGCATGGCAAGAAACAAAGGCAGTTTTCATTCCCAAGGCAGGCAAGGCCACTCACACCACAGCAAAGGATTTTAGGCCAATAAGCCTAACATCATTCCTGCTTAAGAGCTTTGAAAGAATGATAAGCCTACACATAAGGGCCACCGTAGACCCGACAAAAATATCAGAAGCACAGCACGCTTACACCAAAGGTAAGTCAACCGAATCGGCGCTACACTTGGTGGTAAGCAGCATCGATAAATCACTCAGCATCAAGGAGTACACACTGAGGAGGAGGAGTACTTTCCTGGATCCCACTGCTATAACAGAATCTCTCACAGAACTAGGGGTTGAGCCGCCAATGGTGAGGCTAATCCACAAATTGCTGATAAGCAGAATGGTCACAGCCACACTAGGGACCTCAACCCAGACTAGACTAGTGAACAGAGGCAAGGAGGTGTACCATCACCCCTCTTGTGGAATATCGCAGTAAATAAACTACTGCGGATTCTGGAAGGAGGAGGTTGTAAGGTCGTGGCATACGCAGACGACGATCATCTTTAATGGAAAATATCCACAAACATTTAAAATACTATTGCAATGGACGATAGCAAACGGACTCGGGGTAAATCCCTCGAAAACAGAACTTGTTCTATTTACAAATAGGTACAAAATTCCACTACTTAACCCACCCATTCTAAACAATTGTAATCTCTCTTTTAGCGATCACGCCAGGTACTTGGGGGTAGTACTAGATAAGCGCCTCAAATGGGGTTAAACAACCAAGAGGGAACCAAAAAAAGCGACCATTGCACTTTACTCCTGTACAAAAGCAACTGGGCTAAAATGGGGCATGTCCCCTATAATAGTCAACTGGATATACACAGTGGTAGTCAAGCCAATCCTACTGTACGGAGTGGCTCTGTGGTGGACCGCCTTGCACAAACAATGCATACTGATTCCTCTAAACAAAGTACAGCGAATGGCGGCTTTGTGTATTAGTGGAGCCCTTCGAACCACCCCGAATGAAGCGCTGAATGCGATCTTGAACCTCCCTAGCCTGGACTTAGCAGGCATGGAAAGGGCCAAATCGGCAGGTATTCGACTGAGGGACACAGGGCAGTGGAAGGCCCAATTTTATGGCCATGCTAAAATTCTCCAGCATGATAAATCGATTCCGAAAATCACGGATCTATGCAAATCCATTGAATATAGTCACACACCCTTTGAGGCCCTGATTCTTGATAGAGAGGAATGGGAGCAGGGCCAACCGGCCACGACGGACGCATTCTGTTTCTAAACAGATGGCTCCAAATTAGAAGGACACCTTGGCGGAGGTTTATACTTCGAACAATTAGATATCAGGAAGTCATTCAGGCTCCCGGACCACTGTAGCGTCTTTCAGGCGGAGGCCCACGCTATAAAAGAAGCACTAACCTGTTTAGGGAACTTTAGCCTCCAGAGAGGACACCTAAACATATATAGTGACAGCCAAGCGGCTATTAAATCGATCTACTCGAGAAACACCACCGCGCAGATGAGGAAGATGAGGAAGAAGTGGAAACGGTAGAACAGCTTCTCTGCTTCTGCCCAGCCCTATGCAGACTCAGACTGAAACACTTAAGAAGCCTCTTCATCGACGATCTAACCGAAATATCGGAGATTAATCTAAAAAACATAAGTGCCTTTATTATATCTTCCGGGTGGAAGACATGCTGATCAGCTTAACACAGGCTGAAACTACTAGAAACGGGACCCTAGAGAAGGAAAAAACGAGATCATGCGGTATCACAATGGACCCATTGAGGTCTAAGTGTGTCGGACTATAGTCCGACAGCCGCCCTAACCTAACCTAACCCTACTTGCGGCAAAATGTATAACAGCAAAATTTCCTCCCTTATTGATTCCTCGTAGAGTTTCAAGATTTCGAGTCTGGTTTGTTCTGTCAAGGCCCTCGCCGACTGAAATTTTTAGCTCCTTTGCACTGTGGCCAGGTTCTCTCTTCAGCCGCAAGAGCAGATCTTCGTTAGCCGTCTTGTTGATTGTTTTGACATCTTCGGTGACGTGGCTCAACGTTGAGTGTTCTTTTACCGCCTAAGCCTTACCACACACACTAGCAACCAATACAGCGTCTTGCCTAGTCTTTTGCTGGCCCTGTCTTTCCCCTTCTAAGCAGGATTCCATTTAGCTTTCTTGTCGAGCTCGGCTGCCGGTTCATTCCTGTCAGCTTACCATTCATTTTATCGCCACTTATTCGGTGGGGACTCACCTAGGCCAGTCCTTTGTTCTCGACGCCTTTTTGGGGTCGCTTTTATTCCCCCCAAGCAACCAAGCAAGTTTACTGGGGGTATTTCGGTCTCTGGCGTTGTTTGTTAGTTACAGTCCTTTTTCTCGTAGCCGCTGCTATCCCCATGATTTTAGAGAGTTTCTGTAGTCTCTTGCAGTTGCAACAGTTGGCTCAGCTTGTCCCGCATCTGCTGGTCTATTCGCCCCTTGCCAGAAGGGAAAGGCTGTTTAGCATGGCTCCTAGTCTGCGTACCATGTCCTACAGGTACCCTGTAGGCTGATGTAGCTTATCAGCAGTCGTCTGCCTGTCTTTTCTAGTGCTCTGAAGGGGTTGTTATCTTTGTGTTTTTCTTTTCAGCATTGATGTTTCGGGTTTTTTAAAGTTCGTCGCTAGGAGATTCCCCCGGTGGCCAAAGATTTCGCCTTGGTTTTCTGACGATGGGAGTTACACCGGCCCTTTTTGGTCCCCAGAGTCCCGATTTTCAAGAGGCCGCCTTGGGCGGAGGAGTTGAAAATGGTCAGATCCTTGACATTCTGCCTCTCTTCCCCTATCAGACTATGAGAATCCAATAAGTAGGTCCCGATCGTTAACCCTTTCAGAAGGTAAGCCCAACGGCGTTTTTTGTTCTTATAGAATTGCCTAGAATTGTCGTAAGCGTCCTGTCGCTACCAGCAGTGTTTTTTGCACAAAGTCTCTTTCACCAGTTGTCCAAAAAAATGAAAGTCCCCGCGGAAAACATTTTTTGTGTGATCGCCGTTGGGAGAGAGTATCATGGAGAAGGATTGAAGATTAATCGACCCCTCTCCCTCCGCACTGGATAGATCTCACTTTTCTCCTGGCGCCGCCGGCTCATTCCTTCAGCGCTCCGGTTGGGATTGGTACGTAGCACTTTCAGTAGGAGTCTCACCGCTGATCTCGCGTGCTCGCACTGCTATCCGCTTTCCCTCTCCATCTCTTCCCTAAGTCTCCGCTCCGCTCTGGAGCGCTTAAGTTTAGCTAGGCTTAAGCAGTTATATTTTCCAAGTGTCACAATAAACACCAACGCACGTTGCGAAAAAAAACCACAAAGTACTCCCGTGTTTTTCGTACCCTTCCTTCTTGGGTTTTACCTAATTTCAACGATCAAGCCATTCCGCCCTAACATATTGGTCCAGTCGCAGCCGGATTTCATAATCTTTGGATTTTCGTCTACTAGAGTTTCCTTGGATTTTTCCCAGCAGCAACGGTGGCTCAAACCGCTTTAGATAAGTTCCACTTATTATTGTTATTTGCCGGTCATACAGCCAGTTTATCGAACCCTATTTCGACTAACTTTTTGTATGATACATTGTCTAAATCCAAAAGTGATTAATCCGACGCATGGGCATTTAATATATGTATTTCAATTCCGTAATTTGTGCCCGACAACACTCCAGTTTCCTTTGCCCACAATTGTACTCTTTAAAAAATTCCAGTAGATATTCCAGTGTTAATACTCAACTATACTGTTCCTCAAAAATATTTATACCCGTTACTCGTAGAGTAAAAGGGTATACTACATTCGTCGGAAAGTATGTAACAGGCAGAAGGAAGCGTTTCCGACCGCATAAAGTATATATATTCTTGATCAGGATCACTAGCCGAGTCGATCTAGCCATGTCCGTCTGTCCGTCTGTCTGTCTGTCCGTCTGTCCGTCTGTCCGGATGATCGCTGAGATCTCGGAAACTATGAGAGCTAGGCTATTGAGATTTGGCGTGCAGATTCCTGAGCTTCTTACGCAGCGCAAGTTTGTTTAGTAGACTGCCACGCCCACTCTAACGCCCACAAACCACCCTACAGTTTTGATGGTAGAAAAAAAATTTTAACTAAAATGTATTGTTCTCATCAATACCTATCGATTGACCTAAGCAAAAGTTTGCCACGCCCACTTTAACGCCCACAAGCCGCTCACAAACTTCAAAAAATCGTAAGTATGAACGCGGATATCTCGTAAACTATCAAAGATAGAGAAATGGGATTTCAGATTTAGATTCCGTAGGCTTGAGCGCAGCGCAAGTTTGTTACGCGAATATACCACGCCCACTCTAACGCCCACAAACCGCCCAAGCCTGTGGCGCCCACAATTTGCATGCTAGATTAATTAAAAAGTATTGGTCTCGTCAATACCTATCGATTGATCTTAACAAAACTTTGCCACGCCCACTCTTACGCCCACAACGCTTAAATCTGTCTACCGCCGGTAGGTGGCGCATTTCAATCTCGCTTTGCTGCTTCCATATCTCCATTTTTCTTTGGTCCCTGAAGCTGAGTAACGGGTATCTGATAGGCCAGGTACTCGACTGTAGCGCTCTTCCTTGTTTTTAATTCCAATTGTGTTTAAAAAATAACTTAGCCATAGTAAAAAGTTATCGATTCTACAATTTGTTATTAAGAATGGCACACCTTAGTTTTTACTGTGTTCAAGCTCCATGTTTATATTTAAATAAATATTCTAATACAGTCCACTACAACTACTTTCTCGACCTGCAATTACTGCTAAACTATTTCCAAAACTAAAAACAAAATAGCAATATCCACAAATGTAATCCAGCAAAACGTCTGCAATTAAATTGAGCAGGTGACGAACTAACACGCCGACAAACAAACATAACCGAAGTCTTCACAATTCCCGCAACGTTATTCCACTATTTCGCACCCCACAAATGTACATTGTACATACATACGTAAATCGACAGTGGGTCAAGGGCTCAAAATAAATGTTCTTTCCAAAGAAACAAAACTGGTCCGATCCAGTTTAAAGCCACCGTGAACGCTCCAGGTGCTCACCCCAACGGTATCCGCCTGTCAAATCCATCGCCATCCGATTGCTACGATTGCGTTGTGGCTGCAGGCGAGAGCGCCGCAGACACCATATCCATACTAAAATTGAAGTGTTACCAAACGTACTCCACTTATGAAATGTTTTCCTCGCAGCTTATGGAACAAATCGAAAAGGGCTCCTCCCAAATACCTCAAGCTCCAGTAACTTCGTCCAAAAATTTCACGTCTTATGGCTGTCGGCTCCCGCTTATCGAGACAGAGGTTTTCTCTTGCGATTATCTTCACTGGCCCACTTTCCGTGACCTTTTCACGGCGATATACATAGACAATCCGAGTTTGACGCCCGTTGAAAAATTGTTCCACTTAATTTGAAAATCCAGTAGCGAAGCGCATTTCATTGTGTCCGAAGTCTCCACTCACCAATGATGGCTTTCACTCAGCCTGGAAAAACCTTACTGAGCGTTTCAAAAATAAGCGATTGCAGGTGAACTTCAACGCACTATTCTAGGTTTCCTTTAGTTTCTTACATTTTTCCAGCGTTAATATTGAGAATTGGGACCCTGTCCAGGTTTATATGTGCTCGACAAAACTACCAAAGCTCACGCTCTTATTATGGCAGTCCATTAAAAAAAAAGCCGAAACTCCTGCTTGGCTGGAGCTTGATTCCTTTTTGAATGAGCGCCATCGAACCAATAAGGCCGTCGATAGCTTCCGATCCGCCAATTAACTCCACGTCCAGTCCAACGACACAAATCGAATGGCAAAAGTTCCAAAAATGAATTCGTCCACGAACAGGATCGTTCCAGTACTGAAAGCCTGCGATCTGTGTTCAAAAAAGATCCACCCCGTGCGTATTTATTCACGCTTCCGCCAAGTGACGGTAAATTATCGTTCAGCATATATACAAGAAAAGCAGATGTGATTCAATATCTTTGGAAGCAACCATCAGTTCCGGGATTGCACAAGCGCTCACAACTGTTTCCACATACAATTTCGTCCTATTCAGCGCAGTTTTCCAAAGCACATAATCCTTTCAAGTTATCCGCCTCTTTCTGCGGATTAGCGCCCAGAAACGGCTCCAGGAAGTACATATCCACAAGTACTGCTCCAATTACTTGGCTCACAATCATTCAAAAGACTCCTGCCGCAGTTGTCATCACTACCACAAGCGTGGAGAGGGCCGCCACACTCTCCTACATACGGACGACCGATCTTCGCTTCCATCATGCTTCTGAGCCTCCTCCCCGCAAGGGGAGAGAATGTTCACGCCAGAAGGGTGTTAAATTTCTGGAGGCAGTGTCGAGTGTGCTTAACCAGATATAATTTCCAAGTGTCACAGTAAACACCAACGCACGTCGCGAAAAAAACCCCAAAGTACTCCAGTGTTTTTTGTACCCTTCGCTCTTGGGCAGGGCACTATTTTGGTTTAATCTTGATTAAAAACAGGAGGTACTTTATAAAGGGACTCCACTCAGCCACAATTTTATGTTTGTATGCTTACATAGCAAATCCAGGTACACCCAAAAAAAATGATCATAGAAACTTAACTATTCGTACATTAAAACTAAACTATTGAGTGTCAAAAATATCTTGATAAGATGCGTATTAACCTTATGACACCGAAAGTATTAAACTGAATCTTTCGAAGTTATCAAAGTTAAACTAACGAGTATACAATTTATACTCACTCAGTGTACTGAAATTTTTGCTGATAGTTTACTTTTTATACTATTTAGTATAAAAGCTATGCTATGTAGTCTCCGTTTTATACTATTTCGTATACATATTATACTAATCTAGAGAGCCGTAGTATACTTTTTAAGCTATTTATCGAAATCGTTAGTATACATTTTATACACCCAAAGAAAAAATCATCGTCAATATGCCATTATTTAGGTGTCAATGTGATACTATTGAGTGTTAAAAAATCTCTAATACGAAGCACATCTAATTGACACTATTTTGGTGTCATTTTGATATTTTCGAAAATATCAATTTGACACTTTTTGGTGTCAAAAGGACACTACGCATTGGCATTTTTTAGTAAGAATATGTGGTCACATTGACAATATTTCGCAGTAATTTGATACTCATTCGGGGTAAAATAGGGCCATTTTTAGGGTCAACTTGATACGATTTTAGTATCAATATGAAACGAATAAATTGTTGATTTCACACCCAAAAAAAGACCAATAATTTATTTATCTTTTTTTTAAATACAAATTTGGCTTTTTTTTTTGAAGTTTTACGTATATTTTTAATTTTATAAATTTGCTGCCGTCGACCAGGTGTACATACGTGGATAGGCGGGCCATCTGCATAGAAACGTTGTCCTCCGTAGTGAACTTAAATGAGAAAAAAAATATTGCATTCAAAAATTGCAAGCGATGTCACAGTCAGTGCTTACATGCTTACATATATATATATGTGCAGTGTGTATCTATGAATTCGAAGATCGCTGTAACGAATAGATACACATTCCTGCGTAAATAAGTATGTATGTAACCGCAAACTACATTAAATATTACATATTATATTTTTAGGGATGTACTTACCTGATTCAATAAACACTAGCACCTTGCACTGAAATATTTGTCTCTTTTACGCAATGTCAAGCTCACAATGATTTATCGATAACTGCGCTTGCTTGCACGATAGGCGCAGTTCGAATTTCGAAAATTAAAATACAATTATTGGTATCGACGAGACCCTGGATTTTGTCAAAATGACACTAATTAGGATCAAAAAGATTTTTCATACAATGTAGTATACTTTTGATACTCACTTAGGATCAAATTGATCCCAAAAATTTGATCCTAGGTGTAGTGTCATTTTCACCCACACTTATCAAATTGACACTCGAAGATTTTTTTTTGGGTGTACTATTTCGTATAAAACTTATACGATTTCCCCGTTGCCTGTAGTATAAAATGTATACTATTTTGTTTTTCGAGGTATCCCAAACCCAATAAAATCAAGTTGTATGTTGTTTTTCTTTTATTACTATTACACAAGTTAAAAGTTTAGATAGTATTTTATTTAAAAAAATACAAACTTTATTATTTGAGTTCAGATTTACAACTAACTTTTCTTATGTTAATAATTAATAATGTAACCTAGGTGCTGCTGCTGCTGCTGCCTCTGCTGACGTTCTCTGCTATCGTCATTGAACATCGCTGCTGTTGTTGATGTGGTCGGTCCTAATTGGTTGCTGTCGCTGATATTGCTGCTGCCGCGGTGCAGTTGACCATTTCTTATTCTGATTGGTCAACTTAATTTGGCAATAATTGTTGTTGCCAAATGCACTCGGCGTTGGGTTCAATCACCCAGCGTTGAAGCTTTCGCACGATCGTAAGGTGGGAAGTGCAAGCTCAGCGCACGTGGCTGCTGAACTCAATTGGGGGCCTATTAGGCAACGTTCTGGCCAGTATAGGGTTACTGTTGGGAAATTGGTGCTTATGCTTTTCTCGCGCTCATAACCAATTTGTTTTTGTTTGGGATTTTGCGCGTGTGGCGATACTCTTACTTGAGCATTTAGCATTCTGGGTGTTAACTCCTCCCCCCTTAAACGCGACTGTCCTCGGTCGCAACGTAAAAGAGTACAGATCCGGAAGGGGATGGCTCTTCAGTTGTTTTCGCTGGAGCTGGCAAGCCTTCTGTTGGTTTGCGCCTTCGCATGAATCGTATGATCAGTCCTAGGGTAACTACAAATAGGATGATGGCGGATCCATAATTCAGGGAAGAATCTATAATTCCTTCGCTTCTGAGTTTCTCTAGTACTCTTGTGTTGTTTATGTTAAGTTCCTTGACCATTTGTGGTGACAGTACTTCATCTATTTTCGACTTTTCCGCTGTTAATTGAAAAAGTGGGGGTTCCGGTTCGACCGTGCTGGTTTCTTTTGACTTGTAGATGTTTTCTCCAATTGTTACTGTAGAGTTCCTGTATTGGATTATAAATGAGCCCTGTAGTTTTAAGAGTTTTTCGTCCAACGAGACAAATCCGCTAAAGTCGTTCAGCAGTAGAGTTCCTGGCAATATTTCCTCGACATCGGGAATGTGTTGATTGTTGACCATTTTGCATACTGGTTCCTTAAGGTTGAGCAGAGCATTTACGCAAGTATCGTTACTTAAGTCTAGCAATTTTTCGGAATTACAAATAGTTTTATCGTTATGTGCCTCGCAAGGTTCTGTTATTGCGAATAGCTGTTTCTTACATTCTAGTAGATTTTCATATTTTAGATCGTTAATTATATGGGCTTTTTTTAGTGCTTAATTGTTGGTAGGCTAATAATGTAAATGAGGTCGTGGCCGTTGGTGGCAAGTTTGACTTTAGCAAATTCTAAAAGTTCTTCTATGTCGAAAAATAACCTGTTTTCTTCTTTAAAAATGTGTTCTACAATGTTGGTTTCTTTTGCTGAGAAAATGAATGAATTCACTGTGTTAGATTTTGCCCAAGTTATTGCGTACAGAATGTTTGTAATTTCTTCTTTAATTAGTTGTATTTTGTATTTTAAAATATTGGCTTTTTGGTCTATTATTCCTTCCGAGCTTTGAGTAAATTTTATAATTGCATTTGTGGCATTACTGAGTTGATTTATTTTTTCGTTAATTAGCCGGTTTATTACTACTTGTCTGTTATTATTTTCTAGCTGTTCATTTATCCTATTTTCTACGACCTCATAATCATGGTGATCTGGTGATCCTGCCAGCCACTTCCATGCTGTCCCTATTGCTTCTATTGCTCTTTTTGGTCTTTTTTGTGTTTGCAATCTGCGTAAGTCGGATTTGATTTGTTTTAGTTCGTACGACAGATATGGTTGAAGCGGGTGAGATGAAGTAAGTGATTTAAATGATTCCTCTAAAGTTGTTAATGTCTCTTCGTAGCTGGTCAAGTTGAAAATGTGGATGATTTAAAGCGTTCCGTCTTGTTTGGCTGCTAGTCCGGTTTCAAGTGAAATGAGTTGGGAGTTTGAATAGTCGAGGACCGTGGTAATACCCAGGCAGGTTGGTAAAAATAGTCTGAAAAACTATGTTTTAATATTATTTTTATGAATTATTTTCCCGCTTTGAGTTTTAATGGTGGTGTTTTTATTTTCTGCTACTTTTTCTTTTTTATACCTAGGTGTTAGTTTTGACCCTAATCTTTTGTCGATTTTAACGTGTACTATTTCGCGTGGCCTGAAATGTTTTGGTAGGTTCTTGTTTTTGTTGTGGTATTCTAAGTCATAAAGTTGTTTCTTTTGAATTTTTTGTATTATTTCCTCTCGTTGATTTCTTATATCTTCTGGTGTATTAGGGATTGTGTTTCTAAAAAAAATGTCTATGGGCTTTTCTTTTGTTACTGAATGTATTGATTTATTGTATTCCTGGACCGTCTGAAAAGTAAATCTTCAAATACCATGCTCTCGTTGTCTTTTCTTAAGCACCTTAAAATTTCGGATAGTGTCGAATGGAACCTTTCTACTTGTCCATTACTTGTTGATGCGTATGGGGCAGTGGTGTGCACTGAGATTTTAAGTTGGTCTTCAAGCTTGAATTTTATAGCTGCAGAACTTAAAGAACGTTCGTTATCCATTATTATCCATTTCGACATACCGAAAGCTATAAGCATTTCTCTAAGGGGTTTTTAATATCCTCAGCTGCTCTTGACTGTAAAATTTTTACTTGAGCGTATTCTCTCTTGCTTAACATTATACTTTATGAGGTCGGAAACGCTTGTAACAGGTAGACATACAATAGGGAGCAAAAGTGTGTACATGTTTGCAAATTTTGACTTTTCATCGCTTAAAAATTTTTTAGTCAATGATCAATGGAATCCAGCTGTTTTGTTTATTCTCTGAATGTTTATTATATTCTTATAGAAAAATATACTAAATATTCTTAATCTTTTCGTAAACACAAAAAAAACAAAATCAATTCGCATGCACACAGCTATGCACCCTATATAAAAAAATAAATAAAGAAACAAGGAAGAACGCTATAGTTGAGTACCTCGACTATCAGATACCTGTTACTCATTTATTCTAGCATTAAAACTGTAGGAGCCACATCTTATGGACGATAGAGTGGGCGTGGACCATTGACGAAACAAACTTGCGCTACGCAGGAATCTCTAGAATCTGCAAGCCTAATAGTACTGCAGTATTGCAGCTTTTATAGTTTCTGAGATCACAGCTTTCATACGGACAGAGGGACATGGCTAGATCGACTTGGCTAGTGATCCTGATCAAGAATATATATACTACTTTCCTTTCCGACGATATCGGAAGCCCCTTACTCAGCAAATGGAAGCAAAAAATGAGATGGAGCAAGCAGCAAAGCGAGATTGTTAAGCGCCACCTACCCGCGATTTCAATGTATACCAATGTGGCCGGCAGACAGATTTAAGCATTATGGTCGTTAGTGGGCTTCAGAGTGGGCGTGGCAAACTTTTTGTAGGTCAATCGAAAAGTATTGACGAGAACAATACATTTCAGTTAAAACTTGTATTCTAACATTAAAACTGTTTAACCACAGTTTTGTACGGCTTGTGGGTGTAGCAAACTTTTTTTAGGTCAGTCGACAGTTTTTGATGAGACCAATACAATTCAGCTAAACAATTTTTTCTGGCATAAATCCTGTAGGAGCCACATTTTTCTGTTACATATGTACAAACATGTTACATACTTATCCCCGAATACAATATATCCTTTTACTCTACAAAAAACGGGAACAATGATCCTGATACGGAGCAATGCGGGGTGGGGCCCCACCTGATTTATTAACAAACTAGAAAGGAAGTTAAGTTAGGCAAGCCGAAGTTTGTATACCCTTGCAGTTATAAGAAATAATCAATGTTAGTAACACCATGTTAAATTTTAAAGGCTTATTACTAGCTTCAGTGATATTTGTGTAAAACTAAACTCGTAATGCTAAAAAGTTAAAATATTCTATATCCCAGAGTAAAAGAAAATACGATCAAAATCAACAAAGCACAATTTTTTAAAAAATAATATTTCATTAGTTCTCTGACCGTTGCCTTGACAGCTACATGTTAGAGTCGTCCGACTTTTATTAAATTTTATTCGAAATTCTTAAAAATACAAACAATATTATTCCCAAAAGTGTAAGATAATATGTCAAAAAAACACCGAAGCTATGATTTGTTTCGTATTATTTTCCCACCAATTTACCGATCATTCCTATGGCAGCTATATGATATAGTAGTCCGATTTTGATACAATTAAATTCGAAATTCAAAACTAGTTAACAAATGTTATTTCCAAGCGTAGGAGGTTATATGTTAAAAAACACTAGAGATATATTAAAAAAATTTTTTTTTTCCGATTGTTCCTATGGGAGCTATAAGATATATATTTCCGATCCGGCTGGTTCCGTTTTATATACCTTCTGCAAAAGAAATAAGACTTTTGGAAAGGTTTCAGCCCGATAGCTTTAAACTGAGAGACTAGTTTGCGTAGAAACGGACGGAAAGACGGACATGGCTAGATCGACTCGTCTCGTGATGCTGATCAAGAATATATATACTTAATGGGGTCGGAAACGTTTCCTTCACTGCGTTGCAAACTTCTGACTGAAATTATAATACCCTCTGCAAGGGTATAAAAAAGCCAAAAGGCGCCACTGATCGTCGACGGTTTCTGTAAAGTCCCTAATTATGAAAACTTTGTCATTAAATTTATTTCTGAATTCAAATTTCAATGAATAAAAAAACGTTTTTTAATATTTTAGATAGACATGGTTGACGATGATGAACGCCGTTGGCGTCATTTTAATCCGGAAATACCAAAAAGATCTGGAAAAATTGGTGAGCTCGAAAAGTTTGACGCAACTTTTTTCGGAGTCCATTTTAAACAGGCCCACACAATGGATCCGCAAACACGAATTCTAATTGAGACGGCGTACGAAGCTGTAATAGACTCAGGAGTAAACCCGAAAAGTCTACGTGGATCAAAAACTGGAGTGTACATAGGCTCTTGTATATCTGAGTCCGAGAAAACATGGTTTTATGAAAAGGTTTCTTCCGGCGGGTTTGGAATCACTGGCTGTAGTAGGGCTATGATGGCTAACAGAATATCGTATTGTTTGGGACTAGAGGGTCCTTCGTTTTTACTAGATACAGCTTGTTCTAGTTCGATGTACGCTTTAGACAACGCATTCAGCGCTATTCGAAATGGAGAAATTGATGCTGCAATTATTGGTGGATCAAACTTACTACTTCATCCTTTTGTTACACTTCAGTTTGCACGGTAAGCCCGGAGTCACTATTTTTAGCACGTATAACATAAATATTTTTTTTAGACTTGGCGTTTTAGCACCAGATGGCTTTTGTCGCCCCTTTGATAAAAATGCTAGTGGTTACACTAGATCAGAAACTATTAATTGCCTATTCTTACAAAGAAAAAAAGATGCTAAGCGAGTTTACGCAAGTGTGGTTTATTCGAAAACCAACTGTGATGGATACAAGCCAGAGGGAATAACTTATCCGTCGGGTATAGTACAGGAGAAATTGCTTGATCAGTTTTACAAGGATATTGATCACAAACCAAGTGAGTTGGGTTATTTGGAAGCTCACAGTACGGGAACGGTCGTCGGTGATCCAGAGGAGTGCAAAGCAATCGATAATGTTCTATGCAGCCAAAGGAAAAAGCCATTGCTTGTTGGTTCCGTGAAGTCAAATGTTGGTCATTCAGAAGCGGCTTCTGGAATCTGTTCCTTAATAAAAGCTTGTTTCGCCTTTGAATCTGGGTTAATTGCACCAAATATAAACTTTACGGAGGTTAAGCAAGTAATTTTACCCTTAGCTGAGGGAAGGTTGATTGTTGTAAAAGACGTAACTCCCCTACCAAACCCCTTTATTGGTATTAACTCATTTGGTTTTGGTGGAGCTAATGCACATGCACTTTTAAAGGGTTATCCTAAGTCCAAAACTAATTTTGGATTGCCACAAGACGAAGTTCCGCGGCTACTCACTTGGGCAGGAAGGACGGAGGATGCTGTTGAAGAGATTTTTAATGCTGTAGAGAAAAATCCCTTGGATGCTGAGTTTATTGGACTGCTTCAAAATATTCAAGAAGAAGATGTTTCTGGTATGGTATTCCGAGGGTATGCGGTATTCGCCAAACAAGGAGTTGAACCATGTGGAGCATTGATAAGAGATATTCAACATTACACTGGCCTTCAACGCCCGATCGTCTGGGTATATAGCGGAATGGGATCGCAATGGTATGAAATGGGGACATCACTTATGATAATTCCGCGATTCCGGGAATCAATTAACAATTGTCATCAGACGTTGCTGTCGAAAGGCCTTGATCTAATACATATATTAACATCCAATGATCCGCAAATTTACGAAAACATTTTGCATTCATTTGTGGGAATAGCAGCCGTGCAAATAGGACTAACAGATGTCTTGCGCTCTCTTAATTTTCAACCCGACTATATTATTGGACACTCTGTTGGTGAATTGGGCTGCGCATATGCGGATGGTGGGCTGACTGCTCAACAAATGATATTGGCCGCCTATTATCGTGGTAGAGTTAGTGTGGACCTAGAAAAAATTCAGGGTTCAATGGCAGCAATCGGCGTTGGATATACAACTATTCTACACATGCTGCCAAAATCAATTGAAACAGCGTGCCATAATGGCCCGGATTCTTGCACAATATCTGGACCATTGGATGATGTTTCCCAATTTGTAGCTGAGTTAAAAGCAAAGGGAATTTTCGCAAAGGAAGTTCCCTGTTCAAATATTGCATATCATTCTAAATATATTGCACACATGGGGACCTCCATTATTGCAATATATGAAAGAAATTATCCCAAATCCTAAGACTCGAACTATGAAGTGGTTGAGTACTAGTGTTCCTAAAATTGATTGGGATAAGGATCAAGCCAAATTTTGCTCAGCAGAGTACCATACCAATAATTTACTAAATAGTGTACTTTTTGATGAAACGTTTTCATTGCTGCCAAAAAATGCATTGACTATTGAAGTGGCGCCCCATGGACTTTTAGGTGCTATTCTTAAACGGTCAATGCCCAACGGTGTTCATATTCCTCTAACAAACAGAGGTAACAAGAATAATGCGTTGTTTTTTCTATCGGCCCTGGGAAAGTATGTATGAATTAAGTCGAAAAGCGTTAAGTTATATATATTTTTGTCTTGCAGGATATATCAAAATGGCGTTTTATTACCGGTTGCTAACTTATATGAAAAAATCCAGTTCCCTGTATCGCGTTCAACGCCCAGTATTAGCTCGCTTATTCGCTGGGATCATAGTGAAGACTGGTTCGTGACGAAATACGAAAATATGAAGACCAAATCTAGCGGAGAGCGTGTGTTTCCAGTAAATTTGGCGAGTGACAATGAAGAATTTATGAGTGGACATATAATTGACGGAAAAATTCTTGTACCAGCAACGTGTTATCTTCAGTATGTTTGGGAAACGTTCTCACTTATGTACCACGGGCCGAGTTATATGGATGTACCCGTTGAATTCGAAGACATACGTTTCATAAGAGCTACAAGTATGCCACTTAATGGAAAAGTAGACTTAACAGTTATGATTCACTATGGCACCGGCCATTTTGAGGTGAGTACATTGTTACCTAAATTGAGTCTATACTTAAAAGACATTAACCGATCGCAATTTAGATAACTGAAGCGGGTAACTTAGTTGTTAGTGGAATTATCCGTGAGACTGAAAGCCCCACTATTCCGGAAGTATACAATTTTCAAGATAAATCGGAGTTTCCGATGATTGCCAAAAGAGACTTTTACAAGGAGCTAAGATTACGTGGCTATCATTACAATGGCGCATTTCAAGCCGTTCAAATGGCTCGATCAGATGGTTTGTTCGGAAAAGTTGAATGGAATTATAATTGGGTAACCTTCATGGATGCTATGCTTCAAATTCAAATTTTGGGGACTGATTCACGAACTCTTTTATTACCAACCAAAATCCGGAAACTAAAAATAAATGGCGTACATCATTTCGACTTAATGACAAAAATGAATCCTGACAATCGCGTTTTTAATGTGTATATAGATCACATGTTTGACCGTATTATAGCAGGAGGAATAGAGCTTGTCGGACTACATGCCAGTCCAGTGCAAAGGCGTAGACCTCCTGGTATTCCAGTCCTCGAAGAATATAGGTTTCTTCCACTTTCTCCGTCCCCAATTCTTTCCATTAAAAATGCTGCCCGTGTTTGCGTTCAAATCGCTCTTGAGAATAATCCTTCCCTAAAAATGAAGCTGGTCGAGTTAGACACGGATGGAAGAAAGACAGTGTTAGCTGAATTTTTAGAAGCAATTGAAGATTTACCTGTCATAACTGGAGACGGCATTCTATTGACATCTCAAAAACTAGAAAACATTCCAGGCCTTCATATTGAAAATGGAACGTTGTCTTCTCAAACAAATTGTAATTTTGTCTTAATGGGAAGGCTTGAAGAAGAACAATTACAAGATATAATTGCAACTGCACATAGGGTGCTAGTCAATACTGGATATTTGTTGCTTAGACAAAATTCTACGGCGAATATTTTGGCATTGGAACAATTTAGAACGATTGCAATTATTCCGATTGATAACAACGAGGAAACATTTGTTTTAATGCAGAAAATATCACAAAAACTATCAGCTAACCCAGTTTTGGTTAAAGTATCTCAAAAGGATAAGAATTTTGATTGGATTGCAGTGTTACAATCAGCGATAAACTCAAAAGCCCCGGTTATTGTGTATTCATTTAATGAATCATTGAATGGAGTTATTGGATTGGTTAACTGTTTAAGAAAAGAGCCAGACGGTAATATGATAAGATGTTTTTTTATTGACGACCCAAGTGCTCCAGAGTTTGACTTGTGTCACCCTTTCTATTCCACTCAGTTTTCATTGGGAATGGCATTGAACATCTATCGTAATGTAAGTGTATTTTTTATTTTTTTATTTTAAAATATGCATGTTTTATTTATCTATTAGGGTTCTTGGGGAAGCTATAGACATTTGAAATTGTTAAAAAATGAGAGTCCAATGACCAGATTAGATCATATTTATGGAAACGTCATTCAACGTGGAGACCTATCCACTTTACAATGGCTAAAAGGACCTTTTAATTCACAAAATTGCCAGATTAAAGTAGCGTTTTCTTCTCTAAATTTTCGAGATGTAATGCTTGCAACTGGTCGGTTAGCGGTTGAATTATATGGATCAAGTCGCATAGATCAAAACTGTGTTTTAGGTTTTGAGTATTCTGGCATAAATGTGGTAACAGGACGAAGAATAATGAGCATGGTTGTTAAAGGAGGTGTGGCTTCCTATATTGAAAAACCATCAAAACTTATTTGGGATATTCCTGATCACTGGTCATTAGAAGAGGCAGCTACAGTGCCTGTAGTATATATAACTGTCTATTATGCGTTTTTTATGATTAGCGACATACGAAAAGGAAAAAGCATTTTAATACATGCAGGTACTGGGGGCATTGGTCTAGCCGCTATTCGAGTGGCGTTGGCCTATAACTTGGAGGTTTTTACAACATGCAGTACTCCACAAAAAAAAAATTTTTTATTGGATACCTTTCCGCAACTTAAAGGTAATTTTAAAATTCTTTGTGACTAAGTTGAATAAATAATGAAAATTGTAAGAACAATTTTAGAGTCCAACATTGGAAATTCTCGAGATACATCATTTGAGCTTATGGTTCAGCGTGAGACAAATGGAAAAGGTGTGGATTTTGTGCTGAACTCTTTATCAGAAGAAAAGCTGCTTGCCTCAATACGTTGTCTTGGTAAGTCAGGAAGGTTTTTGGAAATCGGAAAATTTGACATGGCAAACGACAACAAGATTGGATTAGGGTCCTTTTTAAAAGAAATAACTTTTCATGCTGTTCTTGCTGATAGCCTTCTAGTGGCACCTGATCAAGATATTTGGGTAAATAGATATTTTATAATTAGATGACTTAAAGTATAAGCTCAATGTTGTTGTTTTATTAATAGCATTTAAAAGCCCTTATCGATTCTGACATTTGCAATGGAATAATTCAACCATTACCGGTTAAAGTGTTTCCGGCTCATGAAATTGAACAAGCTTTTAGACATTTGATCGGTGGCAAGCACATTGGAAAAGTTGTTATTCAAGTTCGAGAAAAGCCGGATGATCTATCAACTTTACCTGTTCGAGTGCTTAGTCAAGTTTACTTTAAGCATAATCTTACTTATGTCATCCCTGGGGGTCTGGGAGGTTTCGGAATGGAATTGGCTGATTGGATGACTCTTCGTGGAGCACGAAAACTCGTGCTGAGCTCTAGCCGCGGAATTAAGAAAGACTATCAATCTTTCAGGATTGCGTAAGTCATTAATAATAACATTTGTATACCCTTGATTTCAGTCAAAAGTTTGCAACGCAGTGAAAAAGACGTTTCCGACCCCATTAAGTATATATATTCTTTATCAGCATCACTAGACAAGCAATCACTAACCTAGTACATCTGTCCGTCTGTCCGTTTTTAGGCAAACAAATCTCTCAGTTGTAATGCTTTCACGATGAAACCTTCCCAAAAGTCTTATTTCTATTGCAGGTAGTATGTAAGTCGGAACGAGCCAGATCGGACAACTACACCAAAAAAAAAAAAATGAAAATAGAAACTAAACTATTCGTACATTAAAACTAAACTATTGAGTGTCAAAAATATCTTGATAAGATGCGTATTAACCTTATGACACCCAAAGTATTAAACTGAAACTTTCGATGTTATCAAAGTTAAACTAACGAGTATACAATTTATACTCACTCAAAGTACTAAAATTTATGCTGATTGTTTACTTTTTATACTATTTAGTATAAAAGCTATCCTATGTAGTCTCCGTTTTATACTATTTCGTATACATATTATACTAATCTAGAGGGCGTAGTATACTTTTTAAGCTATTTTTCGAAATCGTTAGTATACATTTTATACTATTTCGTATAAAACTTATACGATTTCCCCGTTGCCTGTAGTATAAAATTTATACTATTTTGTTTTTCGTGGTATCCCAAACCCAATAAAATCAAGTTGTATGTTGTTTTTCTTTTATTACTATTTCACATATTATTTTGTTATTATTTCATAAATATTCATATTTCGCGCAACACACATAACACATGTTTTTAGCTCCTTCGTGTTTTTTTTATATTCCTTTACCTAACACGTATATACAGACTAAAATAAGTACAAGCAACAAGAGTAGGGGCCGTGATTGCGCGGTATCACCGCAAGGTATTGCTTAGCGCAATGGTAGCCACCTTGCTGGAGTTGTCCCGACTGCCTGCCAGTTGTCGACGCTCTGCATCCTGGCACTCCTCTTCACCTCGGTCTTGGTTCTGTGGCTCCCGCACCAGTTCACATAGGGGAACATGGCCTGCAATGACGAGCGCTGCGTCGTCCGAGATCGTCCGGAAGGCACTCGCTGTTCTGACAGCACAAAGGCGGTACGTCGAGTTCGTTAGCTCCTTCGCGGTATGCATCTGTACGCGTGCGCAAAGCACTTGCATCTGAAAATACACAATACACACAATATAATATTTAACTTTTTAATTTTAGAATAAATATTTTACTTACATCTTGACTCGGCACAAATTTCACATGAATGCTGGACCAAACTCACCGATATATATCATAATAATAATCATTAACGCGTCAAACAACGCCAACTCCGGTAGCATTTTCTGTGTTCGTATACTCGCTATTGTCCTGGTTTTACACCAAAATATATGTTCGAATAATCGCTATTGTCCTAGTTTCACACCATGAAAAACTATTTAATGTTCAGTATACTATTTATGCTACTGAGTCTCACTCATATAATAATTCGTATAAGCTTAATACTATAAAGTGTTGGCATGAAACTATTTTGTAATAACTTGAAACTACATTTTCTTTATACTACATCAAGTTTTTGTTGAAACCAAAAGTATAAATTATAAACTAAATAGTCAAATATGACTAGTTTAAAAATAACACTAAAGGTTTCCGCTTTATACTCTTTGGTAGAGCACTTACACTACAAAGTGTACAGTTGAAACTAATTAGTGTTGAGTTAATACTTACATTTTTATACTAACTTTAGTATACTTTTAACACAACGCTTATTAAGTGTATACTTTTGGTTTTTTTTTTGGTGCATACAATTGATGTTGGCGACGCAAAGCCGATTTAACAACGACACTATCCCGTGTCCCCGGCGATAGAAAAGCTTATGTTTGATGAACTCGATCGTATGTTGGCATTAGGAGTAATTGAGGAATCTGAAAGTGCCTGGTCTTCGCCTGTCATATTAGTTCGTAAGCCAGGAAAAGTGCGTTTATGCGTGGATAGCCGTAAGGTTAATGAAGTTACCCGCAAGACGCTTGTCCCATGCCCATTATCGATGGCATTTTGAGCAGGCTTCCAAAAGCGGAATTTATAACAAGCCTTGATTTAAAGGACGCCTATTGGCAAATATCTCTTGATCCAAGCTCACGTGATAAAACCGCTCTTACAGTACCCGGTAGAGCCCTTTACCAGTTTACGGTTATGCCATTTGGGTTAACTAACGCCCCCTCCACTGTGTCAAAACTAATGGATCGAATTCGTTTACAGATCGTTTTGGCTACTTTTGAGCGTCATATAGTTGTTCTTAAAGAAATGGCGTCCTGTTTGGCCAAGGCCGGTCTAACAATTAACGTACAAAAGAGTAAATTCTGCATGAGAGAGGTGAGATATTTAGACCATGAAGTAGGCAATGGGACCATTTCATTGGATGCAGAAAAAATAACTGCTTTTTGGAATTATCCAGCTCCTCGCTCAGTCAAGCAATTACGTCGATTTCTCGGAATGACTGGGTGGTATCAGAAATGTATCTGCAATTTTGCCTCACTTGCTGCTCCCTTGACTGATGCGTTCAAACATACGAAACGATTTAAGTGGTCCGAAGCAGCAGAACAAGCGTTTCAAGCGCTTAACCCTTTACCGCATATAAAGCCATTTATGGCTTCTCACTTTTAATAATTTTTTTTTGCAATAAAACGGTACATAATGTTTTTTATCACTTATTCTCTTTCAACTATTTTCTGTTAGATGTCTATACTCAGAACTTCTTGTTGTCTTATCTCAAGTTTCAATCAGTTTTGTGCTCGCGTCTCAAGCAGACGAACAAAAGTGAATTGTGGTGAAATTAAAATTAAAATTAAAATTACTACACTAAAAATCAGTTTTATCACTGAAAAGTATTTTTTTCTAAGAGAATATAAAGTTTTCGTTCATAAAAAATAGAATTTGACTATAGGTGAGCATCACATATACTATTCTATGCAAAATACTGTGGACGCCATATATGGCTCTATATGCAGCAAAGTAGTCAACATTCTTTATAGTTACATGGGAAGCAATCCTTTACAACAAAAAATCAATTCAGTAAGAAAGACAAAAAGTATGTAGAAATCAACTCTCCTAAGGCAGTGGATGTTTACAATAATTATATGGGTGGCGTTGACTTACTGGATTCTTTACTTTGACTTTATAGAATTCAATTGCGCTCAAGGAAATGGTATAAGAAAATATTTTTTCACATGATTGATATGTGCGTAGTGAATTCATGGATTCTATGGCGTCGTAAGTCAGATCAATATATGCCACTCTTCGATTTCAAGCTTTTAATAGCTGAGCACCTGTGCAAGGCAGGAAAAGTAAAGAAGCGCGGACGACCTGCGATGACTCCAACTTCATCCCCGTGTACAAGTAGGGAAGGTACTCCTACTACCAGCAAAAGACGAAAGCACCAGGAAATTCCATTGAATTCTGTTCGGGAGGACCATATTGGGCATTTTCCCACCTGGAAAAAGCAAAGGCAACTCTGCAAAAACGATTGTTCTTTCCGCTTATATACCTTTTGTGAGAAATGCAATCTATTTCTATACTACAACGACAAAAGAAACTGTTTCACCAACTTTCACATGAAGTTATGTATACATGCATACAGAGCCATATATGGCAAACTCTGGAATCAGCTGAATGCATACAAAGCCATATATGGCCCCATTTCCCCCACCCCAAACTATGCCCCCCAAAAAAAAAAAAAGTCCAAATATATATTATTATGGCCTAAATAAACACATAATTACATTCAAAAATTTTTTTCCTTTATTATTTCTATGCTCATGCAGTAGAGGGTTAAGAGCGAGCTGTGTAAGGCACCCGTTTTGCATACCCCAAATTTTAAAAGAACTTTCTATGTGCACTGCGATGCCAGCCATACAGGTGTAGTAATGAGGTTCCCATCTCGTTCATGTCTCGTAAGCTCAAAAAACGTTAGCGTAACTAATCTGTGACAGAGAAAGAATGCTTAGCAGCCATACTAAGCATTAAGAAATTTCGAGCATACATCGAGGGGCATCCATTTACTGTAATAACCGACCATGCTTCGTTAAAATGGTTGATGAGCCAAACTGACTTAAGTAGCAGACTAGGAGTTGGTTCCAGTGGCTTTAAAGTTGGCTCATGACGACCCGATTTCATCACACGGTGGACTTAATAAGACGCTCGAAAGGATTCGTCGACATTATTTTTGGCCCAATCTAGCAACTGATGTGCGAAATAATGTCAACAAGTGGGAGATTTGAAAAGTCACCAAGAGCCCAAATAAAACTTTGAGGCCTCCCTTGTCCAAGTCTACCGAGAGTCATCGTTTTTTTCAAAAGATTCACATAGATTATCTAGGCCCACATTCGCGATCTGAAGCAGGGCATATAGGAATTTTCATAGTTGCTAACCATTTCACGAAATTTCCCGTTTATAGAGGAGGATCCTTTTCAATGTTATGAAGTACCCGAAACCGTTGTGTCTGATAATGGCGGGCAATTTAAGTCCCTCACATTAAAAAATTTAATGGCGAAGTACGGCATAAACCACGCCTACACAGTCGTTCACGCTCCTCAAGGTAATGCGACCGAACGCGTAAATCGCTCGGTACTGTCCGCAATCAAAGCGTACATACATCCGAATCAGGCCAATTGGGATCAGAAATTAATTAAAATTTGTTGTTCTCTCAGATTTAGTTTCCACACCGCTTTAAATAACACGCCATACCGCCTTGTTTTTCGCCAACTTATGGTGACACATGCATCCACGTATGAAATACTTTGGCGCTTAAACCTGCTCGAAGATCGGTCAATTTTTTTCAGCCAGGAAGACTCCTTAGACATCATGAGAAGGCAGGCAACGCAAAGCATGCAAAAACAACATACTCCTAATGAAAATGCCCAAGATCTGAGAAGTCGAGAAGTTTCTTATGCTGTAGACCAGGACATTTTTCGTCGTAACTTTCAACAAAGTTGTTTTTACTAATAGCTCTATTGCTATTTCGGCTCCAAGCTTTCTTAAAGGAAGAATAAGAAGAAAACTTGGATCAACTTATAAAGAGATAGAGAATTTGCAGGGAAACCTAATAGGCAAAAATCCGCTAAAGATTTTAAGCAATAGCTATTCATGGTTCCAAGCTGGTATCACCCTTTTCCCATCGCCAAGTGTGATTTCGGTCGGGGAAATTTGAAATAGCGCTTGTAACCGAATCTCAAGAACTATATGCAAAGAGCGCAACGATGAACTAAGCCACTATGTACTGCATATACCACGGAAAGACTGTAGACTGTTAATAGGAATCCTCACAGTCCACTGTCTGGCAGCATCACACAGCCGCACCTGCAGAAAATGCGATGAATCGGGGGCTATTGAAACCCTGGAACATCTCATCTGCAATTGCCCGGCACACTCACGAGCAAGAAGAAGATACCTTGGTGCCCCAGTGCACAGTGGTTCCGTCAGAGGCCAAAAATCAAAAAATTTGATGACATATTTTTTAAGCAAAATGTATCAAAATTGTCTCTTAAAAGTCCAAACTTCTCTTTGGCATACCGGATTTTACTAGAAATCTAACGGTACTTTCTAAAAATAGATTTGCAATCGTGAACACGTGTTCATTTTGGCAACGCAGCTGCGCTTTGGAAGTTATTTCTCTCTTTCAATTCGCCCTTTAAAGTGATCAGACGTACGCTGCAGTGCTCCGATTTGAATAATTTAACATGAATTATGAAATTGAAGGTATTTACTTTAAATAGAGATATTAATAATTAACTTTCCTGAAAAAGTTTTTTCGTAAAACTAATTTCATCGAATAACCCTTTTTTGTGTATTTTTTTAAAGTATATTTTATGTTTAGTTAGACTTTTAGTTATGTTCCAAGAAAACCCAGAACTTGGTTTGTATGTTTTTGTGATCGTCTTATTTTAGGTTACTAAATATTTTAAAATTAGCTGCCGAAATTTGCCGATGTGTGTTTTCTACTAATATTACTAAAGCAGTTAAAGGTGAGTCTTTGCTTATTGTGCTGTTGCGCTTTTGCGCTGTTGCTTTGTCTTCGTCTTTAGTGGTTTGTGTTTTTGCAAAAATATTAATTTGTAAATTAATATTTAAATTTTGATTTTGGATTTTGATAGGTGCATCGCAAAAATGTGTTTTTCCACGTCTGCATATTTTTAATATGTGGTGCACAGGTAATGGAACCAACGCCGAAAAAATGAGGAAATCGATTTCCGATGTGCAAGCGGATATTGAAAACAACGGCTACATTATTCCAGAGTTGAGCGAAATATCCAATAAAATTGAGAACCTCTGCAAAACAATTGTAACTTTTTGGAAAAATTACAAACGGACAAAATCTGCAGTTATTAAATATCAATCTGGATGGCTTAATACAAAAGAATCAATTTCATCGGGGCCGTCCTAAACTTGAATTTGAGGAGGCTTCAGAGAGAACAAAGCGACGACGTGTAGGTCAGCTCATTAAAATAGATGAATCCGCTGTTTCTTCTCTACGTAATGATGATCGAAATCAAAATTTCCTGCCGGCAGATCCCATGGAAGTTATTTCGCTTTTAATGGAGACCTCCATGACGAAGCACCAATATTTGCTGATAAGAAACTTTGTAAATAGCAAAATATCCTTTGAATTTTTTCCCAGTTACCAAAGATTACTAAGTCTCAAAAGAATAAGATACCCTGATGGTATTTATATAGACGAATCTCGTGCGGAAGACTAACTACAAAGCTTACTAGACAATACGGCATCTAGTATAATAGAGCTTCAAAACAACATCATTGAAACTATGCCTGAAAATATAGTTACGAATTTAACTTTAATTGGAAAATGGGGCTTCGATGGAAGTACAGGGCATAGCGAGTATAAGCAAAAGTTTTTAAACGGTGATTTGGACGACAGAAGCTTATTTGTAACATCCTATGTACCTCTCCAACTGGTTACTCAAATAGATAACACAATAATTTGGAAAAACCCCCGGCCATCATCGACTCGTTACTGTCGACCAATAAGATTTCAATTTAAGAAAGAGACCGCGAAAGTGTCGAAAGACGAAGCAGAATATTTTGACGCAAAAATTAAACAATTAAAGCCAAAAGAATTAAGCGTCTCTAATAAAAAAGTTGTTATTACCCATAGCTTGCATCTTACAATGGTTGATGGAAAGGTGTGCAACGCAATCAGCGAATCATCCTCGGCAACGTGTTATATATGTGGAGCAAAGCCAACAGAAATGAACAATATACAAAAATGTTTGGGTAAAGAAGTTCGCCCAAGATTTTACGAATTTGGCTTATCTCCACTACATTCTTATATACGCTTCTTTGAATATTTTTTACATATTTCATATAAGCTAGAGGTCAAAATGTGGCAAGTACGCGATGAAGAAAAGAAGATGCAAGTATTGAACAGGAAGAAACACATTCAGGAGGAATTTCGCGAAAATATGGGAATACTAGTGGACAAACCTAGAGATGGAGGTAGAGGATCTTCAAACGACGGAAATATCGCAAGGAAATTCTTTTGTAATGCAGATTTGAGCTCCGAAATAACAGGAATCGATGCATCTTTGATTCACAGATGTGCAACATTATTGCAAGCCATGGCATCGGGATTCAAAATTAATGAGGAGAAATTTGAAAATTACGCGCTGGATACAGCCAAATATCTTATAGCTGCATATCCATGGTACTATTTACCGGCTACCGTCCATAAGGTCTTAATTCATGGTTCAGCTGTAATAGAGTATGCATTAGTGTCGATAGGAGAGCTTTCAGAGGAAGCAGCAGAGTCCAATAACAAGGAACTAAATGTAGACTTCAACACAGTCGGAAAGTATCTCGTACTTTAACAAACACATATGTCATGAACTATTTATTATTGCGTTCAGATCCATTTTTAACAGGACAGAGACAACTTCCTAAAAAAGATAGGTCGAGTTTGCTTACATCTGTCTACGAATTACTTGATGATGCTTTATAATTTTTGTTTCATTTATATTTTGTTTGTTGATTTTTATTTTAGTTTTTTAAGAATATGTATAACTACGAAAAATATCTTCCATACCAAAATCGTAATAAATTAGATTAAACAAATATGTTTTTATAATTCGGTATCGATTGTTCCTATGGGAGCTATAGGATATAGCCGATCGATAAGTCCGATTTTTGTTGCTATATGTTTAGACAAATTTGCTAAATTATTGTTATAAATTTCAGCACGTTATGACCATTATTAGTATTTTTGGCCGCTCTTCCATACAAGCGGATCCACTGTGCAGTGCTGGCATCACTATGAGACCCCTCCAAAAGGAAACCAGGCAAACTTCTTGCCTTCGCCAAAGACACCTCGATCCTTGTTGTTATAAAAACCTCTTAACTCATTTCAAGGTTCATTTAAATCAACCGGACAACTAAGGGCCATATTGGCCTATGCGTGGTCCCTTGAGGGCCGTCCAGGTTAACCAAACCTTCCGTCGAATTGTATTTATTTACCTTTGTTAACGTTTTGATCTTAGTGATAACAGATAGTTTGGTGATGGGAGAAAGCGTGGTTACCGATGTTTTTATGTTGCGAGCTGTGGCATTAGAGGTAAAACTGAGCTAGCGGCACTGCCACCGAAAAAAATGAAGTTCGTAACATAGTGGCGCCCAATTTAAAAAATATAAATAAGCTGTCGAGACGACGACGTCTCGCCCATTTATGACCCTGACTCCCCCGCCATCCCGAACGGTGGCTTGCAACATTGATTGCGATTGCATCGGGAGTGGTGACGGTGAAGTCAACTGCGTAGGAAGAAACTGAAACAGAGCGGAAGGCTGGTCAGCAGACATTGCTGACAAATTGCCCCTGGTCACAGGTTTAAAGGTGAACCGGTGATGGCGTCCTGGCCGAAGCCAAGATTTGCATCACGGGGGAAATCGATTAATAGCGAGTACGCTGAAGGAAATCTGTGATACTTTCTGTGATAGAGTAGCCTTAAGCTTGTTTTTTTTTATTTATTTATTTAAAATGTATTTTCTTTGTTGTTAGGGTGTGTCGGACTCCTAGGCTTTTCTCTCCGTCCTAAATTTCTAATTGTCGGTTATAGACTTAATTGTGACCCGTGGCTCCTTAACTGACTGCTATCACCACGTGTGATAGCCAGTTCAGTTGACGAACGGCTAGGCGGTGACGGGAGAATATGAGTTTTGGGGAAAGCCCAGGACGAGTCAGGTCAGAAGTCCACCGACGAGGGTCAGTTCCATCTCCCCAGGTCCAAACCTGTAAAAGAAAACAAGGAAGAACGTTATAGTCGAGTACCTCGACTATCAGATACCCGTTACTCAGCTTAAGGGACCAAAGGAAAATGGAGATATGCAAGCAGCAAAGCGAGATTGAAATGCGCCACCTACCGGCGGTAGACAGATTTAAGCGTTGTGGGCGTCAGAGTGGGCGTGGAAAAGTTTTTTTTGGGATCAATCGATAGGTATTGACGAGACCAATACATTTCAGTTAAAATTTTTTATCTAGCATGCAAATTGTGGACGCCACAGGCTTGGGAGGCTTGTGGGCGTTAGAGTGGGCGTGGCATATTCGCGTAACAAACTGGCGCTGCGCTCAAGCCTACGGAATCTAAATCTAAAATCCCATTTCTCTATTTTTGATATTTTTCGAGATATCCGCGTTCATATTTACGATTTTTTTGAGTTTGTGGGCGGTTTGTGAGCGTTACAGTGGGCGTTGCAAACTCTTTTTGGGTCAATCGATAGGTATTGATGAGAACAATACATTTCAGTTAAGATTTTCATTCTAGCATCAAAACTGTAGGAGCCATAGTTTTGGGCGGTTTGTGGGCGTTAGAGTGGGCGTGGCACTCTGCTGAAACAAACTTGCGCTCCGTAAGAAGCTCGAGAATCTGCACGCCAAATCTCAATAGCCTAGCTCATAGTTTCCGAGATCTCAGTGTTCATCCGGACAGACAGACGGACAGACGGACATGGCTAGATCGACTCGGCTAGTGATCCTGATCAAGAATATATATACTTTATGGGGTCGGAAACGCTTCCTTCTGCCTGTTACATACTTTCCGACGAATCTAGTATACCCTTTTACTCTACGAGTAGCGGGTATAATAAATAGGAAAATTTGAATTGGTTGTTCGTAAAGACAGGTGTTTGAAATTGAGGAAGATCAGTTTTATTGATATTAATTATTATCGTATTTATTTATCTATTGTGAATTTTATTATTTATTTATTATTATTATTTATTTTCTTATTTATATGTTATCTTATTTATTTACTTATTGTATTACTTATATTATTTATTAGTGCCGGATTATTTAAGTAATTATTTAAAAATTTGGAGTATTTGGCCACCAGCTAACGTCGATAAGTCCTCCCGGCGACGAAAAGGGCGATCTCTGGACTACTGACGTAGAGGGTGCTGCAGGGATTCCGCTGTTATCGCTGGCTGGGGGTTTACCCAGGACGCCGGTAGGCGTCAGTGTAGTGGATCGGTTAAGGGATCAACCGGCGGATCTGGTACAGCATCGATCACCCAGAATCCTTGATTTTACGGCGATTGTCGAGGCGGAGGATCAACTGCTGGTTCCGAAGCAGAAGGGCCTTCGAGAGCTAAATCTGGATCGAGATACAGCAGCGGAGTCGGCGGCAAACGCAACTCTGGCACAAGTGGTCCAAACTTATAGCGCATCTCAGGAGTAGGGAGTTAGCCAGGCGTTGAGGGAGGAGATCTATAACGACTTTTTGGAGGTGATGAAGTTGCTAAACGACGTCCTTAGGCCAGTCGACTTCCGCCGGGAGTTCGGACCAGCTCCTGCCATCGTAGGAAAGCCGGTGACGGAGGCGTCAAGGCAGCTGAAGAAATCCATGCCAGCCAGATGGAGCACTACGCCGATCAGGAAGATGAGGACGAAATAAGGAAGGAACCCGAGTCTTTATTTTCTTTTTTTGCTCCCGATCACACCGGCCACGCCTTTTCTAATCTTCTCGTCCTTCTTCCGTTCGTACATTTTCTCAGGGATGGAACATATATCGATACCTTATAACCAGGAATAGCACACATAATATATATCCAGGGATACACAAGATAATATACAAGTATATAACTAACTTAAAACTACTTTGGCCATGTTTAGACTAGGATTGATTGCTTACATAGTTCTTATAACTACAATACGGCCGTCCTGACTATGATGATCTCCTGATACTCGTTGACTTACTTCTAGTAACAATACTACGAGTACTTTGGCCATATTTATTTATTTTAGAAGTATCGCTTACATCTACGTTGATACTGATATTTTCAGTAATGCAAGTTTTGCTTTCATTTACAATAATTTTATTTGTATTGCCAATTTTATCCGCAAGATCTTGGGCAAAATTTCTTGACTTTCATCAATAAAATTGTCTTTTAAACTATCAATGCAACAACCTTTCTGCCTAACCCCAAACAACAATACACTTGGGATTTGATTAAAAATACAGTTTTTTGTGTTATTCCTTGTAAACTCAACTTTGTCTTAAACTTTGTGCCATGGTTGATTGTTCTCTACATCTATTAACTTTTCTATCGTTGGACCTAAATATCTATATACTCTTTATACTTGTCCGTTAGCTTGTGTCGAAGCTGTTGCTATTTTAACATGCCTTACATGGTTTTCTACAACAAACTCCTCAAATTCCTTTGATGTAAAACAACTGCCTCGATCAAATATTATGTTTTTAGATCAACTGTATGATCTGAAATAGTTTTGTAACGCTTCGATTGCTTCCTTGCAACTAGTTGTTTTGGTTAGATAAATTCTGTTGAGTTTTGTACATGCGTCAATTATTACTAGTATGTGTTTCTTATTCGTTTACTTGACTTCAGACGGACTTGTCCCTTTCGGAATTGGTTGTAAAAAACCCTCAGTTTTACCTGTTTTATTAGAAAAAGCTACACATTTTAAGCAGTTTTTTATGTGAGTCTCAACTTTATTTCTTATACATGGAAACCAATAACTCTTACTTATGAGGTCCCTTACTTTGTCAATTCCTACATGCCTCATTTCGTCATGGTATTTGTACATAAACTTTTCTTTTATTGACTGTGGAAAACAAAACAGTAGTCAATCGTTATTTTTCTTATACACGACACCATTTCGTAGTTCATAGTGCTTAAATAAATAACATTTCTTTAACTCTATAAGTTCACCTCTTCCCTGACATATAATTAGAATTTTATTATTATTATTATGCTAACGTTTTCAATTCAAAGCTCTGGTATCTTGACTCCATGTCGGTTGTACGTTTCGAAAAATAAAAGACAGGGTGAAATTTGTTTTCCTCTTTCCTTTGTTATAATATTGCGCAATAACCTAATGAGCTTGCATTACAGTGGAACTCCGTCTAATCTCTTGGATCATAAAATGCTAAAATAGGAGCTTCTATTAACTTCTCCTTAAGTATAGTGAACGCATCTGGTTTTGCCTTATTAAAAACAAACTTCTTGTCTTTTCTGGTTAAATCGTAAAGTGGCTTTGCAATAATAGAAAAATATTTAAAAAACCTTCTAAAATAAGAATATAGTCCTTTAAAGCATGAGACCTCGCTGACTTTTAAAGGCACTGGAAAAGATTTAATTGCTTTTAAGCGCGTTTCGTTCGCTTTTATCCCATCTTCATTGACTGTATATCCAAAGTAATCAATGAACGATTGCAAGAATTCACACAAATCAACTCTAAGCTCTAATTTGTTTTCAACTATACTTTTAAGAACTTCCTTTTAAATTTCGAAATGCTCATACAAACTCTCCGTCGCTATCATAATATCGCTAAGATAAATCACAACATGTCCTGGTCGTACCATATCAGCAAATATCTTGTTAATTAATCTTTGTAATGTTGGTGGTGCATTCGTCAAGCCAAACGGCATTCTTAGAAATTCAAATAGTCCAAGTGGCGTGGTAAAAGTCGTATATTTAATAGAACTGTCGTCCATGAACACATGATGAAATCCGTTTTTCAAATCAAGCTTTGAAAATAATTTTTTATTCTCTAACCTTTCCAACAAGTCGTCAATTAAACGGAATGGGGTAATTATCTTTAGGAGTAACTTTATTAAGGCGACGAGACCCGACACACATTCTAAGTTCTTCTGTCTTTTTATTTGCAAGAACAATTGGCGACACATATTCGGATTCACTTGGGCGTATATACCCACCGACTAAACTCTCGTCTAATATTTTTTGTACCTCGCACTTTTCTGCGTAGGACAATCTTCGAGGGGACACTTTCAATAGTGATCTTTATAGTACATTTTATTTTAGGTTCTATCGGATGATCAGCGTCTTCATAAAATGCCTGAAACAAACATTTCAGCTTATTTCTAGTTTCTTGACATACCTCTTTTCCTATCGTATACGTCACTTTACCGCAAATAACAGCGTAAAGTCCTGATAGACAGAGTTATTGGGATTCCAGACGACCGAATTTGCTGCGGAGGATTACATGGAGTTAGTGCAAGAAGTGGAGTCCAACAGGGAGCACTTACCGGACCTCAAGGTGGACAGCGGGTTGATCTTCAAGCGCATGGGTAATCCGATGTAAGACGATGAACTGGATGGATCCGAATAGACACACAGCTTTGTAGAGCGTGCCCATTCGGACCCCAAGGCTGGCCATGGTGGAATGGCGAATAGTCTGCGACGCCAGTTCTATTGGCCGGGAATGACTATCCAGGTGCGTGAATACGTTTGTGGTTGCGAGGTGGGCAAGGAGTCCAGAGCGCCAAGCTTCAGGATGCAGGTAGGAATCAGAAAAAGGGTAGAGAAGGAATAGCCTTTCCGGAAGCTCTACATCGATTTCCTGGGCAAGTATCCGAGGTTCAAGAACGGACACGACTGGATATTCGTCGTGGTAAACCATTTCTCCAAGTACACCTTCTTGAAGGCGATGAAGGAGGCGACGGCGTCATACGTAGTAAATTTCCTGGTAAACGAGGAATTTTACAAGTTCGTTGTGTCTGAAACAATACATTCGGACAACGGGAAACAGTTTATATCGAGGCGTTTGGGGAGATGATCGATGGCTTCGGTATACAGCATATGAAGACTCCTGTATACTCACCACAGAGCGAAGAGTGTTCACCGAAATATCTTGGCAGCGATTCGCAGCTTCTTGAACGAAGATAGCCGGGAATCGGATGAACATCTGCCATCCGGAACATTGTCCAGTCAGCCACAGGAGAAGCCACGTTCCTCATCGTATTCGGCCATCACATGTTCCTCAAAGGTTCCAGATATAAGCTAGCCAGACAACTCAGGTCCCTGTGCGACCATGAAATAGCGGGAAAGCAGACCAATGACAAACTTCGGGTAATGCACAGAAGCAACTGGAAGGGGCATAGGAGATGAGCCGGCAGCGCTATGATAAGCGAGCCCGTACGCTGCTCGTCCAGCCAGGCCCAGAAGTCTTCCGCCGCAACTTCGTGCTGAGTGATTTTAGCAAATCCTTCAACGCTAAGTTTGGTCGCAAGTTCCTAAAAGCCAGGGTGGATAAATCCGTCGGCAGCAATATGCATTGCTAGAAGACCTCCAAGGCCGCAGTCTGGGATTGTATCACGCCAAGGATATCCGGTTGTGATCTGAAAGGAAGGAAACACAAAGTATACGAGCACCGCGATCACATCAGCTATCCTTCCCGTCATGCGTGGGCCCCGCTTTATCAGTGCGTGGTATCAGTTCCGTGTTGAGTCCTACCGTATCTCCAAAGCTACATATTATTTAGTCATTCTGCTGAAACTCCGAGTAGCGCCTCTCAAAATCTTTGGTTGATGTTGCAATTGGAGTCGATAATGGGAGGGGCTCTATCGATGAGCTAGGACGATAGGGCAGTAGTTGACGGAAAAGAAACGTTGATGATAGGTGGGTGTTGGGATAGTCGCAGCCATATTGTCTAAGAAGGCAGATGCAGCGGGAGGTTCCGAGATAAGTGTTTGTGCCTAAAACTAAATAGAACGCAGCCGGGGTCCCAACACAAAGGGCCCCGGGATATTTATTTGGCAGTTCCACGGATTTCTGCGCGATTTCGCCGTACATAAGACCCACAATTTGGCTGCCGGCAACCGGTATCCGATCGACCCGCTTAGAAGTCCAGCTATAACCGCCTTCGTCAGTTGACGTCGACGCCATCCCGCATTTTCCGGTGAGTCCGTTCCGGACTGTTACATCCACCTCATCTTGGGAGCTTCAAGCCGTTGTATCGCAGCGTTGAGAGGTACCGCCATTTTGTCGGGCGGCCGAAACTTGGACTGGCCTTACGCAACTTACCGTAGTGCGCAAGTTTTCCTTTTTTGCGACCGATTATTGCTGCTGACCTCCGGCTAGAAGTCCTCGGCCCGGGCTTGTGTATCTTCAAGCCAATATATACTTCCATTGTTTAATTGAAAATGTATCCGGAATTAGATCCGAGAGCCTTAGTTGTCCTCGTCAATTGCCCAGTGGTATAGTTTACTGCGCAGATTACGTACCGTTTGTCCTGTACCATCTTTTCCCCAGGAGCTTGAAATAGCGCTTGTAACAGAATATTAATTTTAGGTGACCGTTCCAATAGCTATAAATTTCACCACTTAGGTAGCCAATACATGAACCCATTTATAAAATGCAGCCGTGGTAGATAATCGATTTCAAGTCAAATATAAAAACATATGTCCCTAAGTTTTCCGATCGAGGTTAGATGAACATAGTTTCTAACAAGGAAGAACGCTATAGTCGAGTACCTCGACTATCAGATACCCGTTACTCAGCTAAAGGGACCAAAGGGAAATGGAGATATGCAAGCAGAAAAGCGAGGTTGAAATGCGCCACCTACCGGCGGTAGGCAGAAGTAAGCGTTATGGGCGTTAGAGTGGGCAAGGAAACATTTTTTTTGATCAATCGATAGGTATTGACGAGACCAATACATTTCAGTTAAAATTTTTTATCTAGCATTAAAATTGTGGGCGCCACAGGCTTGGGCGGTTTGTGGGCGTTAGAGTGGGCGTGGCATATTTAAATAACAAACTTGCGCTGCGTACAAGGCTACGGAATCTAAATCTGAAGTCCCAATTCACTATCTTTGATAGTTTCCGAGATATCCGCGTTCATACTTACGATTTTTTGAAGTTTGTAGGCGGTTTGTGGGCGTTAAAGTGGGCGTGGCAAACTTTTTTTTATGTCAATCGATAGGTATTGATGAGAAGAATTCATTTTAATTTAAATTTTTACTCTAGCGTCAAAACTGTAGGAGCCACAGTTTTGGGCGGTTTGTGGGCGTTAGAGTGGGCGTGGCTGTCTACTGAAACAAACTTGCGCTGCGTAAGAAGCTCAGGAATCTGCACGCCAAATCTCAATAGCCTAGGTCTCATAGTTTCCGAGATCTCAGCGTTCATCCGGACAGACAGACTGACAGACAGGCATGGCTAGATCGACTCGGCTAGTGATCCTGATCAAGAATATATATACTTTATGGGGTCGGAAACGCTTCGTTCTGCCTGTTACATACTTTCCGACGAATCTAGTATACCCTTTTATTCTACGAGTAACGGGTATAATTATAGAAGTCTTCAAAGCCAAAAAGCTGAAATTCAAGTGCAGGTACAAAAGTTATTTAATGATGAAATTGTGGAACCATCTGTATCTGCTTATAACAGCCCATTATTATTAGTTTCGAAAAGTCTCCGACAAGAAGAAATGGCGAATAACAAGAAACTGATATCTGATTAATTCCCACTACCGAGATTGATGATATTTTAGCTCAACTAGGTAGGGCAAAATATCAAGAATAACCATTAAACAACTACAAATTATAAACAAAAGTGTAAGGAAAGTCACTACGTGACTCCAAAATAGACAAAAATCATGCGCAGGAGACAAAGAAATAGACTTGCCTAGGCAATCTATTGAAATAGCTTCAACGTATTTGAAGTCATTATAAATTACCTTGCATGTAAAAAATATGCTGTTTCTTTTTATATGGAAAGGAAATTACTGCAAGATATGTTCAAACAAAAACACCTCTTAACGAGGTAAAAAGTAGTGGCAAACGCGCCTTTAACAAAAATTTCTGATATCAACAATTGTGACGAAAAATTATATTACATTCGATAAAATAAATAAACTGTGTTTTTGTTTGATATCAGAAGTTTTTTTTGCACAAGAGTTTAAGTACCCCAATACCATGACTAGGAGTCGTCCCCATTCATATTAAACTTTTTAAAAACAAGTTTTATCGCTTCAATTACCTATTTTAATAGCACAAGTTTGGAATCTCAAGGGCTGTATAGTTTCAGATTCCAAGAGAAATCTGTCGTTTCTTACATTTCCTGCCGAACTAGCTGGTTTTTCCAAAGTGGTAGAACAAATAGATCAAGTTTCCTATTTCGATTAGCTTCATGCAAGTAAAGGACCCTAAAACCATAACAGATTTTCCGTTTGAAAAAATCTAATAACAATATTTTTAATCAAATTGGTTTTTTTCTTGTTTATTCCAATAAGTATGAAATATTTCGTATACGGAGCTGGAACGAGTTGCACTTTTTGTCGCTTAATATCTTCCAAACGGTAGTTTTTAGGGCAAAAAGTGTTATAGATCAAAAGTTGAGAAATCTCAAGGGCTATATGATTTGAAATTTAAAAAGAAATCGTTCGACTCAATTTTGACAAAAAAGTGAAAAAACGGTTTTAAAAAATAACTTTTTGTCATAACTCTAAGTCTATTACATTTAGAAACTTTACTATATAAGGGTATTTAGCAAATTAAATTATCTTTTCAGAAATATATAGCACGTTTCTGTAGCATTAGTTGTTTAGATACTATTAGCATTTTAAAACTGGCTTTTTTTTTGATTTTACGCTAAACTAGCGGGTTTTTCCAAAAGTCGTAGAACAAACGTTTTCTAATTCAAGCTACTTTATACACTCATAGGGTTTCCAAAACCCTAAAACTAAGATGGGATGCATACAAACCCACAAACAAAGGGACAAACATTTTCATTTTGGGAAGAAGAAGAAAATCTTGTTTTTTGAATTACTTTTTAACGGGACATCGGATTTCAACAAATGAGGTGTCATTTGACGCGTATTCTCAGTAAGAATAAAACTAGTTAAACAGCCGCGGTCTTTTATCCCCACCGTATCCAGCAGATCCAATTTTCTAAATTTTTACTTTTACACTTTCACCGCTTTTTCTCCCAAAAAAATCTATATTTCGAAAGTCTTGGTATGCAATCTTCTTAGTTTTTGCGATACCTTTCGATTGGTGTATCACTCGTTACGATCGGACCATAATGGCAGATTTTCAATTCTGCGGCTATATATAGTGACGTGTCTGCACTGCGATTTCTCAACGGCCACCAGTTCAAAGAAGGAAACCGTTCACAAATAAACATAATCGCCAATTTCGGCTTTGATTAAAAACGATACAGAAGCTCGAGATCCCGCAATGCAAACAAACAAAGAAAATTGATTAGGTCCGAACGTCAACAATGACGTAGTTCCATAAACGTAAAAATCCAAAAAGATCGCAAAATCTAATAAGACCGAATTATGTAAACATAAACAAAGAAGTGGCGATCGCATCATCCACTTGCGATTGCGTCACCTATTGCACTAACAGTAAATTCTAAGACGCAAACCGAGGTTTCATTCTAACCAATTCTGTAACATACAGTTAGTCTTTTTCCAACGTTCTAATAAAGAATAACCAACAAATATACAATATCTCCTGATTTTTTATTCGGGCGAAGATCGACTCATGTAAATATATAGTAGTTGTCTTCGCATGCTCTCTTGCGCGCTTCGCCACTACGTGTACTGCCGTCCACAGTGATGTTAACGATTTATGGAATTCTTAACTTAGGTCAGTTTTTTCAAAGGCTTGAGATGAAAGCCTACATACATAAAATCAGCCAGCTCAAAGTGGCACCGTGGGAAAATATCTTTGAACAAGTTTCAATTGATAATTTAAGAATTGATGAAAAAATAGCCAAGGGCAAAAGACATACTTTTTGAAAATTTGGACCGATACATTACGGAGTATATACGGAAATGTCAAAGATGTCAAAAATCAAAAGTGACAAAACATACAAATAACAATTACAGACATTTCCATCAATGCTTTCGACAGAGTGATATTGTCACTATTGGCATACTACAAAAATCAGAAAATGGTAACGAATATGCAGTAACACTTATATTTGATTTAAAAAAATATTAAGTTGCCATTCCAATCGCAAATAAAAGTGCAAGCACTGTTGTAACTGTCCAATGAAGATGTTTATTGCGGACATGGGAACGGAATATAAAAGTTCAATTAAACATGACATGTGCAAATATTTAAAAATTCAAAATTTAACATCCACCGCAGACCATCAAAAGACACTTGGAACAGTCGACTTAAGTCATAGAACTCTTAACGTATACATTCGCTCATATATATCGGTTGATTATGCTGTTTGGGACGTATGCCTTCAATATTTTGTGTACTGTTTCAACATTTATTGTCCTTATGAATTAGTCTTTGGAATAACTAACAATTTACCAATTTTTAATAGTATAGAAGTAATCTTAACATAGAAGACGACGCGAAAGAAAGTAAATACAGGTTAGAAGTAGCATATAAAAGAGCTAGGATAATGATAGAAGAGAAAAAGAAAAAAGAATGTACGCCGGGAGGTAACGGGGTACCGTGGTGGCGCTGATGGAATGGCGTGGGAGGCGTCGGCGGGAAACTGCGCTGGGCTTCGGCGGGCTGCTGCGCTGGGCTTCGGCGGTTTGCTGCTGGTGCGGCGGAAGCTGTAGGGGAGAAACCACTCGAAACGCCTATTTTCCCCTTGAATTTACGCACAAAGTTAAACTGGTAAAAGTAGGCGGGGGTACGACCGCGGTTTATTTCTCTTTGAACTCCAAAATCGAACTAAATTAGTCTAAGCTCCACTCTGCGCTTCAAAGCGCAGCGGAGACTTCATGGAGGGAGCTGGGAACAGCGCAGGAGAGCGGGAGCGCGAGAGAGCGGGAGAGCGGTAGAGCGGTGCAGCTGGATAGCGGGGCCGGTCCAGATTCGCCGGACAGTGGGCCTGAACATTCCGCCCCCCTTGCAATCGCTAGCGTTGCAAAAAAAGGAGACGGAACTTCGGCCAGTCGCCTACGCCTCAAGCCTGCGTACAGGCGCCGGAGAGGATCCGCCCGAACACCGTCTTCTGGGCTACTGGCAGTCCCTCGTCGACCATGTGGAAGCCCGGCTGTATCACCTTCGGGTAGACGTCCGCGCCCAGGATCAATGAAATAGTGGCTGGCCGGTGGAAACGCTCATCCGCGAGCGTTAGCTCCTTAAATCTCTGGACGACGCTCTCACTGAGCGCATGGATGGGGGTGCGGATGCGCACGTTCGGCTCGATCTTGAGGATTCTCCAGCTTGAGAGCCTCGTCGACCTTTGAACGAATCGTCGCCGTGCATATGCTCTCATCGCCCACGTTTGTTGTCGGCAAACGAAACGCGGCGGCCAGGGATGCATCGATGGAGCTTGTCGGGGTGCACGGATCGCTGAGTGCAGCGGTGTCGAACGTCTTCTCTCCGGTCTCGACGATCACCAAAGCAGTCGGGAGGACATTGACGCTATGACGCTGGAGAAGTGCGGCGAGCGACGGAGCTGGTGTCGAGGATGCTGAGAGCGGTGGATGGGCAAGCGTTTGGCGAGTTGGCGGATCTTGCCGGCGCGAACGCTGCGGAGAAGCGGGCTGTTGCTTGGAGCCGGACTTTTTCCGGGAAACAAGTTCGTGCATGTGGAGCAGCGTGTGATGATTCCGGTTGCACGTTCTGCACCGGTCACCGCTACGACAGCTCCCAGTGGAGTGCTCGTGTGCGAGACAGTTCGCGCAGTACTTGTTTATAAGAACTGCCCGCAGCCGCTTCTCTGCGCTCAGCTTTAGGAACCTCTGACACTTCCGAAGAGGATGGATTCCGCGGCAAACTCGGCATCGGTAGGACTGAGTACCTCTCGTACGTCTGCTATCCAAAGCCTGAGCGCTACGTGGACGAGGAGCCATTTTCCTGTTTAGAGTGTGGATAAGGAAAAAACAAACAGGGCTGATTAACAATGACGTGGATAATGGCTACGGACTAAAGTGTGTAAGAAACGCGGCTCGCTACGAGGTAGTTTTGGGCGGCTCTCTTGGAAGAAGAACCACCTTGGTCATTGGATGTTTGACAATGCCGCGTGTCGTACGAATGTCGACTACGCGGACATTGCCATCGGCTCCCGGAAAAACGGAGTCTATTCTTCCGAGTCGCCACTCATTTGAGGGCAAATTGTCATTCTTAATGACGACCAGATCGCCGACACGCAGATTTTCTGTGGGGACTTGCCACTTGTTGCGCTTGTGGAACTCCTTAAGGTACTCATCCTTCCATCGAGTGCGGAATTGTTGATGGAGAGACTTTAAGTGCTGCCACCGGTTCAGAATGGACTTGGATTCGCCCTTTACTTCAGGTTCCACTATGGATAGAAGAGGTCCACCAACAAGAAAGTGCCCTGGTGTCAACGCTAAGAGATCAGTTGGATCCTCGGACATGGGAGATAGCGGTCTGGAATTCAGACAAGCTTCGATTCTCGCTAGGAGTGTGGAAAGCTCTTCAAAAGTGTACTTCCGTGTAGCGGTGGACTTGTAAAACAAGGTCTTGAAGCTCTTGACACCAGCTTCCCATAGGCCTCCCATATGGGGTGCCCCAGGAGGAATGAATTGCCAGGTGAGCTCTTTCTGTGGATAACGCAGACCTTGCAGGAGTTAACCACCGCCTTCACCAAGTTCTTTATTCTCGGAACCCAGTATCTTGACCGAGTGAGACGCACCACTAACTGGTTGCCACCATGTAACGTAATGAGATGCGTGAATTTGATTAGAAGCCGCGAGAGTGCACATTCGTACGGCAGGATTATCGGATGTCGTTCATCATACCGCAAACTGTCGGAGGCCGTTACGCGGCCGCATGCCCTGATTACCCCTTTCATATCTAGAAAGGGGTTCAGGGAGAGAATCGAACTCGCGCGGGCACAGGACGCTTCTGACTCAAGCAGCGGTATTCTTCAGAAAAATACCTTCGCTGAGTGCAAATTGTCATGAGTTCTTCCGCGGCGGCAACGACCTGGGCCTCTAGATGTCTTCGACATCGTTGGACAAATCGATGGACATACGCGAGGACCCGCAAAGCTCTATCTAAATTGGAAAAGTGATCTAGGAAATCTTCTGACGACATAGACGCCACATGGACTTTAACGACACGCTTTTCGATCTCAGTCACCGGCACGTCGGTTCCCTGGCTGGGCCAATGATCGCGTGGACGTTGCAGCCAAGTGGGTAGTAGTAGGGAAAGATGGGTTCTGGGACAGTTAGCATATTAATGGCCCCAAGCCCCCCTCCCCCTCATTAACCTATGCGGGTTCTGGGACAATTAGCATAATCCAATAAATTAAGTGATTTTAATGGACTTTGAACTCATAAAAATGTCACGATCATGTCTATAAAGAGTATACTTAATTGCCCCCATCGCCCCCACATCCCCATGTGACAATATTGATCATGTATCCTTCCCCTCATTATGTGCAATTAATAGTCAGGTGAGAAAGGTGCACGTGAGAAAGGTCGCACAACCATAGTATCCAAAGGTTGCAATCTTAGAGGAACATATCCGATCATGTTGGGGAAAGGTGTGATCACGTACCCTTTTGCCTCATTATCACAGGTGTTGCTGTGCACGTGAGAAAGGTCGCACACCCAAAGTATTCAAAGATGGTTATCTTAGAGGAACATGTCCGATCATGTTGAGGAATAATATTTTCTATGATTGTAAAATTAATTTAGAAATCAAAAGAACCCCAATAAAATAAATCTCACAAGTTAATGATTCTCAGATGTAAAATATTTTCAAACACACATTTTTGTTTCCGCCCCAGAACGTTTAACTGGTAAATTCTCTAAGATTCTCTCCTTTCCACAAATGGGTCATAAACATGTCATAAAAGGGATTCAAGCAAGAGCTACCCGAACATGCGCACCTGTCCATTACCTGACCGCAATAAAAGGGGCACATGCACAAGCCTGAAGGCGCACGCTCATTGACAAGATCATGGGCCTCACGCCAACGACCTCATGGCTGACTTCTAGCTCTAATACGTTCCCATAATAGGGGTTGAAATCACGACCGCACAACAACTAGCCGACAAATCTCAGTCAAGGAAATATTTTCCATTCTCCGTACCTGTAATTTTAACTCGAAATAAAAAGTCAAAAGTTTATTTTGTAGCATAATAATACATTTATTCATTTATTTTGGTATTGTGAACATTTTTTATTATGTTATTTAATCATTTTCATTCTTTTTTCTAGATTATAGTATATATTCATAATTTTGAGTGCTTCCTTTTTGTAATCCGAAATTCGATGGCATACACAAGTATCAACACCCTCAGTGGCTGCATCATTGCTCCAGGTGTCCATATGATTTCCACGAATAGATATTTTCATATTACCTCGTTCACATTCAAAGAGTTTTGATTGTATAAACTGGAGCCGTACATAGTGTGCATTGAACAGAATTCCGTCAAATACATTCAGAAAGTTATTTATTTTAAGTGAATGCATGTTGTCTATCTAAGTCAACAATCTCGTCTTACCCTTTTAAATATGCTTTCACAATTTATAAGGAAATTTTATATAGGTTTTCATCTTCTTCTTTTACCCAAAAATGTGCATTCTCGAAATTCAACAAATGAAAATCTTTGATTTGTCCTCTTCTTTTACCCAAAAATGTGCATTCTCGAAATTCAACAAATGAAAATCTTTTATTTTTCCCAAAATCGAAATGATTTTTTTTCCAAACTGTCCCCTATTGGCTACCTGAGTATGATGGTGTGTATAAAAAATGACCTTTCCTTTCCCACCTGCAGCAAAGTATGTGCGACCTCTTCTAACCAACACTCTCCTTTATTCTATGATTTTGTGTCTCCTTTATCGATTTGATGGTGTCCTATTGGTTACACTTGTATCAAATATTTTTCAAAATCAATACTTCTCATCTCTTCTAACCAATGAATAGTCGATGTAACCTACTAGAATTACCTAAGTTTTTTAATTTTAAAAGTCTTAAGTATGCACCTCTCATCTTCAATATTATCGTTCACGCCCACTTCAAACACTATAAATGATCGAGGACAATAGTTAGTCTTCCAAAAATAGTCTTGAAGTGGGATACTCTGCTACGTCAAACGCAACTTAAGTAAAAGTGAAAAAGTGATCGTGAAAAAGAGTTTAAACTAAAAGAATAAAATAAAATGAATAACCAAAATCAGTATTGTCAATCCTGCAAGTGTTTCTTGCAAAAGAATAAGTGGGCAAACCATGTCCGTTCGGAGGTGCATAAGCGAAATGCAATTCAACCCCTTGACGGAAGAGTCAAAAAAATTTCTGAGGGATTCAAGGGAAGAATACTGCATTACATGTACTTGACCTTACCTGAGAGTTTCTTGAATGAAGCTGTATTGTCCCTGCTACCTCATCTCAGCGTTCTATTAGATAGTTATACTTCAGCAAAAGTCAACTTTGAACTGTTTGCAGAGTATATACTTTTTAAAGATGACTCTGGAGAAAATGAAATGAAAAGTTTTCAAAGTAAAATGACGATCATGAATAAAGATTCTGATTTAGAATGCATCTTTCATGAACATACCATGGAAATAATTTCTAAAACTCAAGAATTTCAAGAGAGAGACAGCGGATGGTCTCTTATAAAATTGATTCGCTTAGAAATGAATGTGAACCACTATACACCGATGGCTGGTTCGTCCTTCATACCACTACCTCGTTTCCTTTCCAAAAAAAGCAATAGTCAATGTTTGTAATGAAAATGATCAATATTGTTTTAAATGGGCGTTGATTTCTGCCTTAAAAATTGTTAACAGGCCGCAAAGATGTTCGGCATATAATATTGATATATCGCTGGAGATAATTTATATAAGTGATGAAATAAAAGGGTTGACTTTCCCCCTTGAAATAAAATGTATAAAGCATTTTTTAAAAAAGAATACTCATATGAGTTTGAACGTATTCGGATACAATGAAGAGACGAGGGAAATAATTGGACCACTTTTTCAATCGGAAGTGGAAAAACCTCTTCATATCAACATGATGTTTTTGGAAGACGGTGGGAATGGACATTATATGTACATTAAAAATATTTCAAGGTAAATTCATTTATTCATTTTTATCTCTTTTAAGCAATTAAATAATGTGTATATAATTCTCTTTCAAAGATTAATGACAGCGCAAAGAGGAAATCAGAAGAGGGCGCAATATTTATGCAATGTGTGTTTGAATTTTTCCAAAACTGAGGAAGCTGCATTGAAACACAAAACGCTCTGCAGTAGGAAGGTCGCAAAGATGCCACACCCCCAGAATAATACATTGAAATTTACCAAGTTCAACATCAGCTTCAAGTTCCATTTGTTGTCTACGCGGATTTCGAATGCATTCTGGAACCAAAAAATCTTGAAGTGAGCCCCAAATTATTTAATATTAATGAACATATTCCAATATCATATGCGTATTATATAAAGTGTGCTTTTGATTCTAAACTAGATAAATTTGTTTTAGAAACAGGAAAAAATTCGGGAGTAAGTTTTGTAAGTTCATTGATTAAAAATTTAACTAAATTAAGTGATGACTACTTACATAAAATAGTTCCTATGAGAATGACTTTGGATGACCAGCAAATATTTGATAATTCATTGAATTGTTCTATTTGTTAGAAAGGTTTAGGGACTGATAGGGTTAGAGATCATTGTCATTTCACAGGTCGCTTTAGAGGTGCAGCCCACTCTAAATGTAATTTGGATTATAAAGTAAAGAAATTTATTCCAGTATTTTTTCATAATTTTTCGAAATACGACTGTCGTTTATTTATTCAAGAGTTAGGAAAGATTCCCGGTGAAATTTCCGTAATACCAATAAATAGGGAAAACTATATTTATGTCTCAAAAAAAATAAAAAGTTTAAGTGGAAATAGTTTTGAAATTCGTTTTCTCGATACATATAGATTTATGCCATCAAGTTTAGATACCCTAGCTTCTAATTTAGTTGATGATCAATTGAACACTGTAAAATCGTTTTTCAGTAATGATATAGAATTTCGACTAATGCGTAAGAAGGGTATATTTCCCTATGAATATTTAGATTCCGCTAGTAGACTCGAGGAAACTTCCCTCCCACCAAGGGAAGCATTCTATAGTAATTTAACGGAAAGGGAATGCTCTCAGGAAGATTATGATCAAGCTCTTAAAGTTTGGTCGCATTTCTCATGTTCCACTCTTAAAGATTATTTAGAATTATATTTAAAAACTGATGTATTTCTTTTAACCGACATTTTTGAAAACTTCAGAAAAATTTGTATGCAAATTTATTCACTTGACCCAGCTCAGTATTTTACGACACCAGGTCTATCTTGGGAGGCAATGTTGAAAACTACAAATATTCAACTTGAATTGCTGACAGATATAGATATGTATGGATTTATTCAAAGTAGCATTCGAGGTGGTTTAGTTCAATGTTGTCATAGATATACAAAAGCAAATAACAAATATTTGTCAGATTATGATTCCTCGAAGGAGTCTTCATTTTTAATGTATGTGGATGCAAATAACTTGTATGGTTGGGCAATGTCACAACCTTTACCATATAAAGATTTTAAGTGGATGTCTACCACAGACATAGACAATTTTGATATTAATAATATTCCAATCGATAGCAAATACGGTTATTTTTTGGAAGTGGACTTAATATATCCATACCGTTTGCATGATCTTCATAATGATCTTCCATTTTGTCCGTCAAATTGTCTGGCCTCAAAAGAGGATAAGGTAAAAAAATTAATTGCTGACCTGGGAAATAAGAAAAATTATGTAATACATTATCGGAATTTGAACAATGTATACAGAACGGGTTAGTATTGAAAAAGATCCATAGAGGTGTTCAGTTTTTACAAAAGCCTTGGTTAAAGAATTACATTGATCTAAATACTTTACATAGGCAAAATGCAAAAAATTAATTTGAAAAAGATTTTTTTAAATTAATGAATAATTCTGTTTACGGAAAAACAATGGAAGATCCCGAGCGCAGGGTCGATATTAAGCTTATTAGTACATGGGAAGCTTCGGATAGCTCGAAGACTGGACGAAAAGCACATTGTTCCAAAGCTTTAATTTCAAAATCCAATTTTCATAGTGCAACTAAAATTAATGATAATTTCTATGCAATTCAAATGAAAAGATTGTCCGTTCTATTTAATAAGCCAATGTATTTAGGATTTGCAGTATTAGACTTATCGAAATGGAAAATGTATAATTTTCACTATCAATATATGAAGCCAAAGTTTCAGGAAAAGTTACTCTTAAATTATATGGATACCGATTCATTTATCTATACAATAAAAACTGAAGATTTTTATAAAGATATTCGTAATGATCTTGAAGCAAAATTTGATACATCAGACTATTCAGATGAAAGAATTAATCTATATAACTTCAAAAGAGTTAACAAAAAAAGTTTAGGGTTTTTTAAAGATGAGCTTAACGGTAAACTCATGACAGAATTTGTAGGTCTGTGCTCAAAGGTTTATTGTTATAAAATAGATCAAGTTGAATCTTCACATAATAAAGCAAAGGGAGTGAGTTCACGAAATCTTACAATTGAAGACTATAAAAACGTTTTATTAACTGGGGCCTCACTATATGGTAACAGAACAATGTTTAGATCAAAAGCACATAAAATAACTACAGTTAAAGTAAATTAAAAAATTCTTTGTGGCAAAGATAATAAAAGAAAACGTAATGTTAATGAAACACAATTTTTAGAGTTAAGTAACGAAGACCATGGTACGACATTAATAAAACATCAGAGATTAATTGAAAAAGATATTTTAGAAAATGTTGAATGGTTAGAATCAAATTCACTTTGCTTGGGTGAGATGATACAAAATAATTATGTGAACGATGGAGAATCATTAGATAGTCTTAAATTTCAAAAGGAACATATTGAAAAAGAACTATTTTATAAATCAGTTGAATTGGAGATGTTTTATTATGATCGAGACTTTGGAAAATATAAATGAAAATGATTTTGAGTTTGTAAAAAGTATTTTTATTATATTTAATTTTAGTTTAAGAGATTGTACAAAAATATTAATATTAAACTTAATATAAGATAAGATAAATATATAAATACAAATTAATTAAATAAATCATTTATTATACTACAAAATGTCTTCTTTATTTATCCAGCTAGTCTTTGAAAACCCGAGCCACTTAACCAAAACTTTATTTCCTTTTCGCCTTACAACTTTTTCAACTAGGTATGTGTGGGGAAATCGTGTTTTTTTCAGTTCTTCTTTATAGAATCCGCCCTGAATCGGGCTACCATCTAAATCTTCAAGTAAGTATGTTTTAGGGTATGTATTCTTCACCTTTCTAATTTTAAAGATTTCAGTTGTATAGTTTGGTCTATACCCTTTCTCCAAGACATGTTTATATTTACTGATACGAACGTGGTCCCCCTTACGGAATTTACTTGCAACAAATATTTTCAGGTGATTATACGAAGTTTGTAATATTTGTTTTTCATTGGAGAAATTGACTTTACTTGGACTCATTTTTATTGTTCTATGCACTCTATTATTGTATTTATTAATTAATTGTTTATACATATCTATCCACTTATATTTTCCATTGAAACTAAACTCACGCCACATTAATTCTTTAAGAGTTCTATTGAAACGTTCAACTATTGATGCTTTTAGAGTACTGAAGGTTGAATAATGATTTATCCTATAACTTTTCATTAATACCTTAAATTTAGAATTAAAGAATTCAGTGCCATCATCAGTTTGCAGGTTTTTTGGTGTTCCATGACCCGATTAAAATATTCTCTCCATGGCTTGGGAAACATCATTTGCATTTTTTGATTTTAATGCCTCACTCCAAGCATATTTCGAAAATGTGTCTATAACAGTCAACAAGTATCGGTACCCATCATTAGATTTTGAAAAGGCTCCCATTTCAACCAAATCTGCTTGCCACAGATCGTTTATACCCCTTGTAATGACTCGTCTTCGTTGAAAGTTTTTCGAGATGGTCCGTGCAACTCATTTACGATTTCTCGCTTAATCATATTCTTCTAATAGGCTGAAAAGCGACACCTTCTAACTCAATTGTTGTTTTTTTCGGTAATGATACCGGTTTTGTTACATATTTAAATATATAGTCCTCAATGGTTTTAATCTTTTCCAGAATTTTGGCAAAAATTTGGTCAGCGCTGTCTGCCCTCTTATTATTCAATTCAATTTTATTTTCTAAGCTTGAAATTTTTGTGAGTCGACGATTAACATTTTGAGTTATAATTTTCCTTAAATCTTCTCCCAACTTTCCGAGAATCTCATCAGTATATTGTTTCGTTGCTAGATCATTGTTGTCTAAAGGCTTAGATCCGTTTTTGATACGTTTATTTTGAGCATTTAGATTACCGTCCTCATCGATGAATAACCCCTCAGTAGAATTAACACGTCTTTTCAAATTTTCTGATCGTTCCTTATCAACAGAAAAATGTCCAAACTTGTCGACAGACATGATGTTTATAAATGTAAAACATATTTGTCCTTCTTATTTATACCCATTAAAATATAATCCTTTCTTCACGCAATTCCTCTAATATTGAAAAAATTTCGTTATTGTGGCTGGTGTTACCCGCTCCTTTTGATGCTACTAAAATTTCCAACCGTTCGACTAACTCATTTACATCATTCCAATATACATAGTTTGGATTTGATTTCTGAAGAGTCATGTAACCGAAACCTGTTTTTGAGCGAAGTGGAGTAGATGTTGTAGGACTGAAATCTTTGTCTATCAACTTCTTAATAATATGGCTATATTTGTATGCTCGTGTACCCTTGATTCTGTTATTAGGTTTAAAGCCTACTCTATGTATATTCGTTTCTAAAATAATTTTTTTATACATTTTCAAGTCTTGATCATCATAGTTTTCAGGTTTACTAAGAAAAATTAGAGAGTACAGACCAGGAGTCAGATCACAACTCATTCCACTAGAAAATGTTATTTTATTATTTTTAATTTTTATTTCTTTATCTCCCAGTGTTAATGAATTGTTTGCAGTTTTTTTAGGTCCATAACCTTTATCCAACACATTTCCTCTGGTCAAATTACTGATATTAAAATCATAATTATAACTAGTGTTATTATCTTCTAGCTCTGCATCCACACCCATATCGGCCTCTTCTGTATACATTGGTAAAGGTGTTGTCCCTTCTTCTTCTTCACTCTTTTCCGTCTCCTTTTTCTCATCTTCTATATCTTCCTCTATATTCGTCTGTGAAAAGAATTGATTAAAGGAATCACTATCATCGAAAGACCTTGGTGGAGTTATGTTTCGATTAGACTGCAGATCTTTCTCGTTAGTTGTAAAGTATAAATCGTCAAGCTCTCTCTCATCACCGTCGTATGTTTTAATTTGCTTCATTTCACGCTTTACTTTTATACTATCTTTTACATTAGAAACCTTTTGTTTTTTATTTTCCTTAACAAGTTCATGTAAGGGTTCAGTAATAGGTTTAAAAGTCTCCTCCAATTGTAAATTCGTATGATTTTTGACTTGTTTGAGATCATCGAATTTTCGCTTCAAAGCAAATCTAGCTTTGGTTAACTGTGACAAAATATTCATTGTAGTATATTTAAGAAACTTTATAGGTAAAAGATTTTAAATTTCCGAAATTTATGTAGTCACTCCTCAGTTACTAAACAATTACTGTTTAGGGAACGCCATAATCTGTAATATTTATACACCATTTCCGAATAAAAAAAGATTCGATACATTTTCTTCATTATATTTAAAAAAGTGTATTTATTGTTATATTCTTAAAATCTCAATCTTTTTAATCATTACTGACTTATTTCTAAATACAAATTGTCATTACTTTTATAAATATTAAATTTTCCATCAACCATTTCATTGATGATATCATCTTGAAGAGAGGTGTACCTTTCCGGCATGTACAGGATGTGCTCCTCCAACTCGAGAGCAATAGATTCTCCAACCTTTGTTGTTTTGCGCTCCGCCTTGAGGATCGGGAATCTTACATTTTCAGGCATCCTTGTCTTCGATAGCAGTGTCTTTTTATTAAATTTATTGAACTCCTTAATCACAATATTCATCCATATTCCACGTTGTATTTAGCTGTATTTTGATGTTTACTACCTGTACAGCAGTTGTTCAGTACTTGTTTCGTACTTGCTTACTACTTGTTTTAGCTGGTTAATAGCTGTTATTAGATGGTTATTATCTGTTTAGTAGCTGTTAACTGGTTGTTTACTAGTTGTTATAAGCCGGTCACCAGCTGTTTTGAGCTGTTATGAGCTGTTATAGTTTTTTTGTTAAGAATGATCCAAAATTCTTGTCCTCTAGATGACGTTCGATGTGAAGTAAAAACTTAGACTGTGAATTTGAACGCGTGCAGGTCCACTTTTTATACTATACAGAGTTCACACATACACGTACCCATACATTGATTTTCAACCCCCCAAATGTAAATTAACCATTTAAATATACCGGTTTTGACTCCACATCTTCTACAAAAGAAAGTAGAAAAGCAAGGCACAGGTGTCCACAGTTGTATGTATCAAAGTCTTGAACTCTATCGTAATTGTATTGTATTCTATGACCCAAGTATTTCACAACTTCTCTAGGTGGCTGAAGATTTCCAAAACTATCGAAATAATGTATATTATTTTTATTTTTATTATATGCAACCCAATGTGTACCACTTGATCGTGAATTATCTAGGTTTACTATACCACACTCCCGACTTTTTGGTGCTTCTGGAAGTAAATCTCTCATAAACACTCCTCTAAAATGTGGGATATATTTCTTAGCAAAATGTATAATGTCTATATTTGATAGTGGTCTATTGGGTAGCAGAGAAATTAGTTTTTTCGCTTCTTAATTCCTTTCCCCTTACTGTAGGGCTTAAGAAAGAAACCATGACCCTTTCTATAGGGCTTGAGATATAATCCTTCTCCTACAGCAACACTTTCAATTTTCCTGTTGTGACGTTTTTTCTCCTCCATATCTTCTTTAGCCATTCTCGCATTGTTAATTGTTTTTGCAATTGCTGCACTACCACTTGCTAAACTACCAAGAGCGCTGAGGGCTGTCAAGATCGGCACGATTGGTAGAAAACCAATTTTGGGTACATTAATAACACGAGGTACTTTAACATTTTTCTTAGAACCGATTGATTGATGAATTGATTTACGTGCAACTTTAATTGCACTCATAATGTCTAATGGTTTTTGTTTTTTTAATGTCTTAGTAGCAACATTAATAACAGTCGAAAGGTTTGTCTTCTTCATTTTATTCTTCAATATCTTTCTCTTTCCTTTCTTTTCCGTTTTATTCAATCCCATACCAAATTTTTTCTTGGCTTTCATTATATTTGTAACAAAGTATGCTGCTGCTTTTTCACCAAGACTGCTATCTGGTGCCTTGACACGCGACCAGGCTTTGTCAATTAATATGGAGTCTGCCCTATGTCGTTCACTCAATGCCTTGTTTTGAGAATATGCAATATCGTGCTCTTTGCAAGCTTCATCCAATGGGTTTATTCCTTGATCACCACGTTCCAACCGTTTCTGTAACTTTGTACCCGGTCCACAAAAATTATATCCCGGAATATGGGCTTCAAACGGTAATGTATTGATTAGCTTATCGACAAGACCACCACCGTGTTTACAATTAAAAATACGACTGATGCGATTATAAAAACGTTTCCCCATTTTATTGATGTTTAATCATCAAAGATTTCTCATTGAATGAGGTACATTAGATTAAGAGATGCGTTTAATAAGTCAAAAACAAAAAATTTTAGTTAGAAATATTAACGATGAAAACGAAAAAAATCTACCGCCACGACATAGTGCTCTTTTACCGAACACAATAAGGGCTCTAATTGTTGGGCCTTCGAATTGTGGTAAAACTAATATTATGTTAAGTCTAATAGAGAGTCCTAATGGATTAAAATTCGAAAATGTTTATATATTTTCAAAAAGTTTATATCAACCTAAATATGAGTACTTGGAGAAATTAATCAAACCGATTAAAGGAATGGGATATCATACATTCTCCCATAATGAGGGTGTACTAGACCCCAGTGAAGCTAAAAATAATTCCATTATGATATTCGATGACGTAGCTTGTGAAAAACAAGATAACATAAGATCTTATTTTTGTATGGGTCGACATAAAAATATCGACTCTTTTTATTTATGTCAAACGTATAGTCATATACCTAAACATCTGATTCGTGACAATGCCAACTTTGTTATAATGTTTAAACAAGATGATTTAAATATGCGGCATATATATCGGGACCATGTTAACACTGATATGAATTATGAAACATTAGTGAAAATTTGTCAAAAATGTTGGAAGGACAAGCACGGATTCCTATTAATTAGCAAGGATAACGAAATGGATAACGGAAGATACAGAAAAGGATTTGATCAATTTATTATGATTTAAGGAGTAATTTCAATATAAAGCTTGGTTAGATACTTACAATGCCACAGTTTATCAAGAGATTTCAATATGTCTAGATCACTTGCATTATCCTTGAATGGAAATAGTTCCATTATAAATACAAACTTTTTTCCACCTATCGAATTGAATGGTCGATATGAGTGTGCTCTTATCGATTTTAATATGTATAATTCGATTCCATATATTGATGAAAAAAACAACCTCTTCCACATCGGTGACAAGGTTATTACAATTCCAACTGGATCATATGAATTGAATGATATCACCGATTTCATTTACAATAAACTAAAAGACTATAACCTTGAAAATACATTTAAAATTCAAAGTAATAATAATACACTTCAAGTTGAAATAACTACCATGCGAGAGTCAGTTTACTTTAATAAGGAAAGATCGGTTGGACAACTGTTTGGTTTCCATCAAAAAGTACTAGAACCACATCCTACAAAAACCTATCGATCAGATCAGACCGTGAACATATTAAAAATTAATACAATTCGTTTGGAATGTAATATAATCAGCGGTTCATATGTAGATAATACACCGAATCATACATTACATGAGTTTGGCATTAATGTTCCGCCTGGGTATAAAATGACAGTGACACCACATAACCTAATTTATTTACCAATCAACTGTGACGAAATAAGCACACTATCTATACGCATAGTTGATCAAAACGGTGATTTGGTGAATTAACGTGGTGAAAACGTTTCGATTCGCATGCACATTCGGTTAATAGAATGATTATTTATAATAAAAGACGTAGCTTAAGTCCTCAGCCAAGCATTACTAATTGTAAAGCTATAGAAAGAGGATCAACAGTAAAAAGAAGCTCACTTACTTTGAAAAATAAAGTATTTTTAAAGTCGTTAGGCTTGAAGCTTCGAGTATAATATAAAAGGTGGAAAGGAAAACAATACGAAATTATAAATGTTCGAGAAAAGGTTTACTCAGATGAGAGTATTTCGAAGAAAGAGTTTCATACTTATTCATCGTATAATCAAACATTTAAACCAAACGATGAAATTCGAATTACTATTCAAAATCAAGACTTGTACGTGCTTCCTCACGAAAGTTACCTTAATTTTCAAGGAATTATTAGAAAAGATTCACCGAATGGACCTACAACTGATAATGTTACCACTTTTTTTAAAAATAATTGTATGGCTTACTTTTTGGATGAAATTAAGTACGAAATAAATGGATGTGAGATTGATAAAACACGATTTGTCGGTATGACTACAACCCTAAAAAATTATATATCTCTGGATAATCTTCAAAGTCAAAATCTATTAAATTCCGGATGGAGCAGTGGAGACGAAATTTCTACGGGACCCCACTTTAACTTTTCTGTACCATTAAAAAATTTGTTGGGATTTGCTGAGGATTATAAAAAAGTTTTGTTAAATTGTAAACACGAACTAGTGTTGATGCTAACTAAGAATCTTGGTGATGTGTTTGAACAAACCAGAAATGAACAAACTTTTAAGTTGGAAATGACGAATATAACCTGGAAAATTCCACATGTAACTCCGAGCGATTTTGCAAAAATTAAGATGTACGATATTATTAAAAGTGGTGTAAACCTACCAATCGCATTCCGGAGTTGGGATTCATATGTTAACCCCAAATTGGGGTATGGAAGTCAACACAGCTGGAATGTGAAATTGTCGGCTAACCGCGAAAAACCAAGATTTGCCATAATTGGATTTACACTAAATGGAGAACTTATCACAAATAACTTATCAAACTTGAAAGTTCACTTGAATTCTGAGTCATATCCATATGATAATCTGTATGTTGATTTTAGTAAGAATCAGTATGCACACCTATATGAAATGTATACAAGATTTCAATCTAGTTACTATAATCGTGAATCACAACCATTTTTGACCCCAAATGAATTTAAATTGAAGGCCCCTATTATTGTGGTTGATCTTTCATATCAAAACGAATCAGTGAAAACTGGTCCTATTGATGTGAGAATTTCAATAGAACTGAAGACACCAAGTCATGAAAATACCCAAGCTTACTGTCTCCTCATACATGACCGTTTAGTTGAATATAACCCATTAAACGGACTAGTACAACGAGTTGTTTAACATTAGAAAAATGTTGAAAGATACTGTTTCGATTGATGTTCAAGGTTTCTTTGATAATAATAATAATTTTATTCTAAAGGAAATCGGAATTGTATTCGAAAAAGAACCAGACTTGAATAATAGTTTTTTAATAGAACCACCATATGATTTTACTTTGCTAAATACAAAATCTCGAAAGACTGCGATTTGGTTAACCAATACACATCACAAAATTTTTTGGAACGATGGAGAAAATAGTTTTCCACAAGCTCGAAAGTATCTAAGGACAATTACAAGCGGAAAACAAATTATTTGTAAAGGTGTGGAAAAGAAACGATTTCTACAGAAGTTTTTTGGGAGTCGTCAGCTCATTAATATCGAGGAAATGGGCTGTCCGTCATTAAACAGGTTTAAAGGAAACCGGTTTCCCTATTGTGAAACACACCTTAAGGGCGGGGTTTGTGCTCTTAACAATGCATACTTTATTTTGACATTTTTTAAAAGTAGCTCCAAAACAATAAAATAATTTTTATACATCATTTTAAAGTTGAGACTAGATGTGTAAAGACCTACAAGAAAATAAAATTAACAAAATGAAATTTCATGAGGAAATTGACCAATTTATTGAAGAATTTAAAGGACAGATAATTGGTCAGCATTTTCAATATCTTCTAAACACAAAAACTATGTTCATGAATCGAGGTGGACATGATCTCAAAACTACGAATTATGGTGAACACTTTACATTTTGTAATCCAGAAATGACGTCGGAAACGTGCGCCTGCTTCTTCTATGCAAATCGCCGGAATCAAAGCAGAAAATTAATTTCTATATATAATAAAAATGTTCACAATACCAAAATAAATGAATAAATGTATTATTATGCTACAAAATAGACTTCTGACTTTTTATTTCGAGTTAAATTTACAGGTATGGAGAATGGAAAATATTTCCTTGACTGAGATATGTCGGCTACTTGCGAGTTGTTGCGCGGTCGTGATTTCAACCCCTATTATGGGAACGTATTAGAGCTAGCAGTCAGCCGTGAGGTCGTTGGCGTGAGGCCCATGATCTTGTCAATGAGCGTGCGCCTTCAGGCTTGTGCATGTGTCCCTTTTATTGCGCCTGTCAATGAGCGTGCGCCTTCAGGCTTGTGCATGTGCCCCTTTTATTGCGGTCAGGTAATGGACAGGTGCGCATGTTCGGGTAGCTCTTGCTTGAATCCCTTCTATGACATGTTTATGACCCATTTATGGAAAGGAGAGAATCTTAGAGAATTTACCAGTTAAACGTTCTGGGGCGGAAACAAAAATGTGTGTTTGAAAATATTCCCCATCTGAGAATCATTAACTTGTGAGATTTATTTTATTGGGGTTCTTTTGATTTCTAAATTAATTTTACAATCATAGAAAATATTATTCCTCAACATGATCGGACATGTTCCTCTAAGATAACCATCTTTGAATACTTTGGGTGTGCGACCTTTCTCACGTGCACAGCAACACCTGTGATAATGAGGCAAAAGGGTACGTTATCACACCTTTCCCCAACATGATCGGATATGTTCCTCTAAGATAACAACCTTTGGATACTATGGTTGTGCGACCTTTCTCACGTGCACCTTTCTCACCTGACTATTAATTGCACATAATGAGGGGAAGGATACATGATCAATATTGTCACATGGGGATGTGGGGGCGATGGGGGCAATTAAGTATACTCTTTATAGACATGATCGTGACATTTTTATGAGTTCAAAGTCCATTAAAATCACTTAATTTATTGGATTATGCTAATTGTCCCAGAACCCGCATAGGTTAATGAGGGGGAGGGGGGGGGCTTGGGGCCATTAATATGCTAATTGTCCCAGAACCCATCTTTCCCTACTACTGTGGGTCCATGCCACCAAAGCGGGTTATCCACCAGCTCTTGAAGGGGAACTCCTCGACTAGCCAAATCGGTGGACTCGGTGATCTTCGTCACCCTGTTGGCAACGAACGTAGTCCAATGGCACGCTGGTTTGGCTAACCATGCTAGCACAATCGTGGAATCGGTCCAACAATGGAATTTTGAGGTCAGCCTCGGCATATTAGGAAGAATGGCTTCGGCCATCTCGGACAAAAGGAGAGCCCCACATAACTCCAGCCTGGGAAGGGACACCGTTTTGACTGGCGCCACACGCGTCTTGGCCGTGAGCAAGTGCACCATCGTCTTATGGCTCACTTCTATGCGCACATAGATCGCAGCACCGTATGCCTTTTGCGAGGCGTCACAGAATCCGTGATGCTCTACGCGGAACTCTGGACGGAAGGAAACCCATCTGGGTATTTTGACCTGGTCTAGGACCGAATAGCTCTGGAGAAAGCTGTTCCACCTTTGGCACAGCTCAATTGGAAGATTATCGTCCCAGCCTAGATCCTGAAGCCAAATCTCTTGCATAAAGATTTTGGCACACACAACAAATGGAGCGAGCCAGCCTGTTGGATCAAACAGCTTGGCAATTTGGGAAAGGACTTGGCGTTTCGTGTGGGAGATTTCCGTTGCTAAATCTGGTGGGACGAAAAAGAACTCATCGGACGACGCCTTCCATCGTACGCCGAGAGTTTTGGCTGTGCTCTCAGTGTCGATCTCGAGGAAGTCTGTTGTCAGAAGATGATCGCTTTGGATATGAGCTAATATTTCTTTGTTGTTGGAGGTCCATTTTCTCAATGGAAACCCCGCGGAATCTAGAGCACTTTGTAGCTCGCGAACAATGGACTTAGCGTCCTCGGCGGAGTCAGCTCCCGAAAGGACATCATCTACATACATATGATTTCGAATGACGTTGCTCGCTCTTGGATGGCTGAGCTGCACGTCAGTTGCCAACTGTTGCAGGACTCGAATGGCCAGGAATGGCGCGCAATTGACTCCAAAAGTTACCGTCTGTAATTCGAAATCTCGAATGTGCCCCTCGCTGTTGCGGAATAAGATGCGCTGGTACGGGGAATGCTTCGGATCTACCCATATCTGCCGATACATTTTCTCGATATCGGCACTGTAGACGTATCGGAAATATCGCCACTTCAGGATCTGGATAGTTAGATCGGACTGTAAGACTGGGCCAGCATGAAGGATATCATTTAAACTGACCCCATTCTCTGAAGGGCTGGAGGCATTGAAAACCACACGTAACTTAGTGGTTGTACTTTCCGGCTTGAGCACGGCATGATGCGGAAGGTAATAACTGGCAGAATTATGGGTAGGACGGACTTCTTTCATGTGATTGAGGTGGAGATACTCTTGAATCACGGAGTCGTATTTGGCTTTCAGCTGACAGTCCCTCTTTTGGCGTTGCTCGGTTCTTAGGAACTACGACAACGCGGAGGATCTGGAGTGACCGAGAGCGGATTTTACGTTTTGAGGATCACGAAACGGAAGACTTACGACATACCTGCCGTTATCGTCTCTCGTAGTCGTTCGGAGAAAATTTTCCTCACATGTCAAATCGGAAGATTTTGTCACTTTTACTGGCAGATCCTCCACCTCCCAAAATTTGGTGAGAAGCCTATCCAGGGACGTGTCAACTGTGTGGGAGATTCGTGTGGAAAAAACGGAAATCTGATTTTCCCTTGGAGCAGGAACGGGTCCTGTTAGGATCCACCCGAAAATGGTTTCTTGCCCGAGGAGAGAGCCACAAATATTCGGCCGGGTGCCGCTTAGGAGAATGGATGGCAGTATGTCGGCCCCGACCAGAATATCTTTCTGTGCGCTCTCGTAGAACTTTGGATCCGCTAGTGACAGTTCGGGAAGATCCCGTAGAAACTGTTGCGGAATCGGACAAGATGGAAGGTTTCCAGCTAATTGAGGAAGAACATAGGCCGTCGTGTTTATTAGCAAGCCAGGCCTGGTCGGAGAACGGATGGTAAACTGACAGAGCTTTTTGGATTCACCGGATACTGTCTGGTTTAAGCCTGATACTTGGGCTCGGATTACCTGGTGAGGCAACTTAATTAGTTTGAAAAGCCGCTCAGAAATAAAGGTTGCCTCTGATCCTGAATCTATCAAGGCACGAGCTTTAAAATTCGACCCCAGGTGACATATGTCAATTATGGCGGTGCTCAGCAAGACGGATCTATACCTCGTCGCGAAGTAATTTTGGACTGTAGAGTCCGTGGACCGGGAAGCGGTGGCAACTGGTGTACTTGGTCTTGATCTGGGTCTTGGGGCGGGATTCGAAGGCGATTGGGAGGAGTTGCCTCTGTGTAGTAAGGTGTGATGGCGGCCGCGGCACGTAAAGCAGCTATGAGTGCTTTCACAATCACGCAGCTGATGCCCTCGTGCGAAGCAGTTCAGACACAGCTGCGTCCTCTTTATATATGCCGACCGCTCGTCTACCGTCATCTGGAGAAACCGTGCACATGTGCGGACAGGATGGTTTTCCTTCTTACAAAGGTCACATCCTTTTGGCGTGGGTGATACCCTTGTCTCGTAAGAATTTATTCTTCGAGGCGCTGCAGTGGGGGCGGATGTTTTTGGCAGAGATTGACTCGAGCCTGTTGGCCGTACGTCGTCTATGGCTTCTAAGGTCCCGTGACGCTCCGTAAGGAAGGCGCTGCCACATCGGAATCTCTGCCTTATTGTGCAGGGACTGTTCCCACAAGGATAGCGTGAGCTTAGGAAGTTTGGAGGAGCACATGTATACTAAGAGGCAATCCCAATTTTCGGTTTCAATTCCGGACATTTCTAAAGCCGTGAGGCAACCCTGGATGGTGCGTTGAAGTTCACGGATAGCTGACCCAGATTCCTGATTAACGGACTGCACATTGAAAAGTATTTTTAACTGGCTATTTACTAACAACCGCTTGTTTTCGAAACGCTCAGTTAGGTTAGCCCAAGCTGAGCGAAAGCCGTCGTTAGTAAGGGGGGAGTTTGACACTATCGTGTGTGCATCGCCGCTTGTTTTGGCATTTAGATGAAACAGTTTTTCGACTGGCGTCAGCCTTGGATTGTTTATATAAATGGCCGTAAACAGATCCCTAAAGGTCGGCCACCGCAGATAATCTCCGGTGAAAACCTCGGTATCGCACGGAGGCAGCCGACATCCAGAGGAAATATAATTCTGGGTAGAAACAGCTTGAACTTGGGGAGCCTGGGCTATCATATCCGCGATCTGAGCCCCACATCTCTCGTAAACAGAATAGCAGTAGCCGTATTTAGCCTTGAGAACTGGCAAACTATCAGCTGCACTGTCTCCGGCTGCTGCTATGCACCCGGTGCATTCATCGTATTCTGCCTTGATGCGGTCCCATAACGCGCGTATTTCTTCGGGACGGATGTTCAGCATGGACAGAGTAGGAGGGATCGGCGAAGGAGTGTTTGCTCTGGATTCAAACTCACTCAGCCGATCTGAGACCTCAGTAAATTTGCTTAGAGCGATTTGGGAAGGTGTTAGTGCCATTTTGACGTTTGCACGGGTGGCCCTTTTTCGGGGCGACGAGGTCTTGGCGGTTAGTTCGGGTGTGGGCGGATCTACGGATATGCCTGGGACTACGGCAGGTGGAATAGACAACTTGTTGTTATCACTTCCAACGGACATTTAAAGGAAATGACCTTTTTTTCTTTTTTTTTTTTTGGGTCAGAATCTGCTCGCCTTTGTTTGTGTCGGATAAAATAGGAAACCTGGCCCACTTCTGGAACAGTGGAACGAGGTGTCGACAAAAAAAAGTAGTGGATCGGAGAAATAGAAATTGAAAGCAAGTTACCTGGTTACTTTGCGGAATTAAACCCAATGATACGGATAAGGAACGGTGAGAAAGGAGTTCGAATATCACCCGTTGAGAAGTAATACTATAATATTTAACCCTTTTGGTATGCTGGTATTTTTTGCGTTTGGATAAATTGAGGGGGAAAAATAACAACTATGTGTTAATATATAGTCCCCGGTGGAGTAATTGTAATATTTCGCCTTTATTTAAACTTCTGAACGAAGAAAAAATACCAAATTATGCCAATAAGTTGTTGGCCGGAGGATGCGATCGGTTGATTATTTAATATTGGAGTATTGCTTTAATTTAATTTAATATTCCTGCTATGCATGCGGTGGAGTGCTGGTATTTTTCTCGCTTAAATAAAATAAATGTTACGGAGTAAATACCAAATACCGAAAAAATACTAAAAAGTTTGATGGTAAATAAAACACAATGACCAAAAAATTTTCACGTCGGTTGGTGTAATTTTTTATTTTATTATTTTTTACCGGATGGCCGACGGAAAACTTTAATTAGTCGGAACGGGATGGTGGAGTTAAAAATTATATGTGTATATATGTAGATATTTGTATGGATGTAGATACCCTTCAGTTCCAAAAAAAAAGTTTCACTTGTGAATCACCTTGGGAATCACGTGGGACATGTCCTCTTGCACAAGTGAAGAACAAGTGACGCTCCATATAGAAAATTGTATGGGATGTCCGCATTTTCACAAGTGAAAATTCAAATGAACATTTTTCGAAGTCCTACGGGATTTCACTTGTTTCTTATACTCGATTTTCGTATGGCCTGTCACGTGCCGGTGACACGCCCCAAGTGAATCACTTGTGAAAATCAGAATTTTTCCATGAGTTTTCACTTGTGAAATCACTTGCAAGTAACACGTCCCTAGTGAAATCACTTGTGAAAATCAGAATTTTTCCACGAGTTTTCACTTATGAAAATATAGAATTTAAAATACATACATTTTTAATTACATTTTAAGTCATTTTAATTAGATCGCATTATTCAGATTTTCAATAAGGGGACAATTATTGTTAGTATTTCTGTTTTTTATGTTTTGTTAGTTTGTTTTTCACGTTCGTCATCGCCTCTCTCAAACATTTGTCCGGGTCTTTGGAGTCCTTGGCCAACGCTCCTGAAAAAATGTATGGGCATATGATTAAAAAATGCGTTTTACTTTTTTAATTGTATATTTACCTTATATAGCTGTGTATAAACCCTTTGCGGGATTTTTTTTGGCACAAAACATTTTGTCATCCACTTTCGGCTAACGGAACCCATTGAATACCTTCAACATTTACGTAATGCACAGCATCTTAAACTTTATGTAGCACTTACCTGACTTTATTATATTAACTAAACGATTAAAGTAACTCTGCTGCGCACAATTAAAATGCATGCTTCCCTTTCAATCACTCAAACAGAATGCACCAAGTCTTCTCACCCCTTTACTTGATTTCTTTCGTTTTCTCTTCGCTGTTGGCGCGTGCCACTGCACTTATACCCTTTCCAAGGCGAAATATATCCGACTATATAATTTGTACTTCTTCAGTAAAAAATACAATACGAATTTTTTTAAAATGTGAATACTAATACTACTAATGTTTTAAATATTGAAATCAATTTTAACGGACTAATTTTCTATAATTACACTTAAAAAAATATATTGTAATAAAAATGTATAATAAGCAAACATAACATTATAAGTAAATCCAAATTACTTAATTTTACTATAATCAAATAATTTACTTTTATAAAACAATATAAGTTGTATATTTTCGACACACAATAATGCTCCTAAAATATTAGGGCATTCACATGTCGCTGCTCCACGAAAAATTTTCCGCCGAAATATTAGTCGCTAGCCGAACATAACTGAGAGACGCAAAAAAAAAACGGACCAGCCGAAATTTGTCTCTGAGAGCGCGGAGTGCAGGCAGATTATAAGACAAGAAAGAGAGGGAAATATCCAAACATCTGCCTCTCTCTGTTGCACGATCGTTTTCGTGGGCAGTCTTCTACGCTGCGCCGACTGCTCTGCTGACGTCAACAGCGGCACAGCGTTTTAGGCACAAAAAAAACAAAAAAAGCTTTTTGCCTTGAGCCATGTCACCGCGTCCCTACTGCAGAACTGAAGGGTATTTATATTAATGTAGATATTTATATGGATGTAGATATTTGTATGTATGTAGATATTCGTATGTATGTAGATATTTGTATGTATGTAATTTTCGCCGGTTTTAAATTTATTAAATAATTATTGCCGGCGGGGTATGTGTTGCTGTGGACGTTTTCGATTTATTTGTATGTGGACTGTATTTGGAAAAACGAAATAATATGTGCAAGTACTTTAGCGGCTGCGGATATACAGTGAGAAAATCTTGGAAAGTTTTGGGGGCCTGAATTGGCAGAACACTGGAAATTAAATAATTCTCACTGTATGCTTGGCTTGTATTTGCACAACATTTTTTCAAAGCTTGGAATATTTTTTCTCGATTTTATACAAGTGTATGTATGTATGGATGAGCGGCCAAATGCAATTAAAAAAGGAGTCGGAAAAAATTGGCAATATGGCCGCACGTTGCAAAAGAAAAATCGAAGAAAAAAATGGCGAAATAATTTATTAATTGGCGTTGTCGGATTTAATCGGACTTGGATTTTGGACAAATCGTACAGAAAGTCAAACGAATTATATTTTCGAGTGGCTGACTGCAGACCGGCAAATAATGAGACGAAAAAGCTTTACTTATCTTATCCGGCTCGAAGGACCAAAATGTACGCCGGGGGGTAGCGGGGTACCGTGGTGGCGCTGATGGAATGGCGTGGGAGGCGACGTCGGGAAACTGGCGGCGTCGGCGGGCTGCTCCACTGGGCTTCGGCGGTTTGCTGATGGTGTGGTTTGCTGCTGGCGAGGCGGAAGCTGTAGGGGAGAAACCACTCGAAACGCGTATTTGCCCCTTGATCGAAATGAATGTACCCACAAAGTTAAACTGGTAAAAATAGGCGGGGGTACGACCGCGGTTTATTTCTCTTTGAACTCCAAAATCGAACTAACTTAGTCTAAGCTCCGCTCTGCGCTTTAAAGCGCAGCGGAGACTTCATGGAGGGAGCTGGGAACAGCGCAGGAGAGCGGGAGCGCGAGAGAGCGGGAGAGCGGGACAGCGGTAGAGCGGTGCAGCTGGATAGCGGGGCCGGTCCAGATTCGCCGGACAGTGGGCCTGAACAAAGAATAAGGAATTATATGATAAAGGCGTAAGAAATCTAAGCCTCAAGTCCTAGATTTAATCACCAAAGAATATTCCATTTTATAATCTCAGTTGTCGTCAAACGCACAAGCTTCGATTTTCCAGATTTAGCACAAAATACAACACAAATGCGTTACATAAAAAAAATATCCGTATTATCAAAAAATGAAACAGGGCATAAGTTATATTTTAAATATACAGGTCCTTATACTGTAACGGCAATAGGAGAAAGAGAAAATATTATAATATCCAACAACAAAAATAAATACCAAGCGGATCATAAGGATAGATTAAAACTCTTTATAGAATAGACACTTTTAGTTTGGCCATACACAAAAAAAAAAACAAAAACACAATAAATAATTTTTCTTATAATTCGACTTGCCCCTAACAGGGCAACAGAAATAGTTATATTGCTATGTTGAGCTGTACAATTTGGATAAAGCGTGTCGTAGCACAGGTATATTGAATTGCAGCGTGCCGAATGTTAAAAATTTTGAAAGTTTGTATATTTAGTAGATCGTATAATAAATTTTCGTCACAAATGTTGATATCGGAACTCGTTACTAGTTTTATACCTCGACATGAGGTATTTTTGTTTGATATAAGAAGTTTTTGTTTTAAACAACAATCATATTATAAAACTACTTTTAGAAAAGCCGTAGAGTTAAAGTTTCTTATATGGAACTGTTAAAAGCAATTTAAATGATTTCATGACCCTAAAATAACGTGGAATCTGAAGTGCTATACACTTTGGGGATTAACCCAAAATCGTAAAAAAAACAAAAACGGTGTTATTAAGACAAATGATGTTAGAAAGGCTGTTTTCCCGCCAGACTAGCAAGTTTTTCCAAAAGTGGTAGAACTAACTTTTCTTATATTAAGCTGTTTAACATCGTCTAGAAATTTCCGTACCCTTTAATAATGTTTTGTGACAAACTGAAAAACAACAAGAAAGGAAGTTAGCTTCGGCATGCCGAAGTTTGTATACCCTTGCAGTTATAATTATTAAATTTAAAAATACAAAAAATGATATTCCCAATAAGCTATAATATGTTTTATATTATTTTCCCACCAATTTTGCGATCGTTCAAATGGCAGCTATATGATGTAGTCGTCCGATTTTGATAAAATTAAATTCGAAACTCAGAACTAATTAAAAAATGTTATTTCCAAGCGTAGGAGGTTATAAGTTTAAAAAAAACAGAACCTATAACTTGTTTCATATTATTTTCCGACCAACTTTCCGATCGTTCCTATGGCAGCTATATGATGTAGTCGATCGATTTTGATAAAATCAAATTCGAAATTCAGAACTAATAAAAAAATGTTATTTCCAAGCGCAGGAGGTTATATGTTAAAAAACACCGATGCTATAATTTGTTTCATATTATTTTCCCACCAATTCTTCGATCGTTCCTATGGCAGCTATAATATATAGTCGTCCGATTTTGATAAAATTAAATTCGAAATTCCCAACTTATTAAACATGTTATTTCCAAGCGTAGGAGGTTATAAGTTAAAAAAAAACAGAACCTATAACTTGTTTCATTTTATTTTCCGACCAACTTTCCGATCGTTCCTATGGCAGCTATATGATGTAGTCGACCGATTTTGATAAAATCAAATTCGAAATTCAGAACTAATAAAAAAATGTTATTTCCAAGCGTAGGAGGTTATATGTTAAAAAACACCGATGCTATAATTTGTTTCATATTATTTTCCCACCAATTCTTCGATCGTTCCTATGGCAGCTATATGATATATTCGTCCGATTTTGATAAAATATTATTGTAAACTCAGAACTAATTAAAAAATGTTATTTCCAAGCGTAGGAGGTTGTATGTTAAAAACACCGAAGCTATAATTAGGTTCATATTATTTTCCCACCAATTTTCCGATCGTTCCTATGGCAGCTATATGATATAGTCGTCCGATTTTGATAAAATATTATTGTAAACTCAGAACTAATTAAAAAATGTTATTTCCAAGCGTAGGAGGTTGTATGTTGAAAACACCGAAGCTATAATTAGGTTCTTATTATTTTCCCACCAATTTTCCGATCGTTCCTATGGCAGCTATATGATATAGTCGTCCGATTTTGATAAAATCAAATTCGAAATTCAGAACTAATTACAAAATGTTATTTCCAAGCGTAGGAGGTTGTATGTTGAAAACACCGAAGCTATAATTTGTTTCATATTATTTTCCCACCAATTTTCCGATTGTTCCTATGGCAGCTATATGATATAGTCGTTCGATTTTTATAAAATTAAATTCGAAATTCAGAACTAATTTAAAAATGTTTTTTCCAAGCGTAGGAGGTTATATGTTAAAAAACACCGAAGCTATAATTTGTTTCATATTATTTTCCCACCAATTTTCCGATCGTTCCTATGGCAGCTATATGATAAAATTTAACTCGAAATTCAAAACTAATCAAAAAATGTTATTTCCAAGCATAGGAGGTTATATGTTAAAAAACACCAAAGATATACTTTTTTTTACATTTTTTTTCCGATTATTCCTATGGAAGCTATAAGATATAATGGTCCGATCCGGCTGGTTCCGACTTATAGGTATATACAGGTAGTACCTGCAAAAGATAAAAGATATAAGATATAAGTTTCAGCCAGATAGCTTTAAAACTGAGAGATTAGTTTGCGTAGAAACGGACGGACAGACGGACAGACGGACATGGCTAGATCGACTCGTCTAGTTATGCTGATCAAGAATATATATACTTTATGGGGTCGGAAACGTCTCCTTCACTGCGTTGCAAACTTCTGACTGAAATCAATATACCCTCTGCAAGGGTATAAGAATGCCCCTTGAAATGAGGTACCGTGCAAGTTGGTAAAACCCCTATGTGTGCTGTATTTAGTTATTCAGAAATCGCATGGAATCCACGTGTGTCCCCATAGGGTAAATGTCTAAAAATGACAGCTTGGCAACCACTTGATTCTCTCAGAACCTGACAAGAAGCCTAGCGTTCATACTGGCACAACCTCTGAGAGGGAAGCAGTTGACAAAATTGTGAGGACACGATTTTTCTAATGCATTTTTGAAATATTATTAGGCCCCGTATTTTCTCTAAGCTTACCTAGATCGTTAGATCTTTTTTTCTAAACAATTTTGCATTTTAGATTTATTCCATAATCCAATTTCCACCATTCCACTTTCTATTTTAACTGGCCGACGCTAATTTGACGTACATAAATTGTCTTATGATGAATCGCCGACGATTTGCGAAGAATAATAAATACTACTGTGGGCAAAAAGTAAGGTGAATTCTCAGTATAGGCTTCGCGGGCCAAGCATTTCGGGCTACTTCTTTTTTTCTTCAATTGGCAAGACTGTTATTACATCTGGGCCAAATTTCATGTGAAGGTAACTATATTATTATTATTATTTTCGGCCAAAGAGCTAGTGGGATAGCTCGAAGGGCGCCGAGCTGAAGGCTACGGAACGGGTCGCAGGTTGCGGATAGCGAGCGCCCTGGTTCTCCAGGGTAGCTACGAATAAGCGTGGAAGTTGGACACGGCCCGGCTACCGCTAAGCTCCCAACACTAAGCCTAAATAAGTAGCCCCGGACAGTCAGCGGGTATATGCGCCGTAGCAGTACCGACGTCGCGCTTGTGCTGCCGCCTCCGACAAATAGCTCACACATACCTCCTTCCCACACTCTTTGAACCTACCTCTTCCCTACCCACACAACTCATCTCACCCCGGGCTGGACTAAGGTATCACTCGTACCGTGCCGAGAGTCAATCTGGCTGGGAGCCCGAGTCATCAAAAAAACTCAGTCTCAAACGGTAAGCTCAGGCAAGTGGCGACCGCCTGTTCTAAGTCAGCCTTACCCGGGTACAGCGGATCTCTGCCGGGTGGACCTGTCCCTTCTCCCCAGCTCGTGGGATTTAACATGGAGAACTTAATTAAACAACAAAAAAGATAACAGCACCAAGAAAGAGCCCGACACTCTTAAAAAGTCGGAAGTCTTAACCAACGACAACAAGAAGAGCAAGATCACGGCTCCGATTACCCTAGTCCATGTGACGTCTACCCCTGCCAAGGCCAGCGAACAACGCAGCCGGCTAAGCCCAACTCGCCATAGCGACAAGCCCAAGCCTCCCACCAGCGTAGGTGTGGCTAACCAGCTACTCAAACCTGAGGGGAGCGTCAAAGCCGGTCTCGTGGTGAGTACCAGGGCAAAAGAGTTCAAGAGAATACCACCCAACCAGGCAGGACCTCTTGAACATAAGAAAGCTTTCCGGATCCTCAAACGGCTGGCCACCAACACGATACGTGAGGATCAGACGTCAAAATTGGATTACCTCAAAACCCAAGAGGACATAGCCTGGGCAAAGCCGGTAATCCTAGACTTCGACATCGCTATGACCACTAGCAACAGCAACAAGCGAGAGAGGTCGATGGAGACAGCTCAACCAGCGAGCAAGAAGGCCAGAACAACCAACCGCGGCACATGGTCGAGATCCTTTGGTGAAGTAGTAAAGGATCGGAAGATCATCGGCGTCATCGACCAGAGCGATGAAGGCGGAAGGATCCCAAGGAACCAATGGGGTCTGATTAGACGGGCCCTTGCGTCAGTGGCCTTAAAAGTGCTGCACGAGAACCCAGGTCCGCCACCCGATTGCACAGATTCAGGGTGTTACCAGGGCAACGTTAAGTTGATCGCCTGTGAAGACGAGAGATCGGCAGCATTTTACAAGGCTGCCATTAACAAGGTCGGCGAGGTCTACCCCGGGGCCAAGTTGGCAGTTTGCGAGGCCGCAGATATCCAGTCTCGACCGAGAGCGAGGGTGTGGCTGCCGTCGGAACCCTCGGAACCAGGGGCTATACTCAGCCTGCTGACCAGGTTCAACCCGAAGCTTCCGACAGACGGTTGGAAGGTGGTCAAGGTGGGGAAAACCGAGCGCGTCACTATGAACGTGGTAATCCTCTTGAACCAGGCCTGCTTGGATCCCCTCGCAGCGCAACAAAACCGGGTGAACTACGGGTTCGATAAGGTGCAACTTCGCATCTACGACACAGACAAGCTAGCGGCAGACAACCTGGCTGCCTGTGCGTCGTACGAGCCCCCGAGCGACGACGTAATGGAGCACGAGGAGGCCACCCTTACTGGCTACGTGTCAACAGACTCGGAGCTGACAGAAAGCCTGAAGCAACTGTGCACGCAGGACACGACCCGACCAGGGCGTACAACGGTCCTAAAGATGGTGCAGTTCCTGCAGATTAATCTGCACCACAGCAAGGTAGCATCCGCTGCCCTCCTCATCCGCCTGGCAACAGGCAACATAGACGTAGTCCTCATTCAAGAGCCATGGGTTGTTGGTAACAACATCTGTGGCTTATCAACCCCCCTATACAAGCTATTTTACACCAAGGGTAAGGGTAAAACCAGAACCTGCATTCTTACAAAGACACACTTTAACCCATTTCTTATTCCACAGTTTAGCGAAGGCGACCTCACCACGGTCAGACTGGAGCTAAACGAACACACTCATCACACCATAGCATCATTCTATCTGGCTCACGACTATGACCGGCCATTACCAAACACCACAACACAACAACTCATACATGCACACTTATCTAAGGATCTCATCCTGGGTGGGGACGCTAACTCACACCACACGCAATGGGGAAGTACTAACACAAATGAAAGGGGTGAGTTACTCTACGACTATCTCTTTCAATCAAATCTATTCATGTGCAACAAAGATAATGACACAAGGAGGGAAGTCTTAGACATATCACTAATATCTGATCACCCACTTAACCAGCTAGAAGCATGGAAGGTGGGGATCGAGCACTCATTCTCAGACCACCGATACATAGATTTTACAATAGCTCAAGACTGTTCTTCCGCCTAGAAAGCCTAGTTAATACTTTCACTGACATCTGCGGTGAGGCCATAAAAAGGACTTGCCCAAGCAGAACAGTCAAAGCAAAGCACAAACCGCCCTGGTGGAACACAACCCTGGCGAACCTTAACAGAGAGTGTAGTACTTACTTCAATAGAGCTAAATACAACAATACCGAATCTTCCTGGATCTAATGCCATTCAAAGCTAAGCCTATACAAAAAGGAAATAAGAATATCAAAACGAAGAGCATGGGCTAACTTCTGCAGTAGCATAGAATCTACTGTGGAGGCATCCAGACTCAGAAGAATTCTAGCAAAAGCTCCAGCAACCATTGGCTATCTAAAAACTAATGCTGACAGCTGGACGGAAAACAGTCAGGAAACCCTTGAACTACTGTTAGACACCCACTTCCCTAAGAACACCCATGTAGTGGAGGACCTCTACATAGAGTAGAACTTAGACGACCAGAGTATTGACAATATTTCGATCCCTGGCCGCATTCAGTGGGCTTTCAACTCTTTTAAGCCCTTCAAATCACCCGGCCCAGATGGGTTCTTCCCGGCCCAGCCACAACGGACACTAGATATGTCCCTACCCTGGCTGACAGCCATCTTCCACGGCTGCCTTGCTCTAAACCATATTCCAACAAGGTGGCTGGACGTTAAGGTAATTTTTATACCGAAAGCCGGCAAGCCCTCCCACACCAACCCAAAGGACTTCCGCCCGATTAGTCTCTCTTCCATCTTGTTGAAGACCCTGGAAAGGCTAATTGACACCCACATCAGACTAACCATCGACCATAGCCTACTCTCTGACGCACAGCATGCATACCGTAAGGGTAGATCAACAGATACTGCCCTCCACTCTCTAGTGTACAGTATAGAGAGAGGCTTCCGCAATAAGGAATACTCTCTTGCAGCGTTTCTAGACATAGAAGGCGCCTTTAACAACGTCACCCCAACGGCGATTACTGGTGCTCTGACTGAACTGGGCATTGAGCGGCCCATAGTGGGACTCATACACACCATGCTAACCAGCAGAGTAGTGTACTCCACTATGGGATCGGCCCACTCGACCAGGAATGTCAGCAGAGGAAACCCACAAGGGGGCGTACTCTCACCTCTTCTATGGGTTTTAGTGGTCAAAAAACTGCTATCACTTCTAGAAGAGGCGGGCAGTAAAGTGGTAGCCTACGCGGACGACGTGGTTATCCTACTGCAGGGCAAATTCCCGCAAACCATTTGCAATCTAATGGAGACAGCCTTATTCACCCTCTCCCGGTGGACGGCTGGCTGTGGACTGGGAGTTAACCCAGGAAGACCGAACTAGTTCTCTTTACAAGGAAGTATAAGGTACTAACTCTAATTCCCCCAAAACTACACCAAACGCGCCTAACCTTTAGCAACCAAGCAAAGTACATAGGTGTCATCCTTGACAAAAAGCTCCTCTGGACAGATAACATCCTAGATCGCACACGCAAAGCGGACATAGCCCTCTTCGCTTGTAAAAAAGCCATAGGGAGGAAGTGGGGTTTCTCCCCCATGATAGTTCACTGGCTATACACTGCAATAGTCAGGCCCATTCTCCTCTACGGAAACATCGTTTGGTGGCCTTCTCTAGATAAGAATTGCAACCTCCGGATCCTTCACAAGATCCAAAGAAGCGCAGAGCTCTGCAGTGGGGAGCTTCGCACTACCGCCACTGAAGCACTAAACACAATTCTCGATCTCCAACCCCTGGACCTACTTGCCAAAAGCTGGGCATCTGCAACGCGAAGCAGCGGCATGGACAACAGGCTCTACGGGTCACTCCAATATCCTATCAAAACATACACCCTTACCACGTAGTATAGACTACGTCCCACCCATAGTCAACTTCGAAAGAAGATACAAGATCTTTATACCCACCCGTACAGACTGGGACTCTTATGTTTCTTAAGAAGAACAGAATACTTCGCGAAAGCAAATAACCCATAAGCTAGGGAAAAGGATCTAATCAGAGATCATGTGGTATTACAAGGGGCCCAATGTGGCCTAAGTGTGGGGATTAGTATCTAATCTCCAACCACTCCTACCTAACCTAACCTAACCTAACTATATATGTCTACCAAACGACCCAGAATGCATTTTTCGATTTTTCGACCGAAGCGCTCAATTTCTTGCAAAGAAGTCATTGCGTTGATGTCTATACCGGAATTGGACTATTTGGCATGTTTCGAGGCTTGGAAAAACGTTGGCTCAAGTTTGTTTTATCAGTAAGGAATTACTGGGAAGGGAATGAAATTGATTTAGAAGAATAAATAAGGATTTTTAGATTCACAGCATACCGAAAGATGCCACACAAATACCACAGACCAAACCAAGACCGTTTTTTTTGCCAAGCTCTAGCCTATTCAAAACCACTCATGAATGCATTATTTTCATGTATGTGAATGAATGAATTTAATTTTTGTGTTCTATTGAATTAAATGAATGACATGAATTCAAAAACAACACTTATTAAAACAAAGGGCTTTGAATTCATTAATCGAAAATTTTTGGATTGCGTATCTTCAATCGAATACATTTAAATATGTCTGATTGAAGTTTGCAAGAGTGTTGACTGCGTCTGTTTCTAAGCTCTTAATTTCTGCCTAATTAGGAAAGTAAAGCAGAAGTACTTGTATTAATTTTTTAAAATCAAAAATACAATATGTAACGAATGTTAATAACTTTTCGGTAATTTCTTGAAGTATATATATATATAAGCTTTCCAGCAACTTTCGCCGCGATTAAGAAATTGGTTTTCTTGTAGGAAAGATTTTGTGCCCATAAAATTTGTATAATCAATCCGTGGAATTAACACTAAATTAAATATTAATATTTTGTTGCCTCTCTATGCCTTCGCCCCTTAGTAGCTATTATAAGCGGTTACGGAGGTTTTTTTTTAAAGTATTTTGTATGATTTGTTTTTAACTGCAAACTTATATACATCCCATAATCAGTGTGTTTGGTATTTCACGGTGTGAAATTTTAATTTTGTGAGTTTTGTTCATATTGTGCTTTTTTATTTTACAGCAGAGAAAAGTATACCATTGGAAAGGGCTTGACAAATGCTTTCCAATGGCATTAACGAAGGCGGTTTTCGCAGCGGCGGTTTGGACGCTATAAGATCTTGGATATTGGGATGTGGCATGCATTCCTGAGCTTCTTGCGCAGCGCAAGTTTGTTTTAGCAGAGTACTCACTCTATCGCCCATAAACCGCTTAAAACTGTGCCTCCTACAGTTTTGATGCTAGAGTACACTTTTTAGCTAAAATGTATTGTTCTTATCAATACCTATCGATTGACCTAAAAAAAAGTTTTCCATGCCGACTCTGACGCCCATAACGCTTAAATCTGTATGCCGCCCAAATAAGCATATATTGAGATAGCGGGTAGGTGGCGCATTACAATATCGCTTTTCTGCTTGCATATCTCCATCTCCCTTTGGTCCCTTTAGCTGAGTAACGGGTATCTGATAGTCAAGGTACTGGACTATAGCGTTCTTCCTTGTTTTTGTTATATGTTTTACGATTCCTTTTAAGGGGTGTGTCTGGGAAAAATGAGCTGAAGAATCACTTTAATGTTCAAGTTGTATAAGACTTATAGAATCACTTTTCAGGGCTGAGGATAGACAATAATGTTTGTGTCTGCGATAAAGTTAGACGGGTGTGTATAAAAAAAAATTAGCTAAAGGGATCACTTTAAGGTTTATGATTTAAATTGTAATGAATTTATAATTCTACCTCCTCCCGTATATTCCCACAACTCGACTGAAAAAAGCAAAAAATCACGATGACCGCCGATACCTTAGTTGGTATGCCCCCTCACTAAAACAAATACGTTTGGTGTCAATGGCAAGCATTTTTCAAGCCCTTTCCAATGGTATAATTTTCTCTGCTGTAAAACTGCACATTTGAACAAAACTCCCAAAATGTAGATTTCACATCTTCGCGCACAAGCAGTCATGAGTAAAGACTCGAGGGTAGGGGTGAGATTCGGGTTCGTGGGTACGCACGTTCACTTTCTACTGCTCATTCTCAGAAGATAGCAAGGGGTCACAATATTTGAAATGCAATATAACGGGAGGATTCCGTGGGATACCAAACACACCGATTATGGGATGTGTATATGCTTGCAATTAAAAACAACTCATACAAAATACACTTAAAACCGCCAAAAAAAAACCTCCGTAACCGCTTTTAATAGCTACTCTTAGCTTAAGGCTTGGGAAATTCGAATGGTTGCATCGCGACGTCTTATGCCAATGTTGGCCTGACCTTAACTGACCATTTATTCGTATCTTGCTAACACTGAGATTGGCTTTCCTTAACCTGTGTCAAAGGTGTACATCTTCGATATTTTGGAGATGATGTGGAGATGAGTGAGTTTGAAGCTCATTATGAATAGTGCTCAAAGCCTCGGAATGCCTTCGAGGTTTTAATGTGTAAATCAATAATAGTGTGTGACTTATGCTCTACCTTAGTTCACAATTATGAATTTGACGAGCTCTATGAAAATTGTGATGGACCTAAAAATGAATTAAATATTTGAATGAATGCTGAAAAACGGCAACCACAAAACCCAAGGCAAAATCATCTGGACGATCGTCGATGAGGGTAAGGATATAATACTCAATCAAGAAAAAAACCTAAGATTAGCGAAAATAAAAAAAATTTAAAATTAGATTGATTGATTGATCTTTTATGCCCCACTTGTGGTGAGAAATATCTTGCATCAAGGGAACGTCAACATATATTGACCGATAAGCATTGAAATGCATCAGCCAAAGAAGTCAAAAATACTGAACATATAATTCTCCTTAACCAACAAACAGTTTGTGAGGAGTTGAATAACTCCCCACAAATAGAAGCAGCAGCAGATGGCCGGCCGCTTACCAGATACGCGGCGAATTCGCGTAGTAACGGCGCGGCGAGGGGAGTTTGGAGACTTGGATGGAGAACGAGAGAGTTTGGAGACCAAGGATGGAGAGCGAGGGAGTTTGGAGACCAAGGATGGAGATCGAGAGAGAATGGAGACTTCGCGGGCACGGCAAGAGTGCCGTGTGCAAAAGCGGATAACGGAACTCCACCGGACTTTGGACTCTCCCGTGAACTTTGGACCGGGAGAAGAAGTGCCACATCTCGGCAGTGGAGCGGCAAACAGGCGTGCCACAAGCATCACGGGAATCAGCGGGACGGCAGCAGTGGGCGGAGCATCGATTGGAATCGGTACGTGAAGGACAAGTGGGTCAACCAGGAAGCACGGACCTTAGACCCGGAGGGGAGAGATCCAGCGGGCCGTGCGCAAAAGGGATATAACTGTTCCCGGACGCCCTATATAAGGCCGCAGAGCGCTGGCAGCTGGATCAGTCGATCACAAGGAGTCAAACCGTCAAGATCAATCAGATACCAAAGTGAACAATCAAACAACCAGATAATCTACAAGGGAACAGCAGCGATTCGAGTCGACGGAAAGCAGCGCCGTCGGAGTCTACGAAGAGCAAGATTGCTACGTCGAGACGTTCGGGATCGGGATACCAGGAATCTCCGAACTGAGACGCAGGTAGCTGAGTTCCAGAGGGCATCACACGGCTAGGTCAAGGCGGTCGATTAACCCTATCCACAAGTCCTGTCGTTACGCCGGGAGAGAGTCTAACAAGCCAGAAGGGTGAGCGGTCGATCGGTACGGTCTCGAGTGGAATTGTCCAGGAGAGCCCTACGAATTGGACTTGCGAGGTCCCGGAGCGGCGTGCCCGAACCCCAAATATAACAAGCCAGAAGGGAGAGCGGTCGCTCGGTCCGGTCTCGAGTGGAATTGTCCAGGAGAGCCCTACGGATTCGACTTGCGAGGTCCCGGAGCGGCGTGCCCGAACCCCGAGTACCAAAAGCCACGCGGAAACGTCCCGAACCAAAAGCAAAAGGGTGAGGCTAGGGTGGAACGTTCGTTTACACTAGGCGTGGAAGCGAAGTAAAGCGCGAGGCAGCTTCCTGGCGTTCCGCCTTGACTGTCCCCGCGGGCTGACCAGAAACCCGGGACAGAGCAAGGGACAGGCGGCGGTGTGTCGAAAGGAGTGATCCTGGAGAGCGCAGCTTCTGTTCACCCTAGTCTGAGAACGGTGACGCTTCCCTAAGCCCGTACGGCTGATCCCCCTCGCGAGTCCGAGTCGTTACCAGCAGTCACCAAGTCACGCGTGAGGAGCGAGCAGCGAGCGAGCATCTTCAGGGAGCTGCGAGGATCTTCAGGGAGCTACAGGACTGGAGCACCGAGTCATCAAGGCGAGGGAACGTCGAGTCAATCAGGAGCGTCGGAAGTACCGAAGGCCACAAGCGACGAGTCAAGGCCAACCAAGCTACCAAGACATTTCTAATAATATACCCGCAATAAACCCACTACGAACCCGTGAATTCTGTGCTTTCTCACTGAGCTACTGGGCGGTCACGTTATTATAAATTTGGTGGGACGAACACACAATATACTGAGCTAGCCGCACGAATCTCGTAGCGAGCAGACCACAAAAATCAGTTCGTTACAAATTTTTCCTGTAAAATCATATCCAATTAATAGTACAGTTCAAAACATCAGCATTGTCAAAAATATATTTATGAGTCGATGCTGATGGGGACAAAATTATCGGTCCAACGTTTAAAACTAAGTGTGTTCAAACTAACCACATAAATATATTGGGAATCAATAATATAAGGCAAGAAATAAGGCATTACGCTTACATTACAAGTGAAAAAGATTATGCTACTCCCAGTATTTCCAGACCAAATCGTGAGGATATTTTTGTGATAACTGTCTACAGCTTTTCACAGACAAGAATACTACCCACAACAACCTTGAATGCGGAAAAGTGGCCTCGTTCTACCCTGATCCAAATACAAAAACTTCTTTCAAGGACTTTCACAAGAAATTATCTCCTCCGGTGGTGATATATGCCGATATTGAAGCTGTTCTTGAAAACTATAGAATATGCCCAAATTCTTCTTCAACTTCGTCAACAACAAAAGTGCAGAAGCATACTGCATGTGACGAATAATTTTATATAGCACATACAATTTTGCATCTAGCATGAAAATTGTGGGCGCCACAGGCTTGGGCGGTTTGTGGGTGTTAGAGTGGGCGTGATATATTTGCGTGACGAACTTGCGCTGCGCACAAGGCTACGGAATCTAAATCTGAGATCCCAATTCTCTATCTTTGATAGTTTCCGAGATATCCACGTTCATACTTACGATTTTTTGAAGTTTGTGGGCGTAAAAGTGGGCGTTGCAAATTTTTTTTTTTCAATCGATAGGTATTGATGAGAACAATACATTTCCGTTAAAATTTTTATTCTAGCATCAAAACTGTAGGAGCCACCGTTTTGGGCGGTTTGTGGGCGTTAGAGTGGGCGTGGCACTCTACTGAAACAAACATGCGCTGCGTAAGAAGCTCAGAAATCTGCACGCCAAATCTCAGTTGCCTAGCTCTCATAGTCTCCGAGATCTCAGCGTTCATCCGGACAGACAGACGGACAGACGGACATGGCTAGATCGAATCGGCTAGTGATCCTGATCAAGAATATATATACTTTATGGGGTCGGAAACGCTTCCTTCTGCCTGTTACATACTTTCCGACGAATCTAGTATACCCTTTTACTCTACGAGTAACGGGTATAATTATATTCCCAATAGTATAAGATAATATGTAAAAAAACACAAAATCCATTACATCTAAAATAAGATACATCGATTCAATTAGATTTTTAAATTAAATTTTAGAAAAACTATCGATCTACATGGAGGACAAAAATTTTAAAATTCTAGTGCGTAGGAAGGGTGTTTTCCCTTACGACTATTTAAATAGTCTAGAAAAATTTTAGGATACCCAGCATCCTGACATTGATAGTGTATATCACTGTGGATGGTAGTACACGTAGTGCCGAAGCGCGCAAGAGAGCGTGCGAAGACAACTACTATATATAGCCGCCGAATTGAAAATCTGCCATTATGGTCCGATCGTAACAAGTGATACAACAATCGAAAGGTATTGCAAAAACAAAAAAAAATTGCATACCAAGACTTTCAAAATATAGATTTGTTTGGGAGAAAAAGCGGTGAAAGTGTAATAGTAAAAATTTAGAAAATTTAAGCTTAGATAAAAGCCCCCGTCTGTTTAGCTAGTTTTATTATACCCGTTACTCGTAGAGTAAAAGGGTATACTAGATTCGTCGGAAAGTATGTAACAGGCAGAAGGAAGCGTTTCCGACCCCATAAAGTATATATATTCTTGATCAGGATCACTAGCCGAGTCGATCTAGCCATGTCCGTCTGTCCGTCTGTCCGGATGAACGCTGAGATCTTGGAAACTATGAGAGCTATACTATTGAGATATGGCGTGCAGATTTCTGAGCTTCTTACGCAGCGCAAGTTTGTTTCAGTAGAGTGCCACGCCCACTTTTACGCCCACAAACCGCCCAAAACTGTGGCTCCTACAGTTTTGATGCTAGAACAAAAATTTTAACTGAAATCTATTATTCTCATCAATACCTATCGATTGACCTAAAAAGACTAAAGACTAAAAAGTTTGCCACGCCCACTTTATCGCCCACAAACCGCCCCCAAACTTCAAGAAATCGTAAGTATGAACGTGGATATCTCGGAAACTATCAAAGATAGAGAATCGGGATTTCAGATTTAGATTCCGTAGCTTTGTACGCAGCGCAATTTTTTTACTCGAAGCCCAAGCCTGTGGCGCCCACAATTTTCATGCTAAATACAAAATTTTAACTGAACTGTATTGGTCTCGTCAATACCTATCGATTGACCCAAAAAAAAATTTGCCACGCCCACCCTAACGCCCATAACGCTTAAATCTGTCTACCGCCGGTAGGTGGCGCATTTCAGTCTTGCTTTGCTGCTTGCTTATCTCCATTTCCCTTGGTCCCCTTAGCTGAGTAACGGGTATCTGATAGTCGAGGCACTCTTGTTTTTACTGAGAATACGCGTCGAATGACACCTCATTTGTTGAAATCCGATGTCCCGTTCAAAAGTAATTCAAACAAGAAAAGAAGTTAACTTCGGCAAGCCGAAGCTTGTATACCCTTGCAGCTATAATTATTAAATTAAAAAACACATAAAATGATATTCCCACTAGTATAAGATAATATGTCAAAAAACATCGAAGCTATAATTTGTTTCATATTATTTTCCTACCAATTTTCCGATCGTTCCTATGGCAGCTATATGATATAGTCGTCCGATTTTGATAAAATTAAATTCGAAATTCAGAACTAATTTAAAAATGTTATTTCCAAGCGTAGGAGGTTATGTAGTAAAAAACACCGAAGCTATAATGTGTTTCATACTATTTTCCCACCAATTTTCCTATGGCAGCTATATGATATAGTCGTCCGAATTCGATAAAATTTAATTCAAAATTTAAAACTAATTTAAAAATGTTATTTCCAAGCTAAGTAGGTTATATGCTGAAAAACACCAAAGATATAATTTTTTTAAATTTTTTTTCCGATTATTCCTATTAGAGCTATAAGATATAGGTGTCCGATTCGGTTGGTTCCGACTTATATACTACCTGCAAAAGATATAAGACTTTTGGAAAAGTTTCAGCCCGATTGCTTTAAAACTGAGAGACAAGTTTGCGTAGAAACGGACGGACAGACGGACAGACGGACATGGCTAGATCGACTCGCCTAGTCATGCTGATCAAGAATATATATACTTTATGGCAGTGGTCGGCACACACATACCATCACAAGTTTGCCTTGCATTAGTGTGAGTGTAAAAAACACGAAGTTGGCGCGCAGCGCTCTGACGCCTGACGTTTCTCTGTTTTGCACTGAAATTCTCTGCCGCAGCAGCAAAAGAGTGCGCCGAAGCTGAGAAAAAAAAGACCCGAAGACCCATGCCGAAGTCATACGAACATCTACGTTGTACGTGAGTGAGCAGAGGATGGGCAGAACACTTCCCTATGCTCACTAGATAGGCCGCTGCCGACCACTGCTTTATGGGGTCGGAAACGTCTCCTTCACTGCGTTGCAAACTTCTGACTGAAATTAATATACCCTCTGCAAGGGTATAAAAACAAGATTTTCTTCTTCTTCCCAAAATGAAAATGTTTGTCCCTTTGTTTGTGGGTTTGTATGCATTCCATCATAGTTTTAGGGTTTTGGAAACCCTATGAGTGTATAAAGTAGCTTGAAATAGAAAACGTTTGTTTTACGACTTTTGGAAAAACCCGCTAGTTTAGCGAAAAATCAAAAAAAGGCCATATTTAAAATGCTTATAGTATCTAAACAACTTATGCTACAGAAACCTGCTGTATATTTCTGAAAAGAAAATTTAATTTGCTAAATACTCTTCATATGGTAAAATTGTCTGAATATAATAGATTTAGAGTTATGACAAAAAGTTATTTTTTAAAACCACTTTTTGACTATTTTCTCAAAATTGAGTCGAAAGATCTCTTTTTAAATTTTAAATCATATAGCCCTTGAGATTCCTCAACTTTTGTTCTATAACACTTTTTGCCCTAAAAATTACCGTTTGGAAGATATTAACCCTTCAGTTCCAAAAAAAAAGTTTCACTTGTGAATCACCTTGGGAATCACCTGGGACATGTCCTCGTGCACAAGTGAAGAACAAGTGACGCTCCATATAGAAAATTGTATGGGATGTCCGCATTTTCACAAGTGAAAATTCAAATGAAAATTTTTCGAAGTCCTACGGGATTTCACTTGTTCCTTATACTCATTTTTCGTATGGCCTGTCACGTGCCGGTGACTCGTCCCAAGTGAATCACTTGGGAAAATCAGAACTTTTCCTTGAGTTTTCACTTGTGAAATCACTTGCAAGGGACACGTCCCAAGTGAATCACTTGGGAAAATCAGAATTTTTCCATGAGTTTTCACTTATGAAAATATAGAATTTAAAATACATACATTTTATTTACTTTTAAATTCATTTTAATTAAATAGTGTTATTTAGGTTATCTGTTAAAGGACAATTATTATAGTAAGCCTAGTTTTATGTTACGTTATTGGCTTTTTACATTGGTCATCGCCTTCCTTAAACCTTTGTCCGGGTCCTCCGAATCCTTGGCCAACGCTCCTAAAAAATGTATGGGGATATGATTAAAAAATGCGTTTTACTTGTTTATTTGTATATTTACCTTTTAGAGCTGTGTATAAACCCTTTGCGGGATTTTTTTTTGCCACAAAACATTTCGTCATCCACTTTCGGCTAACGGAACCCACTGAATACCTTCAAAATATACGTACTTTAAACTAAGATCAATGCACAACATCTTAAACTTAACGTAGCACTTACCTGACTTTATTATATTAACTTAAAGAGACGATTAAAGTAACTCTGCTGCGCACAATTAAAATGGATGCTTCCCTTTCAATCACTCAAAAAGAATGCACCAAGTCTTCTTCTCACCCCTTTACTAGATTTCCTTTGTTTTCTCTTCGCTGTTGGCGCGTGCCACTGCACTTATACCCTTTCTAAGGCGAAATATATCCGACTATATAATTTGAACTTCTTCAGTAAAAAATACAATACGAATTTTTTAAAAATGTTAATACTAATGTGGGATTGGTTATTCTGTTTTAAATGAAAAGTCCCACTGATTGTGATTTTATTATAATATGTTTCTAGTTTTATTTAAAAGGAATAGTGATAAGTAGTTCTGAATATAGTTTTAGGTATTGAATAGGGATTTTAACAGCGTTTTAGATTATTACTCGCGTCGTTCTTTTACTTCGTAGATATTTCACGTCTTTTTTCTTCGTCTCTCTCGTTCTGAGTGCTCGTCAAAGACTTCCTTTTTCACCTCGCCCTCGGCCATCCTTCTAAACATTCGTCCCGAATGTATCCTCGTCGTCCTCGGAAGATATTTTCATCCATGGCTTCATATACTCAGCGCAAGAGGTTGTGTATCTTGGTCCGTCCGAAGTTAGCGATTCTTTTACAACATCGTAAGTGTCCTTCGGCTTGACTTTTGTAAGGCGGTAGGGACCCAAGTACTTAGGCTTTAACTTAAGTCCACCACCAAGTTGCGTGCGTTTGATAGCGACAATATTGCCAACTTTGTATGTTGCTGCTGGTCTACGTCTGAGGTTGTATGAGTGCTTGTTTTCATTCTGCATAGCCAGGATCTGTTGCTTTGCAGCTTTGCGAATCTCGTCTCGACTGTCCTGAAACATTTGTATCAACTCTTCTTGGACGTTGATGCACTATGGTCAGTACAAACAAGTGGCCCTACGACACCAAGCAAGGCTTGTTACGCGCGGAGCCCATCACCGTTTTGGGCGAGTAAACATAATCGCGGACAAAGAAAAGGACAATGTAACAATAGACAATTAAAAATACAGGTCAATATACGATTCGGTTGGTTCCGACTTATATACTACCTGCAAAAGATATAAGACTTTTGGAAAAGTTTCAGCCCGATTGCTTTAAAACTGAGAGACAAATTTGCGTAGAAACGGACGGACAGACGGACAGACGGACATGGCTAGATCGACTCGCCTAGTCATGCTGATCAAGAATATATATACTTTATGGCAGTGGTCGGCACACACATACTATCACAAGTTTGCCTTGCATTAGTGTGAGTGTAAAAAACACGAAGTTGGCGCGCAGCGCTCTGACGCCTGACGTTTCTCTGTTTTGCACTGAAATTCTCTGCCGCAGCAGCAAAAGAGTGCGCCGAAGCTGAGAAAAAAAAGACCCGAAGACCCATGCCGAAGTCATACGAACATCTACGTTGTACGTGAGTGAGCAGAGGATGGGCAGAACACTTCCCTATGCTCACTAGATAGGCCGCTGCCGACCACTGCTTTATGGGGTCGGAAACGTCTCCTTCACTGCGTTGCAAACTTCTGACTGAAATTAATATACCCTCTGCAAGGGTATAAAAACAAGATTTTCTTCTTCTTCCCAAAATGAAAATGTTTGTCCCTTTGTTTGTGGGTTTGTATGCATTCCATCATAGTTTTAGGGTTTTGGAAACCCTATGAGTGTATAAAGTAGCTTGAAATAGAAAACGTTTGTTTTACGACTTTTGGAAAAACCCGCTAGTTTAGCGAAAAATCAAAAAAAGGCCATATTTAAAATGCTTATAGTATCTAAACAACTTATGCTATAGAAACCTGCTGTATATTTCTGAAAAGAAAATTTAATTTGCTAAATACTCTTCATATGGTAAAATTGTCTGAATATAATAGATTTAGAGTTATGACAAAAAGTTATTTTTTAAAACCACTTTTTGACTATTTTCTCAAAATTGAGTCGAAAGATCTCTTTTTAAATTTTAAATCATATAGCCCTTGAGATTCCTCAACTTTTGTTCTATAACACTTTTTGCCCTAAAAATTACCGTTTGGAAGATATTAACCCTTCAGTTCCAAAAAAAAAGTTTCACTTGTGAATCACCTTGGGAATCACCTGGGACATGTCCTCGTGCACAAGTGAAGAACAAGTGACGCTCCATATAGAAAATTGTATGGGATGTCCGCATTTTCACAAGTGAAAATTCAAATGAAAATTTTTCGAAGTCCTACGGGATTTCACTTGTTCCTGTCTCGTGCCGGTGACTCGTCCCAAGTGAATCACTTGGGAAAATCAGAACTTTTCCTTGAGTTTTCACTTGTGAAATCACTTGCAAGGGACACGTCCCAAGTGAATCACTTGGGAAAATCAGAATTTTTCCATGAGTTTTCACTTATGAAAATATAGAATTTAAAATACATACATTTTATTTACTTTTAAATTCATTTTAATTAAATAGCGTTATTTAGGTTATCTGTTAAAGGACAATTATTATAGTAAGCCTAGTTTTATGTTACGTTATTGGCTTTTTACATTGGTCATCGCCTTCCTTAAACCTTTGTCCGGGTCCTCCGAATCCTTGGCCAACGCTCCTAAAAAATGTATGGGGATATGATTAAAAAATGCGTTTTACTTGTTTATTTGTATATTTACCTTTTAGAGCTGTGTATAAACCCTTTGCGGGATTTTTTTTTGCCACAAAACATTTCGTCATCCACTTTCGGCTAACGGAACCCATTGAATACCTTCAAAATATACGTACTTTAAACTAAGATCAATGCACAACATCTTAAACTTAACGTAGCACTTACCTGACTTTATTATATTAACTTAAAGAGACGATTAAAGTAACTCTGCTGCGCACAATTAAAATGGATGCTTCCCTTTCAATCACTCAAAAAGAATGCACCAAGTCTTCTTCTCACCCCTTTACTAGATTTCCTTTGTTTTCTCTTCGCTGTTGGCGCGTGCCACTGCACTTATACCCTTTCTAAGGCGAAATATATCCGACTATATAATTTGAACTTCTTCAGTAAAAAAATACAATACGAATTTTTTAAAAATGTTAATACTAATGTGGGATTGGTTATTCTGTTTTAAATGAAAAGTCCCACTGATTGTGATTTTATTATAATATGTTTCTAGTTTTATTTAAAAGGAATAGTGATAAGTAGTTCTGAATATAGTTTTAGGTATTGAATAGGGATTTTAACAGCGTTTTAGATTATTACTCGCGTCGTTCTTTTACTTCGTAGATATTTCACGTCTTTTTTCTTCGTCTCTCTCGTTCTGAGTGCTCGTCAAAGACTTCCTTTTTCACCTCGCCCTCGGCCATCCTTCTAAACATTCGTCCCGAATGTATCCTCGTCGTCCTCGGAAGATATTTTCATCCATGGCTTCATATACTCAGCGCAAGAGGTTGTGTATCTTGGTCCGTCCGAAGTTAGCGATTCTTTTACAACATCGTAAGTGTCCTTCGGCTTGACTTTTGTAACGCGGTAGGGACCCAAGTACTTAGGCTTTAACTTAAGTCCACCACCAAGTTGCGTGCGTTTGATAGCGACAATATCGCCAACTTTGTATGTTGCTGCTGGTCTACGTCTGAGGTTGTATGAGTGCTTGTTTTCATTCTGCATAGCCAGGATCTGTTGCTTTGCAGCTTTGCGAATCTCGTCTCGACTGTCCTGAAACATTTGTATCAACTCTTCTTGGACGTTGATGCACTATGGTCAGTACAAACAAGTGGCCCTACGACACCAAGCAAGGCTTGTTACGCGCGGAGCCCATCACCGTTTTGGGCGAGTAAACATAATCGCGGACAAAGAAAAGGACAATGTAACAATAGACAATTAAAAATACAGGTCAATATACGATTCGGTTGGTTCCGACTTATATACTACCTGCAAAAGATATAAGACTTTTGGAAAAGTTTCAGCCCGATTGCTTTAAAACTGAGAGACAAGTTTGCGTAGAAACGGACGGATAGACGGACAGACGGACATGGCTAGATCGACTCGCCTAGTCATGCTGATCAAGAATATATATACTTTATGGCAGTGGTCGGCACACACATACTATCACAAGTTTGCCTTGCATTAGTGTGAGTGTAAAAAACACGAAGTTGGCGCGCAGCGCTCTGACGCCTGACGTTTCTCTGTTTTGCACTGAAATTCTCTGCCGCAGCAGCAAAAGAGTGCGCCGAAGCTGAGAAAAAAAAGACCCGAAGACCCATGCCGAAGTCATACGAACATCTACGTTGTACGTGAGTGAGCAGAGGATGGGCAGAACACTTCCCTATGCTCACTAGATAGGCCGCTGCCGACCACTGCTTTATGGGGTCGGAAACGTCTCCTTCACTGCGTTGCAAACTTCTGACTGAAATTAATATACCCTCTGCAAGGGTATAAAAACAAGATTTTCTTCTTCTTCCCAAAATGAAAATGTTTGTCCCTATGTTTGTGGGTTTGTATGCATTCCATCATAGTTTTAGGGTTTTGGAAACCCTATGAGTGTATAAAGTAGCTTGAAATAGAAAACGTTTGTTTTACGACTTTTGGAAAAACCCGCTAGTTTAGCGAAAAATCAAAAAAAGGCCACATTTAAAATGCTTATAGTATCTAAACAACTTATGCTATAGAAACCTGCTGTATATTTCTGAAAAGAAAATTTAATTTGCTAAATACTCTTCATATGGTAAAATTGTCTGAATATAATAGATTTAGAGTTATGACAAAAAGTTATTTTTTAAAACCACTTTTTGACTATTTTCTCAAAATTGAGTCGAAAGATCTCTTTTTAAATTTTAAATCATATAGCCCTTGAGATTCCTCAACTTTTGTTCTATAACACTTTTTGCCCTAAAAATTACCGTTTGGAAGATATTAACCCTTCAGTTCCAAAAAAAAAGTTTCACTTGTGAATCACCTTGGGAATCACCTGGGACATGTCCTCGTGCACAAGTGAAGAACAAGTGACGCTCCATATAGAAAATTGTATGGGATGTCCGCATTTTCACAAGTGAAAATTCAAATGAAAATTTTTCGAAGTCCTACGGGATTTCACTTGTTCCTTATACTCATTTTTCGTATGGCCTGTCTCGTGCCGGTGACTCGTCCCAAGTGAATCACTTGGGAAAATCAGAACTTTTCCTTGAGTTTTCACTTGTGAAATCACTTGCAAGGGACACGTCCCAAGTGAATCACTTGGGAAAATCAGAATTTTTCCATGAGTTTTCACTTATGAAAATATAGAATTTAAAATACATACATTTTATTTACTTTTAAATTCATTTTAATTAAATAGTGTTATTTAGGTTATCTGTTAAAGGACAATTATTATAGTAAGCCTAGTTTTATGTTACGTTATTGGCTTTTTACATTGGTCATCGCCTTCCTTAAACCTTTGTCCGGGTCCTCCGAATCCTTGGCCAACGCTCCTAAAAAATGTATGGGGATATGATTAAAAAATGCGTTTTACTTGTTTATTTGTATATTTACCTTTTAGAGCTGTGTATAAACCCTTTGCGGGATTTTTTTTTGCCACAAAACATTTCGTCATCCACTTTCGGCTAACGGAACCCATTGAATACCTTCAAAATATACGTACTTTAAACTAAGATCAATGCACAACATCTTAAACTTAACGTAGCACTTACCTGACTTTATTATATTAACTTAAAGAGACGATTAAAGTAACTCTGCTGCGCACAATTAAAATGGATGCTTCCCTTTCAATCACTCAAAAAGAATGCACCAAGTCTTCTTCTCACCCCTTTACTCGATTTCCTTTGTTTTCTCTTCGCTGTTGGCGCGTGCCACTGCACTTATACCCTTTCTAAGGCGAAATATATCCGACTATATAATTTGAACTTCTTCAGTAAAAAATACAATACGAATTTTTTAAAAATGTTAATACTAATGTGGGATTGGTTATTCTGTTTTAAATGAAAAGTCCCACTGATTGTGATTTTATTATAATATGTTTATAGTTTTATTTAAAAGGAATAGTGATAAGTAGTTCTGAATATAGTTTTAGGTATTGAGTAGGGATTTTAACAGCGTTTTAGATTATTACTCGCGTCGTTCTTTTACTTCGTAGATATTTCGCGTCTTTTTTCTTCGTCTCTCTCGTTCTGAGTGCTCGTCAAAGACTTCCTTTTTCACCTCGCCCTCGGCCATCCTTCTAAACATTCGTCCCGAATGTATCCTCGTCGTCCTCGGAAGATATTTTCATCCATGGCTTCATATACTCAGCGCAAGAGGTTGTGTATCTTGGTCCGTCCGTAGTTAGCGATTCTTTTACAACATCGTAAGTGTCCTTCGGCTTGACTTTTGTAACGCGGTAGGGACCCAAGTACTTAGGCTTTAACTTAAGTCCACCACCAAGTTGCGTGCGTTTGATAGCGACAATATCGCCAACTTTGTATGTTGCTGCTGGTCTACGTCTGAGGTTGTATGAGTGCTTGTTTTCATTCTGCATAGCCAGGATCTGTTGCTTTGCAGCTTTGCGAATCTCGTCTCGACTGTCCTGAAACATTTGTATCAACTCTTCTTGGACGTTGATGCACTATGGTCAGTACAAACAAGTGGCCCTACGACACCAAGCAAAGCTTGTTACGCGCGGAGCCCATCACCGTTTTGGGCGAGTAAACATAATCGCGGACAAAGAAAAGGACAATGTAACAATAGACAATTAAAAATACAGGTCAATATACGAATAGACAAAAAACATCAAGTAAAACTAATTAGTTACTAGGGAGGATAGTATTATTGATTTAAAGATAGGAAGTGAGTCAGTAGTAGATATTAGATGATATAGTCTATTATAATCATTGCAAAGTACTCTAAAAGGTTCATGCATTGCGTAATTAGAGATACAGTGATTTAATACTAAAGGAATATAGTTTCTAGTGAATCTATTTGGCACATTAAAATGCAGGCGACCCAGTAACTCGGGACTCTCTACATCACCATGAATAAGATTTCTAATAAACGTAATACCAAGCATAGTTCTACGGTTAGCTAACGATGGTAAGTTAATTAGAAGTAGTCTACTAGAGTAGGATGGTAGTATTAGGCTTGTATCCCAGTTAAGTCTCCGTAAGGCAAATATTAAGAAGTTTTTTTGCACAGACTCAATCCGGTCTATATGCACCCCATATTGGGGACTCCAAACAGGAGCGCAGTACTCAAGAATTGGTCGGACTAATGAAATAAATAAGGTCTTTGTGACATAGGGATCATCGAATTCCTTCGACCACCTTTTGATAAATGCAAGCACACCCCTGGCTTTATTTACCATAGTAGTAATGTGATCGGAAAATTTAAGTCTAGGATCCATGTAGACTCCAAGGTCGTCAGCATGCGTTATCCTATCTAACGCACAACCACTCAAAGTATACGTTGAGTAGTGGGGGCTGACACGATAAAAGGTCATTAGTTTACACTTAGAACCATTTAAATTCAATTCATTATCCATGCACCATGTTTGAAATGCATTTAGATCCGATTGTAAAGCTAAACTTTGTGGGTATTGCAGGCACAACTTAACGTCATCTGCGTACATAAGAACCCGTGACTTCGTTAAGACTAATGGAAGGTCATTTATAAATAATGTAAGCAGGAGCGGACCAAGATGACTTCCTTGTGGTACACCGGAAGTAACTCGGATTAGGGATGACAAAGAGTTTTTAAAAATGACCCTTTGAGTCCTATCATTCAAATAACTTAAAATCCACCTAAGAAGATCACCTGGAAACCCTAAAAGGTCCAATTTCCGGACTAAAATCGGGTGATTTACAGAATCAAACGCCTTACTAAAATCAGTGTAGACCACATCAGTCTGACGATTCTTTCTAAAACCTCCTATAACAAATGAAGTAAACTCCAAAAGGTTGGTTGTCGTTGACCTACGTTTTATAAATCCGTGTTGACAAGAGGAAATAAGGGACCTACAACTGTGTTGTAAATGAGGCGTAATAATGTTCTCAAAGAGCTTCGGTATTGCTGATAGCTTTGAAATACCTCTGTAATTACATGCGTTCAATTTACTCCCTTTTTTATGAAGCGGGATAACAAACGATTCCTTCCATCTGTGTGGGAAATCGGATGTTTATAAAGACAAAGTAAACAGTTTGTGCAATGGTCTACACAAAGTCTCAGCGCAATACCTAAGCACACATCCAGGGACTCCGTCAGGACCCGGAGAGTAGACTGGTTTGACCCTTTGCAAATCTAAAAGAAGTGAGCTTTTACTTATAACAGGACAACAAATAAAGTTTGATTTAGGAATGACATATGGGTAAGACTGATCTGGAGGACTTGATGTTGAATATGTGGTTTGAAAAAACTGTGCAAAAAGATCGGCTGTGGCTTGATCAGTGCTAGCAGCCGAATTTTCAAATTTAAGTGATGATGGGTAACTAGAAGATTTACGCTTTGTGTTAACAAAATTATAAAACTGTTTTGGATCCAGTGTAAACTGGGTCTTGCAACGAGCTAAATAGTTTTTATAACACTGGGCGTTAAGCACGGTGAAATCAGACCGAGCACTTAAGTATCGGGAAAAGGCAGCTTGTGAACCTGAAGCTCTAAACTTTTTGTAGAGTCTAGACTTTACATTTTTAAGTCGTGCCAGCTCTTTGTTGCAACACGGAGGTTGGTTTGAAATTTTAGGATAATACGTAGGAACGCATGTATTAAAAACTTCGTTTAATATGTTATAAAATATATTAACCGCTTCATTTATATTAGTACTTAAGTACAGATTGGACCAATCCGAGCAAGCTATAAGGCTATTAATGAGTGCAAAGTTCGCTCTACGAAAGCAGGGGATGCGTTTAGCTATTTTTTCAGATACTTCATACACTTTTGTACCCGTGTCAATAGTCAGCTCTAGCGTTGGGTGATAAGGGTCTTCTGGTAAAGTAATTGCAGAGGTTCTAGCTATGCAGACACAATCTGGACTGGAAACAAAGCATAGATCCAGTAATCGTCCTAAGAAATTTAAAACATGATTTACTTGAGACAATGAAATATCAAGCAAACCGTCAAGAAAATCATGCTGCGTTGAAGGTAACAATATATTTGAGGTTTCGACGGTGGACCATCTCGCCCTAGGTATATTAAAGTCACCTAAAACTATTAACTGTTCCCTATCTGATAGTTTACTTGAAATAAACTGGATAGCGGACAGATGATTCGCATATGTCGGGAATTCCGATGACGGCGGAATATATGAACATGTTATGTATATAGAAATACCCGGAAGGGATAGTTTTATACACAGAAATTCAATGTCATTTATTTCGTCGGACGTTATTACTTCAGACGTTAATTCTGAGTCAACTGCAATTAAAACTCCACCTCCACGTCGGGACGGACGATCAAGCCTGTAAGTTGTGTACTTACTTGGAAAAACTTCGGAACTTAGAACTTCCGGTTTTAACCAGGTTTCAGTAAAAACAATAACATGGGAAGACAAGGAAAAACTATCAGTATACAATTTGGTCAACTTACTTTGTAAACCTCTTGTATTCTGATAATAAAGCTGAAGAAAAGAATCTAGTTTTTTGAGATAGATGAGGATGTAGATGTGGATGGCTCTTTAAAGGGATTTCCAACTTCCTTTGAACGAATTTTCTTTTTTTTAGCTTCGTACTCTTTAACAAAAATGCCAACAGGCCAAAAATTGGCTGAGCACATAGTTGCAAAATGAGCACAGGGAACACCGATCTTAAAAGATGATACTTCCCTAGCATATGGAAAATTAAATCGTTCAACCTTTAGATCATCAATCTGAACTTTGTTACGGATATAGGCCGTAATGTCCAGGGATGAAACGTCAGGATTTAGCCGAGAAACAAAAATTTGTTTCCGCTGCGGTACACAGGTGACTGTTTTAGGTACCACGCATGTGACAGGTTTTGGTACTACGGCATTTACGGCTGCACTACCAGTTTCATTCGGTACTCCGGACGTTAAGTCAACATGCGGCGTTGGAATTATTAATGTATTGTTTATAGCAGATTTTTCGGGCGTCTCATGCGGCAAAATCTCGCGTCCTTTGCATTCGGAAACCGAATCTTTTTTAGCTTTCGATCTCAGTACCATTTGTGCGGCGGCTGAGATCGACTGCTGTGCTGCAGACCCCGGATCGCCAGAGAGAGTTACTCTAGCGGCTACCGTGGGTTGTCTATCGACCGCGATCTTTTTACGCTTAGGAGAATCGGGCTCAGATAGCATACGTCTAGTGAGCTGCGACTCAAGCGCCACAAGCAGATCCGTATTTTTACGGCTGTTCCGGATTAATTCCGTAACAGTGCTTTTTGTAAGCCGCCTTATAGAGAGTGCCTGGGTTTCATAAGCAATGCATTCATCACAATAGTAGCGCAAGCCACTTCTCATGTCGATTGCATCGCGTACCAGGCCCGAATAGCCAAGGCATTTTGCATGAAAAATATTCTCACACGAATGGCACGGAATGCTCTGTTGTCCAGCCGAAATTAACGACTTGCATTTCTTTAAATTGCAGACAGCCATTATCGCGATATTCCGAACCACAGTGCCAAGAGAATAAAGCTACGCCAGTAAAAGAGAGAGTTAGAGAGCGGGAGAGAATGAGCGGGAGTAAGTAAGCTGGGGGAGCGTAAGTTTTAGATGTTCCAAAAACAAAGTTATAAGCGGGAGTGCGGGACAGCGGGTAACTACCGTTTAGACACTTACCGCTCCAAACAGCGTTTGGAAGAAAAGAAGAAAGCAATTAGAAAAAAACAATAACAACAAACACTGCACAGAGATTAGACGTGCAAACTAATTTTGTTAATTTAAACACAAAACAATCGCTATGCACTCGCGAAGCGAACGGATGTTGTTAGGGACATAAAAAGTTATATAGACGTATGAAAATATGAATTAAACCCCGATGGTTTATGGACAAAAAGAACAAAAATTCGGAGCACAAGACAAAAACACGACCGTTCACTGAAAGATCGTTCCACATCTTGCTCAATCATTTCTTTCAACTGGACGTCTGTTTTAGTGCGCATCTTGATGCCTACAAGAAGTTCGAATGGAGTTGTGTGTGTACTTCTGCAGTACGTCGAATTAATTGTCTGCTGCACCTGGTTTACGAACTTATACCACTTGCTGGGATCATGTAAAGACAGTTTGGACAGTACAGATACAATTGTGGCGTTGAGGCGTTCGACTTGACCGTTTGCTCTCGGAACTCCAGTTGTTACTGCGTGAAGTTCAATTCCCTCGTTCTCGCAATACTTCTTGAACTCGTCTGAAGTGAACGCTGTGCCTCGATCGGATATTATTTGAGCAGGATTTCCAAATATTGCGCTCTGAGCCTCTAGTCTAGTGATGACGTCCTTAGAGGACGTTGATTTCGTAGGATATAGCCAACAAAATTTGGTGAATCCGTCAATGACAGCAAGAATGTGCTTGTACGCCTTGTGGGTTGATTCGAGAGGTCCCAAAAAATCAATGTGGAATGTTTGAAGTGGCTCCGCTTCCTTGGGCAATGGGTGCAACTCTCCTTCTTTTTTCCCAAGTTTGCGGTTGGATACGATACACGGAATGCAGCATTTAATCTGTCTTTGGATCTTGTCTTCAAGTTTCGGAATGTAATATTTCTTTCCGATGATCTCTTTGGTTTTCTTTACAGAAAAATGTCCTTTTTCATGAGCCTGCCGAATGATTTCACGTTGAAGGATCGGTGGTACAACTATAAGCTCGTCGTCGTTCCCCAATTTGTACAGCAATCCAGATCGTAAAAAGAAATTGTTGTGGATAGATTTCTCAGCAAGGATGTCAATTATGGCTTTTAATTCATCGTCTTGCGATTGAACAGACTTCAATTTGCTGTGCAAGCTTTCGTCGGAGATCATCATTACAAGGTAACGGCATCAGCATGGCGTATGCGTGTGCCTGATCTGTGTTCGACTTCAAAGTCAAACTCCTGAAGTTCGAGGATCCAACGTGCGACTCTGGTGCAGACTTCTCTTTTCTCAATCGTCTTCGTGAAAGCATTGCAATCGCTGATCAGCTTGAAGTGCATACCCAACAGGTATACTCGGAACTTTCTAAAAGCTTCTACCACTGCAAGGATCTCCAACTCGTAGCTAGAAAACTTTCTTTCTGCGTCTGTAGTTTTCTTTCTCATGTAATACACAGGATGAACTTGGTTATCCTTAGGAGATTTTTGGAGTAAAACTGCCCCAAAACCGTCAATCGAAGCATCTGTATGAAGTTCTGTTTCGTGCTGTGGATGAAAAATTTTGAGCACAGGTTTTTGGGTAATCAAACTCTTAAGCTTGTTAAAAGCGTCAATCTCTCTGCCAGAAAAACAAAACTTGGCGTCATGCTTCATAAGATAGGTCAAAGGTTTGGCGATGATCGAAAAGCTCAGGATGAATTTGCGAAAATATCCAACCAAACCCAGAAAGCTTTGTAATTGCTTCTGGTTTGTCGGGAGAGGAAACTTCGTCACAGCTTTCGTCTTGTCGTCTGAGATGCCGATCGATTGGTTTTCAATACAATGGCCTAGAAACTCGATTTTCTTGTTTAGGAAGCAGCATTTCTTCAGGTTGATAACTAAACCATACTCCTCACATCGCTTGACGACTGTCTTGAGATTGGCTACTGCTTCGCCTTCGTCTGCAGCTGGGACAATGATATCGTCGACGTAGGGAATCGCAATACCAGATCGGGTCGTCTCGGAAAATGGCGTTAACGTGTCTTTGAAATACGCCTGGAGAATTCGTGAGGCCAAAAGGGACTTTCAGGAACTGGTACTGGTCATTGTGAGTTACAAAGGATGTGAACTTGCGGCTTTCTTCATCGACATTAACGTGGAAAAATCCGTTTTTGAGGTCCAGCGTGCTGAATACATGGGCATCTTGCAGACGGTCTAATTGGTCTTCGATCAAGGGAAGGGGAAACATATCTCGTACTATTACCTTGTTAATCCTCCTATAGTCAATGCAGAGTCGAGGTGTGTTATCGCGTTTCTTTACCAGGACGACCGGACTGCTGTACTCGGACTCAGAATGCTCGATGATTCCGTCCTTGAGCCATTGTTCGATTTGATCGTCTATAATACACCGCTCGGAAAACGCAAATCTACGCGGGCGCGAATGTACGGGAGTGTCGTCCCTTAAAACGATACGCATTGAAACGTTTGTTGTTTTTGTACTTGTCGGCTTATAGTTCTTATTTAGATCGTAAATTTCGCGTTTTGCCTCAGTTGTTGCACTCTCGTCAATGTTTATGTTTACATTTTCGGCATTTTCGACGTTGATTTTCATTAGAGCACCTAATTCAGTTTCGGCATGCTTTTCTTGGCTTTGTATTTTTATTCCGTCACGATTAATTGTTATTTCAGCGTTGTTACAAAATTCGGCACCTAACACAACTTGCACGTCTAGAAAGTCAGATGAGACAACAAGAAAGTGTTCTTCAAACACTTGATCGTCAACTTCGAATTCTTCTTTAAAAGAACCGAATGGTTTTACCCGGTTGTTGTTCCCGAAACCGACAAGAAAAATGTTCACAGCACTTAGTTTTGGCTTGTTCAAGCTTACGTACGTTGTTTCACTTACAATGTTGTATTTGCTGCCTGTATCAATAAGGGCTGTGTACTTGTTGCTTTTCATATAAATGTCTTTACACATCGAAAGTTTATCATCGGATACTTTGCGCGTATTTTTCGGAGTTTCAACCGTTTCTGTCTTGCCTGTGGGGCAGTCTTTCGATATGTGTCCAAAATTGTTGCAGTTAAAGCACTTTCGACCACTGTTTCGATTGGGGCACTGATTTGATGTATGGCCACCGGCACCACAGTTGAAGCAATGTACCTTTCTTTGCATTGACACTTCCTTATGACCTTCTTTACCTATCGGGTACTTCGACTTGTCTTCGTAAATTTTAGGCTTTCCGGATTTTTCGCGAATTTTCTCGTAGCACTTCAATTTTTCCTTGAACTCCTTCAAGTCTTTGGCATTGTACAAAATCGATTTGTTTACACTTAAGTCATTGATGCCATCGATCACATATTGCATGAGTGCACAATTGTCTACACTGCCACGAGAAGCAATTTCTTTCATTTTGAGAAGATATTCTTGAACACTTTCATTGTTTTTGATTTTCCTTTCGGATAGCATCTTATGCAATTGAGCGCTATTTACTTCGGCCTTGAACTCTTTGATCAACGCGTTTTTTAACAGTTGCCAATTTTTGATACCACGCTCACTCATAATAAAGACTTTAGCGAGACCTTTTAGAGAACGTTTCGCGAAGATGAGTTTTTGCAGGTCATTCCAATACATAATGGAAGCCATGTCCTCGAAATCGGAAATCCACACCTCAACTGCAAGGGTGTCATCTCCACTGAACGGTCGAATAGAGTCTTCTACATCGCGGAAGTTTACAGAAAAACGCGGCGAATTCACAGCGAAATTTTGTACAGAGGCGGAATCGTTATTGTTGGACGCCACTGTGCCAGCCCGTGCGTTTTTCAGTTTCTTCTGCTTCTCTGCTTTGCTTCGCACAGAGCGAAACTCGTCGTCGCCACCGTTAGAACTTTTCTCGTCGTTATCTTTGTCATTCTCTTCTCGTTCGTCTATTTCATCATCTTCGGAGTCCTCTTCATCTGCATCTTCCAGCAGTTTTCCTGCGCGCAAATTTCGGAAAATGTGAAGCATGAGATCACTTTTGTCGTGTTGCAAGCGCAAAATGTTGCAAATTATGGCAAGGTCGCTGTTTGATAAATTTTGCGCAACGTAAGACACTTTCTGGTTGAAGAGTCCATCAGATTCCGAAAAGTCAAACCCATCGAAACCTCGTAGTCGCTTTCGGTTATGCCGATCGCCTTGATTTTCGTAGACAAACTTATGCAGCAGGTCGACATTCTTCTTTTTTTCAGATTTCAGTGCCTGAAAAACCGACTCAAAATCAGCTAGACTGGACATGTTTGCAGAAATAGTTTTTGTAAATGTTCGCTCGTACTCGTTGTTTTTCCTTACACTCGTATTCGTCGTTCTCACTCACGTTCTCTACCCGTCGTTTATATACACATACGCGTCGTTATATATGTATATGGCAGATCACAGTGGTGGTTGTAGCGTCGTTTTTCCTCGATTTCCACAGTTTTCGTCGTTTTAAATCTTTTCTTAAGCACACGTTTCGTCGTTTTACTTTTCACTTTTCACGTAGGTTGAGCCCCCATATTTGTGGGATTGGTTATTCTGTTTTAAATGAAAAGTCCCACTGATTGTGATTTTATTATAATATGTTTATAGTTTTATTTAAAAGGAATAGTGATAAGTAGTTCTGAATATAGTTTTAGGTATTGAATAGGGATTTTAACAGCGCTTTAGATTATTACTCGCGTCGTTCTTTTACTTCGTAGATATTTCACATCTTTTTTCTTCTTCTCTCTCGTTCTGAGTGCTCGTCAAAGACTTCCTTTTTCACCTCGCCCATAATTAGTAGTGCTGTTCATCTGTGGTGGATTCAGCTGACAAGGATGCCAGACCTATTCCCACACTAATACTACTAATGTTTTAAATATTGAAATCAATTTTAACGGACTAATTTTTTATAATTACACTAAAAAAATATATTGTAATAAAAATGTATAATAAGTAAACATAACATTATAAGTAAATCCAAATTACTTAATTTTACTATAATCAAATAATTTACTTTTATAAAATAATATAAGTTGTATATTTTCGATACACAATAGTGAGCCTAAAATATTAGGGCATTCACATGTCGCTGCTACACGAAAATTTTTCCGCCGAAAATTAGTCGCTAGCCGAACATAACGGAGAGACGCAAAAAAAAATAGCGGACCGGCCGAAATTTGTCTCTGCGAGCGCGGAGTGCAGGCAGATTATAAGACAAGAAAGAGAGGGAAATATCCGAATATCTGCCTCTCTTTGTTGCACGATCGTTTTCGTGGGCAGTCTTCTACGGCTGCGCCGACTGCTCTGCTGACGTCAACAGCGGCACACCGTCTTAGGCACAAAAAAAGCTTTTTGCCTTGAGCCATGTCACCGCGTCCCTACTGCAGAACTGAAGGGAAGCGATAAAAAGTGCAACTCGTTTCAGCTCCGTATACGAAATATTTCATACTTATTGGAATAAACAAGAAAAAACCAATTTGATGAAAAATATTCTTATTGGATTTTTTCAAACGGAAAATCTTTTATGGTTTTAGCGTCCTTCACTTGCGTGAAGCTAATCGAAATAGGAAACTTGATCTATTTGTTCTACCACTTTGGAAAAACCCGCTAGTTCGGCGGGAAATGTAAGAAACGACAGATTTCTCTTGGAATCTGAAACTATACAGCCCTTGAGATTCCAAAGTGGTACTATTAAAATAGGTAATTGAAGCGATAAAACTTGTTGTGCCTAATTTAAGGAGGCGTTCAGCTAAGACTAGCCACGCCATATGGGGACGAATCCTAGTCATGGTATTGAGGTTCTTAAACTCTTGTGCAAAAAAAAACCTCTGATATCAAATAAAAACACCTCTTAACGAGGTAAAAAGTAGTGGCGAACGCGCCTTTAACAAAAATTTCTGATATCAACAATTGTGACGAAAAATGATATTACATTCGATAAAATAAATAACTATATTAAATTTATGTATGTATGGTTGAGCAATGAGTCAACCCTTACCGCTTTCGGGATTTATATTTTTAAGTAATGATCAATTAGAATCGTTCGATTACAAAAACATTTCTGCTGAGGGAAATGTAGGATATATATTAGAAGTTGATTTATAATACCCTACTGACTTGCATAACTTACATAACTTCTTTCCTTTCTGTCCAGAAAACAAAGTTCCTCCTGGATGTAAACAGAAAAAACTTATAACTAGCTAACGAATAAAAGCGAATACATTATCCATTTAAAACAGCTTCAACTTTGTATACAGCATGTTAAAATTGTAAAAAAAAATACATAGGGTTTTGTCTTTTACACAATCATGCTGGTTAAAGCCTTAAATTGATTTAAATACTGATCAAAAAAGACTAGCCGAAAATGATTTTGAAAAATTTTTTTTAAGTTAATGAAGAATTTATTATAAGGCAAAACATTGGAAAATGTCGCCAATCGAAGAAATATAGTATTAGTAAAACATTATAAATCAAGACAAAATTCGCCAGGCTTTAGGCAACGCAAAGCTTGACATGATTTCCATATCGTTGAGATATTCGGGACAGATCTTTCTGCGATTGAGTCGACGCCATCCAAAATTATGTATGATAAACCAATATACAACTCCTATGTATAGGACAGACGGACAGACGGACAGACGGACATGGCTAGATCGACTCGGCTAGTGATCCTGATCAAGAATATATATACTTTATGGGGTCGGAAACGCTTCCTTCTGCCTGTTACATACTTTTCGATGGATCTTGTATACCCTTTTACTCTACGAATAACGGGTATCACTGTGGACGGCAGTACACGTAGTGGCGAAGCGCGCAAGAGAGCGTGCGAAGACAACTACTATATATAGCCGCAGAATTGAAAATCTGCCATTATGGTCCGAACGAGTGTTACATCAATCGAAAGGTATCGCAAAAACTAAGAAGATTGCTTACCAGGACTTTCGAAATATAGATTTGTTTGGGAGAAAAAGCGGTGAAAGTGTAAAAGTAAAAATTTAGAAAATTGGAGCTGCTGGATACGGTGGCGATAAAAGCCCCCGGCTGTTTAGCTAGTTTTATTCTTACTGAGAATACGCGTTGAATGACACCTCATTTGTTGAGATCCGATGTCCCGTTCAAAAGTAATTCAAAAAACAAGATTTTCTTCTTCTTCCCAAAATGAAAATGTTTGTCCCTTTGTTTGTGGGTTTGTATGCATACCATCTTAGTTTTAGGGTTGTATAAACCCTATGGGTGTATAAAGTAGCTTGAAATAGAAAACGTTTGTTTAACGACTTTTGAAAAAAGCCAGGTTTAAAATGCTTATAGTATCTAAACATATAGTGCTACAGAAACGTGCTATATATCTCTAAAAAGATCATTTAGTTTGCTAAATACTTTTCATATAGCAAAATTGTCTGAATATGATAGATTTAAAGCTATGACAAAAAGTTATTTTTTAAAACCACTTTTTGACTATTTTCTCAAAATTTAGTCGAACAATTTCTTTTTTAATTTTAAATCATATAGCCCTTGAGATTCCTCAACTTTTGATCTATAACACTTTTTGCCCTAAAAATTACCGTTTGGAAGATATTAAGCGATAAAAAGTGCAACTCGTTTCAGCTCCGTATACGAAATATATCACACTTATTGGAATAAACAAGAAAAAAACCAATTTGATGAAAATATTCTTATTAGATTTTTTCAAACGGAAAACCTGTTATGGTTTTAGGGACTCTGGGAATCTCAAACTATACAGCCCTTGAGATTCCAAAGTGGTGATATTAAAATAGGTAATTGAAGCGATAAAACTTGTTATTAAAAAGTTTTATACTCATATTAGATGTTTCATTCTTATTAGAATGTGAATGTAAGCAACCCATACCTTATTAAAATAAAGTTAAGCCGAAGTGAAACGTGAAAGTATATTATAGTCTTTATACATTTTTTAGAATTATATATTTACTTAAAACTTAATGAAAGAAAAACTTTTCTTACATTTCTTAGAACATTTTAGTAGCTAAGTAACAATTACATAATGTACATTGTACATAAATTCATAGATTACTTTTGTAGGTATTGGGATATATTACCCATTAAAAATAAGTGTTGACATTATGTGTCCTAGGATAAAAAAACTATTTCAGGAAAATAAAGGAACCATTTCAGAAATAAGCAATATTATGGATTTGTTATGTTTTAGTATCTAAAGAAAAGGTGCATACAAATGTACATATGTATATTACTTTTGCAGGTATTGGGACATATGTATAACTCAGTGAGTCGTTCTTTTAACAACCGAACGGATTTGGCAAAAAATAACATTTTACATAGGGGAGAGTGGGGATAGGTGATCCACTTTTTTTTATTAACATGTCTGAACAATTCGACGTAAGGGTCTGCTGTATATAGAAATCTAAAAGAGCCCACATTCCTTGGAATATTAAGTATTATGCAAAAATACTATCTTTTGTTTTGTAAAGTTTATTTGCTTTCCACCCTATGGGGATAGTTGAACCACCTATCAGGATAACACAAAAACTACAATTGTATAAAAAATGTGTAATTTATTTCTTTGTGCATGCCTTCTTTCTGTTCGAATATAAACATTGCACCTTTGCAGCATGAAATCAAACATTACAATATTGCTATTTATTCTTATTTTTGTTTTTATTCTTTCTTTTTTCGAAGGTTTTCTTGAGTTTTCTGATTGTGTTTTTCCGCGATCAATTTTTCTGTTGTGAGTCTGTAGCAATGATACTCCTTCCTCGATTTCTTCCCCGAGTCGTCTGTTTTCGTGGTTTAGCCTTTGGGTACCCTCGTAAGTCCTCCTGGTTCATGTATCCCCACAAGTCATTAGCCAATTAGAAGTGATTTGAAGAAAACATGAAATATTTAAACTGCGTGAGCTATCCGTAGAAATATCATAATTTGCGTCTACTTACGATAAAATACAATTTTATGAAGTTCAATACCACTGGCGAAGCACGATAAAATTTTTCCAAGAAAACGTTAGGTCACAATTGAAGCTGCAAACGGCGAATACAAACTTCGATTAGCGATAAAAACGACAACAATCGTTTGACGCGACTGTGCGTGCGTGTGAGGTTAGGATATCGACTAAGTAAGCAACACACATATAGATGGCGCACAAAATCATGACAGAAGGTGAAATATTTGTAGTGATTCATCTATCCCCTTGGTTCACCTATCCCCACTCTCCCCTACCCTTTTACTCTACGAGTAACGGGTATAAAAAGTACTTATAAGTTAGTGCGCTAGTCACAATTTGATTTCTTCGGCACGCTACAACAGAAACTGTATGTGTAGGTAAATAAATATTTACTGTTGCGGGCCGAAATCATAAATTTAATATAGTTTATTTATTTTATCGAATGTAATATCATTTTTCGTCACAATTGTTGATATCAGAAATTTTTGTTTAAGGCGCGTTCGCCACTACTTTTTACCTCGTTAAGAGGTGTTTTTGTTTTGTTTATTAAATTTATAGTTTATTTATTTTATCGAATGTCATATCATTTTTCGTCACAATTGTTGATATCAGAAATTATTGTTAAAGGCGCGTTCGCCACTACTTTTTACCTCGTTAAGAGGTGTTTATGTTTGATATCAGAAGTTTTTTTTTGCACAAGAGTTTAAGAACCTCAATACCATGACTAGGATTCGTCCCCATATGGCGTGGCTAAACTTAGCTGAACGCCTCCTTAAATTAGGCACAACAAGTTTTATCGCTTCAATTACCTATTTTAATAGTACCACTTTGGAATCTCAAGGGCTGTATAGTTTCAGATCCAAGAGAAATCTGTCGTTTCTTACATTTCCCGCCGAACTAGCGGGTTTTTCCAAAGTGGTAGAACAAATAGATCAAGTTTCCTATTTCGATTAGCTTCACGCAAGTAAAGGACGCTAAAACCATAAAAGATTTTCCGTTTGAAAAAATCCAATAAGAATATTTTTAATCAAATTGGTTTTTTCTTGTTTATTCCAATAAGTATGAAATATTTCGTATACGGAGCTGAAACGAGTTGAACTTTTTATCGCTTAATATCTTCCAAACGGTAATTTTTAGGGCAAAAAGTGTTATAGATCAAAAGTTGAGGAATCTCAAGGGCTATATGATTTATAGATAGAATTAAAAAAGAAATCGTTCGACTCAATTTTGAGAAAATAGTCAAAAAGTGGTTTTAAAAAATAACTTTTTGTCATAACTCTAAATCTATTATATTCAGACAATTTTACTGTACGAAGAGTATTTAGCAAATTAAATTTTCTTTTCAAAAATATACAGCAGGTTTCTGTAGCATAAGTTGTTTAGATACTATTAGCATTTTAAATCTGGCTTTTTTTTTTATTTTCCGCTAAACTAGCGGGTTTTTCCAAAAGTCGTAGAACAAACGTTTTCTATTTCAAGCTACTTTATATACCCATAGGGTTTCCAAAACCCTAAAACTAAGATGGGATGCATACAAACCCACAAACAAAGGGACAAACATTTTCATTTTGGGGAGAAGAAATTCTTGTTTTTTGAATTACTTTTGAACGGGACATCGAATTTCAACAAATGAGGTGTCATTCAACGCGTATTCTTAGTAAAAATAAAACTAGCTAAACAGTTGGGAGTTTTTAGCCCCACCATATCCAGCAGCTTCAATTTTCTAAAATTTTACTTTTACACTTTCACCGCCTTTTCTCCCAAACAAATCTATATTTCGAAAGTCTTGGTATGCAATCTTCTTGGTTTTTGCGATACCTTTCGATTGGTGTATCACTCGTACGATCGGACCATAATGGCAGATTTTCAATTCTGCGGCTATTTATATTAGTTGTCTTCGCACGCTCTCTTGCGCGCTTCGCCACTACGTGTTCTGCCGTCCACAGTGATTCACTCCCCGTCGATTCGTACACAAATGCGGCCAATCCGGTGATGCAGAATGCCATTCGTTCGAACTTGTGAACAGCTCACATCAATTCTTTCTGGACTTGTTTTGTAAAATATTAAACATTTTTCAGTGCGACTTCACACCAGCACAACCCGAACGAAGTTAATTCGGTAACCATTTTTATAGTAATTGGGAATCCATTATTTGAATGAGTAAATATATTTATAAGATTTTATCATTCGTCTTAGAGAGCTATTATGAGCAGGTATTAGGGTTTGCTTAGCGCAGCAAGTACCTGTGAAAAAAATGAACTTGGCAACACGGCATTTATTCAATTACTTTTGAAGTAAATTGTTATATGTTAATCAACGAACGCGCACAGCGTCTTTGTTATTTAAGACTTCTGGAGCCTTCTTCGTTCACAATCTTAGCTGCAACAATCTTTTCTGTTTTCTCTAAAATATCATGCTTTTTACTTTATTTTTTTCGTCTGACTATCACCGTTTCGCTTAAGTTGCGCCAATAAATTTGTGCTCTTCAATGATTTTAGTGCTCTACGGATTACCACACCTGCAGCCACCACCCTCGCTCCATTTCCGCGTCTTTGAAACCGTGCACTTCCTCTGCTCCGGTGTTGGTCAAATGGGAAGTGCTATTCCCCACTTGGCCAATGGCCATTGACCATCATCATCATTACCGTCATCAGCGACTAACGCAACGCTCTTTGTCAGCGAGTGCACGGGGGGAAATACTACTATACTATTTATACACAATACTGCAGGTTGTTTAATTTTTACTTTTCATTAGGCGTTTTATATTTACTTTTATTATTCTAGTGATGATGGTGTACAATCACCATAAGTAATTATTTTTGGAACGCATACTCAGCGAATTTTATATAAAATTTAATGGCTTCTATAAGTTATCTCATAACTAACTAATCCCTGTTCTTTATGGTACTTTATGTGGTCGGAAGCGCTTCCTTCTTCCTGTTACATACTTTCCGACGAATCTAGTATACCCTTTTACTCTACGATTAACGAGTATAATTAGCCATAAAAATAATAAAATGTCACACTTTTCTTAGATAATCACAATTTTTGAAGGATAGATGCCGATAATGAAAACGGACCATTCACTAAAAAAAGACAAATAATAATCAATAATAATAATAAATTTGTTGAGGCCATCGACTATAGCGTTTTCTTTTGTTTTTTATTATGTTTACATTTATAAATTAAATTAAAAAAATATTACAATTAATTTATAACAACGCTTATACTTTAAGGGCAATTTACCTTTAAAATAAAGTCTATGAATATACCATTTACTTATTTTTTGTTCAAATGAAAAATTTAAGAAAAATGGTTATCATTAATAGCCTCATTATTGTTCTTGAATCTACTTGTTTTTTTTGCATCTGGAAATTTGTGACCTTAAAGATTGCACTCCCGCTATTCAAAATTCCAAGAAAAACAAAGCATAAATTATTCTTATCAACTCATGTGATTCATATTTTTTAGGTTTATATAAATAAGAAGTGAAGGAGACGTTTCCGATCAGGATCACTAGCCGAGTCGATCTAGCCATGTCCGTCCGTCCGTCTGTTCGTCTGTCTGTCCGTTCGGATGAACGCTAAGATCTCTGAAACTGCAAAAGCTAAAGAGTTGGGATTTGGTATGTAGATTCCTGAGCTTCTTGCGCAGTGCAAGCAGGGTGCCACGCCCACTCTAACGCCCATAAACCGCCCAAAGCTGCGGCTCCTACAGTTTTGATGTTAGAATAAAAAATTTTAACTGAAATGTATTGTTCTAATCAATACCTATCGATTGACCCAAAAAAGTTTGCCACGCCCACTTTAACGCCCACATACCGCCCACAATCTTCCAAAAATCGTAAATATGAACGTGGATATGTCGGAAACTATCAAAAATAGAGAATTGCGATTTCAGATCTAAATTCCGTAGCCTTGTACGCAGCGCAAGTTTGTTTCGCGAATATGCCACGCCCACTCTAACGCCCAGAAGCCGCCCAAAACTGCGGCTCCTACAGTTTTGATGCTAGAATAAAAATTTTAACTGAAATGTATTAGTCTCATCAATACCTATCGACCGACCCAAAAACTGTAGGAGCCACAGTTTTTTTTCTTTTTTTTAATTTATGTACATAAGCTTGTTTTTACTCTCACTGTTTAAATAAATATTGGTCTGCGACAGACTTACCTGGGAATCGTATGGGTATCACTTTTATGCCACTGGCTAATTTTATTTAACTACGTTAATTGTGTGCAATTCTAATTCCTTCACATAAGTAAACGCAAGTGAAAAATACAAAAAAAAGCGCGTGCCTTCCAGAAAAACAACAAGCAACAACAACAACGGTTCCGCTAATCTGTTGTTGCTCTGTTTTTTTGGCGTGTCCCGTTTGGTCTATGCACCTTGCACATAAAAGCAGGGTATTTATAGACATATACGACTATGCAAATCGTTAAATAAAAATATATTTTTAAATCTTCACATATTAATAAACATACACATTTTTTTAAGATATACAAATAATTTAAAACCTAAACCTTTTATTTTAATTGGTTGTTTTAACGTTTACGAAAAAATGTCGCATTATTTAAAAGGCAAAGGTGCACAAAGGTCTATATATTTTAATTGCTGAGAGTGCCGGCGACACGTCCCACGTGAAATCACTTGTGAAAATCAGAATATTTCCAATAAGTTTTCACTTATGAAATCACTTGCAAGTGACACGTCCCAAGTGAAATCACTTGTGAAATTCAGTTTTTTTCTAATGAGTTTTCACTTATGAAAATATAGATCTTTTAGTACATACAATTTTAATTACATCTTAATTCATTTTAATTAAATCGTATTATTCACATTTTCAATAAGGGGACAATTATTGTTAGTAATTCTGTTTTTTTGTTTTGTTAGTTTGATTTTCACGTTCGTCATCGCTTTTCTCAAACATTTGTCCGGGTCCTCGGAGTCCTTGGCCAACGCTCCTGAAAAAATGTATGGGCATATGATTAAAAAATGCGTTTTACTTGTTTATTTGTATATTTACTATTTAGAGCTGTGTATAAACCCTTTGCGTTATTTTTTTTTGCACAAAACATTTCATCATCCATGTTCGGCTACATAGTTTTTACTTCTTGAGTAACAAAGGCAATTTGAATTTTTAAAAAATGTTAATACCTAAATATTTTAAATATTGAAATCAATTTTAACGGACTAAATTTCTATAAATAAACTAAAAAATTATATTGTAATAATATTACAGGTAAACATAACATTATAAGTAAATTCAATTTACTTAATTTTACTATAATCAACTAATGTAACTATATAAAACAAGGGAGAACGCTGTAGTCGAGTACCTCGACTATCAGATACCCGTTACTCAGCTTAAGGGACCAAAGGAAAATGGAGATATGCAAGCAGCAAAGCGAGATTTTAATGCGCCACCTACCGGCGGAAGACAGATTTAAGCATTGTGGGCGTTAGGATCAATGGATAGGTACTGACGAGACCAATAAATTTCAGTTAAAATTTTTTATCTAGCATGAAAATTGTGGGCGCCATATTCGCGTGACAAAATTGCGCTGCGTACAAAGCTACGGAATCTAAATCTGAGATCCCGATTCTCTATCTTTGATAGTTTCCAAGATATCTACGTTCATACTTACGAAACCTTTTTTTGGGTCAATCGATAGGTATTGATAAGAACAATACATTTCAGTTAACATTTTTATTCTAGCATCAAAACTGTAGGAGCCACAGTTTTGGGCGGTTTTTCGGCGTTAGAGTGGGCGTGGCACTCTGCTACTCTACGAGTAACGGGTATAAACAGTTTTTTGCCTTGAGCCATGTCACCGCGTCCCTACTGAAGAACGGAAGGGAAGCGTTTGCGTAGCAACAACAACAACCGCCGTGATCTCAGCTGCTAGAGATGCTCAACTTGCGTCTCCAAGAGCAAACCCTAAAACTCACTGGCCTGGTCCAGGACGCGGAGCAGCGTATTCTCGGTGGCCTTATAAATCGTTTGGATGGAATCGCAGCTGATCTAAAGCTGGTGGGAGAGCGGGTCGTGAGCGTGGAGGCTGAGGTGGCCGTGATACGATCCGACATGGATAAGGTGAACGAGCGTGTCAACAATCTGGAGCATAAGGTCTGCGAGCTGAACACTTTGAAGGAGAGTATGGGCGAGTTAGAAGCCAAACTTTCGTCTCAGCAAATGGCAACTCAGGCCTGCGCATTACGCATGCACAGAATCCTCTGCTTTTCGCTGCAGCCCACTCGGCCGCCGAAATTTACCGAAATTTTCCGGTCCAGAAAAACACATAGATCTTTAGTGGTCCCGGTGGTCATTATAAAAATGGAAAACTACCACGAAAAAATGACGCTATTACGTTGCATGGGAGCTTACCGGCGTACGGCTAAACAAAAACTTAGCTTACAGCTGATAGGGTTCGACACACAAGCCGCTCTCTATATTAATGAACAGCCTTTAAGAGAGAACGATATAATTTTTACAGAGGCCATGAAGCTTAAAAAGCATAAAATATTGTCGCCGTTTTCACTCGCAGAGGCCTTGTGCATGTCCGCTGCGGGGACAATATGTTATACCGCATCGAGCGGATGGATGAGCTTTCAGAGCTCTCTCGTGATCTGGGAGTACAAACACAAACCGCTCTGCCCCTCTCTTCATTATCTTCGTTGGCTACAACTTCTGCTGCTTTATCTGGATCGCATGAAAGGGCTTTCGCCCCTAAAATTGTATATTTATATTTATTTATATATTCATCTGTAGTGTTCTTGTCTTTATTTTTAATTATTGTTCATTGTAAAAAGTTTTCAAATATCTCTTTGTCTCTTGACTTCCTGATTTTCACTAAAGAGCGCTTCCCAGTAGGTCCTTAACATGTTCGACCAGACTGAAAAAGGTAGTTCCATAACTGCGAGTTTAATTAGAATTTTATTTAAGCACAAAATTGGTATTAAGGTCGTACATATTAATGCACAGAGTCTGATGAAGAAAATTAATAATTTTAAATACTTGTTTGTTCAGTCTAATGTTGATGTTAATTGTGTGTCTGAAACTTATTTCTTGTCCGATTTTAGTGATTTGTCTATTGCGTGTGATGATTGCGTTTTTTATCGTGCATATCGTTTTAGTCATGCTGGTGGTGTCGCTATTTATGTAAAAAAAAAAATTGAATTCTACCGTTAAATGTAAGCACCCAATCGATAGCGAAATCGAATATTTGTTTTTAGAACTTTCAGGCAAAGATCTTTCTTCGAAAGCACTGATTGGCTGCATTTACCGGCCGAATCAGATGTTTTTAATACTGGCGACCTTAATAGCAATATCTTAAGAAAAAAACATCTGCTTAATAGTTTCGAATCTATTGGCTTGTTTTCAGTTAATTTACATACTCCGACACATTTTACCACTACCTGTGATACTCTTCTTGACCTTTTCTTTGTTAATGTCCCAAGTCTCTGTACCAGTTTTCTCTAAGCATGTCCTCATCTTTCTGACTTATGATTTGACCTTAGCGTATAATTCTGACACTTTCGAATTTAGGGACTATACAATATTAACTACACTGAACTGGAAGTAGAATATAGCAATTGTGATTGGACGTCCATATATATGTCTCCCAACATCGGGCATCAATTGAATATTTTTAACAGCAACATTGACTACCTTTATAACAAATGTGCGTTTATACGGGAAAAAACTATTCATCCAAAGCAAAATCCTTGGTTTACCCATAATATTAAAACAAATATAGCGATCCGTGACGCATCCTACAATAAGTGGAAGCGATATTAAACCGCTTTTTATAGAATGCAATACACTCGGGGCGCGTGATAATGTTCGGCAGATCATCAGATCTGCAAAGTGTGAATTGAAGATACAACCCTTTATGGATATCAAATCCATGCTTAGTGAGAAGCAATCTGGTTTCAGAAAAAAATAGGAGTTGTATTAGTGCCACTACGGATGTAGGACATTCGATCAAGGCTAGATAAAACTTGGATAACGTTTTTGACTCTACTTGATAACAGCGGTGATTAGAGGTGTTCCCCAATGTTCTGTGTTAGGGCCCTTATTATTTTCCATCTATGTTAATAACTTACCTAATGTTCTGTCCCCTGATGAAGTCCATTTATACGCTGATGATGTGCAGTTCTATGTTAGTAAGCCTCTATGTCAAGTTAATGGTTGTATTAATATGTGTAATACCCTGCTTTTCAAAATTAATAATTAAATTAATTTAGACTATGTCTAAACCCAAAAAAACGCCAGTGTATAGTTATTTACAAAAAACCCTTCAACACTACGCAACTCCCGAATTTAATAATTGGAAATAGCCCAATCAAATGTGAAGAACCTGCAGGCAACTTGGGTAACACGTTACCATGGAGCAAACATATTTCCATAGCAGCTGGGCGAACATATGGGCTTCTGAGACAGCTTTCTACTTCTCAGTCGTTCTTGCCAACTCAGCTACGCATGCTACTGGCCAAAACAATTTTGGTTCCCACCCTGTTTTACGGTGTTGAGATTTTTGGGCATTGCTACACTCAGGATACGTAAAAATTAACTGTTACTTGTAATTCAATCGTCCGTTACATGTTTAACCTTCGTCGCAAGAAGTTAACAAACCCGCCTTGCCACTTAGCGGCAATAGACATTAGTTTTCTCATTTCATTTTAACGATGGCCGTTTATAAAATGCTAAATGCAGAGAGGCCAGACGCTTAAAACCATAGACTTATTTTCGAAAATTCGTTTTATTTTCGTTACTCGTAGAGTAAAAGGGTGTATTAGATTCGTCAGAAAGCACGTAACAGGTAGAAGGAAGCGTTTCCGACCCTATAAAGTATATATGTTCTTAATAAGGATCACTAGCCGAGTCGATCTAGCCATGTCCGTCAATCCGTTGATGGCCGGCCGGCTACCAGATACGCGACGAGTTAGAGCGTAGTTACGGCAAGGCGAAGAGAGTTTGGAGAGAGAACTTCTCTGAACTGAACTAATTTCTCAGAATGAGAGATCGGAGAACGAGAAGTTGGAGAAAGAAAGTTTGAAGATCGAGAGTTTGGAAAGAGAAAGAGAGAGAGTGGAGACTTTTAAAGCAGAGCGAGGGTGCTGTATAATGGAACGGCACTGGACTTTGGACTCTGGACTCTCCGAAGTAAGACACTGGTAACTGATGTCCTGTGAGCATCACCCGGCTAAAGTAAGGCAATTTGTTTCTCCTCTTGCCATGACTAAGCTCTGGCGCAGGGCACAGCGGGTCCATTAGAGTTTAAGCAGTGATGCCAGCTACGAGGAACCGTGAGCTCGGGGGGAAAGTTGTCTAAACCCAATGTGCCTAAGTGGAAATTGAGCAGGTTCTGCCGCGACTAGTCAGAAAGCGCGAGAGTTCATTCGTTTATGGTTTTAAGAGGCGTAATCCCGAAAAGCCCAGCGGTTTGACCGGCGAAGTCCCAGAACGGCAACTGATCGAGAAACTAAGTGCCCAAGATCACACTACTTGCCAGAAAGGGCGAGCGGTAGACCGATTGTGGTTTCAAGAGGAGTAGTTTTGGGGAGTCCTTTTTGCGCGCCTTACACTTAGAGCTGTATACATAGAAGATAATGCGTCTCAATTGCGCTCCGTGGAACTCTGAAAGAAATTTTCTCCGTTTCAACCCACCAACTGCACCCTACAAGGGAGGAGCGTGGGAGCGACTACTTCAATCAGTAAAAACAGTACTAAAATCAATATCCCCGGCGGATAATTTTAATGATGAACACTACGTACAGCTCTCATGTAAGCTGAAAACATCATTTACTCCAGACCATTAACCTTTGTTTCCGTAGATACAGCAGACGGTTAAGGGCTAATAGGATCATCGGGGGAATGTTACCGCCGTAATTTAAATCGCCAGGACTGCCGCCAAATTTAGTGGGCCACGTAGGCTAATATAGCAGCACCAACCAAACAATAATATGGTAACGCCGAGTAGGCTTTATTTAAGACCTTGTCCGGTTGGTAGAGGTGCAGAAACATCGATGTTTCTCCACCTCTTCCGGTTAGTGAATCATCAGCATCAGAGTCTAAAAGCGCAAATGTAAAGTATTTGCACTTTCGCATGTGTTACCTCGTTCTATGCTAATAATTGGTTTAGACTGCTTGCATCATTGTCTAATATTCAAAAATCAAATAAAAAATCAAACAGTCTTGATTAAAGAACGATTTCATGCTTACCATTTTAAGACCGTTCGTACTGAAAAGGGGTTACATTGAGCACATTTCGGATTTAAATATCTAACAACTATAAAGGTTCCCAACTGTTTATTCTGAATGGCCTTGGTGTATAATGCGCATGCAATACACAGTGTTAATACCCGTGAGTGACAAATCGTAAATAAAGTTATATTATTAAAGTAATTGTAACTGCGTGTACAGATACGGCTTTTAAACAATCGATTTTATAGACAACTTACTCTGGAAAGCTGACCACTTTTTGTGGCCAAAAATCCATTTTTCGAAAGTCGTTAATATTAAAATCTAATGTCGTCAAAGTGTTGGGAATACATCAAACCTCAATGTTACGTAACAGAAATTTTAACAGAGTCACGATCTGTTAAAATATCTGCTGTTAAAACAGCTGTTCGGTGTCACGGGCGCACGAAAGCTACTTTGCGAAAAAAAGAGTCGGCTTAAAATTATAAAAATAAGGCACCAAACTATGTTTTTATCAAAAAAGTTGTAATGGCATTGAAAGAGAGCAGCTTGTACTATATGTTTGTGGTCGTCACAAGTTGGATTTGTTTGTGTTGTCCCTTTAATTGAGTGTTTTTAATAGACGCTATACGTGCACAAATTTACAATAAAAACTAACGTTAAATAGAGATATAAAGTGAGTTTCACCTAGTTTCGCCTTAATATTTACACTGTGTTGTCAGAAGTTCAGTTCTTGTTCATATGAATGCAATCCTAAAGTGCACTTTTGCGCACTTTCGTCGCAATTTACCTTTTTAGGTCACAACCTCAGATTGGCCAATACAAAATTGTTAGGGATTTGGAGTTCTGGAGAGACAAAGCAGGCAATATTTGACAGACTTAGACCTTCGATATCTGGTTCAGATGCTTATGAGGATGTTTTAAAAAACAAAGCGAAGCTTTTTGTTATAGATTGTCCCGCAAATGGACATCTTGCAAAATAAATTTGAATAATTTCTAAAGAAAGTACTTAACTTGGCTTACATCCGACGTTGAGGCTTGCATGATTGGCAGGCCAAAATTGCCTTATTTGTTGTCGTGAGCAAGGGCTCAGAGAAGAGCAGCTTCAAATTTAATCAAATCCACGGCTGGGAATATGAAATTATTAATAAATTCACCTAGTGGTGCTGCGCGTAAGGGCGGTAACATGTAAAAAATGGGCGGTGCCACACCTTTTTTAAAAATATATGTTCATTATATCAATATAAATCCAAATTAAAAATATACACCTTTATATTAAGTTTTGTTTTTAGGGTAAGTATTTTCTTATCTATTTTTATATTTTTTTTAATGAAATAACAAGAAATTTCTTCCAAAAAGGGGTGGTGCCACGCCTTTTTTCTGTTAATTTGCTAATTATAAGCCCAAATATAAAAACCGAACTCAAATATTTGCTTTTGCTTGAAGTTATTAATTTTGGCCACAAAATCAGCCAGCCTATAGTGCGCTGCTAGTGTATTAATTTTTTTACAAGTGCATTTAAAACTATTCATCGAACATTCAAAAAACGTCATTATGAGAAAGTAAGAATTTTCTGTTTTTTTCTCATTGGACCTCTGTGGATAGAGGAAGCGGAAAGTTATTCGAACGTGCGCCGAATGTTTTAAAATGTAGAAGTACAAACAATAATTACATTAGCAACGCTTGATCTTAATGTCAGTTTTCTATACAATAAAACATTCGACTTCATATAAATATTCGCATCTGTAGTGTTAACGCCTCGCATGATTTTTGAATATTCGACAATGATGTTAGCAGTCGAAGCACATGGGTCATCCAGGCTTGGCTGTCCATTGTATAAGTTTGCATGGAACCCAAAGGTGTTGCAAGACCGGATGCAATTCTTCAAATCAGCAGTATGAAAGAATGAAATCTAAAACCCGAGCCGCCGAGTGATTGGGGAATGCACCGGACACGAGGCGCTAAGTCATCGGACCCACGCTAGTGCTGTTGACCAAAACGGCCGAGTTATGCATCGGGCTATGCAGCGGGTGCGAAGTACAAGGTCAGCATTCTGGCCATAGCCCTGCCGTCTATTCTGACCGTCGCTGCCGACGTCGGGCCTTCTTCCTGGCTTTCTTATAGAAAACTTAAGTTAGCTTTATGCAGTTCTTAACAGACTCGCAAAGAATCCAAACGGATTCCGGGATAAAATTAATTCAAGCAATAAAAATTTATAATTATCCAAACGGATTTCTAAAGAATAAAGATTATAAATTTAAACGGAAAATAGTCTTGTCTTCACTTATATGTCTTAGTGTTTTAATCGTATAAGTCTATTTTCGTAATACGAACAGGTTCCTTTAAATATATGATCACACCGTTTACATACCTGTTTTTTGTGCACTTGGGAAAAGCCCCTGAAAAAACAAGAAAAAATCAAAGTTTTCAGAAACCAGCAACACTGGAAACTCTCCAGACTAGATTTTTATTTAAAAACATTCTCTGGTCACACTCCCTTAAGAATCACGCCAAAATGGCCCACCAAGAAAATAAATTTCACTTTCCAGTAAGTTATAACAAATAGAATCTGAGCATCCCAGTTCTGTGCTTCACTTAAGTGCAGGACTTTACCTTGGCTTGAAGACAACCATAATTGGTGACCCCGACGTTTCGAATATCTACAATTAAAGCGAACGCATCTCGACTTACTCAAAACCTCATCATAACCTCAAACAATGCCTGTAAACGAAGACTTCGCCGAAGCGCAGGAGCCATTGCAATGGGATTCCTCTAGAATTTAGAATTTATAATTTATCAGTATATATTATCAACTATACAAAAATATTTTCCAAAAGTTTCATTGGCTTACTCCAAATACTTTCAAAGAAAACGGCCCCAGAACCACTACACTTCATTCCGCGGCTGTATACTTTGTAGACTTTGAAGCTCGTGTTCTCGAAACTTAATTTTTTTATCCGGCCGTCAAAATTACGATTGAATTTTTTAACCGATTTACTTAAAGTAAACCAGCCAGGAAGTTGACGGCCGCAAAAAATGTCAGTCAACGGTATTGTTAATTGTTGATTAATATTTCCGCAATTTTGTTTTTTCTGACTTAAAATCAACTTTGGCGTTGGCCCCGCGTCGATAAGACGAATGGCGTCCTTGTGGTGATTAACGAGCTCTAAATTCCCAAACCACCCCAGATCTGTATTTTTTACCACACATGAATGCACTCATTTTTTTTCGGGAAGCACGTATTTTCAAAGATCGATCTGAGCCATACATACTATCAAACTCCCATCGAGGTTGAGACGTCCCCAAAATGACCATAAATACTCCTTTTCGATTATTCGAATTCACTCACATGACTTTCGGACTGTGCAACGCTGCACAAACATTTCAACGATTCATGCAATCTGCCTTTTCAGAGACGGATTTTGTCTTCGTTTACGTCAATGACATCGCGCTTGCATCAGTTAATATAGAACAGCACCAACTTCACCTCCCCAATATATTTGAACGACTACGGCAATTCAACCTCACCATAAATCAAGGTAAATGCGGTTTCGGAAAGAATTTTATCGATTTCTTAGGCCATCATATCTTTTCAAACGGCATCAAACCACTGCCAGACAAAGTGAAGGCCATTTCGGATATCCCTCTGCCCAAATTCGCTTAGGAGCTACGCAGGCTCTAGTCAATGATTAATACGTACAGATTCTTGCTAAATGCAATTTAACACCAGGCACCGCTAAACCAACTTTTTCCAGGAAACAGGAAGAACAACTCAACTCCAACTACTTGGACTGCCGTTACCGTCAACAAATTCGATGAATGTAAACGAACTCTTTAAGAGGCAACATTACTTGTCCACCCAGCACCCACTGCGCCACTGTCTCTCTGCACAGATGCAAGCGATTTTGCCGCTGGAGCGGTACTACATCATGTCGTCGACGGCCAGTTCCAATCAACAGGATTTTTATGTGTAAAAATATCAGAAACGCTACGCAAGTATAGCACATACGATCGGCGATATGATCGAAAAAACCAGACAAAGCCTCTCCACGGAATCTTCGACAGTTGGATTTCAATAGCCAATTCACTACCTCTATCGTGCATGTGGCTGAATTGAAAACAATACCGCTGATACGCTTCCCGCATTTCAACTTATCGATTAAAACACCTCAGCATCACAAGCAAGTTGCGGAGAGCTTAAACGGCTACTGAACGACAACACCACAGAATTGCACTTAAAGTCAATCAGCATTCCCAACTCTAATTTGTAAAACACTGTATCCCTTCTCAAAAATTGAAGATTTCCCGACACGTTCGCTCGCTGCTGCAGTTTACGCTTCCTACACAGAGATTAGACCTTATTAATTTGGACCTCATCGGACCATTACCCCAATATACAATATAAATACTGCTTAACAATTATTGACCGTTGTACACGTTGGACGAAAGACATCGCAATCGAGGACATGCACGCCAACACGGTAGCCTTAGCACTCGGCTCGGCTCGTGGATTTCAAGATTTGGAGTTGCAGCCCGCACTACAACAGACTAGGGCAGACTGTTCGAGTCCCAATTGTTCCATGAATTGTTACGAATGCTAGGAATATTCTATCTTCGAACAACAGCATATCCCCCGCAAGCGAACGTAACTATCGAACGCTGGCACAGAACAGTAAACTTTACTGAGTAAAGGCGGCCATTATGAATAAATTAAATATAAATTGGGCACAGAATCGTCCCCTGATTCTGCTCGGGTTGCGTTTAACATTCAAGCCAGACATCAAAACAACATCAGCACAACTTGTGTACGGCACAACCCTTTGCCTTCCATGAGACTTTTTTCATCAAGGGTCCAATTTCCAACCGCAAACTGTCTTCGCAAAGAATCTGGAGAAAAAATAAGCGAGAAATACGACCATTTGTTGCCTGCTGAATCAGGCAACTCACGTCTTCCCACGAACGACACCGTCCGTGGATCCCTTCAACCGCCTTACAATGGACCCTTTGAAGTGACCGACTCAAGCCCGTCTTCATCGAAACTAAGCAGCCAACAATTCTACTTCCAAACTCATCCAGGACTCTAACAACAGTACCGAAGACACCGTAACGACCCCCGCTGTTAACCAATCATTAGACCTCTTCTTACAATAAGACTCCCTGTTCGTTTCACAAGAGAAAGTCTAGGCCCTAGACCCTAGGGGATAGTACTGTGGCGATCATGTTTATGCAATCTTGCATTGCTGGAAACTCCCCTGAATAAACTTTTATCTTAAAACATTCTCTGGTCACACTCCATTAAGAACCACGCTAAAAAGCCCACGAAGAAAAGAGATCTCTCAGTTTTAACAAAGTATAAAATATTTAATATGAAAACAAGGAAGAACGCTATAGTCGAGTACCTCGACTATCAGATACCCGTTACTCAGCTAAAGGGACCAAAGGAAAGTGGAGATATGCAAGCAGCAAATGCGCCACCTACCGGCGGTAGACAGATTTAAGCGTTGTGGGCGTTAGAGTGGGCGTGGCAAAGTTTTTTTTAAATCAATCGATAGGTATTGACGAGACCAATACATTTCAGTTAAAATTTTTTATCTAGCACGAAAAATGTGGGCGCCACAGGCTTGGGCGGTTTGTGGGCGTTAGAGTGGGCGTGGCATATTCGCGTGACATATTTGCGCTGCGCTCAAGCCTACGGAATCTAAATCTGAAATCGCATTTCTCTATCTTTGATATTTTCCGAGATATCCGCGATCATATTTACGATTTTTTGAAGTTTGTGGGCGGTTTGTGGGCGTTAAAGCAGGCGTGTCAAACTTTTTTTGGGGTCAATCGATATGTATTGATGAGAACAATGCATTTCAGTTAAAATTTTTGTTCTAGCATCAAAACTGTAGGAGCCACAGTTTTGGGCGGTTTGTGGGCGTTAGAGTGGGCGTGGCACTTTTCTGAAACAAACTTGCGCTGCGCAGGAATCTCAGGAATCTGCATGCCTAATCTCAGTATTGTAGCTCTTATAGTTTCCGAGATCTCAGCGTTCATACGGACAGACGGACAGACGGACAGACGGACAGACGGACAGACGGACATGGCTAGATCGACTCGGCTAGTGATCCTGATCAAGAATATATATACTTTATGGGGTCGGAAACGCTTCCTTCTGCCTGTTACATACTTTCCGACGAATCTAGTATACCCTTTTACTCTACGAGTAACGGGTATAAATATGAATATGAAAAACCTAAAGTAGCAAAAGGAAAGTCGCGTTTTTGCAGAGCTCCCGAAACAGTCGCTCAAAAAGTCTATTACATCTAGAAACTTAAACAATTTCTATCGGACTATAAGCCGCCTGTGGTCTATGATCATTTAGCGTTCAAATCGTGCGTGTAATCTCCATACTTTTGTATAAAAACACTTAAAACACATTTCTTTTTATGTGTAAAAATATCAGAAACGCTACGCAAGTATAGCACATACGATCGGCGATATGATCGAAAAAACCAGACAAAGCCTCCCCACGGAAACTTCGACAATTGGATTTCAATAGCCAATTCACTACCTCTATCGTGCATGTGGCTGAATTGAAAACACTACCGCTGATACGCTTCCCGCATTTCAACTTATCGATTAAAACACCTCAGCATCACAAGCAAGTTGCGGAGAGCTTAAACGGCTACTGAACGACAGCACCACAGAATTGCACTTAAAGTCAATCAGCATTCCCAACTCTAATTAGTAAAACACTGTATCCCTTCTCAAAAATTGAAGATTTCCCGACACGTTCGCTTGCCGCTGCAGTTTACGCTTCCTACGCAGAGATTAGACCTTATTAATTTGGACCTCATCGGACCATTACCCCAATCAGGTCAATATAAATACTGCTTAACAATTATTGACCGTTAAACACGTTGGACGAAAGACATCGCATTCGAGGACATGCACGCCAACACGGTAGCCTTAGCACTCATCGGCTCGTGGATCTCAAGATTTGGAGTTGCAGCCCGCATCACAACAGACTAGGGAAGACTGTTCGAGTCCCAATTGTTCCATGAATTGTTACGAATGCTAGGAATATTCTACCTTCGCACAACAGCATATCCCCCGCATATGAAAAACCTAATGTAGCAAAAGGAAAGTCGCGTTTTTGCAGAGCTCCCGAAACAGTCGCTCAAAAAGTCTATTAAATCTAGAAACTTAAACAATTTCTATAGGACTATAAGCCGCCTGTGGTCTATGATCATTTAGCGTTCAAATCGTGCGTGTAATCTCCATACTTTTGTATAAAAACACTTAAAACACATTTCTTTTGGTCAAAAGTGTAAAGATAAAAGAAAGGAAACATTCACACACATATACTGCAGTGCACAAAGACTGAATACTACCAAAAGCACACTCAAATCAATAACTTATACAATTACACAAATCACTCAAACTCAAAATTGATCAAAACAACAACAGTATGAAAAGTCGAATACCGAAATCAAGGTAGCTCGCACGTCGGACACACAATTGCTGCAACAAATTGATGCAAAATTCTCGAGTCGACGGAAGGAAATCAACATGGAACTGCTGCAGCTGATCGACGATAAATTTGCGGAGTAAAGGGAGTCACTGGGTAGAGAGTATCGAGAGAGCGAGGCCGGCTTTCTCAACACTCTACAGGCTAAATTCGATGCAATGAACACCGAAATACACAACCTTACGAAACGAGTGCGACAGCTGGAAACCGAGGCAAAAGAGGTGAATACACTGAAACAACAAGTGTGTGAACTGGATGCTCAACTGGCAGCAAAGTGCAATGCACAGGAGGTCGCGGATGTTGCTTGCAACCTGCGCTGGCATGGTGTACCGCAAGTCGAGGGCGAAAGTTTGAACAACCTTTTCAATCGACTTTGTTTCTCACAACACCTGACCCCTCCTCCGCGAGTTAGGTCTATTTTTCGAGTCCGACCGCGCCAAAGAAACTTACTTGTTGACCCAATAATAATAATAACAAGAAAGGAAGTTAACTTCGGCAAGCCGAAGCTTATATTCCCTTGCAGCTATAATTATTAAATTTAAAAACACAAAAAACGATATTCCCAATAGTATAAGATAATATGTCAAAAAACACAGAAGCTATAATTTGTTTCATATTATTTTACCACCAATTTTTCGATCGTTCCTGTGGCAGCTATATGATATAGTCGTCCGAGTTTGATAAAATTGAATTCGAAATTCAGAACTAATTAAAAAATGTTATTTCCAAGCGTTGGAGGTTATATGTTAAAAAACACCGAAGCTATAATTTGTTTCATATTATTTTCCTTCCAATTTTTCGATCGTTTCTATGGCAGCTATATGATATAGTCATCCGATTTTGATAAAACTAAATTCGAAATTCAGAACTAATTAAAAAATGTTATTTCCAAGCGTTGGAGGTTATATGTTTAAGAACACCGAAGCTATAATTTGTTTCATATTATTTTTCCACCAATTTTCCGATCGTTCCTATGGCAGCTATATGATATAGTCGTCCGATTTCGAAAAAATTTAATTCAAAATTCAAACTAATTAAAAAATGTTATCTCCAAGCTTAGGAGGTTATATGCTACAAAACACCAAAGATATAATTTTTTTAAATTTTTTTTCCGATTATTCCTATAGGAGCTATAAGATATAGTTGTCCGATCCGGCTGGTTTCGACTTATATACTACCTGCAAAAGATATAAGACTTTTGGGAAAGTTTCAGCCCGATAGCTTTCCAACTTAGAGACTAGTTTGCGTAGAAACGGACGGACAGGCGGACAGACGGACAGACGGACATGACTAGATCGACTCGTCTAGTCATGCTGATCAAGAATATATATACTTTATGGGGTCGGAAACGTTGCAAACTTCTGACTGAAATCAATATACCCTCTGCAAGGATATAAAAATGGATCACGTGCGCGAAAAAGCTGTGCTGCTGCGGGCGATTGGAGTGCACCCTTCAGTTCTGCAGTAGGGACGCTGTGACATGGCTTTTTGTTTTTTTTTTGTGCCTAAAACGCTGTGCCGCTGTTGACGTCAGCAGAGAAGTCGGCGCAGCGTAAAAGACTGCCTACGAAAGCGATCGTGCAACAAAGAGAGGCAGATATTCGGAGATATCCCTCTCTTTCTTGTCTTATAATCTGCCTGCACTCCGCGCTCGCAGAGACAAATTTCGTCCGGACCGTTATTTTTTTTTTGGAGTCTCTCCGTTATGTTCGCCTAGCGACTAATATTTTGGCGGAAAAATTTTAGTCGCGCAGCGACATGTGAATGCCCTAATATTTTAGGAGCATTATTGTATATAAAAAGAAATCATCTAATATTGTTTTATAAAAGTAAATTATTTGATAATAGTAAAATTAAGTAAATTGAATTTATTTATAATGTTATGTTCACTTATTATACACTTTTATTACAATATAATTTTTTAGTTTAGTTATAGAATTTAGTCCGTTAAAATTTATTTCAATATTAAAAACATTTTAGTATTAACATTTTTTAAAAATTCATATTGTATTTTTTACTCAAGAAATAAAAATTATATAGTCGGATATTTTTCGCTTTAGAAAGGGTATAGGTGCAGTGGCACGCGCCAACAGCGAAGAGAAAACAAAAGAAATCAAGAAGAAATGAGAAGAAGACTTGGTGCAAAGGGAAGCATCCATTTTAATTGTGCGCAGCAGAGTAACTTTAATCGCTTAGTTAATATAATAAAGTCAGGTAAGTGCTACATTAAGTTTTAGATGTTGTGCATTGATCTTAGTTTAAAGTACGTAAATTTTGAAGGTATTCAATGGGTTCCGTTAGCCGAAAGTGGATGACTAAATGTTTTGTGCCAAAAAAATCCCGCAAAGGGTTTATACACAGCTATATAAGGTAAATATACAAATTAAAAAGTAAAACGCAATTTTTAATCATATGCCCATACATTTTTTAAGGAGCGTTGGCCAAGCCCTCCAAAGACCCGGACAAATGTTTGAGAAAGGCGATGACGAACGTGAAAAACAAACTAACAAAACAAAAAAACAGAAATACTAACAATAATTGTCCCCTTACTGAAAATCGGAATAATACGATCTAATTAAAATGAATTTAAATGTATTTAAAAATGTATGTATTTTAAATTCTATATTTTCATAAGTGAAAACTCATGGAAAAATTCTGATTTTCACAAGTGATTTCACTTGGGACGTGTCACTTGCCAGTGATTTCATAAGTGAAAACTCATGGAAAAATTCTGATTTTCACAAGTGATTTTACTTGGGACGTGTCACCGGCACGTGACAGGCCATACGAAAAATGAGTATAAGGAACAAGTGAAATCCCGTGAGACTTGCGGACATCCCATACAATTTTTTATGGAACGTCACTTGTTCTTCACTTGTGCAAGAGGACATGTCCCACGTGATTCCCAAGGTGATTCACAAGTGAAACTTTTTTTTTGGAACTGAAGGGCACCGACAAACAACCAAATCGCAGCTGAGTTTACAGCTGATCGGTTTTGACTCCCTGGCATTTATATACTTAAACGAACAATTAACGAAAACAAATTACGAAATTTTTAAGCATGCCATGCGCCTCAAAAAACAAAAGCGCGTAGCGGCCGTCTTTACTCGCCGTGGAGACGTATTTGGTAAGCCTATAGACGGAGAAGAGGCTTCCCTTCAGTTCTGCAGTAGGACCGCGGTGACATGGCTCAAGGCATAAAGCTTTTTTGTTTTTGTTTTGTGCCTAAAACGCTGTGCCGCTGTTGACGTCAGCAGAGCAGTCGGCGCAGCGTAGAAGACTGCCCACGAAAACGATCGTGCAACAAAGAGAGGCAGATATTCGGATATTTCCCTCTCTTTCTTGTCTTATAACTCCGCGCTCGCAGAGACAAATTTCGGCCGGTACGTTATTTTTTATTGCGTCTCTCCGTTATGTTCGGCTAGCGACTAATATTTCGGCGGAAAAATTTTCGTGGAGCAGCGACATGTGAATGCCCTAATATTTTAGGAGCATTATTGTGTATGGAAAATATAAAACTTATATTGTTTTATAAAAGTAAATTATTTGATTATAGTAAAATTAAGTAATTTGGATTTAGTTATAATGTTATGTTTACTTATTATACATTTTTATTACAATATATTTTTTTAGTGTAATTATAGAAAATTAGTCCGTTAAAATTGATTTTAATATTTAAAACATTAGTAGTATTAGTATTAACATTTTTTAAAAATTCGTATTGTATTTCTTACTTAAGAAGTACAAATTATATAGTCGGATATATTTCGCCTTAGAAAGGGTATAAGTGCAGTGGCACGCGCCAACAGCGAAGAGAAAACAAAAGAGGTCTAGTAAAGGGGTGAGAAGACTTGGTGCATTCTGTTTGTGTGATTGAAAGGGAAGCATCCATTTTAATTGTGCGCAGCAGAGTTACTTTAATCGATTAGTTAATATAATAAAGTCAGGTAAGTGCTACATTAAGTTTAAGATGTTGTGCATTGATCTTAGTTTAAAGTACGTAAGTGTTGAAGGTATTCAATGGGTTCCGTTAGCCTTCAGTTCCAAAAAAAAAGTTTCACTTGTGAATCACCTTGGGAATCACCTGGGACATGTCCTCGTGCACAAGTGAAGAACAAGTGACGCTCCATATAGAAAATTGTATGGGATGTCCGCATTTTCACAAGTGAAAATTCAAATGAAAATTTTTCGAAGTCCTACGGGATTTCACTTGTTCCTTATACTCATTTTTCGTATGGCCTGTCACGTGCCGGTGACTCATCCCAAGTGAATCACTTGGGAAAATCAGAATTTTTCCATGAGTTTTCACTTATGAAAATATAGAATTTAAAATACATACATTTAATTTACTTTTAAATTCATTTTAATTAAATAGTGTTATTTAGGTTGTCTGTTAAAGGACAATTATTATAGTAAGCCTAGTTTTATGTTACGTTATTGGCTTTTTACATTGGTCATCGCCTTCCTTAAACCTTTGTCCGGGTCCTCCGAAGCCTTGGCCAACGCTCCTAAAAAATGTATGGGGATATGATTAAAAAATGCGTTTTACTTGTTTATTTGTATATTTACCTTTTAGAGCTGTGTATAAACCCTTTGCGGGATTTTTTTGCCACAAAACATTTCGTCATCCACTTTCGGCTAACAGAACCCATTGAATACCTTCAAAATATACGTACTTTAAACTAAGATCAATGCACAACATCTTAAACTTAACGTAGCACTTACCTGACTTTATTATATTAACTTAAAGAGACGATTAAAGTAACTCTGCTGCGCACAATTAAAATGGGTGCATCCCTTTCAATCACTCAAAAAGAATGCACCAAGTAGTCTTCTCACCCCTTTACTCGATTTCCTTTGTTTTCTCTTCGCTGTTGGCGCGTGCCACTGTACTTATACCCTTTCTAAGGCGAAATATATCCGACTATATAATTTGTACTTCTTCAGTAAAAAATACAATACGAATTTTTAAAAAATGTTAATACTAATACTACTAATGTTTTAAATATTGAAATCAATTTTAACGGACTAATTTTCTATAATTACACTAAAAAAATATATTGTAATAAAAATGTATAATAAGTAAACATAACATTATAAGTAAATCAAAATTACTTAATTTTACTATAATCAAATAATTTACTTTTATAAAACAATATAAGTTGTATATTTTCGATACACAATAATGAGCCTAAAATATTAGGGCATTCACATGTCGCTGCTCCACGAACATTTTTCCGCCGAAATTTAGTCGCTAGCCGAACATAACGGAGAGACGCAAAAAAATAGCGGACCGGCCGAAATTTGTCTCTGCGAGCGCGGAGTGCAGGCAGATTATAAGACAAGAAAGAGAGGGAAATATCCGAATATCTGCCTCTCTTTGTTGCACGTTCGTTTTCGTGGGCAGTCTTCTACGGCTGCGCCGACTGCTCTGCTGACGTTCACAGCGGCACAGCGTTTTAGGCACAAAAAAAGCTTTTTGCGTTGAGCCATGTCACCGCGTCCCTACTGCAGAACTGAAGGGTCCATATAGAAAATTGTATGGGATGTCCGCATTTTCACAAGTGAAAATTCAAATGAAAATTTTTCGAAGTCCTACGGGATTTCACTTGTTCCTTATACTCATTTTTCGTATGGCCTGTCACGTGCCGGTGACACGTCCCAAGTGAAATCACTTGGAAAAATCAGAATTTTTCCATGAGTTTTTACTTGTGAAATCACTTGCAAGTGACACGTCCCAAAATCACTTGTGAAAATCAGAATTTTTCCTATGAGTTTTCAATTATGAAAATATAGAATTTAAAATACATACATATTTAATTTCATTTTAAATTTAAATTTTCAAAAATTGGACAATTATTATTTCTGTTTATTTGTTTCGTAAGCTTATTTTTAACGTTAGTCATCGCCGTTCTTAAACCTTTGTCCGGGTCCTCTGAATCCTTGGCCAACGCTCCTGGAAAAACATATGTTTAAAAAATGCGTTTTATTTGTTTATTTGTATATTTACCTTTTATAGCTGTGTTTAACCCTTTGCAGGATTTTTATTGGCACAAAACATTTCGTCGTCCACTTTCGGCTAACGGAACCCATTGAATACTTTCCAAATATACGTACTTTAAACTAAGATCAATGCACAACATCTTAAACTTAACGTAGCACTTACCTGACTTTATAATATTAACTTAAAGAAACGACTAAAGTAAATCTGCTGCGCACAATTAAAATGGATGCTTCCCTTTCAATCACTCAAACAGAATGCACCAAGTCCTCTCACCCCTTTACTTGATTTCTTTCTTTCTTCGCTAGCCGAACATAACGCAGACGCAAAAAAAAAATAACGGACCGGCCGAAATTTGTCTTTGCGAGCGCGGAGTGCAGGCAGATTATAAGATAAGAAAGAGAGGGAAATATCCGAATATCTGCCTCTCTTTGTTGCACGATCGTTTTCGTGGGCAGTCTTCTACGCTGCGCCGACTGCTCTGCTGACGTCAACAGCGGCACAGCGTTTTAGGCACAAAAAAAAACAAAAAAAGCTTTTTGCCTTGAGCCATGTCACCGCGTCCCTACTGCAGAACTGAAGGGAGGGGTTACTACGTGCAAAGCTCCAATAAGCATTCTGATCTCAGTAGTAATGTGGGCGAAATCAACTCAAGCAGAGATGCCGCTTTAGAGAATAATTCATTTCGTAATTAAAATATTTTGTATCTCTATATTAGGATTTTAAATTAGTTTAATATCTTTATCTCTTGTTATTCAAATGTTTAGGATCAGTCGCATTGTTAATTTAGTAGTCTGCCTCATTTTTTGTCAGTGCTTGTTTTTTTTATTTTGAAATTTAAAACTATTCAATGGAAGAAAACCTGAATAATTCAACAGCAAATAGTCGTGCCCTTCTGTGCATCCTGGCAAAGCAGAGACCTGATCTCAAGATTTTTCATATAAATGCCCAAAGCCTGCCAAAGAAAATTGAAGAGTTTAGGTACATGTTTGTAAATTCGGAAATTGATGTTATATGCGTGTCTGAAACATGGTTTGTCCAGAGTCTATGTGATGTGCTAATATCGTGTGATGGATATAATGTGTACCGTTTTGATCGTGTTAGTCATGGGGGAGGAGTTGCTATATATGTAAACAAAAAATTAAAATCCAAAATTATTAGTTAAAATTATAAGCCAACACACAATAAACAGTGCAATAGAATATATTTTTCTTGAAATACAAAACCCGATTATGGAGAAAAATCTGTTAATTGGCTGCATTTATCGTCCGCATTGCAACACAAATTATGATGATTTAATCAATATTCTGACAGACATTACAGTAAACTTCACTGATGTAATCCTTGCAGGCGATCTTAATAGTGATATTCTGAGGGAATCTCACCTTACCAGCAACATGGAATCGCTAGGTCTGAAACCAGTGAATCTTTCATTTCCAACCCACTTAAGCAGAACACGTAACACATAATTAGATTTGTATCTTGTGAGTGATGTTAATAAAATATGTTTGTATGATCAGCTAATCGTTCTGTCCTTTTCAAAACATGACCTTGTATACCTGACCTATAACTTTGACCTAAACTACACGGACCATACAATATTTTATCGTGATTTTATTAATATTAATTACATACTGTTGAACGAAGCATTTGACCTGTGTGTATGGAACAATAATTACAGTCTTCCAACAGTCGATCGTCAACTTAAACTTCTACAACATAATATTAGCTACTTATACGATAGTTTTGTTCCAGTTAAAAGTTAAACAATTCGACCGTCCGAAAAACCATGGTTTACCAATAATATAAAATTGGCAATTATAAAACGTAATGAAGCATACCAGAAGTGGAAAAGATACAAAACACCGCAACACCACAGCATGTTTGTATCTCTGAGAAAAACGGTTATCAAACTAATCGACTCTGCAAAATCAAACTTTTTTAGCCAAAAATTTAAAAACTCAACCTCTTCGAGTCAAACATGGAAACAGATTAAAGCTCTAGGGATAGGTAAACAAAAGACATCACAGGAACTAGATGTTGACATAGATGAACTCAACCTTAAATTAGCAGAATGTCAGGTTCCTGAGGTCACAACCAACACGTACCTGAATTCAGTACCTGAAAACATCTGTGATACTAGGTTTAGATTTATGTGTGTTGACCAATGTGATGTTTTAGATAATATTCTTAAAATTAAGTCTAACGCAATTGGACCTGACGATATTCATCCTAAATTTATAAAAATCCTACTTCCTAAACTTATCCCTTACCTTACGCACACATTTAACACGGCTCTTACCACGTCTACGTTCCCTGATTGCTGGAAAACCGCCAAAATTATCCCAATACCAAAATAAAACAAAGAATACCGGCCGATATCTATTCTTCCGTACCTCTCGAAGGTGTTTGAAAATATTGTCGCATCACAAATAAATAATTTTATATCTGTCAATAGCCTCTTAAATGACCATCAATCTGGATTTAGAAAAAATCGTAGCTGTACTTCAGCCATCTTAAAAATAACCGAAGATATTTGTCAACAGACGGACAACTCGTATGTCACCTTCTTACTATTGCTGGACTACAGCAAAGCGTTCGACACAGTAAATCATGATATCCTGTGCTCAAAACTCAAAAGTTTGTATTTCTTCTCCAATACTGCCGGCAAACTTTTGTGTTCGTATCTTAAAAATCGTCGTCAATATGTTGTATCGTCAAATATTTGTTCTTCGTTTGTCTATCTGAAGCGTGGTGTACCCCAGGGTTCGGTTCTTGGACCACTCTTATTCACACTATATATAAACGATCTTCCTTCTGTGCTGTCGAAATGTAATGTCCATTTATATGCTGATGATGTTCAGATGTATGTTAGTCGTCCCTTAAACAGAATTAGTGAGTGTTTAGATATTTGTAGAATGGAGCTTGGAAGAGTAAATGAATGGGCAAAAAACAACGGTCTTGCCATCAATCCATTGAAATCAAAGTGCTTAATCATTTTTAAGAAGAAATTATGCAATATTGAACTATTCCCCTTGAATATTAACAAAACACCAATTGAGTACGTGGAAACCGTCAATAATTTGGGTATCACATTTAATAGAACTTTGAACTGGAATGACTACGTAAACAAAGCTGTTGGCAAAACATACGGACTAATAAGATCCTTGTCACTAGTTAAATGTTCCTTATCTGTTAGTGTGCGTCTTCTAATTGCCAAGTCTTGTATAATACCCACACTCTTTTATGGTCTAGAGATCTATGCAAATTGTGATATAGCAAGTCAACATAAGCTGAAAATAGCATACAATAGTATTGCGCGTTTTATATTTAATTTGCATAGATCTGACCATGTAACTCAATTTGCTTACAAGATATTTGATATAAGCTTGGCAGATTATATGAAAAGTAGAACAATAATCTTTTTACACAAAGTTATATACACCAGGGAGCCATCGTACTTATTTGAAAAATTACAATTCTCCAGATCTACAAGAACAAAGAATATTAGCTGCATCCGACACAGGTTTCTGCTTTCAAATAGACAATTTTTTATAAATGCGACTAGGACGTTGAACGAGCTTCCCAACTACATAAAAGAAACTAGGAGCGCAACACTATTTAAGACAAAACTTCTCTCACACCTAAAAAATGGCAGTTCTAGTCTACTATAAGGTATATTATCCTATTTTAACATTGCGACTTATCCCCAAAACCTTTTCCTTAGTTTTTTTAATTTCGATTTAACTTCATATCTATTTATCTAAATGTTCAACAATAAATGTAACAATGTAAGTCATTAGATTTAAGAACCAATTTTGTCCAAATTTAAATATGTTTACCAGTTGTGACTAGCGCTGTAATTTATAAGTTTTAGAACTTGTAGCGTTAGGAAGCCTAAAACAATAAATAATAATAATAATAATAATATGATCTAAGCATCTGTGATTCAGGACCTTACCTTAGTTTGAAGACAACCATAAGACCATAACCATTCATAGTGTGCTCTAATAAACGCTAATGGCGTTGCATGATATTAAATAAAATACCGAAGATGACGGCTATACCTCTGGGTACTCCACCAAAAAAAAGTTACATCAAACATTAAACTCGAATTGTCTTGCCATTGATGCACGAATACAACTTTTTTTGATAAACGAAACTATAGTTTGTTCAATTACGTATTTCTTTAGAAATCACTATTATTTTAGATCAAAACAAGAAAGAACGCTATAGTCGAGTACCTCGACTATCAGATACCCGTTAAAGGGACCAAAGGGAAATGGAGATATGCAAGCAGCAAAGCGAGATTGAAATGCGCCACCTACCCGCGATCTCAATATATGATTATGTGGGCGGTAGACAGATTTAAGCGTTATGGGCGTTAGAGTGGGCGTGGCAAACTTTTTTTTGGTCAATCAATAGGTATTGACGATACTAATACCATTTTTTTCTAGCATGAAAATTGTGGGCGCCACAGGTTTAGGCGGTTTGTGGGCGTTAGAGTGGGCGTGGGAAACTTTTTTTGAATCAATCGATAGGTATTGATGAGAACAATACATTTCAGATAAAATTTTTTTTCTAGCATCAAAACTGTATGAGCTGCAGCTTTGGGCGGTTTGTGGGCGTTAGAGTTTGCGTGGCACCCTGCTGGAACAAACTTGCGCTGCGCAAGAAGCTCAGGAATTTTCATACCAAATCCCAACTCTCTAGCTTTTGTAGTTTCTAAGATCTCAGCGTTCATCCGGACGGACAGACAGACGGAAATGGCTAAATCGACTCGGCTAGTGATCCTGATCAAGAATATATATACTTTATGGGGTCGGAAACGCTTCCTTCTGCCTGTTACATACTTTCCGACGAATCTAGTATACCCTTTTACTCTACGAGTAACGGGTATAAAAATCGATGAAATACGCCTTCAAGGAAACCTTTGTTTTCCGGTAAGGTATATCTCCCTGATTAAGAAAAGGGCACTTAAAATTTGTTTTATGGTAACAATTTTTTTTAAAGTGTATAAAACGTTTTTCGCCCTTTTTTATTTTCTAACTCGAGTTCTGATAAACCGAATTCGGTCATCAAAGACTCATTTTACAGGTAATAGAATGCCCTTTTACTTTTTTATACATATCATTGAGATCCGTTCATTAGTTTAGAAGCTACAAATCGTCAAAGTTGAAAAAGTTGGAAAAAATGCAAAAACGCTGGCATAAATGGCTTCTTTAAAAATACCATAGGGAGATGTACCTTTAATTATAACTGCAAGGGTATACAAACTTCGGCTTGCCGAAGTTAACTTCCTTTCTTGTTTATGCTGAGTCCTTGTAACACAATTTTGATTTTTAAGGACTAATATTGCTAAAAGTTTTTCATTTTCAACAATCCTGTAAGTGAATACCAAATTAATCAAAATACATCGGTCAACCGAACTTTAATCTGTGCAGTAAAATGTTTACCTTAAATTTTTAATTTTTTTACAGCGCATCGGTTAAGCACTTTCATTGAATAGCGAAAAAATAACATGTGTTCCCTTGATAAAAGCAGATTATACATTATTACTGCATTTACAACCTGTTTGGCAAGCAAAAAATTAAATGTAGCCTATGCTATATATTATTATTTATTACATTTTATTATTATTATTATATTATTATATTATATTATATATATATTTTTAATATATACACTTGCTCGATATTGCCATGTTCGTCTGCCATTTCTACTTAAACCATTCTATCAGATTTAAAGTTATCTGCATGAAACTTTTTCAAGTCACTACTACTAGGAAGTATCTACTAGGTAGTATTTATGTCTGAATAGGAAAGTATCGTTGTTTTTCATCCTTTTTTCTTCTTGATTGGGATGAATATTCCTTTATAAGTTTCAAATTACGGTTTAAGTCTTTTGAAAAAGGGAAGGACTATATGAAACTGCTGTCAAAGGAACGGAAAAAAGAGAGAATGCTATAGTCGATGCCATCGACTGTTACTCAGATAAGGGGAGTGCGAGGGAGATGGAGAAATGCAATCAGATACTATTCCCAAGATTGGACGTTGATAATCAAAACAAAATCTTCTTTAAAATTTTCAAAAATAATAAGAGTTGTGGGTGCTAAACGAGTTTTGCATTATGGGAGTTTGTGGGCGTTAGAGTGGGCGTAGAACACTGCTAAAACAATTTTGCGCTGCGCAAGAATCTCAAGAATCTATGTACATGCCATATCCCAACTTTCTAGCTTTTATGGATTCCGAGTTCTCGTCGTTCATACGGACTGACAAGAGACGAACAGTCTAGATCGACTGCAATAGTGATCCTGATCATGAATATATACAATTTATAGGGTCGGAAACGCCTTCTTCTAGCTGTTACATACTTTCCGACAAATCTAGTATACCCTTTTACTCTACGAGTAACGGGTATAATAATTAATGTTTAAAAAATAAACCTAGCTGCAATAGGAATGATACAAAATTATAACGAAAATATAGTTTCTTCGCATTGCCGAAACTCTCTTCATTTCTTGTTTTCGGGTCTACTTTTTTTAATAAACTTATTAAATAAGAACATATGTCGATTTATACTATAAGCATGGGTTTCAGTTCTTTTCACTAAAGTTTTCATTATTAAGTACCAATTCAACCTTGTGACTATGGCTGCAAGCTTTGAGCGCGTATGTACATCTGTATATATGTAAACTTTCAAAAAACTTACGTGTCTTATTCGGTTTAAGCTCTCGTCGGCAGTAGTCAACAAGCTTTATTCGTGTTCAGAGCAACTAAAGGAAACCAGCCACATTTATATACATAGTAATTCTTAAAGTTCAATATTGTTACATTTTGCAGCTAATTAAAATTCACCACTATATAAATAACAAATTTTTTATAATAACGAGTGAATAATGGCCAAAAGACATGTACAAATGTAGCCAGTATTGTGACCAAAAGTAAATACTTATATATATGTACATATGTACATATGTAAATCAACGGGTGCATTCGTTTTTATGTAGTTCCGGTAGAACCACTTCCATAAAACACATTTTTGTGCCCTGGCTGAGGGCATTATAGTTCTATATATGTTATATATGTTAAGCATAGCTCCCAAAGGAACAATCGGTTAACATATGAACGAAATTATGCTGTTTTGACATTTTGTGAAGCTTGAAAGCTATTGACATTTTTATGATAACCCTTAGTCAGGGTACAAAAGCTTGTCAATATGCACTTTGTAAGTTTTACAAGTTTAAGTTCGTAAAATCAGAAGGAATTTTTATACCCTTGCAGAGGGTATATTGATTTCAGTCAGAAGTTTGCAACGCAGTTAAGGAGACATTTCCGACCACATAAAGTATATATATTCTTGATCAGCATGACTAGACGAGTCGATCTAGCCATGTCCGTCTGTCCGTCTGTCCGTCCGTTTCTACGCAAACTAGTCTCGCAGTTTCAGAGCTATCAGGCTGAAACTTTCCCAAAAGTCGTATATCTTTTGCAGGTAGTATATAAGTCGGAACCAGCCGGATCGGACAACTATATCTTATAGCTCCCATAGGAATAATGGGAAAAACGAATTTTAAAAATTATATCTTTGGTGTTTTTTAGCATATAACCTCCTAAGCTTGGAAATAACATTTTTTAATTAGTTTGAATTTTGAATTAAATTTTATCGAAATCGGCCGACTATATCATATAGCTGCCATAGGAACGTTCGGAAAATTGGTGGAAAAATAATATGAAACAAATTATAGCTTCGGTGTTTTTCAACATATAACCTCCAACGCTTGGAAATAACATTTTTAAGTTAGTTCTGAATTTCGAATTTAATTTTATCAAAATCGGACGACTATATCATATAGCTGCCATAGGAACGATCGGAAAATTGGGGGAAAAATAATATGAAACAAATTATAGCTTCGGTGTTTTTCAATATATAACCTCCTACGCTTGGAAATAACATTTTTTAATTAGTTCTGAATTTCGAATTTAATTTTATAAAAATCTGACGACTATATCATATAGCTGCCATAGGAACGATTGGAAAATTGGTGGGAAAATAATATAAAACAAATTATAGCTTCGGTGTTTTTTGACATATTATCTAATATATTGCGAATATCATTTTTTGTGTTTTTAAATTTAATAATTATAGCTGCAAGGGTATATAAGCTTCGGCTTGCCGAAGCTAACTTCCTTTCTTGTTCAAGTTAAAGTCGAAAACAAATTGACACGCACATTTTAATTGAACATTTGTGGAGAAATATGTTTGTAATGAAACTAGCTTTGTCAAGCCGCAGTTTCAGTACACTTTCAAATTTGTAGAGTAACTTCTAGTTTATGAATGTGGAAGTTTAGAGTATAGTGTCGAACGTTTCTTTTTTTATAACCTTGCAGAGCGTATTATGATTTTAGTCAGAAGTTTGCAACGCAGTGAAGGAGACGTTATCGACCCCATACAAATTATATATTCTTGATCAGCATCACTAGACGAGGCGATCTAGCCATGTCCGTCTCTCCGTCCGTTTCTACGCAAACTTGTTTCTCAGTTTTAAAGCTATCGGGCTGAAACTTTCCTAAAAGTCTTCTTTCTTTTGCAGGTAGTATATAAGCCGGAACCAGCCGGATCGGACAACTATATCTTATAGCTCCCATGGGAATAATCGGAAAAAAAAATTAAAAACAAGAAAGGAAGTTAACTTCGGCAAGCCAAAGTTTGTATACCCTTGCAGTTATAGGTTTTAAATTTAATTCGAGCTCTGAAAAATACAAAAAATGATATTCCCAATAGTATAAGATAATATGTCAAAAACTCCGAAGCTATTATTTGTTTCATATTATTTCCCACCAATTTTCCGATCGTTCCTATGGCAGCTATATGATATAGTCGTCCGATTTTGATCAAGTTAAATTCGAAATTCAGAACTAATTAAAAAATGTTATTTCCAAGCGTCGGAGGTTATATGTTAAAAAAAAACGAAGCTATAATTTGTTTCATATTATTTTCCCACCAATTTTCCGATCGTTCCTATGGCAGTCATATGATATAGTCGTCCCATTTTGATAAAATTAAATTGGAAATTCAGAACTAATTAAAAAATGATATTTCCAAGCGTAGGAGGTTATATGTTAAAAAACACCAAAGAAATAATTTATAAAAAAGATTTTTCCGATTATTCCTATGGGATCAAGAATATATATTTTTTATGGGGTCGGAAACGTCTCCTTCACTGCGTTGCAAACTTCTGACTGAAATCATAATACCCTCTGCAAGGGTGTAATAACAAAACAAATGGTAATAAAAGGACAGTCGGATATTAGGTTCTAAAAATGTTCAAGCGCATGGCCAAATGGCGTGATTAATAGATACTTATTTCAAAGAGATTTCAAAACGTTTATACCCGTTACTCGTAGAGCAAAAGGGTATTCGTCGTAAAGTATGTAACAGGTAGAAGGAAGCGTATGCGACGCCATAAAGTATATATTCTTGATCAGGATCACTAGCGGAGTCGATCTAGCCAGGTGGAATATAGGAACATGTAACAAAAATAGATAAGGATTGCGAGGAAACTTTCACACTAACAAATTCAATTTCGTTAGGGTGAATTCTCTCGGATGTTAGGCTAGTGGTAACGGCAATCAGCACACCGCCTCCCCTACGTGAGGAGCGATCGGTCCTATAGGCATTAAAGTTATTTGACAGAACTTCAGAGTCAGATATCTCTGGTTTCAGCCAAGTTTCCGTAAAAGCCAAAATATCTGCAGTAAATGCAGAGGAGTCAGCATAAAGCTAGGGTAGTTTCATATTTAGTCCCCTAACATTTTGATAAGCCAAAAATAAACTTTTTAGTTTTTTGGCGCAGTGGAAGGTCTGTTAATTGTTCTCGGTTTCTTGGGAATAAATTATTTTATTACTAAATCATCATTAAGCCAAAAGCTTTCAGAAAGTAGTACCTTTAACACATCAGGCGAAGAAAATATTTTAAATGAGGATACTACGAGCGTATGAAAATCGAAATTGTTCAACTGAAATATTCCGAAATGGGAATTTTTCACGTATAAATTCCAATACATCCTCAAATGTGGTATCTGGGGTGAATCGAAAAACAAATAATTGCTTCCTATGTGGAACAACTGACAGTTTCTTACGTCCCCCATCAGCAGATTGAACCACACTAAGCTGAGAGCCAGAAACGGTACCTTCTATACCTATAGGTACGGTCGGCACCGTAGCCGGCACTGAAGATTTTTTTACCACCAGACTTCGAGAAACAGTGACTCCACCTGAATCAGCTGTATGTACTGCTGCAGCTACAAAGTTCGGATTTGGGGAGGATACCGTGACCGTATTAACTGCCGCTAAGCTGGCTTTTTTGCGTTTAGGCGACTCAGTCAGTAATTTTTATATCTTTGCAGAGGGTATATTGATTTCAGTCAGAAGTTTGCAACGCAGTGAAGGAGACGTTTCCGACCTCATAAAGAATATACATTCATGATCAGCATGACTAGACGAGTCGATCTAGCCATGTCCGTCTGTCCGTCCGTTTCTACGCCAACTAGTCTCTCAGTTTTAAAGCTATCGGGCTGAAACTTTCCCAAAAGTCTTATATCTTTTGCAGGTAGTATATAAGTCGGAACCAGATGGATCGGACCACTATATCTTATAGTTCCCATAGGAATTATCGGAAAAAAAAAATTTCTTAAATTATATCTTTGGTGTTTTTTAGCTTATAACCTCCTAAGCTTGGAAATAACATTTTTTAATAAGTTTTGAATTTCGACTTAAATTTTATCGAAATCGGACGACTATATCATATAGCTGCCATAGGAACGATCGTACAATCGGTGGGAAGATAATATGAAACAAATTATAGCTTCGGCGTTTTTTAACATATAACCTCCTTCGCTTGGAAATAACATTTTTTAATTAATTCTGAATTTCGAATTAAATTTCATCAAAATCCCACGACTATATCATATAGCTGCCATAGGAACGATCGGAAAATTGGGGGAAAAATAATATGAAACAAATTATAGCTTCGGTGTTTTTCAACATATAACCTCCTACGCTTGGAAATAACATTTTTTAATTAATTCTGATTTTTGAATTTAGTTTTATCAAAATCGGACGACTATATCATATAGCTGCCACAGGAACGATCGGAAAATTGGTGGGAAAATAATATGAAACAAATTATAGCTTCTGTGTTTTTTGACATATTATCTTATACTATTGGGAATATAATTTTTTGTGTTTTAAAATTTAATAATTATAGCTGCAAGGGTATACAAACTTCGGCTTGCCTAAGTTAACTTCCTTTCTTGTTTATTATTACATTGGGCACAAACGGAATTGAACCCCTCATTTAGCTTTTTAAAAGCACCTGAGGGATTCAAAAGGCTGTCTCGAGTCTGCTTCATAAAGCCGCTCATCTCAACTACCATTTCCTTGCAGGATCCACATGACCACTTGAGACCAGAATTCAGATCAATGAAGTCTTTGACTCTGCCAGTAAATCCTGCGCATTTAACGTGCATCATCGATTCGCAGAGCCAGCAGAAAATAAAAGGGTCTTTAGTTGAAGACGAAAGAGTACAATTTTTCTTAGAGCCAAGACAAGAGCCATTTAAAGGAGATGGAATAAAATAAAATAAAATATGAAAAATACCTCAAGTAAATTTGGCACTGGGATCAAATTCCAAAACCACAAAGGCACAAAACACGAAGAAAAATAAGAGCGCGAGATCGCGTATTAATTTATTTGTAAGAGAGCTCGAGAAAATAAATCTTCTATCGACTGCGCGTTGCTTGTGGGACACTGACAACTTTACGCACGAACAGTTACAATGTAAAGCAAGCAAGAGAGAGAGAATAAAAGAATAGCACACAAAAAGTCTACCAGAAATTCGGCAGGTTCAGAGAGAGTTTAAATTACAGTTGTAATATAGAGCGGGAGAGTGGGAATAAAAGAGTTTTAGCAAGATTAGTGAGTGTAAAATTACACTAACAAAGCAAAGAGATTAAACAATACTAATAGAAATGTTAAAATAACTATAACCACATACCCGTTTATTGGGAGATCTAGTCAAAAACACTAACACAACTGTTAGGCTAAGCTTTGTAAATAAACAAACACAAGACACTCACAAAAAATCACTGAATAAGACAAAAACTTAGAGCACAAAAGTAAACACATCTGTTCACAAGCGACGCTAAATCGATTTATGATAGCTATTTTCACAAAGCTTACTAAGATGAAATTATATAAACAAAAAGGATATGCAATAATTAAGCAAGCCCTATGATTTCTCTCAACAGCTCGAAGTTGTGATTAACAGCACTCTGTCATTATGTCCAAGAAAAACAAGAAATAACGCTATAGTCGAGTGTCTCGACTATCAGATACCCGTTACTCAGCTTTTAAAGTGAAAATTAATAAATGTTAAGTTTAGATTTTTAAAATTAGAATTCGCTTTGAAGATTCGCTAAAAATCGCATCAGACACACGGGTTTCGCCATAAGAGAGTTACTCGGGAAAACTGAAGAATTTACAGCGCTGCTACGTGCACACATTTTCGGTCTTTTCACTGCCTTTTAGTGCATTTTAACACTGGGTAAACGATCTTCCGTCTATTTCTTTTGCGCTTATGTGAATGAACTGTGATTTTTTTGCTTGGCGTTTCGGGATTTTTTGAGGACATGTATTTCAACGTTATTAGGAAATTTATGTTAGTGCAGTCCCAAAAAGCCTTTCAACTGCTCGGAACCCAGCAACAGATCTCATCTTAAAACGAAATATTGCTATGCTCTTTTTTAAGGAAATCACCAACCTCCAGCTTAAGCCCTTCTTAGCAAAACCTGGCACCTGTTGCACCAAAACTTACAATATTATTCTAAAACAAGTAAGGAAGTTAACTTCGGCAAGCCGAAGTTTGTATACCCTTGCAGCTATAATTATTAAATTTTAAAATACAAAATACAAAAAATTTTCCCAATAGTATAAGATAATATGTCAAAAAACAAAGAAGCTATAAATTGTTTCATATTATTTTCCCACCAATTTTCCGAACGTTCCTGTGGCAGCTATATGATATAGTCGTCCGATTTTGATAAAACTAAATTCGAAATTCAGAACTAATTAAAAAATGTTATTTCCAAGCGAAGGAGGTTATATGTTAAAAAACACCGAAGCTATAATTTGTTTCATATTATTCTCCCACCGATTTTACGATCGTTCCTATGGCAGCTATATGATATAGTCGTCCGATTTCGATAAAATTTAATTCGAAATTCAAAACTAATTAAAAAATCTTATTTCCAAGCTAAGGAGGTTATAAGCTAAAAAACACCAAGGATATAATTTAAAAATAAAAGTTTTCCGATTATTCCTATGGGAGCTATAAGATATAGTTGTCCGATCCGGCTGGTTCCGACTTATATACTACCTGCAAAAGATATAAGACTTTTGGAAAAGTTTCAGCCCGATAGCTTTAAAACTGAGAGACTAGTTTGCGTAGAAACGGACGGACTGACGGACAGACGGACATGGCTAGATCGACTCGTCTAGTCATGCTGATCAAGAATATATATTCTTAATGGGGTCGGAGACGTCTCCTTCACTGCGTTGCAAACTTCTGACTGAAATCAATATACCTTCTGCCAGGGTATAAAAAATGGCATTTGAACCCACCCGCCAAAACGGTTGCTTAAAAATTCATATAGTCAAAGAAGAGTATGCGAGGAAGGTGTTATAAATACTTACCAGAGTCCAAACGGACCCTCGTGGCGTCACTGCTTGCCTAAATGTAAATCTCATTCTTAATCAATATGCCAATTGCAATGAAATAACCGTTTGGCGCTGAAAACATTCCACATGCTAGCGATAAAATTTGTTTTTAGCTTTGCATTTTTTCGGAGCAACTGAAATTGCACGTCCTTTCCCTCCGGAATCGGTTTACTTATGCCGATCAGCTTTTCGCCTCAACGATTCTTTATGTGAACAGGAATCCGCTTAAAGTTGCAACAGCAATTTAAGCGGCTGTGTGCGAAGGTATTATAATAACTAATTTCAATTGCAGCTTGCCGCTTTTTATAAACAGAAAACAAGGTTTGGTTCCAGTTCAAATTTTACTTTTCTCCTATCATTTTAAAAACATAATGTTATTCTTAAAACGGCAAAACTAATTCTGAATTACAAACAAATTTATTTGGTTGCAAAGTGCATTCAAAATGTTTAAGTTAAGAAGATACATTAGGTAGCAAGATATATTCATAATAATAAAAATTAAATTGTTTTATTAACGACGATTTTCTAACAATAAAAAATAAACCATGGGGAACTGGGCAAGGAAACAAAGAGATAATGACATGAGTACACAAAAAAACGTTAACTCAATTAGTGGCAAAAGTACAGCTTGCAATTGTGTACCTTATTATATGTGAGATAATATCAGTGTTTCGAAAATACTATGACGTAGCAGCAATAGTAACTACAAAAATATTTTGCTATTTGTACGGGAGAAATTTTTTTAAGCCTGGAGCAAAGCCTATTTAGAATACTAGTTATTTTTTGGAGCAAAGCATTCTATATTATAGTAAAAACAAGATAGAACGCTATAGTCGTGTGCTTCGACTATCAGATACCCGTTACTCAACTAAAGGGAGCAAAAGGGAGATGGAGATATGCAAGCAGAAAGAGAGATGCACCACCTATCACCGATCTAAATAAATAGTTATGTGAGCGGCAGACAGATTTAAGCGTTATGAGCGTTAGAGTGGGCGTGGCAAACTTTTTTTGAATCAATCGATAGGTATTGACGAGACCAATACATTTCAGCAAAAATTTTGTATCTACCATGCAAATTGTGGTCGCCACAGGTTTGGGCGGTCTGTGGGCGTTAGAGTGGGTGTGGCATATTCGCGTAACAATCTTTCGCTGCGTACAAGGCTACGAAATCTAAATCTGAAGTCCCTATTCTCTATCTTTGATTGTTTCCGAGATATCCGCGCTCATATTTACGATTTTTTTAAGTTTGTGGGCGTCTTGTGCGCGTTATACAAGTTGAGTTCCAAAGTAAACAGGACTTTTAAAAAAAGACAGAACAAATAGTTTTTTCGGCAAAATCAATTTATTTTATTCAAAATAGTCTCCTTCTGCTTAAATACAGCGTTTTGCACGGTCCAAAAGCATGTCGAACGAGTGTTTTAGCTCGTTGCCCGGTATGGCCGCCAGTATGCCGGTGCAAGCCTTTTGAATGGCCTCTACGTCTGCATAACGCTTTCCTTTCATCGGCAAATGCATTTTTCCGAAAAGGTAGAAGTCGCACGGTGCCATATCAGGTGAATACGGGGAGTGGTTGATGGTTAAAATGTGATTTTTGGTCAAATAGTCGGACATAAGCGTCGATCGATGAGACGGCGCATTGTCGTGCAACAAACGCCAACTCCCATCTTCGCGGGCCGAACACGTCGAATACGGCGCACCAAACAATTCAAAACTCCAAGGTAGAATACCGCATTAACGTTTTGGCCGGTTGGAACAAATTCTTTGTGGACAATACCCTTGGAATCATAAAAACAAATCAGCATTGTCTTCACTTTTGACTTCTCCAGGCGCGATTTTTTGGGTTTCGGCTCGTCCGTCATTTATGTCCTCACGACCACTTTGAAAACATTGAATCCACTCGTGCACTCTGCTACGGGATAGGCAATCATCGCCATAAACTTGTTTCATCAATTGAAACTTTTCGCTAAAAGTTTTACCAATTTTAAAATAAAATTTAATGTTGGCTTTTTGTTCGAAGCTCATTTTCGCACCGATGACAAAAACATACTGACACTTAAAACGCAATAACCTCACTTCCAATAGATGAAATGTCATGAAATTTTTACTGGAAGTCGATAAACGATAGCAGATTCTAACGCACCAGTTGACTTATAGATGGCGCCACTAGAGGGCGCTAGATTCAAAAAGTCCTGTTTACCTTGGAACTCACCTTGTAGTGGGCGTGGTTAACTTTTTTTTGAATTAATCGATGGCTTTTGATGAGGCCAATATATTTTAGTTACATTTTTTATTCTAGCATTAAGACTGTAGGAGCCACAGTTTTGGGCGGTTTGTGGGCGTTAGAGTGGGCGTGGCACGCTACTGCGCAAGAAGCTCAGAAATCTTCATGCTAAATTCCAATAGCCTAGCTCTTATAGTTTCCGAGATCTCAGCGTTCATCCGGACGGACAGACAGACGACAGACGGACATGGCTAGATCAATCGGCTAGTGATCCTGATCAAGAATATATATACTTTATGGGGTCGGAAACGCTACCTTCTGCCTGTTATATACTTTCCGATGAATCTAGTTTACCCTTTTACTCTACGAGTAACGGGTATGCATCTGCCTTACTTTCATAATTGGCTATGACGTCATTGTCGATGTTCTTTCTGAATACGGGAGTACAATCATTACTTATTAACTAATGGTACGATTTTAACGCCCACAAACTGGTCAAAGCTGTGGTGCCCACATATCCAATAAATTGTATTTAATTACGCCTGTCAATACTTACCTACACACCTGCACAATTTTTAAAATCGGACCATTAGTTTATAAGTAATAACCATACACCCGTATGTAGCAAGAACATCGCCATTGACGGCCACATCCAGTATATAAAAGTGAAGAGTGTAAGATGTAGAGAATATAAATGTGTAAGCATCGACATTCCTTCGCTATACTATACTATATATAGTTGTCCGATCCGGCTGGCTCCGACTTAAATACTACCTGCAAAAGAAATAAGACTTTTAGCGAAGTTTCAGCCCGATAGCTTAAAAACTGAGAGACTAGTTTGCGTAGAAACGGACGGACAGACGGACATGGCTAGATCGACTCGTCTAGTCATGCTGATCAAGAATATATATATATATATATGGGGTCGGAAACGTCTCCTTCACTGCGTTGCAAACTTCTGACTGAAATCATTATACCCTCTGCAAGGGTATAAAAAGGAGCGTAAAACAGTTCGCTCCCTTTTCGCGATATATGATATATTTCTGCTCGATTAGTGAAATATCGATAAGAATTAACAGAATAGATTTTTAAAAACCATGAAGACCCTAAGACCAAAAAGAATTTTAAATTCTGCGGCTATATGTATATGTATAGCAGTCGCCTTAGCACACTCTCCTGGTCCTGGTCCACAGTGACTTACTTATTGTATAGGTACTCAAAATATTACATTTATTTTACTGCTAGTATCAAGTAAACCAAATCCATATGCCACAAAAAAAAAGTAATGAATTGTTGTTTCTTGCAGACTAAGATGATTGGCTACAAAAGTATTATGACCGCATTATTTGCGATCATAACAGTAGCTCCTTCAGTACCTGCTCCTCAACAAAACTTAAACGCTCAGAAAAACATTGAAGAAATATTTAACACTAAAATTAACAGTCTTGCGTCACAAATCAGCGGAATTGGATTAGTCGTTACACCTTTAGATGACATAGGTACACAAAAAAACTTTAACTCAATTAGTGGCAAAAGTACAGCTTGCAATTGTGTACCTTATTATATGTGCGACCCGTCAACGAATAGTGTGACTGAGGATGGGTCATTTGATGGATTTGGTGTGATTGATATTCGTTTTAACGCCGATGATCCGGTATGTCCTGCATCTGTAGACGTGTGTTGTGCGGATAATAAGACGCGTAATGTAACCCTAAATCCCACACCTTTAAATCAAAGACAAAACCAAACACGAGGCTGCGGTGTTCGCAACACAGGTGGTTTAGATTTTGTTCTTTCTGGAGTGACGCAAAATGAAGCTGGGTTTGGCGAGTTTCCATGGACAGTAGCTTTATTACACTTCGGAAACCAAAGCTATTTCTGTGCTGGATCACTAATACATCAAAAAGTGGTTTTGACTGCGGTACACTGTGTTGAAGCGCATGGACCAGGAACATTTATTGTCCGTGCAGGAGAGTGGGATACACAAACAACGAAAGAGCGTCTACCCTATCAAGAAAGAACAGTGCAAACGGTTATTAAGCATCCACAATACAAGAGCAGAAACATAGCTAATGATTTTGCTCTTATAGTTTTAAGTGAGAGCTTTGTTTTGGATGATCACATTAATGTCATATGTTTACCAAAACAAGAAGCTATTCCAGAACCCTCTACCACATGTTTTTCCACAGGCTGGGGAAAGGATGTTTTCGGTTCTTTTGGAAAGTATAGTGTCATAATGAAACGTGTGCCCTTGCCTATTGTCGCATTTAATGCTTGTCAATCGCGGCTCAGAAGTACTCGACTTGGACCCAAATTTACCTTGGATAGGTCATTTATATGCGCAGGTGGGCAGCGGGGAATTGATACATGCCAAGGTGACGGTGGAGCTCCATTAGCGTGTCCAATCGGGATTACATCAGAAAACCGATATCAGCAGAGTGGTACAGTTGCATGGGGAATTGGTTGCAATGATGAAGTGCCAGCAGCTTATGCCAATGTAGCTTTGGCACGAGATTGGATTGACCAGCAAATGTTAGCCAATGGCTTCGGAACGGATGCTTACACTGCTTAAATGGTGATTCCAGAAGATAAACAAATTTTAACTAAAATATTTAAATATTTTTACTTACAAATACATTATTTTTATATACGATACTTATAAATCGATTGAATAAACTATATATTTTATAAACAAAGCCAACGATAACGGATTTAGAAGTCAAGTCCCTAGAATAAATTTTCCAAATTTCATTTATTTGTTTTGTTTAGGGGTGCTGGCAACTGTCTTATGGCAATGCATGCAAGATCGATCTCGTGAAAATGTTCTACTTATGGAATTGATAAACCATTTTTGAAATTCAATCTCAACGATACGTGAGAAAGGTCGCATACCCAAAATATTCAAAGATTGATATCTTCGATCGTTCCATCGTGTTGGGGAGAGATGTGTCCTGTGATTATAAAACTAATTAAGATATATATATTCTTGATCAGGATCACTAGCCGAGTCGATCTAGCCATGTCCGTCTGACTGTCTGTCCGTCTGTCCGGATGAACGCTGAGATCTTGGAAACTATGAGAGCTAGGCTATTGAGATTTGACGTGCAGATTCCTGAGCTTCTTACGCAGCGCAAGTTTGTTTCAGTAGAGTGCCACGCCCACTCTAACGCCCACAAACCGCCTAAAACTGTGGCTCCTACAGTTTTGATGCTAGAGTAAAAATTTAAACTGAAATGAATTGTTCTCATCAATACCTATCGATTAACCCAAAAAAAGTTTGCCACGCCCACTTTAACGCCCACAAACCGCCCACAAACTTCAAAAAATCGTAAGTATGAACGCGGATATCTCGGAAACTATCAAAGATAAAGAATTGGGATTTCAGATTTAGATTCCGTAGCCTTGTACGCAGCGCAAGTTTGTTATTTGAATATGCCACGGCCACTATAACGCCCACAAACCGCCCAAGCCTGTGGCGCCCACAATTCTTATGCTAGATAAAAAATTTTAACTGAAATGTATTGGTCTCGTCAATACCTATCGATTGATCCAAAAATAATGTTGCCACGCCCACTCTAACGCCCATAACGCTTCAGTCTGTCTACCGCCGGTAGGTGGCGCATTTCAATCTCGCTTTGCTGCTTGCATATCTCCATTTCCCTTTGGTCCCTTTAGCTGAGTAACGGGTATCTGATAGTCGAGGCACTCGACTATAGCGTTCTTCCTTGTTTTATATATATTTAAATTTTTAAAAACTTCAAAATAATAAAGCTATTCATATTTAAAATTTACTAAATATTAAATAATTTTGTTTACTAGTACTTTCGGTAATGCTAACAATTAACCTTTGGGGTTGAATGAGTTGTATTATGCATAAATATTATAACAAGGTTCAATGAACAGTAGTTTGATGAATTAACACGTTCTAGTCTTTGATAGTTTCATTTTCTAGGGTTTTCGTTGCTTAATCTAGCCTTTTAGTTCTTGGAGGGGGGGTTAGTGGATTTTCTAATTTAATATCGCCTACATTGCATGGGGTCTAAAGTACAACACATCCAAGAATATTTTTTTTGTAGAACTCCAAAACAACATTTTTTTAAGACTAATAAGACCAGTTTACAAAAAAAATTGATGAAATACGCCTTCAAGGAAACCTTTGTTTTATGGTAAGGTACATCTCCCTGATTAAGAAAAGGGCACTTAAAATTTTTTCTATGGTACCAATTTTTTTTAAAGTGTATAAAACGTTTTTCGCACTTTTTTATTTTCTAACTCGAGATCTGATAAACCGAATTAGCTCATTAAAGATTCATTTTACAGGTAATAGAATGCCCTTTAACTTTCTTATACACATCATAAAGATCCATTCATTAGTTTAAAAGCTACAATTCGTCAAAGTTGAAAAAGTTGGAAAAAATTCAAAAACGCTGGCATAAATGGTTTTATGTTGTTTTCTTGAAGGCTGAACCTTAACGGAGAATATGCGCTATTATTCACGACAATCCGTTGGTAAAACGATTTTTTACAAACTTTTAAGCGTGTATACCCAAGTTCAGTATTCGGGAGCAGCGGCCGTTAAAGACTATTTTAAATTTTCAGTGTTGGGGAACGTAAGAATTTGGTGCAAGTTGTAATGCAAAATGTTGCCACGCCCACTCAAACGCCCATAACGCTTAAATCTGTCTACCGCCGGTAGGTGGCGCATTTCAATCTCGCTTTGCTGCTTGCATATCTCCATTTCCCTTTGGTCCCTTTAGCTGAGTAACGGGTATCTGATAGTCGAGGTATTGACTATAGCGCTCTTCCTTGTTTTCTTTTTTATTTGAAATCTGGAAACGTTTTAAGTATAACTTTTTTATTACAATTGATAGAGAAATATTAGATATTATTCTTAAAAATCGTACAGCATCGGCGCGCACTTGAACCGGGGACCTTTCGCACCAGAGACAGACACCTTACCCATTGGTCTATCGCACAACGTTTTTCGCGGATGTTTAGTTCAAATCCCATGATAACCGATAATTGAAACTCGGACAATCAAAAAATGCTTTTATCGGTATCGAAGTATCCACGGTTGTTGTCAAAATGACACTATTTAGGGTTTCATACAATGTAGTTTACTTTTTATACTTATTTAGGATCAAATTGATCCCATTAATTTGATCCTAGGTGTAGTGTTATTTTCACCCACACTTATCAAATTGACACTCGAATTTTTTTTGGGTGTACGTAAATTTTGAAGGTGTTTTATGGGTGCTGTTAGCCGAGAGTTGTTGATGAAATGCTTTGTGCGAAATAAAATTCTGCAAAGGGTTATACACAGCTCTTAAAGGAAAATATACAAATAAACAAGTAAAACGCTTTTTTTAAACCTATGCTTATACATTTTTTCAGGAGCGTTGGCCAAGGATCCGGAGGACCCGGAAAAATGTTTAAGGAAGGCGATGACCAATGTAAAAAGCAAATTATCGACCAAACCATACGCTCGCTCGAACCCTCGAATGCTAATTTTAAAAAGGCTATGAATTTGCTGGTTAATCGATTTGATAATAAAGTTTTACACTTTCAGGCACATGTTCAGGCAATATTCGGTTTAAAGGGTGTCGAGAAGGGATCTTCGAAGGGTCTACGGGAGCTGAGCGATTGCATGAATTCGCATCTGCGAGCAATTCGAACCCTGGCCAATACGCAACAAATTTTGGATGGACTTTTAATTCACATCGTCACTCGGAAACTGGATCAGAGGACGCGGGAAAAATGGGAAGAGGATTTGTCAATCACTGAGCTGTCTACCTGGGATGCTATGGAGTCGTTTTTGGAAAAGAGGTGCAGGAGGATGGAAAACTTGGATCGAGCCTTGGTAACTCAAACACCAGGCCAGCAGGTGGGAAAAAACTTGCACAAATATAACCAAAATACACTTATTGCTTCTGCTACTAACTCAAATCATTTGACATGCTTATTTTGCGATGCATGGGATCATTATTTGCCAAAGTGTTCTCGATTTTTAAATTTGAGTCCGAATCTTCAATATAGAGATGCAAAGAAGTTGCACCTCTGCCTCAACTGTTTGCGCAAGGGGCATAGTTTGCAGCAATGCAAGTCGACTCACTGCAAGTATTGTCGCATGAAGCACCATTCATTATTACACATGAACCATGACCCATCCGCAAAATCAACCTCATTTTCATCTCCATCATGCGATCCATCCTCGAGCTCTCAGCCATTACCATCTACTTCATCAGCATTAGTATCATGTTCGCATACATCATCGCATCCTGATCATCATTTACCAAGCCCTCCACCCAAAACCTTAAATATTTTGCCGATCGACTACGTGTTGCTTCCAACTGCTATTATCTACGTTAGAAATAGAATGGGAGCATTCATGCCTTGCCGAGCAATTTTAGATTCGGCCTCCCAGCTAAACTTCATAACCTCTCGCTTAGCTAGCCAACTAAACTTGAATCATAAAAGATCGCAAACGTCGATTTCTGGGATAGGAGAATCTTCCATGATCTCTGATAAGACTGTCGATATTCTTGTGCAATCACGGGATGCAAGCTATCGTGCGGCATTCACAGCGGTTGTGACTCACAGTATTACTGATTATCAACCCCATTTCAATATAAATGCAACATCGTGGAGGATACCGCAAAACATTTCACTCGCTGACCCTAATTTCAATCAATCACAACGAATTGACCTTTTACTCGGCGCTGGGTTGTTTTTCGAAATAATTTCTATGGGACAAATTCATTTGGATAGGGCTTTGCCAACTCTTCAGAACACCAAGCTTGGTTGGATAGTCTCTGGAGGGTTATCATCGAACATGCCAACTCATAAATCGGTTTTACAAGCCAGCATCATTCCCATGACACACTTTCCGCCATTGTAAAGCGATTTTGGGAAATTGAGGACTTCACTTCGTCTAAGCCATCTTTATTGCCGGAAGACTTGCGATGTGAGCAACTTTTTACTGAAAATTGCATTAGACTTGGAAACGGCCAATACTCTGTTCGTCTCTTGTCCACTTCCGGATTCGAATCTTTAGGTGATTCTTATTGCTTGGCTCGTCGTCGTTTCAAGAGTTTGGAAGCTAAATTAGATAGAAACTCAGCCCTGAAAGCTCAGTATTCAGCATTTTTGAGGGAGTATATCGATCTAGGTCACATGTCTCTTGTAACTAAGGAACCGCCAGAAACACAATTCTTTTTGCCCCACCATTGCGTACATAAGCAGGAGAGCACGAGTACGAAGCTTCGTGTTGTTTTTGATGGATCTGCTAAATCAACTTCTGGTAGCTCTCTGAACGACTTACTTCTGGCAGGACCAACAATTCAACAAAAAATCTTTAATATACTGCTTCGCTTTCGATTTTTTAAAGTTGCCCTTTGTGGAGATATCTGCAAGATGTACCGTTGCGTGCGTGTTTCGTACCCGGATGATTTCTTGCAGTGCACCGTTTGGAGAGAGAGCTCCACGGAAGAATTGAGTGTTTTTAAATTGAACAGGGTGACTTATGGAACCAAGCCAGCTGCCTTCTTGGCTATAAGAGCCATGCATCAACTCGCTTACGATGAGGAGGAATCATTTCCTATTGGAGCAAAAATTGTTCGTAGAGATTTCTATGTGGATGATTAAATATCTGGTGGGGACTCAGTTGAGGAGGTGAGAGAAATTCGTCGTCAGGTGATGGAACTACTGTCGCGAGGCCACTTTCCAATTCGCAAATGGTGTTCGAATGAGTCAGCAGCCCTGGAAGGAGAGTCTGAATGCGACAAGGAGCAGTTAGTCAAATTTCACGATGGATCGGATGTCGCCAAGGCATTGGGACTAGTCTGGGATCCATCTTCTGATCAGCTCCTATTTCATTTTTCTCAACTGCCAACCAATCAACGACCCACTAAGCGGGTTGCATTGTCGACGATTGCCAAATTCTATGATCCACTCGGTTTAATAACTCCTAATATCACAAAATTTCTGCAATCTCTATGGAGTGCGAACGTGGATTGGGATGATGCACTGCCAGAGCCCATTCTTTCGTCATGGGGGGAGTTGACCTCACAGTTATCGGTCGTACAGAACTTAAAATTCCCACGATTCGTACTGCAACCAAGGGCTTCCGTTGAGTTGCATGGATTCTGCGATGCTAGCATGTCAGCTTATGGAGCGTGTCTATACTTGCGATCGGAGACCAATGGAGAATCGACAGTCCATCTGCTCTGTGCCAAGTCAAGGGTAGCTCCATTGAAGGCCTTAACAATTCCAAGATTAGAACTTTCCGCAGCGCTTTTATTGGCTGAGCTAATCGTAAACGCCGGACTCGTCCATTGTGTTGGCGTGGATTCGGCAACCTCCGAGGGAGTTAAACGTTTTCGTATCAAACAGAATCGCAAAAATTCAGGAGATGACGAAAGACATGTCTTGGCATCACGTTTTTACAAACTTGAACCCGGCAGACGTCGTATCGCGAGGATGTACCCCAAGAGAATTGTTGGAACATTCCCTTTGGGCTTACGGGCAAAGCTCGTCAACTTGGCCGTCCCTGCTAGACTCAGTAAAGGATCTTCCAGTGCGCCGTTCTGTGGCTCTAATTGGGGCCGTTTGCATAGACAGTTCATCAAACTGCAAGTTCCTCAACTCTTTCGATAAGTTGCAGCGCGAATTTGCATACATTTATCGATTCATTTCAAATTGCAGAGCCAAATCTGCGCCGTTGAAAGGTCGACTTTTGGTGGAGGAGATCAACTCTGGAACTGTACTTCTTCTGAGGACCATCCAACAGGTGTGCGTGGAAGGCTTCAGAACGCAAACTTGGACTACGATACGAGGCATCTGATACTGTTGCCCAAGGTTCATCCAGTCACCAAGACGATCATCGTTTATTATCATGAGAAATATTTGCATGGACGATCGCAGGCGCTGCTTGCCGCATTACGGCAAAGGTACTGGCGGATTGGAGGCCGCAAGTTCGTCGCCAGCGTTATCAACAAATGCGTCCGATGTTTCCGAATGAAGCCTGTTACTTGGGAGCACGTCATGGGTAGCCTTCCAGCAAATAGAGTGCAGCCTAATCCAGCTTTTCATACCATAGGAGTGGACTATTGTGGGCCATTCTATCATAAGGCAGAGGCCAGAATAAGGCACCCCACAAGTGCTATATCGGCGTCTTTGTCTGTTTTTCCACGAAGGCTGCTCATTTGGAACTGGTCCAGAATCTCACGACGGATTCTTTCATCGCAGCGCTGAGGAGATTCATCAGCCTTAGAGGCAGTCCACGTACCATTTGGAGCGACAATGCTACAAACTTTGTCGGTGCAAAGAGAGAGCTTGCCGAGCTGAAAGAGCTCTTTTTGAGCGAGCAGCACACAGCATCGATATCTTCCGTCTGTTTAGCTGATGGGATCGATTGGAAGTTCATCCCTCCGCGTGCCCCGCACTTCGGTGGATTATGGGAGGCCGCTGTGAAGTCAGCTAAATTTCACTTCTACAGAGTCGTCGGTGCATCCATCTTAGCCATCGATGAATTAAGAACTCTTGCATATGAGATTTCTGCCATCCTTAACTCCCGTCCACTCTGTCCAATTTCAGAAAATGCTGAAAGCCTTGAGGTGCTAACACTGGCGCAATTCCTGAAGGGTTCCAGCTACACTAAGTTTCCTGAGCCTGGCGTTAGTCATCTCCGAGAAGACCGCCTCAGCAGATGGCAGCGGGTTACCCAGATGCAGCATCATTTCTGGCAAAGGTGGAGCAGCGAGTATTTGTCCCTACTTCAAGAGAGGAGCAAGTGGCACGTCGAAACGTCTAACATCAAGGTTGGGCGCATAGTTTTGCTGAAGGAGGACAACGTTCCACCCTTGAGATGGCAGCTTGGGTGCATCCAGGAAGTCATACCCGGCGGGGACGGAGTCATCAGAGTAGCTATGGTCCGTACAGCTACGGGTCTGATCAAGAGAGCCGTCGCCAAGCTAGCCGTTCTGCCCATCGATTCCGAGATAGTTGGAACCTTACCTCTTCCAACGGGGGGAGTATGTTCGGAGCAGATCGCCAGCGCCTAGTCATGCGCGCATAGGTGTACGACGGCACCTGCTGCGCTCTCTGCTTATCTTTCGCCTTCTTTCTTATACCACTAAAGCTGTCGCTTATCTATTCAGCAACTACTTTCTAAGCCTGCATATGTCTATATTAATTATAAATATAAGGGTGGCATATTTGTTGTCTTCCCCATAATCAGTTTTGTTACCAGCTAAGAAAGTAAATAATTGTGAACGCATGTCTTACAACTAAACATGGAGGGTTATATAACTGGTACGAATAAGTGAGATAGACATAGTTTAAAATGTATATCATGAAGCTTTAAATTACAATTAAAATCATTACAAAACTTTGCGATAGTTATTACTTTGTTTTTTAAATAATTAAGGAAGCAAAAGATACGAAATAATTGATTGAAATAAAACATTAATTAACAAGGAAGGACGCTATAGTCGAGTACCTCGACTATCAGATACCCGTTACTTAGCTAAAGGGACAAAAGGGAAATGGAGATATGCAAGCAGCAAAGCGAGATTGAAATGCGCCACCTACCCGCGATTTCAATATATGGTTATGTGGGTGAAAGACAGATATATGTGTTATGGGCGTAAGAATGGGCGTGCAAACTTTTTTTTGGGTCAATCGATAGTTATTGACGAGACTAATACATTTCAGTTAAAATTTTTTATCTAGCAAAAAAATTATGGGCGCCACAGGCTTGGGCGGCTTAAGGGCGTTATAGTGGGCGTGGCATACTCGCGTAACAAGCTTTCGTTGCGAACAAGGCATCGGAATCTAAATCTGAAATCCCAATTGATAGTTTCCGAGATATCCGCGTTCATATCTACGATTTTTTGAAGTTTTCGGGCGGTTTGTGGGCGTTAAACTGGGCGTGGAGAACAATACATTGCAGTTAAAATTTGTATTCAAGATAGAGTTCTGTGCACTTTACATCGTTCTAAGTCTCTTCTTTCCCTTAGCACGCTTGCATATTAAGATAAGTGCACATTTCGAGGCTAAACTAATGGTGAACTTCACAAAAAAACAAGAGGGTGGGTCTCCAAAGATTGTTAGGTAGAATAGGCCGTTTAGTATGTGAATCAGATGTCGCTTTCACATTCTCCTCTAAACCCTCCCGACTATGGCAATATTGGAGTCAATTCGTATTGCCCCAAAGGAATTCCATTTCCGACGGTTGGTTGTGATACATTTGTGGCATGATGTACTTTTGACAGATTACATTTTGTTAACCTTCCATGTTACAATAGAGTCTTTCGATCGGAGGTTTCAGAATATGGTAATTCATTATACTTCAGTTGAATCCCTGTAGAAACACATTGTTGCTGTTCTAAATTTAACTTTGCTTCCTAGCTACTTTTGACTGGGCCCACTGATCTAGCTGAATTTCAGGGGGTACTAAAGCATTATTTTTATAGATCTTACATTCTAAATGAATTAATTTTACTTAGATTAGCATAATGTTTGCGGATCAATTATCTGAATGTGGTCTCCATTGACGTTTTAGGCTTAGACCAAAAGGGGGAATTAAGCGCGGCTAGTTGCCGGTTTGCTTAAGGCGATGGTTTGTAAATATTAAGCTAGGTGGTTATCATACCTAAGTTTTTTATCATAAGTTTTTTAGAACTTATCCTGACTCATTGGGTCCAGACCGACCAAGGGTGAAAGGTGCCGATTTAGAAAGAAACTCGCTGTAGGCTATAAATCGCACGTGAATGTGTTGAAAGCGCCACCGAGGGGCGCGCTAGGCTGAACCTGAACTCGGACCGATCTGCAGTAGGCAGTGATGACTCGCACGTGGTTGTTATGTAAGTGCCACCGTCCTCAGGATTTAAAGGGCTATGATATTTCGCTTGATTTAAATCTCCCAAAAAAACAAGTGCTGGTGAGCGGTATCATCTGTACTATAAAAGAATTGTTACTTCTAATTAGATTCTAATCACTTCAGGGGGAGTTACCTGTACTTGGGCTGGCTTTGCACCAAGCAATGGGGTCTAACCTCGTGCTTCGCAAGTTATGCAACATCGGCTAGTGGTAACCGTTACCCTTCACCACCGAACGCATGGCGTCCAGGCGTCAGCAGTGGCAGTGCAGCGCGTTAGCAGCGCGAAGCTGGCTTGCCGGCTGGCCGGGAACTTTTCTATAACTCGCACAAATTACCACGGCTTCACAGAAACTTAATTTTGGTAATCACCTTGACAGTAAAGCTTTCCGCTTAGGCAGAATCAAAAGAGTCGGCCAGACTAACCGTCGGCTTAGATGTTTGGTTTCTTTTCTTCTTGGCACATAGATAATTCTCTTGATTTGGTGTACTTATGTCGCTGAGAATAAGCGGACTGTACCAACAAAATGTGACTTCAATAAACGCCTGCAACGTTCGAGAGAAAATTTGATTCTGACCAGATCATTCGATTCGCCACGAGATTTCGGCGTAACAGAATCCTAACGGGACGTTGCCGAAATTCGGTGACCGCAGCTTGTGTGTATGTTTGCAAGCTTTGAATCGTCGTGCGTGTTAGCAGCGAGATCCCGAATGTTCTGAACCGTGCTATCTCTTGTCGGCGTTATCTTCTGAACGACAAAGAGGACAGGCCAAGGAGAGGAAGATAAAAACAATAGTTCTCTTAAGAAGAAACATGGCTTGCTTAAAGCTGCTTGCTGTGAGAGGCTGGATACTACACCACAGTTAACACAACGCATGAGCCATCTGGGATGTTATTTACTGCCTTTTTCTTAATTTTTCTTCATATTTTCATAATCCCCTTGTATTTTCAGATCCTTCAAATGATATGTACCCAATACCTGGTTCATCCGTAATCTCGTAATAAGAAGAGCCGAGTTTACGATTGACTTTTGTCTTGATAAATGCTTTTGCAAGTTTTGCATTAAACTCCTTAGCTGCGTTACTTTGAACAAAGTTTCTTGCAAAAACGGGGTCTCCTCCTATAAGTTGGACTAATCGGCTTCTCAAATTATAGACTTTGGCGTTATTATCATGCGGCCGCGCCACCGATTCTTTAGCTTTGTTTCTGGCAACTTTCAAGGCATCTCGATCGTCAATATGCGTGACGTCAATTAACAGATCTAATTTACGCAGAAGTTAGTAATCTTTCCCGTTGAGCAACATGTTTTGGCCAAAAGCTAAAAAATATGGCGTATATCCTGTTCTACGGTTGATTGTTCCGTATGTTTTCAATAAGATCGGTGTACTGCAAGAATTCGAATTCCTTTTCAGTTAAATCTACTATCGGACCCAAATCATCAAACTCGTTAACTTCGGGCTCATTTACTCTGGATAAAGTGTCTGCAACAACGTTTTGCGTACCCTTGCTATGTGTTATGGGAAACGAAAACCCTTGCAATTTTATATCCCACCTGGCAAGACGACCAGATAGATCTTTTTGCCGCATGAGCCATTGCAGAGGGGAGTGGTCTGTGATAACGCCGAGCTTTTGACCTTCTATGTAGGCACGGAATTTCTTTATTCCTTTTATCACCGCCAGACATTCCAACTCTGTAACGGAGTAGTTTCGATGTGCCTTTGAGAATTTTTCTGACATGTATGCAACGGGCAACTCACTTCCGTCTTCGTCGGTCTGTGCCAGCACACAAATCCTATACCATACGAACTTGCATCACAAATTAGCAAAAATGGTCCATCGGAATCTGGAGTACTGAGGAGCGGGGCGGAATTCAATTTAGCTTTTAACTCTTCAAACGAAGCTTCAGCGGCCTTGTTCCATTCTAGAGGTTTATTTTTCTTTAACAGTTCGGTCAGAGGGAAGCTTAACGCAGCATAGTTAATAACAAAACGACGGTACCACCCAAAGTAGTAGTCTACTCAAGATTCCGTCGGTGTGGGGTAGGGGATAAGCGTCTTTGAGGGTAACGCTATTAACTACGCGTTAATCCAGACAAAGTCTTCATTTATCTCCCTTCCTCACTAAAACCACGTTGCTACTCCACAGACTTGTCGATTCATCTATAATATCAAGATCTAGCATCCTGTCTATTTCGGAAAACATAATGCCGTAATTGATAATCGCCTGATAAGGCTTGAGCTGTTTAGGAACGGACTCGGTATATAAATTCAGAAGCTGCTATTCCTTCTTTGGCTCCGTCAAACTTCAGACGCCAGTTTTGAATAATTCCCACTTTCTCTATGGGCAACGATGGGACATTAGTACGGAAGTCTCGAGAAATACTTGGTGAATTCCCCTGTGGTCATGAGTTTTGACTACCCTCTGGGTGATTCAGTAGTGCGCTTCTACTAACAATCGAAGACGCACTTCGGTTGCGATTTGCTTGATTACGCTGATCTAAGTTTTCGTGCTCTCTTAAATTTATCGAAGCTAGTTGAGTCTGGATAGTATTTGTTTTATGAGTTGTTAATTGATGTATCATATTAGCTTCTTGTCTATGAATCTGGGATTGGATGTAGTTATGTGTTTCTGATTGATTCCATTGCTGAGTAAGCCGAGAACTAGGTCTTTCAACCCTATTTTTTTGCTGTTTATGACCTCTACGTTGCATCGATCTAGTAACTACTCCGCTATGAACTGTTTCTCGTGGTATATGTTGGTCTCCTATGATTGGTGGATTTTCTCCTGAGACTGGTAAATGTTGGTTGTTGGATGAACACGGGGGTGAATCAATATTTCTGCCAGTATCCCGGTAAGGGTTTGCCTCTAGACTTCTGTGTTCTTCAGCCTCTCTTAGTCCGCTTTCTAAATCTTGGCCCTCTCTCATATTGTAAGTATTTTCACGACATGTTGAACAATGGTGAGAACTTTGTAGATAATTGTCTAAGCAATGCTTATGAAACACATGATTACATCTAGTTTTGATTGGTTGATATGTTGCAAATTCTTGGGTATTCTGGGTTAGAATTTGGTGGGCTGTGATCGACCGGCGTCTTGTTTTCAATAATTTTTTTTTACTTTTTATACCCGTTACTCGTAGAGTAAAAGGGTATACTAGATTCGTCGGAAAGTATGTAACAGGCAGAAGGAAGCGCTTCCGACCCCATAAAGTATATATATTCTTGATCAGAATCACTAGACGAGTCGATCTAGCCATGTCCGTCTGTCCGTCTTCCGTCTGTCTGTCCGGATGAACGCTGAGATCTCGGAAACTATAAGAGCCAGGCTATTGAGATTTGTCGTGCAGATTCCTGAGCTTCTTACGCAGCGCAAGTTTGTTTTATCAGAGTGCCACGCCCACTCTAACGCCCACTGTAACGCCCACAAACTTCAAAAATCGTAAGTATGAACGCGGATATCTCGGAAAATATCAACGATAGAGAAATGGATTTTCAGATTTAGATTCCGTAGGCTTGAGCGCAGCGCAAGTTTTTTACGCGAATATGCCACGCCCTCTCTAACGCCCACAAGCCGCCCAAGCCTGTGGCGCCCACAATTCTTATGCTAGATAAAAAATTTTAACTGAAATGTATTGGTCTCGTCAATACCTATCGATTGATCCAAAAAACTTTGCCACGCCCACTCCAACGCCCACAACGCTTAAATCTGTTTACCGCCGGTAGGTGGCGCATTTCAATCTCGCTTTGCTGCTTGCATATCTCCATTTTCCTTTGGTCCCTTTAGCTGAGTAACTGGTTTCTGATAGTCGAAGTACTCGACTATAGCGTTCTTCCTTGTTTAAACTTTAAACATCAAAATAAAATCTGTCATTTTCCATGCATAACCACTAACAATATCACAAACCAATAGCGGATTGACCGCTCTACTTCCTACTGATAATCTAATTAAACTATTTTGAAACCACTATTCAATCAATCCTAAATGGTCAGGACCTTAACCTACAAGTTAAACCCTGTAATTCCTATCAACGACTAGATTGAATCCTCTTTGAGCGTAGATTTTGTAGTTGTATCCGGTCGACTAGTTTCTATTGATGAAATTGTAATCGTATATTCCAGGACTCAAAAAAAACAATCTCCTACATTACTCGAAATGTTGTTGTGGATAAGGAAATAGTACAGTTACTCTTGAATAGTGGTTTCAAAATAGTTCAATTAGATTATCAGTAGGAAGTAGAGCGGTCAATCCGCTATTGGTTTGTGATATTGCTAGTGGTTATGCATGGAAAATGACAGATTTTATTTTGATGTTTAAAGTTTAAACAAGGAAGAACGCTATAGTCGAATACTAAGGCCTATCTTTACCGGTTGGGTTATCTTTATATGCAAGACTGTGATCCCCAAGTTACAGGTATCGAATAGATCTGACCAGCTCCTAAAGTTACCGTAGACTAAGAAAAAATAAATATGACAAGGATGAACGCTGTAGTCGAGTACCTCGACTATCAGATACCCGTTACTCAGCTAAAGGGGCCAAACGGAAATGGAGATATGCAAAAAGCAAAGCGACAGACAGACAGAGCGGTAGACAGATTTAAGCGTTATGGGCGTTAGATTAGTTAGATTCGTCGGAATTGTCGGGGTGGTTTTCTATCTCTTTTTTCCCTTATCACGCTTGCATAATAAGATAAGTGCACACTGGGAAGCTAAAATACTGGTGGACTAGACAAAAAAAACAAAAGGGTTGGACTCTAAAGATTGTTAGGTAGAACAGGCAATTTAGTATGTGAATCAGATGTCGCTTTCACATTCTTCTCTAAACCCTCCAATGTTGGAGTCTATTCGAATTGGCCCAAAAGAATTCCCTTTCCGACTATTGGTTATGATACATTTGTTGCATGATGTACTTTTGACAGATTACATTTTATTAACCTTCCAAGTTACAATGGAGTCTTTCGATCTGAGGTTTCACAATATGGTAATTCATTATAATTCAGTTGAATCCCTGTAGAAGCACATTGTTGCTGTTCTAAATTTAACTTTGCTTCCTAGCTACTTTTGACTGGGCCCACTGATCTAGCTGAATTTCAGGGGGTACTAAGCATTATTTTTATAGATCTTACATTCTAAATGAATTAATTTTACTTAGATTAGCATAATGTTTGCGGATCAATTATCTGAATGTGGTCTCCATTGACGTTTTAGGCTTAGACCAAAAGGGGGAATTAAGCGCGGCTAGTTGCCGGTTTGCTTAAGGCGATGGTTTGTAAATATTAAGCTAGGTGGTTATCATAAGTTTTTTAGAACTTATCCTGACTCATTGGGTCCAGACCGACCAAGGGTGAAAGGTGCCGATTTAGAAAGAAACTCGCTGTAGGCTATAAATCGCACGTGAATGTGTTGAAAGCGCCACCGAGGGGCGCGCTAGGCTGAACCTGAACTCGGACCGATCTGCAGTAGGCAGTGATGACTCGCACGTGGTTGTTATGTAAGTGCCACCGTCCTCAGGATTTAAAGGGCTATGATATTTCGCTTGATTTATATCTCCCAACAAAACAAGTGCTGGTGAGCGGTATCATCTGTACTATAAAAGAATTGTTACTTCTAATTAGATTCTAATCACTTCAGGGGGAGTTACCTGTACTTGGGCTGGCTTTGCACCAAGCAATGGGGTCTAACCTCGTGCTTCGCAAGTTATGCAACATCGGCTAGTGGTAACCGTTACCCTTCACCACCGAACGCATGGCGTCCAGGCGTCAGCAGTGGCAGTGCAGCGCGTTAGCAGCGCGAAGCTGGCTTGCCGGCTGGCCGGGAACTTTTCTATAACTCGCACAAATTACCACGGCTTCACAGAAACTTAATTTTGATAATCACCTTGACAGTAAAGCTTTCCGCTTAGGCAGAATCAAAAGAGTCGGCCAGACTAACCGTCGGCTTAGATGTTTGGTTTCTTTTCTTCTTGGCACATAGATAATTCTCTTGATTTGGTGTACTTATGTCGCTGAGAATAAGCGGACTGTACCAACAAAATGTGACTTCAATAAACGCCTGCAACGTTCGAGAGAAAATTTGATTCTGACCAGATCATTCGATTCGCCACGAGATTTCGGCGTAACAGAATCCTAACGGGACGTTGCCGAAATTCGGTGACCGCAGCTTGTGTGTATGTTTGCAAGCTTTGAATCGTCGTGCGTGTTAGCAGCGAGATCCCGAATGTTCTGAACCGTGCTATCTCTTGTCGGCGTTATCTTCTGAACGACAAAGAGGACAGGCCAAGGAGAGGAAGATAAAAACAATAGTTCTCTTAAGAAGAAACATGGCTTGCTTAAAGCTGCTTGCTGTGAGAGGCTGGATACTACACCACAGTTAACACAACGCATGAGCCATCTGGGATGTTATTTACTGCCTTTTTCTTAATTTTTCTTCATATTTTCATAATCCCCTTGTATTTTCAGATCCTTCAAATGATATGTACCCAATACCTGATTCATCCGTAATCTCGTAATAAGTAGAGCCGAGTTTACGATTGACTTTTGTCTTGATAAATGCTTTTGCAAGTTTTGCATTAAACTTCTTAGCTGCGTTACTTTGAACAAAGTTTCTTGCAAAAACGGGGTCTCCTCCTATAAGTTGGACTAATCGGCTTCTCAAATTATAGACTTTGGCGTTATTATCATGCGGCCGCGCCACCGATTCTTTAGCTTTGTTTCTGGCAACTTTCAAGGCATCTCGATCGTCAATATGCGTGACGTCAATTAACAGATCTAATTTACGCAGAAGTTAGTAATCTTTCCCGTTGAGCAACATGTTTTGGCCAAAAGCTAAAAAATATGGCGTATATCCTGTTCTACGGTTGATTGTTCCGTATGTTTTCAATAAGATCGGTGTACTGCAAGAATTCGAATTCCTTTTCAGTTAAATCTACTATCGGACCCAAATCATCAAACTCGTTAACTTCGGGCTCATTTACTCTGGATAAAGTGTCTGCAACAACGTTTTGCGTACCCTTGCTATGTGTTATGGGAAACGAAAACCCTTGCAATTTTATATCCCACCTGGCAAGACGACCAGATAGATCTTTTTGCCGCATGAGCCATTGCAGAGGGGAGTGGTCTGTGATAACGCCGAGCTTTTGACCTTCTATGTAGGCACGGAATTTCTTTATTCCTTTTATCACCGCCAGACATTCCAACTCTGTAACGGAGTAGTTTCGATGTGCCTTTGAGAATTTTTCTGACATGTATGCAACGGGCAACTCACTTCCGTCTTCGTCGGTCTGTGCCAGCACACAAATCCTATACCATACGAACTTGCATCACAAATTAGCAAAAATGGTCCATCGGAATCTGGAGTACTGAGGAGCGGGGCTGAATTCAATTTAGCTTTTAACTCTTCAAACGAAGCTTCAGCGGCCTTGTTCCATTCTAGAGGTTTATTTTTCTTTAACAGTTCGGTCAGAGGGAAGCTTAACGCAGCATAGTTAATAACAAAACGACGGTACCACCCAAAGTAGTAGTCTGCTCAAGATTCCGTCGGTGTGGGGTAGGGGATAAGCGTCTTTGAGGGTAACGCTATTAACTACGCGTTAATCCAGACAAAGTCTTCATTTATCTCCCTTCCTCACTAAAACCACGTTGCTACTCCACAGACTTGTCGATTCATCTATAATATCAAGATCTAGCATCCTGTCTATTTCGGAAAACATAATTTTCTCAATTGCCTGCGATACTGGCCAATGCCGTAATTGATAATCGCCTGATAAGGCTTGAGCTGTTTAGGAACGCACTCGGTATATAAATTCAGAAGCTGCTATTCCTTCTTTGGCTCCGTCAAACTTCAGACGCCAGTTTTGAATAATTCCCACTTTCTCTATGGGCAACGATGGGACATTAGTACGGAAGTCTCGAGAAATACTTGGTGAATTCCCCTGTGGTCATGAGTTTTGACTACCCTCTGGGTGATTCAGTAGTGCGCTTCTACTAACAATCGAAGACGCACTTCGGTTGCGATTTGCTTGATTACGCTGATCTAAGTTTTCGTGCTCTCTTAAAATTTAAGCAAATCGCAACCGAAGTGCGTCTTCGATTGTTAGTAGAAGCGCACTACTGAATCACCCAGAGGGTTCGATAAATATCGAAGCTAGTTGAGTCTGGATAGTATTTGTTTTATGAGTTGTTAATTGATGTATCATATTAGCTTCTTGTCTATGAATCTGGGATTGGATGTAGTTATGTGTTTCTGATTGATTCCATTGCTGAGTAAGCCGAGAACTAGGTCTTTCAACCCTATTTTTTTGCTGTTTATGACCTCTACGTTGCATCGATCTAGTAACTACTCCGCTATGAACTGTTTCTCGTGGTATATGTTGGTCTCCTATGATTGGTGGATTTTCTCCTGAGACTGGTAAATGTTGGTTGTTGGATGAACACGGGGGTGAATCAATATTTCTGCCAGTATCCCGGTAAGGGTTTGCCTCTAGACTTCTGTGTTCTTCAGCCTCTCTCAGTCCGCTTTCTAAATCTTGGCCCTCTCTCATATTGTAAGTATTTTCACGACATGTTGAACAATGGTGAGAACTTTGTAGATAATTGTCTAAGCAATGCTTATGAAACACATGATTACATCTAGTTTTGATTGGTTGATATGTTGCAAATTCTTGGGTATTCTGGGTTAGAATTTGGTGGGCTGTGATCGACCGGCGTCTTGTTTTCAATAATTTTTTTTTACTTTTTATACCCGTTACTCGTAGAGTAAAAGGGTATACTAGATTCGTCGGAAAGTATGTAACAGGCAGAAGGAAGCGCTTCCGACCCCATAAAGTATATATATTCTTGATCAGAATCACTAGACGAGTCGATCTAGCCATGTCCGTCTGTCCGTCTTCCGTCTGTCTGTCCGGATGAACGCTGAGATCTCGGAAACTATAAGAGCCAGGCTATTGAGATTTGTCGTGCAGATTCCTGAGCTTCTTACGCAGCGCAAGTTTGTTTTATCAGAGTGCCACGCCCACTCTAACGCCCACTCTAACGCCCACTGTAACGCCCACAAACTTCAAAAATCGTAAGTATGAACGCGGATATCTCGGAAAATATCAACGATAGAGAAATGGGTTTTCAGATTTAGATTCCGTAGGCTTGAGCGCAGCGCAAGTTTTTTACGCGAATATGCCACGCCCTCTCTAACGCCCACAAGCCGCCCAAGCCTGTGGCGCCCACAATTCTTATGCTAGATAAAAAATTTTAACTGAAATGTATTGGTCTCGTCAATACCTATCGATTGATCCAAAAAACTTTGCCACGCCCACTCCAACGCCCACAACGCTTAAATCTGTTTACCGCCGGTAGGTGGCGCATTTCAATCTCGCTTTGCTGCTTGCATATCTCCATTTTCCTTTGGTCCCTTTAGCTGAGTAACTGGTTTCTGATAGTCGAAGTACTCGACTATAGCGTTCTTCCTTGTTTAAACTTTAAACATCAAAATAAAATCTGTCATTTTCCATGCATAACCACTAGCAATATCACAAACCAATAGCGGATTGACCGCTTTACTTCCTACTGATAATCTAATTGAACTATTTTGAAACCACTATTCAATCAATCCTAAATGGTCAGGACCTTAACCTACAAGTTAAACCCTGTAATTCCTATCAACGACTAGATTGAATCCTCTTTGAGCGTAGATTTTGTAGTTGTATCCGGTCGACTAGTTTCTATTGATGAAATTGTAATCGTATATTCCAGGACTCAAAAAAAACAATCTCCTACATTACTCGAAATGTTGTTGTGGATAAGGAAATAGTACAGTTACTCTAAGAATACTAAGGCCTATCTTTACCGGTTGGGTTATCTTTATATGCAAGACTGTGATCCCCAAGTTACAGGTATCGAATAGATCTGACCAGTTCCTAAAGTTACCGTAGACTAAGAAAAAAAAAATATGACAAGGATGAACGCTGTAGTCGAGTACCTCGACTATCAGATACCCGTTATTCAGCTAAAGGGGCCAAACGGAAATGGAGATATGCAAAAAGCAAAGCGACAGACAGACAGAGCGGTAGACAGATTTAAGCGTTATGGGCGTTAGATTAGTTAGATTCGTCGGAATTGTCGGGGTGGTTTTCTATCTCTTTTTTCCCTTATCACGCTTGCATAATAAGATAAGTGCACACTGGGAAGCTAAAATACTGGTGGACTAGACAAAAAAAACAAAAGGGTTGGACTCTAAAGATTGTTAGGTAGAACAGGCAATTTAGTATGTGAATCAGATGTCGCTTTCACATTCTTCTCTAAACCCTCCTGACCATGGCAATGTTGGAGTCTATTCGAATTGGCCCAAAAGAATTCCCTTTCCGACTATTGGTTATGATACATTTGTTGCATGATGTACTTTTGACAGATTACATTTTATTAACCTTCCAAGTTACAATGGAGTCTTTCGATCTGAGGTTTCACAATATGGTAATTCATTATAATTCAGTTGAATCCCTGTAGAAGCACATTGTTGCTGTTCTAAATTTAACTTTGCTTCCTAGCTACTTTTGACTGGGCCCACTGATCTAGCTGAATTTCAGGGGGTACTAAAGCATTATTTTTATAGATCTTACATTCTAAATGAATTAATTTTACTTAGATTAGCATAATGTTTGCGGATCAATTATCTGAATGTGGTCTCCATTGACGTTTTAGGCTTAGACCAAAAGGGGGAATTAAGCGCGGCTAGTTGCCGGTTTGCTTAAGGCGATGGTTTGTAAATATTAAGCTAGGTGGTTATCATAAGTTTTTTAGAACTTATCCTGACTCATTGGGTCCAGACCGACCAAGGGTGAAAGGTGCGGATTTAGAAAGAAACTCGCTGTAGGCTATAAATCGCACGTGAATGTGTTGAAAGCGCCACCGAGGGGCGCGCTAGGCTGAACCTGAACTCGGACCGATCTGCAGTAGGCAGTGATGACTCGCACGTGGTTGTTATGTAAGTGCCACCGTCCTCAGGATTTAAAGGGCTATAATATTTCGCTTGATTTATATCTCCCAACAAAACAAGTGCTGGTGAGCGGTATCATCTGTACTATAAAAGAATTGTTACTTCTAATTAGATTCTAATCACTTCAGGGGGAGTTACCTGTACTTGGGCTGGCTTTGCACCAAGCAATGGGGTCTAACCTCGTGCTTCGCAAGTTATGCAACATCGGCTAGTGGTAACCGTTACCCTTCACCACCGAACGCATGGCGTCCAGGCGTCAGCAGTGGCAGTGCAGCGCGTTAGCAGCGCGAAGCTGGCTTGCCGGCTGGCCGGGAACTTTTCTATAACTCGCACAAATTACCACGGCTTCACAGAAACTTAATTTTGATAATCACCTTGACAGTAAAGCTTTCCGCTTAGGCAGAATCAAAAGAGTCGGCCAGACTAACCGTCGGCTTAGATGTTTGGTTTCTTTTCTTCTTCGCACATAGATAATTCTCTTGATTTGGTGTACTTATGTCGCTGAGAATAAGCGGACTGTACCAACAAAATGTGACTTCAATAAACGCCTGCAACGTTCGAGAGAAAATTTGATTCTGACCAGATCATTCGATTCGCCACGAGATTTCGGCGTAACAGAATCCTAACGGGACGTTGCCGAAATTCGGTGACCGCAGCTTGTGTGTATGTTTGCAAGCTTTGAATCGTCGTGCGTGTTAGCAGCGAGATCCCGAATGTTCTGAACCGTGCTATCTCTTGTCGGCGTTATCTTCTGAACGACAAAGAGGACAGGCCAAGGAGAGGAAGATAAAAACAATAGTTCTCTTAAGAAGAAACATGGCTTGCTTAAAGCTGCTTGCTGTGAGAGGCTGGATACTACACCACAGTTAACACAACGCATGAGCCATCTGGGATGTTATTTACTGCCTTTTTCTTAATTTTTCTTCATATTTTCATAATCCCCTTGTATTTTCAGATCCTTCAAATGATATGTACCCAATACCTGATTCATCCGTAATCTCGTAATAAGTAGAGCCGAGTTTACGATTGACTTTTGTCTTGATAAATGCTTTTGCAAGTTTTGCATTAAACTTCTTAGCTGCGTTACTTTGAACAAAGTTTCTTGCAAAAACGGGGTCTCCTCCTATAAGTTGGACTAATCGGCTTCTCAAATTATAGACTTTGGCGTTATTATCATGCGGCCGCGCCACCGATTCTTTAGCTTTGTTTCTGGCAACTTTCAAGGCATCTCGATCGTCAATATGCGTGACGTCAATTAACAGATCTAATTTACGCAGAAGTTAGTAATCTTTCCCGTTGAGCAACATGTTTTGGCCAAAAGCTAAAAAATATGGCGTATATCCTGTTCTACGGTTGATTGTTCCGTATGTTTTCAATAAGATCGGTGTACTGCAAGAATTCGAATTCCTTTTCAGTTAAATCTACTATCGGACCCAAATCATCAAACTCGTTAACTTCGGGCTCATTTACTCTGGATAAAGTGTCTGCAACAACGTTTTGCGTACCCTTGCTATGTGTTATGGGAAACGAAAACCCTTGCAATTTTATATCCCACCTGGCAAGACGACCAGATAGATCTTTTTGCCGCATGAGCCATTGCAGAGGGGAGTGGTCTGTGATAACGCCGAGCTTTTGACCTTCTATGTAGGCACGGAATTTCTGTATGCAACGGGCAACTCACTTCCGTCTTCGTCGGTCTGTGCCAGCACACAAATCCTATACCATACGAACTTGCATCACAAATTAGCAAAAATGGTCCATCGGAATCTGGAGTACTGAGGAGCGGGGCGGAATTCAATTTAGCTTTTAACTCTTCAAACGAAGCTTCAGCGGCCTTGTTCCATTCTAGAGGTTTATTTTTCTTTAACAGTTCGGCCAGAGGGAAGCTTAACGCAGCATAGTTAATAACAAAACGACGGTACCACCCAGAGTAGTAGTCTACTCAAGATTCCGTCGGTGTGGGGTAGGGGATAAGCGTCTTTGAGGGTAACGCTATTAACTACGCGTTAATCCAGACAAAGTCTTCATTTATCTCCCTTCCTCACTAAAACCACGTTGCTACTCCACAGACTTGTCGATTCATCTATAATATCAAGATCTAGCATCCTGTCTATTTCGGAAAACATAATTTTCTCAATTGCCTGCGATACTGGCCAATGCCGTAATTGATAATCGCCTGATAAGGCTTGAGCTGTTTAGGAACGGACTCGGTATATAAATTCAGAAGCTGCTATTCCTTCTTTGGCTCCGTCAAACTTCAGACGCCAGTTTTGAATAATTCCCACTTTCTCTATGGGCAACGATGGGACATTAGTACGGAAGTCTCGAGAAATACTTGGTGAATTCCCCTGTGGTCATGAGTTTTGACTACCCTCTGGGCGATTCAGTAGTGCGCTTCTACTAACAATCGAAGACGCACTTCGGTTGCGATTTGCTTGATTACGCTGATCTAAGTTTTCGTGCTCTCTTAAATTTATCGAAGCTAGTTGAGTCTGGATAGTATTTGTTTTATGAGTTGTTAATTGATGTATCATATTAGCTTCTTGTCTATGAATCTGGGATTGGATGTAGTTATGTGTTTCTGATTGATTCCATTGCTGAGTAAGCCGAGAACTAGGTCTTTCAACCCTATTTTTTTGCTGTTTATGACCTCTACGTTGCATCGATCTAGTAACTACTCCGCTATGAACTGTTTCTCGTGGTATATGTTGGTCTCCTATGATTGGTGGATTTTCTCCTGAGACTGGTAAATGTTGGTTGTTGGATGAACACGGGGGTGAATCAATATTTCTGCCAGTATCCCGGTAAGGGTTTGCCTCTAGACTTCTGTGTTCTTCAGCCTCTCTCAGTCCGCTTTCTAAATCTTGGCCCTCTCTCATATTGTAAGTATTTTCACGACATGTTGAACAATGGTGAGAACTTTGTAGATAATTGTCTAAGCAATGCTTATGAAACACATGATTACATCTAGTTTTGATTGGTTGATATGTTGCAAATTCTTGGGTATTCTGGGTTAGAATTTGGTGGGCTGTGATCGACCGGCGTCTTGTTTTCAATAATTTTTTTTTACTTTTTATACCCGTTACTCGTAGAGTAAAAGGGTATACTAGATTCGTCGGAAAGTATGTAACAGGCAGAAGGAAGCGCTTCCGACCCCATAAAGTATATATATTCTTGATCAGAATCACTATACGAGTCGATCTAGCCATGTCCGTCTGTCCGTCTGTCTGTCCGCATGAACGCTGAGATCTCGGAAACTATAAGAGCCAGGCTATTGAGATTTGTCGTGCAGATTCCTGAGCTTCTTACGCAGCGCAAGTTTGTTTTAGCAGAGTGCCACGCCCACTCTAACGCCCACTCTAACGCCCACTGTAACGCCCACAAACTTCAAAAATCGTAAGTATGAACGCGGATATCTCGGAAAATATTAACGATAGAGAAATGGGTTTTCAGATTTAGATTCCGTAGGCTTGAGCGCAGCGCAAGTTTTTTATGCGAATATGCCACGCCCTCTCTAACGCCCACAAGCCGCCCAAGCCTGTGGCGCCCACAATTCTTATGCTAGATAAAAAATTTTAACTGAAATGTATTGGTCTCGTCAATACCTATCGATTGATCCAAAAAACTTTGCCACGCCCACTCCAACGCCCACAACGCTTAAATCTGTTTACCGCCGGTAGGTGGCGCATTTCAATCTCGCTTTGCTGCTTGCATATCTCCATTTTCCTTTGGTCCCTTTAGCTGAGTAACTGGTTTCTGATAGTCGAAGTACTCGACTATAGCGTTCTTCCTTGTTTAAACTTTAAACATCAAAATAAAATCTGTCATTTTCCATGCATAACCACTAGCAATATCACAAACCAATAGCGGATTGACCGCTCTACTTCCTACTGATAATCTAATTGAACTATTTTGAAACCACTATTCAATCAATCCTAAATGGTCAGGACCTTAACCTACAAGTTAAACCCTGTAATTCCTACAACGACTAGATTGAATCCTCTTTGAGCGTAGATTTTCTAGTTGTATCCGGTCGACTAGTTTCTATTGATGAAATTGTAATCGTATATTCCAGGACTAAAAAAAAACAATCTCCTACATTACTCGAAATGTTGTTGTGGATAAGGAAATCGTACAGTTACTCTAAGAATACTAAGGCCTATCTTTACCGGTTGGGTTATCTCTATATGCAAGACTGTGATCCCCAAGTTACAGGTATCGAATAGATCTGACCAGTTCCTAAAGTTACCGTAGACTAAGAAAAAATAAATATGACAAGGATGAACGCTGTAGTCGAGTACCTCGACTATCAGATACCCGTTACTCAGCTAAAGGGGCCAAACGGAAATGGAGATATGCAAAAAGCAAAGCGACAGACAAACAGAGCGGTAGACAGATTTAAGCGTTATGGGCGTTAGATTAGTTAGATTCGTCGGAATTGTCGGGGTTGTTTTCTATCTCTTTTTTCCCTTAGCACGCTTGCATAATAAGATAAGCACACTGGGAAGCTCAAATACTGGTGGACTAGACAAAAAAAAACAAAAGGGTTGGACTCTAAAGATTGTTAGGTAGAACAGGCCGTTTAGTATGTGAATCAGATGTCGCTTTCACATTCTTCTCTAAACCCTCCTGACCATGACAATGTTGGAGTCTATTCGAATTGGCCCAAAGGAATTCCCTTTCCGACTATTGGTTATGATACATTTGTTGCATGATGTACTTTTGACAGATTACATTTTATTAACCTTCCAAGTTACAATGGAGTCTTTCGATCTGAGGTTTCATAATATGGTAATTCATTATAATTCAGTTGAATCCCTGTAGAAGCACATTGTTGCTGTTCTAAATTTAACTTTGCTTCCTAGCTACTTTTGACTGGGCCCACTGATCTAGCTGAATTTCAGGGGGTACTAAAGCATTATTTTTATAGATCTTACATTCTAAATGAATTAATATAACTTAGATTAGCATAATGTTTGCGGATCAATTATCTCCATTGACGTTTTAGGCTTAGACCAAAAGGGGGAATTAAGCGCGGCTAGTTGCCGGTTTGCTTAAGGCGATGGTTTGTAAATATTAAGCTAGGTGGTAATCATAAGTTTTTTAGAACTTATCCTGATCCTCATTCATTGGGTCCAGACAGACCAAGGGTGAAAGGTGCCGATTTAGAAAGAAACTCGCTGTAGGTTATAAATCGCACGTGGATGTGTTGAAAGCGCCACCGAAGGGCGCGCTAGGCTGAACCTGAACTCGGACCGATCTGCAGTAGGCAGTTATGACTCGCACGTGGTTGTTATGTAAGTGCCACCGTCCTCAGGAATTAAAGGGCTATGATATTTCGCTTGATTTATATCTCCCAACAAAACAAGTGCTGGTGAGCGGTACCACCTGTACTATAAAAGAATTGTTACTACTAATTAGCTTCTTATCACTTCAGAGGGAGTTACCTGTACTTGGTCTGGCTTTGCACCAAGCAATGGTTACACTTCCGTTACACTTCACCACCGAACGAATGGCGTCAGCAGTGGCAGTGCAGCGCGTTAGCAGCGCAAAGCTGGCTTGCCGGCTGGCTGGGAACTTTTATAAAAAATTACCACGGCTTCACAGAGACTTAATTTTGGTAATCACCTTGATCGTAAAGCTCTCCGCTTAGGCAGAATCAAAAGAGTCGGCCAGACTAACCGTCGGCTTAGATATTTGGTTTCTTTTTCTCTTGGCACTATGATTTAAATTTGTTCGGTTCACAAATAGGTAATTCTCTTGATTTGGTGTACTTATGTCGCTGAGAATAATAAACGCACGTCTGCAACGTTCAAGAGAAAATTTGGTGCTGACCAGATCATTCGATTCGCCACGAGATTTCGGCGTAACAGAATACTAACGGGGCGTTGCCGAAATTCGTCGACCGCAGCTTGTGTGTATGTTTGCAAGCTTTGAATCGTCGTGCGTGTTAGCAGCGAGATCTCGAATGTTCTGAACGGTGCTGTCTCTTGTCGGCGTTATCTTCTGAACGACAAAGAGGACAGGCCAAGGAGAGAAAGATTAAAACAATAGTTCTCTTAAAAATAAACACGCCTTGCTTAAAGCTGCTTGCTGAAAGGCTGGATACTACAAGTGGGCGTGACACACTGACAAAATAAACTTGCGCTGCGCAGGAATCTCTAGAATCTGCATGCTTAAACCAATTAGTGAAGCTCTTATAGTTTCCGAGATCACATCGTTCATACAGACAGACGGACATGGCTAGATCGACTAGATCGGTTGGAAATTAAACCTTTGATGAAAAAGTCTCCTGAAAGGCAAAGGGTTGTGCCGTACACAAGTTGTGCTGATGTTGTTTTGATGTCTGGCTTGAATGTTTAACGAAACCCGAGCAGAATCAGGGAAGGTTTCTGTGCCCAATTTATATTTAATTTATTCATAATGACCGCCTTTAGTCATTAAAGTTTACTGGTCTGTGCCAGCATTCGATAATTACTTTCGCTTGCGGGGGATATGCTGTTGTTCGAATATAGAATATTCCTAGCATTCGTAACAATTCATGGAACAATTGGGACTCGAACAGTCTGCCCTAGTCTGTTGTGGTGCGGGCTGCAACTCCAAATCTTGAAATCCACGAGCCGAGCCGAGTGCTAAGGCTACCGTGTTGGCGTGCATGTCCTCGATTGCGATGTCTTTCGTCCAACGTGTACAACGGTCAATAATTGTTAAGCAGTATTTATATTGTATATTGGGGTAATGGTCCGATGAGGTCCAAATTAATAAGGTCTAATCTCTGTGTAGGAAGCGTAAACTGCAGCAGCGAGCGAACGTGTCGGGAAATCTTCAATTTTTGAGAAGGGATACAGTGTTTTACAAATTAGAGTTGGGAATGCTGATTGACTTTAAGTGCAATTCTGTGGTGTTGTCGTTCAGTAGCCGTTTAAGCTCTCCGCAACTTGCTTGTGATGCTGAGGTGTTTTAATCGATAAGTTGAAATGCGGGAAGCGTATCAGCGGTAGTGTTTTCAATTCAGCCACATGCACGATAGAGGTAGTGAATTGGCTATTGAAATCCAACTGTCGAAGTTTCCGTGGAGAGGCTTTGTCTGGTTTTTTCGATCATATCGCCGATCGTATGTGCTATACTTGCGTAGCGTTTCTGATATTTTTACACATAAAAATCCTGTTGATTGGAACTGGCCGTCGACGACATGATGTAGTACCGCTCCAGCGGCAAAATCGCTTGCATCTGTGCAGAGAGACAGTGGCGCAGTGGGTGCTGGGTGGACAAGTAATGTTGCCTCTTAAAGAGTTCGTTTACATTCATCGAATTTGTTGACGGTAACGGCAGTCCAAGTAGTTGGAGTTGAGTTATTCTTCCTGTTTCCTGGAAAAAGTTGGTTTAGCGGTGCCTGGTGTTAAATTGCATTTAGCAAGAATCTGTACGTATTAATCATTGTCTAGAGCCTGCGTAGCTCCTAAGCGAATTTGGGCAGAGGGATATCCGAAATGGCCTTCACTTTGTCTGGCAGTGGTTTGATGCCGTTTGAAAAGATATGATGGCCTAAGAAATCGATAAAATTCTTTCCGAAACCACATTTACCTTGATTTATGGTGAGGTTGAATTGCCGTAGTCGTTCAAATATATTGGGGAGGTGAAGTTGGTGCTGTTCTATATTAACTGATGCAAGCGCGATGTCATTGACGTAAACGAAGACAAAATCCGTCTCTGAAAAGGCAGATTGCATGAATCGTTGAAATGTTTGTGCAGCGTTGCACAGTCCGAAAGTCATGTGAGTGAATTCGAATAATCGAAAAGGAGTATTTATGGTCATTTTGGGGACGTCTTAACCTCGATGGGAGTTTGATAGTATGTATGGCTCAGATCGATCTTTGAAAATACGTGCTTCCCGAAAAAAAATGAGTGCATTCATGTGTGGTAAAAAATACAGATCTGGGGTGGTTTGGGAATTTAGAGCTCGTTAATCACCACAAGGACGCCATTCGTCTTTTCGACGCGGGGCCAACGCCAAAGTTGATTTTAAGTCAGAAAAAACAAAATTGCGGAAATATTAATCAACAATTAACAATACCGTTGACTGACATTTTTTGCGGCCGTCAACTTCCTGGCTGGTTTACTTTAAGTAAATCGGTTAAAAAATTCAATCGTAATTTTGACGGCCGGATAAAAAAAGTTAGTTTCGAGAACACGAGCTTTAAAGTCTACAAAGTATACAGCCGCGGAATGAAGTGTAGTGGTTCTGGGGCCTTTTTCTTTGAAAATATTTGGAGTAAGCCAATGAAACTTTGGGAAAATATTTTTGTATAGTTGATAATATATACTGATAAATTATAAATTCTAAATTCTAGAGGAATCCCATTGCAATGGCTCCTGCGCTTCGGCGAAGTCTTCGTTTACAGGCATTGTTTGAGGTTATGATGAGGTTTTGAGTAAGTCGAGATGCGTTCGCTTTAATTGTAGATATTCGAAACGTCGGGGTCACCAATTATGGTTGTCTTCAAGCAAAGGTAAAGTCCTGCACTTAAGTGAAGCACAGAACTGGGATGCTCAGATTCTATTTGTTATAACTTACTGGAAAGTGAAATTTATTTTCTTGGTGGGCCATTTTGGCGTGATTCTTAAGGGAGTGTGACCAGAGAATGTTTTTAAATAAAAATCTATTCTGGAGAGTTTCCAGTGTTGCTGGTTTCTGAAAACTTTGATTTTTTCTTGTTTTTTCAGGGGCTTTTCCCAAGTGCACAAAAAACAGGTATGTAAACGGTGTGATCATATATTTAAAGGAACCTGTTCGTATTACGAAAATAGACTTATACGATTAAAACACTAAGACATATAAGTGAAGACAAGACTATTTTCCGTTTAAATTTATAATCTTTATTCTTTAGAAATCCGTTTGGATAATTATAAATTTTTATTGCTTGAATTAATTTTATCCCGGAATCCGTTTGGATTCTTTGCGAGTCTGTTAAGAACTGCATAAAGCTAACTTAAGTTTTCTATAAGAAAGCCAGGAAGAAGGCCCGACGTCGGCAGCGACGGTCAGAATAGACGGCAGGGCTATGGGCAGAATGCTGACCTTGTACTTCGCACCCGCTGCATAGCCCGATGCATAACTCGGCCGTTTTGGTCAACAGCACTAGCGTGGGTCCGATGACTTAGCGCCTCGTGTCCGGTGCATTCCCCAATCACTCGGCGGCTCGGGTTTTAGATTTCATTCTTTCATACTGCTGATTTGAAGAATTGCATCCGGTCTTGTAACACCTTTGGGTTCCATGCAAACTTATACAATGGACAGCCAAGCCTGGATGACCCATGTGCTTCGACTGCTAACATCATTGTCGAATATTCAAATATCATGCGAGGCGTTAACACTACAGATGTGAATATTTATATGAAGTCGAATGTTTTATTGTATATGTTAGGTTAGGTAGGAGTGGTTGGAGACTAAATATAAGTCCCCTCACTTAGGCCACAATGGGCCCCTTGTGATACCACATGATCTCTGAAAGATCCGTTTCCCTAGCTCATGGGTTTTCTGCCTTCGCGAAGTATTCTGTTCTTCTTAAGAAACATAGTAGTTTTTGAATGCTTACGTCCTGAATGGCCGCAAGGTTCGGAAGTGTGTAGCTACCTAGGGTTTGAAAGCGCTTTAGGTTATGCGCTGGGCAGAAGCATAGGAGGTGTTCGATGCTCTCCTCTTCGTCTATCTCTTTTCAGCTGCGGCAGAAGTCGTGGTTACTTAGACCCAGCCTTATCGCATGAGTCCCTATAAGACAGTGGCCCGTGAGGGCATTTAGGAGAGTGGAGATGTCCTCCCTGCTACATTGTAGGAGAGTTTTTGTTCTTTTCGTGTTATAGTTTGGCCATGTGAGTCTAGAATTGTGGCATGTTGAGATTGAGTTCCAACGGTTGTTGGAAAGAGTATACAATCTCTGCCTGAGATGGAGCTTGCAGGTAGCCATGGGCATCCCTACCGTGTCCTTATCACGAAGGATATCGGCGGTTGTCCCCCGTCTTGCCAGCTCGTCTGCTATGCAGTTGCCCTCAATGTTGCGGTGCCCAGGCACCCAGATGAGGTTGATTCTCAGATGAGTGGCCATCTCGATAAGAGATTTGCGGCATTCAGAGATTGTTTTTGAGCTCGTTGTGTAGGAGTCGAGGGCCCTGAGGGCAGCTTGACTATCCGAGAATATGAAGATATCACTGTCTTTATGTGCAGACGTGTTCAGGTGGGTAGTGGCTTCCTGAATTGCCATCACTTCACTTCACACTACAGTGGTCTGGTAGGCGGAATGAGACTTTTATGTCTAGTTCGGGGGAGAAGACTCCCCCACCTGTTTGGGAGTTAAACTTGGAGCCGTCCGTGTATATGTTGACGGCGTTTACGAATTGATGTGGGAGGTTGTCCCAGTCTGAACGGGTGGGTATATAAATTTTGTATCTTCTTTCGAAGTTGACTATGGGTGGGACGTAGTCTGTATAACGTGGTAGGGGTGAATGTTTTGATAGGATAATGGAGTGACCCGTGGAGCCCGTTGTCCATGCCGCTGCTTCACGGAGCCCCAGCGCTGTTGCAGATGCCCAGCTTTTGGCAAGTAGATCCTTCTTGTGAAGGATCCGGAGGTTGCAGTTCTTATCTAGAGAAGGCCACCAAACGATGTTTCCGTAGAGGAGAATGGGCCTGACTATTGCAGTATATAGCCAGTGAACTATCATGGGGGAGAAACCCCACTTCCTCCCTATGGCTTTTTTACAAGCGAAGAGGGCTATGGCCGCTTTGCGTGTGCGATCTAGGATGTTATCAGTCCAGAGGAGCTTTTTGTCAAGGATGACACCTAGGTACTTTGCTTGGTTGCTAAAGGTTAGGCGCGTTTGGTGTAGTTTTGGGGGAACTAGAATTGGTACCTTGTACTTCCTTGTAAAGAGAACTAGTTCGGTCTTTTCCGGGTTAACTCCCAGTCCACAGCCAGCCGTCCACCGGGAAAGGGTGGATAGGGCTGTCTCCATTAGATTACAAAGGGTTTGCGGGAATTTGCCCTGCAGTAGGATAACCACGTCATCCGCGTAGGCTACCACTTTTGTGCCGGCCTCTTCTAGAAGTGATAGCAGTTTGTTGACCACCAAAAGCCATAGAAGAGGTGAGAGTACGCCCCCTTGTGGGGTTCCTCTACTGACATTCCTGGTCGAGAGGGCCGATCCCATAGTGGAGTGCACTACCCTGCTGGTTAGCATGGTGTGTATGAGTCCCACTATGGGCCGCTCAATGCCCAGTTCAGTCAGAGCACCAGTAATCGCCGTTGGGGTGACGTTGTTGAAGGCGCCTTCTATGTCTAGAAACGCTGCAAGAGAGTATTCCTTATTGTGGAAGCCTCGTTCTATACTGTACACTAGAGAGTGGAGGGCGGTATCGGTTGATCTACCCTTACGGTACGCATGCTGTGCGTCAGAGAGTAGGCTATGGTCGATGGTTAGTCTGATATGGGTGTCAATTAGCCTTTCCAGGGTCTTCAACAAGAAGGAAGAGAGACTGATCGGGCGGAAGTCCTTTGGGTTGGTGTGGGAGGGCTTGCCGGCTTTCGGTATAAAAATTACCTTAACGTCCAGCCACCTTGTTGGAATATGGTTTAGAGCAAGGCAGCCGTGGAAGATGGCTGTCAGCCAGGGAAGGGACATATCTAATGTCCGTTGTAGCTGGGCCGGGAAGAACCCATCTGGGCCAGGTGATTTGAAGGGCTTAAAAGAGTTAACAGCCCACTGAATGCGGCCAGGGTTTGAAATGTTGGCAATACTCTGGTCGTCTAGATTCTCCTCTATGTGGAGGTCCTCCACTACCTGGGTATTGTTAGGGAAGTGTGTGTCTAACAGTAGTTCAAGGGTTTCCTGACTGTTTTCCGTCCAGCCATCAGCATTGGTTTTAAGATAGCCAATGGTAGCTGGAGCTTTAGCTAGAGTTCTTCTGAGTCTGGATGCCTCCGCAGTAGATTCTATGCTACTGCAGAAGTTAGCCCAGGCTCTTCGTTTTGATATTCTTATTTCTTTTTTGTATAGGCTTAGTTTTGAATGATATAGATTCCAGGAGGATTCGCTATTGTTATATTTAGCTTTGTTGAAGTAAGTTCTACACTCTCTTTTAAGGTTCGCCAGGGTTGGGTTCCACCATGGGGGTTTGTGCTTTGTTTTGACTGTTCTACTTGGGCAAGCCCTTTTTAAGGCCTCACCGCAGATATCAGTAAAAGTGTTAACTAGGTTATCTAATTCTTGACGGTTGCGTATGCGTGTCGGGGGAGCGAGTAGGTTCCTGTTGAGGAGATTTTTGTAGTATCCCCAGTTGGTTAATCTTAGATTAGTGATGTTCTCGGCGGGAGGATGGTCTAGACTTATTGTAAATTCTATGTAACGGTGGTCTGAGAATGAGTGTTCGATCCCCACCTTCCACGCTTCTAGTTGGTTAAGTAGGGGATCAGATATTAGAGTAATGTCTAGTACTTCCCTCCTATTTCTAGTGATGAAAGTTGGGTCATTACCTTTGTTGCAGATGAATAGATTTGATTGAAGGAGATTGTAGATTGATTGTCGTAGAGTAACTCACCCCTTTCGTTGGTGTTTGTACTTCCCCATTGTGTGTGGTGAGAGTTGGCGTCCCCACCCAGGATGAGTTCCTTAGATGAGTGAGTGCGTATGAGTTGTTGTGTAGTGGTGTTTGGTAGTGGCCCTTCGTGGTCGTGAGCCAGATAGAATGATGCTATGGTGTGATGGGTGTGTTCGTTTAGCTCCAGTCTGACCGTGGTAAGGTCGCCTTCGCTAAACTGTGGAATAAGAAATGTGTTAAAGTGTGTTTTTGTAAGAATGCAGGTTCTGGTTTTACCCTTGTCCTTGGTGTAAAATAGCTTGTATAGGGGGGTTGATAAGCCACAGATGTTGTTACCAACAATCCATGGCTCTTGAATGAGGACTACGTCTATGTTTCCTGTTGCCAGGCGGGTGAGGAGGGCAGCGGATGCTGCCTTGCTGTGGTGCAGATTAATTTGCAGAAACTGCACCATCTTTGGGACTGGGGTCGGGCTGGGTACCCTCCGCTTCCTCCGCTATGTCCTGGAGGACAGAGCGCCCTGGTCGGGTTGTGTCCTGGGTGCACAGCTGTTTCAGGCTCTCCGTCAGCTCCGAGTCGGTTGACACGTAGCCGGTGAGGGTGGCCTCTTCGTGATCTGGTTCGTCGTCGCTCGGGGGTTCGTACGACGCACAGGCAGCCAGGTTGTCTGCCGCTATCTTATCGGTGTCATAAATACGAAGCTGCACCTTATCGAACCCGTAGTTCACTCTGTGCTGTTGGGCTGCGAGGGGTTCCAAGCAGGCCTGGTTTAGGAGGATAACCACGCTCATGGTGACTCGCTCGGTTTTCTCCACCTTGACCACCTTCCAAACGTCTGTTGGAAGTTTTGGGTTGAACCTGGTCAGCAGGCTGAGTATAGCCTCTGGTTCCGATGGTTCCGACGGCAGCCACACCCTCGCTCTCGGTCGAGACGGGATGTCTGCAGCCTCACAAACTGCCAGATTGGCCCCGGGGTAGACCTCGCCGACTTTGGTAATTGCAGCCTTGTAGAGTGCTGCCGATCTCTCGTCTTCGCAGGCGATCAACTTTACGTTGCCCTGGTACCACCCTGCATCTGTGCAATCGGGTGGCGGTCCTGGGTTTTCGTCCAGCACTTTCAAGGCCACTGTCGCAAGGGCCCGTCTAACCAGACCCCAATGGTTTCTTGGGATCCTTCCGCCTTCATCGCTCTGGTCGATGACTCCAATGATCTTCCGATCCTTTACCACTTCCGCAAAGGATCTCGACCATGTGCCGCGGTTGGTTACTTTGGCCTTCTTGCTCGCTGGTTGAGCTGACTCCATCGACCTCTCTCGCTTGTTGCTGGTAGTCATAGCGATGTCGAAATCTGGGATAACTGCCTTCGCCCAGGCTATGTCCTCTTGGATTTTCTGGTAATCCAATTTCGATGTCTGATCCTCACGTATCGGATTGGTGGCCAGCCGTTTGAGGATCCTAAAAGCCTTCTTTCTTTCAAGAGGTCCTGCCTGGTTAGGTGGTACCCTCTTAAACTCCTTTGCCCTGGTACTCACCACGAGACCGGCTTTGGTGCTCCCCTCAGGTTGGAGTGGCTGGTTAGCCACACCTACGCTGGTGGGAGGCTTGGGCTTGTCGCTATGGCGAGTTGGGCTTAGCCGGCTGCGTTGTTCGCTGGCCTTGGCAGGGGTAGACGTCACGTGGACTGGGGTAGTCAGAGCCGTGATCTTGCTCTTTCTTTCGTCGTTGGTTACGACTTCCGACTTTATAAGAGTGTCGGGCTCTCGTCTTGTGCAGTCTTTTTGTTTAGTATTTGTTAAGTTCTCCATGTTAAATCCCACGAGCTGCGGAGAAAGGACAGGTCCACCCGGGCAGAGATCCGCCGTACCCGGGTAAGGCTGACTTAGAACAGGCGGTCGCCACTTGCCTGAGCTCACCGTTTGAGACTGAGTTATTTGATGACTCGGGCTCCCAGCCAGATTGACTCTCGGCACGGTACGAGTGACACCTTAGTCCAGCCCGGGGTGAGATGAGTTGTGTGGGTAGGGAAGAGGTAGGTTCAAAGAGTGTGGGAAGGGGTGTGTGTGAGCTATTTGTCGGAGGCGGCAGCACAAGCGCGACGTCGGTACTGCTACGGCGCAGATACCCGCTGACTGTCCGGGGCTACTTATTAGCGCTTCGTGTTGGGGGCTTGGCGGTAGCCGGGCCGTGTCCAACTTCCACGCTTATTCGTAGCTACCCTGGAGAACCAGGGCGCTCGCTATCCGCAACCTGCGACCCGTTCGGTAGCCTTCAGCTCGGCGCCCTCAGAGCCATCCCACTAGCTCTTTGGCCGAAGTTTTATTGTATAGAAAACTGACATTAAGATCAAGCGTTGCTAATGTAATTATTGTTTGTACTTCTACATTCTTAAATTCATTCGGCGCACGTTCGAATAACTTGCCGCTTCCTCTATCCACAGAGTTCCCATGAGAAAAAAAACAGAAAATTCTTACTTTCTCATAATGACGTTTTTTGAATGTTCGATGAATAGTTTAAAATGCACTTGTAAAAAAATTAATACACTAGCAGCGCTTTCCAGAGTAAGTTGTCTATAAAACCGATTGTTTAGAAGCCGTATCTGTACAAGCAGTTAAAATTACATTAATAATATAACTTTATTTACGATTTGTCACTCACGGGTATCAACACTGTGTATTACATGCGCATTATACACCAAGGGAACTTTTATAAATGTTAAATATTTAAATCCGAAATGTGCTCAATGTAACCCCTTTTCAGTACGAACGGTCTTAAAATGGTAAGCATGAAATCGTTCTTTAATCAAATAATAGCAGCGAGATCTCGAATGTTCTGAACCGTGCTGTCTCTCGTCGGCGTTATCTTCTGAACGACAAAGAGGACAGGCCAAGGAGAGGAAGATTAAAACAATAGTTCTCTTAAAAATAAACACGCCTTGCTTAAAGCTGCTTGCTGAAAGGCTGGATACTACAAGTGGGCGTGACACACTGACAAAATAAACTTGCGCTGCGCAGGAATCTCTAGAATCTGCATGCTTAAACCAATTAGTGAAGCTCTTATAGTTTCCGAGATCACATCGTTCATACAGACAGACGGACATGGCTAGATCGACTAGATCGGTTGGAAATTAAACCTTTGATGAAAAAGTCTCCTGAAAGGCAAAGGGTTGTGCCGTACACAAGTTGTGCTGATGTTGTTTTGATGTCTGGCTTGAATGTTTAACGAAACCCGAGCAGAATCAGGGAAGGTTTCTGTGCCCAATTTATATTTAATTTATTCATAATGACCGCCTTTAGTCAGTAAAGTTTACTGGTCTGTGCCAGCATTCGATAATTACTTTCGCTTGCGGGGGATATGCTGTTGTTCGAAGATAGAATATTCCTAGCATTCGTAACAATTCATGGAACCATTGGGACTCGAACAGTCTGCCCTAGTCTGTTGTGGTGCGGGCTGCAACTCCAAATCTTGAAATCCACGAGCCGAGCCGAGTGCTAAGGCTACCGTGTTGGCGTGCATGTCCTCGATTGCGATGTCTTTCGTCCAACGTGTACAACGGTCAATAATTGTTAAGCAGTATTTATATTGTATATTGGGGTAATGGTCCGATGAGGTCCAAATTAATAAGGTCTAATCTCTGTGTAGGAAGCGTAAACTGCAGCAGCGAGCGAACGTGTCGGGAAATCTTCAATTTTTGAGAAGGGATACAGTGTTTTACAAATTAGAGTTGGGAATGCTGATTGACTTTAAGTGCAATTCTGTGGTGTTGTCGTTCAGTAGCCGTTTAAGCTCTCCGCAACTTGCTTGTGATGCTGAGGTGTTTTAATCGATAAGTTGAAATGCGGGAAGCGTATCAGCGGTATTGTTTTCAATTCAGCCACATGCACGATAGAGGTAGTGAATTGGCTATTGAAATCCAACTGTCGAAGATTCCGTGGAGAGGCTTTGTCTGGTTTTTTCGATCATATCGCCGATCGTATGTGCTATACTTGCGTAGCGTTTCTGATATTTTTACACATAAAAATCCTGTTGATTGGAACTGGCCGTCGACGACATGATGTAGTACCGCTCCAGCGGCGAAATCGCTTGCATCTGTGCAGAGAGACAGTGGCGCAGTGGGTGCTGGGTGGACAAGTAATGTTGCCTCTTAAAGAGTTCGTTTACATTCATCGAATTTGTTGACGGTAACGGCAGTCCAAGTAGTTGGAGTTGAGTTGTTCTTCCTGTTTCCTGGAAAAAGTTGGTTTAGGGGTGCCTGGTGTTAAATTGCATTTAGCAAGAATCTGTACGTATTAATCATTGACTAGAGCCTGCGTAGCTCCTAAGCGAATTTGGGCAGAGGGATATCCGAAATGGCCTTCACTTTGTCTGGCAGTGGTTTGATGCCGTTTGAAAAGATATGATGGCCTAAGAAATCGATAAAATTCTTTCCGAAACCACATTTACCTTGATTTATGGTGAGGTTGAATTGCCGTAGTCGTTCAAATATATTGGGGAGGTGAAGTTGGTGCTGTTCTATATTAACTGATGCAAGCGCGATGTCATTGACGTAAACGAAGACAAAATCCGTCTCTGAAAAGGCAGATTGCATGAATCGTTGAAATGTTTGTGCAGCGTTGCACAGTCCGAAAGTCATGTGAGTGAATTCGAATAATCGAAAAGGAGTATTTATGGTCATTTTGGGGACGTCTCAACCTCGATGGGAGTTTGATAGTATGTATGGCTCAGATCGATCTTTGAAAATACGTGCTTCCCGAAAAAAAATGAGTGCATTCATGTGTGGTAAGAAATACAGATTTGGGGTGGTTTGGGAATTTAGAGCTCGTTAATCACCACAAGGACGCCATTCGTCTTTTCGACGCGGGGCCAACGCCAAAGTTGATTTTAAGTCAGAAAAAACAAAATTGCGGAAATATTAATCAACAATTAACAATACCGTTGACTGACATTTTTTGCGGCCGTCAACTTCCTGGCTGGTTTACTTTAAGTAAATCGGTTAAAAAATTCAATCGTAATTTTGACGGCCGGATAAAAAAAGTTAGTTTCGAGAACACGAGCTTCAAAGTCTACAAAGTATACAGCTGCGGAATGAAGTGTAGTGGTTCTGGGGCCTTTATCTTTGAAAATATTTGGAGTAAGCCAATGGAACTTTGGGAAAATATTTTTGTATAGTTGATAATATATACTGATTAATTATAAATTTTAAATTCTAGAGGAATCCCATTGCAATGGCTCCTGCGCTTCGGCGAAGTCTTCGTTTACAGGCATTGTTTGAGGTTATGATGAGGTTTTGAGTAAGTCGAGATGCGTTCGCTTTAATTGTAGATATTCGAAACGTCGGGGTCACCAATTATGGTTGTCTTCAAGCCAAGGTAAAGTCCTGCACTTAAGTGAAGCACAGAACTGGGATGCTCAGATTCTATTTGTTATAACTTACTGGAAAGTGAAATTTATTTTCTTGGTGGGCCATTTTGGCGTGATTCTTAAGGGAGTGTGACCAGAGAAGGTTTTTAAATAAAAATCTATTCTGGAGAGTTTCCAGTGTTGCTGGTTTCTGAAAACTTTTATTTTTTCTTGTTTTTTCAGGGGCTTTTCCCAAGTGCACAAAAAACAGGTATGTAAACGGTGTGATCATATATTTAAAGGAACCTGTTCGTATTACGAAAATAGACTTATACGATTAAAACACTAAGACATATAAGTGAAGACAAGACTATTTTCCGTTTAAATTTATAATCTTTATTCTTTAGAAATCCGTTTGGATAATTATAAATTTTTATTGCTTGAATTAATTTTATCCCGGAATCCGTTTGGATTCTTTGCGAGTCTGTTAAGAACTGCATAAAGCTAACTTAAGTTTTCTATAAGAAAGCCAGGAAGAAGGCCCGACGTCGGCAGCGACGGTCAGAATAGACGGCAGGGCTATGGGCAGAATGCTGACCTTGTACTTCGCACCCGCTGCATAGCCCGATGCATAACTCGGCCGTTTTGGTCAACAGCACTAGCGTGGGTCCGATGACTTAGCGCCTCGTGTCCGGTGCATTCCCCAATCACTCGGCGGCTCGGGTTTTAGATTTCATTCTTTCATACTGCTGATTTGAAGAATTGCATCCGGTCTTGCAACACCTTTGGGTTCCATGCAAACTTATACAATGGACAGCCAAGCCTGGATGACCCATGTGCTTCGACTGCTAACATCATTGTCGAATATTCAAAAATCATGCGAGGCGTTAACACTACAGATGCGAATATTTATATGAAGTCGAATGTTTTATTGTATAGAAAACTGACATTAAGATCAAGCGTTGCTAATGTAATTATTGTTTGTACTTCTACATTTTTAAACATTCGGCGCACGTTCGAATAACTTGCCGCTTCCTCTATCCACAGAGTTCCCATGAGAAAAAAAACAGAAAATTCTTACTTTCTCATAATGACGTTTTTTGAATGTTCAATGAATAGTTTAAAATGCACTTGTAAAAAAATTAATACACTAGCAGCGCTTTCCAGAGTAAGTTGTCTATAAAACCGATTGTTTAGAAGCCGTATCTGTACAAGCAGTTAAAATTACATTAATAATATAACTTTATTTACGATTTGTCACTCACGGGTATCAACACTGTGTATTACATGCGCATTATACACCAAGGCCATTCAGAATAAACAGTTAGGAATTTTTATAGTTGTTAGATATTTAAATCCGAAATGTGCTCAATGTAACCCCTTTTCAGTACGAACGGTCTTAAAATGGTAAGCATGAAATCGTTCTTTAATCAAGACTGTTTGTACTTGATTTTAGCAGTGTTTTCCCTGAGTATAAGTAAGCTCCTGAGTAAGCTCCTGACATGATTTTTGAATATTAGACAATGATGCAAGCAGTCTAAACCAATTATTAGCATAGAACGAGGTAACACATGCGAGTGTGAAAATACTTTCCATTTGCGCTTTTAGACTCTGATGCTGATGATTAGAGGTAGAGGTAGAGGTAGAGGTCGAGAAACATCGATGTTTTTCGGTGTTTCATCGATGTTTGACTGTTAAAACATCGGAAAAGCGATGTTTTCTGCACCTGTACTAACCGGACAAGTTCTTAAAAAAAGCCTACTCGGCGTTACCATATTATTCTTTGGTGGGTGCTGCTATATTAGCCTACGTGGCCCACTATATTTGGCGGCAGTCCCCCGATGATCCTAATAGCCCTTCACCGTCTGCTGAATCTACGGAAACAAAGGTTAATGGTCTGGAGTAAATTATGTTTTCAGCTTATATGAGAGCTGTACGTAGTGTTCATCATTAAAATTATCTTGATTGATATTGATTTTAGTACTGTTTTTACTGATCGAACTAGTCGCTCCCACGCTCCTCCCTAGTGGGGTGCAGTTTGTGGGTTGAAACGGAGAACATTTCCTTCAGAGTTCCACGGAGCCTTAAAACACTCTTAAAAGGACTCTCCAAAACTACTCCTCTTGAAACCACAATCGGTCTACCGCTCGCCCTTTCTGGCAAGTAGTGTGATCTCTGGCACTCAGTTTCTCGATCAGTTGCTGTTCTGGGACTTCGCCGGTAAAACCGCTGGGCTCTCCGGGACTACGCCTTTGAAAACCATAAACGATCGACCGCTCGCCCTTTCTGACTATTCGCGCCAGAACCTACTCAATTTCCACTTGGGCACATTGGGTCTAGACAACTTTCCCCCCGAGCTCACGGCTCCTCGTAGCTGGCTATCACTTAGCTTAGTCATGGCAAGAGTAGAAAAAAAATTGCCTTACTTTAGCTGAGTGATGCTCACAGGACCTCATTTACCAGTGTCTTACTTCGGAGAGTCCAGAGTCCAAAGTCCAGTTCCGTTCCGTTATTTCTATTTGCATACGGCACCATCGCTCTGCTTTAAAATTCTCCATTCTCTCTCTCTCTCTTTCCAAACTCTCGTTCTCCAAACTTTCTTTCTCCAACTTCTCGTTCTCCGAACTCCCATTCTGAGGAATCATTCTCCAACTTCTCTCTCTCCAAACTCTCTTCGCCTTGCCTTAACTACGCTCTAACTCGCCGCGTATCTGGTAGCCGGCCGGCCATCCTAAATAATTGCCGCTGCAATTCGTGGGGAGTTATTCAACGGATTGACGGACATGGCTAGATCGACTCGGCTAGTGATCCTTATCAAGAACATATATACTTTATATACATCTACCTGTTACGTGCTTTCTGACGAATCTAATACACCCCTTTACTCTACGAGTAACGGGAATAAAACGAATTTACAAAAAATGTCTATGGTTTTAAGTCAGTGGTCGGCACACACATACCATCACACGTTTGCCTTGCATTAGTGTGAGTGTAAAAACACGAAGTTGGCGCTCGGAAGTCTGACGTTTCTCTGTTTTGCACTGAGAATCTTTGCCGCAGCAGCAAAAAAGCGCGCCGAAGCTGATAGAAAAAAGACGCGAGGACCCTTGCCGAAGTTATACGAACATCTACGTTATACGTGAGCGATCAGAGGATGGGCAGAACACTTCCCTATGCTCACTAGATAGGCCGCTGCCGACCCCTGTTTTAAGCGTCTGGCCTCTCTGCATTTAGCATTTCATAAATGGGCATCGTTAAAATGAAATAAGAAAACTAATTTCTATTCCCGCTAAAGCCTAGTACTCAGATCGGCTAAGAGTTTCACTAGTCGAAAAATCTTATTCTTTGCAGTGTGACCGAAGTTTTCAAAGTTCACCCGCAATGCATGTAGCATGGTCTTACTGTCAAGCGGCTGGGTTTGTTGCCAAACGGAAAACAAATCAATTGGAGAAATTTAAAAAGGAGGAGTCTGCTGGTACACAAAGAAAGTAAAATAAAAATAAATGGAATGTTCAACAAATGTTTTTATTTATGTAAATCAGTTGTTTAAAGCTTCCTTTACGTCCCACGAATGCTTCGCCATCCTTCCCGCGCCACCGCAGTCCAGCTCCGAGTCTCAATGGGCATATTGGACCTTGAGGAAGTGTGAGCCGGAGTTGATCCGCTGTTGCTGCAGGAAGTTGCACAGCATCCTTGCAGTGGCTGGCCATGGCTTCTCCAACTGTTCTTTAGCGGGCGCCCTATTTTCCTCCTTCCTATAGAAGCCAGCGGGTCCTCCTGCTCCGCTTAAGCTGCCAAGTAGCTGGTGGTTATGGTGTACGGAGTCCTAATGGAGAGGTCTTCGGAGATCATATAGCTGGTGGTTCTGCTTAAAAGATTCTTCTATTAGTACAACGCAACCAAATTAATTTGACCAGATCTTACTTTCTTTACAAGGACACGCCCGGCAGGATTTCCATGTAGAGAGCGAAGGCCCACTCGGCATGTTCCTTCCCACTGGGATTCCCTAGTGGATCTCCTCCAGCACTTCAACTATTCTGCGGATTTGCCCTGTCGTGGTATTGCTTCCTGTCTGTCAAGTCCCACAATAATGGGCAGCAGCTTGGATTAGGCGTCCTCTTTCATCTGCACTGTCCTCCTTTAACCGTTTTTGGGGTTTTTCTTCCATTTAAAATTTTTAAAATCCCCACCGCTTCTGCACGAACACCGCCGAAGATTAAATTTCTTATTTTTTGGGCCGTGGCTAACGGCGTTCATCGAAAATTCACTCGCGAAACCTGGTATTTTTTGTGGTATTTCCTTAGCTCATCTGAGTACCGCGCTTAAAAACAGACCCGACGAAAAGCATTAGCCGCGTATTTGCCTCTTGCTCACTCCTATGGTTAGCTCGCGGTTTTCGTCGATGTGAGTACTAGGCTTAAGAGGCAAGGCGGGTTTGTTAACTTCTTGCTAGCGGCGTTGCCACCTCGTTTGCGAGAGTGTGTATTTGTGATAGGGTTTGTTTAAAGATGGAAACAATTTGATTTCCAAAACTAATTTTAGTTAACAAACAAATTTATTTATTTATGTTTAAATGATCCGATCTTCTTCATTTATAATATAAATTTAATTTAAATTTATAATATACATTTAATAAACGACGATTTGCTAAAATTATAACAAGTAAGTTATGGGAACCGGGCAAGGGCGTAATATTGCAAAGGCAATTGGCAACGGGGTAACGAGATAACAGAGAAAGGGGCCTTTGCCCAAAAAAAAATAAACAAATAATTTTTTAATAAAGGTTTAAGTCCATGGAATTAAAAAAGATCCATTGTTTTTTCGTAAGCTTAAGAAATTCTTTAATAATTTTGTTGGAAACAAAAATTGTGTAAAATGATTTAACTTAAAACTAGAAAGCTAATATCTGTAAAGACTTATATTTTGATAAAGCGATAATTAAGGGGATAGCCTACTGCGGAAACCGTAAGAGCTAGAACCGCCAAATTTGTACCCATCTTTTTACAACAAAGATTCGATATGGCCCCCGTGGCACCTACAAGCTCTAAAAAAGATTTAATGAGCAAAAAATATATATTTTAAATTTGGTTTGTCGCTTGTCCGATGAAGATGATTTTTGATCTCGGCTGTATCTATGGCCCACATGCTTCAGTATTTTTTTCCAATTTTGAACGTGCTTTCAAGTATTTTATTTTTTTTTTGTGCGTTATTGCGTTGCATTTTTAAGCAGAAGGTCAGAAAGAGCGGGAGCAAAGAGAGCGAAAGCAATTACAAAACAAGAAAGGAAGTTAGCTTCGGCAAGCCGAAGTTTGTATACCCTTGCAGTTATAATTATAAAATACATTAAATACAAAAAATGATATTCCCAATAGTATGATATAATATGTCAAAAAACACCGAAGCTATAATTTGTTTCATATTATTTTCCCACCAATTTTCCGATTGTTCCTATTGCATCTATATGATATAGTCGTCCGATTTTGATAAAATTAAATTCGAAATTCAGAAGGAGGATATATGTTAAAAAACACCGAAGCTATAATTTGTTTCATATTATTTTCCCACCAATTTTCCGATCGTTCCAATGGCAGCTATATGATATAGTCGTCCGATTTTGATAAAATAAAATACGAAATATAGAAATAACTGAAAAATTGTATTTCCAAGCGTAGGAGGTTATATGTTAAAAATAAAAAACACCGAAGCTATAATTTGTTTCATATTATTTTCCCACCAATTTTCCGATCGTTCCTATAACAGCTATATGATAAGTCGTCCGATTTTGATAAAATTAAATTCGAAACTCAGAACTAATTAAAAAATGTTATTTCCAAGCGTAGGAGGTTATATGTTAAAAAACACCAAAGCTAAAATTTGTTTATATTATTTTCCCACCAATTTTCCGATCGTTCCTATGGCAGCTATATGATATAGTCGTCCGATTTTAATAAAATTAAATTCGAAATTCAGAACTAATTAAAAAATGTTATTTCCAAGCGTGGGAGGTTATATGTTAAAAAACACCGAAGTTATTATTTGTTTCATATTATTTTCCCACCGATTTTACGACCGTTCCAATGGCAGCTATATGATATAGTCGTCCGATTTCGATAAAATTTAATTTGAAATTCAAAACTAATCAACAAATGTTATTTCCAGGCTAAGGAAGTTATATGTTATAAAACACCAAAGATAAAATTTCTTAAAATTTTTTTTCCGATTATTCCTATGGGAGCTATAAGACTTATATACTACCTGCAAAAGATATAAGACTTTTGGGAAAGTTTCAGCCCGATAGCTTTAAAACTGAGAGACTAGCTTGAGTAGAAACGGACGGACAGACGGACAGAAGGACAGACGGACATGGCTAGATCGACTCGTCTAGTCATGCTGATCAAGAATATATATACTTTATGGGGTCGGAAACGTCTCCATCACTGCGTTGCAAGCTTCTGACTGAAATCAATATACCCTCGGCAAGGGTATCAAATACCTCCAAAGGGAAAGGGAGATACGCAAGCAGTAAAGCGAGATTGAAATGCGCCACCTACCCGTGATCTCAATATATGGTTATGTAGGCGGTAGACAGACTTAAGCGGTATGGGCGTTAGAGTGGGCGTGGCAAATTTTTTTGGATTGTATTTACGAGACCAATACATTTCAGTTAAAATTTTGTATCCAGAATGAGAATTGTGGGCGCCACAGGTTTGGGCGGTTTGTGGGCGTTAGAGTGGGCGTGGCATATTTTCGTAACAAACTTGAGCTGCGTACAAGGCTACGGAGTCTTAATCTCAGATCCCTATTCTCTATCTTTGATAGTTGCCGAGATATCCGCGTTCATGCATGCCTAATCCCAGTATTGTAACTCTAATAGTTTCCGAGATCTCAGCGTTCATCCGGACAGATGGACAGACGGACATGGCTAGATCGACTCGGCTAGTGATCCTGATCAAGAATATATATACCTTATGAGGTCGGGAACGCTACCTTCTGCATGTTACATACTTTCCGACGGATCTAGCTTACACTTTTACTCTACGAGTAACGGGTATTAAAAGTCACTAGAAGGGAGCTTGACATCTCGATCTGCCTGATCGCAGGGCATTTGGGTGCGGTGTGACATATATTTTATTTTCTTTTTCTTTATACCGCCATGAGTTTTCTTCTTAATATTTAAAAGCAAATATTGAGGCACTCACCGCTTGCAGGAACATCCATCGATGAAAGCGCTTTCGCCGAGACGTTGCGGCTAACTGCGGAAAATTTATAGGTAATACAAAAAAATTGCGCGCGAAAACTCAAAACATTTTAAAATTTCACAACCGAAACGCACACTTTAAAATAACTTGATGGCGACCCTGCCTCCTCACATGACTTTAAACTGCTTCGCCATCAACCGGTTTTTCATCTTACAAATTCAACTTAAACTAACTCGTATTACATAATAATCTCCTTTTCACAGGTCTTTAACAATTTTCTCCTCCGTCCTGAAGGTTATGCCCGAATGTAGCCGGTCACAAAATTTCTCATCAACGCGCTTAAACGGGCGGGGTCACAAAAACTAATAGAGGGTTAACTTTTTCGATTTCCCTTTTCTCCCTCTTCCAAAGGCAAACACTGTCGACGGGGCCCTGAGCTGAGATTTTCTGAGTTTTTCCAGCAGCTTGACGGACTTCGATTAGGGGATGATTTCCACAGACTTTGCTCGAACTAACGGCGGCCGCGCATGCCCCTTTGTAGACGCGCCAGTAGCTGCGGAATACGCTTAACGTTTTTCTCTAGATCCCAAAAATTCCGATCTCTGCTACACCCAGAAAAAAAAGAACGACAAAAATCGAGATCATTTTTCAGGATTTGACAACAATCCGTTCCCTAAGTTCCGTTCATATAAAACGAACGCCGCGTGGTCTAATCATGACCATTTAGGTTTAATTATGAGCGCTTCACTGAAAAATGCCTTGACATAAATGGGGAGAACGCCGTTCTTAAATAATCAACACCGTTCATGAAAATATGTATATAGGTCTAATGTCCCGATTTTCCGCACTCGAAAAATTCGCTCGGTGGTCCAGCTGCTAGAGCGTCCGCCCCTGACACATGGTAGCACAGGTTCGAGTCAGCGAGAAGACGGTTGTGAATTGTAAGTTTTATTAAAATATTATTTCTAATGTTTATATTTACTTCTTTTAATAAATAATGTACATAAATACATGTACACAAACCTCTTTTTTTTAGATTTTTATTTTCTTAAGTTAAGCCCGAAATGTTCTTAAACTGACACCATTCGTTCGGAACCCAACCCCAAAGTTTCAGTCAAATTTTATGAACGACCAATCATGAATTGTCAACAAACTGGCTTACGCACCTTTTGACCCCGTTTGAGCTTGATTTTTGAACGTTTCGAACGGATTCGATCCAAGAAAGCCTGACACTTGCCCCTGTTGCTCTCTCTTAATCCGAAAACTGCTACAGAATAGTTTCTCGCACGAATCCTAGATGGCGCCACCCGTATGTCACTACGAACCACAGATGGAGCCACTTCAAAGCAAAGCAAAGCAAGCGCTCCACAGTAAGCATTAAAAAACTGTAAAGAACGTTATAGTCAAGTGCATTGACTATCAGATACCCGTTACTCCGCTAAAGGAGCCAAAGGTAGATGGAGATATCACGTCAAGAGGGTGTGCAAAGGCGACTACTTTATATACAGGAAGAAATGAAAATCTGGTGTGATGGTCCGATCGTACTGAGTGATACACCAATCGAAAAGTATTGCAAAAAGGATTGCATACCAATACTTAAAAACAAGAGGGGCGGAAAGTCATAGCAACTATGGCCGATTCCTCCCGGTACCCTAAGTTTTAATCTTTTGGCAACAGTGTACACTAAATAAATAAAAACAAGAAAGGAAGTTAACTTCGGCAAGCCGAAGTTTGTAAGCTCCTGCAGCTATAATTATTAAATTTAAATATACAAAAAATGATATTCCCAATAGTATAAGATAATAAGTAAAAAAACGAAGAAGCTATAATTTTATTCATATTATTTTCCCACCATTATGATTTCAGTCAGAAGTTTGCAACGCAGTGAAGGAGGCGTTTCCGACCCTATAAAGTATATATATTCTTGATCAGCACCACTAGACGAGTCGATCTAGCCACGTCCGTCTGTCCGTCCGTTTCCACGTCATAAAAAATATAAGCAAAATGATTTTTGAAAAATTCTTTTTGCAGTTTCTATTATTTTTGTTTGGAGAAACTTTTTGCATCAAAAAATTTAAGTTTTCAAGACGAGAAATAAAGTTCAAAAAGTAGATTTTCACACAAATTCGTCCTTTTCAATAAGTACTGAATGGGTTAAGAAAAGTATTGCATCCTTCAAACGGCATTCAAATTACCTTTACATTGATGCCAAAGTTTTTAAGAATTAAGTTCAAATTATGACTATGTTTAACTTTTGTTTCGTCAAAATACTTATGCCGACCAGTGTTGTCAAGATGATAACATTCACCTTCTCTTTACGGAATAGGTGCCTGACGAATAGGAATTTGTACTGGGTGTCTGTTATATTTGTTTTGATTGAAGATAAACGCCTTAAGATACTTGTACAAATTGGGCCGATAATATAGTCGAATTACTTGTTTATAAATTTCATCAAGCCTTCTGTCGGGTCAGGCAGCAGCCGCAACCAAGCCTTTAAATAATGTTTAATAAGCATACACAAGATTAAAGATTTCTATCGCCTTCGTTGGTCGCAAGCCGACTCTCTCTCTCTCTCTCTCTCGGCCGCTCGACTTCAACGGGCCTAGCTTATCTTCAGCATCTTAAGGTCGAGAGCTTTTTCTCCGCCAATTATCTAAGGCGGAAGTAATTCTTGTATTTATCTACTACTACTTCTACTACTTACATACATACATTTCGTTTTCGAGTGCATTTGCCAGCGCACAAACTTTTATATTAACATGCGTCCGTTAATTCGGTTTACGGTTCTTGTGTGCACAGTGGGCCAGATTGTGTTCGCCGCGATCAAATTAAAAATATTATTACATTATATTATTTAATAATTAATAATCCCAATTTGACTACAGTTTAGTCCCGGAATCAGTTACAGCGGGTTTATTAAATCGGTCGTAACTCGATACTAGTGGCGATGGGTCCCAGCAGCGCAGACACAGGTGCACCCACTTCACCTCGGCAGCGGGCGAAGCCTCTTCCTATACACCCATCTGCCTGCTGGACACTATAGGCAAGGTCTTTGAAAGGGTCATTGCAACAAGGCTTAACGCTGCTATGGAGGATGCCGGTGGACTCTCTTCCAACCAATACGGTTTCCGGAAAGGGAAATCGACACTGGGCGACACTAGAGAGGGTCACGAACATTGCCGCTAAAGCCATCGCTGGTACCAGATGGAAGGGTGGGACGAAGAAGTATTGTCTAGTGGTCACGCTGGACATTCGGAACGCGTTGAACTCAGCCGATTGGGGTAGGACACTGGAGGCACTACGGTCACTACGGTTTGGAACACGATGTACGACGGAGTTCTGAAGCTCCCACTGCCAAGCAGCACCAACATTGTTGGCTTTGCAGATGATGTCGCGCTGGTTGTGGTGGTCAAGGAAGTTGCTGCCGTGGAGGCAGCTGCAAACTGCGCGATTCGAGCAGTGGAGGAGTGGCTCTCAGTGGCGGGCCTAGAGCTGGCCTCACACAAAACTGAAGCGGTGCTGATTTCAAGCAGGAAAGCAGTGGAGTCGGCGCATATTCAAATCGGAGGGACAACGATACCATCTCAGCGTGCCATAAGGTACCTGGGAGTCATGCTGGACACCCGCCTCTCCTACCGCGAACACATAGAGTTCGTAAACAAGAAGGCAAGCGAGACCACAGGATCGCTCTGCAGGATCCTGCTGAATACCAGGGGCCGAAGCAGGACAGACGTAGGCTCCTCGCGACTGTTGTCAAGTCGCAGTTGCTGTACGCTGCTCCAGTGTGGGCTGATGCCACTGCTGTGAGCAGCTACATGCGAGGTGTTATTTCGACGTACCGCCTGTGTGCCGTCAGAATTTCGAGTGCCTTCAGGACGATCTCGGACGATGCAGCGCTTGTCATCGCAGGCCAAGTTCCTCTGTGTGAACTGGTGCGGGAGGCAAAAGAGATTCGCTCGGCTCTAGCAGGCGAACAGGCGGACCACAGTACCAAGACTGAGGTGAAGAGGAGGGCCAGGATGCAGAGCGTCGATAACTGGCAGGCAGCCTGGGACAACTCCAGCAAGGGTCGCTGGACGCGCCAGCTCATCCCCAGCATAGAGCCATGGGTAAATAGGAAGCACGGCCAGGTAGATTTTTACCTCACGCAGGCGCTGAGTGGACACGGTTGCCCAGAGTGCGGCAGTGGTGTTGTCGAGGACGCTCAGCATGTCCTTTTTGAATGTCGCCGCTTTGGCTATGACCGCCAAATACTTATGGAGACCACCGGGGCAAGAGTTCGGCCAGAAACTTTTGTGCCCCTCATGCTGCTGAAGGAGGCGAATTGGGAAGCGACGGCAGCCTACGCTGCGAGCGTACTGCGAACGCTGCGTCGCACCGATTAAGAGAGGAGAGGAGCTACAGCCTAGGCGGTTACCATTGCGCGAAGCAATACCTTGCGGTGATACAGCGTATATACGTAGTAGGTAATAAATGAATATAAAAAAAAAAAAAAAAAAAACTTCACCTCCACCGGCTATTTTAAAATGTAATGCCATCGCTCTCCTCCAGGATTTGAAGAGGATCTAAGGAACCTTTGAGCCAATTTCAAAGGTGGAGGACGCCATGCTCCACGTGCGTCAGGGCCAGTTAGTCGCCATGTACGATGACTTCAGGGCCATCCACGGGGAACTTGAAGAATTGGACATTTCGGAGATCGTCAGCGACTTGCGATGGACCGTGTCCGAGCTTGTCGCGACAATGCGCGCTGAAATTGAGCAGGAGACCTCACTACGTCCTGCTCGAATTGCTGCCCTCCATGTCCTCCATGCCGGACCCAGGGCTCGGTCGCAGTTTTCAAGCGCTGCCACCGCATCCGCTACCTACCTTCAGTGTCAGTTCCACTCGATCTTCGCAACGATTGTGGGCGACAATCCACATATAAGCAAGGTGGAAAGGCTGAGAGGTTACGATCCTGTCTTCGCGACTCAGCGTTAGAAGCAGTTAGATCCTTGGAAACTTCCGAGGAAAATTATGACGTTGCAATGGGTCTTTTGGAAAAACGATCTCTCCCTCGAAAGGAAGCTCAGTCGTCACCCTCAATTGAAGAACCAGTATGCTGCGTTTATAAAGGAGTATTTGGAGTTGGGGCAAATGTCTCAAGTTCCAGCTAATGCACCGCACGGTTGTGGTTTGAAAGAGGACTGTTCAACAGCTAAGCTCAGGGTTGTTTTTGATGGATCTGCTGTTACCACCTCTGGGTATTCGTTGAGTGACGTGTTGATGTCTGGCCGGTTATCCAGCCAAAGTTGCTGCACATCCTTTTAAGGTTCCGTTACCATCGAGTGGTCATTACAAGAGATATCTGCAAAGTGTACCGATGTGTCAGAGTTGTCCCTGAGGACAGCCACTCGCAGTGTACCCTTTGGCGGGATTCGACCCAGAATGAGTTGCAGTTTTTATACTCTTGCAGAGGGTATATTGATTTCAGTCAGAAGTTTGCAACGCAGTGAAGGAGACGTTTCCGACCCCATAAAGTATATATATTCTTGATCAGCATGACTAGACGAGTCGATCTAGCCATGTTCGTCTGTCCGTCCGTTTCTACGCAAGCTAGTCTCTCAGGTTTAAAGCTATCGGGGTGAAACTTTCCCAAAAGTCGTATATCTTTTGCAGGTAGTATATAAGTCGGAACCAGCCGGATCGGACAACTATATCTTATAGCTCCCATAGGAATAATCGGAAAAAAAAATTTAAAAAATTATACCTTTGGTGTTTTTTTAGCATATAACCTCCCGAGCTTGGAAATAACATTTCTTAATTAGTTTTGAATTTTGAATTAAATTTTATCGAAATTGGACGACTATATCATATAGCTGCCATAGGAACCATCGGAAAATTGGTTGACAAATAATATGAAACAAATTTTAGCTTCGGTGTTTTTCAACATATAACCTCCTACGCTTGGAAATACCATTTTTTAATTAGTTCTGAATTTCGAATTTAATTTTATCGAAATCGGACGACTATATCATATAGCTGCCATAGGAACGATCGGAAAATTGGTAGGAAAATAGTATAAAACAAAGTATAGCTTCGGTGTTTTTTAAAATATAATCTCCTACGCTTGGAAATAACTTTTTTAATTAGTTCTGAATTTCGAATTTAATTTGATCAAAATCGGACGACTATATCATATAGCTGCCATAGGAACGATCGGAAAATTGGTAGGAAAATAATATGAAACAAATTACAGCTTCGGTGTTTTTTGACATATTATTTTGTACTATTGGGAATATCATTTTTTGTGCTTTTAAATTTAATAACTATAGCTGCAAGGGTATAAAGGCTTCGGCTTGCCGAAGCTAACTTCCTTTCTTGTTGAAGCTTGATACTGTTACTAATTGAACAAAGCCGGCTTTATTTTTGTCAGTGCGAGCGATGCATCAATTGGCCGAGGATGAGCAGCCACTGTATCCAAAGGGTTCATAATTCTGCGTCGCGACTTTTACGTGAAAAATTTAGTTTCAGGAGATGGTTCTGTGGCTGAAGCTTTTAACATCATGCAGCAAACATTAAGGATCCTCGCCAAGGGTCAATTTCGGTTGATGTCTGATGTGCCGGAAGAGGATCGCGAGTCCTTTCTGAGGTTTGATAACGGCAACAACTTTACTCCCATATATTCGCTCTTTCAGTGAACGGTCGTGTTTTTGTCTTGCGCTCCGATTTTTTTTTTTTGTCCCTAAACCATAGGGGCTAACAACATCCGTTCGCTTCGCGAGTGCATAGTGATTGCTTTGTTTTTAAATTAACAAAATCAGTTTGAACGTCTAACCTCTGTGCAGTGTTTGTTGTTATTGTTTTTATACCCGTTACTCGTAGAGTAAAAGGTTATATTAGATTCGTCGGAAAGTATGTAACAGGTAGAAGGAAGCGTTTCCGACCCCATAAAGTATATATATTCTTGATCAGGATCACTAGCCGAGTCGATCTAGCCATGTCCGTCTGTCCGTCCGTCCGTCTGTCCGTCCGGATGAACGCTGAGATCTCGGAAACTATAGGGGCTAGGCTATTGAGATTTGGCGTGCAGATTCCTGAGCTTTTTACGCAGCGCAATTTTGTTTCAGCAGAGTGCCACGCCCACTCTTACGCCCACAAACGCCCAAAACTGTGGCTCCTACAGTTTTGATGCTAGAATAAAAATTTAAACTGAAATGTATAGGTCTCGTCAATACCTATCGATTGACCCAAAAAAAGACTTGCCATGCTCACTTTAACGCCCACAAGCCGCCCACAAACTTCAAAAAATCGTAAATATGAACGTAGATATCTCGGAAACTATCAAAGATAGAGAATTGGGATTTTAGATTAGGATTCCATAGCCTTGTACGCAGCGCAAGTATGCCACGCCCACTCTAACGCCCACAAACGGCCCAAACCTGTGGCGCCCACAATTTTCATGCTAGATACAAAATTTTAACTGAAATGTATTGGTCTCGTCAATACCTATCGATTGAACCAAAAAAAATTTGCCACGCCCACTCTAACGCCCATAAAGCTTAAATAAGACTACCGCCGGTAGGTGGCGCATTTCATTTCTCGCTTTGCTGCTTGCATATCTCCATTTCCCTTTGGTCCTTTAGCTGAGTAACGGGTATCTGATAGTCGATGTACTCGACTATAGCGTTCTTCCTTGTTTCTAATTGCCTTCTGCTTTTCTTCCATACGCTGTTTGGAGCGGTAAGAGTCTAAACGGTAGTTTCCCGCTCTCCCGCATTTCCGCATATAATTATGTTGTTGGAACATCAAAAACTTACGCTCCCCTAGCTAACTTACTCCCGCTCACTCTCTCCCGCTCTCCAACTCTTTCTTTTACTTGTGTAGCTTTATTCTCTTTGCACTGTGGTTCGGAATATCGCGATATTGGCTGTCTGTTATATAAGAAATGCAAGTCGTTGATTTCGGCTGGACAACAGAGCATTCCGTGCCATTCGTGCGAGAATATTTTTCATGCAAAATGCCTTGGCTATTCGGGCCTGGTACGCGATGCAATCGACATGAGAATTGGCTTGCGCTCCTATTGTGATGAATGCATTACTTCTGAAAAACAGGCAATCTCTATACGGCGGCTTATAAAAAGCACTGTTACGGAATTAATCCGGAACAGCCGTAGAAATACGGATCTGCTTGTGGCGCTTGACTCGCAGCTCACTAGCCGTATGCTATCTGAGCCTGATTCTCTTTAGCGTAAAAAGATTGCGGTCGATAGACAACCCCCGGTAGCCGCTAGTGAAACTCTCTGGCGATCCGGGATCTGCAGCACAGCAGTCGATCTCAGCTGCCGCAAAAATGGTACTGAGGTCGAAGCTAAAAAAGATTCGGTTTCCGAATGCAAGGGACGCGAGATTTTGCCGCATGAGACGCCCGAAAAACATATTGTCAATAATGTAATGTAAATAAAATAATAATGATTCCAACGCCACATGTTGACTTAACGTCCGGAATACCGACTGAAAATGGTAGAGCAGCCATAAATGCTGTAGTATCAAAACCTGTCAAATGCGTGGTACCTAAAATAGTCACCTGTGTACTGCAGCGGAAACAAATTTTTGTTTCTCGGCTGAATCCTTACCTTTCATCCCTGGACACTACGGCCTATATCCTTAAAAGTTTACACTGGATCCAAAACAGTTTTATAATTTTGTTAACACAAACCCTAAATTCGGCCGCAATTACTGATTAAGCCAAGGTCGATCTTTTTGCACAGTTTTTTCAATCCATCTATTCAACATCAAGTCCTCCAGAAAGGACTTACACATATGACTTGTTATAAGTGTTATAAGTGAAAGCTTACTTAGATTTGCAAAGGGTCAAACCAGTCTACTCTCCGGGTCCTGACAGAGTCCCTGGATGTGTGACTTTGTGTAGACCACTGCACAAACTTTTTACTTTGTCTTTAGAAACGTCAGATTTCCCACACAGATGGGAGGAGTCGTTTGTTATCCCTCTTCATAAAAAGGGGAGTAAATTGAACGAATGTAATTACAGAGGTAATTCACAGCTATCAGCTATACACAAGCTCTTTGGTCCCTTATTTCCTCTTGTCAACACGAATTTATAAAACGTAGGTCAACGACAACCAACCTTTTGGAGTGTACTTCATTTGTGATAAGTGGTTTTAGAAAAAATCGCCAGACTGATGTGGCTTACACTGATTTCAGTAAGGCGTTTGATTCTGCAAAACACCCGATTCTTGACCTTTTAGGGCTTCCAGGTGACCTTCTTAGGTGGATCTTAAATTATTTGAATGGCAGGACTCAAAGGGATATTTTTATAAACACTTTTTTTATCCCTAATCCGAGTTACGTCCGGTGTACCAAAAGGAAATCATCTTGGTCCGCTCCTGCTTACATTGTTTATAAATGACCTTCCTCTATTTTTAACGGAGTCACGTGTACTTATGTACGCAGATGACGTTAAGTTGTGCCTGCAATGTAATGATCCCGCACAAAGTTTAGCTTTACAATCTGATCTCGACGCATTTCAAACATGGTGCATGGATAATGAATTAAATTTAAAAGGTTCTAAGTGTAAGCTAATGACCTTTTTTCGTGTCAGCCCTCACTATTCAACTTATACTTTGAGTGGTTGTGTGTTAAATAGGATAACACATGCTGACGACCTTTGAGTCTATATGGATCCTAAACTTAAATTTTCTGATCACATTACTACCATGGTAAATAAAGCCAGGGGCGTGCTTGCATTTATCAAAAGGTGGTTGAAGGAATTCGATGATCCCTATGTCACAAAGACCTTGTTTATTTCATTAGTCCAACCAATTCTTGAGTACTGCGCTTCTGTTTGAAGTCCCCAATATGGGGTGCATATAGACCGGATTGAGTCTGTGCAAAAAAACTTCTTAATATTTTCCTTACGGAGACTTAACTGGGATACAAGTCTAGTACTACCATCCTACTCTAGTAGACTACTTCTAATTATCTTATTATCATTAGCTAACCGTAGAACTATGATTGGTATTATGTTTGTTGGATGTCTTATTTATGGTGATGTGGAGAGTCCCGAGTTACTGGGCCGCCTGCATTTTAATGTGCCAAAGAGATTCACTAGAAACTATATTCCTTTAGTATTAAATCATTGTATCTCTAAATATGCAATGCATAAACCTTTTAGAGTAATTTGCAATGATTATAATAGACTATATCACCTAATATCTACTACCGACTCATTGCCTATCTTTAAATCAATAATACTATCCTACTTAGTAACTTATTATTATACCCGTTACTCGTAGAGTAAAAGGGTATACTAGATTCGTCGGAAAGTATGTTACAGGCAGAAGGAAGCGTGTCCGACCCCATAAAGTATATATATTCTTGATTAGGATCACTAGCCGAGTCGATCTAGCAATGTCCGTCTGTCCGTCTGTCCGGATGAGCGCTGAGATCTCGGAAACTATAAGAGCTAGGCTATTGAGATTTGTCGTGCAGATTCCTGAGCTTCTTACGCAGCGCAAGTTGGTTTCAGCAGAGTGCCACGCCCACTCTAACGACCACAAACCGCCCAAGACTGTGGCTCTTACAGTTTTGATGCTAGAGAAAAAATATATAAATAATATATCTCGGAAACTATCAGAGATAGAGAATTGGGATTTTAGATTGAGATTCCGTAGCCTTGTACGCAGCGCAAATTTGTTATGCGAATATGTCATGCCCACTCTAACGCCCACAAACCGCCCATGCTAGAAACAAAATTTCAACTGAAATATATTGGTCTCGTCAATACCTATCGACTGATCCCACTCTAACGCCCATAACGCTTAAATCTGTCTACCGCCGGTAGGTGGCGCATTTCAGTCTCCCTTTGCTGCTTGCATATCTCTATTTCCCTTTGGTCCCTTTAGCTAAGTAACGGGTATCTGATAGTCGAGGTACTCGACTATAGCGTTCTTCCTTATTTTACTTTATGTATCTTATCTATTCGTATTTTGACCTGTATTTTTATACCCGTTACTCGTAGAGTAAAAGGGTATACTAGATTCGTCGGAAAGTATGTAACAGGCAGAAGGAAGCGTTCCCGACCCCATAAAGTATATATATTCTTGATCAGGATCACCAGGATCCTGCGCAGCGCAAGTTTGTTTCAGGAGAGTGCCACGCCCACTCTAACGCCCACAAACCTCCCACAAACCGCCCAAAACTGTGGCTCCTACAGTTTTGATGCTAGAATACAAATTTTAACTGAAAAGCATTGTTCTCATCAATTGAGAAGAACAGAATACTTCGCGAAGGCAGAAAACCCATGAGCTAGGGAAACGGATCTTTCAGAGATCATGTGCTATCACAAGGGGCCCATTTGTGGTCTAAGTGAGGGGACTAATATTTAGTCTCCAACCACTCCTACCTAACCTAACCTAACCTAAGTATGAACGTGGATATCTCGGAAACTATCAAGGATAGAGAATCGGGATCTCAGATTTAGATTTCGTAGCTTTGTACGCAGCGCAATTTTGGTACGCGAATATGCCACGCCCACTATAACGCCTACAAGCCGCCCAAATCTGTGGCGCCCACAATTTTTATGCTAGATACAAAATTTTAACTGATATGTATTGGTCTCGTCAATACCAAAAAAAAAATTTGACACGCCCACTCTAACGCCCATAACGCTTAAATATGTCTACCTCCGGTAGGTGGCGCATTTAAATCTCGAGTTGCTGCTTGCATATCTCCATTTCCTTTTGGTCCCTTAAGCTGAGTAACGGGTATTCGATAGTCGAGGTACTCGACTATAGCGTTCTCCCTTGTTAATTGTCTATTGTTATATTGTCTTTTTCTGTGTCCGCTATTTCGTTAACTCGCCCAAAAGGGTCAAGGGCTCCGCGCGTAACAAGTATTGCTTGGTGTCGTAGGGCAACTTGCTTGTACTGACCATAGTGCATCAACGTCCAAGAAAAAAAAAAAACCTCTGGGCCTCGCTTGGGATTCTGCTACTGATCGCTTGCTATTTGCATTTGATGGGCTTCAGTCAAGCTCAAATCCAACGAAGCGCATCGTCCTATCCTCAATCGCTCGGTTATATGATCCTTAAAACTTGTCGGGCCAGTCATCACAAGGTCAAAGATCTTTCTACAGAAGCTGTGCCGTGAGTAAGGCGTTTGATTCTGCAGAACACCCGATTTTTGACCTTTTAGGGCTTCCAGGTGACCTTCTTAGGTGGATCTTAAATTATTTGAATGGCAGGACTCAAAGGGATATTTTTATAAACACTTTTTTTATCCCTAATCCGAGTTACGTCCGGTGTACCAAAAGCGCATCGTCCTATCCTCAATCGCTCGGTTATATGATCCTTTAGAACTTGTCGGGCCAGTCATCACAAGGTCAAAGATCTTTCTACAGAAGCTGTGCCGTGAGAAGTTGTCCTAGGCCGAGAGTCTTCCTCAGGCTCTTCACTCTGAATGGTAGGAGATTTGCTGCAGCTTTGCTATGACCCAGCGAGCCGAATTTCCTAGACCTTCATTATCATCGCCGGCCAACTTGGAGGTTCATGGATTCTGTGACGCCAGCATCGAGGCTTATGGTTCGTGTGTTTATGTCGTGTCAAGAGGTACAGGATTGGGAAGTCACCTGCTTTGCTCGAAGTCTCGAGTGGCGCCTCTAAAGACTGTTACGGTTCCGAAACTGGAATTATCAGGAGCCGAATTTCTGGCGCGGCATATGTCAGAAGTAGCTAGGTGTATGCTGGAAAGCATTTCTGCAGTGGCGCTGTCCTGGATTCGAGAGGAACCCGCCTGGCTTAATGTTTTTGTTGCCAATCGAGTTTCGTGCGGTCCCAGCTGAACTATCTGGAACTTCGTGCAAAGTTTCTGCTCATCCAGTATCCATACGTGGACAAAATAGCTATTTCCAGGTACGCTGATTCATTCTCATCACAGCAGCGGGTATTTGCTAATGTGCACAAGTTTTGTCATCGAATTCGCCTCAAGGGAATCACCGCAAGAGATATCAAGTCTGGAACCCAACTGGTGTTGCGATTGGTATAGCGGGTGCGTTTTTGGGATGATATAAAGTCGCTTTATATGCACCCGCCGAAAGCCACAACACATTTGCTGCTGTTCTTCATCAGCGACGAGCATCAGAGGGCACTTCTGGAGTTTTGTGCGATTGAGTCCATCGAATGGCATATTATTCCTCCTCGATCTCCGCATTACAGCGAACTCAAGGATGCGGCAGTCAAAACTGCCAAGCATAATTTGTACCGGGCGGTGGGGTCCTCAGTTTTTGGATTTCAGGAGCTGCGAACTTAGCTTTGTCACATTGGTGCTGTCCTAAATTCACGACCGTTATTGCCTCTTTCAATAGATCCTGCCGACCTTGGTCCGTCATCCAGATTTATCGAGCCTGATGTCACAAAGCTAAACTTCAATCGTCTGGACAGTTGGCAACATGTGTCCTTCCTGCAGCAGTCTTTCTGGGCCCGGTGAAAAGAGCAGTACATAAGCCTCCTTCAGCAACGCTCCAAATGGCGTACCTCCGGCCTGCCTTGGCTGTCAACGATGTGGTGCTGGCCAAGGACGAGAACCTACCCCCGATGAAGTGGCCGCTGACGAGAATTATGGAGCTGATCCATGGTCGGTATGAAGTGGCTCTAGTGGCGTTGATCAGAACTTCATCTGTGCCTTTTGCCCTATAAGGAGGAAGTTGGAAGCCAGGCCCAACTGGGGGGAGAATGTCAGGTCAGGCAGCAGAGGTGGCGGTTTATAAACAAAGTTTATTAAGCATTCATAAGGATTCAAGATTTCTATTGCCTTTGTTGGTCGCAAGTCGACTCTCTCTCTCGGCCGCTCGACTTCAACGGGTCTAGCTTATCTTCAGCATCTTCAGATCGAGAGCTTTCTCTCCGCCAATAATCTAAAGCGTGCGCTCCGCTTATTGGCATATCGTTGTAACCCCAATTTCTTCCGCATACAATAAAGACTTTTATAACGTTTTAAGTTTTAACATCGGCTTTTTATTTAGAGCGTGTTCAGTCTACTGCTTGCCCGATAGTTTGAGAGCGACCCGATCGGCTGATCGTTCGCTCATCTGGACCTGTGTAGGGCGAAAGAATAGAAAATGGAACGAAAAAATAAAAGCAAAAGTCTGCACGGTCGAATAACGGTGAAAGCACGCCGCCGGTCTAAATCTGGAATCAGAATAATTATAAGGCTTTGAATTTACCCTTTTGTGTTTGTCCTTGCCTCGGAAGCTCTCTTACAATGACCCCTCGTTGACCTAATAGAAGGGGACACAACAGCACATGGTGGGCCATGAAGGGGACCTGCAAAGCAAAAACAGTTCTTAATAGGTTCATTAGAATTCCTTTAAATAAATTCCGTTAGATCGCAGATGTGTCAGATCGACACGCCAGCTCAACGAAGCAGTGAAACGAAGACATCGACACATAAGCGCAACCCGGACTTTGCAAAGCGCCCTTTTCTCTTCGCTTCCTCTTTGTGGTGTGGTTCTGGTATGCAAACTGAGTGAGTTACCAAGTTGTGTGCGAGACAAGTATTACAGACTTTTATACCCGTTACTCGTAGAGTAAAAGGGTATACTAGATTCGTCGGAAAGTATATAACAGGCAGAAGGAAGCGTTTCCGACCCCATAAAGTATATATATTCTTGATCAGGATCACTAGCCGAGTCGATCTAGCCATGTCCCTCTGTCCGTCCGTCCGTCTGTCCGTCTGTCAGTCCGTCCGGATGAACGCTGAGATCTCGGAAACTATAGGGGCTAGGCTATTGAGATTTGGCGTGCAGATTCCTGAGCTTCTTACGCAGCGCAATTTTGTTTCAGAAGAGTGCCACGCCCACTCTTACGCCCACAAACCGCCCAAAACTGTGGCTCCTACAGTTTTGATGCTAGAATACAAATTTAAACTGAAATGTACAGCTCTCGTCAATACCTATCGATTGACCCAAAAAAAGACTTGCCATGCTCACTTTAACGCCCACAAGCCGCCCACAAACTTCAAAAAATCGTAAATATGAACGAAGATATCTCGGAAACTATCAAAGATAGAGAATTGGGATTTTAGATTAAGATTCCATAGCCTTGTACGCAGCGCAAGTTTGTTATGCAAATATGCCACCCCCACACTAACGCCTAGATAAAAAATTTTAACTGAAATGTATTGGTCTCGTCAATACCTATCGATTGATCCAAAAAAAAATTTGCCACGCCGGTTGGTGGTGCATTTCAATCTCGCTTTGCTGCTTGCATATCTCCATTTCCCTTTGCTCCCTTTACCTGAATAACTGATATCTGATAGTCGAGGTACTCGACTATAGCGTTCTTCCTTTTTCTATTATATAATTTGCGGATTGCTTAGTCGTACACTTGGCAACATGAAATCTGAGTCGGATGTTTCAGATTTGGACACTTTGGCAAATGTCGGTGCCTAAATTTTCCGGTGCGTGTGTGGACTGGCCACGCTACTACGACGCCTTCACAAGTCTGATACATAACAACAATAATCCGAGCAACTGCACTTTCTCAAGGAGTCGTTGCCCATCAGTCGTAATAATGACATTCGTCAAATGCAGCTCACAGATGTAAATTATGCAGTGGCTTGGGGAATGATGATCAAAAGGTACAACAATCCTCGACTCGTTTTCTCACACCATATGAACGCAATCTATGCGTTGCCCAGATTGCAAAAGGATAGCACCGATTCTTTGCGGTCGATGCTAATCACGGTCAATGTTTGCCTAGCTGCTTTCCGCCGCGTTCAAGCCTTGGACGGGGAATCGCAGCACTGGTTGGCGCATTACGTGGCATCGAAGCTGCCCAAGGAGACCCACAACGCTTGGGAGCACCATCAAGGAAGCTCTTCAAAGGTTCCATCTTATAGAGATTTGGAAACGCGTGCGAGTGCATAATGCACAGGACCACTCAAGGCGTTCGAATAACCCTTGTTATCACTGTGGCGGCGACTTTCTAGGCGCTGGACTGTAACAAGTGCAAAGATATAGTCAGCAGGGCTAAATTATGCGTCAATTGCTTGAGTAAGTCGCATGCCCTGTCTCGCTGCTCCAGCAACCAGAGCTGCTAGGTTTGCGGTCAGCGCCATCATACGTTGCTACATTTCGCGTTTCCGGTTCAGAACCAGCCTTCGAACCACGCTCAATCGCATCCTGCCCGCCGCCGCCACCGCCGTTTGTGACGACGGCATGCAGGGAAACAGTATCTGCACACAACATACAGTCAAGGTCTGATCAAAATCCACTCGCATCTTACAGATGTCATTCGGCGACGTCATCCAACCTTTTCTCGAAAAATGTACTTCTCGCTACGGCTCGTATTATGGTACGAAACTCGACCAACGTCCTGCAAGCAGTAATAAACGCTCTCGTCGATCAAGGATCTGAGGCATCCATAGTATTAGAACATGTTGTTCAGTCCCTTCCAGATTACACGAAGTGGATGATCTTATCCAGTAAAGCAAGGTTGTTTTACCCGCTGGGTCTCATTGCGCCGGTCATCATCTCGGAAAAGCTAATATTGAAGGAGGTTACCATGGCCAAGACAAGGCATGCAGATGGCACCCAGACGATTCTGGACTGGGACGAGTCGGCGAGATAAGAATATATCGGTGGATCCATTACACCCTATCTTCAATATCCTTAGTGCAGATGCATGCGTTTTGCGACTGATCTTCCACATCTTATGCAGCTGCTGTTTACCTAAGGGTAGAGCATCAGGAAGGTGCTATTCATCTCTGATGGTTGCAAAATCAAAGGTAATTCCCGCGAGCCCTTAACTATACCTTGACCAGAGTTAAGTGGAGCGGTATTGGCCATCAAATTGGTGGATAAGTATCCGAGCTCCTTTCCTGTCCAGAATTTCTATTGGACGGATGCCACAATTGTGCTGCACTGGTTGCATGGAGACGTCAATAGATGGAAGACCTTTGTCGCGAATAGAGTCGCCTTCATTTTGGATCATACCTCGCCAGTTCAGTGTAGACACGTGAGCACTACCGAGAATCCAGCGGACTGTGCTACACGAGATCTCACTCCTATCGAGCTGAAGGACTTCGAGCTGTGGTGGCGGGGGCAAGAGTGGCTTGTACGCAATCAAGGCTGTTGGCCATCGACAGATTTCGGACAAATGCGCATTAACGACGCCGCATTAGAGGCAAAGGGGGCCAAAATGCTCGTTCACCATGCAGTCCCGCAACCGTCGCTTATTGAGAGAATTTCTACACTCAGCCAGGCCTTACGATTCACAGGCTACATCATGCGTTTCAAGGACAGCGCATCCGGCAAGGTAGAGAGACGCTTTGGGCCATTAAGTATTAAGTATAACCGTCGTGCGACTTGTCTGCAGTAAGGAACTCCAAACGATTGCCCTCGCGGAGCAAGTTATTAAATTTGTCGCCGATATGAGAGGAAGGCATCTTGCGGGTGAGGGGTTTGTCGCACGAACGTTGTCATCCACTAACTCTGTCAAGTTGTCATCATTTCACCGAATTAGTAATACGTCACTCGCACTATCTAACGCTGCACGGAGGTGCGCAGTTAACTTTGGCACACACTCGTCAGCGTTTTTGGATCCTGACAGGAAGGCAAGAAGTTCGAAGGGTTATACGGAAATGCGTTCGCTGCTTCAGAACGCGACCAACTACTACGGCTCAGCTTATGGGAGACTTGCCCGTTCTCGAGTCAACCCTTCTAATCGACCATTCATTGCCACTGGTGTCGACTACACAGGCGCAATAGAGATTAAAGCATCGCGTCTACGAGGCACTAGCTTTTACAAAGGATACATGGCTGTGTTCATTTGTCTCGCAACAAAGGCGGTGCATTTGGAGGCGGTGAGAGGTCTGACCACGGAGCATTTTTTACTGGCTCTGGACAGGTTCACGGGGCGACGAGGAATGGGTCAGCACCCTTACAGTGACAACGGTACCAGCTTTGTTGGTGCAGACAATATGATGAAGACGGTGTACGGTTAGCTTCAACCGGATTACAAGAAGCTTATCGCCCCCAAGCTTGCGTCGCAGCGCACAACGTGGCACTTCAATCCTTCTCTGTCACCTAACTTTGGTGGGCTTTGGGTGGCCAATGTAAAGTCGGTTAAACACCATCTAAAGAGAGTCATTGCAGATCGACGGCTTACCTACGAAGAGTTGTCCAAGGTTCTCGTAAGCATAGAAGCGTGTCTCAACTCAAGGCTGCTTTACCCTCTCACAGCTGACCCGGACGATCTGACTGCGATCACCCCCGCGCACTTCCCCATCGGAGACTCAATGCTGGCGCCGCCGGTTTCTCAGCCACAATCCAGATCCTTCGCAAAGCAGTTCCTCATCCAACAGACGATGATACGACATTTCTGAAAAGTTTGGAGTCGTGACTGGTTAGCGCATCTTCAGCACAGGCCAAAGTGGTGTCAGTAGACTGAAAGTTTTCAGCTTAACGACCTTGTCATCATCAAGGACAAGCCGGTTCCCCCCGTCATAATGGTTGCTCGGGCGTGTTATGGAGTTACACCCAGGGACGGACGCACTGGTCCGGGTGGTAACAGTTAAAAGTAAGTAGGGACAGCTGAAAGATCCGTAAGAAAGCTCTGTCCTCTGCCGATTCGGGCTTAGGCGCACTCACTTGTACCCCTCGATTTAAAGACTGTATCTGGCGCACATATCTTGCTCTCATCTCTCCATGTTAGATACCGAGGACACGCACCCAAGCTAGCTTATTATCTCCAAAGTCTGGAGGACCAGGACAAGAGAGGATGTCTCATGCTAGGTCTAGCATTAGCGGGCGGCATGTCCCGATAGTTTGAGAACGACCCGATCAGCTGATCGTGCGCTCATCTGGACCTGTGTAGGGCGTAGCATAGAAAAAGGAACGAAAAAAGAGAAGCAAAAGTCTGCACGGTCGAACAACGCTGATCGCACGCCGCCGGTCTAACGACTTTTGCACTTTTGTCATTCACTTGTAAATCTGGAATCAGAATAATTATAACGCTTTGAATTTACCCTTTTGTGTTGACCTAATAGAGGGGGACACAGCTGCACAGAGTGGATTAGGGATAGTCGTTAAAAATTCTCAATGACCGATCACCCTTTATGAGCCCTACAATGCGATTCTTTGATTATAAGCGATCTGTCTTCGGCGTTTTCGACATCCTCGACAAATGTTTTTGTGTACACAAATTTATTTATAAAATTGTTATTGAGTAGTTTTTGAATTCTAAAAAAGTCCTCGAACTTCTTTTGTTATATTTGGATAAAATGTGTTCCCTCAAGATCGGATATTAAATTTTCTGGAGTGTCCTACTCTATTATATGTGTAGTACTTCCGAATACATTAATCGACTCATGTATTGTATACCTTCCTGTTGCTATTAGCAATTCTTGCTTAAACTGGTGTAAGGAGTTAAAAAACTCCGCACAAATTGAAGCCGAGATCGACTATACGAAGGCCTGCCAGCTGCTAGATACGCAGCGAATACGGGTAGCAACGGCACTGCGGGAAAAGAGAGTTTGCAGAATTCAGTTCAAGAGAGTTTGAAGAAGTCAGTTCGAGAGATTTTGGAGAGAAAGAGCTTGGAGAGAAAGATCTGTCACAGTCAAACAATGGAGTCCTGCGACGAGAAACCTTGAGCTCGAGGGGGAAAGTAGTCTAAAACCCAGTGGACCTTGCTGACCAAGCAGGACCTGGCGCGAAGGACGAGTGGTCGATCGATTTGTGGTTTCAAGAGAAGTTTTCCTACAGAGCCCTGCGATTAGCAGCGAAGTTCCGAAACAGCACCTGCCCAAAACCCCGAGTGCCAGAGCACCAAACTACCAGTCAGGAAGGGCGAGCGATCGACAGCCAGGGACAGGCGTTTATTTTCCCGAAAGGCGTTGCCCTAGCGAGCTAGGCCTGTTTAACCTAGTCTGAGAACGGTGACGCTTCCCTAAGCCCGCAAGGCCGATCTCCCTGCGGGTCCAAGGCGCGACAAGCGACTCCGAGGCAACGCGTAGGCGAGCGAGCACAGGCGGGTCATTACGAGCATCCCAAGACACAGGAGCCAGCGGTCGTCGAGTCACGCGTCGACGAGCCAGGACGAGAAACATCAGCAGCCAGTGGAACCAGCGCGAGGAGATACCGAGACCAGCCAAGCCACACACCCGCTGTATGGTTGACGAGTTCGACGGGGCGGAAAAACCATTCGAGTTCCTGAAGCAGGTAGAATGGTCCGCCAACATGTACGGCTGAAGTTGTTCATCGCCAACAACAAGCAGTGGAGAGAGATTTCTTCACCAGGCTGGCGGATCAGGTCCGGCAACGGAAGCAGGGCTTCAGCGATTCGTTCAAGGACTATATGATCGACATACAGACGATGGTGAGACGAAAGAGACCTTAAGAATCATTAAGGAGAAATGCACCCCAAGTCTAAGGATCTTCCTAAGAGCGTACAAAAAGTCGGATCTGGATACGCTAATGATATTAGCCGATGAGTACGAAGAACTCGAAAAAGAACGGGAAACGTTTGCACACGCGAACCAGTTCTCGTAGACCAAGTCGGCATCACCAACGCAGGTCACATGCAGAAGATGCGAAGAGACAGACACGGGGAATCGACCAATGGTCACCACCACACCGAGTCAGACGGCAGCAGGCAACAGACGCACCACTCGGAGGCCAATGGACACTACCCTAACAGCAACGAAGACGGCCAGATAATACCTTGTGGAGGCCGCCAAGAACCACACAGAGGCCACAAGATGTGATAATTGGTGAGAACAGCTACAAAGCCACAATCGACACCGGAGCAACGGCAAGCTTCTTTGGCGAAGAAATGGCGGACAATCTTGCTGCTCTAGGAAGGATTACAAGGACGAGACGGCACGTTAGGTTGGCAGACGGAAGATGCGGCGGAATTAATGCGCAGCTCGAGGTGGAGGTCAAATTCGGCAACAAACAAGTGTCCATGATTTTTTGATTTTACACGGTGTAGTGGATGTGGTGTTGGGATGGAACTTCCTGACACAAGTTGGAACCGAGATAAGGTGCGCTGAACACGATATCATAGTACCAGCCAGCAACCGACACAATGGATGGCTCGAAGAGAAGCTATCGGTAGCAGTCGTTAAAAAGGCAAGCGGGTTGGACGATACTACAGCGTTCCTAGAAACAGAGCTGGCAGACTTCAACACAATGACGGGAACATCGAAAATGGCAGAGCACAAGATCAAAATGAAAGATGACAAGCCAATCAAGTAGAGATACTACCCCAAAAATCCAAGGGGAAATCAAAGCAAAGGTGGATGAGATTCTCCAAATGGGGTTCATAGAGCATTCAAAGAGCCCATACAGCTCCCCGATCGTGATGGTGAAAAAGAAGACAGGCATGTGGAGACAGTGCGTCGACTTCAGGCAGATCAACGCGATGTCAATGAAGGATGCCCACCAATTTCCCCGCATAAACTACATCCTAGATCCACTAAGGGAAGCGCGGTACATCAGCAGCTTGGACCTGAAGGATAGGTACTGGCAGATCCCATTGGAAGAAAATATCAGTCAATACACGGGAGTTCACGGTGCCAGGCAAAGGTATATTCCAGTGGATGGTAATGCCGTTCGGACTCCACTCGGCGTCTGCAACGTTTCAGCGGGTTTTGGACAAAGTAATTGGCACCGAGATGTCACCTCTCGCATTCGTTTACCAGGCTGACATAACGGTGATCGGTCGGACGCTAGAAAAACACAAGAAAAAACCTAAAATAAGTGTTCAGGCGTCTAAAAGAATCAAGTGCTAACTGCAGAAAAATGCCAGTTCTTTAAGAAGGATCTGCTGTATCTTGGACAACGAGTGACTAGTGAGGGAAAAGAAATATATGCGGAAAAAGTAGCCGCCAACGCTGAACTGGAACCACCCTCGACATAAAATAATTCTCCAAGGATACCCCAAGGATACCCCATGGATTCCCTAAGGATACCCAAAGGATACCCCAATGATACCCCAAGGATACCCTAAGCATACCCTGAGAATACCCCTCGGATACCCCAATGATGCCCCAAGGATACGCTTAAGGCTACCTCAAGGATGCCGTGCATGAACACCCCATGGATAACGGGATACCTTCAAGGATACCGCCCAGGAATGCCCCGAAGGATACCCTTCAAGGATACCTCCAAGGATACCGCCCAGGAATGCCCCGAAGGATACCCTCCAAGGACAACTTCCAGGGATACTGACCAAGGTTGGTCAAAGTTAGGGTTTCAAAAGCAAGTTAGTTAGGAAACTCAGAGAAGCAACGAACCGCAGCATGCAGAGTGCCACTATGATCTGACGGAGTACAACATTTGTGTGTTTTACGAAGGAAGGGGAAGACGGCACAGAAAGACGGACCCGTAAGAGAGCAAGCGCCCCAGGGAAGGACATAACGGTGTCAAGCAAAGATGAAGGCGAGCAACCGAAGTTCGTGTAAGGGGAGCCCTGCAACGGTCGGGCATTAAAAATCGAGAGGTCAAAATGAGCTTTTACGATCACAAAGTATTATGCGCGCAGGAGGATGGCGGCCCAACAGGGATCCAGCCCGGGGCAAGGATGGTCGGCGATCCGCCCTACCCCAGCTCCGCGGCGGGCCCTGCAAAGGGATCCTCGCCAAGGACTCCGCACCGGAACCCGTGGTGAGCTTCGATAGCGACGTGGAGATAATGGGCGATCCCGGCGTCGAGCAGAGGGAGTGGCGGCTTCGAAAGGCAGCGACCGGCGACCGCATACCACTCGGGACAGTGGACGTCAAGGGAGCGACCCCAGAGGCCCGACACACAGTCGGAGGAGCGGAACTCCCAAGAGGCCACGCGGAGGCGGTATGCCGGGCCGCGTGAGAGAACCAGAAGAGGTTTCGGGACCGGGACCGTTGGAGGAGGCGCAGCAGCGGACGAAGGAGGATTAGGCGCGGTGGCAGGCCAGGCTGCGCCAGGACCATAGGGAGGCGGCGGCGCGATGTTATGCTCGGCTGCTAGAGGCGAAGGAGGAGGCACGGTGGCAGGCCAAGCTGCGCCAGAACCATGAGGAGGCGGCGGCGCAATGGCAAGCCCGGCTGCGGAGGAGGAGGAGAGGCGGCTGTGGGAGGATCCGATGGAGGATTCGTGGGAGGTCCCACTTACCCCCAGGGCCGAGGAGCCTGAAAGAGGAGTCGCTGGAGAAGGGACCCTGGCTGTGGCCCGAGCCAACGGTCACCCGAAGACCCCTGCTGCAGCAGCAGTGCTCGTCGCCCGAAGTGGTGCACCCGCGGCCGCATTTCACCCGGCAAGTGTCAGCCCCGGAGGAAGGCGGTTGGCGCGAGGTGGCCCGGAGCGAGTGGCTGGAGGTAGTCGAGGAGGCACTCGCGGTCGCGACGGCGCGGCGGATGGGTGGCAGACAGTGCGTCTTGGTTACCGAGGGCGGACGGGAGGTTGGGAGTCGCTGGCATCCATAATAGAAATAATAAAGTTTCGAAAAGCACGGAGCGAAAGATGTTGATTGGGGACGTAGGTACGCTGCTGGAGAAAATAAAAGAAAAGGGGCATACATGGTCAGCTACAGCAACCTGCGAAGAGAAAATGAGAGGTTAAGCGTACACTAGGAAACGTGGGTTGTTTTGGTACTTACCTAGTGCTAAGGGTGAAGGGTTATGCCAAGCGGAGTAAACCTAGATTTTCTCTGCGCTCTCCAGCATGCCACCAGCCTAGCGAAGGAGAGGCCCAGCATGTGAAGGGCAACTGGAGAGTACCAGGAGAAATGATAAAAGGGAAGCAAAAGAAATGCGAGAATACTCATCAGAATAGAGAAATTTCGATGCATCACCATTGCCTAGGAAAGGGGGCGCGTCGAATTGTAGGCGGTCGATTGTCACTGGACGATAGTGGCGATCGATGGGCGCAAGAAATACTGGAAGTCTCGGCAAAAGGTGAAACATCGCAACGAGCAGGTGGCAACGCTTCACTATCGGTATCGATAGACGATGAAACATCGATCACGCACGAATGATGTGACCGATCGGAGGAACCACGGAAAGGAGAAGGAGGCAGCAATGAGCATCGAGCTGGGGATCGATAGCCGATGAGTATCGATGTATCGATGAAGTATCGGTGCGGGAGAGTTTCAAATCTACGAGAAAGGCAGCGTGGGAAGGATAATAAGACGGAGGATCGGCGCAGTGACGCTCATCGGCGAACTGTTGGGCGTCGAGGGAAAGATCGCAAGGACTCAAAGGCTTTAAGGATACAGGATAATGGCCAAAGAGGAGAACGAGAATTCCTAATTCCGTGGGAAAACGTCTGAGGGTGGAACTGGAAGGAAGAGGAAGAGCGACAGGACTCAAAGGCTACGAGGATTCACAGGATTCGTCAGGAGGAGTCACAAATAGAAGCGGAGATCGACTGTACGGAGGCCTGCAAGCTGCTGGATACGCAGCGAATACGCGTAGTTACGGCACTGCCGGAAAAGAGAGTTTGCAGAATTCAGTTCGAGAGAGCTTGGAGAATTCAGGACGAGCGGTCGATCGATTTATGGTTTCAAGAGGCGTTGTCCTGGAGAGCCCTGCGATTACCGGTGAATTCCCGAACAGCAACTGCCCAAAACCCCGAATGCCAGAGCACCAAACTACCAGTCAGGAAGGGCAAGCGATCGACCCGTTTAGGCGTTCAAAAGGTGACAAGAAACAGCGCAGAGGAAATTGGCAGCGACGCCAGCAGACATCACCGGCAGCCACGTCACGATCGCCGCGCGGAGCTCATTTGGGGAGCGCAGGAACGTCGCGAACGTCAGCATTAGGGTGAAGCCGGGTGGAACGTTCGTCTGCGCTAGGCGATAGTGAGCTGCTAGGCAGCAGAACCTAGTAGGAACGTCCGGGACAGAGCAAGGGGCAGGCGTTTATTGTCTCGAAAGGCGTTGCCCTGTAGAGCAAGGCCGGTTCACCCTGTGTTGAAGTTTAACGTGATGCTTTTTTAGATACTTTGCCAATTTTGTTTTCTTAATATCTTGTTAAAGATTTGTCTTTGCGTAATTTTGAACAAATTTTCAGTTTTATCCTGTAGGCCCAAGAAATCTTCTAAGCTCTCGAATATTTTTAGGTATTAGATATTTATACCCGTTACTCGTAGAGTAAGAGGGTATACTAGATTCGTCGGAAAGTATGTAACAGGCAGAAGGAAGCGTTTCCGACCCCATAAAGTATATATATTCTTGATCAGGATCACTAGCCGAGTCGATCTAGTCATGTCCGTCTGTCCGTCTGTCCGTCTGTCCGTCTGTCTGTCCGGATGAACGCTGAGATCTCGGAAACTATGAGAGCTAGGCTATTGAGATTTGGCGTGCAGATTCCTGAGCTTCTTACGCAGCGCAAGTTTGTTTCAGTAGAGTGCCACGCCCACTCTAACGCCCACAAACCGCCCAAAACTGTGACTCCTACAGTTTTGATGCTAGAATAAAATTTTTGCCACGCCCACTTTTACGCCCACAAACCGAACACAAACTTCAAAAAATCGTAAGTATGAACGTGGATATCTCAGAAACTATCAAGGATAGAGAATTGGGATCTCAGATTTAGATTCCGTAGCCTTGTGCGCAGCGCAAGTTTGTTACGAAAATATACCACGCCCACTCTAACGCCCACAAACCGCCCAAGCCTGTGGCGCCCACAATTTTCATGCTATATACAAAATTTTAACTGAACTGTATTGGTCTCGTCAATACATATCTGTCTACCGCCGATAGGTGGCGCATTTCAATCTCGCTTTGCTGCTTGCATATCTCCATTTCCCTTTGGTCCCTTTATCTGAGTAACGGGTATCTAATAGTCGAGGTACTCGACTATAGCGTTTTTCTTGTTTTTAATTGTAAATATTTTTTCAGGGTCGGTTTTGATCTCATTGTAATAAACTAAATAACAAAATAATTTGGGTAATGGTTTTTTAGATACTTTGCCATTTTGGCCTTCAAAATATTTTGTTAAAGGCTTCGCAATATTTGCGAAATTATTGCACAAATTTTCTGAAATATCCCGTAAGACTTAGAAATATTGGATATTTCATAATCAAACAAAATAATTCGATAAAATAAGTAAACTATATTAAATTTATGTATTCGGCACGCTACAACAGAAAATGTACATGTAGGTAAATATATATGTACTGTTGCGGGCCGAAATCATAAATTTAATATAGTTTATTTATTTTATCGAATATAATATCATTTTTCGTCACAATTGTTGATATCAGAAATTTTTGTTAAAGGCGCGTTCGCCACTACTTTCTTCCTCGTTAAGAGGTGTTTTTGTTTGATATCAGAAGTTTTTTTTTTCTCAAGAGTTTAAGTACCCCAATACCATGACTAGGAGTCGTTCCCATATGGCTTGGCTATTGAAAAACCAAACACACAGAATCGACCCCTAATCTAAGCTGAACGCCACCTTAAATTACGCACTGTAGTGTAGAAAGGTTTTACTTTCATTAGTTTTAAGTAAATAAATATATAATTCTAAAAAATGTATAAAGACTAATAAACTTTCACGTTCCACTTCGGCTTAACTTTATTCAAATAAGGTATGGGTTGTTTACATTCACATTCTAATAAGAATGAAACATCTAATTTGAATATTAAACTTTTTAATAACAAGTCTTATCGCTTCAATTACCTATTTGAATAGCACAAGTTTGGAATCTCAAGGGCTGTATAGTTTCAGATTTCAAGAGAAATCTGTCGCTTATTACATTTCCCATCGAACTAGCGGCTTTTTCCAAAGTGGTAGAACAAATAGGTCAAGTTTCCTATTTCGATTAGCTTCTTGCAAGTAAAGGACCCTAAAACTATAACAGATTTTCCGTTTGAAAAAATCTAATAAGAATTTTTTTAATCAAATTGGTTTTTTCTTGTTTATTCCAATAAGTATGAAATATTTCGTATACGGAGCTGAAACGAGTTGAACTTTTTATCGCTTAATATCTTCCAAACGGATCAAAAGTTGAGGAATCTCAAGGGCTGTATGATTTAAAATTTTAAAAGAAATCATTCGACTCAATTTTGAGAAAAAAGTCAAAAAGTGGTTTTAAAAAATAACTTTTTATCATAACTCTAAATCTATTATATTTAGTCAATTTTACTGTATGAAGAGTATTTAGCAAATTAAATTATCTTTTCAGAGATATATAGAACGTTTCTGTAGCATTAGTTGTTTAGATACTATAAGCATTTTAAAGCTGGCATTTTTTTTTGATTTCCCGCTAAACTAGCGGGTTTTTCCAAAAGTCGTAGAACAAACGTTTTCTATTTCAAGCTGCTTTATACACCCATAGGGTTTCTAAAACCCTAAAACTAAGATGGGATGCATACAAACCCACAAACAAAGGGACAAGCATTTTCATTTTGGGAAGAAGAAAAAAATCTTGTTTTTTGAATTACTTTTGAACGGGACATCGGATCTCAACAAATGAGGTGTCATTCGACGCGTATTCTTAGTAAGAATAAAACTAGCTAAACAGCAGGGGCTTTTATCCCCACCGTATCCAGCAGCTCCAAGTTTCTAAATTTTTACTTTTACACTTTCACCGCTTTTTCTCCCAAACATATCTATATTTCGAAGGTCTTGGTATGCAATCTTCTTAGTTTTTGCAATACCTTTCGATTGGTGTATCACTCGTTGCGATCGGACCATAATTGCAGATTTTCAATTCTGCGGCTATATATAGTAGTTGTCTTCGCACGCTCTCTTGCGCGCTTTGCCACTACGTGTACTGCCGTCCACAGTGATTGTAGAAATTTTTTCGAGATCGGTTTTGATTACTTTGTGTTACCTTGCTTTGTATTTTGTTTAATAGTTTTTGAAAATATAATAGTGTCACCCATACAAACATGATACGTTTTACCCACTTGTTTCCTTAAAATATTATCCATTGCTCGTTGGAATATTCTTGGAGAGTTTGTTAACCCAAAAGGCATTCTTAGGAATTCGTATTTTTAATTGTTTATTGAGAATGAGGTTTTCTGAATGTCTGTTTTATTCATGAGAATCTGGTGTAATCCAGATTCCAAATCAATTGTGGAAAAGTATTTAGATTTTCCAAGATTTGACAAAATCACCGAAGGGTTCTGCATTGGATTTCTATCAGGTATAGTATTTTCATAGAGTTTTTATACCATTGCAGAGGGTATATTGATTTCAGTCAGAAGTTTGCAACGCAGTGAAGGAGACGTTTCCGACTCCATAAAGTATATATATTCTTGATCAGCATGACTAGACGAGTCGATCTGGCCATGTCCGTCTGTTCATCCGTTTCTACGCAAACTAGTCTCTCAGTTTTAAAGCTATCGGGCTGAAACTTTCCCAAAAATCTTATATTTTTTGCAGGTAGTATATAAGTCGGAACCAGCCGGATCGGACAACTATATCTTATAGCTCCCATAGGAATAATCGGAAAAAAAAATTTAAAAAAATTATATCTTTTGTGTTTTTTAGCTTATAACCTCCTTAGCTTGGAAATAACATTTTTTAATAAGTTCTGAATTTTGAATTTAATTTTATCAAAATCAAACGACTATATCATATAGCTGTCATAGGAACGATCGGAAAATTGGTGGGAAAATAATATGAAACAAATTATAGCTTCGGCGTTTTTTGACATATTATCTTATACTATTGGGAATATCATTTTTTGTATTTTTAAATCTAATAATTATAGCTGCAAGGGTATACAAACTTCGGCTTGCCGAAGTTAACTTCCTTTCTTGTTTATAATCTATTACGAGTCTGAGTTTCGGAGTTTCGTCTTCGTTGAAACCCTTTTTTGGTACTATTGGTTTAGCGAAATTATAAGGACGTACAGGGTTGCCCATATTCGACGGACCCATCTGACGACGCCATAACTTTTGACAGAGATGCCAGATCGCTTAATGACATACCGCGTTTGAAGCGTCAGTCCAAGCAGATTTTTACCATGGAACAATACACGCCACGCGAGCGCTCTGAAATAGTTGAAATTTACATTCAACAGAACAAGTCAATTGTGAAAACTCAACGTGCTTTTAAAAAATTAAAAAATGTGAAAAGTGCGCCTTCTAAGAACACCATTAAGCGTTTATACGAAAAATTTACGACTGGTGAGGCTCTTTCTAATCCGAAGAGGCCAAATAAAAGTCGACCAAGGCGATCGGACGAGAATATCGCTGCCGTACGAGCCAGTGTTGAGATGTCCCCAAGAACATCCCAAAAACGCCGTTCTCAGCAGTTGGGCATGGCTCGGTCCACTTTACAACGGATTATTCGCGTTGATTTGCATTTGTTCCCGTACGTACGGACAAGCCTCGTCGATTGGAATGGGCCCAAAGAGTCATCGAAATGGCCGAAGATGACGATCAATTTTGGAACAAAATTATCATGTCCGATGAAGCCCATTTCACATTGAATGGGACCGTAAATAAGCAAAATTGCCGTATTTACGCCACTGAAAATCCTGAGAAGATTCAAGAAGTGCCTCTTCACGACGAAAAAGTCACAGTTTGGTGCGGCGTTAGTTCGAAAACGGTCATTGGGCCGTTTTTCTTCCAAAATGAAAATGGCCATGCTGTTACCATCAACCAGGAGCGTTATCGCGACATGATGACCAATTTTGTGATGCCAATTATTCGTCGAAAGCGTATGAGGCAGTTCTGGTTTCAACAAGACGGCGCTCCACCGCACACAAGTCGCATAACAATCGATTTTCTGAAGAAATTGTTTCCGGGCCGTTTGATGTCGAAAAGTGGTGATTTGGACTGGCCACCGCGTTCGCCCGATTTGACGCCGCCTGACTTCTTCTTGTGGGGATATTTGAAGTCAAAGGTTTACGTTAACAAGCCAAGGACCCTAGAAGAGCTCAAGGACAACATTCGTGAAGAAATAGCCGCTATTCCGGCCGAAATGTTGGCGAAAACGATGGAAAATGCTGCAAAAAGGGCACAATACGCCATCAACGCCAGAGGCGGCCATTTGAAAGATATCATATTCAAAAATTGATGTAAACAAATCTACTTGGAACAAATTAAATGATTAAGATTGCCAACCCCCAAATTTTTATTTTTTTCTTTGATTTTTTTAAAAAAAACATGGGTCCGTCGAATATGGGCAACCCTGTATACTTGGCCTTATAATTTCTTCTTTAGCTTTCGACTAATTTCAGAGATTAAAAAATGTGAGTCTATTGTTATACCCGTTACTCGTAGAGTAAAAGGGAATGGGTATAGTATTTTCATAGAGTTTTTATACCATTGCAGAGGGTATATTGATTTCAGTCAGAAGTTTGCAACGCAGTGAAGGAGACGTTTCCGACTCCATAAAGTATATATATTCTTGATCAGCATGACTAGACGAGTCGATCTGGCCATGTCCGTCTGTTCATCCGTTTCTACGCAAACTAGTCTCTCAGTTTTAAAGCTATCGGGCTGAAACTTTCCCAAAAATCTTATATTTTTTGCAGGTAGTATATAAGTCGGAACCAGCCGGATCGGACAACTATATCTTATAGCTCCCAAAGGAATAATCGGAAAAAAAAATTTAAAAAAATTATATCTTTTGTGTTTTTTAGCTTATAACCTCCTTAGCTTGGAAATAACATTTTTTAATAAGTTCTGAATTTTGAATTTAATTTTATCAAAATCAAACGACTATATCATATAGCTGTCATAGGAACGATCGGAAAATTGGTGGGAAAATAATATGAAACAAATTATAGCTTCGGCGTTTTTTGACATATTATCTTATACTATTGGGAATATCATTTTTTGTATTTTTAAATCTAATAATTATAGCTGCAAGGGTATACAAACTTCGGCTTGCCGAAGTTAACTTCCTTTCTTGTTTATAATCTATTACGAGTCTGAGTTTCGGAGTTTCGTCTTCGTTGAAACCCTTTTTTGGTACTATTGGTTTAGCGAAATTATAAGGACGTACAGGGTTGCCCATATTCGACGGACCCATCTGACGACGCCATAACTTTTGACAGAGATGCCAGATCGCTTAATGACATACCGCGTTTGAAGCGTCAGTCCAAGCAGATTTTTACCATGGAACAATACACGCCACGCGAGCGCTCTGAAATAGTTGAAATTTACATTCAACAGAACAAGTCAATTGTGAAAACTCAACGTGCTTTTAAAAATTTAAAAAATGTGAAAAGTGCGCCTTCTAAGAACACCATTAAGCGTTTATACGAAAAATTTACGACTGGTGAGGCTCTTTCTAATCCGAAGAGGCCAAATAAAAGTCGACCAAGGCGATCGGACGAGAATATCGCTGCCGTACGAGCCAGTGTTGAGATGTCCCCAAGAACATCCCAAAAACGCCGTTCTCAGCAGTTGGGCATGGCTCGGTCCACTTTACAACGGATTATTCGCGTTGATTTGCATTTGTTCCCGTACGTACGGACAAGCCTCGTCGATTGGAATGGGCCCAAAGAGTCATCGAAATGGCCGAAGATGACGATCAATTTTGGAACAAAATTATCATGTCCGATGAAGCCCATTTCACATTGAATGGGACCGTAAATAAGCAAAATTGCCGTATTTACGCCACTGAAAATCCTGAGAAGATTCAAGAAGTGCCTCTTCACGACGAAAAAGTCACAGTTTGGTGCGGCGTTAGTTCGAAAACGGTCATTGGGCCGTTTTTCTTCCAAAATGAAAATGGCCATGCTGTTACCATCAACCAGGAGCGTTATCGCGACATGATGACCAATTTTGTGATGCCAATTATTCGTCGAAAGCGTATGAGGCAGTTCTGGTTTCAACAAGACGGCGCTCCACCGCACACAAGTCGCATAACAATCGATTTTCTGAAGAAATTGTTTCCGGGCCGTTTGATGTCGAAAAGTGGTGATTTGGACTGGCCACCGCGTTCGCCCGATTTGACGCCGCCTGACTTCTTCTTGTGGGGATATTTGAAGTCAAAGGTTTACGTTAACAAGCCAAGGACCCTAGAAGAGCTCAAGGACAACATTCGTGAAGAAATAGCCGCTATTCCGGCCGAAATGTTGGCGAAAACGATGGAAAATGCTGCAAAAAGGGCACAATACGCCATCAACGCCAGAGGCGGCCATTTGAAAGATATCATATTCAAAAATTGATGTAAACAAATCTACTTGGAACAAATTAAATGATTAAGATTGCCAACCCCCAAATTTTTATTTTTTTCTTTGATTTTTTTAAAAAAAACATGGGTCCGTCGAATATGGGCAACCCTGTATACTTGGCCTTATAATTTCTTCTTTAGCTTTCGACTAATTTCAGAGATTAAAAAATGTGAGTCTATTGTTATACCCGTTACTCGTAGAGTAAAAGGGAATACTAGATTCGTCGGAAAGTATGTAACAGGCAGAAGGAAGCGTTTCCGACCCCATAAAGTATATATATTCTTGATCAGGATCACTAGCCGAGTCGATCTAGCCATGTCCGTCTGTCCGTCTGTCCGCATGAACGCTGAGATCTCGGAAACAATAAGAGCTAGGCTATTGGGACCCGGCTTTTTGCGCAGCGCAAGTTTGTTCAGTAGAGTGCCACGCCCACTCTAACGCCCACAAGCCGCCTTAAGCTGTGGCTCTTACAGTTTTGATGCTAGAATAAAAATTGTATCTGAAATGTATTGTCCTCATCAATACCTATCGATTAACCCAAAAAAAAGTTTGCCACGCTCAAAATTGGGATTTCCTATTTGGATTGCCTAGCATTTTACGCAGCGCAAGTTTGTTACGCAAATATGCCACGCCAAAAAACCGCCTTAACCTGTGGCGGCCACAATTTTCATGCTAGAAAAATATTTTAGGTGAAATGTAATTGTTGAGAGCGAAACTGAATTGGTTTTACAGCAGCCCACACCACCAAATTGAAGGCACAGACGGATATCGGTAAACTACGATATTGAAATAAACTTTATTTAAGTTTCAGCTTCCGAATCAATGTGTATTACATTTGGCGCTTTTGCCGGTTCTAGGGATGGTTCTTAAAAAAAAAATAAGGTTGATATTTCTTATATCGGTACCTTAAGAATAATCGAGTGCTTATATATAACAAAAGAAATTAAAAATTAAATTTAAATTATGGCAGCAACATTGCCCCTCCTGTAATTGATCCTAGGGGGTCAGTTACCATCTTCTAAGCCGACATCTAAGACCGCAATCTTGGTGACTGGTCGATCGAGGACCCCATGCTGTGTTTTAATAGTGACTCGACGAACTTGTCCGTCCTTTGCGGGGATAGTGTTGGTCACGCGGCCCTTAAGCCATAAATTTCTAGGAAAGTTTTCGTCGACGATAATGACTACGCTTCCGACTGATATAGGGGGACCTCTTTCGAACCATTTTGTTCGTCTAGTAAGTACCGGTGTAAACTCCTTCACCCAGCGTTGCCAAAAACGATCTCCAAAAGGCTTTACCTCGTTCCAATGACGTATTAAATTCATCTTCTCTTCTTTGATTGGTTTGTACCCATTCGATGAACCCATTAGCAGGTGGTTTGGAGTCAGCGCGTAGTCGTCCTCGGAGTCCAGGCTGACGAAAGTTAACGGACGTGAGTTTATGATGAACTGTGCTTCAATTAGAGCACACCTTAGGCTTTCGTCGTTGAATGAGTAATTCGGGCAGATGCTTTTTATACCCGTTACTCGTAGAGTAAAAGGGTATACTAGATTCGTCGGAAAGTATGTAACAGGCAGAACGAAGCGTTTCCGACCCCATAAAGTGTATATATTCTTGATCAGGATCACTAGCCGAGTCGATCTAGCCATGGCCGTCTGTCTGTCCGTCCGGATGAACGCTGAGATCTCGGAAACTATAGGGGCTAGGCTATTGAGACTTGGCGTGCAGATTCCTGAGCTTCTTACGCAGCGCAAGTTTGTTTCAGCAGAGTGCCACGCCCACTCTAACGCCCATAACGCTTAAATCTGTCTACCGCCGGTAGGTGGCGCATTTAATTTCTCGCTTTGCTGCTTGCATATCTCCATTTCCCTTTGGTCCCTTTAGCTGAGTAACGGGTATCTGATAGTCGAGGAGCTCGACTATAGCGTTTTTCCTTGTAAGGACTGTTTTGGTTGTGCGGACTAATCTTTCCCAAGCACCGCCCATGTGAGGGGCTCCTGGAGGGTTAAATTGCCATTTAATGCCGTCGAACTTGATTGCGATTTTATCGAAGTCGATCTTGATCAGCTCCTCTCTTCTCCGTGGCCTTGAAATTTCTCTTGGTGTCCCACGAAGTGATATTCGTGAAACACATCACACAGGAGCTTGTATCGAAGCTGTGAGCGATCTCGAAGTGGACTGCACGCAGGGTTAAACAGGTAAACAGCGCAACCCATCTCTTCTCTTTGCGTCTTCCAACGTTGACTAGGATAAGCCCAAAATAATCAACGCCGGTGCCCGTGAATCGTTTTTTGAAACTGGTAAGCCTAGCTTTTGGAACCGTGGCATTGCGCAACGATTTTACATAACTGGCAGGCTTTTCTTACTGATTTGTGCAGTACTCTTAGGTGCAGAATATAAAATTTGTATTTTATATCATTTATCACGGTTTCGTGAGCGAGGTGATGATATTTTTCGTGATAGAACCGGACTAATGAGAATGTTACTCGGCTCTCTGGGGGCAATATTATCGCGTCCGTAGTATATCCGACTGCGTTCACTAGACCTTTAGTGCAAAGGATTCCGTTGTCGTCCAGATATGCGTTTAATCCAGTCAATCTGCTTTTTGCGCTTATTGGTTTTTTACTCATCAATGAATGGATTTCATCCGTGAACTTGAGCCTCTGTGCCTCTTTGTATAGTAGGGTCTGCGCTTCTTTGACGTGAAATTCGGTCACTGCTGACGGCATGTCAGCCCTTTGGCATTTAGCTTGAAGTCGCTGGATACATAGAGACATGTTTGCGACGGCTCTGTATAGGCGCCGCCAATCGGAAAAATATTCCAAGTCGAGTAAGCCTTTATTCGCACTACGAGTTGTGAAGACGTGTCTGCGTAGTTCGGTCGTATCGATCTCCGTTGCTCGTGATGGAACTGTTCTCCACTTACTGTGTTCGCTTTTCAAAAACTCTGGTCCGCAAAGCCATGTGTCCACACAAGGGTTTTTGATGACCTCCGTTGACCCGTCTGCGACGTTGAGCTTTGATGGGATCCATCGCCATTGATCCACCCGAGTGGTCTCCAGGACCTCGCCGATTCTGTGCATCACGAATTGTTGAAAGTTGCGAGGATCCATCACCAGCCATTGTAGAACGGTTCGTGAATCCGACCAGAACGTAAGATCGTCGAATCGTAGGTTACGTATGTTGACAATTTTCTTTGCTAATCGTGAGCCCATCACGGCGGCTTGAAGCTCCATGCGCGGAATAGATAGTGGCCTTAGTGGCACCACTTTGCTTTTCGCGGCTACTCACAAAAAACGAGGTGGACGTTAACCTCGTTTTTTGTGACACTCGCAGGTAGCAAGCAGCGGAATAAGCATGCTCGCTAGCGTCCACTTACGTGTGCAGGACGATTCGGGTTCCAACAGACATCCTTGGCATCATTCTGGCAGCTCTTGGTCCCAGCTGATGTTTGCTCGCCAGATTTTCTGCAGAAGGATTTTTAATCCGATCGTATGACACGACAGTAGGCCCAAGGGGTCTGAGAACTGACATGAGAACCTGAAGGACTTCTCTTTTCGTTGGGACTGCAGGATCGGTAAGGACGTCTCGTTTAAGTCTTGAGAATCTGCAAACAAACTTAAGTACGTCTTTATGTGGGTCCCAATACATACCCAAAACCTTTTCTGTAGCGCCGAGCTGCACTGGCTCCTGTTTTTTAGCGTCTCCATTGTTCTTAAGATACGAGAGAACTGTACTGGAATTTGACGCCCAGTTTCGAGTTTCGAATCCACCTATGGAATGGACCTCTCTTCCTTGGCTGGATATTTCGATGGCTTTCTGTTCATCACTCATACTGTCGATGAAGTAGTCGACATAGTGCGCACGCTGAATCACATCCAAGGCTAACGGGAATTGCTGCTGGTGGACTTCTGCATTTTTATCGCGCACGTAGTGGGCTATGAATGGTGCACAACTGATACCAAAGGTCATGGCACGCATGAAGTAAGTGTTTATCTTATTTCGGTTGACATCATACCAAAGAAAACGCTGAGTATGCATGTCTTTGTGGCGAATGTTGATCCTGTGAAACATGTCGGCGATGTCGCCGCTTACGGCGACTTTTCCGACTCTAAAGGCTAGGAGAACGTCGATGAGTGGGTTTAAGCAGTCCGGTCCGCTTAACAGAAGGTCGTTGAGGCTTACTCCGTTTGCTTTTGCTTCCGCATCCCAAACCAGCCTTATCTTTCCAGGCTTATTCGGACTTAGGGCTATAAATATGGGTAAGTACCAAGTGCGAGTTACTTCTTTCTTCGCCTCCTCGTCAGATAGTTGCTTGGCGTATCCTTTGGCAAGAAGATTTTTGATTTGGTCGTCGATTTTTGTAAACAGATCCGGTTCGCTCAGAATTCTGGTTCTCATGCATTGTAGGCGCTTTAGAGCTGTAGTGCGACTCTCGGGAAGTTTTTCAAGATCATTCCGCCAATGAAGCCCAATTTCGTATTTGCCACATTTGTTTTGGCAAGTCTGCTCTAGGATTTCGACGGCTCGTTTGTCCTCGCTTGAAAGCAGTTTTTTAGGCGAAATTGACTCGAGGCTGAATTGTACTTTGACTTCATCGTGAAGCTCTCGCCAGTTGCAATCGCAGTGTTGCATAGATACGTGACGGTTTGAATTTGCTGATCCCTGGATATTGGGTCGTTCCATTTGCCTTCGCGGATCCTGCGAGGAACGGCTATTTTCCAATTGTTTGTTCCAATTAATAACATTGGCTGCGTGGAGTAGGTCTCTAATAGGAGGTCCTTTAGATAGCTGTAGTTACTGCGTAACTCATCCATATCGACGGTTTGCTTTGGGAGTGCAATGTTTTTGACAGTCTGAACGTTGTTGAGCCAGTAACGATTTTCCTGAGCTAACGCCTGAGATTTGGATTGATGCTCGCACGGAAGTATTTTCAAACCGAGTTGTTTCTGCAGTCCATTGTAAGCAAATCGGTACCGAGCTTGTCAAAAATTGATGCGTCTATTAGGGTCACATATGATCCATCATCCAGGAAAGCGAAACCTTCGATTTTTTTGTCATCATAGTGTAGAGTTACGGGTACGATTCGGAAGAACTGGTTTCCTTCTACATCGCCTTGGTGTGTGCTTACATGTCTTTGATTTCCCGTTTCGTCGGCTAAATTGGGAACATTTTCCGAGTGGAGTAGAGGGTGATGCTTCCTTGTACAACCGTTTACTCCGCAATCCTTTGGTCGACAATTGTTTCGATGAACCTTCAAGTATCGAAGGCAGGCCGTTCCGGCTTTAGCGACTTGCCATCCCTGTTCTACGGCGCTGGATTTAAATTGTTCGCATTGTGTTACTCAATGATTTGTGGATTCGAATGCAATGCACTTTGGATTAGCCTGTTCCTGGGCTGTAAATACCTGGCTCGAACAGTCAACGCCGCCTGCGCTATTTTGTAGAGCCAGTCACTGAAAGCTTTAATGGGAGGGACCGATTGGTCGCGGGTGTGCATCGCGCAGTGTAGTTTGTGGCTACTTGGAAGTTTGTCTACAAGCTCCTTGACTAACATTGGGTTGTTTAAGTGCGCTGTTAGGCTGCATGCTTCGATCGTTGGGCAAATGTTGCGTACTGCGAACGCGTACTCTATTATGGATTCCAATTTCTCTTTGGGTGGCGCAAGCTTCCTCACCTTGTCGATCATCCTCTCCAGGATGTGCTCGGGTCTGCCGAAGAACATTTTCAGCGTGCTCATTACTTCCGGAACTAGGCTAGGAAGTAGAAGCTTATCCTTCACCATTTCTCGTGCCCTGCCTTTTACGCACCTCCTGCGGAAGTACTGTGCTCGATTGTACTGATAAACATTGGCCACTCCTCAGGATCCCCGCTGAACGAAGGAAGCTCCTTGGGTATAGCTTGTCTTGCGGCGATTTGGGAACTGGACGGTGATGCGGGCGTCGCCTGAAACCGCCCTTCTCCTCGATAAATCTCTGCTCGGAAGCTCTTTTTTCTTCCAGCATATTGAGCATTAGCTTGTTTTTGTTCGCTGTAGAATTATCATCGGGAATAATGTGTTCGTCGCTGGTTTGATCCATATCGATGAGGTCGTCCACTAGCTGCTCGACCTTATTTTGGTTTACGGGTAATAAGTTGGAGTTGTCAAACTGATTTGGAGGCGGTGATCGTAGTATCCTTCCAGGTGGGTTTTCGGAGCTACCTCCAGCAAGGCAGAGATCGCAACTCCGATCGTTGTTCTCGACGTCGTCGTCGACGCCTGCGCAGCGAAAGTGGTACCAACTGTCACAACTGTCGCATTGGACCCAGCTTTTCTCAGTTCCTGGCGCTTTTTTCTTGCATATTCTACACACTTCTTTGCTCATTTCTGTTCACTTTTTAAGGCTATGTAAACTTGGCGTGTGGTAGAATTGTAGTTGTGTGCGTAATTTCTGGGATTTTGTTGGTTCCGTTTACATATTACGTTTTTCTCACCTAACGTTCAACAAAGGGATGCGATCGCTATTTCTCAATATTATGGCTAATTGGAAATTCGTCGCTTCGTAATTGTAAGAATGTTGAGAGCGAAACTGAATTGGTTTTACAGCAGCCCACAACACCAAATTGAAGGCACAGACGGATAGCGGTAAACTACGATTTTGAAATAAATTTTATTTTAAATTCAGCTTCCGAATCAATGTGTATTACATTTGGCGTTGCGAAGAACGCTTAAAAACTTTGTCTTTTTCCTTCTCTTCTTTCGCTTCTGCCGGTTCTACGGATGGTTCTTAAAAAGATAAATAAGGTCGATATTTCTTATATCGGTACCTCCAGAATAATCGAGTGTTTATATATAACAAAAGAAATTAAAAATTAAATTTAAATTATGGCGGCAACAGTAATAGTCTCATCAATACCTATCGACTTACCCAAAAAAGTATGCCACGCCCACTCTAAAGCCTGTAACGCTTAAATTTGTCTACCCACCATTTTAATCTCGCTTTGCTGCTTGCATATCTCCATTTCCCTTTGGTCCCTTTAGCTGATTATTGAGTATCTGATAGTCGCAGTACTCGACTATAGCGTTATCCCTTGATTTAATTAAAATTCCTTTAATAGAATAATGGTGCTTTCTTCTGTTAAAGAAAGTTGGTTTAAAATGTTTCCGTTATCATAATTTAATTTATCTTCTTTTCCGTTATATTTAATGACTCCTTTAGCTTTATCAATCACAGCTCCTATTTTTTTCAAAATGTTATAACCAATTAGTAATTAGTAACGAGGTTGCCCCAGTGTCAATTAATATTTTTAACTTTGTATTATTTTACTATCATTTTTTATTAAGTATGGAAAGCCTATTCCTTTTTTTTCCAAAAAATGGACCTCCTCAATATGGTGAATCTGATCGACTTGTTAGCTGGTTGGTTAACAGTTCCCGTTGGTACCCTTTTATTTTGTAGTTCACCTTTCTAAGTGTTCTGGGTTTCATTTCTCTTAGTTTGATCCCACTTGTATTGGTTATAATTGTTATTTTGATATTTGTTATAGCCTTGATTATAACCGTTATTGGCCCTATTCTGAATCTGAACAGACTCGTCTATCTCCATTGGCTCTGGCTTATTTTGTGGCTGCCGATAAGTATTCCACTAATTTCGTTGACTTAGCCTGGCCGGGTTCCAGGAGTTAACTTTAAATTGATTATTATTACTATTAGTATTCTTGTTCTGATTATTGTCTTGGTTAAACCTTAAATTATTATTGTTCCTCTGTGTATTAAATTATTGTTTTATTGTTTTGGATTGTGGCGTAAATGTGTTTGTCCGTTTCCACCCGAGCTTTGCTCGTTATATTTTCTCTGAGAAGTTGAAAATTGTTTTAGCAAATGTGACCTCATGGTGATACTTTCTAACCCTTTAACTATTATCATTGCATTTGGTAAGTGTCTGTGTCCGCAACTTGGCCGTTGAGGCCAGTAATGAAAACTCTGAGAGCTACCTTGTTTTTAGTTCATTTCAGCTGTTATTGGTTTATTCCTACCATAAGTCATAATAGTTTTATTGATTAATAAAGTTAATTTTCAATTACCATACCATAATAATCAATAATGGATAATTATCCCTGACTCAATACACTTAGTTCTTGTTCGATAATATGACTGGGACGTTTGTCACTAAAGACAAAGTCAAGCCTGGCCTCTGGCATAGGAATTTCAGCTGGTTCTCTCCAACCAACCGATTTGATGATCTCATAAGACGTGCCGCACTTAATATTGTGATCAATAATCTCTATCTGAAAATCTTCAACCTTTTTTATTTTGTGAGACAACTGCGATCTTAATTTCATTATCTCCTTCAATAATGGACTCAATTCAAATATTACAATTAGCTTTATTAAATCTCCTACGCTTAACATAGCATTATTTGTTATCGCCTGATGGTTTGCAGGTTCTAGAGGCGCATTCATTATGTGTGGTCCTTTATTATTTATTCCAGACTGGCTGATTGTTGGTTCTGAAGGATACATTTTTATGAATTTTTTCAAAATCGAAAATTAACTCTTCCACTTTGTTTTATAAAAAAATGTATCGCTCATGAATTGTCTTCTTTATTTGTCTTCTTGTTGCTTGATGATCCTGTTTTGGGGTCGTCCTTCTCTTGATTGATGATCGTGTTGGGGTCGTCCTTCTCTTATTGTTTTTTTTAACTCTTAACTTTTGGGCCTTCCTTCTTTGTAACTAGCGAGGGATTGCCCTTCAGCCTGTTTTTTATTTCCTTTTTTTTATGATTGTTATACCCGTTACTCGTAGAGTAAAAGGGTATACTAGATTCGTCGGAAAGTATGTAACAGGCAGAAGGAAGCGTTTCCGACCCCATAAAGTATATATATTCTTGATCAGGATCACTAGCCGAGTCGATCTAGCCATGTCCGTCTGTCCGTCTGTCCGTCTGTCCGTCTGTCTGTCCGGATGAACGCTGAGATCTTGGAAACTATGAGAGCTAGGCTATTGAGATTTGGCGTGCAGATTCCTGAGCTTCTTACGCAGCGCAAGTTTGTTTCAGTAGAGTGCCACGCCCACTTTTACGCCCACAAACCGCCCAAAACTGTGGCTCCTACAGTTTTGATGCTAGAATAAAAATTTTAACTGAAATGTATTGTTCTTATCAATACCTATCGATTGACTTAAAAAAAAGTTTGCCACGCCCACTTTATCGCCCACAAACCGCCCCCAAACTTCAAAAAATCGTAAATATGAACGTGGATATCTCGGAAACTATCAAATATATAGAATCAGGATTTCAGATTTAGATTCCGTAGCTTTGTACGCAGCGCAATTTTGATACGCGAATATGCCACGCCCACTCTAACGCCCACAAACCGCCCAAGCCTGTGGCGCCCACAATTTTCATGCTAGATACAAAATTTTAACTGAACTGTATCGGTCTCATCAATACCTATCGATTGACCGAAAAAAAAATTTGCCACGCCCACCCTAACGCCCATAACGCTTAAATCTGTCTACCGCCGGTAGGTGGCGCATTTCAGTCTTGCTTTGCTGCTTGCTTATTTCCATTTCCCTTTGGTCCCTTTAGCTGAGTAACGGGTATCTGATAGTCGAGGCACTCGACTATAGCGTTCTTTCTTGTTTTTTTTTTATTTTGATGATTTAATTAGTTTTTATTTTGTTAAATTGTCTAGAGCTGTGAATTTTTTCATTACGATTTTGTAATTTGGAGATTTAAGGCGATTATTACATTAATTATTTTCCACCTTATTTTTGATCAACAAAAACTTTTTCGCTTTCGTCGGTTGTATCGGGATTTTGACCGCACTGATTATTTTTTCAATTTAAAACATATTTAGTTTTTATTTTAAAACCTCGTTTTAGAATTTAGGTTGCGCGGCCCCACGTTAGGCGCCAATTAACTTTCTCACAAGTGAATTTGTTAAACAAATTTATTTTTATTTTTAATATCACTTATTCATTATTACAATATTATAGGTCAAACTTATTATATATTCACTGCTCTTTACTTTTCACTCTTTTCAACTGCTCGATTCGATTCTCAAAAACGGACTGCTTTGGCTCGAGTGTAATGACCAATAATCAAACCTCGGCTTAAGAGATTTAACACACAATTGATTAAGAGAGTGACTCAATAGAGTCAGAAAGTAGGATTATATATTTGCCAATAATATTTGAAATTGAAATTCGTCTGGAAATTGGTGTTTACGTTAGCGGGCCTTAGGGATCACTTTGGGGATCTTGTGTTTATGCTAGCAGACTTCAGGGCTCGCTTTGGAGATCTTGTGTTTACGTTAGCGGACTTCAGGACTTCAATATCGGCTTGGATCTTCAGAGTATATGTTTGATGCGAAGTCTGGGAAACTGATCTGGGTGGGCATAAGTTGGAGGCATAGTTGAAAAAAATAGCTCTCCACTAATATATCTCGGAGTCAGTCAGATTTATTTGGAAATCAGCTCTAGGCTCAAAGTTGTTTGTTTAAATTGGGTAAGTGACCCTAAATAATGTGTCATATAACTTGCATGTGTTGAGTCAGCTAATTGTTAGGTAAGCAGCTGTACACTCGTTTAGTTCGAGTGAATATTTTAAATAAACGCGGCACGAATATATTACTCAGTTTGTCTGTAATAATAAAGAAAATGTGGTGTTGCGTATATGAAACATTGGTTTATTGTGGTAGTTTTCAAAAATTAATCATTTTTTTGTATGCAAGTTACCCAACTAGGCCGCTTGTGACTTTTATAATCAACATTTTCAAACTCTGCATTTGCCTTCGGCTTCGAGGTCCGATCTTGGTTCCCCAGCTTAGTGAAACAAATCAAAAACAAGGAAGAACGCTATAATCGAGTACCTCGACTATTAGATACCCGTTACTCAGAAAAAGGGACCAAAGGGAAATGGAGATATGCAAGGAGCAAAGCGAGATTGAAATGCGCCACCTATCGGCGGTAGACAGATTTAAGCGTTATGGGCGTTAGAGAGGGCGTGGCAATTTTTTTTTTGGGTCAATCGATAGGTATTGACGAGACCAATACAGTTCAGTTAAAATTTTGTATCTAGCATGAAAATTGTGGGCGCCACAGGCTTGGGCGGTTTGTGGGCGTTAGAGTGGGCGTGGCATATTTTCGTAACAAACTTGCGCTGCGCACAATGCTACGGAATCTAAATCTGAAATCCCAATTCTCTATCCTTGATAGTTTCTGAGATATCCACGTTCATATTTACGATGTATTTATGTTAGACTGTCCCAATAATTGTCGCTGGATGGGACGGTCGTTACGACGAAGGCGGGAACGGCTACATACCAACGTTAATGCTCTAGCGAGGTGGCTTGGATGGGTTGACAGCTTTGTATAGTAATTTTCCATGTGTTGCGCTATTACGTCTCGAACGGGGAGTATATTCAAGTCTCTCTGAATATTTCCACTCCGAACGTACCACGGTGCCCCGGTGATAGTTCTCAGGATCTTTGCTGGCGCTCCCCCACAACTGGAAGCCAATAGTCCAGACTGGTTTCAAAACGGAGTTGTAGAGAAGGACCTTGTAGTCCAGACTGAGGGGGGAGCGGGAGTTTATAAGCCAATGCAGACTGTTTGCCTTCAGCCTTAAGTGAGTTCGTTTAGCTTCAATATGCGTGCGCCAGGTAAGCCGTCTGTCGAGATGTACGCCAAGATTTGTACTTCATCTGACAGAGAAAGCACGGTTTTGTTTAGTGTAAGGTTTGGGCAATTTCGTCTATTTAAGGTAAGGGTTACTTGCTTACATTTTTGGTCATTTACTTTTATATGCCCGTCTGAGAGCCATTTCTCTACTGCGTCTAGATGGGCCGCAAGTTGCGCTGATGCTTGTTGTGGACATTTAGATCGGTGAGGATCGCGGTGTCGTCGGCAAACTTAGACATAGTCAGTTGTCTGCTCGTAGGAATATCAGAAGTGTAGAGTAGGTATAAAGTTGGCCCGAGAACGCTGCCTTGAGGAACTCCAGCTTCGATGTTGTGTTCAGCTGACATGGAAGTATTGCATCTCACAACAAATATCCTGTTGTAAAGATATGACTTCAAGAGTTTATGCGTGTTATAAGGGAGCATAATTTTGATTTTATGCATTAGGCCGTCAAGCCATACTCTGTCGAATGCTTGAGATACGTCCAAAAAACCGCAGTGCAGTATTCCCTATTTTCAAATGCACTTCGAATTTCTGATGTGCTGGTATACTATTATGTCTTCTGAAGTATGGTATGATACGGGTTAGAAAGCATTTTTCAAAGAGTTTTGATAGACACGAGAGTAAGCTTATCGGTCTGTATGAGGAGGTGAGCGTGTGGTCTTTTCCTCCTTTTGGTATCATTATGATGATTGACTTTTTCCACCTATTTGGGAAGCAGCCCAGTCTTGTCATCGCGTTGAACAGCTGGCATATGCTACCAACAGCGCAAAGTGGGAGTTCTTTAAGCATTTTTGGAGTTATTAGATCGTAGCCTGGAGATTTTCTCGGTTGTAGCTGCTCTTTTATAATTTTTTTGACTTCGCATGGTCGAAATACATTTGGTTCGGCAATAGGAAAGTCGTCTTCAGTTTGCGATCTTATATTACACATGTTTGTTGCTGTATTTGGCTGGAACACATTTTTAAGGTGGGCAGCGAATGTGTCGGCTCTGTCTTTGTCGCTCCGTTACTGTTGGAGGGCTCAGTGTTGAGTGGGCTTTCCATAGTGGGAATTTTGAGCTGGATGGAGATAGTTGTTCTATATAGCGTTGTTGGGATCTGTCTTCTTCTTGTCTTAGTGGATTGGTGAGTCGGCGTGAAGCTTTATTTGACTATTGCTTTGCAGATGGCGATCGAAGTAATTGCCATTCGCGCCGGGAACGACGCTTTGCCAGAACTAGCTGCTCTATTTCTGCATTCGTGTGCTTTGTGTTAGGTGTTATGCATTGCCTTCGTGGTTTTGCGATTCGAGCCGCTGAAGCCAAAACTGACTCTAGCATGCTTACGGTTCTGTTGATGTCGTCTTCGCCGGTTAGCTGTATATTGGGTATATTGATTTCAGTCAGAAGTTTGCAACGCAGTGAAGGAGACGTTTCTGACCCCATAAAGTATATATATTCTTGATCAGCATGACTAGACGAGTCGATCTAGCCATGTCCGTCTGTCCGTCTGTCCGTCCGTTTCTACGCAAACTAGTCTCTCAGTTTTAAAGCTATCGGGCTGAAACTTTCGAAAAAGTCTTATATCTCTTGTCGGAACCAGCCGGATCGGATAACTATATCTTATAACTCCCATAGGAATAATCGGAAAAAAATTTTTTTAAATTTTTATCTTTGGTGTTTTTTAGCATATACCCTCCTAAGCTTGGAAATAACATTTTTTAATTAGTTCTGAGTTTCGAAATTAATTTTATCAAAATCGGACGACTATATCATATTGCTGCCATAGGAACGATCGGAAAATTGGTAGGAAAATAATATGAAACAAATTATAGCTTCGGTGTTTTTTAACATACAACCTCCTACGCTTGGAAATAACATTTTTTAATTAGTTCTGAAATTCGAATTTAATTTTATCAAAATCGGACGACTATATCATATAGCTGACATAGAAACGATTGGAAAATAGGTAGGAAAATAACATGAAACAAATTATAGCTTCGGTGTTTTTTGACATATTATCTTATAGTATTGGGAATATCATTTTCTGTGTTTTTAAATTTAATAAATATAGCTGCAAGGGTATATACTTGTAAGCTTCGGCTTGCCGAAGTTAACTTCCTTTCTTGTTTGAATTTGATCCAGTTTGTGCTGTAAGAAGTTAACATGATGGGGTTGTCATTACTAACTGGCTGTTGGTTTAGGCTAAAGAGTACAGGCGAGTGTTCTGATGATAGATCCGAGAGAGAACTGGCGCTTATCAGATTTCGTGGGATGTTTTTTGTAACTGCGAAGTCAATTAAGTCCTGCAGTTTTCTGGGGTCACTAGGCCAGTGTGTAGGTGAATCAGGGGAAACGCAGTCAAGTTTATTGCTAGGTTTTATAATTGCGTAATACAGTTGTCTACCCTTCGGCATTACGAGGCGAGATCCCCAATGCGTATGCTTGGCGTTATAGTCTCCTGCTGCTATAAAGTATTTGCCTAGTGAGTTGAAGTAGTCGATAAACTGGGCTTTGGATATGAATCGAGGAGGACAGTATACCGCTGCTAGAGCTAGATTGTGATAACCCAACTGTATATTGATAGAAGTGGCTTGCAGGTAGTTAGTAGCAAACGTGTTGTAAAAGTGGTGTTTGCTGCGGTTTTTAATCAGGATTCCAGTGCCTCCTTGGGCCTTTCCATCAGGATGATTGGTATTGTTAATCATATACCCTCGGATTTGGAAATTGTATTTGTTGGTAAGGTGGGTTTCTGCAAGTAACATAACGTCGATTTCATTGTCAGTCATAAATTGTGCTAACTCAAGTTTGTGCCGTGAAACGCCGTTGGCATTCCACAAAGCATTGCGCAGGGGAGCCATTGATTATTTTGATAAGGTGTTTTGGAGCATCTGAATCAAAATATTTTGAATTTTCAACATACTTTGCATGGTCGTTCGCATAAAAGAAATGAATTCATCCATACAGTTTTGCAATCTGAGTATCATCGTTTCCATTTTATTTTCTGTGTGCTCAGAAGGTTGGTGAGAGACTGTAGGTAGTGATGGGACATTGTACGCAGGGCTTGCATGACCCGATTTTATAACGCTTGCAAAACTTACGTTTTTATTTATAGTGGAACTGCCGAGTAAAGATCGGGCTGCTGACGAAAAGAAAACTTCAGGTGTGGATTTGGAGGGTATCAATGGTGTGTGGTGAGATTGTGCTGTTGACACTCTTTGGTTGATCCGATTTTTTAACTCCTTGTATACTGGACAGCCTCTGTAGTTTGCTGTGTGGTCTCCTCCGCAGTTACTACACTTTTTGCAATTTGGCTCATTTTTTAAATCACACTTAGCAGAGGTATGCAACCCTCCGCAAGCGACGCATACAAAGCGAAGTGTGCAGTAAGATTTGTTGCGTCCGTATTCCTGGCAATTTGCGCACTGGACTGGGCCATTGCGTTTATGCGGCTCTTTAACCGTGATTCTGCGAAGCAATAGAAACTGGAGATTGTAGATGGGATGGACTTCGTTTTTCTTGAGCGCCTTTAAGTCAGGTACAAGTTCCACTTTAAAGAGAGGTTGAGGTTGTTTGTTTCGGTTACGTATATTTGAAACGGTTTTTACGTTAACGACTTCAGCAGTGCTTACGTCTGGTTCGATTCCTTTTATGACAACTTGTTGACCTTTACTACTTTTTAGCTGGTAGGTATAGTAGTTCTTTTTCTTGGCGTCTAGGAGCTCCGTCAATTTTCTAAAGCTTTTTTCGCTTTTGACTTGGACCTTTGTTTCATGTATGTCTCCTTTGGTCAAGGGGATAACGTGGAAGCTATCTTTACCAATCAGATCGATTATTATATTAACAAGGTTGTTAGAGTTTTTCTCTTGAATATAGAGCGGAGGTGGCCTCGCTTTCTTTTTGTCCGTATTCAGGACTGCAGATGGGATTAACAACAATTAAATGAAATTTAATAAATGATATAATCCTTTTAAAGCTGAATTTAAAATAAAGGTGGACAAAAATCTTAAACCAAAAAAATACAAGAACACAAAATAAGTAAAACGACGCACAAAATAAATTAAAAATAACGCAACAAATTATTTAAAACCAGAAACGCATCAAAGTAAAAGATTTAAACAAACAAGAACTAACAACAAAAAAACACAACACGCTGAAACAAGAAAAACAGAAGAAGGAAGGAAGGGCATTCTATCGCCATTAATCTTCACTGAATCCAGGAAGGAAGATCAACACACAACTACAAAGGAGGAAGACCCCATCGGGACAGTCTCTTGAGGAACTAATTTAGGTTAGGTAGGAGTGGTTGGAGATTAGATACTAATCCCCTCACTTAGGCCACATTGGGCCCCTTGTGATACCACATGATCTCTGAACAGATCCGTTTCCCTAGCTCATGGGTTATCTGCTTTCGCGAAGTATTCTGTTCTTCTTAAGAAACATAAGAGTCCCAGTCTGTACGGGTGGGTATAAAGATCTTGTATCTTCTTTCGAAGTTGACTATGGGTGGGACGTAGTCTGTACTACGTGGTAAGGGTGTATGTTTTGATAGGATATTGGAGTGACCCGTAGAGCCTGGTGTCCATGCCGCTGCTTCGCGTAGCCTCAGCGCTGTTGCAGATGCCCAGCTTTTGGCGGTAGTGCGAAGCGCCCCACTGCAGAGCTCTGCGCTTCTTTGGATCTTGTGAAGGATCCGGAGGTTGCAATTCTTATCTAGAGAAGGCCACCAAACGATGTTTCCGTAGAGGAGAATGGGCCTGACTATTGCAGTGTATAGCCAGTGAACTATCATGGGGGAGAACCCCACTTCCTCCCTATGGCTTTTTTACAAGCGAAGAGGGCTATGGCCGCTTTGCGTGTGCGATCTAGGATGTTATCTGTCCAGAGGAGCTTTTTGTCAAGGATGACACCTAGGTACTTTGCTTGGTTGCTAAAGGTTAGGCGCGTTTGGTGTAGTTTTGGGGGAATTAGAATTGGTACCTTATACTTCCTTGTAAAGAGAACTAGATCGGTCTTCCTGGTTTAACTCCCAGTCCACAGCCAGCCGTCCACCGGGAGAGGGTGAATAAGGCTGTCTCCATTAGATTGCAAAGGGTTTGCGGGAATTTGCCCTGCAGTAGGATAACCACGTCGTCCGCGTAGGCTACCACTTTAGTGCCCGCCTCTTCTAGAAGTGATAGCAGTTTGTTGAGGTGAGAGTACGCCCCCTTGTGGGGTTCCTCTGCTGACATTCCTGGTCGAGTGGGCCGATCCCATAGTGGAGTACACTACTCTGCTGGTTAGCATGGTGTGTATGAGTCCCACTATGGGCCGCTCAATGCCCAGTTAAGTCAGAGCACCAGTAATTGCCGTTGGGGTGACGTTGTTAAAGGCGCCTTCTATGTCTAGAAACGCTGCAAGAGAGTATTCCTTATTGCGGAAACCTCTCTCTATAATGTACACTAGAGAGTGGAGGGCGGTATCTGTTGATCTACCCGTACGGTACGCATGCTGTGCGTCAGAGAGTAGGCTATGATCGATGGTTAGTCTGATATGGGTGTCAATTAGCCTTTCCAGGGTCTTCAACAAGAAGGAAGAGAGACTAATCGGACGGAAGCCTTTTCGGTTGGTGTGGGAGGGCTTTCCGGCATTCGGTTAAAAATTACCTTAACGTCCGGCCACCTTGTTGGAATATGGTTTAGAGCAAGGCAGCCGTGGAAGATGGCTGTCAGCCAGGGTAGGGACATATCTAGTGTCCGTTGTAGCTGGGCCGGGAAAAAACCTTCTGGGCCGGGTGATTTGCAGGGCTTAAAAGAGTTGACAGCCCACTGAATGCGGCCAGGGTTCGAAATGTTGTCAATACTCTGGTCGTCTAATTTCTCCTCTATGTAGAGGTCCTCCACTACATGGGTGTTCTTAGGGAAGTGGGTATCTAACAGTAGTTCAAGGGTTTCCTGACTGTTTTCCGTCCAGCTGTCAGCATTAGTTTTTAGATAGCCAATGGTTGCTGGAGCTTTTGCTAGAATTCTTCTGAGTCTGGATGCCTCCGCAGTAGATTCTATGCTACTGCAGAAGTTAGCCCAAGCTCTTTGTTTTGATATTCTTATTTCCTTTTTGTATAGGCTTAGTTTTGTATGGTATAAATTCAAGGAGGATTCGCTATTGTTGTATTAAGCTCTATTGAAGTAAGTTCTACACTCTCTTTTAAGGTTCGCCAGGGTTGCGTTCCGCTTGGGCAAGCCCTTTTTATGCCCTCACCGCAGATGTCAGTAAAAGTGTTAGGTTAGGTTATCTAATTCTTGACCGTCGCGTTCGTGCATCGGTGGAGCGAGTAGGTTCCTGTTGACGAGATTTTTGTAGTATCCCCAGTTGGTTAATCTTAGACTAGTAATGTTCTCGGCGGGAGGACAGTCTAGAGTTATTGTAAATTCTATGTATCGGTGGTCTGAGAATGAGTGTTCGATCCCCACCTTCCACGCTTCTAGCTGGTTAAGTAGGGGATCAGATATTAGTGTAATGTCTAGTACTTCCCTCCTATTTCTAGTGATGAAAGTTGGGTCATTACCTTTGTTGCAGATGAATAGATTTGATTGAAGGAGATAGTCGTAGAGTAACTCACCCCTTTCGTTAGTGTACTTCCCCATTGTGTGTGGTGTGATGAAGATGAGTTCCTTAGATGAGTGAGTATGTATGAGTTGTTATGTAGTGGTGTTTGGTAGTGGCCCTTCGTAGTCAGATAGAATGATGCTATGGAGTGATGAGTGTATGGCTCTTGAATGAGGACAACGTCTATGTTTCCTGTTGCCAGGCGGGTGAGGAGGGCAGCGGATGCTGCCTTGCTGTGGTGCAGGTTAATCTGCAGAAACTGCACCATCTTTGGGACCGAGGTCGGGCTGGGTACCCTCCGCTTCCTCCGCTATGTCCTGGAGAACAGTGCGCCCTGGTCGGGTTGTGTCCTGAGTGCACAGCTGCTTCAGGCTCTCTGTCAGCTCCGAGTCGGTTGACACGTAGCCGGTGAGGGTGGCCTCCTCATGTTCCAATTCGTCGTCGCTCGGGGGTTCGTACGACGCACAGGCAGCCAGGTTGTCTGCCGCTAACTTATCCGTGTCATAGATGCGTAGCTTCACCTTATCGAGCCCGTAGTTCACCCGGTATTGTTGCAGGCCTGGTTCTGGAGGATAACCACGTTCATGGTGACGCGCTCGGTTTTCTCCACCTTGACCGCCTTCCAACCGTCTGTTGGAAGCTTCGGGTTAAACCTGGTCAGCAGGCTGAGTAAAGCCCCTCGTTCCGAGGGTTCCGACGGCAGCCACACCCTCGCTCTCGGTCGAGACGGGATGTCTGCGGCCCCGCAAACTGCCAACTTGGCCCCGGGGTAGACCTCGCCGACCTTGTTAATGGCAGCCTTGAAAAGTGCTGCCGATCTCTCGTCTTCACAGGCGATCAACATATCGTTGCCCTGGTAACACCCTGCATCTGTGCGATCGGGAGGCGGACCTGGGTTCTCGTCCAGCACTTTTAAGGCCACTGACGCAAGGGCCCGTCTAATCAGACCCCATTGGTTCCTTGGGATCCTTCCGCCTTCATCGCTCTGGTTGATGACGCCGATGATCTTCCGATCCTTTACTACTTCAGCAAAGGATCTCGACCATGTGCCGCGGTTGGTTGTTCTGGCCTTCTTGTTCGCTGGTTGAGCTGTCTCCATCGACCTCTCTCGCTTGTTGCTGTTGCTGGTGGTCATAGCGATGTCGAAGTCTAGGATTACCGCCTTTGCCCAGGCTATGTCCTCTTGGATTTTGAGGTAATCCAATTTTGACGTTTGATCCTCACGTATCGGGTTGGTGGCCAGCCGTTTGAGGATCCAGAAAGCTTTCTTATGTTCAAGAGGTCCTGCCTGGTTGGGTGGTATTCTCTTGAACTCCTTTGCCCTGGTACTCACCACGAGACCGGTTTTGGCGCTCCCCTCAGGTTGGAGTAGCTGGTTAGCCACACCTACGCTGGTGGGAGGCTTGGGCTTGTCGCTATGGCGAGTTGGGCTTAGCCGGCTGCGTTGTTCGCTGGCCTTGGCAGGGGTACACGTCACATGGACTAGGGTAATCGGAGCCGTGATCTTGCTCTTCTTTTCGTCGTTGGTTACGACTTCCGACTTTTTGAGAGTGTCGGGCTCTTTTTTGTTGCTGTTATCTTTTTTGTTGTTAGTAATTAAGTTTTCCAAGTTAAATCCCACGAGCTGCGGAGAAGGGACAGGTCCACCCGGGCAGAGATCCGCCGTACCCGGGTAAGGCTGACTTAGAACAGGCGGTCGCCACTTGCCTAAGCTCACCGTTTGAGACTGAGTTTCTTTGATGACTCGGGCTCCCAGCCAGATTGTCTCTTGGCACGGTACGAGTGATACCTTAGTCCACCCCGGGGTGAGATGAGTTGTGTGGGTAGGAAAGAGGTAGGTTGAAAGAGTGTGGGAAGGGGGTATGTGTGAGCTATTTGTCGGAGGCGGCAGCACAAGCGCGACGTCCGTACTGCTACGGCGCAGATACCCGCTGACTGTCCGGGGCTACTTATTTAAGCTTAGTGTTGGGGGCTTAGCGGTAGCCGGGCCGTGTCCAACTTCCACGCTTATTCGTAGCTACCCTGGAGAACCAGGGCGCTCGCTATCCGCAACCTGCGACCCGTTCGGTAGCCTTCAGCTCGGCGCCCTCCGAGCCATCCCACTAGCTCTATGGCCGAAGAGGAATTAATTTACAATAATACAAAATTAAAGATTATAATTTAAGATCAGGGAACTTGAGAAAAATAATATAAGATTTAAAGATTGATAAAAAGTAAGATAGATTCGCGATTTAATAAATAATATCAAGAAACAATCTGGGAGATTTAATAAATAGCCTTGGTGAATTAAATTTAACAATAGCAACCGGAGGTTCAGCACCAAATCTTTCTGCAGGTAGTATATATGTATCGGTGGTCTGAGAATGAGTGTTCGATCCCCACCTTCCACGCTTCTAGCTGGTTAAGTAGGGGATCAGATATTAGTGTAATGTCTAGTACTTCCCTCCTATTTCTAGTGATGAAAGTTGGGTCATTACCTTTGTTGCAGATGAATAGATTTGATTGAAGGAGATAGTCGTACAGTAACTCACCCCTTTCGTTAGTGTTTGTACTTCCCCATTGTGTGTGGTGTGATGAAGATGAGTTCCTTAGATGAGTGAGTATGTATGAGTTGTTATGTAGTGGTGTTTGGTAGTGGCCCTTCGTAGTCAGATAGAATGATGCTATGGAGTGATGAGTGTATGGCTCTTGAATGAGGACAACGTCTATGTTTCCTGTTGCCAGGCGGGTGAGGAGGGCAGCGGATGCTGCCTTGCTGTGGTGCAGGTTAATCTGCAGAAACTGCACCATCTTTGGGACCGAGGTCGGGCTGGGTACCCTCCGCTTCCTCCGCTATGTCCTGGAGAACAGTGCGCCCTGGTCGGGTTGTGTCCTGAGTGCACAGCTGCTTCAGGCTCTCTGTCAGCTCCGAAGAGGAATTAATTTACAATAATACAAAATTAAAGATTATAATTTAAGATCAGGGAACTTGAGAAAAATAATATAAGATTTAAAGATTGATAAAAAGTAAGATAGATTCGCGATTTAATAAATAATATCAAGAAACAATCTGGGAGATTTAATAAATAGCCTTGGTGAATTAAATTTAACAATAGCAACCGGAGGTTCAGCACCAAATCTTTCTGCAGGTAGTATAGCCACAGCCGGTGGCTTAACAGTGGAACTAATAAATAGATTGATAAATGTTCATTTAAATGAAGTGAGCAGGAAAATAGAAGGTTTAGATGGAAGGTTAGCCACAGATGCAAGCACTGTGGAGGATTATAAAATACCAACAATCGACCCAACTATAAGATGCGATACAACACTTGAAGTGGTAAAATCTTAACCAAATTTCATCGGGGAACCAACACAATATGTAGGTTGGAGGGAAGCCGCAGAAACTGTAATGAGTCTTTATAAAACAAGTGAACAATATTTTATCGCCTTAACAATTTTACAAAATAAAATTATGGGAGCTGCCCATGAAGCTCTTACCAATCATGGCACCGTTTTAAACTTTCGAGCAATCTTATCTAGATTGAATTGAAACGACCAACACATATTCTCGAGTCAGAACTAAGTATCCTCAGGCAGGGACGAATGACAGTTACAGAATACTATAATGAAGTCAATAAAAAAAAGACTCTACTAATAAACCAAACCATAATGACATACGGAAAGGACAGCGTAATTTCCAAGGAAACAAACAAAACAATAAGGAGCAATGCTCTACGAATATTTATATCCGACCTAAATGGATCTATCTCAGAAACTCTTCTCTCATTAATCCACCAGATTTGGCCAATGCTTTGGCAAAGGTCCAAGAATTAGAATCAAACAATATCCGTGCTCAATTTTCAAACGGGTTTAATGGATTTAAAAATGAAAATAAATATCAGGGAAACAACTTACGATTTGATCAAATTCGACAGAATAATAATACTAATAAAATGGGAAATAATTGGAGAAATAACCAGAATTATTATTGGCCACAAAAGGGAAATTTTTGGCAAAACAATAATCAAAATAACAATCAAGAGCAACAAGCCGTCGAGCCCATGGATGTTGATCCATCGGATCAACTCCATAATAAACCTAATTACAATCGGCAGCCGAATAATAACTGGCAGGCAAATAATAATAGAGGAAGATATAATAATAATTATTATCAAAATAATAATCGTTCAAATTACTATCGCACAAATCAAAATAGAGAGCAAACTCAAGCTCAGAAAAGGGAACTAGATGGAACAGTTAATCAGCCAGCTAATAAAGTAACCAGATTAAATAATATCAATGAAGATCATTTTTTAGACCAGACCCCTACAGGGGAATGCCTTATTTAAATTGGATAGACCGAAAAACTAGGAAGCAGTTAAAGATTTTAATAGATACAGGAGCCACTGCTTGTTATATAAAAATGGGAATTTTCGAAAATAAAAATGAGTTATCAACATACAAAACTTATTAGGTATTACCATATTATAAATATATCTTAAACAAGACAATTATTTTATGAAATCGAAGGATTAGAATCTGATCTTCTAATTGTATTCAATTTATTAAAAAAAGTTGGAGCTATAATAAATATAAAAAACGGAGTCTTGGAATATAAAGGGAAAACAGAAAAGTTAAAATATTATGATATTGAGGAAAAAAATGAAATAAGTTTAATAGAAGAAAATAAAATTCTTCCGTTAAAAGAATTTATTATAAAAAAATTATAATAAAACAAGAAAGAACGCTATAGTCGAGTGCCTCGACTATCAGATACCCGTTACTCAGCTAAAGGGACCAAAGGGAAATGGAAATAAGCAAGCAGCAAAGCAAGACTGAAATGCGCCACCTACCGGCGGTAGACAGATTTAAGCGTTATGGGCGTTAGGGTGGGCGTGGAAAATTTTTTTTTTGGTCAATCGATAGCTATTGACGAGACCGATACAGTTCAGTTAAAATTTTATATCTAGCATGAAAATTGTGGGCGCCACAGGCTTGAGCGGTTTGTGGGCGTTAGAGTGGGCGTGGCATACTCGCGTATCAAAATTGCGCTGCGTACAAAGGTTCGGAATCTAAATCTGAAATCCTGATTCTACATCTTTGATAGTTTCCGAGGTATCCACGTTCATATTTACGATTTTTTGAAGTTTGGGGGCGGTTTGTGGGCGATAAAGTGGGCGTGGCAAACTTTTTTTTAAGTCAATCGATAGGTATTGATGAGAACAATACATTTCAGTTAAAATTTTTATTCTAGCATCAAAACTGTAGGAGCAACAGTTTTGGGCGGTTTGTGGGCGTAAAAGTGGGCGTGGCACTCTACTGAAACAAACTTGCGCTGCGTAAGAAGCTCAGGAATCTGCACGCCAAATCTCAATAGCCTAGCTCTCATAGTTTCCAAGATCTCAGCGTTCATCCGGACAGACAGACGGACAGACGGACAGACGGACAGACGGACAGACGGACATGGCTAGATCGACTCGGCTAGTGATCCTGATCAAGAATATATATACTTTATGGGGTCGGAAACGCTTCCTTCTGCCTGTTACATACTTTCCGACGAATCTAGTATACCCTTTTACTCTACGAGTAACGGGTATAAATAGCAAAAACACAGATTCAATATTTGTGAAAAATAGTGAGAAAAACTTGGGAATTAAGAATTCTGAGAGCGCCGACGTAGAAATATCCGTCAATAAAAATACAAATATCTTGGGAGTTAAGAATCCTGAGAGTGCGGACGTAGAAATATCCGTCAATAAAAATACAAATATCTTGGGAATAAAAAATCCTGAGAGTGCCGACGAAGTACTTGTAAATACCTTCAAAAATCGAATAAATAAAAATCGTTTGAAATGTAAAAATTTCAAGCCCGCCGTCGTTGAGTTATCCGACAAACAACAGATAAACAATATAGGTACTGATCAATTAGACGGACTAAAGGAAAAAGTAGTTCACTATATTGAAAAAGAGCGTTCAAAGATAAATATGCAAATTCCTTTTAGAACAGACATGAAGGGGGAAATAAATCTTATCGACGACAGGCCAATATACGGGAAGCAATATCCGTACGCCTTATCTGTCACCGACTTCGTGAATAGCGAAATCAGTAGAATGTTAGCAGATGAAATTAGTCCCAAAGAAAGGAGAAAATCAAGACGGAAGTCGTAAATTGAGACTCGTCATTGACTATAAAAAATTAAATGAAAGTACCATACCTGACAGGTACCCAATGCAAGGCCCATCAGTAATTCTATTTAATTTGGGAAAAGCAAGATATTTCTAAACAATAGACTTAGAATCAGGCTTTCATCAGATATTAATGAAAGAATCAGATGTGGAAAAACATATTTTTCAATTAATAATGGAAAATACGAATTTTTAACAATGCCATTCGGACTAACAAATGCAACAACAATGGACGACATCCTAAGAGAACAAATAGGGAAAACATGTCATGTCTACATGGACGACATTATAATATTCTCAAATTCGATTGAACAACATTATATAGACTTAAACAAAATTATAAATAAATTATTAAGGGCAAACATGAAAATCTCTTAAGAAAAATTAAAGTTTTTTAAACGTGAAACCAGTTTTCGAGGATACATCGTATCTCATAACGTCATCAAGACAGACCCAGAAAAAATTGACACCATTATTAAATATCCACTTCCAAAAAATATTCGGGAACTAAGAAGTTTCTTAGGCCTTACGGGCTATTATGTAAAATTTGTGTTAAATTACGCCTCTACAGCGGGATAGAGGTTTGCTCTAACAAAATATCTTGGAGGTCATAATGGCAAAATTTCAAAAAGAATGTCAACAAAAATGTTAATTCAGCTATTAAAGCTTTTAACGAGCTGAAAGAAAGAATTGTGAAAGTAGAATTCGTTTAACCGGATTATAACAAAAACAAAGAAGAACGCTATAGTCGAGTACCTCGACTATCAGATACCCGTTACTCAGCTAATGGGACAAAAGGGAAATAGAGATATGCAAGCAGCAAAGCGAGATTGAAATGCGCCACCTACCCGTGATCTCAGTATATGGTTATGTGGGCGGTAGACAGATTTAAGTGTTAGAGTGGGCGTGGCAAACTTTTTTTGGATCAATCGATAGGTATTGACGAGACCAATACATTTCAGTTAAAATTTTGTATCTAGCATGAAAATTGTGGGCGCCACAGGCTTGGTCGGTTTGTGGGCGTTAGTGTAGGCGTGGCACTCTGCTGAAACAAACTTGCGCTGCGTAAGAAGCTCAGGAATCTGCACGCCAAATCTCAATAGCCTAGCTCTTATAGTTTCCGAGATCTCAGCGTTCATCCGGACGGACAGACAGACGGACATGGTTAGATTTCGACCCGCAACATAAAATATTTATTTACCTACACGTACATTTTCTGTTGTAGTGTGCCGAATACATAAATTTAATATAGTTTATTTATTTTATCGAATGTAATATCATTTTTCGTCACAATTGTTGATATCAGAAATTTTTGTTAAAGGCGCGTTCGCCACTTCTTTTTACCTCGTTAAGAGGTGTTTTGTTTGATATCAGAAGTTTTTCTTTGCTCAAGAGTTTAAGTACCCCAATACCATAACTTGGAGTCGTCCCCATATGGCTTGGCTATTGAAAAACCAAACACACAGATTCGACCCCTAATCTTAGCCACCTTAAATTAGGCACAACAAGTTTTATCGCTTTAGTTATCTATTTTAATAGCACAAGTGTGGAATCTCAAGGGCTGTATAGTTTCAGATTCCAAGAGAAATCTGTCGTTTCTTAAATTTCCTGCCGAACTAGCGGGTTTTTCCAAAGTGGTAGAACAAATAGATATAATTTCCTATTTCGATTAGCTTCATGCAAGTAAAGGACCCTAAAACCATAACAGATTTTCCGTTTGAAAAAATCCAATAAGAATATTTTTAATCAAATTGGTTTTTTCTTGTTTATTCCAATAAGTATGAAATATTTCTTATACGGAGCTGAAACGAGTTGAACTTTTTATCGCTTAATATCTTCCAAACGGTAATTTTTAGAGCAAAAAGTGTTATAGATCAAAAGTTGAGGAATCTCAAACGCTGTATGATTTAAAATTAAAAAAGAAATCGTTCGACTCAATTTTGAGAAAATAGTCAAAAAGTGGTTTTAAAAAATAAATTTTTGTCATAACTCTAAATCTGTTATATTCAGACAATTTTACTTTATGAAGAGCATTTAACAAATTAAATTATCTTTTCAAAGATATATAGAACGTATCTGTAGCATTAGTTGTTTAGATACTATAAGCATTTTAAATCTGTTTTTTTTTTTGATCTTCCGCTAAACTAGCGGGTTTTTACACACCCATAGGGTTTCCAAAATCCTAAAACTAAGATGGGATGCATACAAACCCACAAACAAAGAGACAAACATTTTCATTTTGGAAAGAAGAAGAAAATCTTGTTTCTTGAATTACTTTTGAACGGTACATCGGATTTCAACAAATATGGTGTCATTCGAAGCGTATTCTCAGTATTTCCCACCGATTTTCCGATAGTTCCTATGACAGCTATATGATATAGTCGTCCGATTTTGATTAAATTTAATTCAAAAATGAAAACTAACTAAAAAATGTTATTTCCAAGCTTAGGAGGTTATAAGCTAAAAAACACCAAAGATATAATTTTTTAAAATTTTTTTTTCCGATTTTTCCCATGGGAGCTATAACTGTCACTATATGTCACTATATATGTTTAGGTGTCCTCTCTGGAGGCTAAAGTTCCCTAAACAGGTTAGTGCTTCTTTTATAGCGTGGACCTCCGCCTGAAAGACGCTACAGTGGTCCGGGAGCCTGAATGACTTCCTGATCTCTAATTGTTCGGAGTATACACCTCCGCCAACGTGTCCTTCTAATTTGGAGCCATCTGTATTGAAACATATTGCGTCCGTCGTGCCCGGTCGGCCCTGTTCCCATTCCTCTCTATCAGGGATCAGGGCCTCCAACGGTGTGTGACTATATTCAATGGATTTGCATAGATCCGTGATCTTCGGAATCGATTTATCATGCTGGAGAATTTTAGCATGGCCATAAAATTGGGCTTTCCACTGCCCTGTGTCCCTCAGTCGAATAGCTGACGATTTGGCCCTTCCCTGACTGCTAAGTCCATGCTAGGGAGGTTCAAGATCGCATTCAGCGCTTCATTCGGGGTGGTTCGAAGGGCTCCTCTAATACACAAAGCCGCCATTCGCTGTACATTGTTCAGAGGAGTCAGTATGCATTGTTTGTGCAAGGCGGACCACCACAGAGCCACTCCGTACAGTAGGACTGGCTTGACTACCGCTGTGTATATCCAGTTGACTATTATAGGGGACATGCCCCATCTTAGCCCAATTGCTTTTGTACAGGAGCAAAGTGCAATGGTTCCTTTTTTGGTTCTCTCTTGGTTGTTTAACCCCATTTGAGGCGCTTATCTAGTACTAACCCCAAGTACTTGGCGTGATCGCTAAAAGAGAGATTACAATTGTTTAGAATGGGTGGGTTAAGTTGTGGAATTTTGTACCTATTTGTAAATAGAACAAGTTCTGTTTTCGAGGGATTTACCCCGAGTCCGTTCGCAATCGTACATTCCGATAGTATTTTAAGTTTAGCGGTCATAAGATCGCAAAGTGTTTGTGGATATTTTCCATTAAAGATGATGGCGACGTCGTCTGCGTATGCCACGACCTTATAACCTCCATTTTCCAGAATCCGCAGTAGCTTATTTACTGCGATATTCCACAAGAGGGGTGATGGTACACCTCCTTGCGGGGTGCCTCTGCTCACTAGTCTAGTCTGAGTTGAGGTCCCTAGTGCGGCTGTGACCATTCTGCTTATCAGCAATTTATGGATTAGCCTCACCATTGGCGGCTCAACCCCTAGTTCTGTGAGAGATTCTGTTATAGCAGTGGGGAGCACGTTATTGAAGGCTCCCTCTATATCCAGGAAGGCGATCAGTGTGTATTCCTTGATGCTGAGTGATTTCTAGCCAAAGTCAAAGAGAGAGAGATCAAGCCACTTTCAGTGTGACCAGCCCTTTGGTGTTGAACAATCTTTTGCGTAAAGAAAAATACGAAGATGGTATTTTTTTTTTCACAGTTAGCGTAGATTGTCCTTGTGGACCACCCTCCCCTTAAATAGGACCGTGGTCCCCAGGTCTGCTTCAATAACTTCTTCAGAACATAGTGGCGAGAGCTTGTTTCCTAATCGTTTATTTGCTTTTAGGAAAACGCTTTCGCCGACCCGATAGTCTTTATAAGTCCGATCTTTGTTTTCATGGTCGAGGGACCGTATAAATAATTCCGGAGGTTTTTCAGTGCCCAAACAATGGCGAGGAGCTCACGCTCGTTGGTTGCGTAATTCTTTTCGCTGTCACGCAGGGCACGTGATATCATTGTGATTGGGCGGCCATCTTGAGATAGTACCGCCCCTAGACCAAAGCCCGACGCATCCGTTGTTAAATCGAATGGCCTCTTAAAGTCTGGGTATGAGAGCAAAACTTCCTCTGATGCCAAGATTTCTCTCAGTCTGTCAAACGTTTCTCTCTGTTCTTTGTTCATATTGATGTCAATTTTTCTTGACTGATATTTGCTGTTTTCCCATTTTCTCCCTTTAGAATATTCGTTAGAGGTCTTGCAATTGTAGCGAAGTTTTTTATGAAACACCTGTGGTAGCTTGCTAGCCCCAAAAAGGATCTGAGGTCGAAGAGCGTTTTTGGTGGGGGAAATTCTTTAATGGCTTTTACCTTTTCAGGTGAAGTTCGAAGCCCCCTTTGTGACACTTTGAACCCCAAGTATTCAACGCACTTTTTAAAGAACTTTGATTTCTCTTGGGATACTCTCATGCCTGCTTCTAAGAGTTTCGTTAAGACCCAATCCACGTCCCTAACGTGGTCCTCCCTTGTTTTCGAGAAAATTATAACGTCATCTACGTAGACGAAGCATAACTTAGAGATTCCTTCTCTTAGGACGTCGTCAATAGCCCTTTGGAAAATGCTTGGGGCATTTTTAAGTCCAAATGGCAGTCTACAAAATTCGTATTTGCCGTTGAATATAGGAAATGCTGTCTTTTCCCTGTCTTTTTCTTCCAGCTGTATCTGGTGAAAACCCGATTTGAGGTCGAGCGTCGGAAAAAATTGTGACTCGTCCATGTTCGACAGTATTGTCGATATTGTAGGGATAGGATATCTATCATCTACGGTTCTTTGATTTAACTTTCTGAAGTCGATAACTAATTGCTTCTTCCTTACCCAATTTTGGTCTGTCCCTTTTTTATCCACAACCCAGGTAGGGTTTTTGTATGGAGACCTGGATGGCCTTATCACGCCGTCCGCAAGAAGTTGTTTAACTTCTGCATTGACGAATTCGGTTACACCCATGGGGTGCGGGTATGACTTGGAGTATACCGGCTCCCCGTCAGTTTTTATTATGGCGATTGTGTTTATGTTAAATGGCAGTGCTTCGTCTGGATCGGCGAAGGCTTTATGATTTTTTACAATCATTTTATCAAAAGTGGCTTTAATCGCCAAGGGAACGTCCTCATCATCAATTTTAATAAAGTTGACGTTTTCTGCCTTAGTAAACCGGATCTTTTCGTTTCCGTTGCTTGTGTGCAGGACATTGCCGGTAAAATCGAGTTTCGCATTCACTTGTTTAAGCAAGTTGAGCCCGATAATACCGTCAAAGTCTCTAAGGTTACTCAATATGAAAGAGGGTGTTTTTACGTTAAACACTGAAACAAGACATTTTCTGACTATTTTAGTAAAGCCATGGATTGACTTCACTGTGAATGTTTTTTCCGCTGCCACGATGCCTTTCAGCCCCGGGATTGGAGTAATATAATTTTTTGAAATGCCTGTATCTATTAGTAATTGTATTTCTTCACCTGCTACCGTACGTGTTATGTAAGGGAGCAGGGGATTTTACCCTAAAAAATTACAGGAGTCTTCTGTGTCCAGCTCATCGTCTATTTCGGTGGCACAGGCCTGAGCAACGGAGTCATAATCTTCGCCGTCGGGGTTTTCTTGCGGCATGAAGTATATTTTTTGTTGAAACCGCGCTGACTGCCTATTTTGCCATGCTGTGGGTTGTTTAAACCTGGAGGAGGTATCGACCTCCATCGGCTCTGGTGCTGGCTGACCCGGAGTATTCCCTGCGCTATTGTGCGGTCTATGTCTAAAATAACCATTTTGGTTGTTGGCTGCCCTTTGGGTCCCAACGAAGTGAGGGGTTTTTTTTTTATCGCCCCTGAGTGTTGGTTCTGTTCGTAGTGTGCCTGGGAATCTTTCCAACCCGCTTGTCGCTAGTTGTTCGGCCTATAAGTGTTCTCCTCGTTGTGATGGGCGAAAGTGGCTGCAAAGACACTTCTTTCGTTACTTGATTCAGCTTCTTGCGCTAGCGCTGATGCCGAAGGCAAGTCCCGTGGTTGTGCCGGAAAAACGGCTATTTTCAGAGATTTTTTTAAACCAGATATGAACGCATGCAAAACGTCTATTCTGTGTTGTTCATTTAAGACGGCCGCTGCGGATGCGTCATGCGTCATAATTGTTTTGTTAGTAAGAAGCGTTAGCTTCCTTTCTATTTCGTCATAGTATTTGAGCTGGGGTAGTTCCCCCTGTCTCGACAGACTTAGTTCTTGTTTAATTACATGCGTCGAAGTTTTATCAGCGTACGTAATATTTAGGCGTGCCAGTATGGCATGAAAATTAAGTACCGTGTTAAAAGAGGATAATACAGCAGCTGCCGGTCCCCTTACTTTATTTTTATACCCGTTACTCGTAGAGTAAAAGGGTATACTAGATTCGTCGGAAAATACGTAACAGGCAGAAGGAAGCGTTTCCGACCCCATAAAATATATATATTCTTGATCAGGATCACTAGCCGAGTCGATCTAGCCATGTCCGTCTCTCCGTATGAACGCTGAGATCTCGGAAACTATAAGAGCTACCATACTGGGATTAGGCATGCAGATTCCTGCGCAGCGCAAGTTTGCTTCAGTAGAGTACCACGCCCACTCTAACGCCCACAAGCCGCCCAAAATTGTGGCTCCTACACTTTTAATGCTGGAATAAAAATTTTAACTGAAATGTATTGTTCTTATCAATACCTATCGATTGAACCAAAAAAAGTTTGCCACGGTTACTTTTACGCCCACAAACCGCCCAAACTTGTGGCGCCCACATTTTTCATTTCATTTTAGCTGATATGTATTGGTCTCGTCAATACCTATCGATTGATCCAAAAAAAAATTGCCACGCCCATTCTAACGCCCATAACGCTTAAATCTGTCTACTGCCGGTAGGTTTCGCATTTCAATCTCGCTTCGCTGCTTGCATATCTCCATTTCCCTTTGGTCTCTTTAGCTGAGTAACGGGTATCTGATAGTTGAGGTACTCGACTGTAGCGTTCTTCCTTGTTTAATATCCCAACAGCTTGATAATGTCGGCTACTGCCGTCATAAGGTTCGAATACTTTATAATTTTTCTGCTTGCCGTCAAACTCTGGGACTGACTTGACTATGTCAAGGGGCTCATTACACTGTATCTCTTGTTTCAGTTCGATTTCTTGAAATGTTTGAATTTGTGGGATGTTTTTATTAACCTTAAGTGAGTTTGACTCCCCTACAACTGCGGCTAATTTTTTGTCAAATAGCTCCTGTTGTTTTTGAAGTGCACCGGCTATGGCGGCCTCCATACTCGCATTTTGTTCTGCCCGCATTTTTAGTGTTTCTGAATTAGTGAAGTTGAGAGCACTGTCCCGATAAGGTGGTACCCTACTGGTAGATGGGTTACAATCTGCCTCAGTTTCCTGATCTTGCTGAGGTTTTTCTTTCGCTACTTTTGCTTCCAAAAGCTTCCTATATTCCGTAAGAATTTCTTCGTCCGATGAAACGTCTCCGTTAGTTCTATACATATATATCTTTTCCCAACGGCAATAAAAAGAAAACAAAAAGAATCTTATCAAAGAGTTTTTTTTCCCGCTTTTTTTTTGGGTGTTAAAAAATACAATAAAGAGCTTGTTGATATTTTTGTCTTAGAAGTTTATCGATTTGTTTTTTTTTTTTGACAACTAAATACCAAGACTAAAAATTCTATTATAATAAATTTTAACTTCTCAAGGAAATATTTCTCGTTTCACTATAATTTAATTTTATACATTGTTAGGTAACAAATTAAGCGAGGGAATTAATAATGTTCCCACTGTTGAACACCGGCGAATTTATTTCCTGAATACTTTTTTTATTGGCGAACAGTTCAGACAAAAAGCCTACTCACATTTCTTATGTTTATGCTGTCGTCGTTGGCTTTTGTTGTTGTTGCCGCTGCCGTCGCCGCTATTTTGTCTGCTGACGATGCTACCTCCGCTGTCGTCGCCGCTACCGCTGCTGCTGCTACCGCCGCTGCTACTGCTGCTACTGCTACCGCCGCTGCTACTGCTGCTGCTGCTACCGCTGCTGCCGTCGCTACTACCGTTGCTGCTCTCTTGGTGGGCGGGGGAGGGGTATCCTATAGCTCCCCTGTTGTTTTAATTTTGTAAGTTTTTATTTCTCCGTTTTTAAACGGCCAATTTGCGGTGCACTGCACTTCCGCTATAGTTTTACCCTTCAGATTTAGCTGCAGTTTATATATTTTTTTTACTCGTAGAGTAAAAGGGTATACTAGATTCGTCGGAAAGTATGTAACAGGCAGAAGGAAGCGTTTCCGACCCCATAAAGTATATATATTCTTGATCAGGATCACTAGCCGACTCGATCTAGCCATGTCCGTCTGTCGTCTGTCTGTCCGTCCGGATGAACGCTGAGATCTGGGAAACTATAAGAGCTGGGCTATTGAGATTTGGCGTGCAGATTCCTGAGCTTCTTACGCAGCGCAAGTTTGTTTAAGCAGAGTGCCACGCTCACTCTAACGCCCACAAACCGCCCAAAACTGTGGCTCCTACAGTTTTGATGCTAGAATAAAAATTTTAAATGAAATGTATTCTTCTCATCAATACCTATTGATTGACCCAAAAAAAAGTTTGCCCACTTTAACGCCCACAAACTTCAAAAAATCGTAAATATGAACGTGGATAACTCGGAAAATATCAAAGATAGGGAATTCGGATCTCAGATTTATATTACGTAGCTTTGTACGCAGCGCAAGTTTTTAACGCGAATATGCCACGCCGACTTTAACGCGCACAAACCGCCCAAGCCTGTGGCGCCCACAATTTTCATGCTAGATAAAAAATTGTAACTGATATATTTTGGTTTCGTCAATACCTATACCTAAAGAATTTGCCACGCCCACTCTACCGCCCATAACGCTTAAATCTGTCTACCGCCGGTAGGTGGCGCATTTTAATCTCGCTTTGCTGCTTGCATATCTCCATTTCCCTTTGGTCCCTTTAGCTAAGTAACGGATATCTGATAGTCGAGGTACTCGACTATAGCGTTCTTCCGTGTTTTTCAACTACACTGCACTACGTCGCGCAAGTATTTCGAATTGCAAATTACTTTTGTAAATGCACTGTACTGAATATTGCGTGAGTCCGGATACGTTGAGCGCCAGTTATTTCGGACCGTGTTGTATTAGATGTTTTGGATTACTTTATTATTATTTATTTATTAACCCAAACTTGTTAAGGCTAAGTTCAATAAGAAGGAAAGTTATAATTATAATTGCATTTATTTATTTCACCTAAGCCTGTTAAGGCAAAGGGTAATATAAAGATAAATTACAATATTTCTTCGATATTTCTATAATTACAGCTATGGCTGCGGAGTACAATTTTTAACTAACTGAAGGGTCTGATCCGGCCACAGCTTGAGGCCTTTGCCTGGTCGCAGCGCGATCCGGCGATCACTCGCGGAGCGAGTACAAGGTACATAAAGTGAAACTAATAAGTTACTAAGTAGGATAGTATTATTGATTTAGGGATAGGCAGTAAGTCGGTAGTAGATATAAGGTGATATAGTCTATTATAAACATTGCAAAGTACTCCAAAAGGTTCATGCATTACATAATTAGATATACAATGATTTAATACTAGAGGAATATAGCTTCTAGTGAATCTATTTGGCACATTAAAATGCAGGCGACCCAGTAACTCGCGACTCTCTACATCACCATGAATAAGTTTTCTAATAAACGTAATACCCAGCATAGTTCTACGGTTAGATAATGATGGTAAGTTAATTAGAAGCAACAGTCGATCCATTTGCTCTGTTTGACTATCTGCCTCCTCGGCAAGGACAGCAATACTTTCAGCAGCGGTCATTCCTATTTCGTTGCTTTGCTTCATCTCTTCAATGATGTCTTCTGAGTTGTTCTTCTTTCTTTTTTTCCTTGGCCCTTTGGAAATGATCGAATCGTTTGAAGAAGACTCCGGCAGTGAAACGCATGAATCTGTGCCTGAAATTTAATAATGTAAAACTTAATATAATAAACTTACATTAAAATAGCTACTGACTTGTACATTGTTCCACGAAATCCTGGAAGGTAATCGAGCGAGAAACACGTATGGTTTCGGAAAGCTTTGCATAAGCACCCACTCCAATGGAGAGCCTCCAGATGGTCCAATTAATGACTTCAACCCTAAAATCAGTCTCAGATTAGCATTCTTGTAGTCAGACGTGTTTTCTTTTCGCTATGAATTCTAATTCGTGCTCCGAGTGCAATGCTGAAGGTACAGCAGCGCAGCATCGCGGTTTTGAGGCGGTTCGTTGCTCATCGCTTTGTCGACGTACTTTTCACACTGCATATGTTGATCTCCCGGAGGATGCTATTAGATTATTAACAAATATGCCGAATCTACTCTGGCAGTGTGATCGCTTTGTTGTGAGTAATGATTCACACTCCAAAATCGATGAAGTAATGGAAGAACTTCATGACCTAAAGAGTCTATACATGAAGGCTTTTCCCAATTCTACCACTGACAATAGCAATGTCAGTCAGCGTAAAAAAGTGGTGAAGCCATTGGCTCCAGCTTCTTCAATTGGTCGTCAAGCCAACAATGCAGACCTGATACCCCCGCACCAGTTTCTACTGCCGCCAGGAACCATGCAAAGAATCACAGGAACAAATCAAAGTCAGTCGATTCATCCACAGGGATAGGCCAATTGTCGATGGGAACGTTCTGGATTTCCACAATCATCATACATCGGACTCAAAAAACCCCCAACAATCGGCGCCTCTGGTGTCGATTTGACTACGGCAAATTTTTATGATCCTCTTCCTCATCTTCATGCTACTTATTGTCAACGTCCGCTGGTTTCGATATCGCTAGCTGCTACCATTACTCACTCATTCGCCGCTCCCAGTGCACTCTTAAGTATTGGGCGCCCGTCACTCCCAAATCAAAAACATCATCAGCTGGATTCTTCCTTTTTTGTTCTGTCTAACGTTCATCAAACGCTCACTGGAGAGACGTTGTCACCAGATTCCAATAAGATTCCCGCTCTAAGCGCGCTTTTCGGAGATGTGCACTCATCACAACAACGGCATCAGCTTGAGTTGTCGTTGTCTGTTTCGCACGAGGATCGTCAAACGCTCTTTGGAGAGCCACTCTCATCATACTTCATCAAGATTCCCGCTCTAAGCGCGCTCGTCGGAGTTGTGCTCTTATCACAATCGAACCAACAACAACGTCAGCTGGAGTTGTCGTTGTTTGATTTGTGTTACGTTCGTCTAATGCTCACAAAAACCCAACGGCTGGAGCTTTCAAAATTTGCTTTGAGTGATACTCGTGGTTACAGTATCATTTCCTTATTACCGCGGTCCTCTCTGACGCTACGAAAACGCTTGGATTGCTCATCGACTGCTTTGTGTGGCTCTTTCCGATGGCAGCATCAACAACAACATTGTCCATCTCTCCTTAACTTGGATAGATATGCTCTGTTAACGGCGACATTGCCATCGCTCTTAAGAACTAGTTGCTCTTTTTTAAAAGTATATAGCAAACTTCAGGAATGCATCGATCCTAGTCTGCATGATAAAATTTGTATTAAAATCACTATATTACTGAAGGCGATCTGCGGGCCTACAACATTGGAAACGCAAGAACAAATACTTCCTAGGGCATTGGACTATGATGCCTTAAATGCGAATGCGGAGATTGTTGATCGTGCTATTGTGAGTACGGCCCCACTAAAAATTTATTTTCAAAACATCTCCGGAATGCGGACAAAGGCGGAGCAAGTATACCTTCCACATCCCAATGCGAGTTTGATGTTATAGTAATAAAATAAAAAGTAATCCCAACTCTTTTTGGCGATTCATCAATTCGAAGAAGAACGCTTCTTCAGTCCCATCTGCTATCTTCCTAGGGAATTTATCTTCCCATTCAAATACAGAAGCTGCAAGTCTCTTTGCCTCTTATTTTAAAGCTCATTTTGAGCCAACAGCAGCCTGGAATGATTCTCAAACCTTAAATGCGATCACTCCTCTATTGAATTTAGGTAGTTTAACCGTGCTAGAAGAGAATATTCATAGGGCTGTGAAAGACGTTGACGATTCTTACTCTCCGGACTGTGATGGGATTCAGGCCTACCTTCTGAAACATTGTATAGAGGTGCTATGCGTTCCACTAAAAATTCTGTTTGATAAATCACTATCTAGTGGACACTTGTTACGTGGGCATATTAGTGCCGGATATTCTGGCACCATTTGCCGACATAAGCTACGTCGTATTCGGGTCGTGGGATCTTGGTAAGCCTCTCTCCTCTCCAACATAACGAGAATAAATATTAAAAGTGCCTGGAAAATAATATTAGTTCATAAAGTTCGTCAGTTGTCAGTCCACACTGCCCCACAAGCTTAGCTGTCGCTTGATCGCAATACGATCGGGCTGTGTTTTGGCCATATTCCCTCCCCTTCACATGTTCGTGTGCCAATGGATCGTCGCGGGCCGCGCAATACGATCCCCTATTGTCAAGGTTGTCCGTAAAAGTTATGTCATTGTTCTTGACCTACTCCACTTCTCGCGTCAGCACACCCCCTTAATAGAGCTCTAGCACTTCATGATATTTATGTCGGCGAGTGCCGTGGATGAATAACATAATGTTGACTAAATCATATGGAAATTAAACTAATTGACAATATTTGGTTAACGGAGAGTATCGAATTTACCACCGGTGAAGGTGCACAGCAAAATGCTGACTATTCACGACTACAAAACGTCGCTCAGAGAGCTCTTGCAATTGTACATACAACTACAAGGCTGATACTCGCCGCTGGAAAAGTTTATAAAAGTCTATAAAACTGTAGGATACTGCACGGATATTTATATATGTATGTTTATAAGAAAGGAACCGAGTTCCGACAAACTTACCCCCTCTTTAAATCCTGGGCGATGAGATATCGACGCTCCGGATCCTGGGCTTTGGAAAATATTATATTGGATATATATATATATAAATATACGTGCACCAAAATACGGCTGTTCTTAAGTATACCAGTTCACTTAAACACAAAATATATAGTTATATTATGCCAGAGGCATGCGACTTCTTCAACGGCTGTTCATCATGATTCGCACTTCGTCTATCGATTCGGTTGGCTTAAATGTATTTCAGTGCATGTTTGAATGCTTCCAATGCTTTTTTTTGTTGTTTTCACATGTTCTCCAATTATATTATAAGAGGATATTGGTCTTTGGTTATGCGTGACTTCACTTTGGTTGGCTCGATTAACACGTTTATATTGCATCACTACTTTCTCCGACGTATGCTATTGGTCGCTACGCCTCTGAACGGATGGCTCCTACAGCTGAACAATTTTCAGGAGCATGGGGATCACGGGTACTGCGGGTACAAACATCACAGTATGACAGATGTCGTCCTGTTGATCCTGTCCACGTTCTTTGATGACAATGGCGGCGCTGGTCCGACACATGAGAACCTTTCGAGATGCGATTTGTGTCCTCCTCAAGGACTGTTGGATATGGTGGCTGGTCCTGGTGGCAAAAGTCTCCGTGGACGACTACCCCAGGGAAAGTCGTCTTCCCTCGGAGCTGCCGGCTTCCGTCAGCAAGACACACAAATGGATTCTCTCCTAAGCTCTATTTGTCTAAGGTCTTTTATATCAGACTAGAGCTTTTACTTGGCTGCCGGTATGGATCGGATAAACTAGGTGTTCCCACCTAGGATTACTGTTTCTTGATATCTGCTATCTTGGGAGTCAACGGCCGGCTGTTGCCCTTTGCCAGCTACCGGAGTATGGTTACCAGTAGGTTGATCGTGGCCGTTGTTCTGGCCACGCGACACCCGAGAATTGTCGAATTGCATTTTCTTCTGCCTTTACCAGTATGAGTCTCGTTAGTCACATGCACCCCTCCCCCTGGCTAAAGATTCGTCGGTGTTTCTCTATGTGAATCTTTCTATGTGGAGGGCGTACATAACAGGCTCGAAGTGATCGATGCGGACCGCATGGAATGACTTCGCAAATGGAATCTGCGTACGACCATCGTTGTCTGTTCCGTGTATCTTCTCCTTTTTAGGCGCCCATTCACGTGTGGCTTCGACCCACTTCTCTGATCAAGAGACTCATGTTTTATTGGCTGAGCTGTTCGGGCTGATATGCTGTTGCTTTATGTTAAAGGTATATTATGTACTCTAGTATTTTTCATAAACTTGGCGCATGGAATTTGGGTTATGATGTTTCCTCTTTTGATCTAACTGACGACCGATTAAATCACATTTATTAGAAATGTTTGATTTATATGTTTATAAGGTGTAAGAACGTTTGTACTATTAGGAAAGCTTTGTAGTGCTGGGCATGTTTTTCGCAGTACTTTTTAACCAGCGGTCCACTCGGAGTGGATGTCAACGAATAGTAGTCAAAATCGTAGTCTTCTGCCTTGTCCTCCATTAACTGCCAATACCATTTGGTGGCCGCACCTGCCAGTAGAAGATGGAATTCACGAAAGTCTTGTTGGCGGCTGAGGTCATACAATTCTTGTAATCGGTCTACGCGGAACAGGAAACTTTCAACTGTCATGCCGCGACCGCTTCCATCGAACTTTAGGTTCCATTTGTCTAATCTGACGTCTTTTGGTCTTGGTCCCTAAAACGATGAGTTTCGATCGATCTCTGGCTGCAGTTGGTGACTCGTCTCCCTTTCATTTGTTCTGGATTGCCTGTGTGACGGGGTGTCCATCCTCCTGGGTGTTCTTAACCTCTGGCTATTGAGCATGTCCTGCGTTACCGGTTCCAGAGGCGGAGTCTCTTGGTACCTTAAAAAGCTGTCCGTTGGATTCGGAACAGTACGGGGCGGCGAAGGCAGTCCCTTCTGTTCGGGTCTCCTGGGTGTCGGAGACTGCAATTCTGTTATTTGTGCTTTCAGCGCTACTATCTGGGCGCTCATACCACGCTGCATCTCGTTGCTCTGCCTTAAGAGCTCCATCAACCTTTGTTTACGTCGCTCGGCAGCCTCTAAGTTGTCCTCCTCGTGCCTCTGAAATTGGGGAAGCATACTTGATCTTCCTTTCGGCGGTCCCAGGGGTAGATTCTCCCCTCCGCCGGCACCTTCCATTTCAGTATATTGATCCAAATTGTTTTCTTCGGACAGGGTATCTACCTGTCCTGGCTGATTCTGTGCGAGCTCCCACGGCTCTCTTTCAGATGAGTCTCCTAGCCTTGGCGCGCTTGCACTCCGGAGTTGGTGGTTGTCTCCGCGCGTTGTTGCTCGGGTCACTCTTCCGGTGCTGGGTAGGAATAGGACCTTCTTCTTGGCCCCTTCATTTATATGATTGGACCTTCTTTAAAGGCCTCCGCTTTCTTTTTATAGATTGTCACTTTGTGTGGATTAATACACGCACCAAAATTTGTCTTCACCTTTTTTTTTGCGTTTTGGTATAAAAGGTTCACGTGATTCTTTTCAAAACACCCGGTCAGTGACGTTTACGCTGAATAAGTCGACAATAAAAATGTTTATAAACTGGGGGTGCTTCTCTCTGCTTCTCAAGTTTCTCTTCGGTCAAGAACCGTCCGATATTTAAGCCCCAAAAATAAAACAAAATAAATATCCCTTACTAGGGGTGTTAGCCGCTTCTACACAACGCGGTTCCGCTAAGCTAACATGCCCTTACTTTCCCTTTTTCTAGACATCCCAAATGTTCCAAACGGAATGGCTGTGGCTAGATAAGGAATCTGTCCAAAAACACCCTCCCGCCAGTCGTCGGAAAACAAGTTGTTTGACCGAACCAAGAAGACGACCTGACCAACTAGCCTAATACGTTGTGGGGCGTCGGCCAGAGAAACTAAAAATCGTCCACCGCCCAAATATGTCAAGGAAAAGAGCAAAGACTCGAACCAAGCAAACGACCGGACAAATGCCTAGTACGTTGTAGGGCGTCGGCTTTGCGTTTCCTGTCAGTTCCCCCACCCCCATTCTGTACTGGATCGACAAACGAACAGTTGACCCGCACCGCAACTGCTGAATGCGTTACCGTAATGCTTGCGCTCCTGCTCTTTCTGGACTCGAACCAATTCAAACGACCGGGGAAATGCCTAGTAAGTCGTGTGGCGTTGGCCAGAAAGCACCTATAAATTGTATTTACGTTAATTTTAACAAATAGTCGTTCAGCACGTAGTTATAGGTATAGTATTATAAAAAGGATCACTCATAGTTCTTGGTTTAAGGAAGTTCTGGTAAATTTGTCCATGAACAAAACATAGAATTTCTAAGGTTAAAAACATTTCAAAGTCAGGCCTCTATTCTGCGACAAAGTTCTGATTGAGCGGCCGCTCAACACTGACAGTCACAGAAGTTGGGGACTTTACAGTTACTAGCTCGACAAATAAGTAAGTACGCGTACATTTAAAATTATTTAATCTCCCTGCTCTATAAAACAGTCAAATTACCTATGGCAAAAAAAAGATGAAAGCCTTGCCATACTTAGGTGCATCCACTCCGATACCGCAGGCATCGAGATGGTTGACCCTAATAATATTCCTTAATGAATATGAAAAATCCTACGTTGGGCGCCAATTCTGTTACGTGGGCATATTAGTGCCCGAGTCCTGCCAGGGACTTGGGCCGAGGGAGAGGCGTCCGATATTCTGGCACCATTTGCCGGCTAAGCTACGTCGTATTCGGGTCGTGGGATCTTGGTAAGCCTCTCTCCTCTCCAACATAACGAGAATAAATATTAAAAGTGCCTGGAAAATAATATTAGTTCATAAAGTTCGTCAGTCGTCAGTCCACACTGCCCCACAAGCTTAGCTGTCGCTTGATCGCAATACGATCGGGCTGTGTTTTGGCCATATTCCCTCCCCTTCACACGTTCGTGTGCCAATGGATCGTCGCGGGCCGCGCAATACGATCCCCTATTGTCAAGGTTGTCCGTAAAAGTTATGTCATTGTTCTTCACCTACTCCACTTCTCGCGTCAGCACACCCCTTAATAGAGCTCTAGCATTCATGTTTGGAAATCCTTTTACATTACAAATTTATTGGATAATATTTATATCGGTGAGTGCCGTGGATGAATAACATAATGTTGACTAAATCATATGGAAATTAAACTAATTGACAATATTTGGTTAGCGGAGAGTATCGAATTTACCACCGGTGAAGGTGCACAGCAAAATGCTGACTATTCACGACTACAAAACGTCGCTCAGAGAGCTCTTGCAATTGTACATACAACTACAAGGCTGATACTCGCCGCTTGAAAAGTTTATAAAAGTCTATAAAACTGTAGGATAATGCACGGATATTTATATATGTATGTTTAAAAGAAAGGAACCGAGTTCCGACAAACTTACCCCCTCTTTAAATACTGGGCGATGAGATATCGACGCTCCGGATCCTGGGCTTTGGAAAATATTATATTGGATATATATATATATAAATATACGTGCACCAAAATACGGCTGTTCTTAAGTATACCAATTCACTTAAACACAAAATATATAGTTATATTTTGCCAGAGGCATGCGACTTCTTCAACGGCTGTTCATCATGATTCGCACTTCGTCTATCGATTCGGTTGGTTTAAATGTATTTCAGTGCATGTTTGAATGCTTCCAATGTTTTTTTGTTGATTTTCACATGTTCTCCAATTATATTATAAGAGGATATTGGTCTTTGGTTATGCGTGACTTCACTTTGGTTGGCTCGATTAACACGTTTATATTGCATCACTACTTTCTCCGACGTATGCTATTGGTCGCTACGCCTCTGAACGGATGGCTCCTACAGCTGAACAATTTTCAGGAGCATGGGGATCACGGGTACTGCGGCTACAAACATCACAGTATGACAGATGTCGTCCTGTTGATCCTGTCCACGTTCTTTGATGACAATGGCGGCGCTGGTCCGACACATGAGAACCTTTCGAGCTGCGATTTGTGTCCTCCTCAAGGACTGTTGGATATGGTGGCTGGTCCTGGTGACTTGAGAGTCAACGGCCGGCTGTTGCCCTTTGCCAGCTACCGGAGTATGGTTACCAGTAGGTTGATCGTGGCCGTTGTTCTGACCACGCGACACCCGAGAATTGCCGAATTGCATTTTCTTCTGTCTTTACCAGTATGAGTCTCGTTAGTCACATGCACCCCTCCCCCTGGCTTAAGATTCGTCGGTGTTTCTCTATGTGAATCTTTCTATGTGGAGGGCGTACGTAACACACTCGCATCCGAGACTCCAATTTTAAAATCAGGGCCGAAGAATAACATTGCCAATTACAGGCCTATAGCAAAGATCAGTAATATTGCTAAACTCTTCGAACGCATTGTTGCCCATAAATTATCATTTCTTGTAAAAACATATATAAGCACTTCTCAGCATGGCTTTGTAGCAGATCGGTCAACTACGAATAATCTTGCCGTTTCAGCAACTATTGCATTCATGCCTTTGATATGCGATCTAAGGTTGATGCTATTTACACTGATTTTGCGAAAGCCTTTGACAAAGTTAGCCACAGTGCCCTAGTGGCAAAACTGGCCCGCTTGGGTATACATTCGACATTACTAAATTGGATAAAATCATATTTACACCATCGTCTTTATAGAGTTAATATTAATGGAAAATTATCGGATTCCTATTTGGCAACCTCTGGCCTCCCTCAGGGGAGTGCTATGGGACCTCTGCTTTTCATCATTTTCATTAATGATGTCCCTGCAAGCAAAAGGGCGTTTTTTCTATAGCCTGTCGTCCAGAACTCACTTTTTAGTAACTTTTGCGCGATAGAAACACGATAGAACACATTTTAAAACAAGAAAGGAAGTTAGCTTCGGCAAGCCGAAGTTTGTATACCCTTGCACCTATAATTATTAAATTTAAAAATACAAAAAATGACATTCCCAATAGTATAAGATAATATGTTAAAAAACACCGAAGCTATAATTTGTTTCATATTATTTTCCCACCAATTTTCCGATCGTTCCTATGGCAGCTATATGATATAGTCGTCCGATTTTGATAAAATTAAATTCGAAATTCAGAACTAAATAAGAAATGTTATTTCCAAGCGTAGGAGGTTATATGTTAAAAAACACCGAAGCTTTAATTTGTTTTATATTATTTTCCCACCAATTTTACGATCATTTCATTGGCAGCTATATGATATAGTCTTCCGATTTTGATAAAATTTAATTCGAAACTCAAAACTAATTAAAAAATGTTACTTCCAAGCTAAGGAGGTTATGTGTTAAAGAACACCAAAGATATAATTTTTTTACATTTTTTTTCCGATTATTCCTATGGGAGCTATAAGATATAGTTGTCCGACCCGGCTGGTTCTGATTTATATACTACCTGCAAAAGATATACGACTTTTGGGAAAGTTTCAGCCCGATAGCTTTAAAACTGAGAGACTAGTTTGCGTAGAAACGGACGGACATGCCTGGATCGACTCGTCTATTGATGCTGATCAAGAATATATATACTTTATGGGGTCGGAAACGTCTCCTTCACTGCGTTGCAAACTTCTGACTGAATTTCTTATGTGGACGGAGCTGGACCTAAATAACATTGTTCAGAAAATTTTCCTACATGCCAGGGACCGTGTATACAAGCGGACAAAGCCCTTATACAAAAAATAAATGCAAAATATTGAAAGAATAAAAAAATATGTTTTCATTCAAGATTTTCCAATTGGGAAAGACTCTTCCAGGTATCTTCTACAAGCATATGCAAAGTCACTTCTGAGTGACTTCCAGAAGTGACTACGGCGACACTTCCAGAAGTTACTTCGGCGACATCGCATTCGGAAGTGACTTCCGTCGGGAAGAAATGTGCCAACTCGGCGACACTTCTAGGAGTCACTTCGGCAACACTTCCAGAAGTGACGCAGAAGTGACTTCGAGAAGTGTCACCGAAGTGGCACATTTCTTCCCGACGGAAGTCACTTCCGCGATCCGAATGCGATATCGCGGACGATCGTTTTCATCTTCTAGAAGTCACTTAATAGTGCCTTCCGCGATAGAAAATGCTCGCAGGGATGAGGTTCTGTCTATCTTCAGAGTGTCTACTGTATGCAAATGATTTAAAATTTTAAAGTCTATTATAGACTTAGATTCGTTGAGCTCTTGGAGTAGCCGAAATTCGCTTCCTCTTAATATAAGCAAGTGCTTCTATGTCACTTACTGTAAATCCGTATACTATTTCGTCACACCCTATAATATCAATGGTCAACCTCTACAACTGCGGCAGGAATCCTTGGATCTAAGAGTGTTCTTTGACTCGAAATATAGAATAGAACGACTGCAGAAACAATTTTTTAAATTCGCTTTGTTGCCGCTAAGGTTTTTAGACTCTACCCCTTCATACTACCAGCAATTTAGGCTTGTTCACCTACCATCCCTTGAGCATCGTAGAAGTATCCTCGCCATTTGCTTCATCTCTGATTTGGTGGATGGTAGTATCGACTGTATAGAAATACTCTCGAAAGTTGGTTTTCACGCTCCGTCTAGACAACTTCGGCATTGTTATCCCTTTTTTCTCGAGCTGCGACGGACAAATTATTCCCAAAATTAGCCCCTCTATAGGCCTTAAATGAGTCTAACGCACTTCCAATTGATATGCAATTGGACTACTTCTCAAGTAAATCAATTCTTAAGCATAGGTTAGTCAATTATTTTGTAAATTTTAGTAGGTAAGATAAGTTGTTGAATTGTACAAGTAGCCAGTAAAAGAATTCCGTTGGCGAAATAAATAAATAAATAAAATGCAGAGATGTTATATATATATATACATATATATATTTACATGAGTCGTTCCTCGCACGAAAAAAAAATCTGAAGATTTTTTATATTTATTGGTTATTCTTTATTAGAACGTTGGAAAAAGACTAATTGTATGTTACAGAATTGGTTAGAATGAAACCTCGGTTTGCGTCTTAGAATTTACTGTTAGTGCATTAGGTGACGCAATCGCAAGTGGATGATGCAATCGCCACTTCTTTGTTTATGTTTACAAAATTCGGTCTTATTAGATTTTGCGATCTAATTGGATTTTTACGTTTACGGAATTACGTCATGGTTGACGTTCGGACTTAATCAATTTTCTTTGTTTGTTTGCATTGCGGGATCTCGAGCTTCTGTATCGTTTTTAATCAAAGCCGAAATTGGCGATTCTGTTTATTTGTGAACGGTTTCGTTCTTTGAACTGGTGGCCGTTGAGAAATCGCAGTGCAGATACGTCACTCCCCCATGGTTATTTATGTGATTTTGGGGTACAGTTTTGGTATTTCTTGTAACTATTGTGTTTCTATTGTTGGGTCGTCACCTTTTGTGTTACTGTATTTTATAAGTATTCTTTTAGGTATTTCCTTAAATTTATAAAGTAGGTACAGTGATATACTTAATATTAGGAGACCCAGTGTTACAATTACAATTTGTTCAAAATATATTTCTTTTGCTTGTATGTATGATATTGGGTCTAATTTGGTGACATTATTTCTTGTGTATATGCTTTGTGTGTAGTCAGAATTATAATTGCTTATGGATAAATCGTTAATTGCAATTGAGCAATTGTGTATATTGATCATATTGTTTCCTTCAATTACAATTTCATTTTTAATACAATTTTGATTTAGTATAGTTTTTGACAAATTCCATGTAACTATGATATTTGGTTCGACATAATTAATTTGGGTAGTTAAAATCGTTTTTGTGTACCTGCAACTAGTATTTGTTTGATTAACAAGACCTAAAAAACATGTGTTGGTACACCCAAAAAAAAATGATCATAGAAACTATACTATTCGTACATTAAAACTAAACTATTGAGTGTCAAAAATATCTTGATAAGATGCGTATTAACCTTATGACACCCAAAGTATTAAACTGATACTTTCGAAGTTATCAAAGTTAAACTAACGAGTATACAATTTATACCCACTCAATGTACTGAAATTTATGCTGATAGTTTACTTTTTATACTATTTAGTATAAAAGCTATCCTATGTAGTCTCCGTTTTATTCTATTTCGTATACATATTATACTAATCTAGAGGGCCGTAGTATACCTTTTAAGCTATTTATCAAAATCGTTAGTATACATTTTATACTATTTCGTATAAAACTTATACGATTTCCCCGTTGCCTGTAGTATAAAATTTCTACTATTTTGTTTTTCGTGGTATCCCAAACCCAAGAAAATCAAGTTGTATGTTGTTTTTCTTTTATTACTATTTCACATATTATTTTGTTATTATTTCATAAATATTCATATTTTGCGCAACACACATAACACATGTTTTTAGCTCCTTCGTGTTTTTTTTTTATATTCCTTTACCTAACACGTATATACACTCAAAAAAAATCACCATAAATATTAGAAAATCGCCCGTGATTTTAAAACGCCATTGAATTAAGAAATATTTTCTTGAATTAAGAAATTTTTTCTTGATTATAGAAAAAGTTTCTAAAATTTACGGAATTTCGCCATATTTTTTTTTTTTGTAAAGAAAAAGAGGAAGAATCGAAATTTTTTCTTTAACTAATGGCGAATTTTTCTTGATTTTTTTCTTGAAATAATGGTAAATTTTTTCTTAAATTTAGTAAAGAAATACCCATGTTTTAAGGGAAAAGTGACCTTTTTTATACATTTTGATTGTGGTCCAGCTGGTAAAGACGTCCGGTCAATGAAGAATCGTACAAAAGTACCTGGTTCGAGCCCACGCCACCGTTCTCCGTGTCGTGTCCGAAGCGCTTAAGGAAGCTTCGGAAGCAACCATGTCCACTCAGCGCCTGCGTGCGGTAGAAATCTACCTGGCCGTGCTTCCTATTTACCCTTGCGCCCAGCGTCCAGCGTCCCTTGCTGGAGTTGTCCCAGGCTGCCTGCCAGTGGTCGATGCTCTGCATCCTGGCACTCCTCTTCACCTCGGTCTTGGTTCTGTGGCTCCCGCACCAGTTCACATAGGGGAACTTGGCCTGCAATGACGAGCGCTGCGTCGTCCGAGATCGTCCGGAAGGCACTCGCTGTTCTGACAGCACAAAGGCGGTACGTCGAGTTCGTTAGCTCCTTCGCGGTATGCATCTGTACGCGTGCGCAAAGCACTTGCATCTGAAAATACACAATACACACAATATTTACCAACAGGGACAATATAATATTGATTTTTTTTTAAATTTTAGAACAAATATTTTACTTACATGTTGACTCGGCACAAATTTCACAAAAATGCGGGACCAAACTGACCGAGATAAATTATCACAATAATCATTAACGCGTCAAACAACGCCAACTCCGGTAGCATTTTCTGTGTTCGTATACTCGGTATTGTCCTGGTTTTACACCAAAATATATGTTCGAATAATCGCTATTGTCCTAGTTTCACACCATGAAAAACTATTTAATGTTCAGTATACTATTTATGCTACTGAGTCTCACTCATATAATAATTAGTATAAGCTTAATACTATAAAGTGTTGTCATGAAACTATTTTGTAATAACTTGAAACTACATTTTCTTTATACTACATAAAGTTTTTGTTGAAACCAAAAGTATAAATTATAAACTAAATAGTCAAATATGACTAGTTTAAAAATAACACTACAGGTTTACGCTTTATACTCTTTGGTAGAGCACTTACACTACAAAGTATACAGTTGAAACTAATTAGTGTTGAGTTAATACTTACATTTTTATACTAACTTCAGTATATTTTTAACATAACGCTTATTAAGTGTATACTTTTGGTTTTTTTTTGGGTGTAACAGGTTTTTTTGTTTCTTTGTTATACAAGCCGTTTCTGTATACGTAATATTTGTTTTGGGTGGTATCTTGTAATATTTTATTATTTTCATCTGGATAAGGTAATATTTCGTATACGGGAAGTTTCCTTATTTCTCTGGGTATGTGGGATATAATTAAAATTTCGTTTGAATCTGACCTAAGTCAAGTTGAGGTTTTTATGTTCAGAAGTATCTCAGAATTAATGTTTGTCAAGAAGTCGTGTTTTAATAACTTTGGATTGAATATTCCCAATCTTGCTAACTGCATTCCCATTTCCAGGTCGTCAATGTATTCTGCGAAATGTTCTAAATTAAAAACCAATAATTCAAGAATTTTTTCGTTTTTGTTGTATTTGAGATGCTTGTTTATTATATCGATGCCTTTGTTAACTGTATCGATTATATTATTTAGTTTGTTTACCTGTACACTGTTTTGAGCTATTACGGTGATTTTTTATTCTAATTCTTCTTTATCATTATTATCTAATGTTCCAAAAAGATATTTGTAAGCTGTTCCAACAAAATTAGCTAATCCTCTTTTGTTTCTCCTAACAATTTTTAACTCATTCATTTCTCTTTGTAGTTTTTCCGTTAAATATTTAATCTGTATTATTTCCTTAAAGCCAAACGCTTGTGATAGCAAATTTTTGTTAGTTTCTTCCGTTTTTGTGATATTAATTGTGAGGCAATGGTATTCAAAACTATCTGGGATGTTGATTGTGTCGGTCATAAATAACAAGTAGCCATTGTATGATTTTATAGGGTTAATTTCTATAAATTGGTTGTTACCCATTGGCATCATTATTATTAACGTTGATGTCAGAAAGATGAAAGTCAAAGCGCTGGGTCTTGATCTGGGTCCTCCTTGAAAATTAGTATTGTATAATCGCCGTAATAGTTCCTCCACAGGGGTTGGCGTTTTGTACTCGTCGATTAGAGCTGCTCTAAGATCTGTCCAGTTGTTGACTTGTAGAACTTGCAGAATCCTCTGGGCATCACCGGTGATTTGAAGTTCAATTGCTCCAAATATAACGCTTGTCTGTCGATCATTGGTTGTAGGATACAGACGCAAAAGGTAGTTACCTCTTCTGACAAAGGTTCCTAGGGTAAATGGATCTCCTTCAAACATTGGAATATTCCGGATCTGGGACAAAAGTTGATTTAAGTTTTGCTCCGTCAATGGGTTGGGTGCCACACCAATTTGTGGTTGCCCTTGAGCTGGTGGTTGTTGGTCCATTTTGTTGTGTTTAATTAAATTCCACTCAACTTTATTACTGACCGAATTGGATTTATTCAGTAGTCGATTGAAATTTAATTTATTATATTTTTTCAGTGCCTTTAATTTGCACTTAGGTTCTTTTGCGGATCTCTTAGTTGCACTTCCGAGCTAGTCGATTAAATTGCTTACTTGTGGGCAATTCTACGCGCTGATCTGGATATCCTAGTAGTTTAGAAATATCCTTTTAATTGATCAGTAAGCTCCCGACTTCGTTTTTCGCAAGGATATTTTTTAAAGAGGTCCTATCGTTCTTCGCCCGAATAAAAATCAGGAGATTTTTTATATTTATTGGTTATTCTTTATTAGAACGTTGGAAAAAGACTAATTGTATGTTACAGAATTGGTTAGAATGAATCCTCGGTTTGCGTCTTAGAATTTACTGTTAGTGCATTAGGTGACGCAATCGCAAGTGGATGATGCGATCGCCACTTCTTTGTTTATGTTTACATAACTCGGTCTTATTACGTTTATGGACTTACGTCATTGTTGACGTTCGGACTTAATCTATTTTCTTTGTTTGTTTGCATTGCGGGATCTCAAGCTTCTGTATCGTTTTTAATCAAAGCCGAAATTGGAGATTCTGTTTATTTGTAAACGGTTTCGTTCTTTGAACTGGTGGCCGTTGAGAAATCGCAGTGCAGATACGTCACTATATATATATACATACTTACATGTACTCCCGGCGCAAGGACTCCATTTTTCCTTTTATGGATGATGTGGTAACCGAAACTGCCTGCTCCATAAATTTCTGGTGTATTTCCTTATAAACGTGGGTGTTTTTCGCGCTCCTCGCAAGTCTTCCATCTTTTCGACCCAGATGACGATAAGAAGGTTTTCATTGTTAGCGTTCCAATGCAACTTCCTTGCCTTCGTAAATTTGCGTTTTTCATTGAAGACTTATTATTATTCCATTCCAATTGTCATTTGTTTACATTCAACAAATTTCCAGTCAAATGCCGAAATTCATTTCCATATCAAAACAAGAAAGAACACTATAGTAAAGTACCTCGACTATCAGATACCCGTTACTCAGCTAAAGGGACCAAATGGAGATATGCAAGCAGCAAAGCGAGATTGAAATGCGCCACCTACCGGCGGTAGACAGATTTAAGCGTTGTGGGCGGTAGAGTGGGCGTGGCAAATTCTTTAGGTATAGGTATTGACGAGACCAAAATATTTCAGTTAAAATTTTTTATCTAGCATGAAAATTGTGGGCGCCACAGGCTTGGGCGGTTTGTGCGCGTTAAAGTCGGCGTGGCATATTCGCGTTAAAAACTTTTTTTGGGTCAATCGATAGGTATTGATGAGAACAATACATTTCAATTAAAATGTTTATTCTAGCATCAAAACTGTAGGAGCCACAGTTTTGGGCGGTTTGTGGGCGTTAGAGTGGGCGTGGCACTCTGCTTAAACAAACTTGCGCTGCGTAAGAAGCTCAGGAATCTGCACGCCAAATCTCAATAGCCCAGCTCTTATAGTTTCCCAGATCTCAGCGTTCATCCGGACGGACAGACAGACGACAGACGGACATGGCTAGATCGAGTCGGCTAGTGATCCTGATCAAGAATATATATACTTTATGGGGTCGGAAACGCTTCCTTCTGCCTGTTACATACTTTCCGACGAATCTAGTATACCCTTTTACTCTACGAGTAACGGGTATAATAAATTGTAAAAAAAATATATAAACTGCAGCTAAATCTGAAGGGTAAAACTATAGCGGAAGTGCAGTGCACCGCAAATTGGCCGTTTAAAAACGGAGAAATAAAAACTTACAAAATTAAAACAACAGGGGAGCTATAGGATACCCCTCCCCCGCCCACCAAGAGAGCAGCAACGGTAGTAGCGACGGCAGCAGCGGTAGCAGCAGCAGCAGTAGCAGCGGCGGTAGCAGTAGCAGCAGTAGCAGCGGCGGTAGCAGCAGCAGCGGTAGCGGCGACGACAGCGGAGGTAGCATCGTCAGCAGACAAAATAGCGGCGACGGCAGCGGCAACAACAACAAAAGCCAACGACGACAGCATAAACATAAGAAATGTGAGTAGGCTTTTTGTCTGAACTGTTCGCCAATAAAAAAAGTATTCAGGAAATAAATTCGCCGGTGTTCAACAGTGGGAACATTATTAATTCCCTCGCTTAATTTGTTACCTAACAATGTATAAAATTAAATTATAGTGAAAGGAGAAATATTTCCTTGAGAAGTTAAAATTTATTATAATAGAATTTTTAGTCTTGGTATTTAGTTGTCAAAAAAAAAAAACAAAACGATAAACTTCTAAGACAAAAATATCAACAAGCTCTTTATTGTATTTTTTAACACCCAAAAAAAAAGCGGGAAAAAAAACTCTTTGATAAGATTATTTTTGTTTTCTTTTTATTGCCGTTGGGAAAAGATATAAATGTATAGAACTAACGGAGACGTTTCATCGGACGAAGAAATTCTTACGGAATATAGGAAGCTTTTGGAAGCAAAAGTAGCGAAAGAAAAACCTCAGCAAGATCAGGAAACTGAGGCAGATTGTAACCCATCTACCAGTAGGGTACCACCTTATCGGGACAGTGCTCTCAACTTCACTAATTCAGAAACACTAAAAATGCGGGCAGAACAAAATGCGAGTATGGAGGCCGCCATAGCCGGTGCACTTCAAAAACAACAGGAGCTATTTGACTAAAAATTAGCCGCAGTTATAGGGGAGTCAAACTCACTTAAGGTTAATAAAAACATCCGACAAATTCAAACATTTCAAGAAATCGAACTGAAACAAGAGATACAGTGTAATGAGCCCCATGACATGGTCAAGTCAGTCCCAGAGTTTGACGGCAAGCAGAAAAATTACGTTTCCTGGAGGCAAGCCGCCACCGCAGCTTATAAAGTATTCCAACCTTATGACGGCAGTAGCCGACATTATCAAGCTGTTGGGATATTAAGCAAGGAAGAACGCTACAGTCGAGTACCTCGACTATCAGATACCCTTTACTCAGCTAAAGGGACCAAAGGGAAATGGAGATATGCAAGCAACAAAGCGAGATTGAAATGCGAAAGCTACCGGCAGTAGACAGATTTAAGCGTTATGGGCGTTAGAATGGGCGTGGCAATTTTTTTTTTGGATCAATCGATAGGTATAGACGAGACCAATACATTTCAGCTAAAATGAAATGAAAAATGTGGGCGCCACAAGTTTGGGCGGTTTGTGGGCGTAAAAGTAACCGTGGCAAACTTTTTTTTTTTGGTTCAATCGATAGGTATTGATGAGTACAATACATTTCAGTTAAAATTTTTATTCCAGCATTAAATGTGTAGGAGCCACAATTTTGGGCGGCTTGTCGGCGTTAGAGTGGGCGTGGTACTCAACTGAAGCAAACTTGCGCTGCGCAGGAATCTCAGGAATCTGCATGCCTAATCCCAGTATGGTAGCTCTTATAGTTTCCGAGATCTCAGCGTTCATACGGACAGACGGACATGGCTAGATCGACTCGGCTAGTGATCCTGATCAAGAATATATATATTTTATGGGGTCGGAAACGCTTCCTTCTGCCTGTTACGTATTTTCCGACGAATCTAGTATACCCTTTTACTCTACGAGTAACGGGTATAAAAATAAAGTAAGGGGACCGGCAGCTGCTGTATTATCCTCTTTTAACACGGTATTTAATTTTCATGCCATACTGGCACGCCTAAATATTACGTACGCTGATAAAACTTCGACGCATGTAATTAAACAAGAACTAAGTCTGTCGAGACAGGGGGAACTACCCCAGCTCATGACGAAATAGAAAGGAAGCTAACGCTTCTTACTAACAAAACAATTATGACGCATGACGCATCCGCAGCGGCCGTCTTAAATGAACAACACAGAATAGACGTTTTGCATGCGTTCATATCTGGTTTAAAAAAATCTCTGAAAATAGCCGTTTTTCCGGCACAACCACGGGACTTGCCTTCGGCATCAGCGCTAGCGCAAGAAGCTGAATCAAGTAACGAAAGAAGTGTCTTTGCAGCCACTTTCGCCCATCACAACGAGGAGAACACTTATAGGCCGAACAACTAGCGACAAGCGGGTTGGAAAGATTCCCAGGCACACTACGAACAGAACCAACACTCAGGGGCGATTAAAAAAAAACCCCTCACTTCGTTGGGACCCAAAGGGCAGCCAACAACCAAAATGGTTATTTTAGACATAGACCGCACAATAGCGCAGGGAATACTCCGGGTCAGCCAGCACCAGAGCCGATGGAGGTCGATACCTCCTCCAGGTTTAAACAACCCACAGCATGGCAAAATAGGCAGTCAGCGCGGTTTCAACAAAAAATATACTTCATGCCGCAAGAAAACCCCGACGGCGAAGATTATGACTCCGTTGCTCAGGCCTGTGCCACCGAAATAGACGATGAGCTGGACACAGAAGACTCCTGTAATTTTTTAGGGTAAAATCCCCTGCTCCCTTACATAACACGTACGGTAGCAGGTGAAGAAATACAATTACTAATAGATACAGTCATTTCAAAAAATTATATTACTCCAATCCCGGGGCTGAAAGGCATCGTGGCAGCGGAAAAAACATTCACAGTGAAGTCAATCCATGGCTTTACTAAAATAGACAGAAAATGTCTTGTTTCAGTGTTTAACGTAAAAACACCCTCTTTCATATTGAGTAACCTTAGAGACTTTGACGGTATTATCGGGCTCGACTTGCTTAAACAAGTGAATGCGAAACTCGATTTTACCGGCAATGTCCTGCACACAAGCAACGGAAACGAAAAGATCCGGTTTACTAAGGCAGAAAACGTCAACTTTATTAAAATTGATGATGAGGACGTTCCCTTGGCGATTAAAGCCACTTTTGATAAAATGATTGAACAAATTAAGTTCTTCCATTTTCAGGTCTTCTCAGTTCAAGCTTTAAATGCATAGTGATTGTATAATTCGCTATATGGGAAAAAGAAACATGAGTACGATATATCGTACAAAAAATTCGAAAATGGTCCATCACCTAAAATGCTGTTATCGATTAATCGTAACTATCTGACCCCATTTTTATGGCGGGATAATGCAATATTTTTAAATGTTCACCTAATATTTAAAATATTTCTTTTCCGTTTTTTTCGAAAACCATTAAGTTTTCGGAAAAAATGACTATAACAAAAAATATCCCTTTTATAAATATCTTTTGTTTTTGTCTGAGACATTTTTTGATTTTCCTTATATTTTCGGAAAAAACAGCAAAAAACAAAAATTTTTACGGCTTTTACCGTTATTTTCCAAGATCCCGTTATTTGCGCCAACTTTGAGTATTTTTCCCGTAATCAGGACCCAAAAAGACGTTGATATGGAAAGTTTGAAAAAAATCGGGCGTTGGAGCTAAACGGAAGTTTATCCCTTGCGCTGCGTACAAGGCTACGGAATCTAAATCTGAAATCCCAATTCTCTATCTTTGATAGTTTCCACGATATCCACGTTCATATTTACGGTTTCTTAAAGTTCGTGGTCGTTAAAGAGGGCGTGGCAAACTCTTTTTCAGTCAATCGATAGGTATTGATGAGAACAACACATTTAAGTTAAAATTTTTATTCTAGCATCAAAACTGTAGGATCCACAGTTATGGGCGGCTTTTGGGCGTTAGAGTGGGCGTGCACTCTGCTGAAACAAACTTGTGCTGCGGAGGAATCTCAGGAATCTGCATGCCTAATCCCAGTATTGTATCTCTTATAGTTTCCGAGATCTCAGCGTTCATACGGACAGACGGACATGGCTAGATCGACTCGGCTAGTGATCCTGATCAAGAACATATATACTTTATGGGGTCGGAAACGCCACCTATTTTTCTTTCCTATAGCCTAGTACTCATATCGACGAATACTGCGAGCTAACAAAAGGAGTGAGCGAGAGGCAAACAGGCGGCTAAAGCTTTTCGTCGGATCTGTTTTTAAGCGCGGTACTCAGATGAGCTAAGGAAATACCAGAATAAATACCAGACTTCGCGAGTGAATTTTCGATGAACGCCGTTAGCCGCGGCCCAAAGAATAAGAAATTTAATTTTTGGTGGTGTTCGTGCAGAACCGGTGGGAAATTAAAAATTAAAAATGGTAGAAAAACCCCAAAAACGGATAAAGGAGGTCAGTGCAGATGAAAAAGGACGCCTTATCCAAGCTGTTGCCCATTACTGTAGAACTTAACCGACAGGAAGCAATACCACAACGGGGCAAATCCGCAGAATAGTTGACGTGCTGGAGGAGAACCACTAGAAAATCCCAGTGGGAAGGAACATGGGACATTGCTTAATCTCCGCCGAGTAAGACCAGGCCACATGCATTGCGGGTGAGCTTTGAAAACTTCGGTCACACTACAAATATTAAGATTTTTCGACTTAGCCGATTTGAGTACTAGGCGTATAGACGCCATGTGGCGTTTTAGTGAAAGTTCATAAACAGCCGATAGGAATGAACGCTACCCTTCAGTTCCAAAAAAAAAGTTTCACTTGTGAATCACCTTGTTAGTCCCGTGGGACATGTCCTCTTGCACAAGTGAAGAACAAGTGATGCTCCATATAGAAAATTGTATGGGATGTCCGCATTTTCACAAGTGAAAGTTCAAATGAAAATTTTTCGAAGTCCCACTGGATTTCACTTGTTCCTTAACTAATTTATCGTATGGCTAGTCACGTGCCTGTGACACGTCCCACGTGAAATCACTTGTGAAAGTCAGAATATTTCCAATGAGTTTTCTCTTATCAAATCACTTGCAAGTCCTTGCGGGTCCTCGGAGTCCTTGGCCAACGCTAATGAAAAAATGTATGGGCACATGATTAAAAAATGTGTTTTACTTGTTTATTTGTATATTTACCTTTTAGAGCTGTGTATAAACGGTTTGCGGTACAAACAATTTCATCATCCACTTTGACTAACGGAACCAATTGAATACCTACCTTATACCTTCAACATCCTAAACTTAATGTAGCACCTACCTGACTTTATTATATTAATTAACTCTGCTGCGCACAATTAAAATGGATGCTTTCCTTTCCTTACTTGATTTCTTTTGTTTTCTCTTCGCTGTTGACGGGTGCCACTTTACCTATACCCTTTCTAAAGCGAAAAATATCTAACGTTATAATTTTTACTTCTTGAGTAAAAAATACGATAAGAATTTTTTTAAATGTTAATACTAAAATGTTTTAAATATTTAAATCAATTTAAACGGACTAAATTTCTATAACTTAACTAAAACATTATATTGTAATAAAAATGAATAATAAGTAAAGACAACATTATAAGTAAATTCAATTTACTAAATTTTACTATAATCAAATAATTTAATTTTACTATAATCAAAAAGTTTACTTTTATAAAACAATATTAGTTGTTTTTTTCGATATACAATAATGCTCCTAAAATATTAGGGCATTCACATGTCGCTGCTCCACGAAAATTTTTACGCCAAAATGTTAGCCGCTAGCCGAACATAACAGAGAGTAGCAAAAGAAATAACGGGTCGGCCGAAATTTGTCTCTGCAAGCGCGGAGTGCAGGCAGATTATAAGACAAGAAAGAGAGAGAAATCTCAGAATGTCTGCCTCTCTTTGTTGCACGATCGTTTTTGTAGGCAGTCTTTTACGCTGCACCGACTGCTCTGCTGACGTCAACAGCGGCACAGCGTTATGGGCACAAAAAAAAAAAAAAAAACTTTTTGCCTTGAGCCATGTCACCGCGTCCCTACTGCAGAACTGAAGGGTAGGTAGTCATTTGTGTGGTGTGCAATCTCGGAAACAGTCGATTTGCTTCATGTATATCTCAATTCCTCTTGCACTCCCTTTCACTTAGTGACGGGTAGCTGATAGTTGAATAGCCACAGTTTTGGGCGGCTTATGGGCGTTAGAGTGGTCCTAAAACAAACTTGCGTAGCGCAAGAATCTCTAGAATCTAAATGTTTAATTTAAATTTTAAAATTTTATAGTTTCCGAAATATCAGCGTTCATACGTAGGATTTTGCGAGGGTTGTGGGCGTTAGAGTGGGCGCGGCAAAATGTTTCTTAGGTCAATTGATTTTACCTCGTATTGGCAAGTGCAATTTCAGTAAACGTTTTTTTTTCGAATTTTTCACGTAACAATCTTGGGCTGCTTATGAAGTTAAGGAATCTTAACCTGAAGTCCCAGCTGTCTAGCTCATATAGTTTCCGAGATCACAGCGTTCACATGGACATACTCGGCTCGTGATCCTGATCAAGAATTTACTTTTACCAGACTTCACAGAACACAGTACAGCCTTTTACTCTACGAGTAACGGGTAAACGGGAGTAATTATTGCATACCAAACAAATCGCCCCTAGCGTTTTTCTCAAAATCGGTGTCGCAATTTTAAGCGGATTTTTGTTCACATAGAAAATCGCTGAAGCGAACAGCTGATAGGCATAAGCCAACCGTATCCGAAGGGAGAGGACGTGCAAATTCAGATGCTCCGAAAAAAATGTAAAGCAACGCAAAACTAAATAAAATTTGAAATGTACGTCAATTTAGCGTCGGCCTGTTAGCAAAGAAAGTGGAATGGTGGAGTTTGGAACATGAGGGCTCTTTTAATTTTTAAATTTTTTCGCTATTTGGGAACCAAATCGATAAATCTAAAATGCTTAATTGCTTAAGCCTAGTACTCACCTCGACGAAAACCGCGAGCTAACCATAGGAGTGAGCGAGAGGTAAACAGGCGGCTAAAGCTTTTCGTCGGGTCTGTTTTTCAGCGCGGTACTCAGATGAGCTAAGGAAATACCAGAAGAAATACCATATTTCGGGAGTGAATTTTCGATGAACGCCGTTAGCCACGGCCCAAAGAATTAGAAATTTAATCTTTGGCGGTGTTGGTGCAGAAGCGGTGGGGAATTTAAAAATTTTAAATCAAAGAAAAACTCCAAAGACGGTTAAAGGAGGTCAGTGCAGATGCAAAGGACGCCTAATCCAAGCTGTCGCCCATTATTGTGGGACTTGACCGACAAGAAGCAATACCACAACAGGGGCAACTCCGCAGAATAGTTGAAGTGCTGGAGGAGATCCTCTAGAGAATCCCAGTGGGAAGGAACATGCCGAGTGGGACTTCGCTCTCTACATGGACATCCTGCCGAGCGTGTCCTCGCAAAGAAAGTAAGATCTGGCCAAAATAATTTGGTTGCGTTGTACTAATAGAAGGATCTTTTTAGCAGAACCAATAGTAATATGATCTCCGAAGTCCTCTCCATTAGGACTCCGTACACCATAACCATCAGCTACTTGGCAACTTAAGCGGAGCTGGAGGACGCGGTGGCTTCTATACGGAGGAGGGCGCCCGCTAAGGAACAGTTGGAGAAGCCATGGCCAGGATGCTGGGCGACTTCCTGCAGCATCAGCGGATCAACCCCGTTCCCAATCCGGCTCCCACTTCCTCAAGGTCCAATATGCCCATTGGGACTCGGAGCTGGAATGCGGTGGCGCGGGAAAGATGGCGAAGCATTTGTGGGACGTTAAGGAAGCTTTAAACTACAAATTTACATAAATAAAAACATTCGTTGAACATTCCATTTATTTTTATTTTACTTTCTTTGTGTACCAGCAGACTCCTCCTTATTAAATTTCTCCAATTGATTTGTTTTCCGATTGGCAACAAGCCCAGCCGCTTGACAGTAGGACCATGCTACATGCATTGCGGGTGAACTTTAAAAGCTTCGGGCACACTACAAAGAATAAGATTTTTCGACTCTTGAAACTCTTAGCCGATCTGAGTACTAGGCTTTAGAAAGAAAAAATCTATCGATCTAGGTAGGTTTGGTTCACATTAGGGGCCTATTAATGTTAAAAAAATGCATTTGAAAAATCGCGCCCCCACAATTTGGTTAACTGCTCCCCTCACAGAGGTTGTGCCAATATGCACGATATACACGTCTGAAAGTTTCATCAAAATCAAACCCAACTTGAAACTTGAATTTTTCGAAAACTGTGGGTTTGAGTTGCGTGTAATTAATTAAAAAATTAGCTAAAACTATGCCCCTTCGAATGTGATACCGTGCAAGTTGGCACAACCTCTGCGAAAGTTGTAAAAAGTTATAGAAAGTTAGCGTAAGATGATTGTCATGGCTAAGCTATTTACATTGTGGTTCATGTCTCAGTATCCGATGGTACGGTTTCTGGATTAAACGGCTTTTTATTAACCTATCTATCATCCCCAACTGTAAAGTAATTTTCTCAAAATCTATTGGTTTGATTTTGATAAAATTTTCACAGAACACTCCTTAGATTATCCCCTATCTACCCATATACAATATGTTGGCACAACCTCTAGGAGTGGAGCCGTAGGTAATTTCATTTTCGCCCCCCTTTTTTATATGGGAAAAATCAGAGGTTGCTTCACTGTTAGGCGATTTTCTCGAAAACTGTGGGTTTGATTTTGATGAAACTTTCAGACAAGGAGCTTGAGTAAACCCTTTACAGCTTGGTTTATCCTGCATATTGGCACACCCTCTGTGACGGGGAGCAGTTAACAAAATTGTGGGGGCACAATTTTTCAAATGCATTTTGTTACGAACTGCTTTTTTCGGTGGCAGTGCCGCTAGCTCAGTCTTTTCTCAAGGCAGAGTACCCCTAATGCCACAGCTCGCAACATAAGTATCGATAACTTCACGGTCTCACATTACTAAACTATCGGTCATCACTAATGACAAAAAAGTAAACAAAGGAAAAATCTGCAAATATTGACGGAAAAATGGATTACTTTTGGTGGCTATCGATGACCTAGCCAAGCGCTCCCACCCAACCATGGATGCCCTCGAAGTGCTGCAGGGCACCACCCATTCTCTGTCGGCAGGAGCCCCCTCCTCGCAACTACGACGGTTCCATCTCCCCCATTGGGAAAGTTTACTCACACATTGTGGGTATTACAAAGGTTTAATAAATATCGTAAGTACAATCGTTTGTATACATGCTCCTCTTAACAGATCTATCCTTCCTCAGCCTTTAAGACCGAAACCTGGCCGCCGTCTCAAATATTTACGCGGTCAAAGCAGAGGATTTGTTTTGCAGGAAAAGGGTACAGGCGCCGCGGAAACTATGCTCTACCAGTCATGTATTGGTAGAGCTCGCATGGAAACACGGCCCTCAAAGGAACATACGCGATGCGCGTGTGTATGGTCACCTAATCCTGAGGAGCTCCAGGGGAAAAGAAGGGACAGGCCAAAAAGGTACGTAACTGCACTGTAAGCTATACCATCTAACTAATGCTCGCGACCTTTTTAATTTTAGGCAAACAACGAGGACAAATAAGGCTCTCGGGTCTAACTCCGGATAAATTCACAAACAGGGAAGTAAATATCAATATATATATAATCAAGGTACACGTGTATTTAATTTTCCTAAATTTCAGCCACTATTGGGCCGGACCTCGAGGCGATGATAGCCCGGGCGGAAGACTTCTCACCGGAGGCCAGCAGCGATACAGGTCTCCAAGAAAGAATACTTGCGCTCTCCGGTGAGTTGTGCAAGGGCAGTCGGAGGTTCGGGCACCCGACAAAATGGCGGTACTTCTCAACGCCGCGATGCGACGGCTGGAAGTCCCCGAGATGAGGTGGACGCAGTACACCGGATCGGACTCACCGGGAAATGTTTGATGTCGTCGGCGTCGACTGCGAAAGGCTTTTCTGGCTGGTCGTTGGTACGAGTCGAACGGACACCGGTTGCTGGGCAGCCAAGTCGTGCTGTTGGGTATGGCGAAGTCGCGCAGACATCAGTGAACTCCCAAATAAATATTCCGGGGCCCTTTGTGTTGGGACCCCGGCTGCCTTTATAAATGATTAATATTAAATACCGAACTACTATATAACTTTAACATCACTCACTATTTAATTTTAAGCACAAACAAAATTTATAGTATCACTTCTAGCTGCATCTGCCTGGTTGGACAGTATGACCGCGATTATCTCGATATCTGCTGATCATCGTTCATACCCCGCGCCATATTACATGGCCTCTCTCAAAATTGGGTCATTGGATACATGGGTCCATTTAAAGTAATCCCAGAGCGAACCGGGATTAATCTTCAAATGGCCAGATCGCCCGCAAGACTTATCCTGCTGCTGCAACTATCGCCCTTTCGACCTAACCTATCGATAAAGTCCCACCCATTCGACTCCAATTGCAACAATTTTTGAAACATTAATTGGCCTCGGATGTGAACCAAACCTACCTAGATCGATAGATCTTTTCTTTCTAAACAATTAAGCACTCTAGATTTTTGGTCTCCAAATAGCGAGAAAATTTAAAAATTAAAAGAGCCCACACGTTCCAAATTCCACCATTCCACTTTCGTTCACGGTCATAAATTTGAACACATTCCACAACTAGCGTTCAGCAGAACAACATAATACTGATTACTGAATACGATGTTTTTAAAGTAATCGACTTGGAACAAATGGTATCGATGAATCGCGTTAAAAACAGCTGTTCGTTTCCATTGCTGAAGTTGATATGGACAAATGTACTCATATTTTCCAAAAAAAAAAAAAAAAATAATATATGGACCAGTTCGGCCACCAAACGAAGCGTACTATTTTTTGGATCCTTTTTGTACTAACCAAGATGAATGACTTTTTTCATCATGGATAGTGATTAAGTGCGTTCAGCAGAAGGTTAATTCTTTTCAAGATGAGATCAATTACTGGGTTCCTAGCCATTGGAAGGCTCTATGGGCCTACACCAATATAAATTTCCTTATAACGTTCAAATGCATTTTCTTCTGAAAAAATCCCGAAATGCCAAGTACAAAAATCACCTTACCTCGTAAAAAGCACTGAATAAAAACATTGGAATACTAAACCGATTTGCGTTTGCGGTCCCATTTTCCTCTGAAGCGTGTTGTAGCGACCTTTTCCCGTCTCTTTCTAGCACGTTTATTTCTTATGGTCGCTGAAGCGAAAACCCCTTTATGTGAATAAGGTATTAATTGCTCATTTGAGCTGACGTATGTCAGTCTTGCTCGCACTTACTTAAAGTCGTAAAGTCTGAGAAAAAATTGCTCTAATTGATGAGCTGAACAATGCAGTGAAATAACCCCATAAGCAGTATTTGGATTTATATGCAAAAAAATTGATAAACCGAGGACTCCCAAGTCAGTATGCGTCAAATGTGCATTTCGGTTAACTTTCTTTTGAAGTGATAAGAGATACCACGTTATAGCCTAGTATTCACACCGACAAAAACAGCGTGCAAACCATAGGAGTGACTGAGTGGCAAATAGGCTCTGTAGAGAGGGGCATGCCATGTGGGACTTCGCTCCCTACATGAACTCCTTGTTCTGGCCAAAATAATTTGGTTACCTTCTACTAATATACATTTTTTTAGCAGAACCAGCAGTAATACGATCTCCGACGAGCTCTCCATTGGGAAATCGCTAAACTCCATTACCACCAGCTACTTGGCAGCTTATGCGGAGCTGGAGAACGCGCTGATGATGCTTTAGAGAAGAGACAGCTGGAGGAGCCATTACCAGCCATTGCCAGGATGCTGCCCAAATTCGTGCAGCATCAGCGGGACAACACCGTTCCCAATCCGGCTCTCACTTCTTCAAGGTCTAATATGCCTATTGGGATTCGGAGCTGGAAGGAAGCTTTAAACTAATAACTTACATAATTAAAAACATTCGTTGAACATTCCACTTATTATACCCGTTACTCGTAGAGCAAAAGGGTATACTAGATTCGTCGGAAAGTATGTAACAGGCATAAGGAAGTGTTTCCAACCCCATAAAGTATATATATTCTTGATCAGGATCACTAGCCGAGTCGATCTAGCCATGTCCGTCTGTCGTCTGTCTGTCCGTCCGGATAAACGCTGAGATCTCGGAAACTATAAGAGCTAGGCTATTAAGATTTGGCATGCAGATTCCTGAGCTTCTTGCGCAGCACAAGTTTGCTTTAGCAGGGTGCCGAGCCCACTTTAACGTCCACAAACCGCCCAAGTGTAAAAAATTGTAAATATGAACGCAAATATCTCGGAAACTATCAAAGATAGAGAATTGAGATTTCAGATTTAGATTCCGTAGCCTTGAGCGCAGCGCAAATTTATTACGCGAATATGTCACGCCCACTCTAACGCCCACAAACCGCCCAATCCTGTGGCACCCACAATTTTTATGCTAGATAAAAAATTTAAACTGTTATGTATTAGTCTCGTCAATACCTATCGATTGGTTAGTTTGCCACGCCCACTCTGACGCCCATGACGCTTAAATCTGTATGCCGCCCACATAACCATATATAGACATAGCGGGTAGGTGGCGCATTACAATCTAGCTTTGCTGCTTGCATATCTCCATCTCCCCTTGGTCCCTTTAGCTAAGTAACGGGTATCTGATAGTCGAGGTACTCGACTATAGCGTTCTTCCTTGTTTTAATTGCTTCAGTTTGAGAGTACGACCACGCTACATGTATTCCGGATGAACTTTGTAAGCTTCATATTTTTTCAAACAAAAACACCTCTTATAGAGGTAAAGGGTCGTGAAGAAAAATTATTAAACATTGGACTAAATAAGTAATCTTTTTTAAATTGCTTATTCGGCACGCTTTAGCAAAGTAATCGAGCTTTTTGACGACACATGCATTTTTTAAGGATGTGTATTTATTTAGTCAAATGTATTTTTCGTCACAAAATTTAATATAAGTAGTTTTGTATGTTGAAGGTGCGATTGTCACGACTTTTTACCTCGTTCAAAAGTGCTTATTCCCGTTACTCGTAGAGTAAAAGGGTATACTAGATTCGTCAGAAAGTATGTAACAGGTGGAAGGATGCGTTTTCAACCCTATAAACTATTTATTCTTGATCTAGCCATGTCCGTCTGTCCTTCTGTCTGTCTGTCGGAAATTATTTAACTAGAAATTTGGGATATGTCATGAAGATTCGTGAGCTTCTTGCGCAGCGCAAGTTTGTTTCAGCAGGGTGCCAAGCCCACCTTAACGCCAAGTTTTCATACTAGAAACAACATTTTAACTGAAATGTAATGCTCTCATCAGTACCTTGTGAGGAGTTAAATAACTTAGCACAAATAGAAGCGAATATTTTCTGTACGGAGGCCTTCCAATTGCTGAAGACGCAGTTTGGAGAATAAAGTTGGACAAAGTTTAGAGAGTACGAAGGAAGAGAGCTTGGAGAGTACGAGGAAAGAGAGTTTGGAGAGAAGGAGCTCCGCTCACGCCGTCGTGCCGTGAGCGAAGGGCGTGGTGCCGTGCGCAGAAATCGAAAAGGAGGAGCCGAGGACTAACGGTACCCGGAGCCCTATATAAGCAGGTCCAGTGCTGGAAGTTGGATCAGTCATCTAGAGATAGAACGCGAGCGAACAACGTCAAGCAGCCAGGAGCAAGATCGCTACGTCGAGACGTTCGGGACAAGTCCCCGAATTGAGACACAGGTAGCTGAGGAACTCGGAGGCAAGTACACGGCTAAGTTGAGTGCAGACTCGGTCGACTGCTACCAGGACTTCTCTAGCTAAGTCGGACGGTTACCCGAATAGTTGCGCGGGAAGTAGCATCGACGCATCCTGTCGATCCTGACGCGGGTTTAACTAACGTGGGGTTAACTGGCACCCGACGGTTGTCTGGAAAGCACAGCAATTGGATACTTTGAGTCCCGTATCGGAAGCATATATCACCGGCCCTGACGTGGAGCCGAGTGTAGCTCCCGACGGGTGTTTGGAAAGCAGATCCATTGGCTACCTTGAGCCCAAGATTGAGACCCGGCGTACCACCGGAGGCCCCTGAGCCGGGTCCCAGTTACGCAAGACATCTCAGCGCAGGGGCAACGCCAAGCAGCGCAGGACGTCGTCAGAAGCGCCGCCGCACGCAAGCTTGGCGAGTTGGACACCCAGAACTCACACGCCTAAGGTACGACTGCAACAGCCTTGAGGGAAGGCTAGGGTGGAACGTTCGTCTTTCAATGGGCGTTTGCTTCAGGGACTGCTGGCGTTAACCGGACGGTTGCCCGGAGCGTCAAAGGGAACTGAGTAAGCGTTTGACAGGACCGGCCGGGAAGGAGCAAGAGACAGGAGGCTGTGGCTGGCAAGGCGGTTGTCTTCAGAGCTCGGCACCTGTTCACCTTATTGCAGGACGCTTCCTTAAGCCCGAAAGCCCAACTCTTCGTCATCTCTCGTAAGTGACAGCAGAAGTACCTGGAGCAGCGGAGGACACTCAGAGCGGAAGACGACAAGAAGTATCAGCGCGAGAAACACCGTCACAAGACAGATAAACTTTGTAACCCAGAGCCGAAAATAAATGCCTAATAACCGAATTCAAAATTGTTATTACTGTTAACCGGGCGGACACGTTTACCATAAATTTGGTGGGACGAACGTACAAATCAGCAAACATAGAAAATCAGTTCGTTACAACCTATTGATTGACCCAAAAAAAGTTTGCTATGCCCACTTTAACGTATGAACGCTGTTATCTCGAAAACTATCAAAGATGGAGAATTCGGGTTTCAGATTTAGATTCCGTTGCTTTGTACGAAGCGCAAGATTGTTACGCTAACATGCCACGACCACAAGCCGCTGTGGGCACTGTGGAGCTCACAATTTTCATGCTAGAAACAAAATGAAATGTATTTGTCTCGTCAATACATATCAAACAAAAACCACTTGTATTGATATACACTTTTGTATGTTGAAGGTGAAGTGTTTTTGTTTTATATCAGAAGTTTTTGTTTAAACATCAATTATAAAATAAGAGTTCTATTTACTTTTGGTGTAATACTCATACTCATATAATTTTTTAGTTTTAATAATTTATTTATTAAAAAGATTAATTGTCCTGTATATTTAATGAAATACTTCTAGATGTTTTTCTTTTGTTTAAAAAGTATCTAATAATACATTTTTCTTATCAAATTAATGTTGCACAGTTTTGGGCATTGAAGATAAGCATGAAATGTTTTTCATACTGAAATGAAACGGATTGAACTTTATATCACTCAGTATCTTCCAAACGCCTTTAAGACTTAGCTATTTTTTTTGGATTTTTCGCCAAACTAGCGGGTGTTTCCAAAAGTCGTTGAACAAAAGTTTTATATTTCGAGCTCAGTACACGTATATAGTCCCCAAGACCCTAAAACCAAAAAGGGATTCATACAAACCCACAAACAAAGGGACAAACATTTTCATTTTGGAAAGTCCCCCAAATTCTGGTTTTTCCGGAGCATAGGATCTTAACATATGAGGTGAGGTGTCATTCGATGTGTATTCTCAGTAAGGATAGAACTAGGCTAATAGCTGAGAGCATATATCCCCACCGGACCAAACTCCAATTTTCTAAATTTGATCTTTTACACTTTCACCGCACTTTCTCCCAAACCAATTATGATTTCTAAAGTCTTGGTATGCAATCTTCTTAGTTTAAGCGATACCTTTTGATTGGTGCTTCATATTATCAGACCATCACAGCAGATATACATTTTTGCGGCTATATTTAGTAGTCGCCTTCGCACACTCTTCTGGTGCGCTTCGTCACTACGTGGACTGTGTGCAACGCCCACTCTAACGCCCATAACGCTTAAATCTGTCTCCCGCCGTCATAATCATATTTTGAGATCGCGGGTATGCGGTGCATTACAATCTCGCTTTGCTGCTTGCATTTCTCCATATCCCTTTGGTCCTTTTAGCTGAGTAACAGGTATCTGATAGTCGAGGAACTCGACTATAGGGTTATTCCTTGTTTTGTTTGATATCAGAAGTTTTGGTTTTAAACATCAACCATATAATTGACCTACTATCCCGAAAGTGCACCAAAAATAAAGTTCGGGTCCAAAATAAAAATGGAATGCTCAGGCAGCTTTAATTGTTCTGAACTGGTAAAAGTGGACATTTTTGTTAATCAATACCTTTCAAGCGATACTTTTTACAAAAATGTTTTATAAATCAATAATTGAGGAATTTTAAGCGCTATACTGTTTTTAGTAAAACCAGAAATCGTTATCGCTGTTTCAGAGAAATGTTAAAGATAGTATGGAAATGTGAATTCCACGACAATTTTCAACTAGGATCAAAACGTCAGGTTACCTTCCTACCTACTCTAGTAAATAGTAGAACAATGCTTGGTACTATTTTCATAAGTAATGTTATCAGAGATGATATTGATTCCGTAGGTTTGGTAAGCTGCCCAACCTTAAATGTTCCTGTTAGACTAACGCGCTACTACTATCCTATTAACTTGCCACGATGTACATCAAATTTTAGTCTGCACGAGCCCTTCCGCGTTCTTTGTAATAATTAAAGCACCCTAAAGCATAATCTAATTTGTTCCTCTACTTCTATCCCTGTATTGAAAACTCAAATCTTAACTCAGTTTCTTCAGTCTTAGTTTCTCTTTGTTTTTCCCGTCTTTTTTTGTTCTATGTCCCTCATTATTAGCAATTAAATGTCAAGAGGTGTTGCTGTGTGCGTTAGAAAGGTCGGACACCAAAAATATCCAAAGATTGTTTACCATTGAAGTAACATGGCTATTGAAGCATAATTTATTTTCGAAAATGACTCCAAGGTCATTTAAAGTGATAATGCGGTCTAGGTTGTGATAACCAAAGCTATAGGAGACAAGCTGCGGGGAGAAACGTTAGAATGTCATAAGTTTGCATTTAGCATGGTTTAAAAAAAGGAGATTACTGTCGCACCATTTCTGAAATTCGTTGAGGTCAAATTAAAGGTGTGAATGAAGGTACCAATCAGAATAGGAGAAACAAATTTTACCGTATATATAAAATAATTGTCTTGCTTTCGAGCCACTAATTACTAATTACACTAAAATTATTATTATTATCAGAGAAGCTTTGAAAATCTATCAGAACAGTATCTTTTAAAATTTTCCCAATGACAAACAACTCTTTGTACGTTTAATGGACTGTATTCATCTAAACGACCATGTATGAGGAGACAATAAGCTTGGGTATTTTCATGGCTGGGTGTCCTCAGTTTATTGAAATTCTGACATCAATAGGATGTTTTGATTCGAAAGGTTAACCACAGTAACAGGAGCCTTCAATTTTAATTAATTTGGAGTCAAAAATGGTTGTGATTCACGGTTATAGAAATAGAAAAGTAAATCTTGTACACATTTCGTATAGGTGAGCATACTGATTATTACTGAAATCGACATTCATATTATCTTATGGGTATGATTCAGAATTCAAGTGAACTTTCAAGTTTGATAAATTATTTGTAATAAGCTCATCATATAGTGAAAATCCAATTATTGCGAATCGTCTTTTTTCACGGTTATCCGACAATTTCACATTCCAGCTGTGTTGGCTGCCATATTCCAATTTAAGGTTGACATATGAATATGAAGCTATTGGTAGGTTAACACTACTTTTAATAATATCGTACATCTTTAATTTTAAAGTTTAAAAGTTTGATCATTTCTTTGTTGTTCAGACACATCTCCAAGAATCCTAGTTAGCATCAACACTAGTTCATGATTACAATTTAACAAAACTTTTTTATAATCCTTAGCAAATAACATCAAATTTTTAATTGGTACAGAAAAGTTCAAGTGTGGTCCGGTAGAAATTTCGTCTCCTCTGCTCCATCCAGAATTTGATAGATTTTTACTTTGAAGGTTATCCAGAGTTATAAATATTTTTAGAGTGGTAGTCATACCGACAAATCGTGCTGTATTAATCTCACATCCATTTATTTCGTACATAATTTCATCCAAAAAGTAAGCCATACGATTATTTAAAAAAAAAGTGGTAAAATTATCATTCCTTGAAAATAAATGTAACTTTCGTGAGAAAGCACGTACAAGTCTTGGTTTGGGATAGTAATTCTAAGTTCATCGTTTGCTTTAAATGTTTGATTAAACGATGAATAGTTATGACTTTTTTCCGAAATAATCTCACCTGAGTAAACCTTTTCTCGAATATATAAGATTTCGTTCATTGTTTTCCTTTCGTCCTTTTATATTCCTGAAGCTTCGAATATGAAAGGACGGAAGAAAAACTATGACATCTTAACGACCTTAAAAGTAATATATTTTTCAAAGTAAGTGAGCTTCCCATTGAGTAAGTAAGCTTTACAATTAGTAATGGGTAAGGGTATAACTAGGTATTTAATTATTCATTCTATTATTCGAATGTGCATGCGAATCAAAACGTTTCACCACGTAAATTCACCAAATCACCGTTTTGGACAACTATGCGTACATATAGTGTTCTTAATTAATCACAGTTAATTGGTAAATACATTAGGTTATGCCGTGTCACTGTCATTTTATACCTAGGCAGAACATAAATACCAAACTCATGTAAAGTGTGATTGTTTATTCTCAAATCAAGGCATTGAGTGAACGACACAGTACAGACTCCATATTGATTGACAACACCTGGTCGCGTGTCAAGGCATCAGATATCAGAGATATAACCAGATATGAGAAAAATAAGCAGCATATTTTGTTGCAAATATAATGAAAGTCAAGAAAAAATTTGAGAAAAAATTTTAACGGAAAAGGAAATGGGGCAAACCTTTCGACCGTTATTAATGTTGCTTCTAAAACATTAAAAAAAAACATTAGACATTATGAGTGCAATTAAGGTTGCCCGTAAATTAATTCAACAATCATTGGGTTCTAAGAATAATGTTAAAGTCCCTAGTGTAATTAATGTACCTAAAATTGGAGGTTTTCTACCAATCGTGCCGATCTTGACAGCCCTCAGCGCTCTTGGTAGTTTAGCAAGTGGTATTGCAGCAATTGCAAAAACAATAAACAATGCGAGAATGGCTATAGAAGATATGGAGAACAAGAAACTTCACGAAGGAAATTTGAAAATGTTGCTGGAGAAGGCCTATATCTCAATTCCTACAAAATGGGTTATGGTTTCTCTCTTAAGCCCTATAGTTAGGGGAAAGGAATTAATAAGTGAAAAAACTAATTTCTCTGCTATCCAATAGACCACTATCAAGTATCGACATTATGAATTTTGCTAAAAACAAGAAAGGAAGTTAGCTTCGGCAAGCCGAAGTTTGTATACACTTGCAGTTATCATTATTAAATTTAAAAATAAAAGAAATGATATTCTGAATAGTATAAGATAATATGTCAAAAAACACCGAAGCTATAATTTGTTTCATATTATTTTCCCACCAATTTTCAGATCGTTCCTATGGCAGCTATATGATATTAGTAGTTGGGAAAGACGGGTTCTGGGACAATTTGCATATTAATGGCCCCCGCCCCCTTACTAATTAGCATATTAATGACCCCCGCCTCTCACTAATTAACATATTAATGGCCCCCGCCTCCTCATTAATGTATGCGGGTTCTGGGACAATTAGCATAATCCATAAATTATCTGAATTTAAAAGGTTTAGATGCCATAAAAATGTCACGATCATATCCATAAAGAGTATACTTAATTGCCCCCACCCCCACACCACCATGTGACAATACTGATCACGTGACCTTTTTCCCTATTATAAGCAATTAATATTCAGCAGTTGTTGCTGTACACGGGAGAACGGTCGCACACTTTCCCCACATCCCCATGTGACAATATTGATCATGTACATGTCCGATCATGTCCGATCATGTTGGTGAATAACGTTTCCTATGATTGTAAAACTAACTTAGAAATCAAAAGAACGGGTTATAAACATATCATAAAAGGGATTCAAGCAAGAGCTACCCGAACATGCGCACCTGTCTATTACCTGACCGGAATAAAAGGGACACATGCACAAGTCTGAAGGCGCACGCTCATTGACAAGATCATGGGCCTCACGCCAACGATCACACGGCTGACTGCTAGCTCTAATACGTTCCCATAACAGGGGTTGAAATCACGACCGCGCAACAACTCGCAAGTAGCCGACATATCTTACTCAAGGAAATATTTTCCATTTTCCGCACCTGTAATTTTTTTTTTTTTTTTTTTTTTTTTTTTTTATATTGATGGACGTTGATGCACTACGAGCAGTACAAACAAGTGGCCCAACGACACCAAGCACGTGCTTGTTACGCGCGGGGCCCTTTTATCAATTTGGGCAAAAATACGAGTTCGCGAGGAAGATACAATAAACAAATAGAGACGGAACACAAATGAAAATAAAAGAAGCATCTAAGAAAGAAGCAAATGAGTTAAAATATTAGTTTTTAATACCGGGATAGAAGTTGAAGTGCAAAGTAAATGATAAAGGTTATTATAATTATTACATAGAACGCGAAAGGGCTCGTGCAGACAAAAATTAGATGTACATCGTGGCAAATTTAGGGGATAATAATTTCGTGTAAGTCTAACAGGAACATTGAAAGTTAGGCGGTTTACAAGTTCTACAGAATCAATATCACCTCTTATAAGATTTTGCATAAAAATAGTACCAAGCATTGTTCTACGATTTGCAAGGGTAGGTAAATTAAGCAATAGTAATCTACTCTGATAGGAAGGTAGCCTTACGTTTTGATCCCAGTTCAAACTACGAAGGGCAAAAAGAAGAAATTTTTTTTGTACCGACTCAATACGGTCAATGTGCACTTGATATTGTGGACTCCAAACTGAAGAACAGTATTCCAAAATAGGACGGACAAGGGAGGTAAATAATAATTTGGTTGTATAAGGGTCATCAAATTCTTTTGACCAACGCTTTATAAACCCAAGACCACTCATGGCCTTGCTGACAGTGGACATTATGTGGCAGTCAAATTTAAGTTTTGGGTCCAGAAGAACGCCTAAGTCATTAACTGAATATATGCGGTCGAGTGGCGTATTTTTAAGAGAGTAACTAACAAAAGTAGGAGTACCCCTATGAAAAGTCATAACGTTGCATTTAAGGCAGTTCAAATTTAAAAGGTTATACCCACACCATCCCTGAAAACAATCAATATCTGACTGTAAGTTGAAACTCGACGCTATATCATTATGTGATAAACAAAGCTTAACATCATCAGCATACATTAGTACACGAGAGTGTGTTATGATAGAGGGAAGATCGTTAATAAACAAAGTAAACAGCAAAGGGCCCAAATGACTACCCTGAGGCACTCCAGATGTCACATAGATCAGTTTTGAGGCAAAGTTCTTGAATATAACCCTCTGAGTCCTACCATTCAAATAACTTGAAATCCAAGTTAATAGATTACATGGAAACCCAAGCTGATTTAATTTAAATAAGAGAAGAGAGTGGTTGACAGAGTCAAAGGCCTTACTAAAATCTGTATATATAACGTCAGTCTGCATTTTATTCTTAAATCCATTAATTACAATAGATGACAATTCCAGAAGATTGGTGGTGGTCGATCTTCGCTTAACAAAACCATGCTGACACGGTGATATTAGCGAGGAACATAAATGTTGCAAATGAGAAGTAATAATACGTTCAAATGCTTTAGGAATTGCCGACAATTTAGAAATACCTCTGTAATTCTGGGCATCCGCCTTCGCACCCTTTTTGTGAAGTGGAATGATAAAAGAGTCCTTCCAGATAGTAGGAAAAACTGACGATGAAATAGACAAATTAAAAAGTTTAAGAATCGGTTTACATATGGTTGACGCACAAAACTTAAGCACACACCCGGGGAGTCCATCAGGACCGGGAGAATAAGTTGGCGTTGTTGTTGCTAAGTCTCTTATGAGAGAACTTTCCGTAATTTCAGGGGTAAAAATACAGTTTGCCCTATTTAAGGGATTAGGGTAGTTAGAATTTGACCAAGCAACCGAACTATAAGTAGTTTGGAAAAACTCGGCAAATAAATCAGCAATTTCAGAATCCGTCGATGCCTCCATTGAGTTAAAACGTACAGATGAAGGCAATGCCGACGACTTACGCTTGGCATTAACAAAGTTATAAAACTGCTTCGGATCATTTGAAAATTCGAATTTACATCGACTTAAATACATAGAATAGCAATGACTATTGAGAACATTAAATTCCGATCGAGCCACCACATATTTCGAAAAATCAGATGGCTTACCCGATTTTTTATACTTTTTATAGGTGTTTGTTTTAAGGTTTTTAAGTCTTTGAAGCGCATTGGTAAACCAAGGAGGCCTGTTTGTCTTTGAAGGAAACCTATCAGGAACGCATTCATTAAAAAAGGTATTTAACACTATATAGAAGTGTTCAGTGGCACTTTCAATATCCATACAATTGTACAATTCTGTCCAATTATATTGAGAAATCATGTCGTTAAGTTTCATTTTCGGAAACATCTCACTTTAGTTTGAGAAACTAAAGGAGAGAGGGTATCAACGCATGGGAGGCAGATTGTCAATTCCATTGTTGGATGATATCGGTCTTCAGGTACAACAAGAGCGTCAATTCTAGATACCGTGACTTCAGACGGGTCTGAAACAAACACGAGATCTAGTTGTCTATTTAATGAATTCCGTATAAAGCTTACTTGCTGTAACGATAATTCTAGAAGACTATCTACAAAATCATGGGCGGATAGAGGTATAGCGACTAGTGAGTCAGTAGGAGGAGACCAAGAAATATCCGGGAGATTAAAGTCACCCAAAACAATCAAAAGGTCACTGTTAGAAAGAAGGGATAGAACAGATTTTATCGCAGACAGGTGGTGCTCATAAATTATTATATCAGAGCCAGGTGGAATATAGGAACATGTAACAAATATTGAAAATGATTGCAAGGAAACTTTCACACTAACAAATTCAATTTCATTAGGAGTATCAGAGTGAATTCTCTCGGATGTTAGGCTAGTGCTAACGGCAATCAGCACACCGCCTCCCCTACGTGAGGAGCGATCGGTCCTATAGGCATTAAAATTGTTAGACAGAACTTCATTGTCAGATATCTCTGGTTTCAGCCAAGTTTCCGTAAAAGGCAAAATATCAGCAGTAAATGCAGAGGAGTCAGCATAAAGCTTGGGTAGCTTCATATTTAGTCCCCTAACATTTTGATAGGCCAAAAATAAACTTTTTAGTTTTTTGGCGCAGTGGAAGGTCTGTTATTTGTTCTCGGTTTATTGGGAACAAATTCTTTTATTACTAAATCATCATTAAGCCAAAAGCTTTCAGAAAGTAGTACCTTAAACACATCAGGCGGAGCAAATATTTTAAAAGACGATATACTACGAGCATAAGAAAATCTAAATTGTTCAACTGAAATATTCTCGGATGGGAATTTTTCACGAATAAATTCCAAAACATCCTCAGATGTGGTATCTGGGGTGAATCTCGAAACAAATAATTGTTTTCTATGTGGAACAACTGATAATTTCTTACGTCCCCCAGCAGCAGATTGCACCTCACTAAGCTGAGAGCCAGAAACAGTAACTTCTGTACCTATAGGTACGGTCGGCACCGTAGCCGGCACTGAAGGTTTCTTTACCACCCGACTTCGAGAAGCAGTGACTTCACCTGAAACAGCTGTATCCATAGGCGCAGTAGGTTCACTTACCACAGTGTTAACAGAGACTGCTGCAGCCACCAAGTTCGGATTTGGGGTGGATACCGTGACCGTATTAACTGCCGCTAAGCTGGTTTTTTTACGTTTAGGCGACTCAGTTAGTAATTTTTTATTATTAAATTGGGCACAAACGGAATTGAACCCCTCATTGAGCTGTTTAAAAGCACCAGAGAGATTCAAAAGGCTGTCTCGAGTCTGCTTCATAAAGCCGCTCATCTCAACAACCATTTCCTTGCAGGATCCGCATGACCACATGAGTCCAGAATTCTGATCAATGAAGTCTTTGACTCTACCAGTAAATCCTGCGCATTTAACGTGCATCATCGATTCACAGAGCCAGCAGAAAATAAAAGGGTCTTTAGTTGAACACGAAAGAGTACAATTTTTTTTTGAGCAAACAAGAGCCATTTAAAGGAAATGAAATAAAATAAAGTAATATATGAAAAATACCTCAAGTAAATTTGGCACTGGGATCAAATTCCAAAACCACAAAGGCACAAAACACGAAAACAAATAAGAGCGCGAGATCGCGTATTATTTTAAATGTAAGAGAGCACGAGAGAATAAATCTTTTATCGATTGAGCGTTGCTTGTGGGACACTGACAACTTTACGCGGGAACAGTTACAATGTAAAGCAAGCAAGAGAGAGAGAGAGAGAGACAAGAGAATAGCACACTAAAAGTCTACCAGAAATTTGGCAGGTTCAGAGAGAGTTTAAGTTACAGTTGTAATATAGAGCGGGAGAGAGAGTGAAAATCAAAGAGTTTAGTGAGTATAAAATTACACTAACAAAGCTAGGAGATTAAACAAATCTAATATAAATGTTAAAATAACTATAATCACTGGGAGATCTAGTAAAAAACACTAAACACACTTACCCAGCGGTTAGACTGAGCTTTGTTAATAAACAAACACAAAACACTCGCAAAAAATCACAGAATAGACAAAAATTCAGAGCACAAGAGTGAACACAACCGTTCACAAGCGACGCTAAATTTTTAACTCGAAATAAAAGGTCAGAAGTTTATTTTGTAGCATAATAATACATTTATTCATTTATTTTGGTATTGCGAACATGTTTTATCAATTCAGGATTACAAAATGTAAAGTGTTCACCAAAATTCGTAGTTTTGAGATCATGTCCACCTCGATTCATGAACATACTTTTTTTGTGTTTAGAAGGTATTGAAAATGCTGACCAATTATCTGTCCTTTAAATTATTTAATAAATTGGTCAATTTCCTCATGAAACTTTATTTGATTAATTTTGTTTTCTTGCACATCTTTACACATCTAGTCTCAACTTTAAAATAATGTATAAAAATTATTTTATTGTTTTGAAGCTACTTTTAAAAAATGTCAAAACAATGTATGCATTGTTAAGAGCACAATCCCCGCCCTTAAGGTGTGTTTCACAATAGGGAAACCGGTTTCCTTTAAACCTGTTTAATGACAGACAGCCCATTTCCTCGATATTAATGAGCTGACGACTCCCAAAAAACGTCTGTAGAAATCGTTTCTTTTCCACACCCTTACAAATAATTTGTTTTCCGCTTGTAATTGTCCTTAGATACTTTCGAGTTTGTGGAAAACTATTTTCTCCATCGTTCCAAACAATTTTGTGATGTGTATTGGTTAACCAAATTGCAGTCTTTCGAGATTTTGTATTTCGCAAAGTAAAATCATAAGGTGGTTCTATTAAAAAACTATTATTCACGTTTGGATCTTTTTCGAATACAATTCCAATTTCCTTTAGAATAGTATAATTATTATTATTATCAAAGAAACCTTGAACATCAATCGAAACAGTATCTTTCAACATTTTTCTAATGTTAAACAACTCGTTGTACTAGTCCGTTTAGTGGGTTATATTCAACTAAACGGTAATGTATGAGGAGACAGTAAGCTTGGGTATTTACATGACTTGGTGTCTTCAGTTCTATTGAAATTCTCACATCAATAGGACCAGTTTTCACTGATTCGTTTTGATATGAAAGATCAACCACAATAATAGGAGTCTTCAATTTAAATTCATTTGGGATCAAAAATAGTTGCGATTCACGATTATAGTAACTAGATTAAAATCTTGTATACATTTCATATAGGTGAGCATACTGATTCTTACTAAAATCAACATTCAGATTATCATATGGATGTGACTCAGAATTCAACTGAACTTTCAAGTTTGACAAGTTATTTGTGAAAATCCATTTAGTGTAAATCCAATTATGGCAAATCTTGGTTTTTCGCGGTTAGCCGACAATTTCACATTTCAGCTGTGTTGACTCCCATACCCCAATTTGGGGTTAACATATGAATCCCAACTCTGGAATGCGATTGGTAGGTTTACACAACTTTTAATAATATCGTACATCTTAATTTTTCAAAATCGCTCAGAGTTACATGGGGAATTTTCCAGGTTTTATTCGTAATTTCCAGTTTAAAAGTTTGTTTATTTCTGGTTTGTTCAAACACATCACCAAGATTCTTAGTTAGCATCAACACTAGTTCGTGTTTACAATTTAACAAAACTTTTTTATAATTCTCAGCCAATCCCAACAAATTTTTTAATAGTACAGAAAATTTGAAGTGGGGTCCCGTAGAAATTTCGTCTTCACTGCTCCATCTAGAATTTAATAGATATTGACTTTGAAGATTATCCAGAGATATACAATTTTTTAGGGTAGTAGTCTTACCGACATAGACTTGACACGCTGGACACGTTGTATTTAGTTGTTACCTAGCAGTATTTTGATGGTTACTTTCTGTTTAGTCTTGTTTTTGGTGGTTACTTTTTGTATAGTGCCTGACGTTTTTTTCATATACAATTTTTGGTTTTGGACGACATTTTGTTCGGTTGAATACTAGGCCTAAGTAGAAATCGTCGGGTATCCTGCAACGATGCAATACCGACGATGCGAAATGTTCGGCCGCATCTAAATAGTTGCTTTACACAAGCCCATACCCAACTCAACACCCATCTCCCTTCCCAAAACAACATCTCACTCCGGGCCGAACTACGGTGTAATACGGACCGGGCCAAGAGTCAGCCTGGCTAGGGGCCTGGATCACAAACTAGCCCAGTCTCAAACGGTGTGCTCAGGGACATGGCGACCCCCTGTTCTAACTATCGCCTTACCCGGGCATCGCGGATCTCTGCCCGGGCGGACCTTACCCGTTCTCCGCAAATCGTGGGTCCAACTATGGACAACAAGACTAACACACAGCAGAAAAAAAACGGTAACTCTTAAAAAACCCACGGAAATGACACTGGTTCCAACATCCGCACCAGCACGGTCCCGAAAGGGCCGCATCCCAAACTGGGGATGGCGGGTGGCAGAAAGCCAGCCGCGAAAGCCTCCTCCACAGGCGCTTCTGCCCCTAAAACAGCGGTAGGCACAGCAAAGGTGCTCGGGCCACCCGCTGGCACTAACAAATATACATACGCAGAAAGGCGGACTGCCGCCCAGACTCTGCGCTCTCATGACAGGAGGAATATTGCCAAACCTTCGCCTGAATGGCTGAAAAAGGTGGAATGGGCAAGGAAGGTGATTCCTAATTACGGGCAGGATAAGCCCTCCCAAGATGGACCCCAGGCGAAAAGGCAGCGATCCCTCGATCTACCCGGACCATCGGCGGAAAGATCAAAAATCCAGCCATCGGTCTTTTTCGCCGAAATAACCAAAGACCGAGTCTTACTCGGTCTCATAGACAAGGGCAATCCGGAGGGCAGGATTCCCAGGAACAAGTGGAAGGCAGTGGAATCCCACCTTTCCCTCATTTGCTTGCGCATGGTGCGGGAGAAGCCAGGCACACCGCCCTGCTGCATGGACGCGGCCTGGTACCAGGGCAGCGTCAAGGTGGTGGCCTGCGATAGTCAGCGGTCGGCGAACATTGTCGCACTAGAATGGTGTGATGTCCCCAGTAGGCCCCGAGATCGGATTTTGGCTCCCACCAGCGATCAAGGCGCCGGAGGGCATCCTCTTCATGTTGCATGTGCAACCCGCACCTCCCCACGAAGGACTGAAAAGTCGTCAAGGTCGAAGATCATGAAGGGGATGTCAACCAGGCGGTGTTGGTCCTAAACAAGGAGTCTGTTGCTCCAATCGAGTCTGCTCAAGGAGTGCTGAGCTTCGGGTTTAGTGCAATCCACATAAAGATCTACAAGGGCGACTTCAACGCCGCGGGAAGCTCTGCCGGCGACCCAGCCGAGCAGGTGCTTGCTGAGGAGTTGGAGGCACCTGGTGGGCCGGAGGACGGCTACTCTACCGATTCGTCGCTGAGCAGAGAGATGCGAGCGCTCGGACCGGCTATCGAGGACGTAAGCCTCAGCGACACAGAGGAGGCCGACGTCACTGTGGAGGTTGCAGCTGTAGATGTCACTAAGACTTATACAAATAAACCAGCACCACAGTAAAGAAGCGTCTGCTGCACCTCTGCTTCGCCTGACCGAAGGCGGAGCCGACCTAGTCCTAGTAGAGGAACCTTGGGTAGTGGGAGGCAAGGTTGCTGGACTAGGAACAAAGGAATACAAGCTTATGCTTGACCCCAAAAAAGGTAAAATTCGAACCTGCATATTAGCCAAAAAGCATCTTAGTATATTTCTGCTTCGCAATTACAGCAAAAGAGATAACACCGCAGTAAGCCTGGGGCTGAAAAGCGGCTCTATAAGGATACTATCGGCCTACTTAGCCCTTGTAAAGGAAAACCCCCCAGATGCGCTGGTCAGAGGACTGGCAGTGAAATGCGAAAAGCTCAGGAAAGGTTTGGTAATAGGCTGTGACGCCAACGCCCATCACACCCAGTGGGGTTGCCCAAACAATAACGACAGAGGTGAGTCTCTTTTTGATTTTATTCTAAATTCGAACCTATTCTTGTGCAATAGGGGCAATGTCCCTACCTTCATAACGAAAACTTGCCAAACGATCATAGAACTAACATTGGTATCAGACTCACTCGTAGGCGCAGTCAAAAACTGGGCAGTCTCTGACGAGCATTCTTTTTTAGACCATAGATTCAAAGAAACAAAATTGTCCCTTAATTCGCCCTTTTCGGTCAGTTTCGCTAACCCTAGACGAGCCGACTGGCACAAGTACAAAAAAGTTCTGACGAACATCCTCCCCATGGAACCGCCAGAAAGCATTACAGACCCACAGGAGCTGGACATAACAGTAGACAAATTCACAGAAGCTTGCAACACTGCCTTCAAAGTTGCATGCCCTACAGGAAAACCAAGGGGAGGGAAAAAACCCCCTGGTGGACCCAACAATTATCAATCCTCAGAACCAACTGCAGAGGCCTATTTAACAGAGCGAAAGCGGGAAATGAGGACACTAACTGGGAGAACTACAAGCATGAACTATCCTCTTACAAAAAGGCCATTAGAAGAGCGGAACGAACTGCATGGCAGACCTTCTGCAACTGATGCCGTAAGGCTCAGGAAAACACTCTCTAAGACACCCGCGCCTTTGGGCTATCTTCAGAAGGCAAATGGATCATGGTCAGACTCCAGTAGAGAGTCCATACACCTGCTTCTAGACGCTCACTTTCCAGGGAGCCAACAAACAGGTCACCCTCCAGAAAGAAGTGCCGGAGAAGGAATCAAATTAGATCTAAAACAGCGGTAGGCACAGCAAAGGTGCTCGGGCCACCCGCTGGCACTAACAAATATACATACGCAGAAAGGCGGACTGCCGCCCAGACTCTGCGCTCTCATGACAGGAGGAATATTGCCAAACCTTCGCCTGAATGGCTGAAAAAGGTGGAATGGGCAAGGAAGGTGATTCCTAATTACGGGCAGGATAAGCCCTCCCAAGATGGACCCCAGGCGAAAAGGCAGCGATCCCTCGATCTACCCGGACCATCGGCGGAAAGATCAAAAATCCAGCCATCGGTCTTTTTCGCCGAAATAACCAAAGACCGAGTCTTACTCGGTCTCATAGACAAGGGCAATCCGGAGGGCAGGATTCCCAGGAACAAGTGGAAGGCAGTGGAATCCCACCTTTCCCTCATTTGCTTGCGCATGGTGCGGGAGAAGCCAGGCACACCGCCCTGCTGCATGGACGCGGCCTGGTACCAGGGCAGCGTCAAGGTGGTGGCCTGCGATAGTCAGCGGTCGGCGAACATTGTCGCACTAGAATGGTGTGATGTCCCCAGTAGGCCCCGAGATCGGATTTTGGCTCCCACCAGCGATCAAGGCGCCGGAGGGCATCCTCTTCATGTTGCATGTGCAACCCGCACCTCCCCACGAAGGACTGAAAAGTCGTCAAGGTCGAAGATCATGAAGGGGATGTCAACCAGGCGGTGTTGGTCCTAAACAAGGAGTCTGTTGCTCCAATCGAGTCTGCTCAAGGAGTGCTGAGCTTCGGGTTTAGTGCAATCCACATAAAGATCTACAAGGGCGACTTCAACGCCGCGGGAAGCTCTGCCGGCGACCCAGCCGAGCAGGTGCTTGCTGAGGAGTTGGAGGCACCTGGTGGGCCGGAGGACGGCTACTCTACCGATTCGTCGCTGAGCAGAGAGATGCGAGCGCTCGGACCGGCTATCGAGGACGTAAGCCTCAGCGACACAGAGGAGGCCGACGTCACTGTGGAGGTTGCAGCTGTAGATGTCACTAAGACTTATACAAATAAACCAGCACCACAGTAAAGAAGCGTCTGCTGCACCTCTGCTTCGCCTGACCGAAGGCGGAGCCGACCTAGTCCTAGTAGAGGAACCTTGGGTAGTGGGAGGCAAGGTTGCTGGACTAGGAACAAAGGAATACAAGCTTATGCTTGACCCCAAAAAAGGTAAAATTCGAACCTGCATATTAGCCAAAAAGCATCTTAGTATATTTCTGCTTCGCAATTACAGCAAAAGAGATAACACCGCAGTAAGCCTGGAGCTGAAAAGCGGCTCTATAAGGATACTATCGGCCTACTTAGCCCTTGTAAAGGAAAACCCCCCAGATGCGCTGGTCAGAGGACTGGCAGTGAAATGCGAAAAGCTCAGGAAAGGTTTGGTAATAGGCTGTGACGCCAACGCCCATCACACCCAGTGGGGTTGCCCAAACAATAACGACAGAGGTGAGTCTCTTTTTGATTTTATTCTAAATTCGAACCTATTCTTGTGCAATAGGGGCAATGTCCCTACCTTCATAACGAAAACTTGCCAAACGATCATAGAACTAACATTGGTATCAGACTCACTCGTAGGCGCAGTCAAAAACTGGGCAGTCTCTGACGAGCATTCTTTTTTAGACCATAGATTCAAAGAAACAAAATTGTCCCTTAATTCGCCCTTTTCGGTCAGTTTCGCTAACCCTAGACGAGCCGACTGGCACAAGTACAAAAAAGTTCTGACGAACATCCTCCCCATGGAACCGCCAGAAAGCATTACAGACCCACAGGAGCTGGACATAACAGTAGACAAATTCACAGAAGCTTGCAACACTGCCTTCAAAGTTGCATGCCCTACAGGAAAACCAAGGGGAGGGAAAAAACCCCCTGGTGGACCCAACAATTATCAATCCTCAGAACCAACTGCAGAGGCCTATTTAACAGAGCAAAAGCGGGAAATGAGGACACTAACTGGGAGAACTACAAGCATGAACTATCCTCTTACAAAAAGGCCATTAGAAGAGCGGAACGAACTGCATGGCAGACCTTCTGCAACTGATGCCGTAAGGCTCAGGAAAACACTCTCTAAGACACCCGCGCCTTTGGGCTATCTTCAGAAGGCAAATGGATCATGGTCAGACTCCAGTAGAGAGTCCATACACCTGCTTCTAGACGCTCACTTTCCAGGGAGCCAACAAACAGGTCACCCTCCAGAAAGAAGTGCCGGAGAAGGAATCAAATTAGATCTCCTCCTATCAGACCGCAACATGAGATGGTCCATTCAAAGTTTCAAACCAGACAGATCGCCGGGACCGGACGGGATAACACCGGCACACATCCAACAAGCAGGACAAATAGCCATAAACTGGAAACTTGAAAAAAATCTTTCACTCCATCCTGGCGGTAGGAGAACTACCAACAGCATGGCAGGGAAGGCCACCCACACCACAGAAAAGGACTTTAGGCCAATTAGCCTAACATCATTCCTGGTAAAGAGCTTTGAAAGAATGATAAGCCTACACATAAGGGCCACTATCGACCCGACACAAATATCAGAGGCACAACATGCTTAAACCAAAGGTAATTCAACCGAATCGGCGCATCACTTGGTGGTAATCAGCATCGAGAATTCACTCAGCATCAAGGAATACACACTGATCGCCTTCCTGGACATAGAGAGAGCCTTCAATAACGTGCTTCCGATTGATATAACAGAATCTCTCAAAGAGCTAGGGGTTGAGCCGCCAATGGTGGGGTTGATCCATAAATTGCTGATAAGCAGAATGGTCACAGCCACACAAATAAACTACTGCGGATTCTGGAAGGAGGGGGTTGTAAAGTAGTGGCATACGCAGACGACGTCGCCATCATCTTTAATGGAAAGTATCCACAAACACTTTGCGATCTTATGACCGCTAAACTTAAAATACTATCGGAATGGACGGTACAGAACGGACTTGGGGTAAATCCCTCAAACTATACAAATACAAATTTCCACAACTCAACCCACCTATTCTAAACAATTGCAATCTCTCTTTTAGCGATCACGCCAGATACTTGGGGATAAGTGTCTCAAATGGGGCTTAAATAACCAGGAGAGAACCAAGAAAGCGACTATAGCACTTTACTCCTGTAAAAAAGCAATTGGGCTAAGTGGGGCATGTCCCCTAGAATAGTCAATTGGATATACACAGCGGTAGTCAAGCCAATCCTAATATACGGAGTGGCTCTGTGGTGGACCGCTCTACACAAACAATGCATACTGACTATTCTAAACAAAGTACAGCGAATGGCGGCATTGTGTATTAGTGGCGAATGGCACACATGCCGGCAGGCTAAAAGCCCAAAAAAATGACTTCTGTAGGAGCTGCAGGGATGAAGAAGAAGAAGAAATGGTAGAACATCTTCTCTGCTTCTGTCCAGCCCTATGCAGACTCAGAATGAAACACTTAGGAAACCCCTTCTTCGACGATCTTACCGAAATATCGGGGAATAATCTGAAAAACATAAGTGCTTTTATTAAATCTTCCGGGTGAAAGACATGCTGATCAGCTAAATACAGGTTCAAACATATAAGGGATCCTATGAGAAGGAAAAGAAAAGATCATGCGGTATCACAATAGACCCATAGAGGTCTAAGTGTGTCGGACTACAGTCTGACAGCCGCCCCAACCTAACCTAACCTAACCTACATGTTCTAGTGGAATGAGTTTTGATCTGACTGCTGGTCTGTACTCTCTAATTTTTCTTAGTAAGCCTGTAAACTATGATGATTAAGATCTGAAAATGTATAAAAATTCATTTTAGACGCGAACATAAACAGAGTAGACTTTAATCCTAATAACCTAATAGAGGGTACACGAGCATACAAACAGCAAAATTATTTAGAAGTTGATAGACAACGATTTGAGTCCCACAACGCCTACTCCACTTCGCTTAAAATCAGGTTTTGGTTTGTAATGGGCGAAAATCAAATTTATAACGACCATTAGAAGTTCGGCAGCAATCAGCTTGCGACAGTTAGCTATATTGGAACGTACATACGACTACGGGAATACTTTTTCTTTTCCAACGATCCGCGAACAGAACAGACGTTCTAGATTTTTCTCCAGCGAAATCACAAGGTTTTAATCCGTCCGGCTACGGTAAAAGAGCACGTGGTTTTGCTACGTTTAAGAGCGTAGTTCCAGCTTATACGTCCGCCTACGCTAAAAGGATCTGTGTATTTCGTATACGAATACGCGCTAAAAGTGCATAATTAACTCTAGGCACAAAAGCCACGAAAATTGGAGAGCTGTAAGATCTAACCAATTAGAGAGAGAAGTATTGGCGAACCACTTGGCCAGCGTCCCTGAGCAAAGAACCCTCTAGAGGCCACAGTGAGGTTAGATTCGACCCATGGACATCTGAAGTCAGCAACGCTCACATACTAGGAGACCCAGCAGCATTTTATTTTGGTTTTTGCATGGCCATTCCTTGGTTGTGAATAAGATGTGCAGACATACCTGTGTAGTTCATTTTGTTAGACGAGTAGATCAAAGAAAGAAATTCTATTTAATTTAATGTAACATTAGACATATGTCTTACAACAACCGCCGTCCTGCGGTGGCTGTTCCATTTGAAGAATACCATATTTAGTTTATCGAGTATTCAAAGAAATAAGAACGATGAAGTAAACCATTAGATCGTTAATGCAGTAACACAGAAAGTCTCGCACAAACGAATGCAACAAGTTAGGCCCCCTACGATATCGTGGAAAGGCCTTTCAGCACTGCAACAGGAATGGGTGAGTGAAACCATGTCTTAAGTATTGTATTTCCCATATTGAGCGTAGGATTTTGTACAGAACTCTCAATACGCAGTCAGCATAGACCAGTAGTAAAGGCTATGCTTGCAAAGTAAATCTAAGCATTAGTGAATACAGTCCTCCGTCCGAATGGGAGTTTGACACTGAAATTATATCTATATTTCAAGGTTTACAACAAGGTTCGGCGGTCTTGTATCTAGTTAAGAAAACATATTTGATCGCTCACACTTTCTCAGAAATGAATTCTGCACAGTATGTTAGAGTATAATAAACCTTTATAATGAACATTGAAGTAATTAAGTATTATTGTTTAAATTGGAGAGATTTTTGAAAATGATTTGGTAAACTTGGATTCCACAGCGGGAAGCATGGGTTATAGTTATTCGGCAGTATTTGTATTAGGGGTTTCGCACAACTCGGCTACGGAAACCATGGTAGGGAGGATAAAGAGCCAGCCTCTCAACAACATCAGAGAGCGCTTTTAAAGAATGTAGACACACACCACACCTTAGTAACCCACTTATTTAGTTGAACAATAGTTAGAATCAAAGGTAAAAGTTTAAAATAGAGGGACTGTAATACATTAGTGTGATGGACGTCGAGAGTTTGATTTCTAAGAACTCACCCCGACCGGGTCCGGGTCCCGGGTCCCGCAGGCTTTCATATTTTGGGATAGAGCGAAAGTGTTAGATGGGTTAAGTAAAACGAGTTCTAATAGGATCCAAGATCAAGAAGAAAAGCTGCCTTTTAGAAAAAAAAAACCGCTAGAACTCAATTGTTAAAGGTATAAAAAGGAAATGCAAATATGTTTCACATTTATATACTCGTACATCATGTCTGTCGACCAGTTTGGACATTTTTGTGTTGATAAGGAACGATCAGAAAATGTGAAAAGAAATGTGGTAAGTATACTGAGGGACTATTCATCGACTATCTAAATAAACGTATCAAAAACGGAACTAAACCATTAGATAACGATGATTTAGCTACGAATCAATATACTGGTGAAAACGTCGGAAAGTTGAAAGAAGATTTAAGAAATCTTTTAGCTCAAAGTATTTAAAGTCTTCTCACAAATATTTTAAGCTAAGAAAATAAAATTGAGTTGTATAATGTAAGGGCAGACAGCGCTGACCAAATTGATTCAAAAGATTAATAGTATTAAGGATAATGTCTTTTAATATATAAGAAAACCGACATCATTATTGAAAAAACACAATTGAGTTCGATGGTGTAGCCTTTTAGCCTATTAGAAGCAATCAATTAATAAGTATAATAATTGAGTGCATATGACAATAAAAATTAGTCCAGGTAATATAAATTCTTCCAATGAAAAACAAATATTACAAACTTCCTATAATAACTTGTTGGAAGTAAATTCTGAAAGGGGGGCCACGTTTGTATTAGTAAATAAAAACATATTTTCGAGAAAGCTTATACACCAAACTATACAACAGAAAATGTTTAAGCTAGAAACGTACTTACTTGAAGTTTTAGATCTTAACCCGTTTCAGGGAGGAGGAGGAAATCAAAAAAAAAATCGATTTCCCCACACATACTTAGTTGAAAAAGATTTAAGGCAGAAAGGTAATAAAGTTTTAGTAAAGAGGCTCGGATCATCGAAGACTAGCTGGATAAATATAGAAGGAATTTTGTTGAATAGTAAATGTTTTATTTAATCGTTTTTTATTTATATGTTCTATCATATATTTTATTAATTTAAGTGTTAATATTTTTGTACAATCTTTATTAAAATATTAACATAAATAATAAATATATTTTTAACAAACTCAAAATAATTTTATTTATATTTTTTAAAGTCTCGATCAAAAAAAACATCTTTATTCAGCTGATTTATAAAATATTTCTTTTTCAATATGTTCTTTTTGAAATTAAGGGCTATCTAATGACTCTCCATCGTTCAAATAATTATTTTGGTTCATCTCACTCAAGCAATATGATTATAATTTTTATCGATGTCGTACCATGATCTCGATTAACTACTATTTTAACTAAAAATTGTGTATCGTTAAATTTTTGTTTTCTTTTATCTTTGGAACAAAGATTTTTATACCCTTGCAGAGGGAATATTGATTTCAGTCAGAAGTTTGCAACGCAGTGAAGGAGAGGTTTCCGACCCCATAAAGTATATATATTCTTGATCAGCATGACTAGACGAGTCGATCTAGCCATGTCCGTCTGTCCGTCCGTTTCTACGCAAACCAGTGTCTCAGTTTTAAAGCTATCGGGCTGAAAATTTTCCAAAAGTCTTATATCTTTTGCAGGTAGTATATAAGTCGGAACCAGCCGGATCGGACAACTATATCTTATAGATCCCATAGGAATAATCGGACAAAAAAATTAAAAAAAAATTATATCTTTGGTGTTTTTTAGCATATAACCTCCTAGGCTTGGAAATAACATTTTTTAATTAGTTTTGAATTTTGAATTAAATTTTATCGAAATCGGACGACTATATCATATAGCTGCCATAGGAACGATCGGAAAATTGGTGGGAAAATAATATGAAACAAATTATAGCTTCGGTGTTTTTTGACATAATATCTTATACTATTGGGAATATCATTTTTTGTATTTTTAAATATAATAATTATAGCTGCAAGGGTATACAAACTTCGGCTTGCCGAAGTTAACTTCCTTTCTTGTTTAAGCTTTATTTTAGTAGATCTGATAACTGTAAGCAACATGCATTGGTTAGTTTTCACATCGTTCTTACAAATTATTGATGTTATTTTGTTTGAAGAATTAAGTCAATTACAACTATTAATTAAGAACAGCAATCAATGTATACAAAACTGTACAGAGTCCTGAAGCCTAAGCATCATTTATTGGTATATTACGCAATTTTCTGGTATTTCCTTAGCTCATCTGAGTACCGCGCTGAAAAACAGACCCGATGAAAAGCTTTAGCCGCCTGTTTGCCTCTCGCTTACTCCTATGGTTAGCTCGCGGTTTTCGTCGATGTGAGTACTAGGCTTTAAGAAAAGTGGTTTTAGAAAAGTCTGAATGCATATTTATTTTAGTATGTATATGTTTTTCACAAAGGTCAAAAGTGACCTTTGCAAGTCTTCAGTACATAACCGAGGACGACATCAAATCAGTTATCGGACCGATAGGTCTTAGGCCCATTTTAAGAGCATGGCTTTTGGATTGGAAAAAGGAGACGGTAAGTATTTAATAATACGCCCAAAAAACTGTTCGCCCGCATACGACACATTTTGGTTTTTTTGTTTGAAAATTATAATAGTTCGGGGCTCAATCAGAATCAGTATTGGAGACAGAGCCTAATTCTACTCTAAATACTTCCCTAGTAACAAAATTTCTTATGATTTTCAAGTCAAAAGTTCTGATTAAGGTAAAATACTAATCATTTTAACAGAATGTGTAATTAATATTAAGTTGTTTTAGGACTTTGTCGAATTATTACAAGAAAGAGCTTGATACAATGTTTGGTCTTTTTATGAAATAAACACTGAACGCGACATAAAAGCTGTCAGTATAATCAGCCTTGTTAATGCTTTCAACGAGACTCAGGAGCAAAATGTCTTTTTGTTTCAAGTGTCATAAGGATTTTGTATCTCCCACATTATTAACAAGCCACTTAAAGGATTACCATGTTACCCACTTGTTTTTTAAAGTTAGAGTGTAAGCAAGAAAGATGCAATCAAAACTTTACATATTTAAGAAACTTTAGAGTGCACCTTGAAAAAATGCACCGATGTAAAAGCGTTCCTTTAAAATACGATGAAATGCCCAGATATTCATTTCAAACATATATGTTAGAACAAGATACCTCTGACCACATAAATCAGAATAACTTGCCAGGTATTGATTTAAAACGCATAAATGTTTTCAACACTATCCAACTTTTAAAAAAGCAAGCGTTGCATTTATCTCTTAGCCTGTACCAAGAAAGTTCATTGCCCAGTCAGAAAGTTCTTAAAATTCAGAACATGATATCGAGCTTCTTTTTATCAGCATCCACTGCAGTTGAAAAAACATTAAACAATAATGAAACTAATAAAGATTGAAATTGTTTTCTAAACTTGTGCAAGAATCCTTTTATTGACATTTAAACGGAATATAGGCTATTTAAAATGTTAAAAGAACTCCAGTTGTACGAGAAACCGATCGACAAGATTATTCTAACAACAATTGCTGAGAAATTCAGTATGGCTAATCCTACCTTATCTTCCAAATCGGAAACCATTTGCATATTTCCACTTAAGTTTATTTGAAAAATACCGAAGTGTACATGAAAAGCAGTACCATAAATACCTTTGCTAGTGGAGAGTGGTTTATAAAGAAAGTTCAAGAGCTTAGGTCCTAATTGATTATACCGTTTATTCTCTATCTAGATGATTTTCAAATCAACAACCCTCTAGGAAGCCAAAAAACTTTCATCTGTTGCGTTTATATCAGTTTTCCCACAATATTTACTATCCAAATTAGAATATATTTTAGCTGCTGCTTTCATGCAGACAAAAGATTTAAAATATCTTGGTTATGAGAAGTCCGTTTTTCTTTAGTAGAAATGCTGAAAGAGTTGCAAGAAGGTATAGCAATAGATACTGGAGGTAGAAAACGCATGGTCCATTTTGTGTTATGTTTGATTGTAGGTGACAATTTAGGTTTTAATAGCGTTAATATGGGATTCGATATCATGCATTATATATTTGAAAGCAAACGCCAATATGACTTATGCAACGTATTACAATCGCTGATTAAAGATGATGGGTTTTCTTTAAGTATTATAAATAGTAGGAAATCTTTTTTCCAGTTTGGAGAAATAGAAATTGGAAATATTTGTGGTGACTTGGACTCTCATAGGCTTAATTTTAATTTTCCGCAAGTGAATCAATGTGTTTTGTACATTTTTATACCCTTGCAGAGGGTATATTGATTTCAGTCAGAAGTTTGCAACGCAGTGAAGGAAACGTTTCCGACCCCATAAAGTATATATATTCTTGATCAGCATGACTAGACGAGTCGATCTAGCCATGTCCGTCTGTCCGTCCGTTTCTACGCAAACTAGTCTCTCAGTTTTAAAGCTATCGGGCTGAAACTTTCCCAAAAGTTTTATATCTTGTGCAGGTAGTATATAAGTCGGAGCCAGCCGGATCGGACAACTATATCTTATAGCTCCCATAGGAATAATCGGACAAAAAAATTTAAAAAAAAATTATATCTTTGGTGTTTTTTAGCATATAACTTCCTAGGCTTGGAAATAACATTTTTTAATTAGTTTTAAATTTCGAATTAAATTTTATCAAAATCGGACGCCCATATCATATAGCTGCCATAAGAACAATCGGAAAATTGGTGGGAAAATAATATAAAAAAAATTAAACCTTCGGTGTTTTTTATCATATAACCTCCTACGCTTGGAAATAAAATTTTTAATTAGTTCTGAATTTCGAACTTAACTTTATCAAAATCGAACGACTATATCATATGGCTGCCATGGGAACGACCGGAAAATTGGTGGAAAATAATATGAAACAAATTATAGCTTCGGTGTTTTTTCACATACTTGGGAGTACTATTGGGAATATCATTTTTTGTATTTTTAAATTTAATAATTATAACTGCAAGGGTATGCAAACTTCGGCTTGCCGAAGTTAACTTCCTTTCTTGTTTTCATATTCATTTTTTGCGTTTTGCCTATGCTAAGTATTTAGATCAATGTAACTTTTTAACAAAGCCTTTGGTAAAACTGAACTGGATCTTTTTCAGAACTTACCCATTATGAACGTTGTTGCAAATTCCTATAATGTATTACATAATTTTTCTAATTTCCCAGATCAGCAATTAATTTCCTTTGAGGTCAGGCAATATGACGGACTAAATGAAAGATCATTATGAAGGTACGGATATATTACATTCCCGTATTTGCTATCAACTGGAATATTATCCATATTCTCCATCAAAACAACAAAGCGTCCCCGTGCCAGCGAAAAGTGCTCATTACCCCGTTGTCCCGCGGCGTGACCCAGATGTGTCTACTTTGGTTAGGCACAAAAATTGGTGACCACGACGTGATCCTTTACCAACAAAGGTGCAGATAAGTTCATACTACATCCACCCGCCCTAGATCCCTACCTCATCCAGCTTCATAGGTCTCACAGCTTCATCCAGCTTCACAGGATACTCAGCTTCATTCAGCTTCACAGGATACTCAGCTTCATTCAGTTTTTCAGGATACTCAGCTTCATCCAGCTTTACAGGATACGCAGTTTGATTTAGCCTCACAGGATCGTCAGCTTAATGCAGCTTTACAGGATTTACAGCTTCATCCAGCTTCACAGGACACACAGCTTTATCCGGCTTCACAGGATTCTTCTTATAACATTATGTCAAATTCTTTCATAGAGCAAACAAGTCACACAGGAATCGATTTACACAATCGATTACTAGACAAGCAAAATGAGTACAGATCTATAAGTTCACAAAGAATTATAGCAAGGATTCGGTCGAACGACGCCACCGAGACGGCTATTATTCCGGTAAGCTAGATCAGTAAACGAGCTCTGGCAGCAGTTTTGTGACCTTTATGAAGAAGTCGAGCAAGCGGCATTGCCCACTGGAGATGAGTGTGCCTTACGACTTACAGGATTAACGGAGCTGGTCGAGAAATATCAGCAGGTATTTAAGACAATATGGCGTCAGCAAGCGGCCCTCTAAAGGCACCTCGTCGAATTCAGAACAACCCAAAGGACCCGTTAGAGAAAGAGACGATGCATCGAACTAGAATCTTCTCTAATTCTGGCGTCCAATGCGCCCACGATCACCCCAGCCCTACCACGACACTTGGAGGTTCAAAGGGAATTATTGAGACAGGCCCATGATGATTTCGATAAAACGCCTGGGTCTGAGGCAGCCGCCAAAGAAGAAGTTAGTCAATTCCAGACCCTATATGAAGAATATAATATCATTTTACTTTGAGAAAACGACACTCCAATGAGTCCAAATCTATCTCTATCGCCAATCAGTATTCCCGTGTTCGATGGTGAATATCTAGATTGGCCCCGGTTTCACGACCTATTTGTTAAATTAGTGCATAATAAACCATACTCAGCCAGCCAGAAGCTGCATATTCTACAAAGCTCACTCCGCGGTGACGCAAGGAACATTTTGACAGACACAGCCTTCTCACAAGGCGGATACGACGACACCTGGCAACGACTAAAAGCCAGGTTCCAAAACGGCAAAATATTAGTCTTGGCTACAATAGGAGAGGTCGTCGATAATAAGCCCATTAATGGGCCTACGAAAGACTTTGACTAGCGGCGCGCTTGCATGCTAGAGCTAGAGCTACAACAACGCTCAGCCATAAATCAGTTCACAATGAAGAGAGCTGTAAGATTTGTCATTTGTTTTCAGGAAATGGACCCCAAAACGCGGCGCCAAGCTATTATTTAAGTAGGACCATGCACAAATTGTTTGTCTACAGCTCATAAGGTTGAAAACTGTGGATCACCGGCCACTTGTCGAGTCTGTCAGCAACGGCATCATTCACTGTTACACCAAGGACCAAGCAACCATCGCAGGCTACGACAACCCTAGAGGGTATATCATTACCGATTGTAAACGATCTTAATGTTCCTGAGAAACTGCAGTTAGAAGATCCTGACTTTCGGCAACCTGGACTCATCGAACTAAACTTAGGGGCTGGTGTGTATCCCTGTTTAATGACCGGTGAACTACCTAGAGTAGGACCTAATAAACCTCTGGAGCAAGTCACAAGGCTTGGTTATGGAGCCACAGGTGTCCTAAAAAAAAACCTCATCTGATACGGAAATTAACCCTTTTTTGGAAGAAGACGGAGACGATCTTGCAGGACCGAACTCTGCTTATGAGCCAACAAAAGATGAAATTCCAGTGAATGGTAACCAGTTTGACATAGAACATAGAAAACGACAGAATGAGATTTCTTTAGATGGAAAAGAGATTTATTTAACGAACTTGGCATCGATGGATCATAAAAGATTACAGCCTGAAGATATATGTTGCCAATCAAGAACTAGCGACACTGACTCCTTGCAGATGACTGAATTACATACTGCAAGAGAAAAACCAATTAATATAGAACTGACTGCTTATCAACCTAAAAATTACAATATTTTGTCTTTTGTGTAACATTTCTACATTTAACAAAGAAATATCTAATCTTTTTTGCAGAAGGTCCACATATTATAAACGTGCCAAATGATCAATTTCTACGAGGTCACATTTCCCCACGGCAATGCCATTTTTGTCGCTAGAAAGAGCGTTAAGCAGCATCAAGAAGATATGAAGGACTTTAATCCCAAACATGAACCTCCGCAGCTGAAGGAAAGATCCTCCACGGTCAATGATTTGTAAGCTGCTTTCTATACAATTCAGCCAAGGGCTGACCGACATCACGCCTTAATTGAGGGTACCCCTCAATGGGGGGAGAATGTTCGTACCCAAGAGTGCTCAACATGACGAGTACCAGGCGCTCAGTAGCATCCACTGCAGATGAGAATTGCTGATCAGCATATTATATGTCTCACTAACTGACCGTCTTACCGACTCAACAGCACACTAAAACGCCAATGCAGCCAGCACATTTTGCAGTGTCAGCCGAGCCAACTACGCATACTGCTACCATAATCAAAATTCCTGACCTACTCTAGAATGTATCTTATTTCACTAATCACTATACTACATTTCCGTGTTCCAAGTAGTATGTAAGCATGTATCAAATTGAGAAAAAAATCAGTTATCAACGCAACTTATAACTCCGCGGTTCTAATTTCCACCTCCGGGAATAGAACTCGTAATCCTTCACTATCTCAACTAGCAGCTATCCTACATCAGCTATCCTACCCTACCTCAGCGCAGTTCCAGAATCGCCTGTGGTCCGGCATCGCAGTACCATCGTTACCATTGCCGCGACGCGATCGTCCAGCCATCAAAGCGTCCCCGTGCCTGCGGCAAGTGCTCATTACCCCCTTGTCACGCGACGTGACCCCGAAGTGTCTACTTCGGTTAGGGACAAACAGATTTCCGTTTTTATTCTTTAATAAATTAAAGACAGCGTATTTCGAAAATTGTTGGTAAAATACCGGTATGAATTTGTTTATTTTATAATCCAAGTTATATTTTTGAGTGGGCTGCACCTGAAAAGCGACCTGTGAAATGACAATGATCCCTAACCCTATCAGTCCTTAAAACTTTCTGACAAGTATAAAAATTCAATGAAATATCAAATATTTGTTGGTCATCTAAACTGATTCTTAGAAAAACAATTGAATTTGAATTTGGGGCTCACTTCAACATTTTTTGGTTCCAGAATGCATTCAAAATCCCCGTAGACAACAAATGGAACTTGAAGCTGATGTTGAACTCGAGTAAATTCCAGTGTATTATTATAGGGGTGCGGCATCTTTGAAACCTTCCTACTACAGAGCGTCTTGTGTTGCAGAAACATTGAGACCTCTTTTGATTTCCTCTTTGAGCAGTCATTAGTCTTTGAAACGAAATAAGTAAAAATTTACTTATTTAGTTGTTTAAAATAAATAAATATGAATTTAAGAATTAGCCTTGAAATACATTTAATGTAAATATAAAGTTCATTGCCGCCGTCTTCCAAGAGCAACATTTTGATATGAAGAGGGGTTTTCACTTCCGATTGAAAAAGAGGTCCAATTATTTCCTTCGTATCTTCATTATATCCGAAAACGTTTAAGCTCATATGACTATATTTTTTAAGAAATGTTTAATATATTTTATTTTCAATTTTTTTCAACCTTGTGAAATCTAATTATATTTCACCACTTAAACGAATAATCTCCAACGATATGTCAATATTATACATTTTATGTAAAATCAAAAACAATATACATAATTCCAGCTAGTTAGATCGACTATTCATCAATTGGAAGAGATTGGAAAATATATAGAAGTATTGAATTTAAAATATTTGATTAAAGTGTAACCAATAGGACGCTATCAAATCAATAAAGGAGGCACAACATCAAAGAATTAGGGAGTGTGTTGGTTAGAAGAGGTCTCACATACTTTCCTTGCAGGTGGGAAAGCAAAGATCATTTTTACGGACACCATCATACTCAGGTAACAGGGGACAGTTTGGCAAAAATAGTTTCATTTTTTTGAAAAATCCAGGTTTCTTATTTGTTGAAAAGATAAAAACCTATATAGAAAACAAGATTGTTGACTTAAGAAGACATCATGCGTTCCGATAAAATGTTTAATGCACTCTATGTGCGTCTCAAGTTCATACAACCAAAACTCTTTAATTGTGATGGAGATAATATGAAAACATTTATTCATGGAAATCATGTAGATACCTGCGCATGGAGCAATGATGCAGCCACTGAGGGAGTCAATACTTGTGCACGTCATCGAATTCCGGATTATAAAAAGGAGGCACTCAAAATTATGCATATATATTATAATCTAGAGAAAGAATAAAGAATAAAGAAAAAAATAAAACCTGTTCGCAATACCAAAATAAATGAATGAATATATCATTATCCAACTAAATAAACTGACTTTTTATTTGGAGTTCAACTAACAGGTACGGAGAATGGAAAATATTTCCTTGAAAGAGGTATTACGCGGTCGGGATTTCAACCCCTATTATGGGACATGTTAGAGCTAGCAGTCAACCGTAAGGTCCATGATATTTTCAATGAGCGTGCGCTCTTAGGCTTGTGCAAATTAAGTTTCTCACTCGTGATTTAATTAAAAAAATTTATTTTTATTTTTTAATCACTTATTCACTATTACAATTTTTCAATATGTTGAACTTATTTTATTCACTGCTCGTTTACTGTTTTGCGATTTTTTCTACTGCTCGATTCGGATCTCAAAAACGGACTGCCTGATCTCTAGTTTAATGATCAATAATCAAACCTCGGCTTAAGAGAATTTATCCCCAAAAATTGATAAAGAGAATGACTCAAGAGAGTCGGAAAATAGGATGATACAATTTGCCAATTAAATTTGAAGTCCAATCTTTGCCGGAAATTGGTGTTTACATTAGCGGAGTTTAGGGACCGCTTTGGGAATCTTTTTGTTTACGTTAGCGGACTCGGGGCTCGCTTTGGGGATCTTTTATTTACGTTAGCGGACTCAGGGCTCGCTTGGGACTCCGATGTTTACAATATCGGTTTGGATGTTTACAGCATCCGTTTGATTTGGGTTGCGTGAAATTGATCTGGGTGGGAATGATTCGGAGGCTGTTGGGTATATTGAATGTAATTGATTGGTTAATTCGACAATGATATTTTCTTCTAGGGTATTTTCATTATTTATTTTATTATCGGAAATATTGTTTTCTGGTTCAATTTCTATATGAAATTTTCTGAATTTAATTATAATCATAATAATTAAATATATAAATGTGAATATGACTAATAGTAACGTAACTGGTATTTGAGTTTGTTTAATTTGAATAAATGGATTTAGTATGTTAATATTATCGAATGTGAGTTCCGAATCATTAGATATATTATATTCGGATACTAAAAAATCTGTGTATTTTCGAGCTGTGATGTATTCCAATATCTTATTGTCTACATTGGTGTAGGAAATATTATTAATTTTAGTGGTGCCATTAAAAGTTATTAAATATGACCCATTTAAATGAGTGTTATTAACTGTATTTTGTCCATTTACAAAAATGGCTCCATCTTGGATTACATCTACATTTATATTTTTTTCTCGGATTTTGTTACAAAATGATTTTTCTCCATTTAATAATCTGGTGAAACAAGAACCTTCTGGGCTAAGTGTGCAATAATTATTAAATATTTCTGTCTTAAAATTAGACATTACATAGTACTTATTTCTACATTTTGCGACGTGATTATCAATTAATAATTTTCCATCATTATGTGAAATGGATCTTGAATTGTAAACGTCACAACGATCGGTAATAATAGGATATTTTATGTAAATTATAACAAGATCTTGATGCAAGGCGATTTTAAATTCAGATATATCTAAAAGGTCTGTTATAATTAAAGGTCTATCTTCGTGCTTATAAATATCTTGTATATCATCATTGTTTAGAATTTTAGTATTAAATACATCAATTTTGGCGAGTGTAATTGTGTCCATTAAATTCATAAGATCGTAAGTAAGCAAGCGCAGACGATATTTTCTGAGTTGAATTTCTTGATCTTTAAAGGCTGTTTTGAATTGTTCAGATAAAGATTTTATCTCTTTAAATATTTTAGAATTAATAACGAATTGATCGTTATTATTTTGTATTAAATCATCGATTTTATTTTGGACTGTTATGAAATCATCATGATCTGGTGTTCCCGCTATCCATTTCCAAATCGTGCCTATTTCATTAATGCCTCTATTCGATCTACTGGGTATAATTTGAGAGATAAGTATTTTGATCATTTTTAAATAGTGGGATATTTCCCAAAGAAAATTCTTGCTGTCGTGACCCTTTAAAAATTATGTTTCAAGATTAATTATTTCTCTATAAAGACTTATATTAGTTATATGAAATATAGTAAATCTGCATATGATTCATAAATAAGAACATCTTTGGTATCCTTGTAAAGAAGGAAATCATGGTTCGTTTAATCCATAATTTCGGATTTGGTTGTAGCTACCAGCAATAACAAGTATGTCGGGTTGTTGGTATGATTTTCCATATTTTTGCGCAGATTGTATACGGCGAATATCCTTGAGCACACCACAGCCGATTTGAGAATGCGCTCCAGCCTACTTGCATACCGAAAAAGTCCTCCCGAAAAATGCTGCAACGAGCATACTTGTGTCTCTGTCTCTCGCAGTGGCTCAAGGATACACGCACAACAATCGTAGTGCGCAATTCTCTCCCAAACCTCTACCCTCTCACAACTTTCTTTCTCATGTTCGCATCGAACTATACTGACCACCTGGCGAATAGACGGAACAAAGCGTACTAACAAACAACCGTTAGAGTGCAGAGACGAGAATTGCCACATGGTAACACGCATTTGATTTAATGCTTTTACACTGACTACCATAATTTAAGATCCGACACGGCCATTCTGACAATTACACGTCCTCGTGTACTGTAATCTTAATATTTTAAATATGACTTATAAATTCGGAATTATAGCTTGTGTTTTCTTTTTCTCATCAATTTTGAACATCATTTATTTATTCGATATATTATCTTACACTTAACATTTCTCTCTTATTTCATAATCTTTCATTATTTTACATTCTACACAACGTTATAAACAAATTTCAATTCTTATTCTCATTGTATAATCAAATTCATTTTAACATTTAATTCATTTCATTTACTTCTCAGCATTTCAAAATTCGAATCTAGTTATCGTCACTATGATTTCCTTTTGATTAAGAGCTTAGTCCCGTCAAGAACGCCACACGCCATGTTCCAACTTTCGTCTTTCACTTGTGCTTGCTCAATGACGCAGTTAGCTTAAATCTCAAAACCATACCTTTGACTCATACATTTCAATCAAATATTGTCATATATCAACCATACATAAACTTTGCATCCGCCAGGTTATTTTTTATTTGTTGAACGTTGATGCACTAAGAGCAGTACAAACAAGTGGCCCAAACGACACCAAGCACGTGCTTGTTACGCGCGGGCCCATTTTTATTTCGGGCAAATACGGTTCGCGAGGAAGGTACATAGAACAAACAAGGACAGGACAAAACATAGATCAACAAGACTAAAGCAAATGAGCTAAGATTTTAGTTTTTAATACAGGGATAGAGGTTGAGGAACAAATTAAATGATATAGGTTGTTATAATTATTACAAAGAACGCGAAAAGGCTCATGCTGACTAAAATTAGATGAACATCGTGGCAAGTTTATAGGATAGTAGTTTCGCATTAGTCTAACAGGAACATTGAAAGTAAGGCGGCTTACCAAATCTAAGGAATCAATATCGCCTCTGATAAGATTATTCATAAAAATAGTACCAAGCATAGTTCTACGGCTTACTAGACTAGGCAAATTAATTAAAAGCAATCTACTCGAGTAAGAAGGCAACCTGACGTTTTGATCCCAGTTCAAACCACGTAAGGCAAAAAGAAGAAATTGTTTCTGTACGGACTCTATACGGTCAATGTGCACTTGATACTGAGGACTCCAAACGGAAGAACAGTATTCCAAATTAGGACGGACAAGGGAGGTAAATAATAATTTGGTAGTGTATGGATCATCAAATTCTTTAGACCAACGCTTTATAAACCAAAGAACACTCATAGCTTTATTTACAGTAGAGGTTATGTGGGAGTCAAATTTAAGTTTAGGATCTAGGAGAACACCTAAATCGTTTACTGAGTATGTTCGGTCCAGGGACATGTTCTGAAGAGAGTAACTTATGAACGTTGGCGTACCCCTATAAAAAGTCATAACGTTGCATTTAAGATAGTTTAAATTCAAAAGGTTATACTGACACCATTCCTGGAATCTATTAATGTCTGACTGCAAGCAGAAACCAGACTCAATATTATTATATGAAAAACAAAGCTTAACATCATCAGCATACATTAGTACACGAGAGTGAGTTACTATAGAGGGAAGAACATTTATAAACAGAGTAAACAGCAAAGGGCCTAAATGACTGCCCTGAGGCACTCCAGATGTCAGGTTGATCATCTTGGAAACAGCGTTTTTGAATAAAACCCTCTGAGATCTACCATTCAAATAACTTGAAATCCAAGTTAACAGATTATTCGGAAACCCGAGCTGATCTAATTTGAATAAAAGAAGAGAGTGGTTTACAGAGTCAAAGGCTTTACTAAAATCTGTATATATAACGTCTGTCTGCAATTTTTCGTTAAACCCATCTATTACAAAAGATGTCAATTCGAGCAGGTTAGTGGTGGTCGATCTTCGCTTAACAAAACCATGTTGACACGGCGATATTAAAGAGGAGCACAAATGTTGCAACTGAGAGGTAATAATGCGTTCAAATATTTTAGGAATTGCAGACAATTTGGAGATTCCTCTATAGTTCTGAACATTAACCTTCGCACCCTTTTTGTGGAGTGGAATAATAAAAGAATCTTTCCAGATCGTAGGAAAAACAGATGATGAGATAGACAAATTGAAAAGTTTAAGAATGGGTTTACAAATAGTTCGGGCACAAAACTTAAGAACACACCCAGGGAGTCCATCTGGCCCCGGAGAATAGGTTGGCGTTATAGTTTCTAAATCAGTTAAGAGAGAACTTTCGGTGATTACAGGAGAAAAAATAAAATTTGCCCTGTTTAAGTGAATAGGGTAGCTAGAATTAGACCAAGAAACAGAACTATAAGTAGATTGGAAGAATTCAGCAAATAAATCTGCAATTTCGGGATCCGTAGATGCCTCAATAGAGTTTAATCGTACCGATGATGGCAATGCTGAAGACTTTCGCTTAGCATTGACAAAGTTATAAAACTGCCTTGGATCCTTTGAAAATTCAAATTTACATCGGTTCAAATACATGGAATAGCAATGACTGTTAAGTACATTAAAATTAGTACGAGCCACCACATATCTTGAAAAATCGGATGGCCTACCCGACTTTTTGTACTTTTTATAGAAGTTTGTTTTTAGGTTTCTAAGTCTTTGCAACTGATTGGTAAACCAAGGAGGCCTGTCTAACTTAGGAGCAAAACTATCAGGAACACATTCACAGAAAAAAGAGTTTAGGACACTATAAAATAGTTCCGTAGCACTTTCAATATCCAAGCAATTATATAAATTTGTCCAGTTATATTGTGAAATCAAGTTACGAAAGCATCTACTTTTAGTTGGTGAAAGAGAAGAAGAAAGGGTGTCAACGCAGGGAAGACAAATTGTAAGTTCTAATGTGGGATGATACCGGTCTTCTGGCATAACTAGTGGGTCAATTCTAGATACCGTGACTTCAGACGGATCTAAAGCAAATACAAGATCTAATTGTCTGTTTACGTATAAAGCTAACTTGCTGTAATGATAATTCTAACAGACCGTCAACGAATTCATGGTCAGATAAGGGGGTAGAGACAAGTGAGTCAGTGGAAAGGGACCAAGAAATGTCAGGGAGATTGAAATCACCCAAAACAATCAAAAGATCCCTTTCGGAAAGATGAGATAAAACAGTTTTTATTGCAGACAAATGTTGCTTATAAATTGTTAAGTCGGATCCAGGTGGAATATAAGAACAAGTTACATAAATAGAAAAAGATTTCAACGAAACTTTAACACCAACAAATTCTATTTCATTGGGATTAAGAAAGTATATCCTTTCCGATGTTAAAGTAGAGGTAACGGCAACCAGCACCCCACCGCCCCTACGAGGAGAGCGATCAGTTCTATAGGTACTAAAATTTTTAGACAGAACTTCAGAGTCTGATATCTCCGGTTTCAGCCAAGTCTCAGTAAAGGCCAGAATGTCTTCCGAAAAGGCAGAGGAGTCAGCATAAAGCTTAGGTAGCTTCATATTAAGTCCCCTAACATTTTGATAGGCCAAAAATAAACTGCTCAGTTTTTTGGCGCAGGTACTGTCGTGGAAGGCCTATTATTAGTTCTCCGTCTGTTTGGAACAAATTCTTTAATGACCAATTCATCATTAAGCCAAAAACTTTTAGAATTTAGTACATTAAATACTTCCGGAGGAGCAGATATTTTAAAGGAAGATATCCTACGAACATATGGAAATTTAAACTTCTCCACTGTGATGTTTTGAGATGGGAATTCCTGTTGTATAAATTCCAAAACATCAGCAGATGTGGTTTCAGGTGTTAAACGAGACACAAATAATTGCTTCCTATATGGAACAACCGAGAGGCTCTTTCTTCCACCACCAGCAATCTGAACATCGTTCGTCTGATTATCGAGACTAGGGACTATAGAACTAACTTCCACCGTAGGCACAGAAAGCTGCGTAAGGTTTGAAACGGTAGGCTGACTAGCAGAAAAAGGGACTCCAGAGCTTTTGGTACCTATGGGTACTGCTGTCAGAGAAGCTTTAGGTCCACCAGCCCCAGTGGATGCCGACATTGCTGCCGTTACCGATCGGGTAAAAATATTAGAAGCTAAGTTGGGATTTGGAACTGATGCCTTTACTTGAAGAGATTTTGAAGGAGCAGTCTTCTTGCGTTTAGGTGACCCTACTGACATTTTTTTATTATCAAGGTCCGCCTTAAACTCTTTAAAATCAGCAACTACGCTCATGAGTTTATCGAACAGTTTCATAAAACGATCATTGGTCAGCGCAACATAGCCATCCATTACATTCGAATTCTCAAACACATCCGCCATTCACAAACATGTTCTTATCGAAGTCTATTGCAACTTCATTTCAACCATTCCATACTCTATATGAACATTTTGTTTTCACATAACATATCCTCTCACACGGATATAACATAACCATCTGGCATCTTTCTCAAATCTTCATGACAATATTTATAAGTTCTCTTATTATGCAATGACTTCAAGATATATCTATCTCCTTCTAGAACTTCACTAACCAAAAATGGTCCTTTAAACTTTACATCCAATTTAGTTTGATGCCGTTCTTCATTTTTCAGTAAAACAAAATCTCCAATTTTATGTCGTTCAACTGCTGCTTTATTTTTATCGAATCTTATTTTGTCGTGACTAGCTTGATTGTTCATATTTTCAATAACCCAATCTCTAGCATTAACTTTATCTACCTCCATCTCCGTATCATACGGTGGAATCAAACCTAAAGGACGAGCCTCCTTGCCGACAAGTAACTCTAGGGGACTTGCTTTGGTTGTACTACTAACTGTGCAATTCAAGGCAAGTTGTACCTCACCTAAAGCATCTTGCCAAGATCGGTGACTTGATTCAACCGCTGACAGTAGATTCTTAAGGGTACTCATCACACGTTCAACTTGACCGTTTGCACGGCTTCCTCCTGTAGCTATAAGATGAGGCTTAATCTTCTGTGATGTACAAAATTCTGAAAATTTCCCACTAGTAAAACATCTACCCTGATCAGCTATTATACGCTGCGGTATTCCAAACAAAGAGATAGATGATTTCATTGCCTGAATACAACTGTCAGAATCTAATCTTAAAGTATGAAACAAATAAACAAATTTTGTTAAGGCATCAATTTGTACTATCACGTATTTCTTAAGATCATTCTTCCCACTTAATTTTCCAGTGATGTCGATATGCACCGTGTGCCATGGCACATTTACTTTTGGAATTGGATGTAACTCGGCTTGTATCTTCCCAGATGAACCCTTAACAGTTTTACATGTAATGCAGCTATCAACAAACTTCCTAACATATTTATTCATCTTAGCAAACCAATAATATTGGTAAGTTTTGTCAAGAGTCTTTTTCCATCCCAAATGCATGATGGACTCGTGCACTTGATTTATTGCTGACCATCGAAATGCATGGGGCACTACTGGCAAACAACGGGTTCTTCCATTTCTCTGGACTTTACGAAACAAGACACCTTTTCTCAACTCATAAGTCTGTGCAACATCATCTGTCAACTCTTTAGAGTTAAGTTTGTTAATGATATACACGCTTTTCAGGAACTAAAGACTTTTCAACTTTTATGGCTTCCTGAATGTGATTTCTCGATAATAAATCCACATGCGCCATGCGCTTTCCTTCTCTATATTCGATTTTGAAATCAAACGACTGCAGATACGCCCACCAACGATGCACTCTTGGTGTCAGATCAATCTTTGTCCGCGATGATTTAAGAGAATTACAGTCAGTATACACTACAAACGTACGACCAACTAAATAATGACGGAACTGTTTAACGGATTCTACCACTGCCAAGGTTTCTAATTCGTATGAATGGTATCTAGACTCTGCAGGGGAAGTGGTTTTACTAAAATACTTTATTACATGAGGACTACCATTGATTCGATGCATTAACATTGCACCATAACCGTAAGAGCTTGCATCTGTGTGTAACTCTATTGGATGTTGTGGATCAAAAATAACAAGTAAAGGCTCATTTATAAGGATAGCAATAATATTTTTTCTAGTATCTTCCAACTCGTTATTCCAATTAAACACACTTTTACTCGAAGTTAAAGAATATATCGGTTTCATAATCTGTGAAAACCGAGGCACGAATTTTCGAAAATAAGACGCCAATCCTATAAACTGTCTTACGCTACGAACTGTTTGCGGTGGTGGCAAGGAATTTAACGCAATAATTTTTCGCGGATTAGGCCCTAACTCTCCAGTTCGTACCTCATACCCCAAGTATTGTACAGTAGTTTTTAAGAATCCACATTTTGCTATGTTAAAAGAGAATCCCGCTGCAGTCAATACATCCAACACAATCCTCAATCTTTCCATACCTAACTCTATGGTAGATGACACCACCATTATGTCGTCCATATAGACTATTACATAAGAATATGCAAGATTTCCCAATGCGTTTATAATGGCTCGCTGGAAAACAGACGAGGCGTTCTTGAGGCCAAATGGCATTGTCAGATACTCGTAGTGCCCATCAGGTGTAACAAACGCGGTATATTCAACAGAATCGGGATGAATGGGTATCTGATGGTATCCACTAGCCATATCCAGACAAGTAAAATATTTTGCATCCGCCAGTCTAGCAATCTGGTCATTGATAAGTGGTATCTGTCAAAAACAGTATTGTTGTTCAGTTCACGATAGTCAACGCAAAGTCGATCGGATCCGTTCTTCTTTTTAACCAAGAGTATAGGGCTAGCATAGGGAGAGCAACTAGGTCGAATAATGTTACAGTTTAACAATTCTGTTATCCTTTCACGTACAATTTCGTTTTAATTTGGACTCAGACGATATGGACGCCGCTGCACAGTTTTGTTTGGATCAATTAATCTAATAGTCATCTCACTCGTATTAACCTTTGTGCAAGGGATTCCATCAATAAATGCTGAATAGTCTTTGAGTAATTTAATTAAGTTTTCCTTGTCATTACCAATCATTTCGGTATCAACATTAAGTAACAAAGCAGATGGCTCAGATACTTTACAGACGTTTACAGAATTAGACTTAACAAATTCAAATTTATCAGGTGTCAAGATGATTTCGTATCCTTGACTTAGGATTTCCCTACCAATTACAATATCATTTGTCAGATGCTTATCTGCTATGACATGAAACAGTATTTCTACAATATTTTCATTAATAATGCACTTAGATAGTTTTTGTAGCTTACTGGAAATGCCAGCGTCGCCAATACCTCGTATTATGACAATATTATTAATAAGTTTGCCATCAAATTTATCGGCAACACTACTTCGCATAAGCGAGCATTCTGCTCCAGAGTCAAAGCAAATAGGAAAGATCTTACCCTGGCGTGTCATAACTCCTTTTGGCTCATCCACAAAACATTGGTTACATTTCTTCTCAGTAACTACTCCAGATTTAGCTGCATTGTTCGTGCACCGATTCGCAAGATGCCCAAGTTGTCCACACCGGTAACAGGTCACATTCTGCAAGTCACGATGCTGTTTATTCTCCGATCCAGACCGCTTTAATTTACACTCCGCCATTTTATGTCCTGGTTTCTTGCATAAGTGGCACACGATTTTGGCTCGCTTGCAGTCGCCGCTATTCCCATCAGTACTTCCAGCACTCCGCTTTTTGTCAAATGTAAATGCTCTCAGTTCCATCTGGAGTTGACTTCTAGTTTGTACATTTGACGAAAACACCATACGCTGCAAACGGTTGTCAAAATTGGCCATATGCGCAAGTACCGTGGATACAGCTATTTCCTCGGCGTTCATATTGCGCCACTTTGTGGTCAATGACCTCACCATACGGCTTGCGTACACTGCAGGGCACTCGTTGTGGGCTGGACGGCTGTTCAGCAGATTCAGGAACATAGCTGCCGGCGTTTCCTTAATCTCGAAACGCTGTATAAATAGTTCTTTAAACTGCTCTCAATTAATGCCGGGATAGCAGATCTGTGCAAGCCACGCTGAAGCACTGCCCTGCATGCAACTACTCAACATCATGATAAGTGCGCTGCCATCAATCTGCTGTTCGTCCATAATAATGCTTGCCGTTGCACACCATTGAGTCGCATCGGCTTCAGTTAAATCTGGGTTAAATTTTGGCAAAACCACTTGATTTTGTGGACGCACAGACGCTTGCATAGCTTTACACATTTCAACGAAATTGCGATTCTGCAGTTCCATAATAGTACGCCACTGATCTTCAGAAAATGCAGGAGTTGGCACCGATCCCACTTCTGATGTCGGGTTGTTGGTATGATTTTCCATATTTTTGCGCTGATTGTATACGGCGAATATCCTTGAGCACCTCACAGCCGATTTGAGAATGCGCGCTAGCCTACTTGCATACCGAAAAAGTCCTCCCGAAAAATGCTGCAACGAGCATACTTGTGTCTCTGTCTCTCGCAGTGGCTCAATTTTAATTTTTAATTTTTATTTTTATTTAATATTATCTTTATGAATCGTACGGTTTCTGTTATTTATAATAACTTTATTGGGGAGATTTTCCTTAACTACTTGTTTTTTATATCTAGAATTAAGCTTGTTTCTTTCCTCGTGTTTCTTTTCGTAAATTACCTCTCCTACGTGATAATTTTTATTTTGTCTATCTTTATTGTGAAAATGCTACATTTTCTCTTGAGCTTGTTGCAATAATTTAGGAATATCATCGTGTTTGATTTTATTAAATAATTTATCAAAAGGTCGATGATTGGTTATTGAATGAATTGTTAAATTGTGTTTTTGTGCTGCTCTAATTATAATTTCGGAATAATCAATTAAATTAAGCTCATCTTTAATGCAGCCTGCTTTCTGTTAAGGTAGAGTGTGCCCTTTCTATTTGTCCGTTGGACGTACTATGTCGAGGATCTGCGAAGAATAGAGATATCCCATTTCTTTGTGCAAAAGATTTAAATTGGGATGAAGAAAAAGTTGGTTCGTTATCTATCATCAATGATTTGGAAATTGTTGTAAAATTTCTGAAACTTTATTTTCTATATTTTTAATTTATTAGGGATTTCTTTTACGACTAAGTATTTCGAATACGAATCTATACAGGTAATGAATATAAGATTTTGGGCGTAATATATGTCAAGATGCAAATTTTCACCTTCTCTTTCTGGAATAGGTGCTTGACCGATTGGAATCTGTACTGGGTGTCTGTTGTATTTGTTTTGATTGCATATTGTGCAATTCTTTATAAACTCCTTAAGCTTTTTATATAAATTAGGCCAATAATAAAGTCTAGTTATTTGTTTATAATTTTCATCGAGCCCTCTATGAGCTCTACAATTAGTTTCTGTGATAATAAGAGATCTGTCTTTAGCGTTCTCGACATCCTGGACAAATGTCTTAGTGTATAAAAATGTATTTATAAAATTGTCCTTAAGTGGTTTTTGAATTCTGTAAAAATCTTCTAGAGTACAGTGAACTCCTATTGTTATATTGGGTGGAATATATTCCCTTAAGATTGATACTAAATTTTCGGGAGTGTCATACTCTATTATATGTCTAGTACTTCCAAATACATTAATCGACTCATGCATTGTATACCTCCCCGTTGCTATTAGCAATTGTTGCATAAACTGGCTTAAGGATTTTCGGGTTTCTTGTATAACATTTTCAAAACTACTCTCTGCTGAATGCGGAGTATTTTGATCTGAGACCGATTCATTACTTTCCGTTAAGTTATTAATTTGAATCCCTGATAATGCGTCCGCAACAAACTTTGTTGCTCTTGGCTTATAAATAATTTTGGGTGAGTAGCTTTCAATAAAGGAATACCATCTTTTCATCTCAATAATTGGATTTTTTTGAGAAATGGAAAATGAAAGAGGTTGGTGATCGGTATAGATCTCGATGTTGTTAACCCCATACAAGTAATTTCGAAGATTTTTAAAAGCTCATACTATGGCTAAAAGTTCCTTTTTATTTGTTGCGTATAATAGTTCGGTTTTGGTAAGAATTTTTGAAATAAATGTAATTGGTTTTCCTTCCTGAGAAAGAACAGCACCAATTGCTAAGTCAGATGCGTCAGTTGTTAGAGTAAATTTCTTATTATAGTCCAGTTGTACTAATTCTACTTGTGCAATTAAATTTTCTTTGAGCTCGTTAAATGCTCTTACAGCTGAATCATCAAACTGTATTAAAGTTTTACGTGATGCCTTTTTTGATACTTTGCCGTTTTGGCCTTCTAAATATTTTATTAAAGGTTTAGCTATCTTTGCGTAATTTTGCACAAATTTTCTGTAATATCCTGTAGGGCCTAGGAAGCCTCTAAGCTCTCGAATATTTTTAGGTATCGGATATTTTACAATTGTAGAAATCGGGATCGGTTTCGATCACATTGGGAGAAACAACGTAACCGAGAAAATTGGTTTCTAGTTTAAAGAACTTTGATTTTTCAATTGAAATTTTCAAGTTTTGCGTTCATCAAAATTTTAATAATGAGAATTAAATCTTTGTAATGGTGTTCAATTGTTTTTGAAACTATAATTATGTCATCCATATAACATGACATGTTTTACCCACTTGTTCTTGACAAAATCACTGAAGGGTCCTGCATTGGATATCTATCAGGTATTGTATTTTCATTAAGTTTTTTATAATCAATTACGTGTCTGAGTTTTGGAGTTCCGTCTTCGTTGAAACCTTTTTTTGGTACCACTGGTACAGGTGAAGTATAAGGACTTCTACTTGGCCTTATAATTTCTTCTTTTAGCATTCAACTTATTTCAGAATTTACAAAATCTGAAGCTGATAGAGCATAAGGGTATTGTTTGCTGTAAATGGTGTTATTTACGGTGTTTATTTCACCGCGGATATCTGTCCTAAAAGGAATCTGCATATTTATTTTAGAATGCTCTTTATTGATAATATTTAATATTTCATTCTCCAGATCTTTTCTTTGATCTGCAGACGATATTTTAATGTTGTTTATTTTTTGGTTGTCGGATAGTTCAACGACGGCGTGTTCAGAATTTTTAAATTCCAAACTTTTATTTTTGTCGGATTTCTCAACGACGGCGCGTTCACGATTTTTAATTCCCAAACTTTTATTTTTGTTGGATATTTCAACGACGGCGTGTTCGGAATTTTTAAATTCCAAACTTTTACTTTTGTCGGATTTTTCTACGACGGCGTGTTCAGGATTTGTATATCCCAAACTAGATTCGCTTTGATTACCCATTTCAGATTCGGATCTGATTTGAGCCTTTTCATCAAAGTATTTTTATACCCGTTACTCGTAGAGTAAAAGGGTATACTAGATTCGTTGGAAAGTATGTAACAGGCAGAAGGAAGCGTTTCCGACCCCATAAAGTATATATATTCTTGATCAGGATCACTAGCCGAGTCGATCAGCCATGTCCGTCTGTCCGTCTGTCCGTCTGTCCGTCTGTCCGTATGAACGCTGAGATCTCGGAAACTATAAGAGCTACAATACTGGGATTAGGCATGCAGATTCCTGAGATTCCTGCGCAGCGCAAGTTTGTTTCAAAAGAGTGCCACGCCCACTCTAACGCCCACAAACCGCCTAAAACTGTGGCTCCTACAGTTTTGATGCTAGAACAAAAATTTTAACTGAAATGTATTGTTCTCATCAATACCTACCGATTGATTTAAAAAAAAGTGGGCCACGCCCACTTTAGCGCCCACAAACCGCCCACAAACTTAAAAAAATCGTAAATATGAACGCGGATATCTCGGAAAATATCAAAGATAGAGAAACGGGACTTCGGATTTAGATTCCGTAGGTTTGAGCGCAGCGCAAGTTTGTTACGCGAATATGCCACGCCCACTCTTACGCCCACAAACCGCCAAAATCTATGGCACAATTTTCATGCTAGATAAAAAATTTTAACTGAAATGTATTGGTCTCGTCAATACCTATCGATTGATCTAAAAAAAAGTTTGCCACGCCCACTCTAACGCCCACAAACCGCCCAAGCCTGTGGCGCCCACAATTTTCGTGCTAGATAAAAAATTTTAACTGAAATGTATTGGTCTCGTCAATACCTATCGATTGATCTAAAAAAATGTTTGCCACGCCCACTCTAACGCCCACAAACCGCCCAAGCCTGTGGCGCCCACAATTTTCGTGCTAGATAAAAAATTTTAACTGAAATGTATTGGTCTTGTCAATACCTATCGATTGATTTAAAAACAACTTTGCCACGCCCACTCTAACGCCCACAACGCTTAAATCTGTCTACCGCCGGTAGGTGGCGCATTTGCTGCTTGCATATATCCATTTTCCTTTGGTCCCTTTAGCTGAGTAACGGGTATCTGATAGTCGAGGTACTCGACTATAGCGTTCTTCCTTGTTTTTATATTAATTCTTTTAATGGAAGAATGGTGTTTTCTTCTGTTAAAGAATGTTGGTTTAAAATGTTTCCGTTATCATAACTTAATTTTTCTTCTATTCCATTATATTTAATAACTCCCTTAGCTGTATCAATTACAGCTCCTATTTTTTTCAATAGGTTATAGTAGACCAGTAAATCTGAGTCTAGCCCATCTATTTCACAAAAAGTATATCGCGTATCAAAAAAAATTATCATATGATAATATTTAATTATTGAATATCCATTCCATTTTTATAAATTCCTTTTCTTATATAACACGAGGTTGCCCCAGTGTCAGTTAATATTTTTAATTTTTTATTTATTTTCGGGTCATTTCTAATTAAGTAGGGTAAGCCTACTCCTGACTTTTGTCTAAAAAAAGGTTCTCCTCAATGTTATTAAGTCTCATTGTCTTGTTAGCCGATTGGTTAACAGTTCCAGTTGGTACCCTTTTATTTTGGGCTTGGCCTTGCTGAGTGTTCTGGGTATCACATTTTTTAGTTTGATCCCACTTGTTCTGGCTATAATTATTATTTTGATATTTATTATAGCTTTGATTATAGCCGTTGTTAGCCCTATTCTGAACCTGGGTAGACTCGTCTACCTCCATTGGTTCCGGCTTATTTGTGGCTGCCTATAGGTGTTCCACTGATTTTGTTGGTTATTATTAAGTCTACCCTGGTTCCAAGAATTATTTTTATTCTGATTATAATAACCATAAGTATTTTTTTCTGGTTGTTGTCATGATTAAACCTTAAATTACACCAGTTTACAACAAGCAATTTTTTTGAGGTGTATAAAACGTTTTTCAAACTTTTTTATTTTCTAACTCGAGTTCTGATAAACCGAATTCGGTCATCAAAGACCCATTTTACAGGTAATAGAATGCCCTTTAACTTTCTTATACACATCATTGAGTTCCATTCATTAGTTTAGAAGCTACAATTCGTCAAAGTTCAAAAAGTTAAATTGCTTTAAAAATACACGCCTAAAAATCGAAACTATTTTTATGTTTTTTTCTTGAAGGCTGAACCTTAACGGAGAATATGCGCCATTGATCACGTCAATCCGTTGGTAAATCGATTTTTTACAGATTTTTAAAGGTATTTACCCAAGTTCAGTATTCGGGTAAGGACGATCCCTTATCTTGAATGATGATCCTGATCGTCCTTCGTTTTTTGTTTCTAGATTTTGTCTTGGGGTCTTGCTCCTTTAATTCTGTTTTTAAATTGGGGTCTTCCTTCTTGTTGATGATTTTGAAGATTTTTTTAGTTTTTGATTTTAAACATTTGTTTAATTAAATTGTTTTCCACAATGGTTATTTATTTCGATGAAATTTTTTTGTCACTTTTTGATTTTTATATTGTCCGAGCAGTGAATTTATGTTACGATCACTATTTTGTTATTTGAGATTTTAAGTAAATATTTTTCACCTTAGTTTTTTGATCAACACAAACTTTTTACTTTTTTGCCGGTTGTATAGAGTTTAAGGGGATTATTGCAATTATTAATTTCCACCTTATTTTTATCAACACAGGCTTTATTTATTCGTCGGTTGTATCGGGTTTTTTTAGGCCGCGCTAAATTCCTTTTTTCACTTTAAAACTTTTTTGTGTTTATTTTAAAGCTTTGCTTTTTTAGAATTTTGTAATAACACGGCCCCACGTTGGGGGCCAATTAAGTTTCTCACTCGTGATTTAATTAAAAAAATTTATTTTTATTTTTTAATCACTTATTCACTATTACAATTTTTCAATAGGTCGAACTTATTTTATTCACTGCTCGTTTACTTTTTTGCGATTTGTTCTACTGCTCGATTCGGATCTCAAAAACGGACTGCCTGATTCAATGATCGGCTTAAGAGAATTTATCCCCAAAAATTGATAAAGAGAATGACTCAAGAGAGTCGGAAAATTGGATGATACAATTTGCCAATTAAATTTGAAGTCCAATCTTGGCCGGAAATTGGTGTTTACATTAGCGGAGTTTAGGGACCGCTTTGGGGATCTTTTTGTTTACGTTAGCGGACTCGGGGCTCGCTTTGGGGATCTTTTGTTTACGTTAGCGGACTCAGGGCTCGCTTGGGACTCCAATGTTTACAATATCGGTTTGGAAGTTTACAGCATCCGTTTGATTTGGGCTGCGTGAAATTGATCTGGGTGGGAATGATTCGGAGGCCTGGTTGACAGAAATAGCTGACCACGGATTTATCTCGGGTCTGTCAGAGTTATTTGGAAATTAGCTCTCGGCTCAAAGTTGTTTATAGATTGGGTAAGAGCCTCTAAATAATGTGTCATATAACTTGCATGTATCCCTTTTATAGCGGTCAGGTAATGGACAGGTGCGCATGCTCGGGTGGCTCTTGCTTGAGTCCCTTTTAGGAAATGTTTAAGAGCCATTTGTGGAAAGGAGACAATCCTAGACGTTTTACCAGTTAAACGTTCTGGGGCGGAATCAAAAATATTGTTTGAAAATATTCCCACATCTGAGTATCATTTACTTGCTAACAGGTTCTTTTGAATTCTTAATATGTTTTAAAATCACAGGACACATCTTTTCCCAACATGATTCAAAATGTTCCTCTGAGATATCAGTCTTTGGATATTTTATGGTGCGCTTCGTCACTACGTGGACTGCCCGTCAACAGTGATCAACCAACAATTAAGGAAGCTAACTTCAGCAAGCCAAAGTTTGTACACCCTACCACGTTGTTCCTATGGGAGTAATGTATATGCAAAGATTTTATTTTGCTAGGGCCGATTTCTCGATTCCCGGTCCTGCTAAGGAAACTTGATTTTCTCGGGCGTCAATGTGAGTGATAACTCTTACAGGGACTCAAACCCCTGTTAAGTATTTTTCGGCGCTGTAAATTTTCAGCAGATTTTACAAGGCCTATTAAGATGCAATTTTCTATTCTCAAACATAAATCAAATCTAATCAGCTGATGCAAAAGGCAAAGCAAGCACTCTGTCATTGTTTTTCGTTCAGATATATTAAAAGGTTCTCGACCCGATTTGCTTTTACGAAAACTTTATCTGGTCTTCAACTTTTTCGGGTAGAAAGCGACTTTGTCAGGGTCTCGAGAAACTGGCCCTTAGGTTAGGTTAGGTTAGGTAGGAGTGGTTGGAGACTAACTATTAGTCCCCTCACTTAGGCCACAATGGGCCCCTTGTGATACCACATGATCTCTGAAAGATCCGTTTCCCTAGCTCATGGGTTTTCTGCCTTCTCGAAGTATTCTGTTCTTCTTAAGAAGCATAGTAATTTTTGAATGCTTACGTCCTGAATGGCCGCAAGGTTCGGAAGTGTGTAGCTACCTAGGGTTTGAAAGCGCTTTAGGTTATGCGCTGGGCAGAAGCATAGGAGGTGTTCGATGCTCTCTTCTTCGTCTATCTCCTTGCAGCTGCGGCAGAAGTCGTGGTTACTTAAACCCAGCCTTATCGCATGAGTTCCTATAAGACAGTGGCCCGTGAGGGCATTTAGGAGAGTGGAGATGTCCTCCCTACTACATTGTAGGAGAGTTTTTGTTCTTTTCGTGTTATAGTTTGGCCATGTGAGTCTAGAATTGTGGCATGTTGAGATTGAGTTCCAACGGTTATTGGAAAGAGTATACAATCTCTGCCTGAGATGGAGCTTGCAGGTAGCCATGGGCATCCCTACCGTGTCCTTATCACGAAGGATATCGGCGGTTGTCCCCTGTCTTGCCAGCTCGTCTGCTATGCAGTTGCCCTCAATGTTGCGGTGCCCAGGCACCCAGATGAGGCTGATTCTCAGATGAGTGGCCATCTCGTTAAGAGATTTGCGGCATTCAGAGATTGTTTTTGAGCTCGTTGTGTAGGAGTCGAGGGCCCGGAGGGCAGCTTGACTATCCGAGAATATGAAGATATCACTGTCCTTATGTACAGACGTGTTCAGGTGGGTAGTGGCTTCCTGAATTGCCATCACTTCCGCTTGGAAAACACTACAGTGGTCTGGTAGGCGGAATGAGACTTTTATGTCTAATTCGGGGGAGAAGACTCCCCCACCTGTTTGGGAGTTAGACTTGGAGCCGTCCGTGTATATGTTGACGGCGTTTACGAATTGATGTGGGAGGTTGTCCCAGTCTGAACGGGTGGGTATATGAATTTTGTATCTTCTTTCGAAGTTGACTATGGGTGGGACGTAGTCTGTATAACGTGGTAGGGGTGAATGTTTTGATAGGATAATGGAGTGACCCGTGGAGCCCGTTGTCCATGCCGCTGCTTCACGGAGCCTCAGCGCTGTTGCAGATGCCCAGCTTTTGGCAAGTAGGTCCAGGGGTTGGAGATCGAGAATTGTGTTTAGAGCCTCAGTGGCGGTAGTGCGCAGCGCCCCACTGATGCAGAGTTCTGCGCTCCTTTGGATCTTGTGAAGGATCCGGAGGTTGCAGTTCTTATCTAGAGAAGGCCACCAAACGATGTTTCCGTAGAGGAGAATGGGCCTGACTATTGCAGTATATAGCCAGTGAACTATCATGGGGGAGAAACCCCACTTCCTCCCTATGGCTTTTTTACAAGCGAAGAGGGCTATGGCCGCTTTGCGTGTGCGATCTAGGATGTTGTCAGTCCAGAGGAGCTTTTTGTCAAGAATGACACCTAGGTACTTTGCTTGGTTGCTGAAGGTTAGGCGCGTTTGGTGTAGTTTTGGGGGAACTAGAATTGGTATCTTGTACTTCCTTGTAAAGAGAACTAGTTCGGTCTTTTCCGGGTTAACTCCCAGTCCACAGCCAGCCGTCCACCGGGAAAGGGTGGATAGGGCTGTCTCCATCAGATTACAAAGGGTTTGCGGGAATTTGCCCTGCAGTAGGATAACCACGTCATCCGCGTAGGCTACCACTTTTGTGCCCGCCTCTTCTAGAAGTGATAGCAGTTTGTTGACCACCAAAACCCATAGAAGAGGTGAGAGTACTCCCCCTTGTGGGGTTCCTCTACTGACATTCCTGGTCGAGAGGGCCGATCCCATAGTGGAGTGCACTACCCTGCTGGTTAGCATGGTGTGTATGAGTCCCACTATGGGCCGCTCAATGCCCAGTTCAGTCAGAGCACCAGTGATCGCCGTTGGGGTGACGTTGTTGAAGGCGCCTTCTATGTCTAGAAACGCTGCAAGAGAGTATTCCTTATTGTGGAAGCCTCGTTCTATACTGTACACTAGAGAGTGGAGGGCGGTATCGGTTGATCTACCCTTACGGTACGCATGCTGTGCGTCAGAGAGTAGGCTATGGTCGATGGTTAGTCTGATATGGGTGTCAATTAGCCTTTCCAGGGTCTTCAACAAGAAGGAAGAGAGACTGATCGGGCGGAAGTCCTTTGGGTTGGTGTGGGAGGGCTTGCCGGCTTTCGGTATAAAAATTACCTTAACGTCCAGCCACCTTGTTGGAATATGGTTTAGAGCAAGGCAGCCGTGGAAGATGGCTGTCAGCCAGGGAAGGGACATATCTAATGTCCGTTGTAGCTGGGCCGGGAAGAACCCATCTGGGCCAGGTGATTTGAAGGGCTTAAAAGAGTTAACAGCCCACTGAATGCGGTCAGGGTTTGAAATGTTGGCAATACTCTGGTCGTCTAGATTCTCCTCTATGTGGAGGTCCTCCACTACCTGGGTATTGTTAGGGAAGTGTGTGTCTAACAGCAGTTCAAGGGTTTCCTGACTGTTTTCCGTCCAGCCATCATCATTGGTTTTAAGATAGCCAATGGTAGCTGGAGCTTTAGCTAGAATTCTTCTGAGTCTGGATGCCTCCGCAGTAGATTCTATGCTACTGCAGAAATTAGCCCAGGCTCTTCGTTTTGATATTCTTATTTCCTTTTTGTATAGGCTTAGTTTTGAATGATATAGATTCCAGGAGGATTCGCTATTGTTATATTTAGCTTTATTGAAGTAAGTTCTACACTCTCTTTTAAGGTTCGCCAGGGTTGGGTTCCACCATGGGGGTTTGTGCTTTGTTTTGCCTGTTCTACTTGGGCAAGCCCTTTTTAAGGCCTCCCCGCAGATATCGGTAAAAGTGTTGACTAGGTTATCTAATTCTTGACGGTTGTGTATGCGTGTCGGGGGAGCGAGTAGGTTCCTGCTGAGGAGATTTTTGTAGTATCCCCAGTTGGTTAATCTTAGATTAGTGATGTTCTCGGCTGGAGGATGGTCTAGACTTATTGTAAATTCTATGTACCGGTGGTCTGAGAATGAGTGTTCGGTCCCCACCTTCCACGTTTCAAGTTGGTTAAGTAGGGGATCAGATATTAGAGTAATGTCTAGTACTTCCCTCCTATTTCTAGTGATGAAAGTTGGGTCATTACCTTTGTTGCAGATGAATAGATTTGATTGAAGGAGATAATCGTAGAGTAACTCACCCCTTTCGTTGGTGTTTGTACTTCCCCATTGTGTGTGGTGAGAGTTAGCGTCCCCACCCAGGATGAGTTCCTTAGATGAGTGAGTGTGTATGAGTTGTTGTGTAGTGGTGTTTGGTAGTGGCCCTTCGTGGTCGTGAGCCAGATAGAATGATGCTATGGTGTGATGGGTGTGTTCGCTTAGCTCCAGCCTGACCGTGGTAAGGTCGCCTTCGCTAAACTGTGGAATAAGAAATGTGTTAAAGTGTGTTTTTGTGAGAATGCAGGTTCTGGTTTTACCCTTGTCCTTGGTGTAAAAAAGCTTGTATAGGGGGGTTGATAAGCCACAGATGTTGTTACCAACAATCCATGGCTCTTGAATGAGGACTACGTCTATGTTGCCTGTTGCCAGGCGGGTGAGGAGGGCAGCGGATGCTGCCTTGCTGTGGTGCAGATTAATTTGCAGAAACTGCACCATCTTTGGGACTGGGGTCGGGCTGGGTTCCCTCCGCTTCCTCCGCTATGTCCTGGAGGACAGAGCGCCCTGGTCGGGCTGTGTCCTGGGTGCACAGCTGTTTCAGGCTCTCCGTCAGCTCCGAGTCGGTTGACACGTAGCCGGTGAGGGTGGCCTCCTCGTGATCTGGTTCGTCGTCGCTCGGGGGTTCGTACGACGCACAGGCAGCCAGGTTGTCTGCCGCTATCTTGTCTGTGTCGTAAATACGAAGCTGCACCTTATCGAACCCGTAGTTCACTCGGTGCTGCTGGGCTGCGAGGGGTTCCAAGCATGCCTGGTTCAGGAGGATGACCACGCTCATGGTGACTCGCTCGGTCTTCTCCACCTTGACCACCTTCCAACCGTCTGTTGGAAGTTTTGGGTTGAACCTGGTCAGCAGGCTGAGTATAGCCTCTGGTTCCGATGGTTCAGACGGCAGCCACACCCTCGCTCTCGGTCGAGACGGGATGTCTGCAGCCTCACAAACTGCCAGCTTGGCCCCGGGGTAGACCTCGCCGACTTTGTCAATTGCAGCCTTGTACAGTGCTGCCGATCTCTCGTCTTCGCAGGCGATCAACTTTACGTTGCCCTGGTACCACCCTGCATCAGTGCAATCGGGTGGCGGTCCTGGGTTTTCGTCCAGCACTTTCAAGGCCACTGTCGCAAGGGCCCGTCTAACCAGACCCCAATGGTTTCTTGGGATCCTTCCGCCTTCATCGCTCTGGTCGATGACTCCAATGATCTTCCGATCCTTTACCACTTCCGCAAAGGATCTCGACCATGTGCCGCGGTTGGTTACTTTGGCCTTCTTGCTCGCTGGTTGAGCTGACTCCATCGATCTCTCACGCTTGTTGCTGGTAGTCATAGCGATGTCGAAATCTGGGATAACTGCCTTCGCCCAGGCTATGTCCTCTTGGATTTTCTGGTAATCCAATTTCGAAGTCTGATCCTCACGTATCGGATTGGTGGCCAGCCGTTTGAGGATCCTGGAAGCCTTCTTTCTTTCAAGAGGTCCAGCCTGGTTAGGTGGAACCCTCTTGAACTCCTTTGCCCTGGTACTCACCACGAGACCGGCTTTGGCGCTCCCCTCAGGTTGGAGTGACTGGTTAGCCACACCTACGCTGGTGGGAGGCTTGGGCTTGTCGCTATGGCGAGTTGGGCTTAGCCGGCTGCGTTGTTCGCTGGCCTTGGCAGGGGTAGACGTCACGTGGACTGGGGTAGTCAGAGCCGTGATCTTGCTCTTTCTTTCGTCGTTGGTTACGACTTCCGACTTTATAAGAGTGTCGGGCTCTCGTTTTGTGCAGTCTGATTTTTTATTGTTATTTGAGTTCTCCATGTTAAATCCCACGAGCTGCGGAGAAAGGACAGGTCCACCCGGGCAGAGATCCGCCGTACCCGGGTAAGGCTGACTTAGAACAGGCGGTCGCCACTTGCCTGAGCTCACCGTTTGAGACTGAGTTATTTGATGACTCGGGCTCCCAGCCAGATTGACTCTCGGCACGGTACGAGTGACACCTTAGTCCAGCCCGGGGTGAGATGAGTTGTGTGGGTAGGGAAGAGGTAGGTTCAAAGAGTGTGGGAAGGGGTGTATGTGAGCTATTTGTCGGAGGCGGCAGCACAAGCGCGACGTCGGTACTGCTACGGCGCAGATACCCGCTGACTGTCCGGGGCTACTTATTTGCGCTTCGTGTTGGGGGCTTGGCGGTAGCCGGGCCGTGTCCAACTTCCACGCTTATTCGTAGCTACCCTGGAGAACCAGGGCGCTCGCTATCCGCAACCTGCGACCCGTTCGGTAGCCTTCAGCTCGGCGCCCTCAGAGCCATCCCACTAGCTCTTTGGCCGAAAAAAAAAAACTGGCCCTTAGAAAACTAAGAAATAATTACAGAAATATAAAGATAACCTGGGTATTCCCTAAGCTGTTGAATTGCTGAATTGTTGAAAATTCAACAGAAAGTTTCAGCAATTTAGGGAACGACCCTAAAAGTTACCTGTTGAATTTTCAATTTTAAGATGACTGCTGTTATATCAGCTGTTTGTCAGATTGTCAAATGCCAGGCGGTGTTTACCAAAGATTATGTTTAAAATTAAGGAAAATGCCGAAAGAAAGCCAAAAACTGAACTATTAGAACTGGTAACAGGCAGCATCCTATTATATATCCTTTATATGCATATTTTATACGATTGCAATTCCTCCATGTTTACAAGTGACCAGAGTTACACTCTTACTTTTAGTCGAGAACAGCGACAACTCTGGTTTTCAGCAATTAAACAAAATTTTTAACAGCCCCGAAGCTGTTGAACTGTTTAAATTTCTGACAGTTGACTTTGTATGGAACAGCTGATTAACAGCTGATCAAAATTCAACAATTCAGCATCTCAACAGTTTAGGGAATACGCTGAATATTCCATTTCAGCACCAAAATAACAAAAAGTTATTTTTTTCTCATAATAACACAGTGCAACACGAAAAATGTAACCGCAATTTGGATTTGTAAATGTGAAAGTACTCATCGAATCGAGTTAGACCCCCAATTGTCGTTCCATTGGCTTAGCTTGCGTTTGGATATTACAGCTACTAAAAGTTTTGGTGCAAAACTCAATTTAAAGGCTAATATCTCAATATCCTTAATAATATTTTAGCCAAAAACATAAAGAATTTTAAAATGTAAATAATTTGATTAGGAACAGTGAATATAAAACGGCAGACTCAAAAATGCAATGGACATATAGGAGTTGAATACAGGGGTGGTCAAAAGTATTTTCACAAAAAAAAGATAAATATACTCATAATTTGAACTTACATCTTGTTAACTTTGGCATCAATGGAAAGGTAATTTAAATGCCGTTTGAATGATACAATACATTTCTTAACCCCTTTAGTACTTATTGAAAAGGACGAATTTGTGTGAAAATCTACTTTTTGAACTTTATTCCTCGACTTAAAAACTTAAATTTTTTGATGCAAAAAGTTTCTTCAAACAAAAATAATAGTAACTGCAAAAAGAATTTTTCAAAAATAATTTTGCTTATATTTTTTATGATTTTTTGAAAATGCTTAGAAACATGCATTTGAGCCATATTTTTCTCTTTTTCATACAAATTTTTTCCGACATTGTCACTTTCAAAAAATCATAAAAAATATTAGCAAAATTATTTTTGAAAAATTCTTTTTGCAGTTACTATTATTTTTGTTTGAAGAAACTTTTTGCATCAAAGTTACTATTATTTTTGTTTGAAGAAACTTTTTGCATCAAAAAATTTAAGTTTTCAAGTCGAGGAATAAAGTTCAAAAAGTAGATTTTCACACAAATTCGTCCTTTTCAATAAGTACTAAACGGAATTTAAATTACCTTTCCATTGATGCCAAAGTTAACAAGAATTTAGTTCAAAATATGAGTATATTTAACTTTTGTTTTGTGAAACTACTTTTGACTACCCTTGTATATGTCTTCGAAGGTCTTAATACTAATGGAATCATTGGCAGAACCAACTTCAAATGCCTGAAAATGGTCATCAAAAAGATTTACATTAATTTCATTTCATGCCATATATGCAAGACTATCCTGCATTATTAAATATTTTATTCTATATAATTCAATTATATTATTTACATTAGAAGCTAAGTGGTAATTACATTTATAACGCGTTCCTTTAAAAGCTATATCATCCGCAATTTTACAGCTGAAATGTAGAAAATTGCGTAATATACCAATAAATGATGCTTAGGCTTCAGGGCTCTGTACAGTTTTGTATACATTGACTGCTGTTCTTAATTAATAGTTGTAATTGACTTAATTCTTCAAACAAAAAAACATCAATAATTTGTAAGAACGATGTGAAAACTAACCAATGCATGTTGCTTACAGTTATCAGATCTACTAAAATAAAGCTTAAACAACAAAGGAAGTTAACTTCGGCAAGCCGAAGTTTTTATACCCTTGCAGCTATAATTATTATATTTAAAAATACAAATAATGATATCCCCAATAGTATAAGATAATATGTCAAAAAACACCGAAGCTATAATTTGTTTCATATTATTTTCCCACCAATTTTCCGATCGTTTCTATGGCAGCTATATGATATAGTCTTCAGATTTTGATAAAATTTAATTAGAAATTCAAAACTAATTAAAAAATGTTATTTCCAAGCTAAGGAGGTTATATGCAAAAACCCCAAAGATATAACTTTTTTACATTTTTTTTCCGATTGTTCCTATGGAAGCTCTAAGATTTAGTTGTCCGATCCGGCTGGCTCCGACTTATATACTACCTCCAAAAAATATAAGACTTTTGGGAAAGTTTCAGCCCGATAGCTTTAAAACTGAGAGACTAGTTTGCGTAGAATCGGACGGACAGACGGACAGGGCTAGATCGACTCGTCTAGTCATGCTGATCAAGAATATATATACTTTATGGGGTCGTAAACAACTCTTTCACCGCGTTGCAAACTTCTGACTGAAATCAATATACCCCCTGCAAGGGTATAAAAACACCGAAGCTATATTTTGTTTCATATTATTTTCCCACCAATTTTACGATCGTTCCTATGTCAGCTATATCATATAGTCGTCCAATTTTAATAAAATTAAATTCGAAAGTCAAAACTAATTAAAAATTGTTATTTCCAAGCGTAGGAGGTTATATGTTAAACAAGAATGGAAGTTAACTTCGGCATGCCGAAGTTTGTATACCCTTGCAGCTATAATTCTTAAATTTTAAAATACAAAAATGATATTCCCAATAGTATAAGATAATATGTCAAGAAACATAGAAGCTATAATTTGTTTCATATTATTTTCCCACCAATTTTCCAATCGTTCCTATGGCAGCTATATGATATAATCGTCCGATTTTGATAAAATTAAATTCGAAATTCAGAACTAATTAAAAAATGTTGTTTTCAAGCGAAAGACGTTATATGTAAAAAAACTCCAAAGATATAATTTGTTTCATATTATTTTCCCACCAATTTTACGATCGGTTCTATGGCAGCTATATGATATAGTCGTCCGATTTTGATAAAATTAAATTCAAAATTCAGAACTAGATAAAAAATGTTATTTCCAAGCGAAGGAGGTTATATGTTACAAAAAACCGAAGCTATAATTTGTTTCATATTATTTTCCCACCAATTTTTCGATCGTTCCTATGGCAGCTATATGATATAGTCGTCCGATTTTGATAAAATTAAATCCGAAATTCAGAACTAATTAAAAAGTCTTATTTCCAAGTGTAGGAGTTTATATGTTAAACATTACCAAAAAAATAATTAAAAAAAATTTTTTTTTCCGATTATTCCTATTGGAGCTATAAGATAAAGTTGTCCTATCCGGCTGGTTCCGACTTATATACTACCTGCACAAGATATAAAACTTTTGGGAAAGTTTCAGCCCGATAGCTTTAAAACTGAGAGACTAGTTTGCGTAGAAACGGACGGACAGACGGACATGGCTAGATCGACTCGTCTAGTCATGCTGATCAAGAATATATATACTTTATGGGGTCGGAAACGTCTCCTTCACTCTCTACTTCTGACTGAAATCAATATACCCTCTGCAAGGGTATAAAAATGTACAAAACACATTGATTCACTTGCAGAAAATTAAAATTAAGCCTATGAGAGTCCAAGTCACCACAAATATTTCCAATTTCTATTTCTCCAAACTGGAAAAAAGATTTCCTACTATTTATAATACTTAAAGAAAACCCATCATCTTTAATCAGCGATTGTAATACGTTGCATAAGTCATATTGGCGTTTGCTTTCAAATATATAATGCATGATATCGAATCCCATATAAACGCTATTAAGACCTAAATTGTCACCTACAATCAAACATAACACAAAATGGACCATGCGTCTTTTACCTCCAGTATCTATTGCTATACCTTCTTGCAACTCTTTCAGCATTTCTACTAAAGAAAAACGGACTTCTCATAAACAAGATATTTTAAATCTTTTGTCTGCATGAAAGCAGCAGCTAAAATATATTCTAATTTGGATAGTAAATATTGTGGGAAAACTGATATAAACGCAACAGATGGAAGTTTTTTGGCTTCCTAGAAGGTTGTTGATTTGAAAATCATCTAGATAGAGAATAAACGGTATAATCAATTAGGACCTAAGCTCTTGAACTTTCTTTATAAACCACTCTTCACTAGCAAAGGTATTTATGGTACTGCTTTTTATGTACACTTCGGTATTTTTCAAATAAACTTAAGTGGCGATATGCAAATGATTTCCGATTTGGAAGATAAGGTAGGATTAGCCTTAAAGACATTCTCAGCAATTGTTGTAAGAATAATCTTGTCGATTGGTTTCTCGTACAACTGGAGTTCTTCTAACATTTTAAACAGCCTATATTCCGTTTAAATGTCAATAAAAGGATTCTTGCACAAATTTAGAATACAATTTCAATCTTTATTAGTTTCATTATTGTTTAATGTTTTTTCAATTGCAGTGGATGCCGATAAAAAGAAACTCGATATCATGTTCTGAATTATAAGAACTTGCTGACTGGGCAAAGAACTTTCTTGGTACAGGCTAAGAGATAAATGCAACGCTTGCTTTTTTAAAAGTTGGATAGTGCTGAAAACTGTGAGGAGTTGAATAACTCCCCACAAATAGAAGCAGTAGCAGAGGGCCGGCCGCTTACCAGATACGCGGCGAATTCGCGTAGTAACGGCGCGGCGAAGAGAGTTTGGAGACTTGGATGGAGAGCGAGAGAGTTTGGAGACCAAGGATAGAGAGCGAGAGAGTTTGGAGACCAATGAAGGAGAGCGAGAGAGTTTGGAGACCAAGGAAGGAGATCGAGAGAGAATGGAGACTTGGCGGGCAGAGCAAGAGCGCCGTGTGCAAAAGCGGATAACGGAACTGCACCGGACTTTGGACTCTCCCGTGAACTTTGGACCGGGAGAAGAAGTGCCACATCTCGGCAGTGGAGTGGCACACAGGCGTGCCACAAGCATCACGGGAATCAGCGGGACGGCGGCAGTGGGCGGAGCATCGATTGGAAGCGGTACATGAATGTCAAGTGGGTCAACCAGGAGGCACGGACTTTGGATCCGGAGTGGAGAGATCCAGCGGGCCGTGCGCAAAAGGGAAATAACGGTTCCCGGAGGCCCTATATAAGGCCGCAGAGCGCTGGCAGCTGGATCAGTCGATCACGAGGAGTCAAGCCTTCAAGATCAGTTATAGTACCAAGTGAACAGTCAGTCAAGCAAGTAATCTACGAGGGAGCTACAACCAAGCGAGTCGTCGGAAGCAGCGCCGTGGGAAGCACACAAGGAGCAAGATCGCCACGTCGAGACGTTCGGGATTGGGACATCAGGAATCTCCGAATTGAGACACAAGTGGCTGAGTTCCGGAAGGCATAACACGGCTAAGTCAAGGCGTTCGTTTTCCAACTTTGTCACGACCACACCCTGGCGAGTCGCCCGGCGGGTCTGTCAGAGACAAGCGGAAGAGTCCTACGACGAGGAACCGTCAGTTTGGGGAGGAAAGTTGCCTGAGACCCAGCGTACCTTGCCCGACCGAGCAGGACCTGGCGTGACGGACGAGCGGTAGATCGATTTGCGGTTTCAAGAGGTGAACGCCTGGAGAGCCCTGCGATTACCGGCGAAGTTCCTGAACAGCAACCGCCCAACTCCCAGAGTGCCAGAACGACAAGCTACTGGTCAGGAGACAACGCAGAAGACATCGGCAGCGACGCCAGCAGACATTTTCCGGTAGCCACGTTACCATCGCCGCGCGGAGCTCATTGGGGAGCGCAGGCGCGTCACGGACGATAAGCAGTAGGGTGAAGTCGGGTGGAACGTTCGTCTGCGCTAGGCGTAAAGCAAAGTGAACCGCTAGGCAGCCTCCTGGCGACAGCCTGGACTGTCAGCGCGATCTGAGCAAGAACCTAGCGGGACCGTCCGGGACAGAGCAAGGGACAGGTATTGCCTCGAAAGGCGTCGGCCTGGAGAGCAAGGCTTGTTCACCCTAGTCTGAGAACGGTGACGCTTCCTTAAGCCCACAAGGCCGAACTCCCTGCGAGTCTAAGGCGCAACAAGCGACCCCGAGGCAGCGCGTCGGCGAGTGAGCAGAGGCGGGCACTACGAGCGTCCCGAGACCCAGGAGCCAAGCGGAAGCCGAGTCAACGCGTCGACAAGCCAGAAGGAGGAGCACCAGCAGCCGGCGGAATCAGAGCAAGGAGATACAGAAGCCAGCACAGCCACACACCCGCTGTACCAATACCACGAGAATAAATCCCACTGTTGCCATTTGAACCCTTTGTTTTCTCACTGATCTACGGGGCAGTCACGTCATATAAATTTGGTGGGACGAACACACAATCTTCTGAGCTAGCCGCACGAATCTCGTAGCGAGCAGACATACAAAAATCAGTTCGTTACAAAACATTTATGCTTTTTAAATCAAGACCTGGCAAGTTATTTTGATTTATGTGGTCAGAGGTATCTTGTTCTAACATACATGTTTGAAATGAATAACTGGGCATTTCATCGTATTGTAAGGGAATGCTTTTACATCGGTGCATTTTTTCAAGGTGCACTCTAAAGTTTCTTAAATATGTAAAGTTTTGATTGCATCTTTCTTGCTTACACTCTAACTTTAAAAAACAAGTGGGTAACATGGTAATCCTTTAAGCGGATTGTTAATAATGTGGGAGATACAAAATCCTTATTACACTTGAAACAAAAAGACATTTTGCTCCTGAATCTCGTAGAAAGCATTAACAAGGCTGATTATACTGAAAGCTTTTATGTCGTGTTCAGTGTTTATTTCATAAAAAAACCAAACATTATAACAAGCTCTTTCTTGTAATAATTCGACTGAGTCATAAATCAACTTAATATTAATTACACATTCTGTTAAAATGATTAGTGTTTTACCTTAATCAGAACTTTTGACTTGAAAATCATAAGAAATTTTGTTCCTAGGGAAGTATTTAGAGTAGAATTAGGCTCTGTCTCCAATACTGATTCTGATTGAGCCCCGAACTATTATAATTTTCAAACAAAAAATCTAAAATGTGTCGTATGCGGGCGAACAGTTTTTTGGGCGTATTATTAAATACTTACCGTCTCCTTTTTCCAATCCAAAAGCCATGCTCTTAAAATGGGCCTAAGACCTATCGGTCCGATGACTGATTTGATGTCGTCCTCGGTTATGTACTGAAGACTTGCAAAGGTCACTTTTGACCTTTGTGAAAAACATATACATACTAAAATAAATATGTACTCAGACTTTTCTAAAACCACTTTTCTTAAAGCCTAGTACTCACATCGACGAAAACCGCGAGCTAACCATAGGAGTAAGCGAGAGGCAAACAGGCGGCTAAAGCTTTTCATTGGGTCTGTTTTTCAGCGCGGTACTCAGATGAGCTAAGGAAATACCAGACAAAATACCAGAAAATTGCGTAATATACCAATAAATAATGCTTAGGCTTCAGGGCTCTGTACAGTTTTGTATACATTGACTGCTGTTCTTAATTAATGGTTGTAATTGACTTAATTCTTCAAACAAAAAAACATCAATAATTTGTAAGAACGATGTGAAAACTAACCAATGCATGTTGCTAACAGTTATCAGATCTACTAAAATAAAGCTTAAACAAGAAAGGAAGTTAACTTCGGCAAGCCGAATTTTGTATACCCTAGCAGCTATAATTCTTATATTTAAAAATACAAAAAATTATATTCCCAATAGTATAAGATAATATGTCAAAAAACACCGAAGCTATAATTTGTTTCATATTATTTTCCCATCAATTTTCCGATCGTTCCTATGGCAGCTATATGATATAGTCGTCCGATTTCGATAAAATTAAATTCGAAACTCAGAACTAATTAAAAAATGTTATTACCAAGCGAAGGAGGTTATATGTTAGAAAACACCGAAGCTATAATTTGTTTCATATTATTTTTCCACCGATTTTACGATCGTTCCTATGGCAGCTATATGATATAGTGTTCCGATTTTGATAAAATTTAATTCGAAATTCAAAACTAAACTAGGAGGTTATATGCTGAAAAACACCAAAGATATAATTTTTTTAAATTTTTTTTCCGATTATTCCTATGGGAGCTATAAGATATAGTTGTCCGATCCGGCTGGCTCCGACTTATATACTACCTGCACAAGATATAAAACTTTTGGGAAAGTTTCAGCCCGATAGCTTTAAGACTGAGAGACTAGTTTGCGTAGAAACGGACGGACAGACGGACAGACGGACATGGCTAGATCGACTCGTCTAGTCATGCTGATCAAGAATATATATACTTTATGGGGTCGGAAACGTCTCCTTCACTGCGTTGCAAACTTCTGACTGAAATCAATATACCCTCTGCAAGGGTATAAAAATATACAAAACACATTGATTCACTTGCGGAAAATTAAAATTAAGCCTATGAGAGTCCAAGTCACCACAAATATTTCCAATTTCTATTTCTCCAAACTGGAAAAAAGATTTCCCTCTATTTAAAATACTTAAAGAAAACCCATCATCTTTAATCAGCGATTGTAATACGTTGCATAAGTCATATTGGCGTTTGCTTTCAAATATATAATGCATGATATCGAATCCCATATTAACGCTATTAAGACCTAAATTGTCACCTACAATCAAACATAACACAAAATGGACCATGCGTTTTTTACCTCCAGTATCTATTGCTATACCTTCTTGCAACTCTTTCAGCATTTCTACTAAAGAAAAATGGACTTCTCATAACCAAGATATTTTAAATCTTTTGTCTGCATGAAAGCAGCAGCTAAAATATATTCTAATTTGGATAGTAAATGGTGTGGGAAAACTGATATAAACGCAACAGATGGAAGTTTTTTGGCTTCCTAGAAGGTTGTTGATTTGAAAATCATCTAGATAGAGAATAAACGGTATAATCAATTAGGTCCTAAGCTCTTGAACTTTCTTTATAAACCACTCTTCACTAGCAAAGGTATTTATGGTACTGCTTTTCATGTACACTTCGGTATTTTTCAAATAAACTTAAGTGGCGATATGCAAATGGTTTCCGATTTGGAAGATAAGGTAGGATTAGCCTTAAAGACATTCTCAGCAATTGTTGTTAGAATAATCTTGTCGATTGGTTTCTCGTACAACTGGAGTTCTTCTAACATTTTAAACAGCCTATATTCCGTTTAAATGTCAATAAAAGGATTCTTGCACAAATTTAGAATACAATTTCAATCTTTATGAGTTTCATTATTGTTTAATGTTTTTTCAATTGCAGTGGATGCTGATAAAAAGAAAGTCGATATCATGTTCTGAATTATAAGAACTTGCTGACTGGGCAATGAACTTTCTTGGTACAGGCTAAGAGATAAATGCAACGCTTGCTTTTTTAAAAGTTGGATAGTGTTGAAAACTGTGAGGAGTTGAATAACTCCCCACAAATAGAAGCAGTAGCAGAGGGCCGGCCGCTTACCAGATACGCGGCGAATTCGCGTAGTAACGGCGCAGCGAAGAGAGTTTGGAGCCTTGGATGGAGAGCGAGAGAGTATGGAGACCAAGGATAGAGAGCAAGAGAGTTTGAAGACCAATGAAGGAGAGCGAGAGAGTTTGGAGACCAAGGATGGAGATCGAGAGAGAATGGAGACTCGGCGGGCAGAGCAAGAGTGCCGTGTGCAAAAGCGGATAACGGAACTGCACCGGACTTTGGACTCTCCCGTGAACTTTGGACCGGGAGAAGAAGTGCCACATCTCGGCAGTGGAGTGGCACACAGGCGTGCCACAAGCATCACGGGAATCAACGGGACGGCAGCAGTGGGCGGAGCATCGATTGGAAGCGGTACATGAAGGTCAAGTGGGTCAACCAGGAGGCACGGACTTTGGACCCGGAGTGGAGAGATCCAGCGGGCCGTGCGCAAAAGGGAAATAACGGTTCCCGGAGGCCCTATATAAGGCCGCAGAGCGCTGGCAGCTGGATCAGTCGATCACGAGGAGTCAAGCCTTCAAGATCAGTTAAAGTACCAAGTGAACAGTCAGTCAAGCAAGTAATCTACGAGGGAGCTACAACCAAGCGAGTCGTCGGAAGCAGCGCCGTGGGAAGCACACAAGGAGCAAGATCGCCACGTCGAGACGTTCGGGATTGGGACATCAGGAATCTCCGAATTAAGACACAAGTGGCTGAGTTCCGGAAGGCATAACACGGCTAAGTCAAGGCGTTCGTTTTCCAACTTTGTCACGACCACACCCTGGCGAGTCGCCCGGCGGGTCTGTCAGAGACAAGCGGAAGAGTCCTACGACGAGGAACCGTCAGTTTGGGGAGGAAAGTTGCCTGAGACCCAGCGTACCTTGCCCGACCGAGCAGGACCTGGCGTGACGGACGAGCGGTAGATCGATTTGCGGTTTCAAGAGGTGAACGCCTGGAGAGCCCTGCGATTACCGGCGAAGTTCCTGAACAGCAACCGCCCAACTCCCAGAGTGCCAGAACGACAAGCTACTGGTCAGGAGACAACGCAGAAGACATCGGCAGCGACGCCAGCAGACATTTTCCGGTAGCCACGTTACCATCGCCGCGCGGAGCTCATTGGGGAGCGCAGGCGCGTCACGGACGATAAGCAGTAGGGTGAAGTCGGGTGGAACGTTCGTCTGCGCTAGGCGTAAAGCAAAGTGAACCGCTAGGCAGCCTCCTGGCGACAGCCTGGACTGTCAGCGCGATCTGAGCAAGAACCTAGCGGGACCGTCCGGGACAGAGCAAGGGACAGGTATTGCCTCGAAAGGCGTCGGCCTGGAGAGCAAGGCTTGTTCACCCTAGTCTGAGAACGGTGACGCTTCCTTAAGCCCACAAGGCCGAACTCCCTGCGAGTCTAAGGCGCAACAAGCGACCCCGAGGCAGCGCGTCGGCGAGTGAGCAGAGGCGGGCACTACGAGCGTCCCGAGACCCAGGAGCCAAGCGGAAGCCGAGTCAACGCGTCGACAAGCCAGAAGGAGGAGCACCAGCAGCCGGCGGAACCAGAGCAAGGAGATACAGAAGCCAGCACAGCCACACACCCGCTGTACCAATACCACGAGAATAAATCCCACTGTTGCCATTTGAACCCTTTGTTTTCTCACTGATCTACGGGGCAGTAACGTCATATAAATTTGGTGGGACGAACACACAATCTTCTGAGCTAGCCGCACGAATCTCGTAGCGAGCAGACATACAAAAATCGGTTCGTTACAAAACATTTATGCTTTTTAAATCAAGACCTGGCAAGTTATATTGATTTATGTGGTCAGAGGTATCTTGTTCTAACATACATGTTTGAAATGAATAACTGGGCATTTCATCGTATTTTAAGGGAATGCCTTTACATCGGCGCATTTTTTCAAGGTGCACTCTAAAGTTTCTTAAATATATATATTTTTTTTTGATTGCATCTTTCTTGCTTACACTCTAACTTTAAAAAACAAGTGGGTAACATGGTAATCCTTAAAGCGGCTTGTTAATAATGTGGGAGATACAAAATCCTTATGACACTTGAAACAAAAAGACATTTTGCTCCTGAATCTCGTTGAAAGCATTAACAAGGCTGATTATACTGAAAGCTTTTATGTCGTGTTCAGTGTTTATTTCATAAAAAAACCAAACATTGTAACAAGCTCTTTCTTGTAATAATTCGACTAAGTCATAAATCAACTTAATATTAATTACACATTCTGTTAAAATGATTAGTGTTTTACCTTAATCAGAACTTTTGACTTGAAAATCATAAGAAATTTTGTTCCTAGGGAAGTATTTAGAGTGGAATTAGGCTCTGTCTCCAATACTGATTCTGATTGAGCCCCGAACTATTATAATTTTCAAACAAAAAATCTAAAATGTGTCGTATGCGGGCGAACAGTTTTTTGGGCGTATTATTAAATACTTACCGTCTCCTTTTTCCAATCCAAAAGCCATGCTCTTAAAATGGGCCTAAGACCTATCGGTCCGATGACTGATTTGATGTCGTCCTCGGTTATGTACTGAAGACTTGCAAAGGTCACTTTTGACCTTTGTGAAAAACATATACATACTAAAATAAATATGTACTCAGACTTTTCTAAAACCACTTTTCTAAAGGCCTAGTACTCACATCGACGAAAACCGCGAACTAACCATAGGAGTAAGCGAGAGGCAAACAGGCGGCTAAAGCTTTTCATCGGGTCTGTTTTTCAGCGCGGTACTCAGATGAGCTAAGGAAATACCAGACAAAATACCAGATATCGGGAGTGAATTTTCGATGAACGCCGTTAGCCGCGGCCCAAAGAATAAGAAATTTAATCTTTGGCGGTGTTCGTGCAGAAGCGGTGGGGAATTTAAAAATTTTAAATGGAAGAAAACCCCAAAAACGGTTAAAGGAGGTCAGTGCAGATGAAAAAGCACGCCTAATCCAAGCTGTTGCCCATTATTGTGGGACTTCACCGACAGGAAGCAATACCACAACAGGGGCAAGTCCGCAGAATAGTTGACGTGCTGGAGGAGATCCTCTAGAGAATCCCAGTGGGAAGGATTGCGTTTTACTAATAGAAAAATCTTTTCAGCAGAACCACCAGTAATATGATCTCCGAAGACCTCTCCATTAGGACTCCGTACACCATAACCACCAGCTACTTGGCAGCTTAGGCGGAGCTGGAGGACGCGGTGGCTTCTATAGGAAGGAGGAAAATAGAGCGCCCGCTAATAGGGTCTTCCCACAGAGATCCATCCACCATCTACCATCCGTTGATCGAATGGTCCATAAGGTTTCGCCGTTCCGAAAATTTCCCAGTTAGTTCCCCATCCAAATTTGACGGACTACTTTATGCGATAGTTAGGCGATAATTTCATGTGGAAGCCCTAACCTCTTCTTCTTGAAAGTTGACAGTGGAACATTCACTACGAAAACGTAAACAATGATGACGGGAAACTTTTGAAAATGGAAGGCGACAAAGCAATAGGTATAAACATAAATGCTCTTTATATTTGTAATAATTCATTGCTTTTAATTTTACAGTACCAAGATACGCGAACTGCCGGTGGCAAACTGAGGTGGACTAAGCAGATGGAGGTCCTGCTCATCGATATTTGGCAGGAGAACATCGAGGAGTTGCGGGGAGCCAGAAAAATGTCCATATATAAATGGAGATGGCCCAGACCCTAATGGAAGCTGGGTTTCATGTGTCCTACAAGGACGTCCGAACAAAAATAGAGAACTTGACCAAAAAGTACAGGTAACTTATATGCGCGCAACAACATATTGGAAATCCACTCAACGATACTTTTCCTTGCAGGCAGGAAAAAAATAAAATGGGGCCAAGCGGTGGCGCTCCTTCCTCGTGGCAGCATTATGAGTTGGTCCACTCGTTTTTAGGCGCATACAGCATCCACAACATGGAGCAGAACACCTTGGAGAACGAGAGTATGTCCCCACACTTATATTTTTGGTTTAAAATTATCTAAAAAAATTTATTTATTGCAGATACTAGGGAATACTTTGTGGAGCTCTTGGATGTAGACCCAGATGACAGGGAAGCCTTTACCTGCAGCGGCAGTCAACGCTCAGGCAGCACTGCGCCCCCTGCTAAGCGCGAAAAGGTGGACCACAAGTCGGAGCTTGTGGAGACAGCTCGAGAAAGAATGGAGGAGCAGAGAGCGCAGACAGAAATATTGTCGAGAATGGCAGACAGCCATTCCAATCGTTATTTGATGGAGCTGTTAAGAAAATCAACGAATTCCTAATAAATTTATTATTTTTAATAAATAGACCAAAATGAAATGTGATATTATAATTATAAAAAAAACAAACAGATTTATATTTTATAAACTTTATTTGTTACCATTTAGACAATATTGGGAAATAGCTGCTCTTATTTTTTCTGCAGGTTGGCTAAAATCTGCAGACATATTAGTCCGATTTGGTTGTTCGCGTAGGTCATTTGCAGCCTGTTGCCAAGTTTCATTTATAGCGCTGTTGTGCTCATTTAAAATGTTGTTCAAAATGCAACGGGCTAGAATGACTGCATTATTATCCTTGTAGTGGCTGTCAAGACCTTTCACAATAAACCGAAATCTTGCCTTTAAATGGCCAAATGCATTTTCTCCCACTCGCCTAGCTTTAGACAGATTGTAGTTAAAATTTCGTTTTGGGTACGGCTTACGGTAAGCAGCACCAGAACTTCAAATTTCCCTTGTGAAGAAACGAAGAAGACACCATTTTCCTTGACAGGCTCGACTTTTGAAATATAGTGGAGTCGTTGCAGCGCCCAGCAGAGCCGATGTTTACATAGGTAAATCTGTATCTGTAGTAAACTTAAAATACAATGCGTTTAGAACATTGTTGAGCTCTTAGAAGAATGCAGCTTACCTGTAATCCTATTGAGTACCAGCCTTTGTAGTTGTGGTGATCGACTGCTTCTGCTGCTGACGGTTTTATTTCGATGTGACAACCATCTACACATTATACATTGCTAAGACCATGAACTGATTTAATGAATTTATGTCTGACCAATTGCCCCTAGGCACTGGGGAAATCCGATTGCTTCGAATCCTTTGACACACTCGTCCACTTTTTCTGGAGTAAGATAGTCCGTTGACATGAACTCGCTGGCAAACTCAAAAATGAGTGCCCGGCAAAATTCGTGGAGAATTTTGCACACAGTGTTCTGTGCAACTCCAAAAAGCCTTCCGATAGAACGATATTCCGGTGATGATCCCAAGGTGTACAAGGCTATAGCGATCCGCTTTTCAAGAGGAATGGCATTTCGCCAGTTGGTGTCCTTCTTCCGCAAAACACCAAGTCGGTCCACCAAAAACGAAAAGGTCCTCTTCTCCATACGAAAACTCTCTTTGAAGAACTCGTCGTTGTTTTCGGGTATATCCTTCTCCCAAAATGTCCCGTATCGCTTCTGTTTAATATAATTCGCATTCTTTAATCGTATTTTTAATACATTTTAAGAGCACGTACCAGCATCCACACACTTCGTGGTATTTGCTCTTTTGCTGAAAAAATGCTTTCGTACAGATCCAACTCGTCGTCATTCCACTCCTCTGAATTGGCTGCCAATAAAAGCTGATTCAACTTAAGATTTTGCTGTTGTACAACAGCCAAAATAGTTTTTAAATTGTTAATTTTGGTCTGGCAAAATCCACATTTCAGCTAAAATTTTTTATGTAGCATGAAAATTGTGGGCGCCACAGGCTTGGGCGGTTTGTGGGCGTTAGAGTGGGCGTGGCATGTTCGCGTAGCAAACTTGCGCTGCGTACAAGGCTACTGAATCTAAGTCTGAAATACCAATTCTCTGTCTTTGATAGTTTCTGAGATATCCGCGTTCATATGTACGATTTTTAGAAGTTTGTGGGCGTTAAAGTGGGCGTGGCAATCTTTTTTTTTAATCAATCGATAGGTATTGATGAGAACAATACATTTCAGTTAAAATGTTTATTCTAGCATCAAAACTGTAGGAGCCACAGTTTTGGGCGGTTAGTGGGCGTTAGAGTGGGCGTGGCACCCTGCTGAAAGAAACTTGCGCTGCGCAAGAAGCTCAGGAATCTGCATGCCAAATCCCAATAGCTTAGCTCTTATAGAGATCTCAGCGTTCAACCGGACGGACGGACAGACGGACATGGTTAGATAGACTCGGCTAGTGATCCTGATCAAGAATATGTATACTTTATGGGGTGGCAAACGCTTCCTTCTGCCTGTTGCATACTTTCCGACGAATCTCGTATACCCTTTTACTCTACGAGTAAGGGGTATAAAAAACTTTTAATCAGAGAAGGTACTCTATGATGGTAAGAAAAATACAATTTCTTAAACCAAAACTGGAGAGTAAAAGACCATAAGCTATTGGTTGATGTCATTAACTTGGTTAAAAACTTAAGTAACGTTTAAAAAAACTTTAGCAAATTTCTTATATGTAAATATACCGTCGATGTAAAATGTTTGGTTTAAAAAATGTATTATTCGTTGCATTCAGGGAAAAATTAAAATAAAATTTACCTCATATTAAAACCGTGAATCGATGGGCTTCACTTAAGTCTCCTACGTCTAGACGGAAAAATATCTCTTATGAGTTAAGCCTAGTACTCAGATCGGCTAAGAGTTTCACTAGTCGAAAAATCTTATTCTTTGTAGTGTGATGCATGTAGCATGGTCTTACTGACAAGCAGCTGATTTTGTTGCCAAACGGAAAACAAAACAATTGGAGAAATTTAAAAAGGAGGAGTCTGCTGGTACACAAAGAAATTAAATTTAAAAAAAATGGAATGTTCAACGAATGTTCCTTTTCGTCCCACGGATGCTTCGCCATTTTTCTCGCGCCACCGCAGTCCAGCTCCGAGTCCCAATAGGCATATTGGACCTTGAGGAAATGGGAGCCGGATTGGGAACAGGGTTGATCCGCTGATGCTGCAGGAAGTCGCCCAGCATCCTGGCAGTGGCTGGACATGGCTTCTCCAACTGTTCCTTAGCGGGCGCCCTATTTTCCTCCTCCCTGTAGAAGGCAGCGCGTCCTCCAGCTCCGCTTAAGCTGCCAAGTAGCTGGTGGTTATGGTGTACGGAGTCCTAATGGAGAGGTCTTCAGAGATCATATTACTGGTGGTTCTGCTGAAAAGATACTTCTATTAGTAAAACGCAACCAAATTATTTTGGCTAGATCTTACTTTCTTTGCCAGGACACGCCCGGCAGGATGTCCATGTAGAGAGCGAAGTCCCACTCGGCATGTTCCTTCCCACTGGGATTCTCTAGTGGATCTCCTCCAGCACTTCAACTATTCCGCGGATTTGCCGTGTTGTAATATTGCTTCCTGTCGGTGAAGTCCCACAATAATGGGCAACAGCTTGGATAAGGCGTCCTTTTTCACCTGCACTGACCTCCTTTAACCGTTTTTGGGGTTTTTCTTCCATTTAAAATTTTTAAATTAAATTAAATTTCTTATTCTTTGGGCCGCGGCTAACGGCGTTCATCGAAAATTCACTCCCGAAATCTGGTATTTTTTCTGGTATTTCCTTAGCTCATCTGAGTACCACGCTGAAAAACAGACCCGACGAAAACCTTTAGCCGCCTGTTTGCCTCTCGCTCACTCCTATGGTTAGCTCGCGGTTTTCGTCGATGTGAGTACTAGGCTTTAACAAAAAAATGTGCTTAGATCTAAAAAGTAAAAATGACACATGGATGAAATGGCTCTTCGAAAAGAATTAAGGTGCGCGCACACTGCGGCAGGACGGCGCTCTGCGGCATGAGGAACGCACACTCAAGCGATGTCGTCCGGTCTTAAATAAATGATATTTATTAAATTCATATTTCTTAGTTGGAAAATACACGCACTATAAGTGGAATTCGTTTAAGTTTTCAATTACAGTGACACACAGTCACTGTTCCAGAAATTGGAAAATTGTGCTCGCACGCTCTGTTTTCGGCCCAATAACAGCCGAAAGATTCCGAGAATAGAAAATGTCGGAGCGGCAACTCGCGGAAAATGCCGCTCCAATGCTCTTCGAGCATTCGCGCGGTAATGCGCATGGAAAAAAAACAGAAAAAAAAATGAAGAAGAAATCACATTTTTCCTAGTTCTTTTCAAAAAAATGAGGGTTAAGTATGCAACTTAATTATTAGGCAAAGCAAAAAAAGCGACTATTAAATCAATTTCTGACACTATTAAACTTAAGACAGTCGCAAATAATGTTGCTATATCAACTGCATCGTTCACAGAAAAGGTAGATAACATTTTTTATTGCATGAAGAGTGAATCCTTATTTTGTGACAACCTGTATCGCTCTGATATACAGCTAAACAGCAAACAATTTCCCTTTCTCAAGTATTTTCTTAGTTTTCTCAAAAATGTCAAGCTTGTAGACTTAAGTGCTTAAATCTAGCTCATCTTCCAACTGCGAAGCTACTGAAATTTTCGATCCTGCTCCGTGCATGACTCTATCGAATTAGGACCTTGAAGGGGGAAATGATATAAAAAGCCTCAGAAGAAATAGCTCTAATTCGTAAAAAAAAGGATATTAATACTATGGCAGAAGATTTTTTAATTCTAGTACTTTTATTTTGCAATTAGTATCAGAAAGATATCTTATAGGATATGTTTGCATTTAAAATTACAAGGAAGAACGCTATAGTCGAGTACCTCGACTATCAGATACCCGTTACTCAGCTAAAGGGACCAAAGGGAAATGGAGATATGCAAGCAGCAAAGCGAGATTGAAATGCGCCACCTATCGGCGGTAGACAGATTTAAGCGTTATGGGCGTTAGAGTGGGCGTGGCAAACATTTTTTTGGATCAATCGATAGGTATTGACGAGACCTTTATCTAGCATGAAAATTGTGGGCGCCACAGGCTTGGGCGGTTTGTGCGCTGCGCACAAGGCTGCGGAATCTAAATCTGAGATCCCAATTCTCTATCCTTGATAGTTTCCGAGATATCCACGTTCATATTTACGATTTTTTGAAGTTTGTTGGCGGTTTGTGGGCGTAAAAGTGGGCGTGGCAAACTTTTTTTTTATCAATCGATAGGTATTGATGAGAACAATACATTTCAGTTTAAATTTTTATTCTAGCATCAAAACTGTAGGAGCCACAGTTTTGGGCGGTTTGTGGGCGTTAGAATGGGCGTGGCACTCTGCTGAAACAAACTTGCGCTGCGTAAGGAGCTCAGGAATCTGCCCGCCAAATCTCAATAGCCTAGTTTTCATAGTTTCCGAGATCTCAGCGTTCATCCGGACAGACGGACAGACGGTTAGACGGACAGACGGACATGGCTAGATCGACTCGGCTAGTGATCCTGATCAAGAATATTTATACTTTATGGGGTCGGAAACGCTTCCTTCTGCCTGTTACATACTTTCCGACGAATCTAGTATACCCTTTTACTCTACGAGTAACGGGTATAATAAGAGCTACAATACTGGGATTTCGCTTGCAGATTCCTGAGATTCCTGCGCAGCGCAAGTTTGTTTTAGAAGAGTGCCACGCCCACTCTAACGCCCACAAACCGCCCAAAACTGTGGCTCACAGTAAAAAATGTTTCGCGGACTTGAGAAAGTTTATTGAAATTATATTGTCATAGCTCAAAGTAAAATTTTTTTTTAAAAACTTTCACTCTGATACCGATTTTGGAATTTATGAAGCTACTCCAATGCAAGTTTTTATGTAAGCCTTTCGAAGCACATATCTATCTTCTATAACATTTTAGAGAGTCAGCCGGAGAGTATATAAATAAACACATAACAGAAGCATGTAAAATGTCAACGCAGTGTCTGAGATCCCAGTTTTCTATCTTTTATAGTTTCCAAGATATCCACGTTCATATGTACGATATTTTGAAGTTAGTGGGCGTAAAAGTGGGCGTGGTGATTGATGAGAACATTACATTTCAGTTAAAATTTTATTCTAGCATCAAAACTGTAGGAGCCACAGTTTTGGGCGGTTCGTGGGCGTTAGAGTGGGCGTGGCACTCTTCTGAAACAAACTTGCGCTGCGCAGGAATCTCAGGAATCTGCATGCCTAATCCCAGTATTGTAGCTCTTATAGTTTCCGAGATCTCAGCGTTCATACGGACAGACGGACAGACGGACATGGCTAGATCGACTCGGCTACACTCAGAAAAAAAATCAAGTATTTGGTGCTTGAACCTAGTATTTTCGGTGTCAAAACTTCGCCAAGCATAGAAAATACAGAACGCGAGAACAAAATACTACTTTCGAGCACAAAAAAAACTTTCGGTCTTCAATCAATTATGAATAATTCTTAAATCAAGTCACATTTGGAATAAGAGCAAGAACGATTTAATAATAAAGTAAGATAGTTCCAGGCATGATTTAAGGACGAATAATTCTTAAATCAATACATAAATATTATGAAATTAAAATGAGTTTTTATTTTATGCTAGTAAGAGAAAAAGGTATTGGAAACTGTAACGAAATAAACGAGATATATATATAAATAATATTAATATTTTAAGTTTACTTACGACTTGCCGCTCACGGGCATTAACACTGTCTAATTTATGCGCCTTATAACAGAGTACTTTCAGAATAAACAGTTGGGAATTATTACAGTTGGCAGACATGAAAAATCCAAAAAGTGCTCAATATGAGCATTTTTTGAGCACGAACGTTCTTAAATTTTAAGCATGCAATTTTTCTTAAATCAAGGCTGCTTGTACTTGTTTTGAGCACGGTGTTTTTCCCTGAGTGTAGAGATCAAGAATATATATACTTTATGGGGTCGGAAACGCTTCCTTCTGCCTGTTACATACTTTCCGACGAATCTAGTATATTGTATTGTATTGTAGTATTGACGAGACCAATACAATTCAGTTAAAGTTTTTTATCTAGCATGAAAATTGTGGGCGCCACAGGCTTGGGCGGTTTGTGGGCGTTAGAGTGGGCGTGGCATATTGGCGTAACAAACATGCGCTGCGCTCAAGCCTACGGAATCTTTGATATTTTCCGAGATATCCGCGTTCATACTTACGATTTTTTGAAGTATGTGGGCGGTTTGTGGGCGTTAAAGTGGGCGTGGCAAACTTTTTTTTTGGGTCAATCGATAGGTATTGATGAGAACAATACATTTCAGTTACAATTTTTATTCTAGCATCAAAACTGTAGGAGCCACAGTTTTGGGCGGTTTGTGGGCGTTAGAGTGGGCGTGGCACTCTACTGAAACAAACTTGCGCTGCGTAAGAAGCTCAGAAATCTGCACGCCAAATCTCAATAGCCTAGCTCTTATAGTTTCCGAGATCTCAGCGTTCATCCGGACGGGCAGACAGACGGACAGACGGACAGACGGACATGGCTAGATCGACTCGGCTAGTGATCCTGATCAAGAATATATATACTTTATGGGGTCGGAAACGCTTCCTTCTGCCTGTTACATACTTTCCGACGAATCTAGTATACCCTTTTACTCTACGAGTAACGCGTATAATAATTGAGGGAAAACATTTTTCTATTTACCCTTAACTTATAATTTACATTTTTTGTTTTTAAATAACGATACACAAATTTCCCCTTATATTATAAACACACTAAAAAACTAATATAAGCCAAGAGTAAAAAACAATAGCAAAAAAATTTAAAAAAAACAAGAAAGGAAGTTAGCTTCGGCAAGCCGAAGCTTATATACCCTTGCAGCTATAATTATTAAATTTAAAAACACAAAAAATTATATTCCCAATAGTATAAGATAATATGTCAAAAAACACCGAAGCTATAATTTGTTTCATATTATTTTCCTACCAATTTTCCGATCGTTCCTATGGCAGCTATATGATATAGTCGTCCGATTTTGATAAAATTAAATTCGAAACTCAGAACTAATTAAAAAATGTTATTTCCAAGCGTAGGAGGTTATATGTTAAAAAACACCGAAGCTATAATTTGTTACATATTATTTTCCTACCAATTTTGCGATCGTTCCTATGGCAGCTATATGACATAGTCGTCCGATTTTGATAAAATTTAATTCAAAATTCAGAACTAACTATAAAATGTTATTTCCAAGCGTTGGAGGTTATATGTTGAAAAACACCGAAGCTATAATTTTTTTCATATTATTTTTCCACAAATTTTCCGATCGTTCCTATGGCAGCTATATGACGTAGTCGTCCGATTTCGATAAAATTTAATTCAAAATTCAAAATTATTTAAAAATTGTTATTTCCAAGCTTAGGAGTTTATATGCTAAAAAACATCAAAGATATAATTTTTTTTCATTTTTTTGTCCGATTATTCCTATGGGAGCTATAAGATATAGTTGTCCGATCCGGCTGGTTCCGACTTATATACTACCTGCAAAAGATATAAGACTTTTGGGAAAGTTTCAGCCCGATAGCTTTAAAACTGAGAGACTAGTTTGCGTAGAAACGGACGGACAGACGGACATGGCTAGATCGACTCGTCTAGTCATGCTGATCAAGAATATATATACTTTATGGGGTCGGAAACGTCTCCTTCACTGCGTTGCAAACTTCTGACTGAAATCAATATACCCTCTGCAAGGGTATAAAAAATTTAACTAAATTGAGTGATGACTACTTACATAAAATAGTTTCTATGAAAATGACTTTGAATGACCAGCAAAAATTTGATAATTCATTGAACTGTTCTATTTGTCAGACAGTTTTAGGGACTGATAGGGTTAGAGATCATTGTCATTTCACAGGTCGCTTTAGAGGTGCAGCCCACTCTAAATGTAACTTGGATTATAAAGTTAACAAATTCATACCAGTATTTTTTCATAATTTTTCGAAATACGACTGTCATTTATTTATACAAGAGTTGGGAAAGATTCTCGGTGAAATTTCCGTAATACGAATAAATAAGGAAAACTATATTTCTGTTTCAAAAATAATTAAATGCTTTAGTGGAAATAGTTTTGAAATTCGTTTTCTCGATACGTATAGATTTATGCCATCAAGTTTAGATACCCTAGCTTTAAATTTAGTTGATGATCAAATGAATACAGTAAAGTAATTTTTTAGTAATGATATTGAATTTCCCTATGAATATTTAGATTCCGCTAGTAGACTCGAGGAAACTTCCCTCCCACCAAGGAAAGCATTCTATAGTAATTTAACGGAAAGGGAATGCTCTCAGGAAGATTATGATCACGCTCTTAAAGTTTGGTCCCATTTCTCATGTTCCACTCTTAAAGATTATTTAGAATTATATTTGAAAACTGATGTATTCCTTTTAACTGACATTTTTGAAAACTTTCGAAAAATTTGTATGCAAATTTATTCACTTGACCCAGGTCAGTATTATACGACACCAGGTCTATCTTGGGAGGCAATGTTGAAAACTACAAATATTCAACTTGAATTGCTGACAGATATAGATATGTATTGATTTATTCAAAGTAGCATTCGAGGTGGTTTAGTTCAATGTTGTCATAGATATAAAAAAGCAAATAATAAATATTTCTCAGATTATGATTCCTCGAAGGAGTCTTCATTTTTAATGTATGTGGATGCTAATAACTTGTATGGTTGGGCAATGTCACAACCTTTACCATATAAAGACTTTAAGTGGATGTCTACTACAGACATAGACTATTTTAATATTCATAATATTCCATTTAATAGCAACTACAGTTATTTATTTTGAAGTGGACTTAATATATCCATACCGTTTAGATGATCTTCATAATGATCTTCCATTTTGTCCGTCAAATTGTCTGGCCTCAAAAAAGGATAAGGTAAAAAAATTAATTGCTGACCTGGGAAATAAGAAAAATTATGTAATACATTATAGGAATTTGCAACAATGTATACAGAATGGGTTAGTACATAAAAAGATTCATAGAGGAGTTCAATTCTTAGAAAAACCTTGGTTAAAGAATTACATTGATCTAAATACTGTACATAGGCAAAAAGCAAAAAATAAATTTGAAAAAAGATTTTTTTTAAATTAATGAATAATTCTGTATACGGAAAAACAATGGAAGATGGAAGACTGGACGAAAAGCACATTGCGCTAAAACTTTAATTTCAAAATCCAATTTTCATGGTGCAACTAAAATTAATGATAATTTCTATGCAATTCAAATGAAAAGGTTGTCCGTTCTATTTAATAAGCCAATGTATTTGGAATTTGCAGTATTAGACTTATCGAAATGGAAAATGTATGATTTTCACTATCAATATATGAAGCCAAAATTTCAGGAAAAGTTACTCCTAAATTATATGGATACAAATTCATTTCTCTATACAATAAAAACTGAAGATTTTTATAAAGATATTCGTAATGATCTTGAAGCAAAATTTGATACATCAGACTAATCAGATGAAAGAATTAATCTATATAACTTCAAAAGAGTTAACAAAAAAAAGTTTAGGACTTTTTAAAGATGAGCTTAACGGTAAACTCATGACAGAATTTGTAGGTCTGTGCTCAAAGGTTTATTGTTATAGAATAGATCAAGTTGAATCTTCACATAATAAAGCAACGGGAGTGAGTTCACGAAATCTTACAATTGAACACTATAAAAGTGTTTTATTATCTGGGGCCTCACTATATGGTAATAGAACAATGTTTAGATCAAAAGCACACAAAATAACTACAGTTAAAGTAAATAAAAAAGTTCTTTGTGGCAAAGATAACAACAGAAAACGTAATGTTAATGAAACACAATTTTTAGAGTAAGTAATGAAGACCATGGTACGACATCAATAAAACATCAGAGATTAATTGAAAAAGATATTTTAGAAAATGTTGAATAGCTAGAATCAAGTTCATTTTACTTGGGTGAGATGATACAAAATAATTATGTGAACGATGGAGAATCATTAGATAGCCTTCAATAGCCTTCAAAGGAACATATTGAAAAAGAACTTTTTTATAAATCAGTTGAATTGGAGATGTTTTATTATGATCGAGACTTTGGAAAATATAAATGAAAATGATTTTGAGTTTGTAAAAAGTAATTTTATTATATTTAATTTTAGTTTAAAACATTGTACAAAAATATTAATATTAAACTTAATATAAGATAAGATAAATATATAAATAAAAATTATTTAAATAAATCATTTATTATACTACAAAAGGTCTTCCTTATTTATCCAGCTAGTCCTTGAAAACCCGAGCCACTTAACCAAAACTTTATTTCCTTTTCGCCTTACAACTTTTTCAACTAGGTATGTATGGGGAAATCGTGTTTTTTCAGTTCTTCTTTAAAGAATCCGCCCTGAATCGGGCTACCATCTAAATCTTCAAGTAAGTATGTTTTAGGGTATGTATTCTTCACCTTTCTAATTTTAAAGATTTCAGTTGTATAGCTTGATGCATACCCTTTCTCAAAGACATGTTTATATTTACTGATACAAACGTAGTCCCCCTTACGGAATTTACTTGCAACAAATATGTTCAGGTGATTATACGATGTTTGTAATATATGTTTTTCATTGGAGGAATTGACTTTACTTGGACTCATTTTTATTGTTCTATGCACTCTATTATTGAATTTATTAATTATTTGTTTATACATATCTATCCACTTATATTTTCCATTGAAACTAAACTCACGCCACATTAATTCTTTAAGAGTTCTATTGAAACGTTCAACTATTGATGCATTTAGAGTACTGAAGGTTGATTAATGATTTAACCTATAACTTTTCATTAATACCTTAAGTTTAGAATTAAAGAATTCAGTGCCATCATCAGTTTGCAGGTTTTTTGGTGTTCCATGATCCGATTTAAATATTCTCTCCATGGCTTGGGAAACATCATTTGCATTTTTTGATTTTAATGCCTCACCCCAAGCATATTTCGAAAATGTGTCTATAACAGTCAACAAGTATCGGTACCCATCATTAGATTTTAAAAAAGGCTCCCATTTCAACCAAATCTGCTTGCCACAGATCGTTTAATCACTCGTCTTCGTTGAAAGTTTTTTCAAGATAGTCCGTGCAACTCATTTACGATTTCTCGCTTAGTCATATTCTTATAAATGGCTGAAAAGCGACACCTTCTAACTCAATTGTGGTTTTTTTCGGTAGTGATATCGGTTTTGTTACATATTTAAAAATATAGTCCTTAATGGTTTTAATCTTTTCCAGAATTTTGGCAAAAATTTGGTCAGCGCAGTCTGCCCTCTTATTATTAGATTCAATTATATTTTCTAGGCTTGAAATTTTTGTGAGTCGACGATTAACATTTTGAGTTATAATATTTCTTAAATCTTCTCCCAACTTTCCGAGAATCTCATCAGTATATTGTTTCGTTGCTAGATCATTGTTGTCTAAAGGCTTTGATCCGTTTTTGATACGTTTATTTTGAGCATTTAGAAGTAGTAGGGAAAGACGAGTTCTGGGACAATTAGCATATTAATGGCCCCAAGCCCCCCCTCCCCCTCATTAACCTATGCGGGTTCTGGGACAATTAGCATAATCCAATAAATTAAGTGATTTTAATGGACTTTGAACTCATAAAAATGTCACGATCATGTCTATAAAGAGTATTCTTAATTGCCCCCATCGGCCCCACATCCCCATGTGACAATATTGATCATGTATCCTTCCCCTCATTATGTGCAATTAATAGTCAGGTGAGAAAGGTGCACGTGAGAAAGGTCGCACAACCATAGTATCCAAAGGTTGTAATCTTAGAGGAACATATCCGATCATGTTGGGGAAAGGTGTGATCACGTACCCTTTTACCTCATTATCACAGGTGTTGCTGTGCACGTGAGAAAGGTCGCACACCCAAAGTATTCAAAGATGGTTATCTTAGAGGAACATGTCCGATCATGTTGAGGAATAATATTTTCTATGATTGTAAAATTAATTTAGAAATCAAAAGAACCCCAATAAAATAAATCTCACAAGTGCCCCAAGCCCCCCCTCACCCTCATTAACCTAAGCGGGTTCTGGGACAATTAGCATAATCCAATAAATTAAGTGATTTTAATGGACTTTGAACTCATAAAAATGTCATGATCATGTCTATAAAGAGTATACTTAATTACCCCCATCGCCCCCACATCCCCATGTGACAATATTGATCATGTATCCTTCCCCTCATTATGTGCAATTAATAGTCAGGTGAGAAAGGTGCACGTGTGAAAGGTCGCACAACCATAGTATCCAAAGGTTGTTATCTTACAGGAACATATCCGATCATGTTGGGGAAAGGTGTGATCACGTACCCTTTTGCCTCATTATCACAGGTGTTGCTGTGCACGTGTTAAAGGTCGCACACCCAAAGTATTCAAAGATGGTTATCTTAGAGGAACATGTCCGATCATGTTGGGGAATAATGTTTTCTATGATTGTAAAACTAATTTAGAAATCAAAAGAACCTCAATAAAATAAATCTCACAAGTTAATGATTCTCAGATGTGAAATATTTTCAAACACACATTTTTGTTTCCGCCCCAGAACGTTTAACTGGTAAATTCTCTAAGATTCTCTCCTTTCCACAAATGGGTCATAAACATGTCATAAAAGGGATTCAAGCAAGAGCTACCCGAACATGCGCACCTGTCCATTACCTGACCGCAATAAATGGGACACATGCACAAGCCTGAAGGCGCACGCTCATTGACAAGCGCAATAAAAGGAACACATGCACAAGCCTAAAGGCGCACGCTCATTGACAAGATCATGGGCCTCACGCCAACGACCTCACGGCTGACTGCTAGCTCTAATACGTTCCCATAATAGGGGTTGAAATATCTCAGTCAAGGAAATATTTTCCATTCTCCATACCTGTAAATTTAACTCGAAATAAAAAGTCAGAAGTGTATTTTGTAGCATAATAATACATTTATTCATTTATTTTGGTATTGTGAACATTTTTATTATATACAGAAATTAATTTTCTGCTTTGATTCCGGCGATTTGCATAGAAGAAGCAGGCGCACGTTTCCGACGTCATTTCTGGATTACAAAATGTAATGTGTTCACCACATTAGATTTTGAAAAGGCTCCCATTTCAACCAAATCTGCTTGCCACAGATCGTTTATACCCCTTGTAATGACTCGTCTTCGTTGAAAGTTTTTTCGAGATGGTCCGTGCAACTCATTTACGATTTCTCGCTTAATCATATTCTTCTAATAGGCTGAAAAGCGACACCTTCTAACTCAATTGTGTTTTTTTTCGGTAATGATACCGGTTTTGTTACATATTTAAATATATAGTCCTCAATGGTTTTAATCTTTTCCAGAATTTTGGCAAAAATTTGGTCAGCGCTGTCTGCCCTCTTATTATTCAATTCAATTTTATTTTCTAAGCTTGAAATTTTTGTGAGTCGACGATTAACATTTTGAGTTATAATTTTCCTTAAATCTTCTCCCAACTTTCCGAGAATCTCATCAGTATATTGTTTCGTTGCTAGATCATTGTTGTCTAAAGGCTTAGATCCGTTTTTGATACGTTTATTTTGAGCATTTAGATTACCGTCCTCATCGATGAATAACCCCTCAGTAGAATTAACACGTCTTTTCAAATTTTCTGATCGTTCCTTATCAACAGAAAAATGTCCAAACTTGTCGACAGACATGATGTTTATAAATGTAAAACATATTTGTCCTTCTTATTTATACCCATTAAAATATAATCCTTTCTTCACGCAATTCCTCTAATATTGAAAAAATTTCGTTATTGTGGCTGGTGTTACCCGCTCCTTTTGATGCCACTAAAATTTCCAACACTTCGACTAACTCATTTACATCATTCCAATATACATAGTTTGGATTCGATTGCTGAAGAGTCATGTAACCAAAACCTGTTTTTGAGCGAAGTGGAGTAGACGTTGTAGGACTGAAATCTTTGTCTATCAACTTCTTAATAATATGGCTATATTTGTATGCTCGTGTACCCTTGATTCTGTTATTAGGTTTAAAGCCTACTCTATGTATATTCGTTTCTAAAATAATTTTTTTATACATTTTCAAGTCTTGATCATCATAGTTTTCAGGTTTACTAAGAAAAATTAGAGAGTACAGACCAGGAGTCAGATCACAACTCATTCTACTAGAAAATGTTATTTTATTATTTTTAATTTTTATTTCTTTATCTCCCAGTGTTAATGAATTGTTTGCAGTTTTTTTAGGTCCATAACCTTTATCCAACACATTTCCTCTGGTCAAATTAGTGATATTAAAATCATAATTATAACTAGTGTTATTATCTTCTAGCTCTGCATCCACACCCATATCGGCCTCTTCTGTATACATTGGTAAAGGTGTTGTCCCTTCTTCTTCTTCACTTTTTTCCGTCTCCTTTTTCTCATCTTCTATATCTTCCTCTATATTCGTCTGTGAAAAGAATTGATTATAGGAATCACTATCATCGAAAGACCTTGGTGGAGTTATGTTTCGATTAGACTGCAGATCTTTCTCGTTAGTTGTTAAGTATAAATCGTCAAGCTCTCTCTCATCACAATCGTATGTTTTAATTTGCTTCATTTCACGCTTTACTTTTATACTATCTTTTACATTAGAAACCATTTGTTTTTTATTTTCCTTAACAAGTTCATGTAAGGGTTCAGTAATAGGTTTAAAAGTCTCCTCCAATTGTAAATTAGTATGATTTTTGACTTGTTTGAGATCATCGAATTTTCGCTTCAAAGCAAATCTAGCTTTGGTTAACTGTGACAAAATATTCATTGTAGTATATTTTACAAACTTTATAGGTAAAAGATTTTATATTTCCGAAATTTATGTAGTCACTCCTCAGTTACTAAACAATTACTGTTTAGGGAACGCCATAATCTGTAATATTTATACACCATTTCCGAATAAAAAAAGATTCGATACATTTTCTTCATTATATTTAAAAAAGTGTATTTATTGTTATATTCTTAAAATCTCAATCTTTTTAATCATTACTGACTTATTTCTAAATACAAATTGTCATTACTTTTATAAATATTAAATTTTCCATCAACCATTTCATTGATGATATCATCTTGAAGAGAGGTGTACCTTTCCGGCATGTACAGGATGTGCTCCTCCAACTCGAGAGCAATAGATTCTCCAACCTTTGTTGTTTTGCGCTCCGCCTTGAGGATCGGGAATCTTACATTTTCAGGCATCCTTGTCTTCGATAGCAGTGTCTTTTTATTAAATTTATTGAACTCTTTAATTACAATATTCATCTGGTTTTCCTGATTCATGATGGTTGTTGAGGTTTTTGGACTTGGTACAGTTGTTCCACGTTGTATTTAGCTGTATTTTGATGTTAACTACCTGTATAGCAGTTGTTCAGTACTTGATTCGTACTTGCTTACTACTTGTTTTAGCTGATTAATAGCTGTTATTAGATGGTTATTATCTGTTTAGTAGCTGTTAACTGGTTGTTTACTAGTTGTTATAAGCTGGTCACCAGCTGTTTTGAGCTGTTATAGTTTTGTGTTAAGAATGATCAAAAATTCTTGTCCTCTAGATGACGTTCGATGTGAAGTAAAAACTTAGACTGTGAATTTAAACGCGTGCAGGTCCACTTTTTATACTGTACAGAGTTCACACATACACGTACCCATACATTGATTTTCAACCCCCCAAGTGTAAATTAACCATTTAAATATACCGGTTTTGACTCCACATCTTCTACGAAAGAAAGTAGAAAAGCGAGGCACAGGTGTCCACAGTTGTATGTATCAAAGTCTTGAACTCCGAAACTATCGAAATAATGTATATTATTTTTATTTTTATTATATGCAACCCAATGTGTACAACTTGATCGTGAATTATCTAGGTTTACTATACCACACTCCCGACTTTTTGGTGCTTCTGGAAGTAGATTTCTCATAAACACTCCTCTAAAATGTGGGATATATTTCTTAGCAAAATGTATTATGTCTATATTTGATAGTGGTCTATTGGGTAGCAGAGAAATTAGTTTTTTCGCTTCTTAATTCCTTTCCCCTTACTGTAGGGCTTAAGAAAGAAACCATAACCCTTTCTATAGGGCTTGAGATATAATCCTTCTCCTACAGCAACACTTTCAATTTTCCTGTTGTGACGTTTTTTCTCCTCCATATCTTCTTTAGCCATTCTCGCATTGTTAATTGTTTTTGCAATTGCTGCACTACCACTTGCTAAACTACCAAGAGCGCTGAGGGCTGTCAATATCGGCACGATTGGTAGAAAACCTCCAATTTTGGGTACATTAATAACACGAGGTACTTTAACATTTTTCTTAGAACCGATTGATTGATGAATTGATTTACGTGCAACTTTAATTGCACTCATAATGTCTAATGGTTTTTGTTTTTTTAATGTCTTAGTAGCAACATTGATAACAGTCGAAAGGTTTGTCTTCTTCATTTTATTCTTCAATATCTTTCTCTTTCCTTTCTTTTCCGTTTTATTCAATCCCATACCAAATTTTTTCTTGGCTTTCATTATATTTGTAACAAAGTATGCTGCTGCTTTTTCACCAAGACTGCTATCTGGTGCATTGGCACGCGACCAGGCTTTGTCAATTAATATGGAGTCTGCCCTATGTCGTTCACTCAATGCCTTGTTTTGAGAATATGCAATATCGTGCTCTTTGCAAGCTTCATCCAATGGGTTTATTCCTTGATCACCACGTTCCAACCGTTTCTGTAACTTTGTACCCGGTCCACAAAAATTATATCCCGGAATATGGGCTTCAAACGGTAATGTATTGATTAGCTTATCGACAAGACCACCACCGTGTTTACAATTAAAAATACGACTGATGCGATTATAAAGACGTTTCCCCATTTTATTGATGTTTAATCATCAAAGATTTCTCATTGAATGAGGTACATTAGATTAAGAGATGCGTTTAATAAGTCAAAAACAAAAAATTTTAGTTAGAAATATTAACGATGAAAACGAGAAAAATCTACCGCCACGACATAGTGCTCTCTTACCGAACACAATAAGGGCTCTAATTGTTGGGCCTTCGAATTGTGGTAAAACTAATATTATGTTAAGTCTAATAGAGAGTCCTAATGGATTAAAATTCGAAAATGTTTATATATTTTCAAAAAGTTTATATCAACCTAAATATGAGTACTTGGAGAAATTAATCAAACCGATTAAAGGAATGGGATATCATACATTCTCCCATAATGAGGGTGTACTAGACCCCAGTGAAGCTAAAAATAATTCCATTATGATATTCGATGACGTAGCTTGTGAAAAACAAGATAACATAAGATCTTATTTTTGTATGGGTCGACATAAAAATATCGACTCTTTTTATTTATGTCAAACGTATAGTCATATACCTAAACATCTGATTCGTGACAATGCCAACTTTATTATAATGTTTAAACAAGATGATTTAAATATGCGGCATATATATCGGGACCATATTAACACTGATATGAATTATGAAACATTTGTGAAAATTTGTCAAAAATGTTGGAAGGACAAGCACGGATTCCTATTAATTAGCAAGGATAACGAAATGGATAACGGAAGATACAGAAAAGGATTTGATCAATTTATTATGATTTAAGGAGTAATTTCAATATAAAGCTTGGTTAGATACTTACAATGCCACAGTTTATCAAGAGATTTCAATATGTCTAGATCACTTGCATTATCCTTGAATGGAAATAGTTCCATTATAAATACAAACTTTTTTCCACCTATCGAATTGAATGGTCGATATGAGTGTGCTCTTATCGATTTTAATATGTATAATTCGATTCCAAATATTGATGAAAAAAACAACCTCTTCCACATCGGTGACAAGGTTATTACAATTCCAACTGGATCATATGAATTGAATGATATCACCGATTTCATTTACAATAAACTAAAAGACTATAACCTTGAAAATACATTTAAAATTCAAAGTAATAATAATACACTTCAAGTTGAAATAACTACCATGCGAGAGTCAGTTTACTTTAATAAGGAAAGATCGGTTGGACAACTGTTTGGTTTCCATCAAAAAGTACTAGAACCACATCCTACAAAAACCTATCGATCAGATCAGACCGTGAACATATTAAAAATTAATACAATTCGTTTGGAATGTAATATAATCAGCGGTTCATATGTAGATAATACACCGAATCATACATTACATGAGTTTGGCATTAATGTTCCGCCAGGGTATAAAATGACAGTGACACCACATAACCTAATTTATTTACCAATCAACTGTGACGAAATAAGCACACTATCTATACGCATAGTTGATCAAAACGGTGATTTGGTGAATTTACGTGGTGAAAACGTTTCGATTCGCATGCACATTCGGTTAATAGAATGATTATTTATAATAAAAGACGTAGCTTAAGTCCTCAGCCAAGCATTACTAATTGTAAAGCTATAGAAAGAGGATCAACAGTAAAAAGAAGCTCACTTACTTTGAAAAATAAAGTATTTTTAAAGTCGTTAGGCTTGAACCTTCGAGTATAATATAAAAGGTGGAAAGGAAAACAATGAACAAAATTTTAAATGTTCGAGAAAAGGTTTACTCAGATGAGAGTATTTCGAAGAAAGAGTTTCATACTTATTCATCGTATAATCAAACATTTAAACCAAACGATGAAATTCGAATTACTATTCAAAATCAAGACTTGTACGTGCTTCCTCACGAAAGTTAGATTCACCGAAGTGACCTACAACTGATAATGTTACCACTTTTTTTAAAAATAATTGTATGGCTTACTTTTTGGATGAAATTAAGTACGAAATAAATGGATGTGAGATTGATAAAACACGATTTGTCGATATGACTACAACCCTAAAAAATTATATATCTCTGGATAATCTTCAAAGTCAAAATCTATTAAATTCCGGATGGAGCAGTGGAGACGAAATTTCTACGGGACCCCACTTTAACTTTTCTGTACCATTAAAAAATTTGTTGGGATTTGCTGAGGATTATAAAAAAGTTTTGTTAAATTGTAAACACGAACTAGTGTTGATGCTAACATCTTGGTGATGTGTTTGAACAAACCAGAAATGAACAAACTTTTAAGTTGGAAATGACGAATATAACCTGGAAAATTCCACATGTAACTCCGAGCGATTTTGCAAAAATTAAGATGTACGATATTATTAAAAGTGGTGTAAACCTACCAATCGCATTCCGGAGTTGGGATTCATATGTTAACCCCAAATTGGGGTATGGAAGTCAACACAGCTGGAATGTGAAATTGTCGGCTAACCGCGAAAAACCAAGATTTGCCATAATTGGATTTACACTAAATGGAGAACTTATCACAAATAACTTATCAAACTTGAAAGTTCACTTGAATTCTGAGTCATATCCATATGATAATCTGAATGTTGATTTTAGTAAGAATCAGTATGCACACCTATATGAAATGTATACAAGATTTCAATCTAGTTACTATAATCGTGAATCACAACCATTTTTGACCCCAAATGAATTTAAATTGAAGGCCCCTATTATTGTGGTTGATCTTTCATATCAAAACGAATCAGTAAAAACTGGTCCTATTGATGTGAGAATTTCAATAGAACTGAAGACACCAAGTCATGAAAATACTTAAGCTTACTGTCTCCTCATACATGACCGTTTAGTTGAATATAACCCATTAAACGGACTAGTACAACGAGTTGTTTAACATTAGAAAAATGTTGAAAGATACTGTTTCGATTGATGTTCAATGTTTCTTTGATAATAATAATAATTTTATTCTAAAGGAAATTGGAATTGTATTCGAAAAAGATCCAAACTTGAATAATAGTTTTTTAATAGAACCACCATATGATTTTACTTTGCTAAATACAAAATCTCGAAGGACTGCAATTTGGTTAACCAATACACATCACAAAATTTTTTGGAACGATGGAGAAAATAATTTTTCACAAACTCGAAAGTATCTAAGGACAATTACAAGCGGAAAACAAATTATTTGTAAAGGTGTGGAAAAGAAACGATTTCTACAGAAGTTTTTTGGGAGTCGTCAGCTCATTAATATCGAGGAAATGGGCTGTCCGTCATTAAACAGGTTTAAAGGAAACCGGTTTCCCTATTGTGAAACACACCTTAAGGGCGGGGTTTGTGCTCTTAACAATGCATACATTATTTTGACATTTTTTAAAATTAGCTCCAAAACAATAAAATAATTTTTATACATAATTTTAAAGTTGAGACTAGATGTGTAAAGACCTACAAGAAAATAAAATTAACAAAATGAAATTTCATGAGGAAATTGACCAATTTATTGAAGAATTCAAAGGACAGATAATTGGTCAGCATTTTCAATATCTTCTAAACACAAAAACTATGTTCATGAATCGAGGGGGACATGATCTCAAAACTACGAATTATGGTGAACACTTTACATTTTGTAATCCAGAAATGACGTCGGAAACGTGCGCCTGCTTCTTCTATACAAATCGCCGGAATCAAAGCAGAAAATTAATTTCTATATATAATAAAAATGTTCACAATACGAAAATAAATGAATAAATGTATTATTATGCTACAAAATAAACTTCTGACTTTTTATTTCGAGTTAAAATTACAGGTACGGAGAATGGAAAATATTTCCTTGACTGAGATTTGTCGGCTAGTTGTTGTGCGGTCGTGATTTCAACCCCTATTATGGGAACGTATTAGAGCTAGAAGTCAGCCATGAGGTCGTTGGCGTGAGGCCCATGATCTTGTCAATGAGCGTGCGCCTTCAGGCTTGTGCATGTGTCCCTTTTATTGCGCCTGTCAATGAGCGTGCGCCTTCAGGCATGTGCATGTGCCCCTTTTATTGCGGTCAGGTAATGGACAGGTGACAAATAGTATACAATTAGAATAGAACTAGAAAACTAGAATTAGAAAAATAGTTGACAACAAAAATCGATATTACCAGGTCCCATCACCTTGAAACTTGAAACAGAAATTAAATTGAAAGACGCTCCTATGCTAGCTAATGATGCTTTCGAAATATGTTATAATATTATTATGGGTTAGAACAAATGAATGCTTTAAAAATAATCCAACATCTGAGAAAGATTACATTGTGAGACCTATTCTACATCTATCTATGGGAACCAAGCGAAAATCTGCGTTTGGGATAACCGACATGTTTCTTACAGAGGGATTGAGTAAGAAAATTAATTATATACAAATATACATCAAATATAATTAATTATGAATTTAATGAAATATGTTTACAATAATAAAATATATAAAAAAATATTGAATGATCCTACAAATTTTGTTTCTGACTGTAATTAAAACTACAGGTACAAATGAAGGGGAAGTATTTTATTCAATGTCCTTGGGTCTTGGGCATGTGACTTTGATGACGGTCAGGTAATGATAGTTCACTGCAAGTTTGTTTGGCTAACACATCTTAGAAACTTTAACTTGTGTTCTTTGATAATTCTTAATAAGAGACTATAGCAACTCATAATACTTGTTAGCATTTAGTAACCATTTAAAACCAAGTACTTTACAGATACTATACAGATAGTAACCATCCAAAAACAAGTACTGTACAGGTACTATAAAAAAAGTAACTATCCAAAAACAAGTACTGTACAGGTACTATACAAAAAGTAACCATCCAAAAACAAGACTAAACAGAAAGTAACCATCAAAATACTGCTAGGTAACAACTAAATACAACGTGTTCAACGTGTCAAGTCCATGCCAATATGAGTACTACCCTAAAAAACTATATATCTCTGGATAATCTTCAAAGTCAAAATCTATTAAATTCAGGATGGAGCAGTGGAGACGAAATTTTTACGGGACCCCACTTTAACTTTTCTGTACCATTAAAAAATTTGATGGGATTTGCTGAGGATTATAAAAAAGTTTTGCTAAATTGTAAACATGAACTAGTGTTGATGCTAACTAAGAATCGTGGTGAATCGTGAACAAACCAGAAATGAACAAACTTTTAAACTGGAAATTACGAATAAAACCTGGAAAGTTCCCCATGTAACTCTGAGGAATTTTGCAAAAATTAAGATGTACGATATTATTAAAAGTTGTGTAAACCTACCAATCGCATTCCAGAGTTGGGGTTTATATGTTAACCCCAAATTGGGGTATGGGAATCAACAGAGTTGAAATGTGAAATTGTCGGTTAACCTTGAAAAACCAAGATTTGCCATAATTGGATTGACACTAAATGGAGAACTTATCACAAATAACTTATCAAACTTGAAAGTTCACATGAATTCTGAGTCATATCCATAATAATCTGAATGTCGATTTTAGTAAGAATTAGTATGCTCACCTATATGAAATGTATACAAGATTTCAATCTAGTTACTATAATCGTGAATCAAAACCATTTTTGACCCCAAATGAATTTAAATTGAAGACCCCTATTATTGTGGTTGATCTTTCATATCAAAACGAATCATTAAAAATTGGTCCTATTGATGTGAGAATTTCAATAGAACGAAAGACACCAAGTCATGAAAATTAATCTGAATGTTGATTTTAGTAAGAATTAGTATGCTCACCTATATAAAATGTATACAAGATTTCAATCTAGTTACTATAATCGTTAATCACAACCATTTTTGACCCCAAATTAATTTAAATTGAAGACCCCTATTATTGTGGTTAAGCTTTCATATCAAAACGAATCAGTAAAAATTGGTCCTATTGATGTGAGAATTTTAATAGAACTAAAGACACCAAGTCATGAAAACTAATCTGAATGTTGATTTTAGTAAGAATTAGTATGCTCACCTATATGAAATGTTTACAAGATTTCAATCTAGTTACTATAATCGTTAATCACAACCATTTTTGACCCCAAATGAATTTAAATTGAAGACCCCTATTATTGTGGTTACGCTTTCATATCAAAACAAATCAGTAAAAATTGGTCCTATTGATGTGAGAATTTTAATAGAACTAAAGACACCAAGTCATGAAAATACCCAAGCTTACTGTCTCCTCATACATGACCGTTTAATTGAATATAACCCATTAAACGGACTAGTACAAGGAGTTGTTTAACATTAGAAAAATGTTGAAAGATACTGTTTCGATTGATGTTCAAGGTTTCTTTGATAATAATAATAATTTTATTCTAAAGGAAATTGGAATTGTATTCGAAAAAGATCCAAACTTGAATAATAGTTTTTTAATAGAACCACCATATGATTTTACTTTGCTAAATACAAAATCTCGAAAGACTGCAATTTGGTTAACCAATACACATCACAAAATTTTTTGGAACGATGGAGAAAACAGTTTTTCACAAACTCGAAAGTATCTAAGGACAATTTCAAGCGGAAAACAAATTATTTGTAAAGGTGTGGAAAAGAAACGATTTCTACAGACGTTTTTTGGGAGTCCTCAGCTCATTAATATCGAGGAAATGGGCTGTCCGTCATTAAAGAGGTTTAAAGGAAACCAGTTTTCCTATTGTGAAACACACCTTAAGGGCGGGGCTTGTGCTCTTAACAATGCATACATTATTTTGACATTTTTTAAAAGTAGCTCCAAAACAATAAAATAATTTTTATACATTATTTTAAAGTTCAGACTAGATGTGTAAGGACCTACAAGAAAACAAAATTAAAAAATGAAATTTCATGAGGAAATTGACCAATTTATTGAACAATTTAAAGGACAGATAATTTGTCACCATTTTCAATACCTTCTAAACACAAAAACTATGTTCATGAATGGAGGTGGAAATGATCTCAAAACTACGAATTATGATGAACACTTTACATTTTGTAATCCAGAAATGACGTCGGAAACGTGCGCCTGCTTCTTCTATGCAAATCGCCGGAATCAAAGCAGAAAATTAATTTCTATATATAATAAAAATGTTCACAATACCAAAATAAATTATTAAATGTATTATTATGCTACAAAATAACGTGATTTCAACCCCTATTATGGGAACGTATTAGAGCTAGCAGTCAGCCGTGAGGTCGTTGGCGTGAGGCCCATGATCTTGTCAATGAGCGTGCGCCTTCTGGGTTGTGCATGTGTCCCTTTTATTTCGGTCAGGAGGTCGCACATACTTTGCTGCAGGTGGGAAAGGAAAGATCTTGTCAATTTATACACACAATCATACTCAGGTAGCCAATAGGGGAGAGTTTGGTAAAAATCAGTTCGAGTTTGGGAAAAATCAAAGATTTTCATTTGTTGAATTTCGAGAATGCACATTTTTGGGTAAAAGAAGAGGAAAAATCACAGATTTTCATTTGTTGAATTTCGAGAATGCATATTTTTGGGTAAAAGAAGAAGAGGAAAAACTATATAAAATTTCCTTATAAATTGTGTAAGAATATTTAAAAGGGTAAGACGAGATTGTTGACTTAGATAGACAACATGCATTCACTTAAAATAAATAACTTTCTGAATGTATTTGACGGAATTCTGTTCAATGCACACTATGTACGGCTCCAGTTCATACAATCAAAACTCTTTGAATGTGAACGAGGTAAATCATATGAAATCATATGAACACCTGCGTGTGGAGCAATGATGGAGCCACCGAGGGAGTTGATACTTGTGTATGCCATCGAATTTCAGATTACAAAAAGGAAGCACTCAACATTATGAATATATACTATAATCTAGAAAATCACCTTGAAACTTGAAACAGAAATTAAATTGAAAGACGCTCCTATGCTAGCTAATGATGCTTTCGAAATATGTTATAATATTATTATGGGTTAGAACAAATGAATGCTTTAAAAATAATCCAACATCTGAGAAAGATTACATTGTGAGACCTATTCTACATCTATCTATGGGAACCAAGCGAAAATCTGCGTTTGGGATAACCGACATGTTTCTTACAGAGGGATTGAGTAAGAAAATTAATTATATACAAATATACATCAAATATAATTAATTATGAATTTAATGAAATATGTTTACAATAATAAAATATATAAAAAAATATTGAATGATCCTACAAATTTTGTTTCTGACTGTAATTAAAACTACAGGTACAAATGAAGGGGAAGTATTTTATTCAATGTCCTTGGGTCTTGGGCATGTGACTTTGATGACGGTCAGGTAATGATAGTTCACTGCAAGTTTGTTTGGCTAACACATCTTAGAAACTTTAACTTGTGTTCTTTGATAATTCTTAATAAGAGACTATAGCAACTCATAATACTTGTTAGCATTTAGTAACCATTTAAAACCAAGTACTTTACAGATACTATACAGATAGTAACCATCCAAAAACAAGTACTGTACAGGTACTATAAAAAAAGTAACTATCCAAAAACAAGTACTGTACAGGTACTATACAAAAAGTAACCATCCAAAAACAAGACTAAACAGAAAGTAACCATCAAAATACTGCTAGGTAACAACTAAATACAACGTGTTCAACGTGTCAAGTCCATGCCAATATGAGTACTACCCTAAAAAACTATATATCTCTGGATAATCTTCAAAGTCAAAATCTATTAAATTCAGGATGGAGCAGTGGAGACGAAATTTTTACGGGACCCCACTTTAACTTTTCTGTACCATTAAAAAATTTGATGGGATTTGCTGAGGATTATAAAAAAGTTTTGCTAAATTGTAAACATGAACTAGTGTTGATGCTAACTAAGAATCGTGGTGAATCGTGAACAAACCAGAAATGAACAAACTTTTAAACTGGAAATTACGAATAAAACCTGGAAAGTTCCCCATGTAACTCTGAGGAATTTTGCAAAAATTAAGATGTACGATATTATTAAAAGTTGTGTAAACCTACCAATCGCATTCCAGAGTTGGGGTTTATATGTTAACCCCAAATTGGGGTATGGGAATCAACAGAGTTGAAATGTGAAATTGTCGGTTAACCTTGAAAAACCAAGATTTGCCATAATTGGATTGACACTAAATGGAGAACTTATCACAAATAACTTATCAAACTTGAAAGTTCACATGAATTCTGAGTCATATCCATAATAATCTGAATGTCGATTTTAGTAAGAATTAGTATGCTCACCTATATGAAATGTATACAAGATTTCAATCTAGTTACTATAATCGTGAATCAAAACCATTTTTGACCCCAAATGAATTTAAATTGAAGACCCCTATTATTGTGGTTGATCTTTCATATCAAAACGAATCATTAAAAATTGGTCCTATTGATGTGAGAATTTCAATAGAACGAAAGACACCAAGTCATGAAAATTAATCTGAATGTTGATTTTAGTAAGAATTAGTATGCTCACCTATATAAAATGTATACAAGATTTCAATCTAGTTACTATAATCGTTAATCACAACCATTTTTGACCCCAAATTAATTTAAATTGAAGACCCCTATTATTGTGGTTAAGCTTTCATATCAAAACGAATCAGTAAAAATTGGTCCTATTGATGTGAGAATTTTAATAGAACTAAAGACACCAAGTCATGAAAACTAATCTGAATGTTGATTTTAGTAAGAATTAGTATGCTCACCTATATGAAATGTTTACAAGATTTCAATCTAGTTACTATAATCGTTAATCACAACCATTTTTGACCCCAAATTAATTTAAATTGAAGACCCCTATTATTGTGGTTAAGCTTTCATATCAAAACGAATCAGTAAAAATTGGTCCTATTGATGTGAGAATTTTAATAGAACTAAAGACACCAAGTCATGAAAACTAATCTGAATGTTGATTTTAGTAAGAATTAGTATGCTCACCTATATGAAATGTTTACAAGATTTCAATCTAGTTACTATAATCGTTAATCACAACCATTTTTGACCCCAAATGAATTTAAATTGAAGACCCCTATTATTGTGGTTACGCTTTCATATCAAAACAAATCAGTAAAAATTGGTCCTATTGATGTGAGAATTTTAATAGAACTAAAGACACCAAGTCATGAAAATACCCAAGCTTACTGTCTCCTCATACATGACCGTTTAATTGAATATAACCCATTAAACGGACTAGTACAAGGAGTTGTTTAACATTAGAAAAATGTTGAAAGATACTGTTTCGATTGATGTTCAAGGTTTCTTTGATAATAATAATAATTTTATTCTAAAGGAAATTGGAATTGTATTCGAAAAAGATCCAAACTTGAATAATAGTTTTTTAATAGAACCACCATATGATTTTACTTTGCTAAATACAAAATCTCGAAAGACTGCAATTTGGTTAACCAATACACATCACAAAATTTTTTGGAACGATGGAGAAAGCAGTTTTTCACAAACTCGAAAGTATCTAAGGACAATTTCAAGCGGAAAACAAATTATTTGTAAAGGTGTGGAAAAGAAACGATTTCTACAGACGTTTTTTGGGAGTCCTCAGCTCATTAATATCGAGGAAATGGGCTGTCCGTCATTAAAGAGGTTTAAAGGAAACCAGTTTTCCTATTGTGAAACACACCTTAAGGGCGGGGCTTGTGCTCTTAACAATGCATACATTATTTTGACATTTTTTAAAAGTAGCTCCAAAACAATAAAATAATTTTTATACATTATTTTAAAGTTCAGACTAGATGTGTAAGGACCTACAAGAAAACAAAATTAAAAAATGAAATTTCATGAGGAAATTGACCAATTTATTGAACAATTTAAAGGACAGATAATTTGTCACCATTTTCAATACCTTCTAAACACAAAAACTATGTTCATGAATGGAGGTGGAAATGATCTCGAAACTACGAATTATGATGAACACTTTACATTTTGAAATCCAGAAATGACGTCGGAAACGTGCGCCTGCTTCTTCTATGCAAATCGCCGGAATCAAAGCAGAAAATTAATTTCTATATATAATAAAAATGTTCACAATACCAAAATAAATTATTAAATGTATTATTATGCTACAAAATAACGTGATTTCAACCCCTATTATGGGAACGTATTAGAGCTAGCAGTCAGCCGTGAGGTCGTTGGCGTGAGGCCCATGATCTTGTCAATGAGCGTGCGCCTTCTGGGTTGTGCATGTGTCCCTTTTATTTCGGTCAGGAGGTCGCACATACTTTGCTGCAGGTGGGAAAGGAAAGATCTTGTCAATTTATACACACAATCATACTCAGGTAGCCAATAGGGGAGAGTTTGGTAAAAATCAGTTCGAGTTTGGGAAAAATCAAAGATTTTCATTTGTTGAATTTCGAGAATGCACATTTTTGGGTAAAAGAAGAGGAAAAATCACAGATTTTCATTTGTTGAATTTCGAGAATGCATATTTTTGGGTAAAAGAAGAAGAGGAAAAACTATATAAAATTTCCTTATAAATTGTGTAAGAATATTTAAAAGGGTAAGACGAGATTGTTGACTTAGATAGACAACATGCATTCACTTAAAATAAATAACTTTCTGAATGTATTTGACGGAATTCTGTTCAATGCACACTATGTACGGCTCCAGTTCATACAATCAAAACTCTTTGAATGTGAACGAGGTAAATCATATGAAATCATATGAACACCTGCGTGTGGAGCAATGATGGAGCCACCGAGGGAGTTGATACTTGTGTATGCCATCGAATTTCAGATTACAAAAAGGAAGCACTCAACATTATGAATATATACTATAATCTAGAAAATCACCTTGAAACTTGAAACAGAAATTAAATTGAAAGACGCTCCTATGCTAGCTAATGATGCTTTCGAAATATGTTATAATATTATTATGGGTTAGAACAAATGAATGCTTTAAAAATAATCCAACATCTGAGAAAGATTACATTGTGAGACCTATTCTACATCTATCTATGGGAACCAAGCGAAAATCTGCGTTTGGGATAACCGACATGCTTCTTACAGAGGGATTGAGTAAGAAAATTAATTATATACAAATATACATCAAATATAATTAATTATGAATTTAATGAAATATGTTTACAATAATAAAATATATAAAAAAATATTGAATGATCCTACAAATTTTGTTTCTGACTGTAATTAAAACTACAGGTACAAATGAAGGGGAAGTATTTTATTCAATGTCCTTGGGTCTTGGGCATGTGACTTTGATGACGGTCAGGTAATGATAGTTCACTGCAAGTTTGTTTGGCTAACACATCTTAGAAACTTTAACTTGTGTTCTTTGATAATTCTTAATAAGAGACTATAGCAACTCATAATACTTGTTAGCATTTAGTAACCATTTAAAACCAAGTACTTTACAGATACTATACAGATAGTAACCATCCAAAAACAAGTACTGTACAGGTACTATAAAAAAAGTAACTATCCAAAAACAAGTACTGTACAGGTACTATACAAAAAGTAACCATCCAAAAACAAGACTAAACAGAAAGTAACCATCAAAATACTGCTAGGTAACAACTAAATACAACGTGTTCAACGTGTCAAGTCCATGCCAATATGAGTACTACCCTAAAAAACTATATATCTCTGGATAATCTTCAAAGTCAAAATCTATTAAATTCAGGATGGAGCAGTGGAGACGAAATTTTTACGGGACCCCACTTTAACTTTTCTGTACCATTAAAAAATTTGATGGGATTTGCTGAGGATTATAAAAAAGTTTTGCTAAATTGTAAACATGAACTAGTGTTGATGCTAACTAAGAGTCGTGGTGAATCGTGAACAAACCAGAAATGAACAAACTTTTAAACTGGAAATTACGAATAAAACCTGGAAAGTTCCCCATGTAACTCTGAGGAATTTTGCAAAAATTAAGATGTACGATATTATTAAAAGTTGTGTAAACCTACCAATCGCATTCCAGAGTTGGGGTTTATATGTTAACCCCAAATTGGGGTATGGGAATCAACAGAGTTGAAATGTGAAATTGTCGGTTAGCCTTGAAAAACCAAGATTTGCCATAATTGGATTGACACTAAATGGAGAACTTATCACAAATAACTTATCAAACTTGAAAGTTCACATGAATTCTGAGTCATATCCATAATAATCTGAATGTCGATTTTAGTAAGAATTAGTATGCTCACCTATATGAAATGTATACAAGATTTCAATCTAGTTACTATAATCGTGAATCAAAACCATTTTTGACCCCAAATGAATTTAAATTGAAGACCCCTATTATTGTGGTTGATCTTTCATATCAAAACGAATCAGTAAAAATTGGTCCTATTGATGTGAGAATTTCAATAGAACGAAAGACACCAAGTCATGAAAATTAATCTGAATGTTGATTTTAGTAAGAATTAGTATGCTCACCTATATAAAATGTATACAAGATTTCAATCTAGTTACTATAATCGTTAATCACAACCATTTTTGACCCCAAATTAATTTAAATTGAAGACCCCTATTATTGTGGTTAAGCTTTCATATCAAAACGAATCAGTAAAAATTGGTCCTATTGATGTGAGAATTTTAATAGAACTAAAGACACCAAGTCATGAAAACTAATCTGAATGTTGATTTTAGTAAGAATTAGTATGCTCACCTATATGAAATGTTTACAAGATTTCAATCTAGTTACTATAATCGTTAATCACAACCATTTTTGACCCCAAATGAATTTAAATTGAAGACCCCTATTATTGTGGTTAAGCTTTCATATCAAAACAAATCAGTAAAAATTGGTCCTATTGATGTGAGAATTTTAATAGAACTAAAGACACCAAGTCATGAAAATACCCAAGCTTACTGTCTCCTCATACATGACCGTTTAATTGAATATAACCCATTAAACGGACTAGTACAAGGAGTTGTTTAACATTAGAAAAATGTTGAAAGATACTGTTTCGATTGATGTTCAAGGTTTCTTTGATAATAATAATAATTTTATTCTAAAGGAAATTGGAATTGTATTCGAAAAAGATCCAAACTTGAATAATAGTTTTTTAATAGAACCACCATATGATTTTACTTTGCTAAATACAAAATCTCGAAAGACTGCAATTTGGTTAACCAATACACATCACAAAATTTTTTGGAACGATGGAGAAAACAGTTTTTCACAAACTCGAAAGTATCTAAGGACAATTTCAAGCGGAAAACAAATTATTTGTAAAGGTGTGGAAAAGAAACGATTTCTACAGACGTTTTTTGGGAGTCCTCAGCTCATTAATATCGAGGAAATGGGCTGTCCGTCATTAAAGAGGTTTAAAGGAAACCAGTTTTCCTATTGTGAAACACACCTTAAGGGCGGGGCTTGTGCTCTTAACAATGCATACATTATTTTGACATTTTTTAAAAGTAGCTCCAAAACAATAAAATAATTTTTATACATTATTTTAAAGTTCAGACTAGATGTGTAAGGACCTACAAGAAAACAAAATTAAAAAATGAAATTTCATGAGGAAATTGACCAATTTATTGAACAATTTAAAGGACAGATAATTTGTCACCATTTTCAATACCTTCTAAACACAAAAACTATGTTCATGAATGGAGGTGGAAATGATCTCAAAACTACGAATTATGATGAACACTTTACATTTTGTAATCCAGAAATGACGTCGGAAACGTGCGCCTGCTTCTTCTATGCAAATCGCCGGAATCAAAGCAGAAAATTAATTTCTATATATAATAAAAATGTTCACAATACCAAAATAAATTATTAAATGTATTATTATGCTACAAAATAACGTGATTTCAACCCCTATTATGGGAACGTATTAGAGCTAGCAGTCAGCCGTGAGGTCGTTGGCGTGAGGCCCATGATCTTGTCAATGAGCGTGCGCCTTCTGGGTTGTGCATGTGTCCCTTTTATTTCGGTCAGGAGGTCGCACATACTTTGCTGCAGGTGGGAAAGGAAAGATCTTGTCAATTTATACACACAATCATACTCAGGTAGCCAATAGGGGAGAGTTTGGTAAAAATCATTTCGAGTTTGGGAAAAATCAAAGATTTTCATTTGTTGAATTTCGAGAATGCACATTTTTGGGTAAAAGAAGAGGAAAAATCACAGATTTTCATTTGTTGAATTTCGAGAATGCATATTTTTGGGTAAAAGAAGAAGAGGAAAAACTATATAAAATTTCCTTATAAATTGTGTAAGAATATTTAAAAGGGTAAGACGAGATTGTTGACTTAGATAGACAACATGCATTCACTTAAAATAAATAACTTTCTGAATGTATTTGACGGAATTCTGTTCAATGCACACTATGTACGGCTCCAGTTCATACAATCAAAACTCTTTGAATGTGAACGAGGTAAATCATATGAAATCATATGAACACCTGCGTGTGGAGCAATGATGGAGCCACCGAGGGAGTTGATACTTGTGTATGCCATCGAATTTCAGATTACAAAAAGGAAGCACTCAACATTATGAATATATACTATAATCTAGAAAAAAGAATGAAAAAGATTAAATAACGTAAAATAAACCAAAATAAATGAATAAATGTATTATTATGCTACAAAATAAACTTCTGACTTTTTATTTCGAGTTAAAATTACAGGTACGGAGAATGGAAAATATTTCCTTGACTGAGATATGTCGGCTACTTGCGAGTTGTTGCGCGGTCGTGATTTCAACCCCTATTATGGGAACGTATTAGAGCTAGCAGTCAGCCGTGAGGTCGTTGGCGTGAGGCCCATGATCTTGTCAATGAGCGTGCGCCTTCAGGCTTGTGCATGTGCCCCTTTTATTGCGCCTGTCAATGAGCGTGCGCCTTCAGGCATGTGCATGTGCCCCTTTTATTGCGGTCAGGTAATGGACAGGTGCGCATGTTCGGGTAGCTCTTGCTTGAATCCCTTTTATGACATGTTTATGACCCATTTGTGGAAAGGAGAGAATCTTAGAGAATTTACCAGTTATTTATTTACAAACTGCTTGCTTAAAGTTAAAACTAAAGCAACAGGGGTAGGCAGCCATAGCTACTTAGGCTTGTAAATTAAATTCGTCGTTAGTAGATGATTTAAAAAAATTTATTTTTTTATTTTTAAAACTCTGGTGATAAACCTTTATTCTTAAAACACAATTAATACAAGACACTTTTTATAAACTGTGAACCGATTGCGGTCTCGGATAAAATAGGACTGACTCTTAATTCTAAAAAATTATCCAATGAACCTCGGCCAGAAGCTTTCCTTTTCTTAAGCTTCCAGAACTTTAATTTTTGTTTAAAATAAAAGCTTATGCTGAAACTGTCGCATCTCGTTGTGAAATGAAATTATGCTGACCGATGCAATTTAATTGAAAATCAGAACGCAATACTGTGGGCTTCGAACGGAAAATTTTGGGCTTCGAACGGAAGCTTGTGTTTACTTTGCGATTGGTTTATTTATCTTAGCAGGACGGTCAAGCGCGGCCCTCGAAGTAGATGGCAAAGGCAAAATCTTAAACAAAGGCAAAGGCAATGTCGCTGAAGGCAAGGGTAACATAGCTGAGATTGAATTCAAAAATTTGTTTATAAATTCCATAAGTGGAACCGTTTCACGGGTTGCATATAAAAGTGCACAGCCGGCCGTTGGATTTTTTGTACATTTTGCGCTGTGAAAAAACACTAAAACTGTGTTGTGCAAATAATTCTTAACAAAGTGAATCGCATTTAATCTTTGTTAATAGCGCACATTACATATATCAAACAAAAACACCTCTTAACGAAGTAAAAGGTAGTGGCGAACGCGCCTTTAACAAAAATATCTGATATCAACAATTGTGACGTCTTTTCAAATTTTCTGATCGTTCCTTATCAACAGAAAAATGTCCAAACTTGTCGACAGACATGATGTTTATAAATGTAAAACATATTTGTCCTTCTTATTTATACCCATTAAAATATAATCCTTTCTTCACGCAATTCCTCTAATATTGAAAAAATTTCGTTATTGTGGTTGGTGTTACCCGCTCCTTTTGATTATACTAAAATTTCCAAGCGTTCGACTAACTTATTTACATAATTCCAATATACATAGCTTGGATTTGATTTCTGAAGAGTCATGTAACCAAAACCTGTTTTTGAGCAAAGTGGAGTAGACGTTGTAGGACTGAAATCTGTGTCTATCAACTTCTTCATAATATGGCTATATTTGTATGCTCGTGTACCCTTGATTCTGTTATTAGGTTTAAAGCCTTCTCTATGTATATTCGTTTCTAAAATAATTTTTTTATACATTTTCAAGTCCTGATCATCATAGTTTTCAGGTTTACTAAGAAAAATTAGAGAGTACAGACCAGGAGTCAGATCACAACTCATTCCACTAGAAAATGTTATTTTATTATTTTTAATTTTTATTTCTTTATCTCCCAATGTTAACGAATTGTTTGCAGTTTTTTTAGGTCCATAACCTTTATCCAACACATTTCCTCTGGTCAAATTAGTGATATTAAAATCATAATTATAACTAGTGTTATTATCTTCTAGCTCTGCATCACACCCATATCGGCCTCTCCTCTATACATTGGTAAAGGTGTTGTCCCTTCTTCTTCTTCACTCTTTTTCGTCTCCTTTTTCTCATCTTCTATATCTTCCTCTATATTCGTCTGTGAAAAGAATTGATTATAGGAATCACTATCATCGAAAGACCTTGGTGGAGTTATGTTTCGATTAGGCTGCAGATCTTTCTGATTAGTAGTAAAGTAGAAATCGTCAAGCTCTCTCTTATCATCATCGTATGTTTTAATTTGCTTCATTTCACGCTTTACTTTTATACTATCTTTTACATTAAAAATCTTTTGTTTTTTATTTTCCTTAACAAGTTCATGTAAGGGTTCAGTAATAGGTTTAAAAGTTTCCTCCAATTGTAAATTCGTATGATTTTTGACTTGTTTGAGATCATCGAATTTTCGCTTCAAAGCAAATCTAGCTTTGGTTAACTGTGAAAAAATATTTATTGTAGTATATTTTACAAACTTTATAGGTAAAAGATCTTAAATTTCCGAAATTCATGTAGTCACTCCTCAGTTACTAAACAAATACTGTTTAGGGATCGCCATAATCTGTAATATTTATATACCATTTCCGAATAAAAAAAGATTCGATACATTTCCTTCATTATATTTCCAAAGTGTATTTATTCTTATTTTCTTAAAATCTTAATATTTTTAATGATTACTGACTTATTTCTAAATACAAACTGCCATTACTTTTATAAATATTAAATTTTCCATCAACCATTTCTTTGATGATATCATCTTGAAGAGAGGTGTACCTTTCCGGCATGTACAGGATGTGCTCCTCCAACTGGAGAGCAATAGATTCTCCAACCTTTGTTGTTTTGCGCTCCGCGTTGACGATCGGGAATCTTACATTTTCAGGCATCCTTGTCTTCGATAGCAGTGTCTTTTTATTAAATTTATTGATCTCTTTAATTACAATGTTCATCTGGTTTTCCTGCTTCATGATGGTTGTTGAGGTTTTTGGACTTGGTACAGTTGTTCCACGTTGTATTTAGCTGTATTTTTATGTTTACTACCTGTTTAGCAGTTGTTCAGTACTTGTTTCCTAGTTGCTTACTACTTGTTTTAGCTGGTTAATAGCTGTTATTAGATGGTTATTATCTGTTTAGTAGCTGTTAACTAGTTGTTTACAAGTTCTTATAAGCTGGTCACCAGCTGTTTTGAGCTGTTATGAGCTGTTATAGTTTTTTGTTAAGAATGATCAAAAATTCTTATCCTATTCTATTTATTTATTATTAAAGATAATTGGTCAGCATTTTCAATATCTTCTAAACACAAAAACTATGTTCATGAATCGAGGTGGACATGATCTTAAAACTACGAATTATGGTGAACACTTTACATTTTGTAATCCAGAAATGACGTCGGAAACGTGCGCCTGCTTCTTCTATACAAATCGCCGGAATCAAAGCAGAAAATTAATTTCTATATATAATAAAAATGTTCACAATACGAAAATAAATGAATAAATGTATTATTATGCTACAAAATAAACTTCTGACTTTTTATTTCGAGTTAAAATTACAGGTACGGAGAATGGAAAATATTTCCTTGACTGAGATTTGTCGGCTAGTTGTTGTGCGGTCGTGATTTCAACCCCTATTATGGGAACGTATTAGAGCTAGAAGTCAGCCATGAGGTCGTTGGCGTGAGGCCCATGATCTTGTCAATGAGCGTGCGCCTTCAGGCTTGTGCATGTGTCCCTTTTATTGCGCCTTTCAATGAGCGTGCGCCTTCAGGCATGTGCATGTGCCCCTTTTATTGCGGTCAGGTAATGGACAGGTGACAAATAGTATACAATTAGAATAGAACTAGAAAACTAGAATTAGAAAAATAGTTGACAACAAAAATCGATATTACCAGGTCCCATCACCTTGAAACTTGAAACAGAAATTAAATTGAAAGACGCTCCTATGCTAGCTAATGATGCTTTCGAAATATGTTATAATATTATTATTGGTTAGAACAAATGAATGCTTTAAAAATAATCCAACATCTGAGAAAGATTACATTGTGAGACCTATTCTACATCTATCTATGGGAACCAAGCGAAAATCTGCGTTTGGGATAACCGACATGTTTCTTACAGAGGGATTGAGTAAGAAAATTAATTATATACAAATATACATCAAATATAATTAATTATGAATTTAATGAAATATGTTTACAATAATAAAATATATAAAAAAATATTGAATGATCCTACAAATTTTGTTTCTGACTGTAATTAAAACTACAGGTACAAATGAAGGGGAAGTATTTTATTCAATGTCCTTGGGTCTTGGGCATGTGACTTTGATGACGGTCAGGTAATGATAGTTCACTGCAAGTGTGTTTGGCTAACACATCTTAGAAACTTTAACTTGTGTTCTTTGATAATTCTTAATAAGAGACTATAGCAACTCATAATACTTGTTAGCATTTAGTAACCATTTAAAACCAAGTACTTTACAGATACTATACAGATAGTAACCATCCAAAAACAAGTACTGTACAGGTACTATAAAAAAAGTAACTATCCAAAAACAAGTACTGTACAGGTACTATACAAAAAGTAACCATCCAAAAACAAGACTAAACAGAAAGTAACCATCAAAATACTGCTAGGTAACAACTAAATACAACGTGTTCAACGTGTCAAGTCCATGTCAATATGAGTACTACCCTAAAAAACTATATATCTCTGGATAATCTTCAAAGTCAAAATCTATTAAATTCAGGATGGAGCAGTGGAGACGAAATTTTTACGGGACCCCACTTTAACTTTTCTGTACCATTAAAAAATTTGATGGGATTTGCTCAGGATTATAAACAAGTTTTGCTAAATTGTAAACATGAACTAGTGTTGATGCTAACTAAGAATCGTGGTGAATTGTGAACAAACCAGAAATGAACAAACTTTTAAACTGGAAATTACGAATAAAACCTGGAAAGTTCCCCATGTAACTCTGAGGAATTGTTACGTACGCCCTCCCCCATACCAAGATTAACCCCGGGAAAACAACTGCCATTAGTTGAGGGTAGGGGCCGTAATGACTAACCACACTGCGATTGACAAAAAGCAAAAACAGCAATTACAATTCGACAACTCATGGGTGTCGCGTGGCCAGAACAACGACCACGATCGACCTACTCGTAACCATATTCCAGTAAGGTGGCAAAGTGCACCAGCCGGCCATTGACTCCTAAAATAGGGGAAATGGAGAAACAGTACCCCTAGGTGGGAACACCTAGTTAATTCATCCAATATGGGGGGCTAGCGAAAGCTCTAGTCCGGTATAAAAGACCCCAGCCAAATGGAGAAGAGACAGAAATTGTTCTGATCTCTCCCTGACGGTGGTCTAGAAGTACAACTCCCATCGACACATACCACGACTGGAAGAAAGCTGGTGTCCAGAAGGATGTCTTGACGTTTCCCTAGGATCTACTTCACCCAGGAGAAAGTCCCGATAACCGGTCCTGCGATCGACCACAATCTGGAGGAAGTCAACCAGCAAAATTCCGAAGGACGAAAATAACTAGTAAACCAAGTGAATGGCCTAAAGACCCCAAGATGGGTAGCAAAACGTCCAAGGTGACTGGCAGCACCGCCAATGTGATTAACACCGTAGAGATCGTTGACCACCAAGATGATATTCAAGATGTCAACAAAACCATGAAGCTCATCGTTGGACTACTATTGGTTATAGTGATCCTTAAAGTGGTCAAGATGTACAAGCGCTCTGTTCAGAGACGCCGCGACCAACATCATGCCCTGGAGAAAGTGGTGACCCACATTGGAGCATAAGCCGAGCCGATACCGTGAAGTGAAACCCCAAAAAGACAATAAAAACAATACAAATAATAATAAATAAATTGCACTCCAATCTTATAAACAAAAAAGTGAATCGCCAAAACAATCAAAAACAATTTCCGAGTACATGCAGTTCTGAATGCAAGTGTAAACAGAATCCCCAATTACATACGCTGAACAAGAAATTGGAGCTGCACCGACCAGCCAGCCCGAGCATTGGAACCGACGTGTGCCTCAGTGGAACTCTCATACAATGCATACATACATACATATCTATACAGCGATAGTGTTATTTTTTTTGTGTAACGTAATTTTTGTGTTTTGTTTTTGTAAGCCACCATCAAGTCTTGCACGTATATATATGTATAAACCAATTCTAAAATCTCCCAAAGCCCAGGATCCGGAGCGTCGAGATCTCATCGCCCAGGATTAAAAAGAGGGTAAGTTTGTCGGAACACGGTTCCTTTTTCTTATACATACATATATATATATCCGTGCGCCATGATTACATCAGAAGCTTTAGCAAAAACAATAGACTCCGATCCACAATTTAACGTAAGAATTTTATACTTGTTATCCAAAGCCAAACTGCCAATAACAGTGAGTGAATTAGAGTACTTATATATTGAGACCTTCCGTCTAGATTTTTCACCACTTGTCCACTGTAATAAGACACAAAAGGCTATCATTATCTCAACCGTTCCAACGGTCATTGTTCTCTCCCGTCTGGATAAGAATTTGTTTTTGGGCAATATTAATACTTTCCTAGTTAAGACAAAGAATTAATCTGTTAGGAATACATGTAATAATATATAATATCCACCTATAATAATTATTTCATATATATAATCATTTAGATATACTTTTCTTTTTATACCTTTTTTTATACATAATAATTAAATGTTAATTTTTCAGCGGCGAGTATCAGCCTTGTAATTGTATGACAATTGCAAGAGCCCTCTGAGCGACGTTTGTAGTCGTGAATAGTCAGCATTTTTGCTGATGTGTGCACCTTCACAGGTGGTCAAATCGATACTCTCCGCTAAAACAAATATTGTCAATTAATTTAATTTCCATATGATTTAGCCAACATTATGTTATTCATTCACGGCACTCGCCGATATAAATATTATCCAATAAATTTGTAATGTAAAAGAATATCAAAACATGAAGTGCTAGAGCTTTATTAAGGGGGTGTGCTGACGCGAGAAGTGGAGTAGGTCAAGAACAATGACATAACTTTTGACGGACAACCTTGACAATAGGGGATCGTATTGCGCGGCCCGCGACGATCCATTGGCACACGAATGTGTGAAGGGGAGGGAATATGGCCAAAACACAGCCCGATCGTAATGCGATCAAGCGACAGCTAAGCTTGTGGGGCAGTGTGGACTGACGACCGACGAACTTTATGAAGTAATATTATTTTCCAGGCACTTTTAATATTTATTCTCGTTATGTTGGAGAGGAGAGAGGCTTACCAAGATCCCACGACCCGAATACGACGTAGCTTATGCCGGCAAATGGTGCCAGAATATCGGACGCCTCTCCCTCGGCCCAAGTCCTTGTCAGGACTCGGGCACTAATATGCCCACGTAACAGAATTGGCGCCCAACGTTAGGATTTTTCATATTCCTTAAGGAATTTTATTAGGGTCAACCATCTCGATGCCTGCGGTATCGGAGTGGATGTACCTAAGTATGGCAAAGCTTCCATCTTTATTTGCCATAGGTAATTTGACTATTTTATAGGGCAGGGAACTTAAATAATTTTAAATATGCACCTACTTATTTGTTTTTGTCTTTAAATTAATAACTGTAAAGTCCCCAACTTCTGTGACTGTCAGTGTTGAGCGGCCACTCAATCAGAACTTTGTCGCAGAATAGAGGCCTGACTTTGAAATGTTTTTAGCCTTAGAAATTCTCTGTTTTATTCATGGACAAATTTACCAGAACTTCCTTAAACCAAGAACTATGAGTTATCCTTTTTTATAATACTATACCTATAACTAAGTGTCGACGACTACTTGTTAAAATTAACGTAAATACAATTTATAGGTGCTTTCTGGCCGACGCCACACGACGTACTACGCATTTGCCCGGTCGTTTGAATTGGTTCGAGTCCAGAAAGAGCAGGAGCGCAAGCATTATGGTAACGCATTTAGCAGTTGCGGTGCGGGTCTACTGTTCGTTTGTCGATCCAGGACAGAATGGGGGTGGGGGAACTGACAGGAAACGCAAAGCCGACGCCCCACAACGTACTGGGCATTTGTCCGGTCGTTTGCTTGGTTCGAGTCTTTGCTGTTTCCCTTGACATATTTGGGCGGCGGACGATTTTTAGTTTCTCTGGCCGACGCCCCACAACGTATTAGGCTAGTTGGTCAGGTCGTTTGCTTGGTTCGAGTCCAGAGAAATAGGAGACGGTTGTGGAGCCCGAGAATGATCGGTCAAACAACTCGTTTTCCGACGACTGGCGGGAGGGGGTTTTTGGACAGATTCCTTATCTAGACACAGCCATTCCGTTTGGAACATTTGGGATGTCTAGAAAAAGGGAAAGTAAGGGCATGTTAGCTTAGCGGAACCGCGTTGTGTAGAAGCGGCTAACACCCCTAGTTAGGGAAATTTATTTTTGTTTTTTTTTTGGGGCTTAAATATCGGACGGTTCTTGACCGAAGAGAAACTTGAGAAGCAGAGAGAAGCACCCCCAGTTTATAAACATTTTTATTGTCGACTTATTCAGCGTATACATCGCTGACCGGGTGTTTTGAAAAGAATCACGTGAACTTTTTATACCAAAACGCAAAAAAAAAGTGAAGACAAATTTTAGTGCGTGTATTAATTCGCACAAAGTGACAATCTATAAAAAGAAAGCGGAGGCCTTTAAAGAAGGTCAAATAATATAAATGAAGGGGGCCAAGAAGAAGGTCTTATTCCAACCCAGCACCGGAAGAGTGACCCGAGCAACAACGCGCGGAGACAATCACCAACCCCGGAGTGCGAGCGCGCCAAGGCTAGGAGACTCATCTGAAAGAGAGCCGTGGGAGCTCGCACAGAATCAGCCAGGACAGGTAGATACCCTGTCCGAAGAAAACAATTTGGACCAATATACTGAAATGGAAGGAGCCGCCGGTGGGGAGAATCTGCCCCTAGGACCGCCGAAAGGAAGATCAAGTATGCTTCCCCAATTTCAGAGGCACGAGGAGGACAACTTAGAGGCTGCCGAGCGACGTGAACAAAGATTGATGGAGCTCTTGAGGCAGAGCAACGAAATGCAGCGTGGAATGAGTGCCCAGATAGAAGCGCTGAAAGCACAAATAACAGAATTGCAGTCTCCGACACCCAGGAGACCCGAACAGAAGGGACTGCCTTCGCCGCCCCGAACTGTTCCGAATCCAACGGACAGCTTTTTGAGATACCAAGAGACTCCGCCTCTGGAACCAGTAACGCAGGACATGCTTAGTAGCCAGATGCACCGGTTAAGAACACCCAGGCGGATGGACACCCCGTCCCACCGGCAATCCAGAACGAACGAGAGGGAGACGAGTCACCAACTGCATCCAGAGATCGATCGGAGCTCATCATTTCAGGAACCAAGACCAAAAGACGTCAGATTAGACAGATGGAACCTAAAGTTCGATGGAAGCGGTCGCGGCATGACAGTTGAAAGTTTCCTGTTCCGCGTAGACCGATTGCAAGAATTGTACGACCTCAGTCGCCAACAAGTCTTTCGTGAGTTCCATCTTCTGTTGGCAGGTGCAGCCACGAAATGGTATTGGCAGTTGATGGAGGACAAGGCAGAAGATTACGATTTTGACTACTACTCATTGACCCAAGAAATGAGACGGGCATTTTCCACTACCGGGAGTGACCTTATGAAAGTCAAGGAACTGATGGAAAGGAAGCAAGGGCCACACGAAACCTTTAGCGATTATGTCTCGGATATGCATAACTTGCATTTCAAGCTCAAGCACAAAATCGCTGAAGATGAATTCGTTGAGCTCTTAAAGGACAACATGAACTCCCAGATGGGGGGATTGCTGCTAACATCCCCAATAACCTCATTAGCGGAGCTCAAACGAGAGGGTCTCAGAGTTGATCGCTGGCTGAGAAGTACTGGAAGAAACCTGCGCAGCCGAGCTGCAGTCAACGAAATAGAGGAATTCCAGACACTGGAGGACTTGCCGGACGCGGTCACGGTGGAGGAATTCAACCGGCAGCGGAAAGATACGCGAGGGCGTTACGAGGATGGACAAGGATGCCGAGGCCCATTACACGCGCTGGTGTGTTATAAGTGTGGCAAAGGAGCAGACTTCTACAGGAAGCAGCCTTCGAAGGAAGAATCCTGCCCGATCAAATTCCACGATGCCACTTGCAGGTTCTGCGAGAGGGTCGGGACAGCAGGCAGATGCTAACCAAGCGGCTTTTGCGCGGAGTCCGTCAGGCAAGACCGGGATAGCCGGGCGGACCAGGACCAACCCTTTCCGGTAAGAACACCGAAAGCCAACCAAATCTCCCCCCATAAGAGCCTAGAACAACGAGAGAGGGAGTACGAACTTGCTCGTGAACGTATCTTCACTGGCTCGGAAGATGCAGACAACGAGACACGAACAACACGGAAAATACTTAAATTATATGATGCCCGAGCAGACTATCGCCGGCTCAAGCAAAAAGTGGTGGACACGGTGGTGAGCGTGCAAAATGACAACCGTTTCTTTGCTAAAACGAAGGTCGATGGAGAAGAGATACTCGCATTGCTGGACACAGGCGCTAGTGCGAACTGTATTGGCAGAGGAGCACACGCTTTCTTGGAAAACCGGACGCGGCCGATAAGGAAGCTAAGCGATGAATGCGTACGCACAGCAAGCGGTGGCGAGACCCAAGTAACCGGAGCCATAACGTTACCGGTGGAATGGGAAGGAGAAACCAAGGACCTAGAGTTTTTGATAGTGCCAGGTCTGACACAGCGATTTTATTTCGGAATTAATTTCTGGGATACGTTCGGCCTCACCTTCCTCGGTAAGGGTAGACGCGAGGTTGCCGCCGTTGGAACAACACCGGATTTCGACCTTATGACCGGCGACCTAGACATGAACAATACGCTCAAGCCCGAGACCGCCTATACCCCACATCAGCTTACCCCAGAACAACATTGTAAGCTGCAGCAAGTGATAGACACATATCCCTCTTGTCTAGAAAAAGGACTAGGAAAGACGAGCTTAGAGCAACATGTAATTGAAGTGACCAACGAGGACCTACCAATCAAGCAGCGACATTACCCGATATCCCCAGCTAAACAGAAGCTGGTGTACGCCGAACTAGATCGCATGTTAGGTCTAGGCGTGATCGAGGAGAGCAATAGCAGCTGGAGTTCACCAGTAACGCTGGTGCAAAAAGGGCCGAAAAATCGCCTATGCCTCGATGCGCGTAAAGTAAATTCCCGGACAATCAAAGATGCGTATCCACTCCCACATATTGAAGGTCTGTTGAGCCGACTACAGGAAACGTATTACATTTCCGCAATTGACTTAAAAGACGCCTTTTGGCAAATACCTCTCGAAACCAAAAGTAGAGAGAAAACCGCGTTCACAGTGCCCGGCAGGCCACTGTATCAGTTTACAGTCATGCCGTTCGGCTTGTGCAATGCCGCGCAGCGAATGTGCCGACTAATGGATAAAGTTATACCAGCGGCGCTACGCGAGAATGTATTTGTGTATCTGGATGACTTACTGGTCTGTTCACCTACATTTGAAGCCCACATGGATATGTTGAGCCAGGTCAGTGCCTGCTTACAGCGGGCAGAACTAACGATAAATGTAGACAAGAGCAAGTTTTGCTACAGCCAGGCAAGATATTTAGGATATGTAGTTGGGGGAGGATGCATCCGAACGGATGACACGAAAATACAATCGATACAGGAATTTCCCCAGCCTAGCTCCGCCAAACAGATGCGGAGGTTCCTGGGAATGACAGGCTGGTACAGGAGGTTCATCCAAAACTACGCCCAGACAGCGGCACCGCTTCACGACTGTTTGAAGAAAGACCGCATAAAGAAATTTGAGTTGTCAGAAGAGGCAATCAAGGCGTTTGAACTTTTAAAAACCAGCATGGCAACAGCACCTGTACTCGTCACACCGGATTTTAAGAAACCATTTACCATCCAATGTGATGCCTCGACCACTGGAGTGGGGGGAGTTTTGTTCCAAACAGATGACGAGGGCGGAGAACATCCAATCGCCTATATGTCCGCCAAATTGAACAAAGCACAGCGGAATTACAGCATAACCGAGTTGGAGTGCTATGCCGCTATCCTCAGCATTACCAAATTCCGTGCCTACGTAGATGGGATGCCCTTCAAAGTGATCACTGACCACGCTAGTCTAAAATGGCTGATGAGTCAGAAAGACTTATCAGGCAGGCTTGCGCGATGGAGTTTGAAGCTACAAGCATTTGACTTCACCATAGAACACAGGAAAGGGTCACTAAATGTAGTCCCAGATGCGCTCTCACGAGTTCATATGGACGAGCTACGGAAGGCTGGGGCGGAAGAACTGGACATACACATCAACCTCGATTCGACAGCGTTCCAGTCATCGGATTATGTCAACCTAGTGCAGGCGGTGGACGAAAATTTAGGTAAAAGTCCAGACCTTCAAACATCAGAAGGCTATGTATATAAACGGATGGGATTCTGCCTAAATGACGCTGTGGATGAAGCCCGAGCATGGAAGCTCTGGGTTCCCGCCGAGCTGCGTCCTGATTTAGTCTGGAGAGCACATCATGCCATAACCGCAGGGCATGGGGGGTTGCACAAATCGCTAGCCAAATTGAGACAGTTTTACTATTGGCCAGGCATGGCTGTAGATGTCCAAAAGGTAGTGAAGGAATGCGAGGTCTGTAAGATCACCAAGACCGCCAACAAAAATGACCGACCACCCATGGGAGAACAGCGAGTTACGGAGCGGGCTGGCCAAAGGTTGTTCATCGACTTTATGGGACCATACCCGAGAACCAAAGCTGGGAACTCGGTGATTTTTGTATGCCTAGACCATTTCTCCAAATTTGTCTGGCTGCAGCCGATGAGACATGCAGTAGCTGCAGAAGTCATCAAATTCCTTGAGACAAAGATTTTCCATCAATTTGGAGTCCCCGAGTTTGTACACTCAGACAACGGCAAACAGTTTGTGTCGCAAATTTTTGGCGAGCTAATGACCCGCTACGGTATTCGACACGTAAAGACTGGACTTTACTCCCCGCAAGCGAACGCGGCTGAGAGGGTAAACCGATCTGTACTCCAAATTTTGCGAGCGACAATTGCCACCGATCAGCGAAATTGGGATACCCAACTAAGTCGAATAGAGTGTGCCCTTAGGAATGGCCTACACGAATCAATAGGCATGGAACCATATTACGCAATGTTCGGCACGCGGATGGTTACCCATGGAACAGCCTACCCGATCCTACGGAAACTAGGGGGAATACAGGCAGGAGATCCACAGATAAGTCTCCCAGACAAAATGGAACTTATCCGACAAAAAGTGACACAAGGATTAAACCGAACTCATGAACGCGCAGAAAAGGCATATAACACCCGTAGCAAGCTCGTAGAGTTTTCCGTAGGACAAGTTGTCTATAGGAAAAACTACAAGCAGAGTAACAAAGCTGACGGATATAATGCCAAACTTGGCCCGAATCGAATTCGCTGTGTGGTACTCCAGCGTAAGGGCAAAGCGCTATATGAGCTGGGCAATGCAGTAGGGAAAAGTGTCGGGGTATTCCATGCTAAAGACCTGTATGTCGCCTAAACCTCTGAACGTAATCCGACGACTCCAAAAGGCGACGAACTCAGAACTGCGGGATTGCACTACTTGATAGAAGCTCCCGATCACATGATGGGTAGAACAGTCATCAGAACTGCCCCGGTTCTGCTATAAAAGCCACAACCAGGGACCGACCAGTCACCAGACATGATGCAGTCCTCCAACACTTATAACCAAGCCATCCGAGCTGCCCGCCGGCTTCGTCGGCTACAGGTTAGGTACGGGGACCAGGCAACATATCTGGCGCTCCTCGTCGAGTGGATGAACGGGCTTTGCCATACCATCCGCTTGAACGAGGACCATATCCAGCAATGCTGGATACACCGATACCAGTCGGAAGATGAAGAACTGGCATGTGAACTAGAGCAAGAGATCCGGCACCGGAGCCGGGATCAAGAGGAGGACCAACACCAGTTGCTCCGAGTCCAGGAGCAACTAACAAGGAGCCAAGCACACGTCGCCCGGATACAACGGGAAACATGGAAAATGAGCCGGCGGATGAACCGCGCGGTCAGAAGACTTTACATTCGAAGCCCTCCACTTGGTATCCAGGCGAGGCGAGAAGTAGCAGCCATTATGAAAGAGCCGCTAAACTTAGATTAAAACATTGTAATTAATTTAAAATGTTAAACATATAAAAATAAAAATAATATAAAATAAAAAAAAAAAAAAAAAAAAAAACAATTCTTATACTTTTTAATATATTTTTCTTCGGGAAATGGGAAAACTTTTCACTTTTCAGCTGAGTAGCCCCCGGTCAAAAACCGTGGTTACGGCACACTCAGCTATTTTATTCTCAACTTTTTAGCTTTTACTCATTTCTGATTTTTATATATATATTTATATATTATTTTTTTCATTAAAACTATATTATATATTTTATTATGAGCCATATTTTTATTTACAGGTATAAATATGTATGTATGTATGTTCCCGTGCGAGGCCGGAAAGCTTTTCTTTTTCAGCATATATAATAATAAAATAAACAAGTATATAATAAAACAATAAAGTAATAAGCCCGACTAGCTCATCTGAGACTGGGTTGAGGTAGTGGGTCGAAGCCACACGTAAATGGGCGCTTAAGAAGAGAATAAAGGAGAAGAAGGAGATCTAAAGAGATGGCCGTACGAAGATTTCTTTTGCGAAGTCATTCCATGCGAAGCCGCATCGATCACTTCGAGCCTGTTACGTACGCCCTCCCCCATACCAAGATTAACCCCGGGAAAACAACTGCCATTAGTTGAGGGTAGGGGCCGTAATGACTAACCACACTGCGATTGACAAAAAGCAAAAACAGCAATTACAATTCGACAACTCATGGGTGTCGCGTGGCCAGAACAACGACCACGATCGACCTACTCGTAACCATATTCCAGTAAGGTGGCAAAGTGCACCAGCCGGCCATTGACTCCTAAAATAGGGGAAATGGAGAAACAGTACCCCTAGGTGGGAACACCTAGTTAATTCATCCAATATGGGGGGCTAGCGAAAGCTCTAGTCCGGTATAAAAGACCCCAGCCAAATGGAGAAGAGACAGAAATTGTTCTGATCTCTCCCTGACGGTGGTCTAGAAGTACAACTCCCATCGACACATACCACGACTGGAAGAAAGCTGGTGTCCAGAAGGATGTCTTGACGTTTCCCTAGGATCTACTTCACCCAGGAGAAAGTCCCGATAACCGGTCCTGCGATCGACCACAATCTGGAGGAAGTCAACCAGCAAAATTCCGAAGGACGAAAATAACTAGTAAACCAAGTGAATGGCCTAAAGACCCCAAGATGGGTAGCAAAACGTCCAAGGTGACTGGCAGCACCGCCAATGTGATTAACACCGTAGAGATCGTTGACCACCAAGATGATATTCAAGATGTCAACAAAACCATGAAGCTCATCGTTGGACTACTATTGGTTATAGTGATCCTTAAAGTGGTCAAGATGTACAAGCGCTCTGTTCAGAGACGCCGCGACCAACATCATGCCCTGGAGAAAGTGGTGACCCACATTGGAGCATAAGCCGAGCCGATACCGTGAAGTGAAACCCCAAAAAGACAATAAAAACAATACAAATAATAATAAATAAATTGCACTCCAATCTTATAAACAAAAAAGTGAATCGCCAAAACAATCAAAAACAATTTCCGAGTACATGCATTTCTGAATGCAAGTGTAAACAGAATCCCCAATTACATACGCTGAACAAGAAATTGGAGCTGCACCGACCAGCCAGCCCGAGCATTGGAACCGACGTGTGCCTCAGTGGAACTCTCATACAATGCATACATACATACATATCTATACAGCGATAGTGTTATTTTTTTTGTGTAACGTAATTTTTGTGTTTTGTTTTTGTAAGCCACCATCAAGTCTTGCACGTATATATATGTATAAACCAATTCTAAAATCTCCCAAAGCCCAGGATCCGGAGCGTCGAGATCTCATCGCCCAGGATTAAAAAGAGGGTAAGTTTGTCGGAACACGGTTCCTTTTTCTTATACATACATATATATATATCCGTGCGCCATGATTACATCAGAAGCTTTAGCAAAAACAATAGACTCCGATCCACAATTTAACGTAAGAATTTTATACTTGTTATCCAAAGCCAAACTGCCAATAACAGTGAGTGAATTAGAGTACTTATATATTGAGACCTTCCGTCTAGATTTTTCACCACTTGTCCACTGTAATAAGACACAAAAGGCTATCATTATCTCAACCGTTCCAACGGTCATTGTTCTCTCCCGTCTGGATAAGAATTTGTTTTTGGGCAATATTAATACTTTCCTAGTTAAGACAAAGAATTAATCTGTTAGGAATACATGTAATAATATATAATATCCACCTATAATAATTATTTCATATATATAATCATTTAGATATACTTTTCTTTTTATACCTTTTTTTATACATAATAATTAAATGTTAATTTTTCAGCGGCGAGTATCAGCCTTGTAATTGTATGACAATTGCAAGAGCCCTCTGAGCGACGTTTGTAGTCGTGAATAGTCAGCATTTTTGCTGATGTGTGCACCTTCACAGGTGGTCAAATCGATACTCTCCGCTAAAACAAATATTGTCAATTAATTTAATTTCCATATGATTTAGCCAACATTATGTTATTCATTCACGGCACTCGCCGATATAAATATTATCCAATAAATTTGTAATGTAAAAGAATATCAAAACATGAAGTGCTAGAGCTTTATTAAGGGGGTGTGCTGACGCGAGAAGTGGAGTAGGTCAAGAACAATGACATAACTTTTGACGGACAACCTTGACAATAGGGGATCGTATTGCGCGGCCCGCGACGATCCATTGGCACACGAATGTGTGAAGGGGAGGGAATATGGCCAAAACACAGCCCGATCGTAATGCGATCAAGCGACAGCTAAGCTTGTGGGGCAGTGTGGACTGACGACCGACGAACTTTATGAAGTAATATTATTTTCCAGGCACTTTTAATATTTATTCTCGTTATGTTGGAGAGGAGAGAGGCTTACCAAGATCCCACGACCCGAATACGACGTAGCTTATGCCGGCAAATGGTGCCAGAATATCGGACGCCTCTCCCTCGGCCCAAGTCCTTGTCAGGACTCGGGCACTAATATGCCCACGTAACAGAATTTTGCAAAAATTAAGATGTACGATATTATTAAAAGTTGTGTAAACCTACCAATCGCATTCCAGAGTTGGGGTTTATATGTTAACCCCAAATTGGGGTATGGGAATCAACAGAGTTGAAATGTGAAATTGTCGGTTAACCTTGAAAAACCAAGATTTGCCATAATTGGATTGACACTAAATGGAGAACTTATCACAAATAACTTATCAAACTTGAAAGTTCACATGAATTCTGAGTCATATCCATAATAATCTGAATGTCGATTTTAGTAAGAATTAGTATGCTCACCTATATGAAATGTATACAAGATTTCAATCTAGTTACTATAATCGTGAATCAAAACCATTTTTGACCCCAAATGAATTTAAATTGAAGACCCCTATTATTGTGGTTGATCTTTCATATCAAAACGAATCAGTAAAAATTGGTCCTATTGATGTGAGAATTTCAATAGAACGAAAGACACCAAGTCATGAAAATTAATCTGAATGTTGATTTTAGTAAGAATTAGTATGCTCACCTATATAAAATGTATACAAGATTTCAATCTAGTTACTATAATCGTTAATCACAACCATTTTTGACCCCAAATTAATTTAAATTGAAGACCCCTATTATTGTGGTTAAGCTTTCATATCAAAACGAATCAGTAAAAATTGGTCCTATTGATGTGAGAATTTTAATAGAACTAAAGACACCAAGTCATGAAAACTAATCTGAATGTTGATTTTAGTAAGAATTAGTATGCTCACCTATATGAAATGTTTACAAGATTTCAATCTAGTTACTATAATCGTTAATCACAACCATTTTTGACCCCAAATGAATTTAAATTGAAGACCCCTATTATTGTGGTTAAGCTTTCATATCAAAACAAATCAGTAAAAATTGGTCCTATTGATGTGAGAATTTTAATAGAACTAAAGACACCAAGTCATGAAAATACCCAAGCTTACTGTCTCCTCATACATGACCGTTTAATTGAATATAACCCATTAAACGGACTAGTACAAGGAGTTGTTTAACATTAGAAAAATGTTGAAAGATACTGTTTCGATTGATGTTCAAGGTTTCTTTGATAATAATAATAATTTTATTCTAAAGGAAATTGGAATTGTATTCGAAAAAGATCCAAACTTGAATAATAGTTTTTTAATAGAACCACCATATGATTTTACTTTGCTAAATACAAAATCTCGAAAGACTGCAATTTGGTTAACCAATACACATCACAAAATTTTTTGGAACGATGGAGAAAACAGTTTTTCACAAACTCGAAAGTATCTAAGGACAATTTCAAGCGGAAAACAAATTATTTGTAAAGGTGTGGAAAAGAAACGATTTCTACAGACGTTTTTTGGGAGTCCTCAGCTCATTAATATCGAGGAAATGGGCTGTCCGTCATTAAAGAGGTTTAAAGGAAACCAGTTTCCCTATTGTGAAACACACCTTAAGGGCGGGGCTTGTGCTCTTAACAATGCATACATTATTTTGACATTTTTTAAAAGTAGCTCCAAAACAATAAAATAATTTTTATACATTATTTTAAAGTTCAGACTAGATGTGTAAGGACCTACAAGAAAACAAAATTAAAAAATGAAATTTCATGAGGAAATTGACCAATTTATTGAACAATTTAAAGGACAGATAATTTGTCACCATTTTCAATACCTTCTAAACACAAAAACTATGTTCATGAATGGAGGTGGAAATGATCTCAAAACTACGAATTATGATGAACACTTTACATTTTGTAATCCAGAAATGACGTCGGAAACGTGCGCCTGCTTCTTCTATGCAAATCGCCGGAATCAAAGCAGAAAATTAATTTCTATATATAATAAAAATGTTCACAATACCAAAATAAATTATTAAATGTATTATTATGCTACAAAATAACGTGATTTCAACCCCTATTATGGGAACGTATTAGAGCTAGCAGTCAGCCGTGAGGTCGTTGGCGTGAGGCCCATGATCTTGTCAATGAGCGTGCGCCTTCTGGGTTGTGCATGTGTCCCTTTTATTTCGGTCAGGAGGTCGCACATACTTTGCTGCAGGTGGGAAAGGAAAGATCTTGTCAATTTATACACACAATCATACTCAGGTAGCCAATAGGGGAGAGTTTGGTAAAAATCATTTCGAGTTTGGGAAAAGTCAAAGATTTTCATTTGTTGAATTTCGAGAATGCACATTTTTGGGTAAGAAGAGGAAAAACTATATAAAATTTCCTTATAAATTGTGTAAGAATATTTAAAAGGGTAAGACGAGATTGTTGACTTAGATAGACAACATGCATTCACTTAAAATAAATAACTTTCTGAATGTATTTGACGGAATTCTGTTCAATGCACACTATGTACGGCTCCAGTTCATACAATCAAAACTCTTTGAATGTGAACGAGGTAAATCATATGAAATCATATGAACACCTGCGTGTGGAGCAATGATGGAGCCACCGAGGGAGTTGATACTTGTGTATGCCATCGAATTTCAGATTACAAAAAGGAAGCACTCAACATTATGAATATATACTATAATCTAGAAAAAAGAATGAAAAAGATTAAATAACGTAAAATAAACCAAAATAAATGAATAAATGTATTATTATGCTACAAAATAAACTTCTGACTTTTTATTTCGAGTTAAAATTACAGGTACGGAGAATGGAAAATATTTCCTTGACTGAGATATGTCGGCTACTTGCGAGTTGTTGCGCGGTCGTGATTTCAACCCCTATTATGGGAACGTATTAGAGCAAGCAGTCAGCCGTGAGGTCGTTGGCGTGAGGCCCATGATCTTGTCAATGAGCGTGCGCCTTCAGGCTTGTGCATGTGCCCCTTTTATTGCGCCTGTCAATGAGCGTGCGCCTTCAGGCATGTGCATGTGCCCCTTTTATTGCGGTCAGGTAATGGACAGGTGCGCATGTTCGGGTAGCTCTTGCTTGAATCCCTTTTATGACATGTTTATGACCCATTTGTGGAAAGGAGAGAATCTTAGAGATTTTACCAGTTAAACGTTCTGGGGCGGAAACAAAAATGTGTGTTTGAAAATATTTCACATCTGAGAATCATTAACTTGTGAGATTTATTTTATTGGGGTTCTTTTGATTTCTAAATTAATTTTACAATCATAGAAAATATTATTCCTCAACATGATCGGACATGTTCCTCTAAGATAACCATCTTTGAATACTTTGGGTGTGCGACCTTTCTCACGTGCACAGCAACACCTGTGATAATGAGGTAAAAGGGTACGTGATCACACCTTTCCCTAACATGATCGGATATGTTCCTCTAAGATTACAACCTTTGGATACTATGGTTGTGCGACCTTTCTCACGTGCACCTTTCTCACCTGACTATTAATTGCACATAATGAGGGGAAGGATACATGATCAATATTGTCACATGGGGATGTGGGGCCGATGGGGGCAATTAAGTATACTCTTTATAGACATGATCGTGACATTTTTATGAGTTCAAAGTCCATTAAAATCACTTAATTTATTGGATTATGCTAATTGTCCCAGAACCCGCATAGGTTAATGAGGGGGAGGGGGGGCTTGGGGCCATTAATATGCTAATTGTCCCAGAACCCGTCTTTCCCTACTACTTTTAGAATACCGTCCTCATCGATGAATAATCCCTCAGTAGAATTAACACGTCTGTTCAAATTTTCTGAACGTTCCTTATCAACAGAAGAATGTCCAAACTTGTCGACAGACATGATGTTTATAAATGTAAAACATTTTTGTCCTTCTTATTAATACCCAGTAAAATATAATCCATTCTTCACGCAATTCCTCTAATATTGAAAAAATTTCGTTATTGTGGCTGGTGTTACCCGCTCCTTTTGATGCTACTAAAATTTCCAATCGTTCGACTAACTCATTTACATCACTTCAATATACATAGTTTGGATTTGATTTCTGAAGAGTCATGTAACCAAAACCTGTTTTTGAGCGAAGTGGAGTAGACGTTGTAGGACTGAAATCTTTGTCTATCAACTTCTTAATAATATGGCTATATTTGTATGCTCGTGTAAATTTATTTATTTATTTACAAACTGCTTGCTTAAAGTTAAAACTAAAGCAACAGGGGTAGGCAGCCATAGCTACTTAGGCTTGTAAATTAAATTCGTCGTTAGTAGATGATTTAAAAAATTTTTTTTTTTTATTTTTAAAACTCTGGTGATAAACCTTTATTCTTAAAACACAATTAATACAAGACACTTTTTATAAACTGTGAACCGATTGCGGTCTCGGATAAAATAGGACTGACTCTTAATTCTAAAAAATTATCCAATGAACCTCGGCCAGAAGCTTTCCTTTTCTTAAGCTTCCAGAACTTTAATTTTTGTTTAAAATAAAAGCTTATGCTGAAACTGTCGCATCTCGTTGTGAAATGAAATTATGCTGACCGATGCAATTTAATTGAAAATCAGAACGCAATACTGTGGGCTTCGAACGGAAGCTTGTGTTTACTTTGCGATTGGTTTATTTATCTTAGCAGGACGGTCAAGCGCGGCCCTCGAAGTAGATGGCAAAGGCAAAATCTTAAACAAAGGCAAAGGCAATGTCGCTGAAGGCTAGGGTAACATAGCTGAGATTGAATTCAAAAATTTGTTTATAAATTCCATAAGTGGAACCGTTTCACGGGTTGCATATAAAAGTGCACAGCCGGCCGTTGGATTTTTTGTACATTTTGCGCTGTGAAAAAACACTAAAACTGTGTTGTGCAAATAATTCTTAACAAAGTGAATCGCATTTAATCTTTGTTAATAGCGCATATTACATATATCAAACAAAAACACCTCTTAACGAGGTAAAAAGTAGTGGCGAACGCGCCTTTAACAAAAATATCTGATATCAACAATTGTGACGTCTTTTCAAATTTTCTGATCGTTCCTTATCAACAGAAAAATGTCCAAACTTGTCGACAGACATGATGTTTATAAATGTAAAACATATTTGTCCTTCTTATTTATACCCATTAAAATATAATCCTTTCTTCACGCAATTCCTCTAATATTGAAAAAATTTCGTTATTGTGGCTGGTGTTACCCGCTCCTTTTGATTCTACTAAAATTTCCAAGCGTTCGACTAACTCATTTACATAATTCCAATATACATAGCTTGGATTTGATTTCTGAAGAGTCATGTAACCAAAACCTGTTTTTGAGCAAAGTGGAGTAGACGTTGTAGGTTTGAAATCTGTGTCTATCAACTTCTTCATAATATGGCTATATTTGTATGCTCGTGTACCCTTGATTCTGTTATTAGGTTTAAAGCCTTCTCTATGTATATTCGTTTCTAAAATAATTTTTTTATACATTTTCAAGTCCTGATCATCATAGTTTTCAGGTTTACTAAGAAAAATTAGAGAGTACAGACCAGGAGTCAGATCACAACTCATTCGACTAGAAAATGTTATTTTATTATTTTTAGTTTTTATTTCTTTATCTCCCAATGTTAATGAATTGTTTGCAGTTTTTTTAGGTCCATAACCTTTATCCAACACATTTCCTCTGGTCAAATTAGTGATATTAAAATCATAATTATAACTAGTGTTATTATCTTCTAGCTCTGCATCACACCCATATCGGCCTCTCCTCTATACATTGGTAAAGGTGTTGTCCCTTCTTCTTCTTCACTCTTTTTCGTCTCCTTTTTCTCATCTTCTATATCTTCCTCTATATTCGTCTGTGAAAAGAATTGATTATAGGAATCACTATCATCGAAAGACCTTGGTGGAGTTATGTTTCGATTAGGCTGCAGATCTTTCTGATTAGTTGTAAAGTAGAAATCGTCAAGCTCTCTCTTATCATCATCGTATGTTTTAATTTGCTTCATTTCACGCTTTACTTTTATACTATCTTTTACATTAAAAATCTTTTGTTTTTTATTTTCCTTAACAAGTTCATGTAAGGGTTCAGTAATAGGTATAAAAGTTTCCTCCAATTGTAAATTCGTATGACTTTTGACTTGTTTGAGATCATCGAATTTTCGCTTCAAAGCAAATCTAGCTTTGGTTAACTGTGACAAAATATTTATTGTAGTATATTTTACAAACTTTATAGGTAAAAGATCTTAAATTTCCGAAATTCATGTAGTCACTCCTCAGTTACTAAACAAATACTGTTTAGGGATCGCCATAATCTGTAATATTTATATACCATTTCCGAATAAAAAAAGATTCGATACATTTCCTTCATTATATTTCCAAAGTGTATTTATTCTTATTTTCTTAAAATCTTAATATTTTTAATGATTACTGACTTATTTCTAAATACAAACTGCCATTACTTTTATAAATATTAAATTTTCCATCAACCATTTCTTTGATGATATCATCTTGAAGAGAGGTGTACCTTTCCGGCATGTACAGGATGTGCTCCTCCAACTCGAGAGCAATAGATTCTCCAACCTTTGTTGTTTTGCGCTCCGCCTTGACGATCGGGAATCTTACATTTTCAGGCATCCTTGTCTTCGATAGCAGTGTCTTTTTATTAAATTTATTGATCTCTTTAATTACAATGTTCATCTGGTTTTCCTGCTTCATGATGGTTGTTGAGGTTTTTGGACTTGGTACAGTTGTTCCACGTTGTATTTAGCTGTATTTTTATGTTTACTACCTGTTTAGCAGTTGTTCAGTACTTGTTTCCTAGTTGCTTACTACTTGTTTTAGCTGGTTAATAGCTGTTATTAGATGGTTATTATCTGTTTAGTAGCTGTTAACTAGTTGTTTACTAGTTCTTATAAGCTGGTCACCAGCTGTTTTGAGCTGTTATGAGCTGTTATAGTTTTTTGTTAAGAATGATCAAAAATTCTTATCCTATTCTATTTATTTATTTATTTATTATTAAAGATAGAGAAGTTTACAAAACTAGACTAACTTAGTAGGTAAAGCACTGGCAACGAGGCCTTCGGCTTTTAAGGTTAATGATATTAAGTCTATTAGTTTGATTACATATTGTTCGTTGTATTTTGGCTACTTAGTTGGTAAATTATTATTTATGTACATTTGGGGTATTTTATTAAATTTTGTGATATAGGTTTGTAGCTTTTAAGAAAAGTAAGATTTTTTCTAAATTATCTGGGTTGAGTTCATTGAGGAGATTTATTGGGTTTGTGTTTTTGAAGATAGATAGTTGTGTAGGGAGGAGTGAAGAGCATGAATTTAATAGGTGGGGTATGGTATTGTCGCCTTGGCAAAAGGGGCAGGGTGAAGTTTGGTTTTGATTAAAGTAGTGCTCGTGTGTAAGTTTTGTGTGGCCTAGTCTAAGGCGTATTATTTTAATTTGATCGAGTCTGCTCGATTTGGGATGGAAGGATCTGCAATAATTGTCGATGTTTGAATTGTCTTTGTTAATGTTTTTATACCATTGATTGCAGTGTTCTATGTTTAGTTTATTTCTTGCTAGGAATTCGAGTTTTAAGTGCCTGTTTATGTCTGTTAAGTTGATGTTTGGGGTGTAAATAAGGGGCATATTGCTTGTCGATTTTGCGGTTTGGTCGGCTAGCTCGTTGCCTGCTATGCCTACATGACCAGGGATCCACAATATTTTATTTTATTTTATTCTATATTTGATAGTGGTCTATTGGGTAGCAGAGAAATTAATTTTTTCGCTTCTTAATTCCTTTCCCCTTACTATAGGGCTTAAGAAAGAAGCCATAACCCTTTCTATAGGGCTTGAGATATAATCCTTCTCGTACAGCAACACTTTCAATTTTCCTGTTGTGCCGTTTTTTCTCCTCCATATCTTCTTTAGCCATTCTCGCATTGTTAGTTGTTTTTGCCATTTCTGCACTACCACTTGCTAAACTACCAAGAGCGCTGAGGGCTGTCAAGATCGGCACGATTGGTAGAAAACCTCCAATTTTGGGTACATTAATTGCACGAGGTACTTTAACATTTTTCTTAGAACCGATTGATTGATGAATTGATTTACGTGCAACTTTAATTGCACTCATAATGTCTAATGGTTTTTGTTTTTTTAATGTCTTAGTAGCAACATTGATAACAGTCGAAAGGTTTGTCTTCTTCATTTTATTCTTCAATATCTTTCTCTTTCCTTTCTTTTCCGTTTTATTCAATCCCATACCAAATTTTTTCTTGGCTTTCATTATATTTGTAACAAAGTATGCTGCTGCTTTTTCACCAAGACTGCTATCTGGTGCATTGGCACGCGACCAGGCTTTGTCAATTAATATGGAGTCTGCCCTATGTCGTTCACTCAATGCCTTGTTTTGAGAATATGCAATATCGTGCTCTTTGCAAGCTTCATCCAATGGGTTTATTCCTTGATCACCACGTTCCAACCGTTTCTGTAACTTTGTACCCGGTCCACAAAAATTATATCCCGGAATATGGGCTTCAAACGGTAATGTATTGATTAGCTTATCGACAAGACCACCACCGTGTTTACAATTAAAAATACGACTGATGCGATTATAAAAACGTTTCCCCATTTTATTGATGTTTAATCATCAAAGATTTCTGATTGAATGAGGTACATTAAATTAAAATATGCGTTTAATAAGTCAAAAACAAAAAATTTTAGTTAGAATTATTAACGATGATAACGAGAAAAATCTACCGCCACGACATAGTGCTCTCTTACCGAACACAATAAGGGCTCTAATTGTTGGGCCTTCGAATTGTGGTAAAACTAATATTATGTTAAGTCTAATAGAGAGTCCTAATGGATTAAAATTCGAAAATGTTTATATATTTTCAAAAAGTTTATATCAACCGAAATATGAGTACTTGGAGAAATCAAACCGATTAAAGGAATGGGATATCATACATTCTCTCCTAATGAGGGTGTACTAGACCACAGTGAAGCTAAAAACAATTCCATTATGATATTCGATGACGTAGCTTGCGTATCTTATTTTTGTATGGGTCGACATAAAAATATCGACTCTTTTTATTTATGTCAAACGTATAGTCATATACCTCAACATCTGATTCGTGACAATGCCAACTTAATTATAAGGTTTAAACAAGATGATTTAAATATGCGGCATATATATCGGGACCATATTAACACTGATATGAATTATGAAACATTTGTGAAAATTTGTCAAAAATGTTGGAAGGACAAGCACGGATTCCTATTAATTAGCAAGGATAACGAAATGGATAACGGAAGATACAGAAAAGGATTTAACCAATTTATTATGATTTAAGGAGTAATTTCAATATAAAGCTTGGTTAGACACTTACAATGCCACAGTTTATCAAGAGATTTCAATATGTCTAGATCACTTCCATTGTCCTTGAATGGAAATAGTTCCATTATAAATACAAACTTTTTTCCACCTATCGAATTGAATGATCGATATGAGTGTGCTCTTATCGATTTTAATATGTATAATTCGATTCCAAATATTGATGAAAAAAATAACATATTCCACATCGGTGACAAGGTTATTACAATTCCACCTGGATCATATGAATTAAATGATATCACCGATTTCATTTACAAAAAACTAAAAGACTATAACCTTGAAAATATATTTAAAATTCAAAGTAATAATAATACACTTCAAGTTGAAATAACTACCATGCGAGAGTCAGTTTACTTTAATAAGGAAAGATCGGTTGGACAACTGTTTGGTTTCCATCAAAAAGTACTAGAACCTCATCCTACAAAAACCTATCAATCAGATCAGACCGTGAACATATTAAAAATTAATACAATTCGTTTGGAATGTAATATAATCAGCGGTTCATATGTAGATAATACACCGAATCATACATTACATGAGTTTGGCATTAATGTTCCGCCTGGGTATAAAATGACAGTGACACCACATAACCTAATTTATTTACCAATCAACTGTGACGAAATAAGCACACTATCTTTATGCATAGTTGATCAAAACGGTGATTTGGTGAATTTACGTGGTGAAAACGTTTCGATTCGCATGCACATTCGGTTAATAGAATGATTATTTATAATAAAAGACGTAGCTTAAGTCCTCAGCCAAGCATTACTAATTGTAAAGCTATAGAAAGAGGATCAACAGTAAAAAGAAGCTCACTTACTTTAAAAAATAAACTATTTTTAAAGTCGTTAGGCTTGAAGCTTCGAGTATAATATAAAAGGTGGAAAGGAAAACAATGAACGAAATTTTAAATGTTCGAGAAAAGGTTTACTCAGATGAGAGTATTTCCAAGAAAGAGTTTCATACTTATTCATCGTATAATCAAACATTTAAACCAAACGATGAAATTCGAATTACTATTCAAAATCAAGACTTGTACGTGCTTCCTCACGAAAGTTACCTTAATTTTCATGGAATTATTAGAAAAGATTCACCGAATGGACCTACAACTGATAATGTTACCACTTTTTTTAAAAATAATTGTATGGCTTACTTTTTGGACGAAATTAAGTACGAAATAAATGGATGTGAGATTGATAAAACACGATTTGTCGGTATGACTACAACCCTAAAAAATTATATATCTCTGGATAATCTTCAAAGTCAAAATCTATTAAATTCCGGATGGAGCAGTGGAGACGAAATTTCTACGGGACCCCACTTTAACTTTTCTGTACCATTAAAAAATTTGTTGGGATTTGCTGAGGATTATAAAAAAGTTTTGTTAAATTGTAAACACGAACTAGTGTTGATGCTAACTAAGAATCTTGGTGATGTGTTTGAACAAACCAGAAATGAACAAACTTTTAAGTTGGAAATGACGAATATAACCTGGAAAATTCCCCATGTAACTCCGAGCGATTTTGCAAAAATTAAGATGTACGATATTATTAAAAGTGGTGTAAACCTACCAATTGCATTCCGGAGTTGGAATTCATATGTTAACCCCAAATTGGGGTATGGAAGTCAACACAGTTGGAATGTGAAATTGTCGGCTAACTGCGAAAAACCAAGATGTGCCATAATTGGGTTTACACTAAATGGAGAACTTATCACAAATAACTTATCAAACTTGAAAGTTCACTTGAATTCTGAGTCATATCCATATGATAATCTGAATGTTGATTTTAGTAAGAATCAGTATGCACACCTATATGAAATGTATACAAGATTTCAATCTAGTTACTATAATCGTGAATCACAACCATTTTTGACCCCAAATGAATTTAAATTGAAGGCCCCTATTATTGTGGTATATCTTTCATATCAAAACGAATCAGTAAAAACTGGTCCTATTGATGTGAGAATTTCAATAGAACTGAAGACACCAAGTCATGAAAATACTTAAGCTTACTGTCTCCTCATACATGACCGTTTAGTTGAATATAACCCATTAAACGGACTAGTACAACGAGTTGTTTAACATTAGAAAAATGTTGAAAGATACTGTTTCGATTGATGTTCAATGTTTCTTTGATAATAATAATAATTTTATTCTAAAGGAAATTGGAATTGTATTCGAAAAAGATCCAAACTTGAATAATAGTTTTTTAATAGAACCACCATATGATTTTACTTTGCTAAATACAAAATCTCGAAGGACTGCAATTTGGTTAACCAATACACATCACAAAATTTTTTGGAACGATGGAGAAAATAATTTTCCACAAACTCGAAAGTATCTAAGGACAATTACAAGCGGAAAACAAATTATTTGTAAAGGTGTGGAAAAGAAACGATTTCTACAGAAGTTTTTTGGGAGTCGTCAGCTCATTAATATCGAGGAAATGGGCTGTCAGTCATTAAACAGGTTTAAAGGAAACCGGTTTCCCTATTGTGAAACACACCTTAAGGGCGGGGTTTGTGCTCTTAACAATGCATACATTATTTTGACATTTTTTAAAATTAGCTCCAAAACAATAAAATAATTTTTATACATAATTTTAAAGTTGAGACTAGATGTGTAAAGACCTACAAGAAAATAAAATTAACAAAATGAAATTTCATGAGGAAATTGACCAATTTATTGAAGAATTCAAAGGACAGATAATTGGTCAGCATTTTCAATATCTTCTAAACACAAAAACTATGTTCATGAATCGAGGTGGACATGATCTCAAAACTACGAATTATGGTGAACACTTTACATTTTGTAATCCAGAAATGACGTCGGAAACGTGCGCCTGCTTCTTCTATACAAATCGCCGGAATCAAAGCAGAAAATTAATTTCTATATATAATAAAAATGTTCAAAATACGAAAATAAATGAATAAATGTATTATTATGCTACAAAATAAACTTCTGACTTTTTATTTCGAGTTAAAATTACAGGTACGGAGAATGGAAAATATTTCCTTGACTGAGATTTGTCGGCTAGTTGTTGTGCGGTCGTGATTTCAACCCCTATTATGGGAACGTATTAGAGCTAGAAGTCAGCCATGAGGTCGTTGGCGTGAGGCCCATGATCTTGTCAATGAGCGTGTGCCTTCAGGCTTGTGCATGTGTCCCTTTTATTGCGCCTGTCAATGAGCGTGCGCCTTCAGGCATGTGCATGTGCCCCTTTTATTGCGGTCAGGTAATGGACAGGTGACAAATAGTATACAATTAGAATAGAACTAGAAAACTAGAATTAGAAAAATAGTTGACAACAAAAATCGATATTACCAGGTCCCATCACCTTGAAACTTAAAACAGAAATAAAATTGAAAGACGCTCCTATGCTAGCTAATGATGATTTCGAAATATGTTATAATATTATTATGGGTTAGAACAAATGAATGCTTTAAAAATAATCCAACATCTGAGAAAGATTACATTGTGAGACCTATTCTACATCTATCTATGGGAACCAAGCGAAAATCTGCGTTTGGGATAACCGACATGTTTCTTACAGAGGGATTGAGTAAGAAAATTAATTATATACAAATATACATCAAATATAATTAATTATGAATTTAATGAAATATGTTTACAATAATAAAATATATAAAAAAATATTGAATGATCCTACAAATTTTGTTTCTGACTGTAATTAAAACTACAGGTACAAATGAAGGGGAAGTATTTTATTCAATGTCCTTGGGTCTTGGGCATGTGACTTTGATGACGGTCAGGTAATGATAGTTCACTGCAAGTTTGTTTGGCTAACACATCTTAGAAACTTTAACTTGTGTTCTTTGATAATTCTTAATAAGAGACTATAGCATCTCATAATACTTGTTAGCATTTAGTAACCATTTAAAACCAAGTACTTTACAGATACTATACAGATAGTAACCATCCAAAAACAAGTACTGTACAGGTACTATAAAAAAAGTAACTATCCAAAAACAAGTACTGTACAGGTACTATACAAAAAGTAACCATCCAAAAACAAGACTAAACAGAAAGTAACCATCAAAATACTGCTAGGTAACAACTAAATACAACGTGTTCAACGTGTCAAGTCCATGCCAATATGAGTACTACCCTAAAAAACTATATATCTCTGGATAATCTTCAAAGTCAAAATCTATTAAATTCAGGATGGAGCAGTGGAGACGAAATTTTTACGGGACCCCACTTTAACTTTTCTGTACCATTAAAAAATTTGATGGGATTTGCTGAGGATTATAAAAAAGTTTTGCTAAATTGTAAACATGAACTAGTGTTGATGCTAACTAAGAATCGTGGTGAATCGTGAACAAACCAGAAATGAACAAACTTTTAAACTGGAAATTACGAATAAAACCTGGAAAGTTCCCCATGTAACTCTGAGGAATTTTGCAAAAATTAAGATGTACGATATTATTAAAAGTTGTGTAAACCTACCAATCGCATTCCAGAGTTGGGGTTTATATGTTAACCCCAAATTGGGGTATGGGAATCAACAGAGTTGAAATGTGAAATTGTCGGTTAACCTTGAAAAACCAAGATTTGCCATAATTGGATTGACACTAAATGGAGAACTTATCACAAATAACTTATCAAACTTGAAAGTTCACATGAATTCTGAGTCATATCCATAATAATCTGAAATTATCCAAAAACAAGTACTGTACAGGTACTATAAAAAAAGTAACTATCCAAAAACAAGTACTGTACAGGTACTATACAAAAAGTAACCATCCAAAAACAAGACTAAACAGAAAGTAACCATCAAAATACTGCTAGGTAACAACTAAAAACAACGTGTTCAACGTGTCAAGTCCATGCCAATATGAGTACTACCCTAAAAAACTATATATCTCTGGATAATCTTCAAAGTCAAAATCTATTAAATTCAGGATGGAGCAGTGGAGACGAAATTTTTACGGGACCCCACTTTAACTTTTCTGTACCATTAAAAAATTTGATGGGATTTGCTGAGGATTATAAAAAAGTTTTGCTAAATTGTAAACATGAACTAGTGTTGATGCTAACTAAGAATCGTGGTGAATCGTGAACAAACCAGAAATGAACAAACTTTTAAACTGGAAATTACGAATAAAACCTGGAAAGTTCCCCATGTAACTCTGAGGAATTTTGCAAAAATTAACATGTACGATATTATTAAAAGTTGTGTAAACCTACCAATCGCATTCCAGAGTTGGGGTTTATATGTTAACCCCAAATTGGGGTATGGGAATCAACAGAGTTGAAATGTGAAATTGTCGGTTAACCTTGAAAAACCAAGATTTGCCATAATTGGATTGACACTAAATGGAGAACTTATCACAAATAACTTATCAAACTTGAAAGTTCACATGAATTCTGAGTCATATCCATAATAATCTGAATGTCGATTTTAGTAAGAATTAGTATGCTCACCTATATGAAATGTATACAAGATTTCAATCTAGTTACTATAATCGTGAATCAAAACCATTTTTGACCCCAAATGAATTTAAATTGAAGACCCCTATTATTGTGGTTGATCTTTCATATCAAAACGAATCAGTAAAAATTGGTCCTATTGATGTGAGAATTTCAATAGAACGAAAGACACCAAGTCATGAAAATTAATCTGAATGTTGATTTTAGTAAGAATTAGTATGCTCACCTATATAAAATGTATACAAGATTTCAATCTAGTTACTATAATCGTTAATCACAACCATTTTTGACCCCAAATTAATTTAAATTGAAGACCCCTATTATTGTGGTTAAGCTTTCATATCAAAACGAATCAGTAAAAATTGGTCCTATTGATGTGAGAATTTTAATAGAACTAAAGACACCAAGTCATGAAAACTAATCTGAATGTTGATTTTAGTAAGAATTAGTATGCTCACCTATATGAAATGTTTACAAGATTTCAATCTAGTTACTATAATCGTTAATCACAACCATTTTTGACCCCAAATGAATTTAAATTGAAGACCCCTATTATTGTGGTTAAGCTTTCATATCAAAACAAATCAGTAAAAATTGGTCCTATTGATGTGAGAATTTTAATAGAACTAAAGACACCAAGTCATGAAAATACCCAAGCTTACTGTCTCCTCATACATGACCGTTTAATTGAATATAACCCATTAAACGGACTAGTACAAGGAGTTGTTTAACATTAGAAAAATGTTGAAAGATACTGTTTCGATTGATTTTCAATGTTTCTTTGATAATAATAATAATTTTATTCTAAAGGAAATTGGAATTGTATTCGAAAAAGATCCAAACTTGAATAATAGTTTTTTAATAGAACCACCATATGATTTTACTTTGCTAAATACAAAATCTCGAAAGACTGCAATTTGGTTAACCAATACACATCACAAAATTTTTTGGAACGATGGAGAAAATAATTTTTCACAAACTCGAAAGTATCTAAGGACAATTTCAAGCGGAAAACAAATTATTTGTAAAGGTGTGGAAAAGAAACGATTTCTACAGACGTTTTTTGGGAGTCCTCAGCTCATTAATATCGAGGAAATGGGCTGTCCGTCATTAAAGAGGTTTAAAGGAAACCAGTTTTCCTATTGTGAAACACACCTTAAGGGCGGGGCTTGTGCTCTTAACAATGCATACATTATTTTGACATTTTTTAAAAGTAGCTCCAAAACAATAAAATAATTTTTATACATTATTTTAAAGTTCAGACTAGATGTGTAAGGACCTACAAGAAAATAAAATTAACAAAATGAAATTTCATGAAGAAATTGACCAATTTATTGAACAATTTAAAGGACAGATAATTGGTCATCATTTTCAATACCTTCTAAACACAAAAACAATGTTCATGAATCGAGGTGGACATGATCTCAAAACTACGAATTGTGGTGAACACTTTACATTTTGTAATCCAGAAATGACGTCGGAAACGTGCGCCTGCTTCTTCTATGCAAATCGCCGGAATCAAAGCAGAAAATTAATTTCTATATATAATAAAAATGTTCACAATACCAAAATAAATGAATAAATGTATTATTATGCTACAAAATAAACTTCTGACTTTTTATTTCGAGTTAAAATTACAGGTACGGAGAATGGAAAATATTTCCTTGACTGAGATATGTCGGCTACTTGCGAGTTGTTGCGCGGTCGTGATTTCAACCCCTATTATGGGAACGTATTAGAGCTAGCAGTCAGCCGTGAGGTCGTTGGCGTGAGGCCCATGATCTTGTCAATGAGCGTGCGCCTTCTGGGTTGTGCATGTGTCTTTTATTGCGGTCAGGTAATTGACAGGTGCGCATGTTCGGGTAGCTCTTGCTTGAATCCCTTTTATGACATGTTTATGACCCATTTGTGGAAAGGAGAGAACCTTAGACAATTTACCAGTTAAACCTTCTGGGGCGGAAACAAAAATGTGTATTTGAAAATATTCCACATCTGAGAATCATTAACTTGTGAAATTTATTTTATTGGGGTTCTTTTGATTTCTAAATTAGTTTTACAATCATAGGAAACATTATTCCCCAACATGATCGGACATGTTCCTCTAAGATAACCATCTTTGAATACTTTGGGTGTGCGACCTTTCACACGTGCACAGCAACACCTGTGATAATGAGGCAAAAGGGTACGTGATCACACCTTTCCCCAACATGATCGGATATGTTCCTGTAAGATAACATCCTTTGGATACTATGGTTGTGCGACCTTTCTCACCTGACTATTAATTGCACATAATGAGGGGAAGGATACATTATCAATATTGTCACATGGGGATGTGGGGGCGATGGGGGCATTTTTATGAGTTCAAAGTCCATTAAATTCAGTTAATTTATTGGATTATGCTAATTGTCCTAGAACCCGCATACGTTAATGAGTGGGGGGAGGGGGGCGGTGGCCATTAATATGCTAATTGTCCCAGAATCCGCGTTTCCATACTACTCGCCTAACTTTCAATGTTCCTGTTAGACTAACAAGCAATTATTATCCTCTAAATTTGCCACGATGTACATCAAATATTTGTCTGCACGAGCCCTTTCGCGTTCTTTGTTACAATTACACTGGTCGGCATATGTATTTTGACAAAACAAAAGTTAAAAATATACTCATAATTTGAATTTATTTCTTGTAAACTTTTGGCATCAATGGAAAGGAAATTTAAATGCCGTTTGAATGATACAATACATTTCTTAACCCATTCAGTATTTATTAAAAAGGACCAATTTTTGTAAATCATCTTAAAAATTTTTTTAAAACATTTTTCCTCGACTTGAAAGCTTAAATTTTTTGATGCAGAAAGTTTCTTCAAACAAAAAGAATTAGTAACTGCAAAAAAGAATTTTTCAAAAATCAATTTGCTAATATTTTTTATGATTTTTTGAAAATGTTTAAAAACATGAATTTGAGCCATATTTTTCTTTTTTTCATACAAATTTTTTCCGACATTGTCACATTCAAAGAATCATAAAAAATATAAGCAAAATAATTTTTGAAAAATCCTTTTTGCAGTTACTATTATTTTTGTTTGAAGAAACTTTTTGCTTCAAAAAATATAAGTTTTCAAGTCGAGGAAAAAAGTTTAAAAAGTAGATGTTTACACAAATTCGTCCTTTTCAATAAGTACTGAATGGGTTAAGAAATGTATTGTATCATTCAAACGGCATTTAAATTACCTTTCCATTAATGCCAAAGCTTACAAGAAGTAAGTTCAAATTATGAGTATATTTAACTTTTGTTTTGTCAAAATACTTATGCCGACCACTGTATAACAACCTTTATCATATAAGTTGCACGTCAACTTCTATCTCGGTACTAAAAACTAATGTTTTAATAATGTTTTATCCTTAGTTGCGCCTTTTATATTCATTTGTGTCGCGTCTCTATTTGTTTTATGTATCTTCCTCGAGAACTCGCTTTTTTGCCCAAATCGATAAAAGGGCCCCGCGCGTGCCTGGTGCATCAACGTGCATCATATACATATAATTAAATATTTGCACCATAAGTTTAAATAAAAAAAAAACCTTTATTTAATTTATTCTTAAACTGGTTACAATATTTTTTAGATTGGAAGAACACCGACTTGTTATTGACAAAACTCAAACTGAGCTTGCTCCCTAACTCCTACTTCACTTACGATCATACCTCGGTTTTGAGCTTTAGAGCATTCTGTGAATGGGTGAATTTGGACTTTGGACTCCAGACTTGGGTCCCGAAATCTGAGCATCCTGAATGGTGGGAACGTGCCGATAGTCAGAACAGCGGCTCGTTCTAATTGTTTAGTCTGTGTTTTTTTGTTTCATGGTAATTTTCCGTTGGCTTGTTTACAATTAAATTTGGATTCTTATTTCTTAGAGGGTGTCTCGAGGGTGATTGCATAATGTGAGTATGTATGTGTGGATGCGTGGACATGTACATAGGGGTATGTGGTGCTATGGATATGTCACTATATATATAAGTTAAAAGTTTAGATAGTATTTTATTTAAAAAAAAAATACAAGCTTTATTATTTGAGTTCAGATTTACAACTAACTTTTCTTATGTTAATAATTAATAATGTAACCTAGGTGCTGCTGCCGTTTCTGCCGCTGCTGCTGCTGCTGCTGCTGCCTCTGCTGACGTTCTCTGCTATCGTCATTGAACATCGCTGCTGTTGTTGATGTGGTCGGTCCTAATTGGTTGCTGTCGCTGATATTGCTGCTGCCGCGGTGCAGTTGACCATTTCTTATTCTGATTGGTCAACTTAATTTGGCAATAATTGTTGTTGCCAAATGCACTCGGCGTTGGGTTCAATCACCCAGCGTTGAAGCTTTCGCACGATCGTCAGGTGGGAAGTGCAAGCTCAGCGCACGTGGCTGCTGAACTCAATTGGGGGCCTATTGGGCAACGTTCTGGCCAGTATAGGGTTACTGTTGGGAAATTGGTGCTTATGCTTTTCTCGCGCTCATAACCAATTTGTTTTTGTTTGGGATTTTGCGCGTGTGGCGATACTCTTACTTGAGCATTTAGCATTCTGGGTGTTAACTCCTCCCCCCTTAAACGCGACTGTCCTCGGTCGCAACGTAAAAGAGTACAGATCCGGAAGGGGATGGCTCTTCAGTTGTTTTCGCTGGAGCTGGCAAGCCTTCTGTTGGTTTGCGCCTTCGCATGAATCGTATGATCAGTCCTTGGGTAACTACAAATAGGATGATGGCGGATCCATAATTCAGGGAAAATCTATAATTCCTTCGCTTCTGAGTTTCTCTAGTACTCTTGTGTTGTTTATGTTAAGTTCCTTGACCATTTGTAGTGACAGTACTTCATCTATTTTCGACTTTTCCGCTGTTAATTGAAAAAGTGGGGGTTCCGGTTCGACCGTGCTGGTTTCTTTTGACTTGTAGATGTTTTCTCCAATTGTTACTGTAGAGTTCCTGTATTGGATTATAAATGAGCCCTGTAGTTTTAAGAGTTTTTCGTCCAAGGAGACAAATCCGCTAAAGTCGTTCAGCAGTAGAGTTCCTGGCAATATTTCCTCGACATCGGGAATGTGTTGATTGTTGACCATTTTGCATACTGGTTCCTTAAGGTTGAGCAGAGCATTTACGCAAGTATCGTTACTTAAGTCTAGCAATTTTTCGGAATTACAAATAGTTTTATCGTTATGTGCCTCGCAAGGTTCTGTTATTGCGAATAGCTGTTTCTTACATTCTAGTAGATTTTCATATTTTAGATCGTTAATTATATGGGCTTTTTTTACTTTTAATGTTCTGCAAGTATCTTTATTAATTGTTGGTAGGCTAATAATGTAAATGAGGTCGTGGCCGTTGATGGCAAGTTTGACTTTAGCAAATTCTAAAAGCTCTTCTATGTCGAAAAATAACCTGTTTTCTTCTTTAAAAATGTTTTCTACAATGTTGGTTTCTTTTGCTGAGAAAATGAATGAATTCACTGTGTTAGATTTTGCCCAAGTTATTGCGTACAGAATGTTTGTAATTTCTTCTTTAATTAGTTGTATTTTGTATTTTAAAATATTGGCTTTTTGGTCTATTATTCCTTCCGAGCTTTGAGTAAATTTTATAATTGCATTTGTGGCATTACTGAGTTGATTTATTTTTTCGTTAATTAGCCGGTTTATTACTACTTGTCTGTTATTATTTTCTAGCTGTTCATTTATCTTATTTTCTACGACCTCATAATCATGGTGATCTCGTGATCCTGCCAGCCACTTCCATGCTGTCCCTATTGCTTCTATTGCTCTTCTTGGTCTTTTTTGTGTTTGCAATCTGCGTAAGTCGGATTTGATTTGTTTTAGTTCGTACGACAGATATGGTTGAAGCGGGTGAGATGAAGTAAGTGATTTAAATGATTTCTCTAAAGTTGTAAATGTCTCTTCGTAGCTGGTCAAGTTGAAAATGTGGATGATTTTAAACGTTCCGTCTTGTTTGGCTGCTAGTCCGGTTTCAAGTGAAATGAGTTGGGAGTTTGAATAGTCGAGGACCGTGGTAATACCCAGGCAGGTTGGTAAAAATAGTCTGAAAAATTATGTTTTAATATTATTTTTATGAATTATTTTTCCGCTTTGAGTTTTAATGGTTGTGTTTTTATTTTCTGCTACTTTTTCTTTTTTATACCTAGGTGTTAGTTTTGACCCTAATCTTTTGTCGATTTTAACGTGTACTATTTCGCCTGGCCTGAAATGTTTTGGTAGGTTCTTGTTTTTGTTGTGGTATTCTAAGTCATAAAGTTGTTTCTTTTGAATTTTTTGTATTATTTCCTTTCGTTGATTTCTTATATCTTCTGGTGTTTTAGGGATTGTGTTTCTAAAAAAAATGTCTATGGGCTTTTCTTTTGTTACTGAATGTATTGATTTATTGTATTCCTGGACCGCCTGAAAAAGTAGATCTTCAAATACCATGCTCCCGTTGTCTTTTTTTAAGCACCTTAAAATTTCGGATAGTGTCGAATGGAACCTTTCTACTTGTCCATTACTTGTTGATGCGTATGGGGCAGTGGTGTGCACTGAGATTTTAAGTTGGTCTTCAAGCATGAATTTTATAGCTGCAGAACTTAAAGAACGTTCGTTATCCATTATTATCCATTTCGGCATACCGAAAGCATTTCTCTTAAGGGGTTTTTAATATCCTCAGCTGCTCTTGACTGTAAAATTTTTACTTGAGCGTATTTGGAAAATTTGTCAATACCTGTTAATACGCTGTTTTTTTCTGTGATATAAATATCTACATGGACTATTTCTCCTGGATATTTGGGGATAGGTGTTGGTTGAATTTCGCCCTTTGGCGGATGCCTATCGTATTTAGATTCTTTACAGGTCTGGCAGGACTGAACTATTGCTTCAATTTTCTTTTGAGCTTGCGGGAAAAAATAATTCTTAAGTATTTGTATTTTATTTTCTTTCGCATCTCTATGCGCTCTCTTGTGTTCTAGAGTTATTAATTCATTTTGTTGTAATTCGGACGTGACGTCGTCTACTTGTTTTCGCGTGAACCTTACTTTATATGAACTGAAACATGTGGGATAAATACTTTGTATTTTTCCCATTACTTCTTCGGAAGTAAAAATTCCGTTTATTAATCTGGGATCTAGTCTGCATGTTAGGATTGCTATTATTTGTTCTTCTGTGTACTCTCTTCTTTTTACTATGTGTCTATGGTAGGTTGGGAATGGAATTTCAAAAGTATCTGAGTCCGTTTCGTCCATGAGTAGGAATAATTAATTTTTGAAAACATTAATGGGAGCTTCTACAGAAAATATAAGATTGTGAGATGAGCTTTCGTCGCTATGAATGGTTGCTGTGGAGCTGAGTGAATTTATTTCGGCCGGGGCCCTAGAAAGTGCGTCAGCTACTACATTAGCTACTCCTGGCTTGTATTTAATTTCGTGATTATATTCGCCAATAAGGTCTCTCCATCGTTTTAGTTTCGCGTTATGGTTATTGACACTATTTGAAAAACTTAGGGGCTGGTGGTCTGTGTATATTACCACTTTCGAATATCCGTAAAGATAATGTCTTAGGCTTTGAAGTGCCCACACGATGGCTAACATTTCCCTTTCGTTTGTTGCGTAATTTTCTTCGGTTTTTGTGAGTGTACGTGAGGTAAATGTTATTGGTCTATGGTTTTGTTCTAAGACTGCGCCTATCGCATAACTTGACGCGTCGGTTGTAAGCTGAAATTCTTTTCCAAAATCTGGGTATGCTAGGGTGACGTCTCGGGAGATAAGTGTATTTTTTAATTTTTCGAAAGCATTTATTGCTTCCTTGTCTAAGTTAATAGCTGTCCTGCTTGATTTATTTTTTGATATGCGACCTTCTTCTCCTCTGAGGAGAATGGTTAGTGGTTTTGCAATTTTTGCATAATCTCTAATAAATCTTCTATAATACCCTGTCATGCCTAAGAAAGATCGTAGATCTTTTAACGTTTTCGGAATCGGAAATTTTGCAATTGCTTTTATCTTGTCAATATTTGTCTTAACTCCGTCTTGTGAGATGGTATACCGTAAAAAATCTACTTCGTTTTTGAAAAAATGACATTTCTCTATTTGTACCCTCATGTTGGCATTTTGTAGGGTTGAAAATACTTTTTCGAGGTTCTGACCGTGTTCTACTTCGTTTTTGCTAAAAACGATTATGTCGTCCACGTACACATAGCAAATTTTCCCTATGTATTCCCTCAGGATGTCGTCCAAGGCTCTTTGGAAAATAGATGGCGAGTTTTTTAGACCAAATGGGAGCCTGGTGAATTCATATTTTCCACCGTTTACTGCAAAGGCTGTTTTTTCGATATCCGTGTCCTTTAATGGGAATTGATGAAATCCACTTTTAAGGTCTAACACTGAAAAGTATTTATTATCCCCTAGCTGTGCGATAATTTCGCCAATCTCTGGGATAGGGTACCGATCAGAGATAGTGACGTCGTTGAGTTTCCTGTAATCTATTACTAATCTATACTTTTTTTCTTCGGACTGACCTGACTTTTTTGGAACTACCCAAACGGGTGCATTATACGGAGAACGTGAAGGTCTAAAAATGCCATCTTCGAGCATTTCGTTTATTTGTTTTTCTACTTCCCGTCTTAGTGAAGCTGGGTATGGGTAGTGTTTTCCATAGACTGGGGAGTCTGATGAAGTTCTTATTTCTCCTACTACTTTAGTTGTGTATGCTAATTTTGTGTCTGGGTCAGCGAATAAGTTTTTGTGGCTTTGTACAAGGTTTTTTATAATTATTTTTTGTGACTCGGTCATATGACTGACTTGTGGTCCTATTGTGTTAACGGCTTGTGCGGCTAATTGGTGAATTTTAATTTTCCTTTTGTTTTTAAGAATGAGTGTATCGTTTTTGACATCTATAATTGCGCCTAATATTTTCATTGTATCGTTGCCTAATATGCCATGGAATGTTTTTAGTGTATCTAGTAGAAAAAATTTCATTGGTTTATCTGAGATATTGGGGAGTTTAAGAATCGTGTGTTGTGTAATATTATTGTTGCCTCCCACAGAGCTAACTGAAAAGTTTTTCTCGTTTGGTTTTGGGTTTGGTACCAGTTGTGGTTGGATGTAATTCTGGTTTGAGCCTGTGTCTATTAAAAATTTTAAGATTGTTCCGTTCCCCGTCGTTACTTTAAAATAAGGTAGTGAGGAACGATTTCTTCTAAAAAATAGAGCTCGGACATGTCAATGTATTTTTGTTGTTCTGTATCAGTTTGCCAAGTAAATTCTTCTTGAAGTTCGCCTATGTTATTATGTTCTGCCATTTCGTAATATTCCTGCTCTGCACTAGTTGTATCTTTTTGCGTTTCCTGTTGTGTAGTAGTTTCGGACTCGGTTTGAATATGAAATTGTCTTGGCATCTTGCTAGTGTTCTGAACATTAGAAGTGCTGAGAGGTCGTTTCCCAGAATAATCGTTGTTCGCCGTCTTATTCATATAGTTAATATGACGCGATCGAATTGATTGATCAACTTCCATAGGTACTGCTCTTGGTTGGGGTCGGGGGGCGGTGTCGGGGAAATATAGGGTGTTAATTGTCTTGCTTGGTCTGAATTAGCTTGATTGTAATAATTAGGTTGGGTGGTTTGTGTGAAGGGGAATTTCCCGGTTGCGGCTACTACTTGCATCTGTTTAGGGTTGTGGTATAAATGGGGATGAAAATTTTGTTTCGCTCCTACCATTCGGAACGGTTGGTGAGTTCTTGGTGGTAGTGTAGGCGGTTTTCCTGAGTAAATGTTTTTAGGTGTTTGATTGTTTCTAGTGGTCTGGTTCTCAAGCAAACTGCATAGGTGTAGTGCGTTTCCTAAGTCGTGCGGTTCTTTGATTGCTAACAGTTGAGCTAGATTTCCGTTTAGGCCTCTAACAAAAGTGTCTAGAGCTTTTTCCCTGTACATAGTTGTTAAAGATTGTATGGTTTCTTGTGAAACGTCCATGTTACTAACTTGGTTCAGGATGAGGGATAGCTGTTGGTAGACTGTTTGGTAGAACTCGACTATAGTATTGTTTCCTTGAGCGAGGGCATAGAGCTGGTATTCTAAAGTTTTAAGGTCTCGTTTGTCGGCAAAATGCGATGTTAGGCATTTCGAAATAGCTGTCCAGTCGAGTGGGGTGTTGTATGATTCTAGCACTGCGTCTGCCTGTCCTGTAATTTTATTGCGGATTGCTAAAATAATTCCTTAATATTTTGGTGAACCAATTCTTCCTTCATAGATTTTTAAAACTCGTGCTACACTCTTTTTCCATGAGGAATATTCACTTTTGTTTCCTGAAGATTCCCTAAGCGATCGTACAATGTCCGGTTTTTTTTCTAATTCACTAAGGTTGTGTGCTAGTTCTCGTTTAATTGTTTGTTCTGTATATTGCGAAAAATCATTATTGGGTTTAATTATTTCTTTCACCAAGCCACTTAATTTGGTTTCTAAGGCACCTTTTATTATTCCTTCGATATCCCTCTCGGTCATAAGTCGCGCATTGGTAGTTGCGGAAGGGCCTGTAAGGTTTCCTAGTCTGTCTGCTACATCTTGGTCGGGCATTTTAGTTATTTTTTTGTGATCACGATATTTGAACAGTAGATTAAAAGGATGAATTTATATTTTAAAAAAATTTTTCTGATAGTTACTCAGAATTCGGAATGAAAATAATTAATTATTTTGTGCTGTAAAAATTATAAGGTTTGATTTAGAGCTTAGAATTTAAGTGCTCTGTGTTTTCTTAATTCTTAATATAGATTTTTAATCCTTAAATATTTTTCTTTAAATTTGATAGGTAACGATTATTTTGTAAAAATTTTTGCGATCGATTTAATTTAATTTTAAAATTCTTTGATTCTTTGTTTATCAATTTAATTATTCGTTAGTTATTATACTTTTCCTTTTCACGGAATTTGTTTGTCGCTTGACAATTATTGTTTCCTTTTTTTGTTTGGAATATTTGCTTAATTTTATGCTTACAACATAATCATATCTCGGTGTGCTCTCGTGCCGGTAATTTTGGTGTTTTTCCTTTTTGTCCCACGTTGCAGCGATTTCTCCAGAATGCGGGTCTACTAGGGCACCTCCTTTACACCTTTGTTTGCACGTTCCCTCCGAACGGATACTAAAGGGAATCGCAGCGATAAAGTTTGGCCTGGTCCACCAGGTACAAGTCCTTTTTGCAGGAGTGTCACTTGGTAGCGTTTTCTGGAACGGCACTTTAATTGTGGCACTTCCGGGCTTCGGTGGTCGGGTTTTTTCGTACGGATTAGGCAGGATAATTTTACCGAACCGGCAGGATTTTTTTACTGCTCGTCGCGAAGCGCGGAACTTGTATCTTTCGCGAACTTTTATATCAGGTCCCTGTTCGGGCGCCAGTTAAAAGTTTAGATAGTATTTTATTTAAAAAAAAAAATACAAACTTTATTATTTGAGTTCAGATTTACAACTAACTTTTCTTATGTTAATAATTAATAATGTAACCTAGGTGCTGCTGCCGTTTCTGCCGCTGCTGCTGCTGCTGCTGCTGCCTCTGCTGACGTTCTCTGCTATCGTCATTGAACATCGCTGCTGTTGTTGATGTGGTCGGTCCTAATTGGTTGCTGTCGCTGATATTGCTGCTGCCGCGGTGCAGTTGACCATTTCTTATTCTGATTGGTCAACTTAATTTGGCAATAATTGTTGTTGCCAAATGCACTCGGCGTTGGGTTCAATCACCCAGCGTTGAAGCTTTCGCACGATCGTAAGGTGGGAAGTGAAAGCTCAGCGCACGTGGCTGCTGAACTCAATTGGGGGCCTATTGGGCAACGTTCTGGCCAGTATAGGGTTACTGTTGGGAAATTGGTGCTTATGCTTTTCTCGCGCTCATAACCAATTTGTTTTTGTTTGGGATTTTGCGCGTGTGGCGATACTCTTACTTGAGCATTTAGCATTCTGGGTGTTAACTTATATATATACGTTTTGCTTCGTATGCGTCCGTATAGTAGAGTATGGAATGGAGTTTAGCAATCGCTTGATTCTTCTCTTTGGTCAAAAAGTTTGGGGACAAGTACTCGGGAGCCATAACAGAATTCGTTTTTTATTTTCCGAATAGTCTTAATTTCGAGGATGACTCAAGCTTATAGAGGGAGTCCAACGGAATGGCTGGACGAAACACTGTATTCTTTTTTGATAGGCCTGATTCCAGTCCCACCAACTGCTGAAAATCTTTCCTGTCAACGCGGAAGGATTCCTTGAAGAACACATCCGAATTTTTCTGCGATTCAGTCTCTTAATTGTTTCCATTTTGTTTCTATCTATATATAAAAGGGATTTAAATAATAATAGTAGTTATCTGTTTTCAAGCTCATGTATGATTTGCAAATGCTTTCTGCGATGTAATTCATCAATAGCAGGCCTATTTGAATCCATTATTACGCATGTTACAATACCACAGACAGCTCTTGCAAACGCCTTGCCGCGTTGCCTATCGAAAATTCCGTGTTATCTTTTGACCCCGACACACACAGCCGCTTAAAAATTGCTGTTGCAACTTTGAGGGGATTCCTGTTTACATAGAGAATCGCTGAAGCGAACAGCTGGCTGGCATAATCAAAACGTAGGGAGAGGACGTGCAAATTCAGTTGCTCCGAAAAAAATAAAAAACATCGCAAAACTAAATACAATTTGAACGCATGTGAAATGTTTTCAGCGCCAACAATTATTTGACATGATTATTAGCAAATCAATTATGGATGAGATTTCCATTCAGGCAAGCGTAGTGAAATGAATAGGGACGATTGTGGGCCGACAGTGACGCCAGATCAGCTAAGTGTTGTACTAGTCAAAAAATCGTATTCTTTGTAGAGTGACCTAAGTTTTCAAAGTTCGCCCGCAATGCATGTAGCATAGCCTTACTGTCAATCAGCTGGGTTTGCTTTGTTGCAACTTTAAAAATACGAATTTGCTGGTTCACGAAGAAATACAAATAAATGGCATGTTCAAAGGATGATTATACCCTTTACTCGTAGAGTAAAAGGGTATACTAGATTCGTCGGAAAGTATGTAACAGGTAGAAGGAAGCGTTTCTTGATCAGGATCACTAGCCGAGTCAATCTAGCCATGTCCGTCTGTCCGTATGAACGCTGTGATCTCGGAAACTATAAAAGGTGCAATACTTGGATTAGGCATGCAGATTCTAGAAATTCCTCCGCAGCGAAAGTTTGTTTCGTCAGTATGCCACGCCGACTCTAACGCCCACAAACCGCCCAAAACTGAGGCGCCTATAGTTTTAGTGCTAGAATAACTGAAATGTATTGTTCTCACTAATATCTATTGATTCACCCAAAAAAAGTTTGCCACGCCCACTTTATCGCCCACAAACTTCAAAAAATCGTTAGTATGAATCGTTAGTATGATATAGAATTGGTATTTCAGATTTAGATTCCGTAGTTTTGTACGCAGCGCAAGTTTGTTACGCTGAGGTACTGAAGTGTATTAGTCTCGTCAATACCTATCCTTTAGTTCTGCAGCAGGGACGGGTGACATTTTAGAAGGTACAAATCTTTTTTGTTTTTTTTTTGTGTCAGCAGAGAAGTCGGTGCAGCGTAGAAGACTGCCGACAAAAGCGGTCGGTTGTTCATTCAGTGCCAATGGAAACTAGTTTTCATCTTTTATTTTGACGGTAAAAAATGTTTTATTGGTTTGCACACACTTTATCTTTAATACTAGCAAGATTATTTCACGCGAATTGAAACAAATAATCGGTTTAATAATCGCTAACACCTTTTTCCACCGGTCCGGCATCTCTGTCAACTGAGATTGATAAAATGCATGAATTCGGCCGTGTCGCATAAACAGGAGCAAATTTTATTTTACGCTTTTAAGAAATCATGAAACCCTTAGCATAAACATAGTAAAAGAGAGGCAGATATTCGGAGGTTTCCCTCTCTTTCTTTGTCTTATAATCTGCCTGCACTCCGCTCGCAGAGACAAATTTCGGCCGGCCCCATTTTTTTTTCGTCTTGTTCAGCTAGCAACTAACATTTCGGCGGATACATTTTCGTGGAGCAGCGACATGTTAATACCCTAATATTTTAGGAGCATTACTGTATTTCGAAAAAAACAACTAATAATAATAAATTATTTAAAGTATATTATAAGTATATATATAGAATAATTCTTTAAGTAATAAAATATATTGTTCTCATCAATACCCATCGATTAACCCAAAAAAAGTTGGCCGCCCACAAACTTAAAAAAATATGAACGTGGATATCTCGGAAACTACCAAAGATAGAGAATTGAGATTTCAGATTTAAGTTCCGTAGCCTTGTACGCAGCTCAAGTTTGTTACGCGAATATGCCACTCCCACTTTAACTCCCACAAACCGCCCAAGCCTATGGCGCCCACAATTTTCATGCTAGATAACAAATTTTAACTGAAATGTATTGGATTCGTCAATACCTATCGATTAATCAAAAAAAAAAAATTTTGCCACGCCCACTCTAACGCCCATAACGCTTAAATCTGTCTACCGCCGGTAGGTAGGTGGCGCATTTCAATCTCGCTTTGCTGCTTGCATATCTCCATTTTCCTTTGGTCCCTTTAGCTTAGTAACGGGTATCTGATAGTCGAGGAACTTGACTATAGCGTTCTACCTTGTTTTTCAATTTACCTATAGAAATGTCGTGCGTTAAAATACATTTAAATATTTTAAAACATTTGAGTATTAACATTTAAAAAAATTCATATTGTATTTCTTACTCAAGGAGTAAATATTATATAGTGACGTATCTGCACTGCGATTTCTCAACGGCCACCAGTTCAAAGAACGAAACCGTTCACAAATAAACAGAATCGCCAATTTCGGCTTTGATTAAAAACGATACAGAAGCTTGAGATCCCGCAATGCAAACAAACAAAGAAAATTGATTAAGTCCGAACGTCAGCAATGACGTAATTCCATAAACGTGAAAATTCAATAAGATCGCAAAATCTAATAAGACCGAATTATGAAAACATAAACAAAGAAGTGGCGATCACATCATCCACATGCGATTCCGTCACCTAATGCACTAACAGTAAATTCTAAGACGCAAACCGAGGTTTCATGCTAACCAATTCTGTAACTTACAGTAAGTCTTTTTCCAACGTTCTAATAAAGAATAACCAATAAATATAAAAAATCTCCTGATTTTTTATTCGGGCGAAGAACGACTCATGTAAATGGCGCAGTCGGTAGGATCTCTTTAAAAAATATCCTTGCAGAAAAAACGAAGTCGGGAGCTTACTGAACAATTAAAAGGATATTTCTAAACTCCTAGGATATCCAGATCAGCGCGTGGAATTTCCCACAAGTAGGATCCTCAAAAGAACCTAAGTGGAAATTAAAGGCACTGAAAAAATATAATAAATTAAATTTCAATCGACTACTGAATAAATCCAATTTGGTCAGTAATAAAGTTGAGTGGAATTTAATTAAGCATGTTCACGTCAAAAGGGCGTTTAATTTCAGGAGGCAGTGTCGAGCGGCAGTTTTATCCAGATGTCTACATCTCGCGCGCTCGCACTGCCGTCCGCTCTCCCTCTCCATCTCTCCCCTAAGTCTCCGCTCTGCTCTGGAGCGCTTAAGTTAAGTTAGGCTTAGGCAGTTCATGTTTCAAAGTGTACTAATAAACACCTACGCTCGTCGCGAAAAAACCCCAAAAGTACTCCCGTGTTTTTTTGGGTACCATTCAGTCTTGGGGCTTCAACTATTTCCATCGATCAAGCCGCACCGCCCCAACATTTTGGTCCAGTCGAAGCCGGATTTCAAAATCTTTGGATTTTCCTCTCCTGGAGTTTTCTTTGATTTTGTCCCAGCAGGCTTGAACCGCTCCAGATAAGTTCCACTTACTATAATTGCCGGTCATACGCCAGTTTTTCGAACCCTATTTCGACTATTTTCTGTATGATATATTGTCTAAATTCAAAAGTGATTAATCCGACGCAACGGCATTTAATATATGTATTTCGATTCCGTTACTTGTGCCCGACAATATTCCAGTTTCCTTTGCCCACAGTTGTACACTTGAAACAATTCCAGAAGAAATTTCAGTGCTACTATTCAACAAAAATATTTCTCAAATATATTTTCAATTCCAATTGTGTGTAAAATATAACTAAGCCACAGTAAAAAATTCCCGATCATATAGATTGTCCTTAAGATTTGCACTCTTTATTTTATACTGTGTTCCAGCTGCATGTGTATATTTACAAAAACAATCTAATACAGTCCACTCGAACTATTTTTTTTCTAATACAGTCCACTCCAACTACTTTTCTCGACCTACAAATACGGCTAAACTATTTCTAAAATTAGAAACAAAGTGACAATATCCACAAATTTACTCCAGCAAATCGTTTGCAATTTAGTTGTGCAGGTGACAAACAAACGCACCGACAAACAAACATAAGCGAAGTCTTTCCAACTCCCGCAACGTTATTCCGCTATTCGCACCCCACATATGTACATATGTACAGTGTGCATACATACGTATATCGCCAGTGCACAGTGGGTCAAGAGCTCACAAAAAGTGTTCTTTTCAAACAAACAATATTAAAGTCCGTAATTCCTTACATAAGTCCGACATTCCGATATAATAAATATTTATTGCCTATCCGACAGTGTGACCGTATATATTTACAATCTTAATTGGTTCCTAAATTCCAATTTGATTCCAATCCGTTTCCTTACATCTGAATTAAAATTCTAAATTATTTAACGTCATGGCAACATCAGTAAAATCCGCTTTAACCCGATTTATGGCCACAGCTGACTGTCTGATCCACTTTGAGGCCACTGTGAACGCTCCAGGTGCTCCTACACCAACGTTATCCGCCTGTAACATCCGTCGCGATCACCTCAATTCCTTGTGGCAAACGGTAAAGGCAGCATACGACATATGCTCCGACAGCATTATATCTGCAGGCGAGAGCGCCGCAGACACAAAATCCATACTAAAGTCCACGTATTACCAAACGTACTCCACTTACGAAATATTTGCCGCGCAGTTGATGGAACAAATCCAAAAAGGCTCCTCCCAAATACCTCAAGCTCCAGTAACTCCGTCCCGAAATTCCACGTCTTATGGCTGTCGGCTCCCTCCTATCGACACAGAGGTTTTCTCTGGCGACTATCTTCGCTGGCCGACTTTCCGGGACCTTTTCACGGCAATATACATAGACAATCCGAGTCTAACGCCCGTTGAAAAATTATTCCACTTAAATTCAAAAACAAATGGCGAAGCTCATTCCATAGTTTCAAGATCCCCACTCACCAATGATGGCTTTCGCTCAGCCTGGAATAACCTAACTGAGCGTTTCGAAAATAAGCGATTGCAGGTTAACAGTCACCTGAAAACACTTTTCAATGTGCAATCCATAGCACAGGAGTCGGGAGCAGCCTTAAAGGAACTTCAACGCACTTTTCAAGGTTGCTTAACTTCCTTAAAATTTTCCGGTGTTAATATTGAGAATTGGGACCCTGTCCTGGTTTATATGTGCTCGACAAAACTACCAAAGCTCACTCTCTCATTATGGGAGCAATCCATCCAAAATAAAGCCGAAATTCCTACGTGGCTTGAGCTTGATTCATATTTGACAGAGCGCCATCGAACTCTTGAGGCCGTCGATAGCTTCCGATCTGCCAATTTCCACCACGTCCAGTCCAAAGACACAAATCGAGTGGCAGAATTTCCAAAAATAAATTCCTTCAACACAAGGTTAGTTCCGATACCCAAGGGCTGCGATCTGTGTTCCAAGAAGAACCACCCCGTGCGTATATGTCCACGCTTCCTACAGATGACGGTAGACGATCGCCTAGCCTGTATTCAAAGGAAGCAGTTGTGCTCCAATTGCTTTGCAAGTAGCCATCAATTCCGGGATTGCACAAGCGCTCACAACTGTCTCACTTGCCAAGATCGGCATCACACATTGCTGCATCGAAACAGCGGCCCTACTACTCCGACGATTCCATCCGACCCTCCAAGGCCAGTAACCGCCTCAGTTCCACACATCATTTCGTCCTATTCAGCGCAAGTTTCCGTACAAAAAGTCCCTCCTAAGAATACTCCATCCGAGTATTGGGTTCCATACCCATCCTTGGATGGCAGACGTACTCGAGGTATTAAATCCTACCAATGCCGAGTCTGCCAAAAGATCCATCCTCTACGGAAGTGCCAACACTTTCTCCGGCTAAGCCCCCAGAATCGGCTCCAGGAAGTACATATCCAGAAGTACTGCTCCAATTGCTTGGCTCACAATCATACCAAGGACTCCTGCCGTAGTGGTCATCACTGCCACAAGTGTGGAAAGGACCACCAAACTCTCCTACATACGGACGACCGATCTACACTTCCAACGTGTTCCTGAGCCTACTATCCTGAGGTTCTTGCTACGGGTGTCCTCGCAAGGGGGGGGAGAATGTTCACGTCAAAAGGGCGTTTAATTTCAGGAGGCAGTGTCGAGCGGCAGTTTTATCCAGATGTCTACATCTCGCGCGCTCGCACTGCCGTCCGCTCTCCCTCTCCATCTCTCCCCTAAGTCTCCGCTCTGCTCTGGAGCGCTTAAGTTAAGTTAGGCTTAGGCAGTTCATGTTTCAAAGTGTACTAATAAACACCTACGCTCGTCGCGAAAAAACCCCAAAAGTACTCCCGTGTTTTTTTGGGTACCATTCAGTCTTGGGGCTTCAACTATTTCCATCGATCAAGCCGCACCGCCCCAACAAAGCACAATAAAATGGACCAGCAACCACCAGCTCAAGGGCAACCACAAATTGGTGTGGCACCCAACCCATTGACGGAGCAAAACTTAAATTAGCTTTTGTCCCAGATCCGGAATATTCCAACGTTTGAAGGAGATCCATCTACCCTAGGAACCTTTGTCAGAAGAGTTAACTACCTTTTGCGTCTGTATCCTACAACCAATGATCGACAGACAAGCGTTATTTTTGGAGCAATTGAACTTCAAATCACCGGTGATGCTTAGAGGATTCAGCCCTAATCGACGAGTACAAAACGCATACCCCTGTGGAGGAACTATTAATGCGATTATACAATACTAATTTTCAAGGTAACCTAAGAAAATGTTGTAATGAGATCGAGCTTAAACAGTTAGTTATAAGCAACACATTAGAACTTGAGGGAAGCAATGTTTAGGACTACAAAGAGCTAATACAGCGAAAATTACCTCACAGAATTTTTATTACATTAGCAAGAAGCGATATTTCAACAGTACTTAAACTGAAACAAGCGGCTCAGCAAGAAGGGCTATACGAAGAAAATGAAAATTTAAAACATTATAACATCAATGTTAATAAAATTCAAAAGCAACAACAAAGAAATTTTACACGTAACCCCTACCCTTACACTTATTTGTACAACACCCAACAATTTAATCCTGGCCCAGCTCTTTCAATTCAACCACACCCCAATCAACCCCAAAGAATGGTTCCACAAAATTATAGGTTCCAATCGAATAACAGAAATAATACTTTTGACCAAAATAGGGGAAGTTACCAAGAGTTTCGAAGAAATTTAATTCAGGGACAGCAAAATAATACAATGAATCAAAACCAACAGCCAAGTGGACAATCGGGCTCAGTACACAACCATTCACAAAAGAGAGTCAGAGAAAGTAATAGTGGACAATCAAGAATGCAAGTAGACGAAAATTATCAACAAAATAAAGAGTACAAAGAAGAAGATGTTTATGATGAAAATGAAAATTTGCCAATGCAAGCCTCGGACCAATTACATACATAGTAATAACTATAAATAATCATAGTTATCGTTGCCTTCGATACCGGTTCATAAATTAACTTAATGAAAAATAATTTTTTTAACGGAAGCATACATAAAGATCCGACAACTATACGCACTATGACAGGTCATTATGAACTAAATGAGTTTTTAAAAGTTGCACCTAATAGTTTATTTACTCAAGAACAATATTTTATATTCACGACTTTTCTTCCAATTATGACATACTACTAGGACGAAAGTTACTAGAGGCAAACCCGGCAAATATTGATTATTTAAATAATCGCACTACTATTAGTGGGAGCATTTTTTAGACAAAAACATTAGTTTGAAAAATTCAACACAAATAAATGATTTTGAGGCAGTGCTAAAATCTAAAAATTATACTGATGAAATAAATTATGCTGTTCAAAATAAATTAGCAGAGGGAAAAAATGATCGTTTAGAACACTTAAATGAAGAAGAAAAAGTTAAATTATTAAAATTAATTAACCAATATAAATGCATTCAGTATCGTGATGGTGCAAATTTGACCTTTACGAATGTTGTTAAGCATGAAATAAAAACTCATCATGAAAATCCAAATTATAAAAAACCGTATGGGTATCCTTTTTCATTTGAAAAAGAAGTTGAGTCTCAAATACAGGATATGTTAAAGCAAGGAATAATTAGGCACAGCCAATCACCTTATTGCAGTCCATTGTGGATAGTACCAAAAAAGAAAGATGCTTCAGGTAAACAAAAGTTTAGACTTGTAGTAGATTATATCACTATTAGTGATAAATTTCCCATTCCCAATATGGACGTAATACTAGGCAAGCTAGGACGCTGTCAATACTTTACCACCATTGATTTGGGTAAAGGTTTCCACCAGACCGAAATGGACCAAAATTCCATAAAAAAAACGCGTTTTGCACAAAGTACGGACACATCGAGTTCACACGAATGCCATTTGGATTAAAAAATGCACCTGCAACTTTTCAGCGATGCATGAACAACATCCTTCGTGAATTATTATTTATTTATTTATTTTAACAAATTAAAGCTAGTATATAATACTAAAATTATGATTTAGAAAAGAAGGGGCGCTGGAAGCTAAAGTCCTTCGGCCCGGCTGTTTAAGCTAAATTACGATGTCCAAATTCGGAGATGGACTCTAGTAATGAATTCTTTTAATTTTTTAATGTTTGGTATGGAGGGGGATGTGAGAAGAGAGGATGGAATGGTGACGGATCCAAAAATGGAAAATCGTGTGTGACTTAAAGCCTGGCAGGTATCGAGAAAATTGTCGATCGAAGAAATGATGCCGCAGAAGCGGCAAGGCGGGGGAGCAATCCTTGAAGAAGATGTTCGTGGGTTTCCTGTGTGTGTCCGATGCGAAGTCGGGTATAAATTCTGCGATCATGTTTATTGAGGTCGGCAGGAAATGTTGTTTTTTCGCGGGCTGTGTTAAGTGTGTTGTATCTATGGATGATACCTTCCCAGTCAGATTTTAGCTTTTCTTTGTTGGTGGATGTTATGATATAAGTCTAAAAATGTCATTGGCACTGATGGGTGTAAATAGAAGGGTTGGAGCGGTGCTCATAAATCGGGCAGCTGCGTCAGCTTGCTCATTTCCAAGAATTCCCTGATGACTGGGGACCCAAACGATGATTATTTTCGATGCCTTAAAGGAAATAATTTTCCTTATCTGGCATATTGTGGGATCTGATTGTCCGGGGTTTTTCAGAGCAGAAATGATGGATAGGCTGTCGGTGCAAATTGCGAAGTTCCCTTTATTTTTGTTGGCATATTGGCAGGCCTGTAGGACTGCAAAAGCTTCGATGGTAAATATGGAGTTGAAGTTTGGAAGGGTTCCTCCCGCGATGATGTTGTTGTCCCCGTTCACGACTGCGAATGTAGACGATGAATCCGTTTTAGAACCATCCGTATATAGCCAGTTCCTTGCCTCTAGTTGACTTCTTAGAAGACCAAATTGCGTTTGGAAAACTCAGCTGGGTGTGCCATTTTTGGCGAATAAGTGAAGATCCTTGTTTATATAGTGCGATATAACTTTCCAGGGTGGGATGGAACTAACTATTATTCTCCGCTTAGGGGCTGCAAGGCCTATCTGGGCAGCTTGCTTGGCGCATCTGTGAAGGGTTGAGGGAACCCTGGGGGTGCGTGTTTTTCTGAAGCAGGCTTTGAAGTCCTTGATCAGCGAGTGATTTGGGCTTGTGAATAACTTCGGTATTAAATTCATGGTGACTTCGTTTAGTCTAGCCATTATGGTTGGTAAGCCTGCTTCGGCCAGAATGCATCGTATTGGCGATGTTGGGAATTCGTTTATTGATCTGCGAACTGAGGTATTGTAAGGTGATTGCAGTTTCCTTAGGGGGGTTGCTGCACACCAACCGTAGATTGGGAGTCCGTATTCGATTTTGGAGAGGATAAGGGCATGGATTATATTGGTTAGGATGTTGGGATGGATGTGTAAAAACTAAGAACTTAGAAATTTTATAGTGTTGGCACGGACTTCAAGTTGTTTTCTTAAAGTAATACAGTGTTCCTTAAAACTAAACCTAGAATCAAATATATTGCAAAGTATTTTTAAATTTTTAGCTGGTTGGATGGTTTTATTTCTAAACTCCAAAGTTGGGAAGCAACAGTGGATTTTGCGACAAATGTGAAGTGTGTGGCATTTTTCTATGGCAAGAGAAGCGCCTGAGGATATTCCCCAAGATTATAAGTCCTGGAGAATTTTTAAAAATGTTTTTCTTACCGTCCTGAGGTTCTTTTCTTTTGTGTAAATTATTATGTCAGCTGCATATAAGGAAAGGTTTGGTCAAAAGCTATGAGAAAGCCGACAGAGGTGAGCCTTGTGGGATTCCGTTAAGCAAGTTGGCAGAGCTTGAGGTCTTGTCGTTGACTCTGACTTTAAAGGTCCTATTCGTCATAAAGTCTTTAACCAGGTTGTAAAGCCTTGGACCAATGCCCCAAAGCTGGAGTCGAGAGAGAACTGCATGTGGCCCCACGCGATCGAAGGCCTTTTCGAAATCCGTCGCCAGGATGGAGACGTGATTCCTGGTCGAGATGGCATTCGACACGAAGTGTTGGATCTTCAGAAGTGCGTCCATAGTGCTGTGGTTCTTTTTAAATGCAACTTGGTTGCCGTTGATCAGATTGTGGCGGTTGATGAACCACATAAGTCGGAGTGCAATCATTTTCTCTATTATTTTGCTAAGACAGGGTAATAGAGATATTGGGCGATAGCTATTAATTTCTGAGGAGTTGATTTGGGTTTAGGGATGGGAATGAAAATGGAAGATCGCGAGGTGTGGGGGTAATTGCCGGTGGATAGCATGGAGTTGTAAATGTCAAGAAGTCTCTGCTTAAGACATGGTGGTATCTGTTTTAGGATGGTATAGGATATTTTATTAGCGCCAGGGCATTTGCCTTTGGCGGTTAGAAGAGCTGCCTCGATTTCGTGCAGTCTAAAGGGAGTGTCTAAACTCCGAGCTCTTGGGGATATTGTGGTAGGATTGTATGATGACGATAGGTAAGATTCTTTAAGACCTATGTAAGTGTTGCTGAAGTTTTCATCCGCTCCGTATTTGGCCCAGGTTTCCTTGAATTGTTCTGATATGCTACTGGAGTCGGTTATAAGTGCGTTTGCTGTTTTGATGCATTTTATTGGGATCTTCGGAGAGCCTGCCAGACGATTAATGTCAGACCATCTCTTTTTGGTGGTCGAAAGGGGGGATATACGTGACGTAAAATTTTCCAGGGATTTCCGTTTTTCAGAAAGGACAGTTTTTTTAAAAATGTGGTATTGGTTTTGTTTGAGGGATGGAGGAGTTAGCGAACGTTATGATGTATTTCGTAAGTAGAGCAACCTGATAATTTAAGCACCCGGGTACCCACCTGGATTCAAGTTCGATGCAGATTTGGCCGAACCTATTCCAGTCAGCGAGATCAGTTTTATATTTTGGAATTGGTAGAGTTTTGTCTGGGGAGAAAGGGAATTCTAATGAAACGAAAATGGGGAAATGATCGCTTCCATGCAATTAATCACACATAGACCAACTACTACGGTGGGCTATTCTGGGTGAAATTAGGGAAACATCAATGTGGGTTATGGTGTTGTGGGTGGAGAGATGGGTTCCAGACCCGTCGTTTAGGACAATCAAGCTAAACGATGAAATGACTCGCTCAAGTTTCTTACCGCGGGAATTGGGATAAGGCGAACCCCACATAAGGCTCCAAGAACTAAAGTCTCCGACTAACAATATAGGTCCAGGAACTTGATTTAGAGCGTGAGAAAGATAGGTACTTGAAAAGCCTTGACATGGTGGAATGTACATGTTTATTATAAAAATGGGGTGAGTAAGCTCGACTCTAATTGCAGTGCAGAGAAGGTGAGAGTTTATGGACATTTGTGAGTGAGGAATTTGCTGTTTTATAAGTATAGCCACCCCCTGTTTTGCAGAGGTATTATGGGGAAAGTTCCAAAAATTACCCACATAACCCGGCGGGCACCTAAAGTTATTAAAGTTATGAGGTAAGTGTGTCTCCTGAAGGCATAAAATGGCAGGAGAGCGTTCGGTTATAAGTAGTTTTAGGTCGTGATAGTTATTAAAGATTCCTTTTGTGTTCCATTGTAAAATGTTAATAAGCATGCTAAAGTATCTTACTTAGAGGGAATCAAGGGGAGCTGACGCAGAGTCAGCTACATCCATAGATGTATCTGAATCAGATGAGATAGAATTTGATTTTATTTCGTTTAAGAGTTTATCAGCTTCAGATCTAAGAAAGCGACTGTTTTTTAAGCGCTCTGGAAAGTCGGGATAGTTCAAAGCACAATTGGGTGATGGATTGGTTGTTGTTGTAGATTGTTGTTTGAGAATCAGTCTAGCTTCTCTTATACTGCACTTACGTGTAGTTTTGATTTTTATAAGTTCTTTTTGTTGTTGGTATCTTGGGCACGAGGGGGACGAGGAAGCGTGATCGCTGGAGCAATTAGCGCACTGGGTACGTGTGCAGGGTCTGGGGGTGTGAGGGGGGAAGTTACATATTTCGCACGTGGGCGTGTTTTTGCAGAACTTGGCTGTATGACCTATAATTTGGCAAGACTTACAACTCATAGGGTTGGGAATGTATTCCCTTACCTTGATAGTGTGCCAGGAGACGTCTAGTTTGCTAGGCAAGTTGTACAGGTACGAAGGTTTTAGTTTTCCGTCTATTTTCCTAGAGAATTTGAATACGGTGTGTACGTTTTGGTCGGCCAGTTCTTTCCCGATCTCGTCATCGAGAACATTTATGAGGAAGGGGGCATATATTGTACCCTTGACAAAGTTAAGGGACTCATGGAGCTTGCACTAAATTTCGCATATACCACCAAGATTTTTTGATTTCAAGAATTTTTCTGCCACATTTTTGGTTTTCACCAGCACAAGGAGGTTGCCATCGCGGAGGGTGGAGATTGATACTATTTCTTTGCTTATAATATTAAACGCGCGGTAAACAGCGAAGCAGGAGTATTCTGAGATTTTCTTCAAGGGATCTTTGGAAGACATTATGATGAACTTGGGGTTTTCTTTTGTTTTTTCAGGAAGTTCGGGGAACTCTTCTTGAAGTTTAGCAAAAGGTCTTTTCTTTTTTTTTTGGGGCTGTCGCTAAGCATAGCAAAGCGATTGTCCCCGAATTTGGGAGGCCCTGAGGCCATGACACAATAACTTTAACTTTAGATTTGTGATCGAAGGCACTTGCACGTGAAAAAATAAATGACCGTTTATAAGCGAAGAACGGTGTGGATCAATCCACGAAAAGAAGATAAGACACGAGATTAGGCACTGACGTCTGCGCTCGAAGAGAGTTAGTCGGTGACTGCTTCGTGAATTAATAAGCAAGCATTGCCTTGTATACTTGGACGATATAATTGTTTTCCCTACGTCTCTTGACGAACACCTTAATTCATTAAAAATTGTTTTTGAAAAACTTAAAAACGCTAATCTAAAATTACAACTAGACAAATGTGAATTTTTGAAAAAAGAAACAGAATTTTTGGGACACATAGTTGGACCAAGCGGTGTAATGCCAAATCCAGAAAAGGTTAAGGCAATCAATAAATTTCAAATTCCCAAAACTCAAAAAGAAATAAAATCATTTCTTGGTCTTTGCGGTTATTACAGAAAATTCATTCCAAACTTCGCAGACATTTCAAAGCCTTTAACTAAATGTTTAAAAGCTGGTTCTAAAGTGGCATTCAAGGATGAAACATTTATTGCAGCATTCGAAAAATTAAAACAACTTATCATAAACAATTCCATACTGATTTGTCCAGATTTTCAAAAAGGTTTCAATTAACTACTGATGCCAGCAATTTTACATTAGGAGGAGTTTTTTCTCAGGATAACAAACCAATCAGTTACATTAGTAGGACTCTAAATGCACATAAAGAAAACTATAGTACAATTGAAAAAAAATTATTAGCTATAGTATGGGCGACAAAAACCTTAAGACCCTATTTATTCGGAAGAAGATTTGAGATATTAAGTGACCATAAGCCGTTAGTCTGGCTAAACAATATCAAAGAACCTAATATGAAACTTCAAAGATGGAAGATAAGATTAGACGAATATGACTTCGAAATAAAATATTTAGAAGGAAGGCAAAATCACCTAGCCGATGCATTGTCAGTAACAAAGCAACAGCACATAGCGCTGAAGAAGATAATAAAAATTTAATAACAATTACTGAACAACCAATCAATCATTTCTCAAGACAGGTAGAAATGATTAGAAGCAATACAGAATGTGAAGAAAGTGAAAATTATTTTAAGAAAGTCAAGATTAAAATAATGTTTAATGAATTAAACATCGAAAAAGCTAAGCAAATATTAATAAAACACTTTTGTACCAAGTCAAGTGCACTTTACATCGAGCACGACTCTGATTTTGAAATCATTCAAGAAGCTTTTAAACAGGTTATGAACACTACTACAAAAATTGTAAGAGCAGTAATTAAATAACAGGACAAAAACTTACGCTGAATTTAAATTATGAAAAAATTATTGTTTGCAACCTCGAAAAACTTTTGCACCCAGGAATTAAAAAATTGAGGACCCAGATCAAGACCCAGCGCTTTGACTTTCATCTTTCTGACATCAACGTTAATAATAATGATGCGAATGGGTAACAACCAATTTATAGAAATTAACCCTATAAAATCATACAATGGCTATTTGTTATTTATGACCGACACAATCAACATCCCAGATAGTTTTGAATAGTTTTGCCTCACAATTAATATTACAAAAACGGATGAAACTTACAAAAATGTGCTATCACAAGCGTTTGGCTCTAAGGAAATAATGGAGATTAAATACCCTTCAGTTCTGCAGTAGGGACGCGGCGACATGCAGTATATGTACATATTTGCGATGGTAGGAATGCATCACAAAAATTATCGTACGAGGACCACAAGCTGTAAGGACACATGTACATACTTCGACCAATAAATCACCATTTGAGCTTATGTTCGGTGTGAAAATGAACAATAAACCAACCGAGCATATTGTAAAGCTTTTCAAGGCGGAGATGAATTCAAACTTTGATGGGGAACTAAGGGAGCTAAGGTAGAAACACATCGTTTTTATAAGAAGCATTTTGACCAAAACCGGAAGCCAGAAGTCGAATATGAAGTCAGAGATTTAGTTGCCATACGCCGCGCTGCTGGAAATAAACTCGCAACCGATTATTTGGTTCAGTACGAAGTTTCAAAAGTCAAAAGGAATGGTCGCTACGATGATCGAAAAGCCGCTAAAGTAGAAGGTCCATCTAACGCCACAACCAGCTGTGATTATAGGAAGCTGGGGCGTTATGTCGAGGACAATGAAGATGCTTGGTCATCAGGGATAGATGAGTAATCAGGAATGGCCGTATGTTAGATTCGTTAAATGTTTAACAGTTACCACAACAGTAGACAGGATTATACCTAACAGCAGAAAATACCAGCACAAGCAGTGAAAAGGCCAGAAAAGATAGTGTCAAACAAGGAAGAACGCTATAGTCGATTACCTCGACTATCAGATACCCGTTACTCAGCTAAAGGAAACAAAGGGAAATGGAGATATGCAAGCAGCAAAGCGAGATTAAAATGCGCCACCTACCGGCGGTAGACAGAGTTTAGCGTTATGGGCGTTAGAGTGGGCGTGGCGAATTTTTTTTTGGATCAATCGATAGGTATTGACGAGACCAATACAGTTTAGTTAAAATTTTGTATCTAGCATGATAATTGTGGGCGCCACAGGCTTGGGCGGTTTGTGAGCGTTAGAGTGGGCGTGGCATATTTGCGTGACAAATTTGCGCTGCGTACAAGGCTACGGAATCTAAATCTGAGAATTCAGTTCTCTATCTTTGATAGTTTCCGAGATATCCACGTTCATATCAACGATTTTTTGAAGTTTGTGGGCGTTAAAGTGGGCGTGGCAATTTTGGGATCAATCGATAGGTATTGACGAGAGAAATACATTTCAGTCAAAATTTTTATTCTAGCATCAAAACTGTAGGAGCCACAGTTTTGGGCGGTTTGTGGTCGTTAGAGTGGGCGTGGCACTCAGCTGAAACAATCTTGCGATGCGCAGGAAGCCCAGGAATCTTCAAGTCCCAAAACTCTAGGTCTTATAGTTTCCGAGATCTCACCGTTTATACGGACAGACGGACATGGCTAGAACGACTCGACTAGTGATCCTGATCAAGAATATATACACTTTACGGGGTCGGAAACGCTTCCTTCTACCTGTTACATACTTTCCGACGAATCTAGTATCCCTTTTTACTCTACGAGTAACGGGTAACGAGTAAGAATTACATCCAAACTTCTTTAAAACAACGAGAAAAAATGGAAAACGATTTTTCAGTGTTTGAATAAATACTTTTCATATGATATATCACATAAAAAATCGTTTTTTTTAAAGTATGATAATTCAGAAAGAGTTATTGATGGTGGTATCTTAAAATATGTTCGCCTACGATGGTCGCAACATGATGTCTTTGTTTCGGTACCTGCTCTTATGTTTTGCTGATTACTATTAAATAGTAGTGAGACATAAACACACGGAGTTATGGTAGATTTGTAAACTAAATTTATTCATCCCAGATAACAGCGTATATACAAGTTAAATGCGGTAACGAATAATATTATTCAGTGTAACTTTGATATTGCGCTTCTGACGATGTGTCCTATTTATGATTCGCCTGGTCGAAACATCAAGTACGATTAATATGCTGACTTAGCAGTTTAAAGTCCAATAGTCCTGGCCGCCTGGTACTGTTATGAGGTTGTAACACGCTGTTTGCTGACAACATAGTGATTGCAGTGGGTAAGTTTTGTACTTAGTTCTACCATATTGATTCTTCCATTGCCCTTTCCGTTCAGCAAGGCGTTACAAATTTTTTCAGTCATTTAAGGCTTTATCGACGCGGCAACCGTGTATGGTTACATTTTACTCTTGGCTGTATGTTTAACGGTATCCTCCAAAAACCTTGATATTTGTCTGACTTACCTGCGTGTGTCTGCTGGATGACGGAACGTTTACTTTACTTCGTTTACAGCATCTCCAGTAGTTAGAGTGGTCGTGGCACAAGAAAATACAACATTCCAACAATCAATCTCCTATAGTTTCCGATATCTCAGCGTTCACACGGAGATCGAATCGGCTAATGACTAAGCAAGAATAATGATCTTGAAAAATAATAATATTATACTTTTTGGGGCCGAAAACGCTACCTTCTACCTGTAACATACTTTCCGATAAATTTAGTTTACGAGTTATGAAGGTATGAAGATAAAACATCAACTATTTAGATCCTAGCACAAAGGGGGATACGCAACCTGAGCGATGGCACAGGTAGCTGATACGTAGAAGAATTCTGTTAGATGCTATCTTACTGCGAGTGATAGCATAGATGTCTTTGGCAGCAAAGTCGACGACATTGAAACCATAGCTCGGCAACTCTACGTAAGCGTTATAGTAGCTCCAGGGCCCTCACGCACGTCACGCATTTGCAGACTTTGACATGTTGGGACTTTTTCTGAAATAACTGGGCTTAAATAATTAATTAGTATTTATACCCGTTACTCATAGAGTAAAAGGGTATACTAGATTCGTCGGAAAGTATGTAACAGGCAGAAGGAAGCGTTTCCGACCCCATAAAGTATATATATTCTTGATCAGGATCACTAGCCGAGTCGATCTAGCCATGTCCGTCTGTCCGTCTATCCGTCTGTCCGTCTGTCTGTCCGTCCTGATGAACGCTGAGATCTCGGAAACTATAAGAGCTAGGCTATTGAGATTAGGCGTGCAGATTCCTGAGCTTCTTACGCAGCGCAAGTTTGTTTCAGCAGAGTGCCACGCCCACTCTAACGCCCACAAACCGCCCAAAACTGTGGCTCTTACAGTTTCCATGCTAGAATAAAAATTTTAACTGAAATGTATTGTTCTCATCAATACCTATCGATTGACCCACTCTAACGCCCACAAGCCGCCCAAGCCTGTGGCGCCCACAATTTTCATGCTATATACAAAATTTTAACCTAAATGTATTGGTCTCGTCAATACCTATCGATTGATCCAAAAAAAAACTTTGCCACGCCCACTCTAACGCGCACAACGCTTAAATCTGTCTACCGTCGGTAGGTGGCGCATTTCAATCTCGCTTTGCTGCTTGCATATCTCCATTTTCTTTTGGTCCCTTTAGCTGAGTAACGGGTATCTGATAGTCGAGGTACTCGACTATAGCGTTCTTCCTTGTTTTTTAATATGTTTGTCTTGCCAGTTGCCAATTAACTTGGACAAATTTGATATGTATTGTCATCGAACTGGTGCATTGATTGTGTATAAATATCTGTGGTGGTGACACCAACAGTCTACAAAATAATCGAGCACTCTAGGCAGATCATATAAAATAAGGGGCTTTCAGTCGGTTGTTTTGGCGAAGAAGCCTCTGAGTCCCGCAACAATGTTTATAAATATGACAGACATCACCACTCCAGAAAACACAGCAGACTTCATTCGTTGGCTCTTTGTGTTAAACCGTGCTATGGATACATCAGATCTAATAATTTCGTCCCTAATCTTGTTGAGGCGCATATAAAAACACAAAAGCATTTCACTTCATATTGAAGTAAAACACTTGTTATCATGTAAATACGAATATGATAATGCTGAAGAAGACGAATTTGAAGCTCCAGTCTAATTTTTTTACAGCATTCAAGTAGAAAATGAAAATGATAAATAAATAATATAATAATTCGCTTTTCCTATCAACATAAAAATTTCTCACAATATTCTTTTTTTTATAATTTTGGGGGCAGAAGGGGAGAAGAAAGATTCAAGGATTCTAAACTCTAAGCACAAATTGGTGGCCAAGTTTAATAATACTACCCTCAGTTCTGCAGTAGGGACGCGGTGACAAGACTCAAGGCAAAAAGCTTTTTATACCCGTTACTCGTAGAGTAAAAGGGTATACTAGATTCGTCGGAAAGTATGTAACAGGCAGAAGGAAGCGTTTCCGACCCCTAGAGTATATATATTCTTGATCAGGATCACTAGCCGAGTTGATCTAGCCATGTCCGTTTGTCCGTCTGTCTGTCCGGATGAACGCTGAGATCTCGGAAACTATGAGAGCTAAGCTATTGAGATTCCTGAGCTTCTTACGCAGCGCAAGTTTGTTTCAGTAGAGTGCCACGCCCACTCTAACGCCCACAAACCGCCCAAAACTGTGGCTCCTACAGTTTTGATGCTAGAATAAAAATTTTAACTGAAATGTGTTGTTCTCATCAATACCTGTCGATTGACCCAAAAAAAGTTTGCCACGCCCACTTTTACCCCCACAAACCGCCCACAAACTTCAAAAAATCGTAAATATGAACGCGGGTATCTCGGAAAATATCAAAGATAAAGACATAGGATTTCAAATTTAGATTCCGTAGGCTTGAGCGCAGCGCATGTTTGTTACGCGAATATGCCACGCCCACTCTAACGCCCACACACCGCCCAAGCCTGTGGCGCCCACAATTTTCACGCTAGATAAAATTTAACTGAAATGTATTGGTCTCGTCAATACCTATCGATTGATCAAAAAAAAATTCGCCACGCCCACTCTAACGCCCACATCGCTTAAATCTGTCTACCGCCGGTAGGTGGCGCATTTCAATCTCGCTTTGCTGCTTGCATATCTCCATTTTCCTTTGGTCCCTTTAGCTGAGTAACGGGTATCTGATAGTCGAGGTACTCGACTATATCGTTCTTCCTTGTTTGTTTTTTTTTTGTGCCTATATCGCTGTGCCGCTGTTGACGTCAGCAGAGCAGTCGGCGCAGCTTAGAAGACTGCCTACGAAAACGATCGTGCAACAAAGAGAGGAAGATATTCGGATATTTCCATCTCTTTCTTGTCTTATAATCGGCCTGCACTCGGCGCTCGCAGAGACAAATTTCGGCCGATCCGTTATTTCTTTTTGCGTCTCTCCTTTATGTTCGGCTAGCGACTAATATTTCGGGGAAAAAATTTTCGTAGAGCAGAGACATGTGAATGCCCTAATATTTTATGAGCATTATTACCATTATCGAAAATAAACAACATCATTGTTTTATAAAAGTAAGTTATTTGATTATAGTAAAATTAAGTAAATTGAATTTACTTATAATGTTATGTTCACTTATTATACATTTTTATTACAATATAATTTTTTAGTTTATTTATAGAAATTTAGTCCGTTAAAATTGATTTAAATGTTTAATACATTTTAGAATTAACATTTTAAAAAAAATTCATATTGTGTTTTTTACTCAAGAAGTAAAAATTATTTAGTCGGATATTTGCGCTTTAGAAAGGGTGTAGGTGCAGTAGCACGCGCCAACAACGAAGAGAAAACAAAAGAAATCAAGTAAAGGGGTGAGAAGAAGACTTGGTGCATTCTGTTTAAGTGATTGAAAGGGAAGCATCAATTTTAATTGTGCGCAGCAGAGTTACTTTAGTCGTCTCTTTAAGTTAATATAATAAAGTCAGGTAAGTGCTACGTTAAGTTTAAGATGTTGTGCATTGATCTTAGTTTAAAGTACGTATATTTTGAAGGTATTCAATCGGTTCCGTTAGCCGAAAGTGGATGATGAAATGTTTTGTGCCAAAAAAAATCCCGCAAAGAGTTAATACACAGCTCTAAAAGGTAAATATACAAATAAACAAGTAAAACGCATTTTTTAATCATATGCCCATACATTTTTTCAGGAGCGTTGGCCAAGAACTCCGAAGACCCGGACAAATGTTTGAGATTGGCGATGACGAACGTGAAAAACAAACTACCAAAACAAAACAACAGAAATAGTAACAATAATTGACCCCTTATTGAAAATCTGAATAATAAGATTTAATTAAAATGAATTAAAATGTAATTAAAATTGTATGTACTAAGAATTCTATATTTTCATAAGTAAAAACTCATAAGAAAAATTCTGAATTTCACAAGTGATTTCACTTGGGACGTGTCACGTGCAAGTGATTTCATAAGTAAAAACTCATGGAAAAATTCTGATTTTCACAAGGTATTCACTTGGGACGTGTCACCGCCACGTGACAGGCCATACGAAATATGAGTATAAGGAACAAGTGAAATCCGGTGGGACTTCGAAAAATTTTCATTTGAATTTTCACTTGGGAAAATGTGGACATCCCATACAATTTTCTATATGGAGCGTCACTTGTTCTTCACTTGTGTGATTCACAAGGTGTTTTAAGGTGATATTTAACGGAAAAACTACAAAGAGAAATGAATGGGTTAAAAATTGTTAGGAGAAACAAAAGAGGATTAGCTAATTTTGTAGGAACAGCTTACAAATATCTTTTTGGAACATTAGATAATAATGATAAAGAAGAATTAGAAGGAAAAATCAATACAGGTAAACGAACTAAATAATATAATCGATACAGTTAACAAAGGCATCGATATAATAAACAAGCATCTCAAATACAACGAAAATTATTGGTTTTTAATTTAGAACAATTTGCAGAATACATTGAAGACCTGGAAATGGGAATGAAGTTAGCAAGATTAGGAATATTTAATCCAAAGTTATTAAAACACGACTACTTGACAGAAATTAATTCTGAGATACTTCTGAACATAAAAACCTTCACTTGGCTTAGGTCAGATTCAAACGAAATTTAATTTATATACGACATACCAAGAGAAATAAAGAAACTTCCCGTATACGAAGTATTACCTTATCCAGATGAAAATAATAACATATTACAAGATAACACCCAAAACAAATATAACGTATACAGAAACAGTTTGTATAACAAGGAAACAAAAAAACCTGTTACCAACACATGTCTTTTAGGTCTTGTTAATCAAAAAGATATTAGTTGCAGGTACACAAAAAAGCTATTAACTACCCAAATTAATTATGTCGAACCAAATATCATAGTTACATGGAATTTTTCAAAAACTATACTAAATCAATATTGTATTAAAAATGAAATTGTAATTGAAGGAAACAATATGAACAAAATACTCAAGTGCAATTAACGATTTATACATAAGCAATTATAATTCTGAATACACACAAAACATATACACAAGAAATAATGTCACCAAATTAGACCCAATATCATACATACAAGCAAAAAAAATATTTTTTGAAGAACATAAAGAAAACCAGATTTACAAAATAATTGTAGTTGTAACACTGCGTCTCTTATTATTAAGTATATCACTGTACCTACTTTATAAATTTAAAGAAATAAATAAAAGAATACTTATTGATTACAATAACACAAAAGGTGACGACCCAACAATAGAAACACAAGAGTTACAAAAACTCACAAGAGTTACAAGAAATACCAAAACTATACCCCAAAATCACATAGATAACCATATGATTTTGTCTAAGTGATGGGGGAGTGACGTGTCTGCACTGCGATTGCTCAACGGCCACCAGTTCAAAGAACGAAACCGTTCACAAATAAACAGAATCGCCAATTTCGGCTTTGATTAAAAACGATACAGAAGCTTGAGATCCCGCAATGCAAACAAACAAAGAAAATTGATTAAGTACGAACGTCAACAATGACGTAATTCCATAAACGTGAAAATTCAATAAGATCGCAAAATCTAATAAGACCGAATTATGTAAACATAAACAAAGAAGTGGCGATCACATCATCCACATGCGATTCCGTCATTTAATGCACTAACAGTAAATTCTAAGACACAAACCGAGGTTTCATGCTAACCAATTCTGTAACATACAGTTAGTCTTTTTCCAACGTTCTAATAAAGAATAATCAATAAATATAAAAAATCTGCTGATTTTTTATTCGGGCGAAGAATGACTTATGTAAATATATATTCTGATATTTTTTGCTTAGAAAGTGCAATGGCACGCGCCAACAGCGAAGAGCAAACAAAATAAATCAAGTAAAGGGGTGAGAAGAAGACTTGGTGCATTCTGTTTGAGTTATTGAAAGAAAAGCAAGCCATTTCAAAGGCGTGTTTAATGGGGTGCCGTCAGCCAAAGTGGACGATGAAATGTTTTGTGCCAATAAAAATCCCGCAAAGGGTTATACACAGCTCTAAAAGGTAAATATACAAATAAGCTAGTAAAACGTATTTTTAAGCATGCACATACATATTTTCAGGTGCGTTGGCCAAGGACTCCAAGAACCCAGACAAATGTTTAAGGCAGGCGATGACCAACGTCAAAAACAAATTATTAAAACAGAAAATAGGCTTACTAATAGTAATTGTCCCTTAACGAAAAACTTTAATAACACAATTTAATTAAAATGAACTTAAAAGTAAATAAAAATGTATGTATTTTAAATTCTATATAATCTTAAGTGAAAACTCATCGGAAATATTCTGAATTTCACAAGTGATTTCATGTGGGACGTGTCACCTGCAGGTGACAGGAGACGACAAATGAGTATAACAGACAAGTGAAATCCCGAGTGACTTCGATAAATTTTGATTAGAATTTTCATTTGTGAAAAAGCGGACATCCCATACAATTGTCTATATGGAGTGTCACTTGTTCTTAAGTCGTGAAAGCTGACATGTCTCGCGTTATTCACAAGGTGATTCACGAGTGAAACTTTGAACCCTTCAGTTTATTTCTATCGGCTGTTTACGAGATTTCACTAACATGCCACATAGGGTCTGTAGGAATGAAAGCCAGGTGGCATGTTAGTAAAATCTCTTAGGCAGCTGCAAGAATATATCTCCATTACTCTCCCACTCTATTGAATTTGCAAATTATTGATTGATTTTGGCATGTAGAGTGGTATTAATAATAAGAACAAAAACTCATTTAAATGATGAGTGTGCGTGGCACCCTGCTAATACAAACTTGCGCTGCGCAGGAAGTCCAAGAATCTGCATGCTTAATACCAACTGTCTAGCCTTTATAGATTCCGAGACCTCAGTGTTCATACGGACAGACGGATATGGCTAGATCGACTCGAGTAGTGACCCTGATAAAGAATAAATATACTTTACAAAGTCAAAAACGCTTTCCTATACCTGTTACATACTGTGCGACGAATCTAAAATTCCCTTCTTCTCTACGAATAACGTATAAAGGGTGAGCGATTTTGGTCAAGCGGAAAGTAAAACTCATAGATTAATCATTACTTCTAGAGTGTCAAATCCCAACTTTCTAGGTTTTATAGTTTCCGAGATCTCAGCGTACATACGGACGGACAGACAGATCGACTCGGCTAGTGCTCCTGATCAAGAATATATCACTGTGGACGGCAGTCCACTTTGTGACGAAGCGCACCAGGAGAGTGTGCGAAGGCGACTACTATACATACACGAAAAAATGAAAATCTTCTGTGATAGTCTGATCATAACGAGTGATACATCAATCGAAAGTGTAAAAGAAAATTAAAACACTTTACAAATTTTTGTTTTGTGTTTAGCTGTACGATTTTTATAAAGCGGTTCGAATGAGAAAAATGTAAAAGTGTATTTATTTAGTAGATCGTATAATACATTTTCGTCACAAAAGTTCATATCAGAACTTTTGTTTGTTGAAGGTGCGATCATCACTAGATTTGTACCTCGTTAAGAGGTTTTTTGTTCGATATCAGAAGTTTTTGTTTTTAACGTCAATTGTATAATACATCTGCCTTCTCAAAAACCGTAGAATTTCAGTTTCTTATATGAAACTGTTTATAACAATTTAAATTAATCCATTACCCAAAAAAAGCGATTGGATACGCACATACAAAATTCATATTGTCAAAAGTTGAGAAATTTCAAGGGGAATAAAGTTTAAAGTTATATCCGAAATCGTTTATCAGAAATAAAATAAAGCTCAAATACCGAAATAAAAACGCTTTCCCATAATTTTTAATTTATGGTAATGAGGCACATCATGTCGGAAGGCGTACACAGTATTTTAAAAAACCTTTCCAAGGACATATAGCACAAGCATATAGCTTTAGAAACTCACAAGTCGCGGGCGTACGAAATTTAGCTGCTTATAGATGTTTTCCCGCCAAACAAGTGGTGGAACTAAATTCTCTTATATTAAGCTGTTTAACATCCTCTTAAATATTCAGGACCTTAAAATACAGTTTGGATACGCACACAAAGAGTTCAACGCTCAGGCAGGCTTCGATGTTCTGAACTGGTAAATGCGGCCATTTTTGTTGATTAATAACAGTAGACAAACGATTCCATGAAATAATTTGAGAAACTCGACTTTTTGATTTTTCGAAATTAGGTGAAAAACTAAGAAGTGACATATTTTCTGTAGTTTTGACTTTTTAAATTGGTGGAAAAACGTGGACTAACCGTGGTCAATCGGTACCATTAAAAAAAATTTTGAAATATTAAACTTTTTCATTTATTGAAATCAGGGGAAAGACAAAAAAGTGCCATATTTTCTAAGGATAAAAGTTTTTCCAAACTGTAAAGGATGGGCATACTTGGAATTACATACTGTGTTTATGCTATGCCTATTTCATGAAATTAATTCATGAAATGAGCAAATTCGTGTGTGCATAAACACCATTTCATGAATTCGATAACACACGAAAGTTGACTATGAATTCAGTCCCAATATACGAAATGCTGAGGCACAGCCTACTTCACAGCCTACTACTCTATAGAGCTCTAAATAAAATTCAAAAGATTTGACAGCTTTACTAATATCATTTCATGAAATTGTCTGTTTTGTATAAACAGAGGCTATTATATATTCATGTATTGGAGAATGCATGAAATTCATAGCATAAACATAGTAACAGTAGACAAACGATTCAATGATACAAAGTTGGAAAAACTTGAGTTTTACATTTTATTAAATTAGTTGAAAGGCAGTTAAAAGTTTTTCCAAACTGTAAAGGATGGGCATACTTGGAATTACAGTAGACAAACGATTCAATGATACAAATTTGGAAAAAATTTAGTTTTACATTTTAAAGTGACATATTTTCTAAAGTTTTGAATATTTTTTATTCCAAAGGGTAGATAAACGTGGACTAACCGTGGACAAACGATTCCATGAAAAAAATGTTGAAAATTTTGACTTTTTATACCCGTTACTCGTAGAGTAAAAGGGTATACTAGATTCGTCGGAAAGTATGTAACAGGCAGAAGGAAGCGTTTCCGACCCCATAAAGTAAATATATTCTTGATCAGGATCACTAGCCGAGTCGATCTAGCCATGTCCGTCTGTCCGGATGAACGCTGAGATCTCGGAAACTATAAGAGCTAGGCTATTGAGATTTGGCGTGCAGATTCCTGAGCTTCTTACGCAGCGCAAGTTTGTTTCTGTAGACTGCCACGCCCACTTTAACGCAATCCGCCCCCAAACTTCAAAAAATCGTAAGTACACCCAGAAAAAAAAGAACGAAAAAAATCAAGAACATTTTTCATGAAATGCGAACAATCCGTTCTCCATTTTTAGTTCTCACATTTCGAACGTTTGTTCACGAAAATCGAACGGTGTTGGCAACAATTTCTACCGACGAACAACTTGGTTCCAAATTGCGAAAAATGTTCTCAGATATCGAACGCCGTTCATGAAAAAGCTGCGATAGACGCGTTAAAGTCTATCGAAATCGATAATATCAACACCGTTCATAAAAACATGTATGTAGGTCTAGGTCCCGATTTTCCGCACTCGAAAAATTCGCTCGGTGGTCCAGCTGCTAGAGCGTCCGCCTTCGACACATGGTAGCACAGGTTCGAATCCGCGAGAAGACGGTTGTGAATTGTAAGTTTCATTAAAATATTATTTCTAATGTTTATATGTATTTCTATTAATAAATAAATTCTTTGTCTTCAGCAAAATATCCAACATACATTGAATTCTAGCAATAACAAAACATAAGGTGGGAAATTAAATAAACCTCTACCAGGCGTCCAGAAAGTCTAGCGTGTACACAAACCTCGTTTTTTTTAGATTTTTATGTTCTCAGGTTAAGCCCGAAATGTTCTTAAACTGACACCATTCGTTCGGAACCCGACCCTAAAGTTTCGGTCACATTTTACGAACGACCGTTCATGAACTGTCAACAAACGGGCTCACGCACTTTTTGACAACGTTTGGTCTTGATTTTTGAACGTTTCGAACGGATTTTTTTCTGGGTGTATGAACGCGGATATCTCGGAAACTTTCATAGATAGAGAATTGAGATTTCAGATTTAGATTCCGTAGCCTTGTACGCAGCGCAAGTTTGTTATGCTCTAACGCCCACAAGCCGCCCAAGCTGGCTCCTACAGCTTTAATTCTAGAAAACAAATTTTAACTGAAATGTATTTGTTTCGTCAATACCTATCTATTCAACAAAAAAAAAGGTTACCACGTCCACTCCAACACTCATAATCGGCCATAACGCTTAAGTCTGTATGCCACCCACAAACCAAATATTGAAGTGGCATTTTACAATCTCGCTGCTTGTAAATCTGCATCTTCCTTTTGCTCCCTTTAGCCGATAGTCGAGGCACTCGACTACAGCATTATTCCTTGTTATTTTGTCAAAATGTTGCAGAGCGATTTTATTTGGTACTTAAGTTCGTACTGTAAAGTTTGGTGTACATATTTTAGTCTACCCACCTCTTTCCATTTCTCTTGGAATTAAATTAAATTCTGCTAGTAAACGCAGAAATTTAATAAAAATACAACTACTAAAGAACCTGTACTTTAATGTATCTTAAAACAATTAATACCCTCACGGGCCATTGTCTTAAACCACGACTACTGCCGCAGCTCTAAGCAGGCAGACGAAGAGAGAACATTGAACACTTTCTATGCTTCTGCCCAGCACACAACCTCAAACGTTTCCATGCCATAGCACAGTGGTCGGGCTTGTATGGACCCGCGGCCATAAATACTTCTAGATGTGCTATCGCTATGAAACTTTCACCAAAAATCTATAAATATATAGTAAAAAAATTGACCGTACAACTATATCCTGTAGCTTCCTTGGGAACGATTTCCTCAGTAATTGCGCTTACTGGATAAAGCAGTCATAACTTCAGTAAATTCATAAATTCAGGCTGATATTTTTACTGTAAGTTATTTAACAACCTAGATCTATAATACCTACATGAATGGGTGTGATTACCTATTTCCACCCCCACGCACACCCTCTCAGATAACAGACAAAAAGCTTAAGATATATACAAATATTTTTAATGTGGAAAACAAACAACAAAACAAAATCATATTCTTTTTAAATTGTTTTATTAAGTAATGAAATAGTTGACTCTAGTAGCGTTAATTTTTGGTTATAAGTAATTTTTCTTTGTCCAGTTATATATGGATCAGAGCTTAAAAGCAATCTGTTAAACAAATCTGGATTCGACGCGACTCGTGATATTTTGCGTGTATGATTCAACCGATATTTTTTAATATCTTTAATTCTAGCCTCAGCTGCTTCTTCAGAAAGCTCTCCAATTGAAAGTAAAGAATGCTTTATAATATCAGGAGCATGCAGTAAAACTTTGTGTACCGATGGGGGGAGATAGAACCAGGGATACTTGTTTATCAGCTGCTTTGCGGTTTTAAAAGCATATTCACCAAATCTTGCAGGATTTATCATATAGCCTGTAATGGTCGTCATTCTGAACGGAATGCTCACCTATCATTTTGCAGCCAGAAAAACCAAAAACAACAGTTTTAGCAAACCCCTATTAAAGTATACTTTACGACAGCGAGAGGTAATCTTAGCTTAGCTTTTGCGTATCAGCTGCATTGTTCAGCGCCGCCAACTGGGTTCAAATTTCCATGACGTTCCAAGAAAGAAAGCTTGAGAGTCTGGATATTTATACCCGTTACTCGTAGAGTAAAAGGGTATACTAGATTCGTCGGAAAGTATGTAACAGGCAGAAGGAAGCGTTTCCGACCCCATAAAGTATATATATTCTTGATCAGGATCACTAGCCGAGTCGATCTAGCCATGTCCGTCTGTCCGTCTGTCCGTCTGTCCGTCTGTCCGTCTGTCTGTCCGGATGAACGCTGAGATCTTGGAAACTATGAGAGCTAGGCTATTGAGATTTGGCGAGCAGATTCCTGAGCTTCTTACGCAGCGCAAGTTTGTTTCAGTAGAGTGCCACGCCCACTCTAACGCCCACAAACCGCCCAAAACTGTGGCTTCTACAGTTTTGATGCTAGAGTAAAAATTTAAACTGAAATGAATTGTTCATAGCAATACCTATCGATTGACCCAAAAAAAAGTTTGCCACGCCCACTTGGACGCCCACAAACCGCCCACAAACTTCAAAAAATCGTAAATATGAACGCGGATATCTCGGAAACTATCAAAGATAGAGTATTGGGATTTCAGATTTAGATTCCGTAGCTTTGTACGCAGCGCAGGTTTGTTATGCGAATATGCCACGCCCACTCTACCGCCCACAAACCGCACAAGCCTGTGGCGCTCAAAATTTTTATGCTAGATAAAAAATTTTAACTGAAATGTATTGGTCTCGTCAATACCTATCGATTGATCCAAAAAAAAATTTACCACGCCTACCCTAACGCCCACAATGCTTAAATCTGTCTTCCGCCGGTAGGTGGCGCATTTAAATCTCGCTTTGCTGCTTGCATATCTCCATTTACCTTTGGTCCCTTTAGCTGAGTAACGGGTATCTGATAGTCGAGGTACTCGACTATAGCGTTCTTCCTTGTTTTGGTATATAAACGCCCACGCGGATGCAATCAGTCTCTTTCACAACCCGCAAAATTATTCTTATCCGACCGTCGTCTAATTGATCTTCAAAAAACGCTACCAGGTTAAGTTCGACGCGCCATTGATAAAGTCTAGCACGCCAATTAAATTGCACAAACCCCAAACCATGGTCGAGAGAATTTCCTATCGGATGTGGCAGATTGCAGTCCGTTCGGGAATGGCATAATCTCATGTGCCCCAAACACGTGATGGGTAGTGGAAACTTTTCCGGAAGATCTCTTCCGCTGCTGCTTTATTTTCACTTCCTGGAAAAACCTCTTAGATCACAGGTATCGGCCACCTTTTTGGTATATCCGTATTCTAAACTTAATCAGCTTTCTTGGCAGTTCGAGGGCTGCCCGGGCTCAAGCTCCAATACGCCAGCGGCTTGCTAACGCTAAAAGGCTAAAGCCAACCATCTCATGAGCCAGTATTAGTCGTCTGGCGTAGGGATTTTTCGGGTCTGGGAGGTCTTATCCGTCCCCACCAAATACCGGCAGTCAAGGCAGTCCCATCTATTAACGCCCCGGAGGAATACCGTAGCAGATTCGAAGCAGAACAGCGAGTCGATTGACTACCCCCCTAGGAATCGCGACTGACCCCTGAAGAACATAGACTCTTCTAACTCTACGTAGCCTTCTAACAAAGAAAAATATTTTAAGAGTAGTGGTTGCGGAATTTAATAATTTGTAGAACCCGACCATCACTGAACCAAAATCATCGTTAGCCCATATAATCTTTATTAGTGTAGATGCCAAAATAGAATTCACAGCTAACAAGAACACCGTCTCATCACTATCACGCTGGAAGGCCTTTCAACGCTGGAAGTTTAACCATGTGAGTCATACTTATGCGCCCTTGCACACCTATTTTGTGATCTATTTGTAAGTCGATCCAATCTCTCGTGTGTTTTTCCACAGCTCGTGGTGTAAGCTCCGATCGGGAGCTTTATTAGTTTTCTGTTTTGCGTATATATACTGAGAGCTTGGTGACCGCTTACAAGCTTATAAAGATTATTACCTAGAAAGTATTCTACCCTAAAGAAAGAAAAGAAACCAAGTAAATGTATCATTAATCTCGTGCGAATTAAAAACGAGATTCGCTCGGTTCCACAATATTAATAACTCCGAACCCCCCCAAGAAAAATAATGACCCAAAAACGAATCGTAATGCTGTTTAGCCACCATATCACTCAAATCTTCGAACCTTGATTTGTAAGCGCTTAATAATGAAGTTATAGAAAGAAATACTTAGTTGTAAATCCCAATAATGTTGCCGATATCCAATTCCATAAATTTAATCCGGCGAACAAATACTTTGTACATACGTAAGAAAACTTGTAAAATTTGTTGGTGTCGGTAGACACTAATTAATCAGATTCCACTAACGATAATGGAATACTACCTATTTGAAAGAAAGAAAATGTTAAATCAACAAACGCCCCTTTGCAAATAAACATGGATAATACCTTGAAGAAAATCATGAACGGCTAAAGGTGTGTTGTTTCCTGAATTGACATGGCAACTTAAATTATGAATCGGAAGTATCTCTTGGGTATCTTCGTCAAATAGCCGAAAAGATTATGGTTGGGTGGGTAGAGAAAGCAAGTGTCGAATATCAGCTAAGACCTTGTGAAACGTTAGCCTGTCAGTCGTATATTTAAATTTTGCTCTCTCTTTTTTTTCTTCTTTTCTTTTCAATGTTAAGTTGTATAAAGTAGTTTCTGTAGGAATCCTAAAAACTAAAGTATGTATGGACAGTTAGAGACGGCTTACAGACCCACCCCATCGCCGAAAGAGCTAAGGCACTAGAGGATTCCACCCGCCGTTCTCATAACTGGGTAGAAGGAAGAGATCGCTAATCACAACTTATCTTGTGTATCGCGTACTGGCAACACTTTTATTTGTCGCGAAATAGCAGCTCCTCATCCTGAGGCAACCATTACAAGCCGGAAGACAGTGCTTGCAATAAAGTTGAGGCTCTGATTATTAAGTCTTTATCAATTCCCGTTATGTCAGCAGATATATCAGGATAATTGAAGAATTTCCTGGCTGTGCTGCCATCATTTGATGTTCCATTTCCTCCAGTTTTAGGTTTATCTACTATTAGACCCATATTTGCCCTGAACTCATTTTGAATAAATTGTTTTCTCAATGAAATCTTATCTTTAGCCTCTTGTGATCGAACTTGCCATATTTTTTCGTCCAATCTTTACGATAAGTGAATGAAATACTCAAAAAACGAATATACGCATGAAGTGGTGACAGTCCAAACTCAAATCGCTCCTCATTAAATTCTTTTTTTAAACAAATTTCTAGGTTGTTCATTTCTGTAGGCTTGGCATTACATATATAGCATTTTGTGGATGTTGTTTCACATAATGCATTACAAACTTTACCATCAACCATGGTAAGTTGCAAGGAGTGTTAGATTTCAATTTGCCGATTTTGTAGTGCAACTATGCTGCAATTAAGCTGATCAATCTTGTTTTCAAAATACGCCTCTTCATCAAGACAAAGCTGAGTCTTCTCCTTTTTAAATTGTGCTGTCTGCTAGGTCGCTATCCATCATCGTCTGTTTATATTTTGCATGCCCAGTACTACCATCGAATCCCCATTTGCCGAATAAAATCAAATGATCATTATTGACACTGTTGATAAGCTCATTTTGAAGTTCCAATATGCGTGTCGCAGTGTGATTCAATAAACTTTGAAGTTCAACTTCTGCTTGAGATTCGCTGATAATAATATTATCCGGATAGTTTTTTTGTTTAGCAGACAGGATTTTATCATAGCTGGGCAACACTTCATATGATAATTTTGAGTTAATGAATCATTATCATAAAATACTGGTGTTTGGTTAACTGACATTCCATGAAAAGAGCTAAAACTTCTTCAATTCTTGGTTCGGAAATTGATTTATTCCCTTGCAAATCAGATATACGTAAAAGAGATGCAGCAGGCTCATCTCTAATCGCAACCTCTGCTATGCGTCGGCGTTTCGTCCTATTCGAAATGTCTGCAAAATCCTTTTTTGGCCGCTCACGACTAATATTAGTTGCTTTTGGTGGCAAGGAGTATTTTATAATTATAGTTTCCTTGCACTCCAGCCAATCAGAATTTTTGTTAAGAAATCTCTCTTTATTCCGATTAGCAATCTGCCAAAACGATGCCAGCTTTTTACAAATATAGCTTATTTGTGTTTGGAATTCGTCCAAATTCGGCTCATATCCCTTATTTTTTATGTCCTTAATTAGGGCATCCAGTACATTTTTAAATCCTTCCGCAAGTGTGCCAGATTCCTCAATCCAAATGTTAAAAACATAATTTCGAGTATACTCGATTTGAATTTGGGTACCTGAGAAAATAATTAAATAATCAAACAAAAAATAGTCTAAAAACATAAAACACATAACAAATAACGCAAAAACAACAACAAACTACAACGGCAACAACAACATAACAGACACAGAACAAAAAAGTGCGTCCCTCCTAGATAGAGCTGCTGAAAAATAAAAGAGGTTATGTTGAATTTTGCAATGGCAAATGTGCAGACGCAGGTTGTCGCAGCTGAAGTCAACATTTTTATAATCTAAAAATATTAATAAATAATATAATGTGTACTTTATTGGTGGGCAACGGGGGGAAAACACTTAAAACTTTACCTAAACTTTGTAATGGACAACAATTACAAACTAAAAAAGACGCACTTCTTTAAAAATAGATATAGACAAGACAAAGCACAAAATATTTATATATTTATCTGTATAAATAAAGTATATACCACTTTGAACAATATTCATTTGAGTTCTATTGATTTTACGGGTGTTTTATAATTAATTTGCCTTTTTTTAAATTTGGGCTGTTGCACTTGACTGCTGGCAAATTGCAAATACGTAAACACGTGCTCGCTCTTTTCGATCTATTTTTAGAGAGTCCCGTTAGAATTGCCAAACAAACGGTATTGTGTCGTTAAGTTTGGACAATCAGCTGTTCGAAAAAGTGGGTTTCGATGGACTAGCTCAAAATCAATTTTTTGATTTATGGCCTATGGCAGCGACCACTGTGCATAGGAAGCTACCCACAATCCGAACCTATGTATGTTCGTCATCCAAACGTCTATGTTTCTCAAACAGAACAAACAGGTTTGAGAAACCCATTGGTGTGCAATCTCGAATGAATTTCCAAAAAATTCATTTTTATTTGGGTATAACTTGTTATTGACTTGTCCGATATTGGTTATGATTATTGTTTATGATTTTTTGAAAATGCTTAGAAACATGCATTTTAGCCATATTTTTCTCTTTTTCATACAAATTTTTTCTGACATTGTCACCTTTAAAAAATCATAAAAAATATAAGCAAAATGATTTTTGAAAAATTCTTGTTGCAGTTACTATTATTTTTGTTTGAAGAAACTTTTTGCATCAAAAAATTTAAGTTTTCAAGTCGAGGAAAAAAGTTCAAAAAGGACATTTTCACACAAATTCGTCCTTTTCAATAAGTACTGAATGGGTTAAGAAATGTATTGTATCATTCAAACGGCATTTAAATTACCTTTCCATTGATGCCAAAGTTAACAAGATGTAAGTTCAAATTATGAGTATACTTCCCTTTTTTTCTGTGAAAATACTTTTGACCACCCTTGTATAACCTCCTTCGCTTGGAAATAACATTTTTTATCTAGTTCTGAATTTCGAATTTAATTTTATCAAAATCGGAAGACTATATCATATAGCTGCCATAGGAACGATCGGAAAATTGGTGGGAAAATAATATGAAACAAATTATAGCTTCGGTGTTTTTTAACATATTATCTTATACTATTATTATTATAGCTGCAAGGGTATACAAGCATCGGCTTACCGAAGTTAATTTCCTTTCTTGTTTATTTTTATACCCGTTACTCGTAGAGTAAAAGGGTATTCTAGATTCGTCGGAAAGTATGTAACAGGCAGCAGGAAGCGTTTCCGACCCCATAAAGTATATATACAAGGTGAGTTCCAAAGTAAACAGGACTTTTTGAATCTAGCGCCCTCTAGTGGCGCCATCTATATGTCAACTGGTGCGTTAGCATCTGCTATCGTTTATCGACTTCCAGTAAAAATTTCATGACATTTCATCTATTGGAAGTGAGGTTATTGCGTTTTAAGTGTCAGTATGTTTTTGTCATCGGTGCGAAAATGAGCTTCGAACAAAGAGCCAACATTAAATTTTGTTTTAAGATTGGTAATACTTTTACCGAAATGTTTCAATTGATGAAACAAGTTTATGGCGATGATTGCCTATCCCGTAGCAGAGTGCACGAGTGGTTTCAACGTTTTCAAAGTGGTCGTGAGGACATAAAAGACGATGAACATGTGGGCCAGCCAAAATCCGTGATCACCGAAAATTGCATCGAAACTGTGCGTGAATTCATAAAAAATCAGCCGAAATCATCATTGAAATTCATGGAAATAAAATTGAACATCTCCAAAACATCGATTTATCGCATTTTGACCGAACATTTGGGCTAACAAAAGGTGTGTGCACGCACTCATAAAATTATTTTTCTAAATACTAGAAAAATCGCCCTAAACATGAAATCGCCCTAATATAAAGAAAAATCGCCCTAAAAATAGGAAAATTCGCCATAGAAAATATGTTTTAGGGTTAATTTTTCTAAAATTTCTATTATTTAGGGCGAATTTTTCCGAGCATATGCTTTTAATATTTTCTCATATTTATGGCAAATCGCCTTATTTCGTAGAACAAAAAATCATCCAAAATCGCCCTTGAAACTAGAAAATCGCCCTTGAAATTTGAAATTCGGTAGCCTAGCGGTCTAATGCGTTAAACTTTCAAACTCATCTAAATTGCGTTAGTTCGAGCCCACAAAGAGTCAACATTTATTTTTCGTTTTTGTGCAAGTTTATAAAATTGAATTCTCACACAATTTTGTGTGCAGAGGCAAAACAAATTTTAGAACACGTCAAAATAACAAATAAAAAAAATGTTTATTACATTAAAATAATAATTTTTTAATGTATTTAGTCTAATTGGGTAAAATAAAACAAAATTTGTTGTCGCTAGTGAGAATATTTCTTAGAATTAAATTGAGAATTGGTTCTTAGAACAAATTGAGATATGCACCCTTTTTGCGCGTCGCTTATCGCGATGCGTCTTTGGTGCAGCGGTAGTGCTCTCGACTCGTCGTGAGTTCGATTCTCGCTGTGACCACGAAGATTTTTCTCAAGAAGTAAGTTGTTTTATATTAATGTTATTTCCCTGATTCTGTTTAATGACTACTTTTCAGTTCATATGACTCTAATTAGCAGTTTACCATCATGCGTGGAGCGGCCAAATAATAAATAACCTTTCCCTTTTCCCCACCCTCTCAAATTATAGTGAAAAAAGGACACTAAGGCAAATAATACTAAAAAAGTACCGCAGATAATGTTTGCCGAGAACCAACAAACATGTCCAAGCACGATTTTTTTTATAAAAATTAGCTTTAATATTTAGGGCACTTGCTCATAATTTCAAGAAATACCGCCGTTGATGCTTAAAATATTTTTTCATATGTTAAGGGTATTACCTTTGAAAACAGAAAAATCGCCCTAGACTTAAGAAAATTAACCCTAGATCTAAGAAAAATCGCCCTAAATGTAAGACCAATACATGCCTATTTTTAGAAAATGTTGCCCTTATTTTGTTACCCAGTCGCCATTGACCCCCGTTTTAGGGCGATTTTCCTTGTTTTTAGGGCGATTTTACAGTAAAATTTCTATGAGTGTAGGTCGATTTTTCTGTTTTCAAAGGTAAATACCCTTAATATATGAAAAAAATTTAAGCATCAACGGCGGTATTTCTTGAAATTATGAGCAAGTGCCCTAAATATTAAAGTCAATTTTTATAAAAAAAATCGTGCTTGGACATGTTTGTTGGTTTTCGGGCAAACATTATCTGCGGTACTTTTTTAGTATTATTTGACCTTATGTCCTTTTTTCACTATAATTTGAGAGGGTGGGGAAAAGGGCAAGGTTATTTATTACTTGGCCGCTCCACGCATGATGGTAAACTGCTAATTAGAGTCATATGAACTGAAAAGTAGTCATTAAACAGAATCAGGGAAATAACATTAATATAAAACAACTTACTTCTTGAGAAAAATCTTCGTGGTCACAGCGAGAATCGAACTCACGACCGCTGGGTTCGCAGTCGAGAGCACTACCGCTGCACCAAAGATGCATCGCGATAAGCGACGCGCAAAAAGGGTGCATATCTCAATTTGTTCTAAGAACCAATTCTCAATTTAATTCTAAGAAATATTCTCACTAGCGACAACAAATTTTGTTTTATTTTACCCAATTATACTAAATACATTAAAAAAGTATTATTTTGATGTAATAAACATTTTTTTTATTTGTTATTTTGACGTGTTCTAAAATTTGTTTTGCCTCTGCACACAAAATTGTGTGAGAATTCAATTCTATAAACTTGCACAAAAACGAAAAATAAATGTTGACTCTTTGTGGGCTCGAACTCACGCCATTTAGATGAGTTTGAAAGTTTAACGCATTAGACCGCTAGGCTACCGAACTCCAAATTTCAAGGGCGATTTTCTAGTTTCAAGGGCGATTTTGGATGATTTTTTGTTCTACGAAATAAGGCGACTTGCCATAAATATGAGAAAATATTAAAAGCAAATGCTCAGAAAAATTCGCCCTAAATAATAGAAATTTTAGAAAAATTAACCCTAAAACATATTTTCTATGGCGAATTTTCCTATTTTTAGGGCGATTTTTCTTAATATTAGGGCGATTTCATGTTTAGGGCGATTTTTCTAGTATTTAGAAAAATAATTTTATGAGTGCACTCATAGAAATTTTACTGTAAAATCGCCCTAAAAACAAGGAAAATCGCCCTAAAACGGGGGTCAATGGCGACTGGATAACGAAACAAGGGCAAATTTTTCTAAAAATAGGCATGAATTTGTCTTGTATTTAGTGCGATTTTTTAAAAATCTAAGGCGATTTTTCTGTTTTCTAAGGCAATAACCCTTCAAATAAGAAATGAGTGCTCTAAACTTAAGGCAGTTTTTTTTTATATTTAGGTGGTTTTTTTCTGGTTGTAAGGGTAAATTGCCCTGAAAACATTCAAAGAGTCCCCTAAATTAAAGGTGGATTTTTCTTAAATTTAAAGCCTTTTTTTCAAATTAAAGGCAAACTTTTCTATACCTTACTTTTCTTTTTCCTCACTTTTAAGGCAAATTGCCATAAATTTCAGAAAAGTTTTCTTAAGCCGTACCGCTTTTTAGGGCGAATCGAACTGAATTTTAGAAATTTTTTTCTAAAATCATGGACCGATTTCCTTGGTTTGCAAAAGCTTTATAGGGCGAATTGCCCTAAATAAAAATACTATTCCATTATTTTTTATATATTTTTTTTTATTTTGAATTGTATTTATTATTAACATTAATATTATATTTACACAATTTTATAATTATTAATATTTACATATGTTTAAAATATTTCTTAATATCTATTCTTATTGCTAAGTGGGTTTTAAAAATAATGTTTCGGCTTAATATATTTTTTGGCATTTAGTGTTTTTGTTTCCGTTGGAGGGAATTTAATGTCACTTAAGTTAATTACACTAAATTCGGCTTTATTTACAATTTCATAGGAAGTGACATGATCAACAAATTGTAATTCTAATTTAACACAGAGAAATAATACATGGTTTTCGAAGGAAATGATTTCTTTTACTTCAAATGCCTTCAAATCTGGTTCGTAACTATATATAAAATAAAACCTTCCTTGTAAATCACGTTTCGCAGTTTCGCGTATACATGGCAAGTTACATTATCAGTCTTTGAAATTAAATTTCCAATTTCACTACTATATATAGAATTCTTGCTAAGGCACTTTGATTTACTTAAAACTATCTCATGAATTTTAAAATTTTGTACAAAATTCGCAAAGTTTATGCACATTTTCTTGGCTAAAGATACAACAACATTTTTCCGGGAAGTTATATTTTTCGTATAACTTTTTAATCTCTTGTGATTAGCCTCAAATGGAAAGGTCCATAGATTCTTGACTGGCCCTGACTCTTGTATTATTAGATAATAATGGTTTAGAAAATAGTGCTTTGGCTTTAGCGAGTCATTAAACAAAACGGGATACTCTCTGTTGTGAATCTCTATACATTCTTTTAAAGACCTTAAGTCTCCTGTTGTGTACTCGGAATATGTGACCCTATCAATTAACTTTAATAAATTTATAACAAATTGCCATACTTTGTCATCGGTGGGTACCAAATCCCCCACCATTAAAGGGAAATATGTAATGAAGGTTAGAAGTTCCCGAGCAGTCGCCTTTAAATTATGTTTTTTAAATTATTTAACTGGAAAGGAGGACAAACATTTCCAATTTCGGCGCTTCCATATTGAAAGTTTGTTTTTCTCAGATTTAATATTTCCAAGTCAAATATTTTACTGTTAATATAATACAGTACAATGTGGGGTATATCATAACGCAAGATACCTTCAAAAACGTCATGAAGGATATCCACCGAAAAATTCTTAATGGCACACTCTGATTTGATAACTGATGTAGATACATCACATTCTTTTAGATCATTTTCATAATTTATTTGGTTTCGCAACGGCTCAACTTTAACTTCATAAGCTATAGCTGTCTCTTGTTTTGAAAGTTTGCAAAACCTGCAAAAAAAAATTAATTGAAAATGATGTCGAAAAGCCCAAGACGCTGTTAAGACCAAGATTGTCTCCTAGAATAAGCCCTAACATGAAAAAAATTCTTAGCTCTTTTCCGTTTATGGAAACCACTATTCCATTGGTCTCTAAATCTTGTAAGAGTTCTATGAACTTATACATACATTTGGAATAAACAAATGTTTTAATGTCACTTGTTTTTAACACAGCAGCACAGAAAATATTATTATATTCTATTGGAGCTGTTGGAAACGACAAATATACACCTTGAATAGGCGAGCAATGTGGACCTAATGGGTTGTTTATCTCGAAGTCGACAAAATAAAGGAAGTACGGAAATATATTTTCTCCATTTAATGTGTTTTTAATCCTAATTTTTTTCCATAAAAAGCCGTTGACAAAATTTGTAATGTTTGTTTCGCTTTCTAAAAATGAAAGCCTTTTCAGAAATGCGTCCAGTAAATTTGGTATTTCAAAAAACTTTTTCAAATGAAATTTCAACGGAAAAATAGCGCCTTTGGATGGTTTCGACATTAGCATGACCTTATTCTTCGACCGTATTGGTGTTATTCTGTCATCTATTTTTACAATAATTGGGTCTTCATATAAGCCCTTTTCCCTGAGAACCTTTAACAGTTTATATTCTGAAGAAACGGTTTCGAATGGATTTTGAAAAAATTCTAGAAGATGTTTTATTTTGGAATCTTCGGTCAAGTTCAGACATTGTTGAATTTGTTGTAACTCCTTTTCTATTGGCGCTATTAAGAACTTCCTAATTTCGGACTGCAATTTAAATACGGTTTCCCGCGGAATGTTAAGCTTTGAGCCAATGTTAAGTGTCAAATTTTCGGCGTTATTGAATAAATTATGGTTGTCTAGCTTGGAGTTATTCGAAAAAGTTATGGGTTTTTCGATATCAATTTCTTCTTTAAAATCTGTAGTCGAATATAATGTTTCGTTTTCGTTAATAAAATCTTGTGTTGTGTTGGTTTTGCAATGATTGTTTGTGTTACGCATATGCCTCCGTAAGGCTTTAAGATCACCAAAGTGTTGAGGGCAGTTCAGAAATCCACACGGTATGCTTATATACGTTTCTTGAGAGTGAGATTCTTTTATATGGGAAAAAAATGGTATTTTGTCACCGAAATTTTCCGAACAAATTTTGCATTTTACTTCCATTTTAAAAAGTAATAAGTTAAAGATTATGAAAGAAAAGAAAAAATGAATGTCTAAACTTCAGAATATGTCAAAGCAAAAAATAAATAAGGAAAGAAAAAATTAATGTCTAAACTTCATAATATGTCGAAATAAAAAATAAATAAGAAAAGAAAAAATTAATGTCTAAACTTCGTAATATGTCGAAATAAAAAATAAATAAGGAAAGAAAAAATTAATGTCTAAACTTCATAATATGTCGAAATAAAAAATATATAAGGAAAGAAAAAATTAATGTCTAAACTTCATAATATGTCGAAATAAAAAATATATAAGGAAAGAAAAAATTATCGTCTAAACTTCATAATATGTCGAAATAAAAAATATATAAGGAAAGAAAAAATTATCGTCTAAACTTCATAATATGTCGAAATAAAAAATAAATAAGAAAAAAAAAATTAATTCCTAAACTTCAATTTTTGTCAATATTAATTGGAAATATAGCCTATTTATGAAAACTAATGCCTAAAATGGTTACATTCTAAAGTTTTTAAAATCGTTTAAGAGTTCAGAGAGAGCTTTGCTTTTCTTATCAGACTTCAAATGAATTTCATAAAAATGTTGTTGTATCAATGTCCACACTAATGTACATTCCGGGGGATACTCGAGGTTTAGGACAAAAAATATTTTGAAACACACTTCAATGCTTCTTAATAAATTTGGCATCCTATAAAAAACACCTGATAAATAAACTGAAAACTCTGTAAGGTAAAATGGACTTGTTCCCACGCTGCAGATGAACGGTTGCAGTTTCTGCTTTCCTGAGTAGCAGTTTTCCGTAAGATTCCTTAAATGTGTTTGCAGTTTCCCAACAGTAGCCTTCCAAACTAAGAAACGGCCTCGCGAATCCGCAATTGTGTGTTTAAATGTCTTGCTATCGCCGTCTGCCTTTGTCCTCGAAGTTGGCACCAACACTGAATGAATCGCAAGCCAAATTAAAATCGTTTGTATGTCTATACATTATGGGAATAATTTAATGAGAATATTGAAAAAGAGTATTAAACGCATATACATACCTTCACCGTTGCTTTCCAAAGACTTAAGCAGGATCTTACCCTGTTGTTCCTTTACTTTCTCTCTTAAAAGGGGAACAATTTTTGACTTAAACTCGTCCCACTTTTGCGAAAAATTGTTAAAAGAAGTTGGATGTAAAGCCTCAAAGTCGTTTTCGATCTATATTATTAAGATGTGTTTTAAAAAAATGTGCTTACAAATTTATTTTAGAGCTTACCAGCTTGAATCCGAAGGATTGTGTCAAAAGTAAGTACTAGAAGTTTTCCTACTTTTTTTGGGAAGACAATAACATATTTGGAGAAACGTTTTGGTTTAAAGGTTTGGGGACTTTTCCAGTACTATATTTGGCCTTTATATTATAATAGTGGCTGTACAGCAGGCCGCCCGGTTTCTTTCCTTTACTTTTTAAGAAGTATGTGTCCTTAAAAGTAAAAAGAATGTTTAATTTAAATATTTTTAACTGTGTTGCATTCACTTACAGCCGTCTCAGAATCAAATATTTCAGTTATTTGGTTGGCAATCTCCTTCAACAGGTTCTGCCTAGCTTTAAGTTCCTTTTGAAGCAAGTACTCGACTATTACTGAACTTAGCTCTCTTCTCACTTGTGAGCTAAGGGATTTGCGTTCATTATAATGCTTCAAAATCAGTTTTCCCTTTTTGCTTTTTGATAGAATTCGAGCCACACAAACACCTGGTTCTGGCTCGTTACTATCCTCAACGTTCTCCTTTTAAAAAAAGAAAATGGTGTGGAAATTAAAATGAAAATGCACATACGCTTTTTAAAAACAATCTTAGTTTTAATTTAGCTTGCGTTTGCTGTGCTTCTGAAAAAAAGGCCGCAGCAGAAACAATAGCCAAATTTGAGCACGGACGAAATGTCTAAGAAACGGGACTATTTAAAAAGAAGAAGAGAAGAATTCGAAGTATCTTTTGCTCATTTCAATTCGAAATCACTTGGCACCAAGCATTTGGGGGTTGTTTTGCATACACATGTGTATGTATGTGTTACGTCCCTTCAGTTCCAAAAAAAAAGTTTCACTTGTGAATCACCTTGGGAATCACCTGGGACATGTCCTCGTGCACAAGTGAAGAACAAGTGACGCTCCATATAGAAAATTGTATGGGATGTCCGCATTTTCACAAGTGAAAATTCAAATGAAAATTTTTCGAAGTCCTACGGGATTTCACTTGTTCCTTATACTCATTTTTCGTATGGCCTGTCACGTGCCGGTGACTCGTCCCAAGTGAATCACTTGGGAAAATCAGAATTTTTCCTTGAGTTTTCACTTGTGAAATCACTTGCAAGGGACACGTCCCAAGTGAAACACTTGGGAAAATCAGAATTTTTCCTTGAGTTTTCACTTGTGAAATCACTTGCAAGGGACACGTCCCAAGTGAATCACTTGTGAAAATCAGAATTTTTCCTTGAGTTTTCAATTAAAAAAATATAGAATTTAATTCATTTCATTTTAATTCATTTTAATTATATGGTACTATTTAGATTTTCAAAAATTGTACAATTATTGTTTCTGTTTTTTTGCTTCGTAAGCTTATTTTTAACGTTAGACATCGCCGTTCTTAAACCTTTGTCCGGGTCCTCTGAATCCTTGGCCAACGCTCCTGAAAAAACATGTATGTTTAAAAAATGCGTTTTATTTGTTTAATTGTATATTTACCTTTTATAGCTTGTTGCACAATTTTTATTGGCACAAAACATTTCGTCATCCACTTTCGGCTAACGGAACCCATTGAATACCTTCAAAATTTACGTACTTTAAACTAAGATCAATGCACAACATCTTAAACTTAATGTAGCACTTACCTGACCTTATTATATTAACTAAACGATTAAAGTAACTCTGCTGCGCACCATTAAAATGGATGCTTCCCTTTCAATCACTCAAACAGAATGCACCAAGTCTTCTCACCCCTTTACTAGATTTCTTTTGTTTTCTCTTCGCTGTTGGCGCGTGCCACTGCACCTATACCCTTTCTAAAGTGAAATATATCCGACTATATAGTTTTTACTTCTTGAGTAAAAAATACATTACGATTTTTTTTTAAATGTTAATACTTAAATGTTTTAAATACTTAAATCAATTTTAACGGACTAAATTTCTATAACTTAACAAAAAATTATATTGTAATAAAAATGTATAATAAGTAAATATAACATTATAAGTAAATTCAATTTACTAAATTTTACTATAATCAAATAGATTACTTTTATAAAACAATATTAGTTGTTTTTTTCGATACACAATAATGCTCCTAAAATATTAGGGCATTCACATGTCGCTTCTCCACGAACATTTTTTCGCCGAAATATTAGTCGCTAGCCGAACATAACGGAGAGACGCAAAAAAAAATAACGGACCAGCCGAAATTTGTCTCTGCGAGCGCGGAGTCCAGGCAGATTATAAGACAAGAGAGAGAGGGAAATATCCGAATATCTGCCTCTCTTTGTTGCACGATCGTTTTCGTGGGCAGTCTTCTACGCTGCGCCGACTGCTCTGCTGACGTCAACAGCGGCACAGCGTTTTAGGCACAAAAAAAAAACAAAAAAAGCTTTTTGCCTTGAGCCATGTCACCGCGTCCCTACTGCAGAACTGAAGGGGTGTACGACCCCTGCAAGCAAAACCCTGCAAGCATTTTCTATCGCGGAAGGCACTATTAAGTGACTTCTAGAAGATGAAAACGATCGTCCGCGATATCGCATTCGGATCGCGGAAGTGACTCCCGTCGGGAAGAAATGTGCCACTTCGGCGACACTTCTCGAAGTCACTTCTGCGTTACTCCCGACGGGAGTCACTTCCGCGATCCGAATGCGATATCGCCGAAGTCACTTCTTGAAGTGTCGCCGAAGTGACTCCTAGAAGTGTCGCCGAAGTGGCACATTTCTTCCCGACGGGAGTCACTTCCGCGATCCGATTGCGATATCGCCAAAGTAACTTCTGGAAGTGTCGCCAAAGTAACTCCTAGAAGTGTCGCCGAAGTGGCACATTTCTTCCCGAAGGGAGTCACTCCCGCGATCCGAATGCGATATCGCCGAAGTCACTTCTGGAAGTGTCGCCGTAGTCACTTATGGAAGTCACTCAAAAGTGACTTTACATATGCTTGTAGAAGATACCTAGAAGAGTCTTTCCCAATTGGAAAATCTTGAATACAAACATATTTTTTTTACTTTTAATATTTTGCATTTATTTTTTTTATACGTGCTTTGTCCGCTTGTATACACGGTCCCTGGCATGTAGGAAATTTTGCTGAACAATGTTATTTAGGTCCAGCTCCGTCGACATAAGAAGTTTATTAATAACCATTTCTAAAAGAAACAGAAGCAAAAATTGTTCTTTGTTCAGTCAAAGTAAAAATAAAGTAAAATACATTACCTTTTACAATGAAATATGTTGAGAATCGTTGGATGCTGGGTTTCTCCGCAGTTACACGCCAAGTAATGTCCACAGCTAGCTTGTCCGTATAAAGGTTTAAATAATCGTACAGCTCACGATAAGCACGTATTTTCGCACGCTTTGTTGGGGGGACATTTAAATATGTTAAGCAATTAAAAACAATTAGAAAAAACAAAGCTATATTTTTAAAACGGACAAATTTGATACAAAACCGCACTGTCCACAGACAAATCACGCAACGAAATGACGCTCGGGCGAAAAATAACGGCGTGGGTCAAAAGGAAGACCCAAAAAATTTTCAGAAAAAAAGGGGTAACGGAAAATTACCGCGACCTCTTTTTATCGCGTGTTTTACTCACTACTATCGTCGTTCTGTCGCGCAGAAGTGTCTCAGAAGTTACTTCTTCGCGATCCCGACCCTTTTTGTTTTTGTAAAATGTGTACTATCGCCTTTCTATCGCGCATAAGTTTCTCAGAAGTTACTTCTTAGCGATCCCGACACTTTTTGTTTTTGTAAAATGTGTACTATCGTCTTTCTATCGTCCAGAAGTGACTTGGAAGTTACTTCTTCGCGATACATGTATATTTTGTTTTTGTAAAATGTGTTCTATCGCGTTTCTATCGCGCAGAAGTTACTAAGAAGTGACTTCTGGACGACAGGCGATAGAAATATCGCCCTTTTGCTTGCAGGGTCAGCAGAGTCTTGAAGAAAAATGAAGTGGACCCCATTTATAACCTGCAATACTTATTGCACCGAAGAATTAACGTGGAAGAGCCACATAAAAGGAACGGCCCAGTGCAATGCACAAATTGTCAGGAGTATGGACACACCAGGGCATACTGTTCACTTCGAACAGTCTGTGTAGCTTGTGGAGACTTCCACAATTCGGCTAACTGCCCTGCCAACAAAGAAGACCCCAAAAAGAAAAAATGAGTTAACTGCCAAGGTAACACCACGGCAAACTACAGGGGCTGTCCGATCTACAAGGAGACAAAGGACCGCATGCGAAAAGTGATAGCAACGCGTCATCAGAATACCCAAAATGCGTACACTTACTCGCGTACGACGCCGGAAGTATTTTTCGGCACGGCTGCAAGATCATCATTTGGTCAACTAAATACCCAGAAGGGATTCTCATACGCCGATGCCCTTCGATCGGGGACGGAAAACCCACTCCAGTCTAATCTAGGAAACGCTCAGCAGATCCAAGTACAGTCGCAAAGCACTCTGGAAACTATGATGGTCACCATGCAACAAAGTATGATGGAACTCATGTCATTCATGAAAACGACCATGCAAACACTGGTTCAAAACCAGAACATGGTGATACAGCTTCTTGTAGCTAAGCAGTCCAAATAATCAGATGGCAAATCTACGAATAACCATGTGGAACGCCAATGGCGTTTCACGGCACAACCTTGAAGTAACACAGTTCCTGAATGAAAACCATATCGACATTATGCTACTGGTAGAGACGCACCTCACAAACAAATACAACTTCCAAATAAGAGGCTACACTTTCTACCGCACAGACCATCCAGATGGTAAAGCCCACGGCGGAACCGGCATCCTAATCAGGGAACGCATCAAGCACCACTTTCACCAAAGGTTTTCAACTAATTACTTGCAAGCCACGTCCATCAAAGTGCAGTCAGGCAACGGAAACATCACCATAGCCGCTGCCTACTGCCCGCCTCGCTTTACAATTTCTGAAGGACAATTCATGGACTTCTACAACTTGCTTGGAGATCGCTTTATAGCTGCAGGGGACTATAATGCCAAACACACGCACTGGGGATCACGCCTTGTGACTCCCAAAGGAAGGCAATTATACAATGCAATCATAAAACCGAATAACAAATTAGACTATGTTTCCCCTGGCAGCCCCACATACTGGCCAACAGACCCCAGGAAAGTTCCAGACCTAATAGACTTTGCGGTGACAAAAAACATTCCCCGCAATATAATAAGCGCCAAAGCGCTTTCGGACCTGTCGTCAGACCATTCGCCAGTGCTAATAACTCTTCTTCAAAGCACAAAAACCACAGACCACCCCCTCAGGCTGACGTCGCACAGAACCAACTGGTTAAAATATAAAAAGTATGTAAGCTCACACATCAAATTAACCCCTCACTTCAACATCGAAGCGGACATCGACTGCTCTACCGATGCTCTTGAAGAAGTATTCGTGGAGGCAGCCACTATCTCAACACCACAAGGCAGGGACGTGCAAACCAACCATTTCAAAACTAATCTGCAAATTGAACGGTTAGTCCTAGAAAAGAGGCGCCTGCGACGTGCCTGGCAAACCAACAGATCGCCGTCATCAAAACAACGTCTCAAGGAAGCCACTCGCACACTAAATCGAGCTCTAAAGCAAGAAACCGAAAATGCACAGCTGCAGTACATTAAAAAACTTTCGCCAACCAGTACAAAACATCCGCTGTGGAGGGCTCACCCAAATCTGAGCTCTCCAATCGAAACAGTCACTCCGATAAGAAACTCATCTGGCATCTGGGTCCGCAGCGACGAAGATAGAGCCGAAACTTTTGCTTTACATCTCAGAAACGTCTTCCAGCCGAACCCTGCCACTGGTTCATTTTTCCTACCACAAATCGAACCTGAATCTATTTCCCTACCACCACTGTTTCAGCCAAAGGAGATCGCGAAAGTAATTGGTGAACTGAAACCGAAAAAGGCCCCTGGCGGTGACCAAATAACCCCAAAAATGTTAATAGAACTTCCAAACTCTGCCATTGAGGTTATTTGTAAGCTCTTCAATGGGATTATAACTCTCGGCTACTATCCGAAAAAATGGAAAAAATCTATCATCATTATGATACCGAAGCCCGGAAAAGACCACACAATTCCGTCATCCTACAGACCAATTAGTTTATTATCGTGTCTGTCTAAGCTGTTCGAAAAATGCCTTCTAACTCGCATAACACCATATCTAGGAGCACACAATGTTATCCCTGCTCATCAATTTGGATTTCGTCAAAACCATGGAACTATCGAACAAGTTAACAGAATAAGATCAGAAATACGCACAGCCTTTGAGCATCGGGAATACTGCAGCGCAATATTCCTCGATGTATCTCAAGCCTTCGATCGAGTATGGCTAGATGGCCTCATGCACAAAATCAAAACACACTTGCCTGATTACACTCACAAGCTTCTTGAGTCGTATCTATACAACAGGACCTTCGCAGTAAGGTGCAATACAACAACATCCGACGACTACATTATCAAAGCCGGAGTCCCGCAAGGAAGCGCGCTAGGGCCTACTCTGTTCCTCCTATACACAGCGGATATTCCTACGAACGAGCAGCTAACAACATCTACGTTCGCTGACGACACCGCAATTTTAAGTCGCTCGAGGTGCCCAGGCCGAGCCACAACACAGCTAGCAAACCACCTCCTCGTAGTAGAGAGGTGGCTATCTGATTGGCGGATTAAAATAAATGAACAAAAATGTAAACACATAACGTTTACTCTCAACAGGCAAACATGCCCTCCACTATTATTGAATAATACGCAGATTCCCCAAGTCAACGATGTAACGTATCTCGGCGTCCACCTTGACAGACGACTAACCTGGAGAAGACACATCGAACGCAAGAAAGTACATCTAAAACTAAAGGCCAGCAGCTTCCACTGGATTCTTAACACTCGTTCGCCCCTGCGTCTAGACTACAAGGTTTTGCTCTACAACTCCACTCTCAAGCCTATCTGGACATACGGCTCCCAGCTATGGGGAAACGCTAGCAGAAGCAACATAGACATTATACAGCGCGTTCAATCGAAAATCCTGCGAACTATCACTGGGGCACCATGGTATATTCGCAACCAAAACATCCACAGGGACCTAAGCATTCCTACCGTAAAAGATTAAATAGACAAACAAAAAGCGTCCTACAACGAAAAACTCTCTGTGCACCCCAATCGCCTCGCAAGAGGCTTGACTTGGGTTTCCAGCCGATCCCGTCTACAACGCAACGACCTGCCAAGCCAGCTATAACTTTCGGGCCCCTTTAGCACAACAGCAGTCATATGACTGAGAGATAGATTAAGTAGTCTAAGATTTGATACACTTATTGTTAGTATCCAAAGGGAGAAGATTCAATAAATAAATAGCAAAGCATTAAAAAAAAAAAAAAAAAAATATATATATCGCGTAGAAATTACTTCCAAGTCACTTCTGGACGATAGAAAGGCGATAGTACACATTTTACAAAAACAAAAAGGGTCGGGATCGCGAAGAAGTAACTTCTGAGACACTTCTGCGCGATAGAAAGGCGATCGTACAGATTTTACAAAAACAAAATATACATGTATCGCGAAGAAGTAACTTCTGAGTCACTTCTGGACGATAGAAAGACGATAGTAAACATTTTACAAAAGCAAAATTAGTGGAAAAAACACGAGATAAAAAGAGGTCGCAGTTATTTTCCGTTACCCCTTTTTTTCTGAAAATTTTTTGGGTCTTCCTTTTAACCCACGCCGTTATTTTTCGCCCGAGCGTCATTTCGTTGCGTGATTTGTCTGTGGACAGTGCGGTTTTGTATCAAATTTGTGCGTTTTAAAAATATAGCTTTGTTTTTTTCTAAATGTGTTTAATTGCTTAACATATTTAAATGTACCCCCAACAAAGCGTGCGAAATTACGTGCTTATCGTGAGCTGTGCGATTATTCAAACCTTTTTACGGACAAGCTAGCTGTGGACATTACTTGGTGTGCAACTGCGGAGAAACCCAGCATCCAACGATTCTCAACATATTTCATTGTAAAAGGTAATGTATTCTACTTTATTTTTGCTTTGACTGTACAAAAAACAATTTTTGTTTCTGTTTCTTTTAGAAATGGTTATTAATAAATTTCTTATGTCGACGGAGCTGGACCTAAATAACATTGTTCAGCAACATTTCCTACATGCCATGGACCGTGTATACAAGCGGACAAAGCACGTATACAAAAAATAAATGCAAAATATTAAAAGTAAAAAAAATATGTTTTTATTCAAGATTTTCCAATTGGGAAAGACTCTTCTAGGTATCTTCTACAAGCATATGTAAAGTCACTTTTGAGTGACTTCCATAAGTGACTTCGGCGACACTTCCAGAAGTGACTTCGGCGATATCGCATTCGGATCGCGGGAGTGACTCCCGTCGGGAAGAAATGTGCCACTTCGGCGACACTTCTAGGAGTCACTTCGGCGACACTTCCAGAAGTGACTTCGGCTATATCGCATTCGGATCGCGGAAGTGACTCCCGTCGGGAAGAAATGTGCCACTTCGGCGACACTTCTAGGAGTGACTTTGGCGACACTTCCAGAAGTAACGCAGAAGTGACTTCGAGAAGTGTCGCCGAAGTGGCACATTTCTTCCCGACGGGAGTCACTTCAGCGATCCGAATGCGATATCGCGGACGATCGTTTTCATCTTCTAGAAGTCACTTAATAGTGCCTTCCGCGATAGAAAATGCTTGCAGGGGACCTGCGAACTATTCACACATACATATGCATCAATTTATTGCGTCTTAACTTGGTGGTTTTTAGGGTAATTATACCCGTTACTCGTAGAGTAAAAGGGTATACTAGATTCGTCGGAAAGTATGTAACAGGCAGAAGGAAGCGTTTCCGACCCCATAAAGTATATATATTCTTGATCGGGATCACTAGCCGAGTCGATCTAGCCATGTCCGTCTGTCCGTCTGTCCGTCTGTCCGTCTGTCCGTCTGTCTGTGCGTCCGGATGAACGCTGAGATCTTGGAAACTATAAGAGCTAGGCTATTGAGATTAGGCGTGCAGATTCCTGAGCTTCTTACGCAGCGCAAGTTTGTTTCAGCAGAGTGCCACGCCCACTCTAACGCCCACAAACCGCCCAAAACTGAGGCTCCTACAGTTTTCATGCTAGAATAAAAATTTTAATTGAAATGTATTGTTCTCATCAATACCTATCGATTGACCCAAAAAAAAGTTTACCACGCCCACTTGAACGCCCACAAACCGCCCACAAACTTCAAAAAATCGTAAATATGAACGCAGATATCTCGGAAAATATCAAAGATAGAAAAATGGGAATTCAGATTTAGATTCCGTAGGCTTGAGCGCAGCGCAAGTTTGTCACGCGAATATGCCACGCCCACTCTAACGCCCAGAAACCGCCCAAGCCTGTGGCGCCCACAATTTTTATGCTAGATAAAAAATTTTAACTGAAATGTATTGGTCTTGTCAATACCTATCGATTGATCCAAAAAAAACTTTGCCACGCCCACTCTAACGCCCACAACGCTTAAATCTGTCTACCGCCGGTAGGTGGCGCATTTCAACCTCGCTTTGCTGCATATCTCTATTTTCCTTTGGTCATTTTAGCTGAGTAACGGGTATCTGATAGTCGAGGTACTCGACTATAGCGTTCTTCCTTGTTTTTCTTAAATTCAGAAAATTGTTTGTGTATTTTTGTTCTACTTTTTAGGGCGATTTCGCCCTTAAAGTTAGAAAATACTTTCAGCGTCGACTCGGAAAAAATCGCCCTATATAATAGAAAAATTTGGCATTTTAGAAAAACCAACCCTAAAAATTATTTTCTATGGCGATTTTCCCCATATTTGGGGCTAGCCTTTCTTGAAATATGAAAATTTTTCTAAATTCAAGGGCGATTTCAGTTTTAGGGCGATTTTTCTAGTATTTAGAAAAAACATTTTATGAGTGTATAATCTGCCTGCACTCCGTTCGCAGAGAAAAATTTCGGCCGGTCCGATTTTTTTTCGTCTTGTTCAGCTAGCATTTCGGCGGAAAAATTTTCGTGGAGCAGCGACATGTGAATGCCCTAATATTTTAGGAACTTTATTTTATTTCGAAAAAAACAACTAATATTGTTTTATATAGTAAATTATTTGATTATAGGGGTGAACTTTCGTTTGCTACAACGCCCGATTTCGTTCAAACTTTCAATATCCACGTTATTTGGGGTCCTGATTACGGGAAAAGTAGTCAAAGTTGGCGCAAATAACGGCGTCATGGAAAATACGAGAAAAACAATTTTTCGTAAATATCTTCGAATATATTAACCTAATCAAAAAGTTTGCCAAGGAGAAGTGAAAGCTATTACAGAAATGAGTAATTTATGTTTTACACATTTTTTCTGTAAAACTAGTAGTTTTCGTTAAAAACGCTAAATATGATTACATTTTCACTATGTTTGAAAGAAAAAAACCGTTGGAGCACACTTGCGTCATTTTGCCCGGTATATCGCACGAAAGCTTGTTGTTATATCGGCGTGTCGATATTGATATCGATGTAACTCGATGTTTTAGTGATGGTACGACCAAGACACGAGAACGGCATTAAAATTTTTAGGAACACGAAATTAAAATAAAAAAGTTTAAATGAAAAGTAAAAGCAAAATAGAAATGTTGGAAAGAGAATTTCAGTTGCCGTAGTTAAAAATAAGGTAAGAAAAAAAATCAAATTCAAATTATAAAACGGAAATTAAATGTATTAACCAAAAAAAAATATAAAAAGCATTTCCAATGTCGCAGGCAAACATATTTGGTAACATAAATCGCCCCGATTTTTGTTAAAAAAAATTTTAGCCGGCGGCGCTTTACTTCCTCGGCTCCTTGCACTTCAGAATGTTTGGGTGTACCTGACTTTTCTTTCGCTTTTTATAAATTTTTTTTTTTTTTTGACATATTGTAAATTTTGTTTTTTTTTTGGCGTTTTTTCATTTTTAAATAGCAAAACAATTATATTAGTAATGATAACGGGTCAAGCTTATTGATTTATGATCTAACAAAATCATGCTCTGCTTATGTTTATGGCAATAGCTTTCTTTGGGTACTAACCCGACATCCCGCAGCCATTGCAAAGTACTCTCCCGGGTGCTCAGAATGGGGACCAATTTGAACAAATTAAGTTAAGTTAAGGTCTTCTCAGTTCAAGCTCTGAATGCATAGTGATTGTATAATTCGCTATATGGGAAAAAGAAACATGAGTACGATATATCGTACAAAAAATTCGAAAATGGTCCATCACCTAAAATGCTGTTATCGATTAATCGTAACTCTCTGACCCCATTTTTATGGCGGGATAATGCAATATTTTTAAATGTTCACCTCCTATTTAAAATATTTCTTTTCCGTTTTTTTCGAAAACCATTAAGTTTTCGGAAAAAATTATTATAACAAAAAATATCTGTTTTATAAATATCTTTTGTTTTTGTCTGAGACATTTTTTTGATTTTCCTTATACTTTCGGAAAAAACAGCAAAAAACAAAAAAAATTTACGGTTTTTACAGTTATTTTCCAAGATCCCGTTATTTGCGCCAACTTTGACTATTTTTCTCGTAATCAGGACCCAAAACACGTTGATATGGAAAGCTTGAAAAAAATCGGGCGTTGGAGATAACCGGAAGTTTATCCGCAAGCCATTTCAAAGGCGTGTTTAATGGGGTGCCGTCAGCGAAAGTGGATGATAAAATGTTTTGTGCCAAAAAAAATCCCGCAAAGGGTTATACACAGCTCTAAAAGGTAAATATACAAATGAGCTAGTAAAACGTATTTTTAAACATGCACATACACATTTTCAGGTGCGTTGGCCAAGGACTCCAAGAACCCAGACAAATGTTTAAGTAAGGCGATGACCAACGTCAAAAACAAATTATCAAAACAGAAAATTGGCTCACTAAAAGTAATTGTCCCTTAACGAAAAACTTTAATAACACAATTTAATTAAAATGAACTTAAAAGTAAATAAAAATGTATGTATTTTAAATTCTATATATTCTTAAGTGAAAATTCATGGGAAATATTCTGAATTTCACAAGTGATTTCACGTGGGACGTGTCACTTGCTGGTGATTTCATAAGTAAAAGCTCATTGGAAATATTCTGAATTTCACAAGTGATTTCATGTGGGACGTACCACCTGCAGGTGACAGGATACGACAAATGAGTATAAGAGACAAGTGACGTCCCAAGTGACTTCGAAAAGTTTTGATTAGAATTTTCACTTGTGAAAAAGCGTACATCCCATACAATTGTCTATATTTATAATTTTGAAAGTGGACAGAAATAGTGATGCGTAAAAATGTTGTGTGACTAAACATACACCATTAGCTAGTCAGAGCTATCGAAAGATACCCAACAGTCTATTGAATGTGGCCATGAGTAAAATAATATTATTATTTAAAAAATACTAATAATTTCAGTTCGAAAACAAATAAAGGGACAGATTTCCAGACAGGGGATGTTTTAATTTTTTCCCGCTGAGGCAGCTTAAAAAGGTCAGAACGGCAGCACTGATGTGGGTGCAGACAGACTTTAGCGTTATAGGCGTTTCTGGGCGTTACAGAGGGACATGGCGATATCGACTCGGCTAGTGATCCTAATAAGAATATATATACTTTAAAGGGTTGAAAACCCTTTCTTCTCCTTTGACGAATAAGCCCCGTTTACTCTACGGGTATTGGGTACAATAAAATTCATAAAATCATGGTGGATTTGTATTAATTGACCAAAATGGAGCTCATTGGTGCCTAGAGTTTTTGTAAGACTTATCAAAAAAAAATCATTTTTTGTCAGGAAAATCTAAAATAATCTATATTTTCGGCCCCTGGTTGCGTACGTTCGGAAACAAGTGACATAAATATTAAAGTAAAAGGTATCAATGACCATTTCAGTTAAACTTTGGTTTTGGGAAAAGAATAGTTTAGCTATTAATACGTCGTAAAAAAAATTTGGTTCTCAAAACTGTGACGTGATGGCAAGGTTCCAAGTGTTAATTCTTAAGAATTTTTCGATTTGACACCTCCGGACACGACGAAAAGTTCAAAACAACTGTATAGAAATGCAAAAAAAAAAAAATGCGAAAACCGAAACATTTTCTCCACAAAAAAATTATCCAAAGAAAACATTGTTTAATTCCTTTTAATGATCTAGCGGTCATAGTCTACCAGGTGTGTTTTCAAAAAAATTCGTTTTGAGTGGATAAAATAAATTATTACTTGTGGTATCTAAACAATCTATTTTCTTAAGAAACTCAATTAGGGTGTTCAATTGCGTTGCAAACGTTTGAAAAGTGTAAAAGTGTAAGCAGTTCCAAAAACAATTTCCATACAAAATAGTTTTCAAGGCCTACAACACCCCAGCCTATGTATACAAATCTGTTGTACTTGTGTAGAAATAGGGGGTTAATAATGGGTAGGAATTTTATCTAAAATACTACAAATATACTGAAAAGTTGGGTTTAAATCCATGATAATGACAGTGAAAGGAAAGAATCAAATTTGAATTTTAAATGCAAAAGACAAAAATTTGTCTTCTATAAAACAAAATCATGGAAGAACAATTTCAATGGAAGAAAAACCCTCAAGAAAGCTAGCCAGGGAGGTCGAAACTAAGCGATGCTCTGAGAGCGAGGTTAATAAAGTCCTAGATTATATGTATGTTGGAGCAATACAAAAATTTAAAAGTTATCTTTCTTTTGTACGTCAATTTCCTGCAACGATGTTTTAAAATAGAGGGCGTTCACAATTCTCGTCTGGCAATCTTACAAAGTTTACACTTTTGCAACGCAATTGAATACCCTAAATGTAATCAGTTTTGATAAAGCTTTTTTGCAGAAAGTCCTTGCAGAGAAGCTGGTATAAGCACAACTATAGCGGAACTCTTCTGTCGTCTGAAATACAAATAGAGGATGTTAGAGAAGTAACACACTATTGTTTTGTTAAAGCTTCCTCGAATTCAGTGTGGTTCTCTTAAAAGCTCCAAAATCAATTTAACTTTTCTACATCTCTTGGAAAGCATTCGTTGTGCCGACGAGTGGAGTGCCGTTAGTCAGTCCAGCTTCTTACGGTTCTCTTTGAAGAGCTCATATTCAGTCCCCGGCTGCTCTCTGCTCGCTCTCTTTTCGGAGAGCAGTCTTGCATCTCCCTTTTTTACTGACACTTACGGTGGCTTACGTTTTGCGACACTTACGTTCCAGCAGCCCGAGCCAAAGGTTCTGAGTTCTGAAAAAGTGAAGTGAAACTTAAGCTGAGAAATTGTGTCGAGCGACTTATTCGATTTTAGATGAAAAGCATTTAACATTTAAATCACGGTTATCTTACTTATCAATCAAAACCACGATTAATAATCATTTTCAAAAGAAATGACCAGCAAAATCGTACTAATTGCAAAAGTGCATTAGCAAAAATATAACAGTGTGGTGAAAAAATAAAGCGTGTAAGAGCAATAAATGCTTTCGATTAAAAACATAAAATGGTTATCAAGCTTGGTAAAATCAAGCCAAGCTTTGGTGTCAATAACACTTTAATGAAAGCACATAACAATTTTCTTTTAGAAACAGTGATGGCTTAAGATAATTATTTGCCAAAGATAAGTTTACAAGTAAATAAAAATATTGATCGAAAATCGGATTCTGATACTACCAAGGGATTTCAAAATCGCGCTATTCCACCAACTGTGAATAATAAAAACCTATTTTTACGGGCATAAATCAATCTTAAAAGGTAATTAACTGTTCTTTAAAAATCAATTTATTAAAGTCCAGTGAAAATCAGCCAATTGATTTTTTTTACTAATATATCGCTCAGGGTATACGGATACTGATACAACCAAGAGATTTAAAATTCGTCGTAATCCACCAACTGTAAATGGCAGTGAACACATAGCCAAGTATTAAATTGGATTTGGATATAATAAACCAATCTTAATAGGTACTTAATTATTCTTAAAGAAATAGCATTAAATCCATATGTAGTTAAATCAGCAATACATTTTTGCTCAAGATTTTCGATCTCATTAAAAGCGAAAAAATATCTAATTAACACGATTTTTAGGGGATACAGAATAATTTACTTTAAATTGAAAAACAATTAAAATAAAAAAAACAAAATCACTTTAGCACCATTAAAAAATATTTTACCCAGGAAAATATTTTGGTGGTAGCGTGTTTATGCGCATTAGAGTGGTGCTTGCACTTATTGTTTTAAAGAGCACTGCGTTCAACGGACAGACTGATAGGCGAACAGCCAGACAGAAGGACAGGTCTATATGAAACGCTTCCTTGTTTTTGATTTTTAAACGAACACAAAATATTTTGTAAGTTTATAAAGAATAATCAATCAATCAATCAGCATTAGAATGGTGCAAGTACTATAAATATTTTAAAAATATATATTTGTGTAAACCTTTAAAAAAAGTTATAGTTTTTGGTGAATTAAAAACCGTTAGGGTGTTACTTAGGTATTTGCGTATATAGCCTCGGCACACATCTGCTTAAAGTCGCTGTTGCAATTTCGAGCGGATTCTTGCTGAAGTATGATCGGAGTAATTAAACTGTATCCGAAGCGAGACGACGTGCAAATTGAGTTTTTCTGAAAAAATTGGAAACAACGAAAATTAAATACAACTTGGATGCTAGCAAGTGGAACCGTTTGGACCGTTTTAAGAATTTATAACATCTTCCTCGGATGCATTTCTTTGACAATTTCAATTTTTTAAGCAACAATTTTGGGAGATGAATGCTCCTTTAAACCCCTTTTTTTTGCCAGGTCTTGAAAAGAAGGACTTAAGCTGGAATTTGGCCATCTCTTTAAAAAGAAGCATAGCAATATGTCTTTTCACGATAAAATCATAGGAGAGAAAATTTGAAAGTTAATTTATCGCTTGAAGCGTTTTCGTTACAAGAAATGATGTCAGAACTGTATGTTGAAGGTGCGCGTCTCTAATTATAACAGTTATTCGTCTGAAAGTGTGTACGTAAAGTGTATACATTTTTGATCAGGATCACTAGCCAAGTCGATCTAGCCAAGTCTGTCTGTCCGCATGAACGCAGAGTTCTCGGAAACTGCAAGAGCTAGAATGTTGGGACTTGGCATATTAGTCTCGTCAATACCTATCGATTGACCCAAAAAAAGTTTGCAACGCCCACTCTAACGCCCATAACGCTTAAATCTGTCTGCCGCCCACATAACCATATATTGAGATCGCGGGTAGGTGGCGCATTACAATCTCGGTTTGCTGATATTCGATAGTCGAGGTACTCGATTATATTGTTCTTCCTTGTTCAAAAATGTGTTTAGGCATTTTAGTTGCATTTGTGCATACCTATGTAACTTGGAAGTGCAATCGGTGTAAGAGATATGGCAATATAAATAAAATTTGTCTTCTAAGTTTAAGTCGATAGAAAAGACCCAAACGCGATATAAGCCAGAGAAACCTTAATGGGCTTCGGCTTATTTTCTGTGCTTACCGCTCGTAAAGTCCAAATTATGGTTACATTTCAATACCCAAAACATTTTTCACAGTATTATTTGGTGTTATTTTAATTCTTCTATTGTTCTAAAAAATGTATAATCTTCTGCAAACCTGAGGAGTTATTTGCTCTGAACTAAGTTCTAGGTTTTGACGCCCAATAACTTATAATCTTATACTTATAAATAAATAAACCTGTATTTTCTCGATAATGTGTAATACGTCGAAAGATGAGGAATCTCAAGAGTTTGAAAGTTCAGAGAGTGTTTTTAAAATCGACTGTCTAGTTTTAAAGAAAATACCGAAGAACCTGAACTCAAAAATTTAACTTAGCTATAATTTTGCAGGGACTTAAGTTGGAACAGTTATGACATACAACTATCTAATGACATATAAATCATGTCTTTAGCACAAGGCGTCTATGAGCCTTTTGAATTTTAGCAAAATCTATCTTTTGTCCCGCTAAACTAGCAAGTTTTTTAAAAAGTTGTAGAACAAATGTCTTTGAGGTCAATCGTATCAAATAATAACAATCTTAACGAGGTAATAATCTAGTGACTACCGCACCTTCAAAACACAAAAGTTCGAATGTCAAATTTTGTGACGAAAATGTATTAAACGATCAACTAAACTTTCCAAATTTTTCTCATTCGATGCGCTTTGTCAAAATCGTACAGCTAAACACAGGCATATTGAATTGGAGTGTGCCGATATATACCATTTACTCAGCTAAGTGTACTGAGTGCAATCAGGAAAGAGGCTATAAAGATATATAAGTAGCAAGGCGCCTGTTCCTAAGAAAAATGTTTGGCATATAGTTGAATATTGAATTTCAAAACAAAATCTCAAAAATATTCAAAAATGTGGGTGCTAGAAGGGTTTTAGCGTTATGGGCGTTTGTGGGCGTTAGAGTGCGCGTGGCACTCTATTTTCTCTGCGCAAGAACCTCAAGAGTTTACAAACCAAATTCCAACTTTCTAGCTTTTATAGTTTTCGAGATCTCCGCGGCCAGTCGGACTGACAGGCATGGCTAGTTCGACTCGGCTAGTAATCCTGATCAAGAATATACATACTTTATAGGATCGGAAACGCTTCCTTCTACCCTTTTACTCTACGAACAATGGGAATAATTAAACTGTGACGACAAAATCGCAACCATTTTGGGACTTTGAACACCACCTTTATTGTTCAGAAATATGTATTTTTTTCGAGAACATATGTATAAGCATAGGTTTGCTTTTCGTGGCTGAATCAACCGGCTCTCATATGGGCCGTCCTTTTACAAAACAAACGGAATTCACCAAAAATAATTTTTCACACGCCTAATATTAAAACTTTATATCCAGCTGTAGCAATTCGATTGAGTTATTTTCTTTTATATATATTTCTCTAAAACCTTTTTTTCAAAAATTTTTAAATACAATATTTAAATAACAATTAAATAACCTTTAAAAATGTTTGGCGTGCACTCCGATAAAACAAATTTGCGCTGCGCAGGAATGCCAAGAATGCTTAATCCCAACATTCTAGCTTTTTAAGGGTTTATCTCAGCTTTCATACGGACAGACGGATATGGCTACATCTGTGTTCATTAAAATAGCAGTGCAACAGAAGCGAAACTATATAACGGTATACGGTTAGTTAATCGCTAGTACACTTTTTTTGTAGAATGGATCATAGATATACAAAACAAGCTAAACCCCCATTAGATTTGGTCTGTTTGTGGGTTATTTTCTTATTTTTGCACATGGGCACAACATTTTGGCTGTTCACTGAAATAGCAGTTTTTGATTTTCTTCCAGGAAAAGTCCCGAAAATGTTTGTTATTTGGTGAGAATTGGGTTTAATGAAGACCATTATTATAAATTGAACCATAATACACTATAACTATTGAAAAAAATTAGCTTTAGTGGGTAGAGGACCTCATTGCATCAAGGGAAAAAGGAAAAAATGATTGAGTGTCCCCTAAAATGTCTAGCCAATATGGTTTACAATGACATAAATTATGAACCGAAGCCCGAAAAACGTTATGCGATACGGAAAACCACAACTGTAGAGGACGTACGCAACGTGCGCTTCAGCAAAGCTTATCCTTTTGCATCCTGTAGGACTATAAAAGCGGATCTGAGCTTGGGAATCTGTGATGGCACTATTCTCCGAGGTCTGTAAGATGAAAATTTGAATGCAAGAAGTCCACGAAATTAGCCATTACTTGGTAAAAGACACCCCAATGATAGGTTGAAGTTTGCCAAGAGCCACTTGAACTAGCCACTTTCAAAAGGTCGATTTATCCTTTGGGCAGATGAGTCTTAGCTGGTGTTTTTTGGTGGAACAGGTTCAAAATAGTATTTTCGTCGACCACCAAACACCGAGTACCACCCAAACCTTACGCTCAAGACCTTTAGGCAGGTGGCCTTAAAATCATGGTATGGGCATGTTTCTCATACAGCGGTGTGGGCCCCGTAGGTTATTTGGATGGATCATGAACCAACATGATTACGTAAATATACTGAGAAACGTCATTCTGTCATATACTAATGATGAAATGTCCTTAATATGGACATTTTAGCAGGACAATGATCCTAAACACACCCGCAAATTGGCCAAGGAGTGGTTCAGTTACAAACAAATTTTTCGTAATGCCGTGTCCAGCACAGTCCCCGGATTTAAATCCGATTGAGAACTTATTGGGGGACATAAGCGTTATGTTGCCAAGAAATCCGCGACTTCTAAGCCGCAGCTTTGGTAAGTTGTGCAGGAGGGATGGGGTCAGATTTCCCGCAAAAGTTGCGAGGACTTGGTGGACTCCATGCCACGTAGGTGTTAGCCTGTAATAGCCAATAAAGGCTGTACAACAAAATATTAGGTCGTAATCAAATCGATTTTTAGTAGGATTAAGTTATTTATGAGCCATATTGAATTTTATCATATTTTTCTTTTAAGACTGCTATTTCAATGAACACCATAATTCAGTCTTTATTTTTTGTTATTATCCATATTTGCTAAAATATTAAAGTACCCAACAGGAAAAAACAGCTAAATTATTTTAAAATGAATAATTAAAACTGTTGTATCTAAGTTTTGTCTCAATGTTGCGTTTATATTAGTGTTTTTCCATTTTACACGTGCTGGTCGTATGCACTGCTATTTCAATGAACACAGCTGTATATCGACTGGGCTTGTGATCCTGATCAAGAAAATGTGTATTATAAGTCTTTTTACTCTGCGGGATCGACTTGTCGAGTGATGCTAATCAAAAATACAAATAGGGTCGAAAAAGTTGCAATCTTCTGACTGAAATCATTATACTGCCTGCACGGGTATGTCTAACCGTTGTCCTATTGGGTGTTAGTCCGTACTGTAAAAATTATCTAGTTAGATCAAACGATTAGAAAGATGTTTTTTCGATGTAACAAAATGTGGGAACTCAGAAGGGTATTATAATGATGACTAGTCTAACGAACTATTCGACTTGGATATGTATTATAGCGAGTGCAAAGTCCAACATATTTAATACCATACAATGTCTTTAAGATGGACAGCAACCAACAAATGTTGACTTGCAATGAAGTAATAGCGAATGTAAAAATTATACTGTCATACAGCACAGACAAAAGCCAAAACATTTTGGGACAGCCGAATCAAACAAATTTCGGCAAGCCGAAGCTAACTTCCTTTCTTGATTTTATATATTTATTTCTACATAACATGTTTTTTCAAAATTTTTTAAATACAATATTTAAATAACATTAAAATAACCTTTAAAAATGTGGGCGCTACAAATGTTTTAGCGTTATGGGCGTTAGAGTTGGCGTTAGATTGGGCGTGCAGTCCGATAAAACAAATTTGCGCTGCGCAGGAATGCCAAGAATGCTTAGTCCCAACATTCTAGCTTTTTAAGGTTTTATCTCAGCGTTCATACGGACAGACGGATATGGCTATATCGACTGGGCTTGTGATCCTGATCAAGAAAATGTATATTATAAGTCTTTTTACTCTGCGGGATCGACTTGTGGAGTGATGCTGATCAAAAATACAAATAGGGTCGTAAGAGTTGCAATCTTCTGACTGAAATAATTATTCTGCCTGCAAGGGTATGTCTAACCGTTAGCCTATTGGGTGTTAGTCTGTACTGTAAAAATTATCTAGTTAGAGCGAACGATTAGAAAGATGTTTTTTCGATGTAACAAAATGTGGGATTTCAGAAGGGTATTACAATGATGACTAGTCTAACGAACTATTCGACTTGGATTTGTATTATAGCGAGGGCAAAGTCCAACATATTTAATATCATACAATGCCTGTAAGATGGACAGCAACCAACAAATGTTGACTTGCAATGAAGTACTAGCGAATGTAAAAATTATACTGTCATATAGCACAGACAAAAACCCAAACATCTTGGGACTCGAAACAGTTATACAACACGAACTAAGGCACAGCCGAATCGAACAAATTTCATATCCAACTGTCTAAAGCATGGACTGCAACCAAGAAATGTAATAACTTCAAATAAACTGTACTTCAGGACCAACAAAAACCAAGGGCTGCGGTCTGACATTCAAATTATCAACAACAAACCCTACGAAGCTAGTATCGGCATCATACAAACGCGAATAAAAAATAGTTTTTTTTAAGGAAAAGATCATAGCAGACACTAAATCCTAATAAAAATTGTAAGCAGAACCAGAGAAAACGCACCTAGCCTATAGCCCCACCTAGCCTATAGCTCGAGCTTGAGAATCGGCAAGCCAAATCCCAAAATTTGAGCTCTTTCAGTTTCATTAGGAAAGGCGGACAAACGGGCATGGCTGGATCGACTCGGCTAGTGAACCCGATCAACAAAATATATACTTAATAGGTCGTAAGCGCTGGCTTTTACCTGTTACATACTTTTTGATGATTCTAGTATTCCCTTCTACTCTACGAGTAACGGGTATAAAAATAGGGGTTTCAAACTCTGTAATAACAAGAAAGGAAGTTAGCTTCGGCAAGCCGAAGCTTATATACCCTTGCAGCTATAATTATTAAATTTAAAAACACAAAAAATGATATTCCCAATAGTATAAGATAATATGTCAAAAAACACCGAAGCTATAATTTGGTTCATATTATTTTCGTATCAATTTTCCGATCGTTCCTATGGCAGCTATATGATATAGTCGTCCGATTTTGATAAAATTAAATTTGAAATTCAGAACTAATTAAAAAATGTTATTTCCAAGCGTAGGAGGTTATATGTTAAAAAACACCGAAGCTATAATTTGTTTCATATTATTTTCCTACCAATTTTGCGATCGTTCCTATGGCAGCTATATGACATAGTCGTCCGATTTTGATAAAATTTAATTCGAAATTCAGAACTAATTAAAAAATGTTATTTCCAAGCGTTGGAGGTTATATGTTGAAAAACACCGAAGCTATAATTTTTTCATATTATTTTTCCACAAATTTTCCGATCGTTCCTATGGCAGCTATATGATATAGTCGTCCGATTTCGATAAAATTTAATTCAAAATTCAAAATTATTTAAAAATTGTTATTTCCAAGCTTAGGAGTTTTTATGCTAAAAAACACCAAAGATATAATTTTTTTTCATTTTTTTGTCCGATTATTCCTATGGGAGCTATAAGATATAGTTGTCCGATCCGGCTGGTTCCGACTTATATACTACCTGCAAAAGATATAAGACTTTTGGGAAAGTTTCAGCCCGATAGCTTTAAAACTGAGAGACTAGTTTGCGTAGAAACGGACGGACAGACGGACAGACGGACAGACGGACATGGCTAGATCGACTCGTCTAGTCATGCTGATCAAGAATATATATACTTTATGGGGTCGGAAACGTCTCCTTCACTGCGTTGCAAACTTCTGACTGAAATCAATATACCCTCTGCAAGGGTATAAAAATGTGCAGGCTATTATGATAATTTTCTCCCCAAAAAACGGTGGACATTAGAGTGGGCGTGACACATTGGCGTGACAATCTTGCGCTGCGTACGAAGCTTTGGAATCTAAATCTGAAATCTCTACTCTCTAGCCTTTTTAGTTTCCGAGATCACGGCGTTCACACGGGCTGACGGACATGGAGGTCAATTTTTCCAGTTTGTTTATTTATAAATATTTACTGTACCACTTTAAATCCTTTTTAATTTCCATAAGAGGAATCATCGTTCTGCTCTCCTCGATAACTGTCATGGCACTCTCCCTATGTTTTTCAGTATGCCGTCCAGACACACTATTTAACAGCTGTAAGCATCGTTCAGTTCCTTGACTGCGGTACAATATTTTTGGACTTTTCAGAGGATCCTTTCCGTTTCAGAATTCCTTGAAGTCTAGAAAGTCGTATGGAATATGACTGGTTAGCGGTGGCTCTGCACAATTGCTTAAGATCTATCATTGTGGTATAGCTGATGCAATAGAAATTGAGCACTAAACATTTATGAATAAACAGACTTGACAAAGTGACCTTTCAAAAAAATAAAATAGGGTGTTTTAAATTCAGTAATATAAATGTGTTTACTACTCTGAAATTTTTCCCGAAAAAAAAGTATTTTTCTTTCGCGTTTTGGGGGTCAATCACCATTTTAGACTATAAGATCGTTCCGCAATATTGCTTAGAGCCCTTTAAAGATTACGTTCCCCCATGCGATTTGTCACTGTTTTCGGCCATTTACAATTCGTCCCAGCCTAATATGTATATATACCTTATGGGGTCGGGAACACTTCCGTCTATCTGTTACATACTTTTCCCCGAATACATTATACCCTTTTACTTTATGAGTAAGGGGAATAATAAGTTTTGATTTTTAAAAAAATAGTTAAGTTCTGTTTTATTAAGGAACAAAGTTTCGTTAAACTAAATTAACTTTCGAATCGCAATCAAACATTTTTTCTGTTTATAAACACACACAAACACTCACGCAAATTTGTTGGCGACGCCGATAGCAACAAGTAACCAAATTCTTATTGCTCTTAACAGGTAGTTTCCCCACTCAGCGACAATAGAAATTAGTTTCAGTGTTTTATTTCAACGATTGTCGTTTATGAAATGCTAACGGTTTCAGCAGACGTCTTAAAATCAGTCACCCTTCTGGCAACTCTATCAGCTGAGAATAATTAAATGCATAAATTCCAGGGACCGTAATCATTATAAGTTTTATACAGAAAACTCGCCTTCGCACACTCTCCAAGTGAGCGTTCGACACTGCGTAGACTGCCGTTCACAGTGATAACTGATTTGTATTTTTGTGTTCAAAAATAATGATTATTTTTTAAGTCAGACAATAATCGTTATCAATAAGTAGAAAAAATAAAAATTACTATCTATGATTATTCGTGAGGCTTATTTCATAAAACTCAAAATAAAACTTAAAACGCGAGAGCGGCCATTGTAAAAGAATTTTAACAATATTTAATATAGTTTTTGTTGGTATGGCCATGTTGTTTGAATATATATGATACAAAAGTTTATAAAATGGATTAAAGGTAATGGGTAATTTTATAGGGGCTATTGAGGCTTTTTTATTCGTGGTAAGGGTACTTTTTTTTTTAGAAGTTTTTAACTCTCGATAGAGATGCGAAAGTTCAAAAGCTAAATCCTAAAACCAAATGAACCCAAAAAAAACGTTGGTCTAGGTGGAAAATATGTTGAGGTTTTTATGGGTAGAAGGGGAGAGTGGGGTAAGGATAGTCAAAAGGCAAGGATAGTTTGTGGCCCTAGCAAGTAAACGTCTTGTATAAAGTGTGCGCCATATTTAAAGAATATACCTTAGAGCACTAGAGAAGGATACCAAAAATGTAAGCTTTAAACGCCATCGACAATGTCAGATTTGATAAAATATTTTCATTCTGTTCGAGACAGTTTATTGGACATTGGTCGCTCGTGAGATTTTTTAATGTAGTGTTTTTTCTACCGTACCTGATTTTCATTTTGTTGTGCTCTTTATTCTTGGTGTTATTAGGCAACAACTCAAAACACTAATATTTGATAATACGGATTGTTTTTAAGTAAATATATAGTTCTCATGGTGCCAGTAATGCTGCCAGTAGTGGTCAAAGTGGTGATTGCACCTGTCAACGAGAGCCCGATGACCCAAGATATAGTAATTCTAAACCATGCGGTCCAAAACCGTTGAGCCGTTGGGGTGACGTTGTTGAAGGCGCCCTCTATGTCTAAAAACGCTGCCAGAGAGTATTCCTTATTGCGGCAACCTCTCTCTATACTAAATACTAGAGAGTGAAGGGCGGTATCTGTTGATCAGCCTTTACGGTACGCGTGTTGTGCGTCGGAGAGTAGGCTTGGGTTGATGGTTAGCCTGATATGGATGTCAATTAGCCTTTCCAGGTTCTTCACCAAGAAGGAAGAGATACTTATCGGGCGGAAATCGTTTGGGTTGGTGTGGGAGGGTTTGCCGGCTTTCGGTATAAAAATTACTTTGAGGTCGAGCCACCTTGTTGGAATGTGGTTTAGAACAAGGCAGCCGTGGAAGATGGCTGTCAGCCAGGGTAGGGACATATCTAGTGTCCGTTGTAGCTGGGCCGCGAAAAACCCATCTGGGCCGGGTGATTTGAAGGGCTTAAAAGAGTTAACAGGCCACTGAATGCGGCCGCGGTTCGAAATGTTGTCAATACTCTGGTCGTCTAATTTCTCCTCTATGCAGAGGTCCTCCACTACATGGGTGTTCTTAGGGAAGTGGGTGTCTAACAGTAGTTCAAGGGTTTCCTGACTGTTTTCCGTCCAGCTGTCAGCATTAGTTTTTAGATAGCCAATGGTTGCTGAAGCTTTAGCTAGAATTCTTCTATGTCTGGATGCCTCCGCAGTAGATTCTATGCTACTGCAGAAGTTAGCCCAAGCTCTTCGTTTTGATATTCTAATTTCCTTTTTGTATAGGCTTAGTTTTGTATGATATAAATTCCAGGAGGATTCGCTATTGTTGTATTTAGCTTTATTGAAGTAAGTTCTACACTCTCTTTTAAGGTTCGCCAGGGTTGTGGCGGTTTGTGCTTTTCCTTGACTGTTCTGCTTGGGCAAGCTCTTTTTATGGCCTCACCGCAGATGTCAGTGAAAGTATTAACTAGGTTTGCTAATTCTTGACCGTTGAGTACGTGCGTCGGTGGAGCGCATCAGTTTCTATTGAGGATATTTTTGTAGTATCCCCAGTTGGTTAATTTTAGATTAGTAATGTTCTCGGCGGGAGGGCAGTCTAGAGTTATTGTAAATTCTATGTATCGGTGGTCTGAGAATGAGTGCTCGCTCCCCACCTTGCACGCTTGTAGCTGGTTGAGTAGGAGCTCAGATATTAGTGTAATGTCTAAGACTTCCCTCCTATGTCTAGTCATGAAAGTTGGATCATTACCTTTGTTGCAAATGAATAGATTTGATTGAAGGAGATAGTAGTAGAGTAACTCACCCCAGGCAGATGAGGAGGGCAGCGGATGCTGCCTTGCTGTGGTGCATATTCATCTGCAGGAACTGCACCATCTTTAGGACCGTGGTCGGGCTGGGTACCCTCCGCTTCTTCCGCTATGTCTTGGAGAACAGTGCTCCCTGGTCGGGCTGTGTCCTGAGTGCACAGCTGCTTCAGGCTTTCGGTTAGCTCTGAGTCGGTTGACACGTACCCTGTATGGGTGGCCTCCTCGTGCTCCATTTTGTCGTCACTCGGGGGCTCATACGACGCACAGGCAGCCAGGTTGTCTGCCGCTAGCTTGTCAGTGTCGTAGATGCGAAGTAACACCTTGTCGAACCCGTAATTCAACCGATTCTGTTGCGCTGCGAGGGGTTCCATGCAGGCCTGATTCAGGAGGATTATCACGTTCATGGTGACGCGCTCGTTTTTCTCCACCTTAACCACCTTCCAGCCATTTGTCGGAAGCTTCGGGTTGAACCTAGTCAGCAGGCTGAGGATAGCCCCTGGCTCCGAGGGTTCAGACGGCAGCCACACCCTCGCTTTCGGTAGAGACGGGATGTCTGCAGCCTCGCAAACTGCCAGCTTGGCCCCGGGTAGACCTCGCCGACCTTGTTGATGGCAGCCTTGTAAAGTGCTGCCGATCTTTCGTCCTCATAGGCGATCAACTTTACGTTGCCCTGGTACCACCCTGCATCTGTGCAATCAGGTGGCAGACCTGTGTTCTCGTCCAGCACTTTTAAGCCCACTGACGCAACGGCCCGTCTAACCAGACCCCATTGGTTCCTAGGGATCCTACCGCCTTCTTCGCTCTGATCGATGACGCCAATGATCTTCCGATCCTTTACTACTTCCGCAAAGGATCTCGACCATGTGCCGCTGTTGGTTGTCTTGGGCCTCTTGCTCGCTGGTTGCGCTGCTTCCATCGACCTCCCTCGCTTGTTGCTGTTGCTGGTGGTCATAGCGATGCCAACGTCTGGGATTACCGCCTTTGCCCTGGCTATGTCTTCTTGAATTTTTTGGTAATCCAATTTCGACGTTTGATCCTCACGTATGGGGTTGGTGGGCAGCCGTTTGAGGATACGGAATGCTATCTTGCGTTCCAGAGGTCCTGCCTGGTTAGGTGGTGTCCTCTTGAACTCCTTGGCCCTGGTGCTCACCGCAAGACCGGCTTTGGCGCTCCCCTCAGGTTGGAGGAGCTGGTTAGCCACTCCTACGCTGGTGGGAGGCTTGGGCTGGTCTTTTTGGTGTATTGGGCTTATAGTTGAAGTCACATGGACTTGGGCCTTCGGAGCAGTGTTCTTGCTCGTCTTATCGTCGCTGGTTGCGACTTCCGACTTTTTAAGAGTGTAGGGCTCTTGTTTGGTGTTGTGGTTGGTTTTCTTTTTAAATTTATCCATACTTAAATCCCACGAGCTGCGGAGAAGGGACAGGTCCACCCGGGCAGAGATCCGCTGTACCCGGGTAAGGCTGACTTAGAACAGGCGGTCGCCACTTGCATGAGATAACCGTTTGAGACTGAGTTATTTGTTGACTCGGGCTCCCAACCAGATTGACTCTCGGCACGGTACGAGTAACACCTTAGTCCAGCCCATGGTGAGATGAGTGTTGTGCGGGTAGGGAAGAGGTAGGATTAAACGTGTGGGAAGGTGAGCTATTTGTCGGAGGCGGCAGCACAAGCGCGACGTTAATACTGCTACGGCACAGATACCCGGGGCAAGGATAGTTAAAAAAGTAAAATAAAAGAAGTATAAATTTCAGGATCGTAACACAAACAAGGGAGAACGGTATAGTCGATGCCATTGACTATCAGATACCTGTTACTCAGCTAAGCATACTAGGAGCACTCAGGGAATGCGGGGGAAATAGAGATGTACAAGTAGCAAAGCGTATGTTCCCAAGATTGCACACTTTATTTGCTTATGACTTTTTAAGGACCAAATTTAACATTTTTTGGCATGTAGTTGGACTTTGATAGTCAAAACAAAATCTTTTGAAAATATTAAAAACAAGAAAGGAAGTTAACTTCTTCAAGGCGAAGTTTGTATACCCTTGCAGTTATAATCCGTCCGTTTCGACGCAAAATAGTCTCTTAGAGCTAGTCTTTTAAAGCTATCGGGCTGAAACTTTCCCAAAAGCCTTCTTTCTTTTGCAGGTATTATATAAGTCGGAACCAGCCGTATCGGACAACTAGATCTTATAGCTCCCATAGGAATAATCAGTAAAAAAAAATTCTAAATGATATCTTTGGTGTTTTTTAACATATAGGAGGCTTGAAAATTACATTTTTTAATTAGTTCTGAATTTCGAATTTAATTTTAACAAAATCGGACGACTATAACATATAGCTGCCATAGAAACGGTCAAAACATTGGTAGGAAAATAATATGAAACAAATTATAGCTTCGGTGTTTTTTGACATATTATCTTATACTATTGGGAATATCATATTTTGTATATTTAAGAATTTCGAATTAAATTTAATAATTTAACTGCAAGGGTATACAAACTTCGGCTTGCCGAAGTTAACTTCCTTTCTTGTTTTTTATATTTATTTCTCTAAAACCTTTTTTTTCAACATTTTTTAAATACAATATTTAAATAACATTAAAATAGCCTTTAAAAATGTGGGCGCTAGAAAGGTTTTAGCGTTATGGGCGTTTATGGGCGTTAGAATGGGCGTGCACTCCGATAAAACAAACTCAGAAGGGTATTACAATGATGACTAGTCTAACGAACTATTCGACTTGGATTTGTATTACAGCGAGTGCAAGGTCGAACATATTTAATATCATACAATGTCTTTAAGATGGACAGCAACCAACAAAAGTTGACATGCGATGAAGTACTAGCGAATGTAAAAATTATACTGTCATACAGCACAGACAAAAGCCAAAACATTTTGGGACTCGAAACAGTTATACAAAACAAACTATGGCACAGCCGAATCGAACAAATTTCGACAAGCCGAAGCTAACTTCCTTTCTTGATTTTATATATATTTATTTCTCCATAACATGTTTTTTCAAAATTTTTTAAATACAATATTTAAATAACATTAAAATAACCTTTAAAAATGTGGGCGCTAGAAATGTTTTAGCGTTATGGGCGTTAGAGTTGGCGTTAGATTGGGCGTGCAGTCCGATAAAACAAATTTGCGCTGCGCAGGAATGCCAAGAATGCTTAGTCTCAACATTCTAGCTTTTTAAGGTTTTATCTCAGCGTTCATACGGACAGACGGATATGGCTATATCGACTGGGCTTGTGATCCTGATCAAGAAAATGTATATTATAAGTCTTTTTACTCTGCGGGATCGACTTGTGGAGTGATGCTGATCAAAAATACAAATAGGGTCGTAAGAGTTGCAATCTTCTGACTGAAATCATTATTCTGCCTGCAAGGGTATGTCTAACCGTTAGCCTATTGGGTGTTAGTCTGTACTGTAAAAATTATCTAGTTAGAGCGAACGATTAGAAAGATGTTTTTTCGATGTAACAAAATGTGGGATTTCAGAAGGGTATTACAATGATGACTAGTCTAACGAACTATTCGACTTGGATTTGTATTATAGCGAGGGCAAAGTCCAACATATTTAATATCATACAATGCCTGTAAGATGGACAGCAACCAACAAATGTTGACTTGCAATGAAGTACTAGCGAATGTAAAAATTATACTGTCATATAGCACAGACAAAAACCCAAACATCTTGGGACTCGAAACAGTTATACAACACGAACTAAGGCACAGCCGAATCGAACAAATTTCATATCCAACTGTCTAAAGCATGGACTGCAACCAAGAAATGTAATAACTTCAAATAAACTGTACTTCAGGACCAACAAAAACCAAGGGCTGCGGTCTGACATTCAAATTATCAACAACAAACCCTACGAAGCTAGTATCGGCATCATACAAACGCGAATAAAAAATAGTTTTTTTTAAGGAAAAGATCATAGCAGACACTAAATCCTAATAAAAATTGTAAGCAGAACCAGAGAAAACGCACCTAGCCTATAGCCCCACCTAGCCTATAGCTCGAGCTTGAGAATCGGCAAGCCAAATCCCAAAATTTGAGCTCTTTCAGTTTCATTCGGAAAGGCGGACAAACGGGCATGGCTGGATCGACTCGGCTAGTGAACCCGATCAACAAAATATATACTTAATAGGTCGTAAGCGCTGGCTTTTACCTGTTACATACTTTCTTATGATTCTAGTTTTCCCTTCTACTCTACGAGTAACGGGTATAAAAATAGGGGTTTCAAACTCTGTAATAAAAATGTGCAGGCTATTATGATAATTTTCTCCCCAAAAAACGGTGGACATTAGAGTGGGCGTGACAAACTTGCGCTGCGTACGAAGCTTTGGAATCTAAATCTGAAATCTCTACTCTCTAGCCTTTTTAGTTTCCGAGACCACGGCGTTCACACGGGCTGACGGACATGGAGGTCAATTTTTCCAGTTTGTTTATTTATAAATATTTACTGTACCACTTTAAATCCTTTTTAATTTCCATAAGAGGAATCATCGTTCTGCTCTCCTCGATAACTGTCATGGCACTCTCCCTATGTTTTTCAGTATGCTGTCCAGACACACTATTTAACAGCTGTAAGCATCGTTCAGTTCCTTGACTGCGGTACAATATTTTTGGACTTTTCAGAGGATCCTTTCCGTTTCAGAATTCCTTGAAGTCTAGAAAGTCGTATGGAATATGACTGGTTAGCGGTGGCTCTGCACAATTGCTTAAGATCTATCATTGTGGTATAGCTGATGCAATTGAAATTGAACACTAAACATTTATGAATAAACAGACTTGACAAAGTGACCTTTCAACAAACAAAATAGGGTGTTTTAAATTCAGTAATATAAATGTGTTTACTACTCTGAAATTATTCCCGAAAAAAAAGTATTTTTCTTTCGCGTTTTGGGGGTCAATCACCATTTCGGGTCGGAAACGCTTCCGTCTATCTGTTACATACTTTTCCCCGAATACATTATACCCTTTTACTTTATGAGTAAGGGGAATAATAAGTTTTGATTTTTAAAAAAATAGTTAAGTTCTGTTTTATTAACGAACAAAGTTTCGTTAAACTAAATTAACTTTCGAATCGCAATCAAACATTTTTTCTGTTTATAAACACACACAAACACTCACGCAAATTTGTTGGCGACGCCGATAGCAACAAGTAACCAAATTCTTATTGCTCTTAACAGGTAGTTTCCCCACTCAGCGACAATAGAAATTAGTTTCAGTGTTTTATTTCAACGACTGTCGTTTATGAAATGCTAACGGTTTCAGCAGACGTCTTAAAATCAGTCACCCTTCTGGCAACTCTATCAGCTGAGAATAATTAAATGCATAAATTCCAGGGACCGTAATCATTATAAGTTTTATACATAAAACTCGCCTTCGCACACTCTCCAAGTGAGCGTTCGACACTGCGTAGACAGCCGTTCACAGTGATAACTGATTTGTATTTTTGTGTTAAAAAATAATGATTATTTTTTAAGTCAGACAATAATCGTTATCAATAAGTAGAAAAAATAAAAATTACTATTTATGATTATTCGTGAGGCTTATTTCATAAAACTCAAAATAAAACTTAAAACGCGAGAGCGGCCATTGTAAAAGAATTTTAACAATATTTAATATAGTTTTTGTTGGTATGGCCATGTTGTTTGAATATATATGATACAAAAGTTTATAAAATGGATTAAAGGTAATGGGTAATTTTATAGGGGCTATTGGGGCTAGGCTTTTTTATTCGTGGTAAGGGTACTTTTTTTTAGAAGTTTTTAACTCTCGATAGAGATGCGAAAGTTCAAAAGCTAAATCCTAAAACCAAATGAACCCAAAAAAAACGTTGGTCTAGGTGGAAAATATGTTGAGGTTTATATGGGTAGAAGGGGAGAGTGGGGTAAGGATAGTTAAAAGGCAAGGATAGTTTGTGGCCCTAGCAAGTAAACGTCTTGTATAAAGTGTGGGCCATATTTAAAGAATATACCTTAGAGCACTAGAGAAGGATACCAAAAATGTAAGCTTTAAACGCCATCGACAATGTCAGATTTGATAAAATATTTTCATTCTGTTCGAGACAGTTTATTGGACATTGGTCGCTCGTGAGATTTTTTAATGTAGTGTTTTTTCTACCGTACCTGTTTTTCATTTTGTTGTGCTCTTTATTCTTGGTGTTATTAGGCAAGAACTCAAAACACTAATATTTGATAATACGGATTGTTTTTAAGTAAATATATAGTTCTCATGGTGCCAGTAATGCTGCCAGTAGTGGTCAAAGTGGTGATTGCACCTGTCAACGAGAGCCCGATGACCCAAGATATAGTAATTCTAAACCATGCGGTCCAAAACCGTTCAGCCGTTGGGGTGACGTTGTTGATGGCGCCCTCTATGTCTAAAAACGCTGCCAGAGAGTATTCCTTATTGCGGCAACCTCTCTCTATACTAAATACTAGAGAGTGGAGGGCGGTATCTGTTGATCAGCCTTTACGGTACGCGTGTTGTGCGTCGGAGAGTAGGCTTGGGTTGATGGTTAGCCTGATATGGATGTCAATTAGCCTTTCCAGGTTCTTCACCAAGAAGGAAGAGATACTTATCGGGCGGAAGTCGTTTGGGTTGGTGTGGGAGGGTTTGCCGGCTTTCGGTATAAAAATTACTTTGACGTCGAGCCACCTTGTTGGAATGTGGTTTAGAACAAGGCAGCCGTGGAAGATGGCTGTCAGCCAGGGTAGGGACATATCTAGTGTCCGTTGTAGCTGGGCCGCGAAAAACCCATCTGGGCCGGGTGATTTGAAGGGCTTAAAAGAGTTGACAGGCCACTGAATGCGGCCGCGGTTCGAAATGTTGTCAATACTCTGGTCGTCTAATTTCTCCTCTATGTAGAGGTCCTCCACTACATGGGTGTTCTTAGGGAAGTGGGTGTCTAACAGTAGTTCAAGGGTTTCCTGACTGTTTTCCGTCCAGCTGTCAGCATTAGTTTTTAGATAGCCAATGGTTGCTGGAGCTTTAGCTAGAATTCTTCTATGTCTGGATGCCTCCGCAGTAGATTCTATGCTACTGCAGAAGTTAGCCCAAGCTCTTCGTTTTGATATTCTAATTTCCTTTTTGTATAGGCTTAGTTTTGTATGATATAAATTCCAGGAGGATTCGCTATTGTTGTATTTAGCTTTATTGAAGTAAGTTCTACACTCTCTTTTAAGGTTCGCCAGGGTTGTGTTCCACCATGGCGGTTTGTGCTTTTCCTTGACTGTTCTGCTTGGGCAAGCTCTTTTTATGGCCTCACCGCAGATGTCAGTGAAAGTATTAACTAGGTTTGCTAATTCTTGACCGTTGAGTACGTGCGTCGGTGGAGCGCATAAGTTTCTATTGAGGAGATTTTTGTAGTATCCCCAGTTGGTTAATTTTAGATTAGTAATGTTCTCGGCGGGAGGGCAGTCTAGAGTTATTGTAAATTCTATGTATCGGTGGTCTGAGAATAGGTGCTCGCTCCCCACCTTGCACGCTTGTAGCTGGTTGAGTAGGAGCTCAGATATTAGTGTAATGTCTAAGACTTCCCTCCTATGTCTAGTCATGAAAGTTGGATCATTACCTTTGTTGCAAATGAATAGATTTGATTGAAGGAGATAGTAGTAGAGTAACTCATCCCAGGCAGATGAGGAGGGCAGCGGATGCTGCCTTGCTGTGGTGCATATTCATCTGCAGGAACTGCACCATCTTTAGGACCGTGGTCGGGCTGGGTACCCTCCGCTTCTTCCGCTATGTCTTGGAGAACAGTGCTCCCTGGTCGGGCTGTGTCCTGAGTGCACAGCTGCTTCAGGCTTTCGGTTAGCTCTGAGTCGGTTGACACGTACCCTGTATGGGTGGCCTCCTCGTGCTCCATTTTGTCGTCACTCGGGGGCTCATACGACGCACAGGCAGCCAGGTTGTCTGCCGCTAGCTTGTCAGTGTCGTAGATGCGAAGTAACACCTTGTCGAACCCGTAATTCAACCGATTCTGTTGCGCTGCGAGGGGTTCCATGCAGGCCTGATTCAGGAGGATTATCACGTTCATGGTGACGCGCTCGATTTTCTCCACCTTAACCACCTTCCAGCCATTTGTCGGAAGCTTCGGGTTGAACCTAGTCAGCAGGCTGAGGATAGCCCCTGGCTCCGAGGGTTCAGACGGCAGCCACACCCTCGCTTTCGGTAGAGACGGGATGTCTGCAGCCTCGCAAACTGCCAGCTTGGCCCCGGGTAGACCTCGCCGACCTTGTTGATGGCAGCCTTGTAAAGTGCTGCCGATCTTTCGTCCTCATAGGCGATCAACTTTACGTTGCCCTGGTACCACCCTGCATCTGTGCAATCAGGTGGCAGTCCTGGGTTCTCGTCCAGCACTTTTAAGCCCACTGACGCAAGGGCCCGTCTAACCAGACCCCATTGGTTCCTAGGGATCCTACCGCCTTCTTCGCTCTGATCGATGACGCCAATGATCTTCCGATCCTTTACTACTTCCGCAAAGGATCTCGACCATGTGCCGCTGTTGGTTGTCTTGGGCCTCTTGCTCGCTGGTTGCGCTGCTTCCATCGACCTCCCTCGCTTGTTGCTGTTGCTGGTGGTCATAGCGATGCCAACGTCTGGGATTACCGCCTTTGCCCTGGCTATGTCTTCTTGAATTTTTTGGTAATCCAATTTCGACGTTTGATCCTCACGTATGGGGTTGGTGGGCAGCCGTTTGAGGATACGGAATGCTATCTTGCGTTCCAGAGGTCCTGCCTGGTTAGGTGGTGTCCTCTTGAACTCCTTGGCCCTGGTGCTCACCGCAAGACCGGCTTTGGCGCTGGTCTTTTTGGTGTATTGGGCTTATAGTTGAAGTCACATGGACTTGGGCCTTCGGAGCAGTGTTCTTGCTCGTCTTATCGTCGCTGGTTGCGACTTCCGACTTTTTAAGAGTGTAGGGCTCTTGTTTGGTGTTGTGGTTGGTTTTCTTTTTAAATTTATCCATACTTAAATCCCACGAGCTGCGGAGAAGGGACAGGTCCACCCGGGCAGAGATCCGCTGTACCCGGGTAAGGCTGACTTAGAACAGGCGGTCGCCACTTGCATGAGATAACCGTTTGAGACTGAGTTATTTGTTGACTCGGGCTCCCAACCAGATTGACTCTCGGCACGGTACGAGTAACACCTTAGTCCAGCCCATGGTGAGATGAGTGTTGTGCGGGTAGGGAAGAGGTAGGATTAAACGTGTGGGAAGGTGAGCTATTTGTCGGAGGCGGCAGCACAAGCGCGACGTTAATACTGCTACGGCACAGATACCCGGGGCAAGGATAGTTAAAAAAGTAAAATAAAAGAAGTATAAATTTCAGGATCGTAACACAAACAAGGGAGAACGCTATAGTCGATGCCATTGACTATCAGATACCTGTTACTCAGCTAAGCATACTAGGAGCACTCAGGGAATGCGGGGGAAATAGAGATGTACAAGTAGCAAAGCGTATGTTCCCAAGATTGCACACTTTATTTGCTTATGACTTTTTAAGGACCAAATTTAACATTTTTTGGCATGTAGTTGGACTTTGATAGTCAAAACAAAATCTTTTGAAAATATTAAAAACAAGAAAGGAAGTTAACTTCTTCAAGGCGAAGTTTGTATACCCTTGCAGTTATAATCCGTCCGTTTCGACGCAAAATAGTCTCTTAGAGCTAGTCTTTTAAAGCTATCGGGCTGAAACTTTCCCAAAAGCCTTCTTTCTTTTGCAGGTATTATATAAGTCGGAACCAGCCGTATCGGACAACTAGATCTTATAGCTCCCATAGGAATAATCAGTAAAAAAAAATTCTAAATGATATCTTTGGTGTTTTTTAACATATAGGAGGCTTGAAAATTACATTTTTTAATTAGTTCTGAATTTCGAATTTAATTTTAACAAAATCGGACGACTATAACATATAGCTGCCATAGAAACGGTCAAAACATTGGTAGGAAAACAATATTAAACAAATTATAGCTTCGGTGTTTTTTGACATATTATCTTATACTATTGGGAATATCATATTTTGTATATTTAAGAATTTCGAATTAAATTTCATAATTTAACTGCAAGGGTATACAAACTTCGGCTTGCCGAAGTTAACTTCCTTTCTTGTTTTTTATATTTATTTCTCTAAAACCTTTTTTTTCAATATTTTTTATATACAATATTTAAATAACATTAAAATAGCCTTTAAAAATGTGGGCGCTAGAAAGGTTTTAGCGTTATGGGCGTTAGAATGGGCGTGCACTCCGATAAAACAAACTCAGAAGGGTATTACAATGATGACTAGTCTAACGAACTATTCGACTTGGATTTGTATTACAGCGAGTGCAAGGTCGAACATATTTAATATCATACAATGTCTTTAAGATGGACAGCAACCAACAAAAGTTGACATGCGATGAAGTACTAGCGAATGTAAAAATTATACTGTCATACAGCACAGACGAAAGCCCAAACATTTTGGGACTCGAAACAGTTATACAAAACAAACTAAGGCACAGCCGAAGCGAACAAATTTCGGCAGGCCAAAGTTAACTTCCTTGCTTGTTTTTTATATTTATTTCTTTAAAACCTTTTTTTTCAAAATTTTTTAGATACAATATTTAAATAACATTAAAATAACCTTTAAAAATGTGGGCGCTAGAAATGTTATAGCGTTATGGGCGTTTATGGGCGTTAGAGTTGGCGTTAGAGTGGGCACTCCGATAAATCAAATTGGCGCTGCGCAGGAACGCCAAGAATGCTTAGTCCCAACATTCTAGCTTTTTAAGGTTTTATCTCAGCGTTCATACGGACAGACGGATATGGCTATATCGACTGGGCTTGTGATCCTGATCAAGAAAATGTATATTATAAGTCTTTTTACTCTGCGGGATCGACTTGTGGAGTGATGCTGATCAAAAATACAAATAGGGTCGTAAGAGTTGCAATCTTCTGACTGAAATCATTATACTGCCTGCAAGGGTACGTCTAACCGTTAGCCTATTGGGTGTTAGTCTGTACTGTAAAAATTATCTAGTTAGAGCGAACGATTAGAAAGATGTTTTTTCGATGTAACAAAATGTGGGAACTCAGAAGTGTATTACAATGATGACTAGTCTAACGAACTATTCGACTTGGATTTGTATTATAGCGAGGGCAAAGTCCAACATATTTAATATCATACAATGTCTGTAAGATGGACAGCAACCAACAAATGTTGACTTGCAATGAAGTACTAGCGAATGTAAAAATTATACTGTCATACAGCACAGACAAAAACCCAAACATCTTGGGACTCGAAACAGTTATACAAAACGAACTAAGGCACAGCCGAATCGAACAAATTTCATATCCAACTGTCTAAAGCATGGACTGCAACCAAGAAATGTAATAACTTCAAATAAAATGTACTTCAGGACCAACAAAAACCAAGGGCTGCGGTCTGACATTCAAATTATCAACAACAAACCCTACGAAGCTAGTATCGGCATCATACAAACGCGAATAAAAAATAGTTTTTTTTAAGGAAAAGATCATAGCAGACACTAAATCCTAATAAAAATTGTAAGCAGAACCAGAGAAAACGCACCTAGCCTATAGCCCCACCTAGCCTATAGCTCGAGCTTGAGAATCGGCAAGCCAAATCCCAAAATTTGAGCTCTTTCAGTTTCATTCGGAAAGGCGGACAAACGGGCATGGCTGGATCGACTCGGTTAGTGAACCCGATCAACAAAATATATACTTAATGGGTCGTAAGCGCTGGCTTTTACCTGTTACACACTTTTTGATGATTCTAGTATTCCCTTCTACTCTACGAGTAACGGGTATAAAAATAGGGGTTTCAAACTCTGTAATAAAAATGTGCAGGCTATTATGATAATTTTCTCCCCAAAAAACGGCGGACATTAGAGTGGGCGTGACACATTGGCGTGACAAACTTGCGCTGCGTACGAAGCTTTGGAATCTAAATCTGAAATCTCTACTCTCTAGCCTTTTTAGTTTCCGAGATCACGGCGTTCACACGGGCTGACGGACATGGAGGTCAATTTTTCCAGTTTGTTTATTTATAAATATTTACCGTACCACTTTAAATCCTTTTTAATTTCCATAAGAGGAATCATCGTTCTGCTCTCCTCGATAACTGTCATGGCACTCTCCCTATGTTTTTCAGTATGCCGTCCAGACACACTATTTAACAGCTGTAAGCATCGTTCAGTTCCTTGACTGCGGTACAATATTTTTGGACTTTTCAGAGGATCCTTTCCGTTTCAGAATTCCTTGAAGTCTAGAAAGTCGTATGGAATATGACTGGTTAGCGGTGGCTCTGCACAATTGCTTAAGATCTATCATTGTGGTATAGCTGATGCAATAGAAATTGAACACTAAACATTTATGAATAAACAGACATGACAAAGTGACCTTTCAACAAAAAAAATAGGGTGTTTTAAATTCAGTAATATAAATGTGTTTACTACTCTGAAATTTTTCCCGAAAAAAAAGTATTTTTCTTTCGCGTTTTGGGGGTCAATCACCATTTTAGACTATAAGATCGTTCCGCAATATTGCTTAGAGCCCTTTAAAGATTACGTTCCCCCATGCGATTTGTCACTGTTTTCGGCCCCTTACAATTCGTCCCAGCCTAATATGTATATATACCTTATGGGGTCGGGAACACTTCCGTCTATCTGTTACATACTTTTCCCCGAATACATTATACCCTTTTACTTTATGAGTAAGGGGAATAATAAGTTTTGATTTTTAAAAAAATAGTTAAGTTCTGTTTTATTAAGGAACAAAGTTTCGTTAAACTAAATTAACTTTCGAATCGCAATAAAACATTTTTTCTGTTTATAAACACACACAAACACTCACGCAAATTTGTTGGCGACGCCGATAGCAACAAGTAACCAAATTCTTATTGCTCTTAACAGGTAGTTTCCCCACTCAGCGACAATAGAAATTAGTTTCAGTGTTTTATTTCAACGATTGTCGTTTATGAAATGCTAATGGTTTCAGCAGACGTCTTAAAATCAGTCACCCTTCTGGCAACTCTATCAGCTGAGAATAATTAAATGCATAAATTCCAGGGACCGTAATCATTATAAGTTTTATACATAAAACTCGCCTTCGCACACTCTCCAAGTGAGCGTTCGACACTGCGTAGACTGCCGTTCACAGTGATAACTGATTTGTATTTTTGTGTTAAAAAATAATGATTATTTTTTAAGTCAGACAATAATCGTTATCAATAAGTAGAAAAAATAAAAATTACTATTTATGATTATTCGTGAGGCTTATTTCATAAAACTCAAAATAAAACGCGAGAGCGGCCATTGTAAAAGAATTTTAACAATATTTAATATAGTTTTTGTTGGTATGGCCATGTTTTTTGAATATATATGATACAAAAGTTTATAAAATGGATTAAAGGTAATGGGTAATTTTATAGGGGCTATTGGGGCTAGGCTTTTTTATTCGTGGTAAGGGTACTTTTTTTTTAGAAGTTTTTAACTCTCGATAGAGATGCGAAAGTTCAAAAGCTAAATCCTAAAACCAAATGAACCCAAAAAAAACGTTGGTCTAGGTGGAAAATATGTTGAGGTTTTTATGGGTAGAAGGGGAGAGTGGGGTAAGGATAGTTAAAAGGCAAGGATAGTTTGTGGCCCTAGCAAGTAAACGTCTTGTATAAAATGTGCGCCGTATTTAAAGAATATACCTTAGAGCACTAGAGGGGGATACCAAAAATGTACGCTATAAAAAATTTGATAAGATATTTTCATTCTGTTCGAGTGAGTTTATTGCTTATTTTCTAAATCGAAATTTTGTGCCAAACGCGTGCGGTTTTTATTTTTATTTGCCCTTCGTTCTTGGTGCTATTAATAAAAAGCACTCCATGTGAGGCAAGGATAGTTAAAGGTAATGTTTGATAATACGGATTGTGTTGAAGTAAATATATAGTTCTCATGGTGCCAGTAATTCTGCCAGTAATACTGTCAACGAGAGATCGATGACCAAATATGCGGTCTGGGATGGCCAAAAAAAATGTTGACACTGTAGAATTTACAGGGAATAATCATATTCAATAAAGAAATCAATTAAATTTACATAAATGGGCTCCCTTCAGTTCCAAAAAAAAGTTTCACTTGTGAATCACCTTGGGAATCACCTGGGACATGTCCTCGTGCACAAGTGAAGAACAAGTGACGCTCCCCTTCAGTTCTGCAGTAGGGACGCGGTGACATGGCTCAAGGCAAAAAGCTTTTTTGTTTTTTTGTGCCTTAAACGCTGTGCCGCTGTTGACGTCAGCAGAGCAGTCGGCGCAGCTTAGAAGACTGCCCACGAAAACGATCGTGCAACAAAGAGAGGCAGATATTCGGATATTTCCCTCTCTTTCTTGTCTTATAATCTGCCTGCACTCCGCGCTCGCAGAGACAAATTTCGGCCGGTCCGTTATTATACCCGTTACTCGTAGAGTAAAAGGGTATACTAGATTCGTCGGAAAGTATGTAACAGGCAGAAGGAAGCGTTTCCGACCCCATAAAGTATATATATTCTTGATCAGGATCACTAGCCGAGTCGATCTAGCCATGTCCGTCTGTCCGTCTGTCCGTCTGTCCGTCTGTCCGTCTGTCTGTCCGTCCGGATGAACGCTGAGATCTTGGAAACTATAAGAGCTAGGCTATTGAGATTAGGCGTGCAGATTCCTGAGCTTCTTACGCAGCGCAAGTTTGTTTCAGCAGAGTGCCACGCCCACTATAACGCCCACAAACCGCCCAAAACTGTGGCTCCTTCAGTTTTCATGCTAGAATAAAAATTTAAACTGAAATGTATTGTTCTCATCAATACCTATCGATTGACCCAAAAAAAGTTTGCCACGCCCACTTGAACGCCCACAAACCGCCCACAAACTTCAAAAAATCGTAAATATGAACGCAGATATCTCGGAAAATATCAAAGATAGAGAAATGGGATTTCAGATTTAGATTCCGTAGGCTTGAGCGCAGCGCAAGTTTGTCACGCGAATATGCCACGCCCACTCTAACGCCCACAAACCGCCCAAGCCTGTGGCGCCCACAATATTCATGCTAGATAAAAAATTTTAACTGAAATGTATTGGTCTTGTCAATACCTATCGATTGATCCAAAAAAAACTTTGCCACGCCCATTCTAACGCCCACAACGCTTAAATCTGTCTACCGCCGGTAGGTGGCGCATTTCAACCTCGCTTTGCTGCATATCTCCATTTTCCTTTGGTCCTTTTAGCTGAGTAACGGGTATCTGATAGTCGAGGTACTCGACTATAGCGTTCTTCCTTGTTTTTTTTTTGCGTCTCTCCGTTATGTTCGGCTAGCGACTAATATTTCGGCGAAAAAATGTTCGTAGAGCAGCGACATGTGAATGCCGTAATATTTTAGGAGCATTATTGTGTATCGAAAATATACAACTTATATTGTTTTATAAAAGTAAATTATTTGATTATAGTAAAATTAAGTAATTTGGATTTACTTATAATGTTATGTTTACTTATTATACATTTTTATTGCAATATATTTTTTTTGGTGTAAATATAGAAAATTAGTCCCTTAAAATTGATTTCAATAATTAAAACATTAGTAGTATTAGTATTAACATTTTTTAAAAATTCGTATTGTATTTCTTACTCAAGAAGTACAAATTATATAGTCGGATATATTTCGCCTTAGAAAGGGTATAAGTGCAGTGGCACGCGCCAACAGCGAAGAGAAAACAAAAGAAATCAAGTAAAGGGGTGAGAAGACATGGTGCATTCTGTTTGAGTGATTGAAAGGGAAGCATCCATTTTAATGGTGCGCAGCAGAGTTACTTTAATCGTTTAGTTAATATAATAAAGTCAGGTAAGTGCTACATTAAGTTTAAGATGTTGTGCATTGATCTTAGTTTAAAGTACGTAAATTTTGAAGGTATTCGATGGGTTCCGTTAGCCGAAAGTGGATGACGAAATGTTTTGGGCCAATAAAAATCCTGCAAAGTAACCCTTTGCACACAGCTATAAAAGGTAAATATACAATTAAACAAATAAAACGCATTTTTTAAACATATGTTTTTTCAGGAGCGTTGGCCAAGGATTCAGAGGACCCGGACAAAGGTTTAAGAACGGCGATGACTAACGTTAAAAATAAGCTTACGAAGCAAAAAAACAGAAACAATAATTGTACAATTTTTGAAAATCTAAATAATACCGTATAATTAAATATGTATGTATTTTAAATTCTTTATTTTTATAATTGAAAACTCAAGGAAAAATTTTGATTTTCACAAGTGATTCACTTGGGACGTGTCCCTTGAAGTGATTTCACAAGTGAAAACTCAAGGAAAATTTCTGATTTTCCCAAGTGATTCACTTGGGACGAGTCACCGGCACGTGTCAGGCCATACGAAAAATGAGTATAAGGAACAAGTGAAATCCGTCACTTGTTCTTCACTTGTGCACGAGGACATGTCCCAGGTGATTCCCAAGGTGATTCACAAGTGAAACTTTTTTTTGGAACTGAAGGGTCCCCTTCAGTTCTGCAGTAGGGAGGCGGTGACATGGCTCAAGGCAAAAAGCTTTTTTGTTTTTTTTGTGCCAAAAACGCTGTGCCGCTGTTGACGTTAGCAGAGCAGTCGGTGCAGCGTAAAAGACTGCCTACGAAAACGATAGTGCAACAAAGAGAGACAGATATTCGGAAGTTCCCTCTCTTTCTTTGTCTTATAATCTGCCTGCACTCGGCACTCTCAGGAACAAATTTCGTTCGTTATTTTCTCTGCGTCCCTCCATTATGTTCGGCCAGCGAATAATATTTCGGCGGAAAAATTTTGTGGAGCAGCGAGATGTGAATGCCCTAATATATTAGAAGCATTATTGTATATCGAAAAAAAACAACTAATATTGTTTTATAATAGTAAACTATTTGGTTATAGTAAAATTTAGTAAATTGAATTTACTTATAATGTTATGTTTACTTATTATACATTTTTATTACAATATAAGTTTTTAGTTAAGTTATAGAAATTTAGTCCGTTAAAATTGATTTAAATACTTAAAACATTTTAGTATTAACATTTTAAAAAAAATCGTATTGTATTTTTTACTCAAGAAGTAAAAAATAGTCGGATATTTTCGCTTTAAAAAGGGTATAGGTGCAGTGGCACGCGCCAACAGCGAAGAGAAACAGAAGAGAAACAAAAGAAAGAAGAAGACTTGGTGCATTCTGTTTGAGTGATTGAAAAGGAAGCATCCATTTTAATTGTGCGCAGCAGGGTTACTTTAATCGTTTAGTTAATATAATAAAGTCAGGTAAGTGCTACATTAAGTTTAATATGTTGTGCATTGATCTTAGTTTAAAGTAGCCGAAAGTTAGCCGAAAGTGGATGATGAAATGTTTTGTGCCAAAAAAAAGCGTTGGCCAAGGACTCCGAGGACCCGGACACATGTTTGAGAAAGGCGATGACGATCGTGAAAAACAAACTAACAAAACAAAAAACAGAAATACTAACAATAATTGTCCCGTAATTGAAAATCTGAATAATACGATGTAATTAAAATGAATTTAAATGTAATTAAAAATTTATGTATTTAAAATTCTATATTTTCATAAGTGAAAACTCATGGGAAAAATTCTGAATTTCACAAGTGATTTCACTTGGGACGTGTCACATGCAAGTGATTTCATAAGTGAAAACTCATTGGAAAAATTCTGATCTTAACAAGTGATTTCACTTGGGACGTGTCACCGGCACGTGACAGGCCATACGAAAAATGAGTATAAGGAACAAGTGAAGTCCCGTGGGACTTCGAAAAACTTTTGTTCGTACCCAAAGGTACTCAACATGACCACACCCAACAAATCAAGCAGTAGCCAAATTGGGAACAGTACCAGGCGCTCAGTAGCACTCACTGCAGATGAGAATTGCTGGTCAGCATATTATATCATATGTCTCACTAACTCACCATCTCACCGTCACAACAATACGCTGACCCGCCAATGCAGTCAGCACATTTGCGGTGTCAGCCGAGCCAACTACGCAACTGCTACCGTAATCATAATTCCCTGACCTACTTTAGAATATAGCTTCTTTCACTAACCATTACACTAAGCTTCCGTTATCTAAGTAGAATATAAGCAGGTATCAAATGAAGAATAAATCAGTTATCAACACACCTCATAACTCCGCGGTTCTACTTCCTACCTCTGGGAATAGGGCTCGTAATACACTATCTCAACTAGCAGCTAACCACGTTAGCTCACCCTCAGCGCAGTTCAGCATCGCCTGTGGTCCGGCATTGCAGTAACCATAGTTACCATTGCTGCGACGCGATCGTCCTGCAGGTGTCTACTTCGGTTAGGCACAAACAACTTTCATTTGAATTTTCACTTGTGAAAATGCGGACATCCCATACAATTTTCTATATGGAGCGTATCTTGTTCTTCACTTGTGCAAGAGGACATGTCCCACGGGATTCACAAGGTGATTCACAAGTGGAACTTTTTTTTTTGGAACTGAAGGGTCCATATAGAAAATTGTATGGGATGTCCGCATTTTCACAAGTGAAAATTCAAATGAAAATTTTCCAAAGTCCTGCGGGATTTCACTTGTTCCTTATACTCATTTTTCGTATGGCCTGTCACGTGCCAGTGACTCGTCCCAAGTGAATCACTTGGGAAAATCAGAATTTTTCCTTGAGTTTTCACTTGTGAAATCACTTGCAAGGGACACGTCCCAAGTGAATCACTTGGGAAAATCATAATTTTTCCTTGAGTTTTCACTTGTGAAATCACTTGCAAGAGACACGTCCCAAGTTAATCACTTGTGAAAATCAAAATTTTTCCTTGAGTTTTCAATTATAAAAATATAGAATTTAAAATACATACATATTTAATTTCATTTTAATTCATTTTAATATATGGTATTATTTAGATTTTCAAAAATTGTACGATTATTGTTTCTGTTTTTTTGCTTCGTAAGCTTATTTTTAACGTTGGTCATCGCCGTTCTTAAACCTTTGTCCGGGTCCTCTGAGTCCTTGGCCAACGCTCCTGAAAAAACATATGTTTAAAAAATGCGTTTTATTTGTTTAATTGTATATTTACCTTTTATAGGTTTGTTTAACCCTTTACAGGATTTTTATTGGCACAAAACATTTCGTCATCCACTTTCGGCTAACGGAACCCATTGAATACCTTCAAAATTTACGTACTTTAGACTAAGATCAATGCCAACATCTTAAACTTAATGTAGCACTTACCTGACTTTATTATATTAACTTAAAGAAACAATTAAAGTAACTCTGCTGCGCACAATTAAAATTGATGCTTCCCTTTCAATCACTCAAAAAGAATGCACCAAGTCTTCTTCTCACCCCTTTACTAGATTTCTTTTGTTTTTTCTTCGCTGTTGGCGCGTGCCACTGCACTTATACCCTCTCTAAGGCGAAATATATCCGACTATATAATTTGTACTTCTTAAGTAAAAAATACAATACGAATTTTTTAAAAATGTTAATACTAATACTATTAATGTTTTAAATATTGAAATCAATTTTAACGGAATAATTTTCTATAATTACACTAAAAACAAGGAAGAACGCTATAGTCGAGTACCTCGACTATCAGATACCCGTTACTCAGCTAAAGGGACCAAAGGAAAATGGAGATATGCAAGCAGCAAATGCGCCACCTACCGGCGGTAGACAGATTTAAGCGTTGTGGGCGTTAGAGTGAGCGTGGCAAAGTTTTTTTTAAATCAATCGATAGGTATTGACAAGACCAATACATTTCAGTTAAAATTTTTTATCTAGCATGAAAATTGTGGGCGCCACAGGCTTGGGCGGTTTGTGGGCGTTAGAGTGGGCGTGGCATATTCGCGTGACAAATTTGCGCTGCGCTCAAGCCTACGGAATCTAAATCTGAAATCCCATTTCTCTATCTTTGATATTTTCCGAGATATCCGCGATCATATTTACGATTTTTTGAAGTTTGTGGGCGGTTTGTGGGCGTTCAAGTGGGCGTGGCAACAGGAACTTCTCGTTCCACTGGTAGGCATCAACCACTTTGTTGACACGATCGATGAACTGGTTGACTGAAATGGCTTTATCGGCGCTGGGATCAAATTCTGGCAAGGTGTTGGCAATTTCCTTGACCGAAGCTTGCCTCACGTTGTTAGTAGCCTGTACAGGAATGCTCTCGTTGTTGATTTCGTTGATATCCAAATCAATTATTTGGTGCTGTTGCTGATTTCCTGCAAGTGCTGGTGCTGCGTTTCCCATTTGAACGGTAACTAATTGAGCTAGCATGTCCATTAGTTCCTTCATCTCGTTTTGCAATTGTGAAATTGCTGCTGACTGTGCTGACATCGTTTCTTCTTGCTGCATGGTGATCCCCACTGCTGCTGGCAGTTCTACGTCACCGATTGTTCAAACTCTATGAGTCTTTGAATCAATTCGGCTCTGGTGCCCGAAACTGACACGTTTCTAGATCTCAGCAGGAATCTTAACAAGTCGCCTTTAAGTTTTGCTATCTTCGACATTTTTCACAATTCTTGGAGTGTTGTTTTTGACTACTAGGTTGGTAGTCCTCTTTTCGATCGAGACAACTACATATATGTACCTCACAAAGTTATGCATCTGCTTTCTCACTTGACCAATACACACAAGCTCCTTGTATGCATGTATGTGTTCTAGAGAATTCTGACTTGCATCGACTTGTGAAATTCACCAATACTCAAAACCGCTTTGTGTGTATGTGCTTTGGCTCCTCTTGAGACTTCTGCTGCTCCTTAGACTTCTGCGGCCACAGGCTCACTAAGAATCCTGATCTTACTGGTATGCTTGACTCCACGGGTTCACTAAGACTCCCGATCTGTTTTGCTTGAATCTCATCTCATTGCAAAATGTTAAAATACGTTTTTAACTATCCTTGCCCCAGTATAGGAGTAAAAGTAGTTATAAATATATCTTTTTTACTCTTTGGACACCAATCTTTTCATGTCAAATGGAATACGTTATTTTTTTAAACCCTTCTTTTTGATATAAAATTGGGGCTATAGCTTTTTGACGCTTAGTAGCCCTTCAGTTCTGCAGTAGGGACGCGGTGACATGGCTCAAGGCAAAAAGCTTTTTTTGTGCCTAAAACGCTGTGCCGCTGTTGACGTCAGCAGAGCAGTCGGCGCAGCCGTAGAAGACTGCCGACGAAAACGATCGTGCAACAAGGATAGGCAGATATTCGGATATTTCCCTCTCTTTCTTGTGTTATAATCTGCCTGCACTCCGCGCTCGCAGAGACAAATTTCGGCCGGTCCGCTATTTTTTTTTTGCGTCTCTCCGTTATGTTCGGCTAGCGACTAATTTTCGGCGGAAAAATTTTCGTGGAGCAGCGACATGTAAATGCCCTAATATTTTAGGAGCATTATTGTGAATCGAAAATATACAACTTATATTGTTTTATAAAAGTAAATTATTTGATTATAGTAAAATAAAGTAATTTGGATTTACTTATAATGTTATGTTTACATATTATACATTTTTATTGCAATATATTTATACCCGTTACTCGTAGAGTAAAAGGGTATACTAGATTCGTCGGAAAGTATGTAACAGGCAGAAGGAAGCGTTTCCGACCCCATAAAGTATATATATTCTTGATCAGGATCACTAGCCGAGTCGATCTAGCCATGTCCGTCTGTCCGTCTGTCCGTCTGTTCGTCTGTCCGTCTGTCTGTCCGTCCGGATGAACGCTGAGATCTTGGAAACTATAAGAGCTAGGCTACTGAGATTTGGCGTGCAGATTCCTGAGCTTCTTACGCAGCGCAAGTTTGTTTCAGCAGAGTGCCACGCCCACTTTAACGCCCACAAACCGCCCAAAACGGTGGCTCCTACAGTTTTCATGCTAGAATAAAAATTTTAACTGAAATGTATTGTTCTTATCAATACCTATCGATTGACCCAAAAAAAAGTTCCAGCCAAGATGTGACTAGATTCATCACCCATTTTACACACAACGTGGAAAAACTTCGAGTTCGGAGCAAATCCAGACGAAGCAGAAGTGCATTTCAACATGGCCAATGCAACCAGGCGATCAAAGGGGACGGTAAAGGAGTACTGTTTCAGGATGTCAGCCCTTGGGGTGCGCTACAAGCTCAGCGAGGCAGCGATCATCAGATATGTTCGCTCAGATCTACAGCATCGATAATTTCAAAATTATTTATTATTATTATTAATATTAGTATTGCAGCAATTCATTTCGCCACAATGAAACACCTTCGTGATGCAGCCGAATCGTATTTCGTTAATCGAGGTTGGTCAAGTACAAGCAAGGAAGAGTATTTACCGAAACCCAGCCACTTCGAGCAGAAGCAGGACATCGGTGTTAAACCATCAAGGTCAAAAGAATCCGAAATACGTTACATCTGCGGAGAGAGGGGAAACTTTGCTAATTCGTGTCAAAAGGAGAAGAAAAAGTTACGCTGTACCAAATGCAACAAGTTCCACGAGCCAAATGGAAGTTGTCAAGCCACGAATGTCATGCGTTTAGGAGCCGCAAATCAGGACAAACAAAATCTGCGTACTCTCGCACGACTACAGCGCCTTAATCGACACAGCTAGTCAAGCCAGTCTCATCCGACAATCAGTTGCCGAGCAAATTAACGCCAAGCGCCACAAGTGCCCTATGAAGATTAGAGGCATTTGCGGAGGTTCATGTATCCTCACAGAAGCGATGACTGTGGATATAGAAATCGATGGGAAGACGATTACAGCGAAAGTGTATATAGCAGACAACGATCTATCGCAGGAGGACTTTCTGTTGGGACTGGACGTCATCATCTCTGCTCATCTCGAGCTCAACTTTGAGTCAGGCGATTTTAAAATCAAGCGACCAATCCATCAGCCGACAACCCCTGTAGGCACCAATATCGCAAAGCTCCTGCAAAATTTTCAGAGCGACAAAGAACGTAAGCAAATGCGCAGCTTACTGGAGAAGTTCGCCCATGTTTTCTCGACAGGATTGGAAGGCATAGGAAAGACAAGCGTGGTCAAAGCAGATATCACGGTCGAAAGCAGTCAGGTAGTAGCACAAGCCCCGTACCGAGTTTCCGAGCCAAAGAAGGAAATTGTTAGCAGAATGGTCGACGAGCTGCTAAAGCAGAACATCATCACGTTGTCAACATCAGAGTGTGCCAGCCCGCCCAAATAAGCTGATCAAGAAGGAGAATCTTCCAGTGCCGAACATCGAAGAACTTCTGCAGCAGGCAAAAAGATTTAAGTACTTCTCATCCCTCGACCTGAACAGTGGATACTGTCAGATAGAGATAGCCCCAGAGAGCCGAAAATTTACTGCATTCATCACCACAGATGGATTATACGAATTCATGCGACTTCCGTTCGGATTGAAAAACGCACCTGCGATTTTCAATCGACTCATGGAGTTACAAAAGAGAGTACAGAAGGCGACATGATACACTACATGGACGACATCCTTATTGACAGTCAAAAATTTGATGAGATGTACGAGAAGCTTGAGAGGAACCTGAAAATTTTAAAGGAGTGCGGATTAACGTAAACCTGGACAAATGTAAGTTATATAAGCAATCAATAACGTTCCTTGGTCACCAGATACACGCAGAAGGAATTGGTCCTGGAGAAATTAAAACGAACGCCATCAGAATAAAAGTTATCACAGACTGCAATGCCTTAAAGACGTCGATGGAGAAACGAGAAATGATACCCCGGATTGCAAGATTTTGGTTCCGCATTCAAGAATTCGACATAGACATCGTTCATCGAGCAGGAACACAGATGAACCACGTAGACGCACTCTTCTCTACACTCGAGAGATGGATACCGCAAGTCTGAGAATATCAAAAACCATAGTCGACGAAGAGGATTGGCTATTTTCTATACAGCTACAGGACGAGAAAATACAGAAAATTGTCGCAGACATGAAATTGAAAAAGAAATCTGAGACCGACGAGTATGTGATTGAGGAAGATCGCTTGTTTCGAAAACATGACAACAATTTGTTATGGGTTGTGCTAAAGCAGTTGAGATTCCACATTTTACATGAATGTCACGATAAGGCCGGACATATGAGCACGGATAAGACTATGGCACGGATTCTAAACTTATTTTGGTTTCCCCGATTGCGAAACTATGTCAAAAGCTACATCAAATCCTGTGTGGGCTGTGCGTTTTATAAAACACCAGGTGGACGTCAGAAAGGTCAGTACCACTACGATGACATCAAGCCGATTCCCTTTTCCACGATACACATGGACCACCTGGGGCCATTTCCAAAGAGTTCCAAGAAAAACGAGCATGTTCTGGTAATAATCGATTCATTCACCAAATTCACCATTGTACGAGCGGTGAAAAGAACAGCAACTAAACACGTCCTGGATGTCCTGCAAGATGTAACCAGCTACCTGGGAATGACAGATCGAATTGTAACAGATCGTGGTACAGCATTTACATCAAAAGATTTCGAAAAGTACTGCAAGTCAAACAATGTAAAGCACATTTTAAATGCTGTAAGAACACCCAGAGCCAATGGTCACGCAGAGCGGACAAATCGAATCATTTTGTCAATGTTGTTGCCTTCCATTGCCATCGATAAGCGTTGGGATGACAAAATCCGATCAATCCAGTGGAGCATTAATACCATGGTAAATAGTGCTACTAAATGCTCCCCATTTCAGCTCCTGTATGAGTATGAACCTCGAGATATCCTGAAGAACGCGATAACTAACAACATTCAAAGTCAGGACCAAAAGATGCTAACCGATGCGGAATTGGATCAACTTAGAGCAGATGCTGCGACAACTGTCAACGATCACCGAGCTGCTGCCAAGAAACGCTACGGTGCCAAACATGCGAAGCCAACTGTTTACCGGCTTGGAGACCTTGTGTTGGTCGAGAATGAGCAATTCAGCACGGGCACATTACTCAAATTGGAGCCTCGCTACAAAGGTCCTTTTATAATAAACAAGGTCCTGCCAAACGACAGATATCTTGTAGAAGATATCCCTCAAGCACAACGAAAGCAGAGACACTACAAGTCGGTGTATTCGTCCGACAAGATGAAACGCTGGTGTGAGCTGCCACCGGAGGAGCCCGATGAAGATGACGATTTGGAAGATGATCCACACCATGAATCCTGCGAGGACGCAGAGATTTGTCAGGAAAGGCCGACTGTGGACAGCGCCTAATGTAGTGTATACCAAATCTTCCTATATTAGTGTAGAATAATTCCCTTTTAATAATGTTACCAGAGTCTGAAAATGTGAAGTAGTCGAGGTATAGTCGTTCTCCAGAGCAGAACATATGCAGAACACTTTTAGTTATAATTTCTATATGTAACCATGTATCCAACACAACTATCCTGAATAAAACCTACACCAATCAAAGCTACCCTTCTCAATACTATAAATAAATAAATTTTATAGCTGCTATGTCCAACCAAACTTTTCTTATTATCCTTACCCCACTCTCCTCTAAATCAAACTTCAGTACTAGCACTTGAGAAGACTTTTGGCTTAAGATTTAAATTTGTTTAAGACCTTTTTACACAAGCAATCCGCAAATTCTGTAGGTCAAATAGTGCATACCACTAATCATAACTTTAACCAAGAACTGATTTAATTATGTCTCGAATCGCGAAATTGGTCAAGTAACTGAAACAGTGCTTGATACTAAAGTTGGTTTTGATTATCACCATGATACGTTGTTATTATAATTTTACCCAAGAAGGGAACAAATTCAATACAATTCTTCTGGTTTAACCTGGTATTGCGAAACGACTTCTAAGATGTCGCAACGCCATTAAAAGCTATCAGATCCATAAAAAAAAACGATTTTTCCTTCTTACACAAAAAAGTTGTAAGTAATTGCACATTTTTCACATAAAATCCTTATAGAAAATAGCTTTATGTAAAAATAAACCTTTTTTAATTCATTAATATACTTAAACTACATGGACAAACAAAAAAGAACCAATTTAAATCATATTACATTCCTAGTGCAATGGTGCGTTGCGTGTTGAGTTTTTTTTTTCTTTTTTGTCATTGATTTATAAAAATAAAACTCACAAAATAAAAACCATGGTGAATTTGCATACATTGGCCAATTTGGAGCTCATTGGTGTTCTTTCTTAGTGAATGTTTTTAGTCAGTAAAATCTGAAAAAATGATTGTTTTCGGTTCCTGATAAATGGAATTTCGAGCTTATACATATAAGTTCATTAAAATTTTTGGTAGTTTTTTGAATTTTTATAACAAATAACTTATTCAGTTTCACAAAAAAATCACCGTGGACGACACCACGTAGTGACGAAGAGCACCAGAAGAGTGTGCGAAAGCGACTTCTATATATACACGGAGAAATTAAAATCTACTGTGATCGTCTGATCGAAAGGTTTCGCAAAAACTAAAACGGTTGCATTTAATATAAAAATATCATCTCTTGGGGCCGTTGGAGATAAATGCACAAGATCATTAGTCTATTTGTATTCACCTCAAGTATGCGTCGAATGACACCTCACTCATTAAAATCCGATTCTCCGATCAAAAGTTATACGCAAAATAAAAATTTTAATTTCTCTGTTAGTTTGTCACAAAACGTAATTTTAGGCTCCTAAAAAATTATAATCGATGTTAAACAGGTTAATATAAGAAACTTTAAGAAAACAGGTATAAATAGCTAAATTACGTACACCCGTTACTTGTGAACTACTAAAGGAGACTTGTGCTATATGTAGTTAGAAAGGTATTTTAAACAAGGAAGAACGCTATAGTCGAGTACCTCGACTATCAGATACCCGTTACTCAGCAAAAGGGACCCAAGGAAAATGGAGATATGCAAGCAGCAAAGCGAGATTGAAATGCGCTACCTACCGGCGGTAGACAGATTTAAGCGTTGTGGGCGTTAGAGAGGGCGTGGCGTTTTTAGATCAATCGATAGGTATTGACGACACTATAACATTTCAATTAAAATTATGCGGATTCCTGAGCTTCTTACGCAGCGCAAGTTAGTTTCAGCAGCGTGCCACGCCCACTCTAACGCCCACAACCCGCCCAAAACGGTGGCTCCTACAGTTTTGATGCTAGAATAAAAATTTTAACTGAAATGAATTTTTCCCATCAATACCTATCGATTGACCCAAAACGCCCACAAACCGCCCACAAACTTAAAAAAATCGTAAATATGAAGATTTAGATTCCGTAGCCTTGAGCGCAGCGCAAATATGCCACTCCCACTCTAGATAAAACATTTTAACTGAAATGTATTAAGCCTAGTACTCACATTGACGAAAACCGCGAGCTAACCATAGGAGTGAGCGAGAGGCAAATAGGCGGCTAAAGGTTTTCGTCGGGTCTGTTTTTCAGCGCGGTACTCAGATGAGCTAAGGAAATACCAGAAAAAATACCAGGTTTCGCGAGTGAATTTCCGATGTACGCCGTTAGCCGCGGCCCAAAGAATAAGAAATTTGATCTTTGGCGGTGTTCGTGCAGAAGCGGTGGGGAATTTAAAAATTAAAAATTGACGAAAAACGGCTAAAGGAGGTCAGTGCAGATAAAAAAGGACGCCTGAACCAAGCCGTTGCCCATTATGTTGGACTTGACCGACAGGAAGCAATACCACAACGGGGCAAATCAGCAGAATAGTTGAAGCGCTGGAGAAGATCCACTAGAGAATCCCAGTGGGAAGGAACATGGGACATCGCTCGATCTCCGACGAGCTCTCCATTGAGAACTCCTCCTTCACCAGCTACTTGGCAGCTGGTGATGGAGGCGGAGATAGAGGATGCGCCGGCTTCTATAGTGAGGAGGAAATAAGGTCGCCCGCTAAGGGACAGCTGGAGGAGCCATTACCAGCCATTATTGGCCAGCTCGGAGCTGGACTACAGATGGCGCGGGAAAGATGGCGTGGGGCGAGAAGGAAGCCTAAAGCTTCTAATTTACCTAAATAAAAACATTCGTTGAAAATTTCATTTATTTTAATTTTAATTTCTTTGTGCACCAGCAGACTCTTCTTTTTTAAATTGCTCCAATTGATTTGTATTCCGTTTGTCAACAAACCCAGCTGCTTGACAGTAAGACCATGCCACATGCATGGCGGGTGAACTTTGAAAACTTCGGTCACACTAGAAAGAATAAGATTTTTCGACTAGTGAAACTCTTAGCCGATCTGAGTACTAGGCTTTAGTCTGAAATGAATTTTTCTCATCAATACCTATCGATTGACCCCAAAAACATGTTTGCCACGCTCACTCTTACGCCCATAACGCTGAAATCTGTCTATTGCCCACATAACCATATATTGAGGTCAGGGGTAGGTGGCGCATTTCAGTATCGCTTTGCTGTTTGCATATCTCCATTTCCCTTTTGTCCCTTTAGCTGAGTAACGGGTATCTGATAGTCGAGGTACTCGACTATAGCGTTCTTCCTTGTTTCAAATGAGTTCGAGGTGAAACGATACGAACTAAGGTATTTCGTAAGCGCTGTTTTTACTGAATAACCGTCCTTTATGTTTTTGCCGACAGAAGTTTTAAAAGTTTGGACGAAGCCCTTAGCACGTTTATTTAATGCTGGGTGAAAAGGAGCTGTTGTTAGGTGGTTAATTCCAAGTTGAAGGCAAAATTCCTTAAAGGTTTCTGCAGTGAGTTGCGGTCCATTATCACTGACAATTGTTTTGGGGTAACCCTCAATTGCAAATATAGCTGTGAGCGCTGATATAGTATTTGCAGTTGTAGTCGACGACATTTGGGTTATGAACGGGAACTGAGAATAAGCATCGACGCATATTAACCACAGTGAGTCAAATGTGATGAAGTATAAGAATTTTACTTCGAAGCTTCCGAGGAATAATAATTCTGTTGAAATCAGAATGGAGACATAGCACCTTGTTGTTAATCGTCGAGGCAAATCTGCGGCTGAAGTAAGGTTGTATTTCGGGATCATCCTGTTGTTCTGGCCAACCAGTTGATACGAAGTTCTATACTCTCTGCAAAATGTTATCGATTCTCAGACTTTCATTGATGATTTCGGCATTTATTGGACATGATGTATCGACGATGTTATAGCATTCCTCTTCCTTATCGAAAAGGAAGCTTATAGGAAGTCGTGAGAGTGCGTCTGCGTTTCCATGAGCTGTGGTTGAGCGAGATTTAATATCAAAATTGTAAGCCATTAATATTATAGCTGGAGTCTGTTTGAAGTCATTGTTGACAAATGCTTGCTAGGATTAAAGATTGTGACCAACGGCTTGTGATCAGTTATAAGAATAAATTTCCTGCCATATAAATACTAATGAAACTTCTTTACCCCAAATATGATTGAAAGGGATTCCAACTTGGTGAACGTCAAGGGGTTTCAATGCGAAGGCTATTGGCTTTTCCTTGCCATCTGGATGTATGTGTGACAATTTAACACCAATGCCGAATGAGGATGCATCTGTGGCTAAAACAAGCGGAAGATTCTCGTTGAAATGTGCAAGCTCAGTAGCGTCGAGGATATGCTTCTTCAAAGCTGAGAAAGCTTGCTGTTGCTCTGATCCAAACTTGAAGGGTGTGTTCTTTCTACGCAATTGATTTAGGGGTGAAGCTAACTGGGAGTTATTTGAAATGGAATTGCAGTAATAGTTCAGTTTTCTCATTAACGCATCTAGCTGTTGTAGATTACAGGACGGCTTTGATTCCTTAACGGCTTCTAGTCCTGACGAATCCGGAAGGATGCCCTTAACACTGACCCTTCTCACAAGGTACTCAATTTTATCCCTTAGAAAGAAACATTTCTCTTTCTTAAATTTATGCCATTCGCCTGTAAAATGCATAAAATTTGTTCAAGTCTGGCTATGTGTTGATCCACTGTAGAAGCCGAAATAATTATGTCGTCAAGATAATTTCCACAACCTATTTCGCTTAGAAGTTGCTCAAGGTGACGCTGGAATACAGCTGGTGCGCTAGCTATTCCATACGACAAACGTTGGTACTGAAAGAGACCCGACGGCATGTTGAAAACCATAATTTCTTTCGCGTAAGTAAGCGTCTTAGAGGTCAATTTTGGAGAATTGCGTGCCGTGACGAGTTTTGTGTAACAAAAACTCACGTGTCGGCAATGGATATTGCTTGATGTCCAATTGACGCCTTGCTTGAAATCGCCGCATACTCGTAGTGCTCCACCTGGTTTCGGTGCTAGTACTATTGGCGATGCCCAGTTGCTAAATCTTATGGGTTTCCAAATACCTGCTTGTATGAGACGCTTCGCTTCTTCCTTGAACTGATCCAATTGGCAAACGGAATATGCCTGCTTTTGTAGAACTTTGGTACGGAACTCGATTTAAGGTAAATGCATGCATTAAATTTTTTTACCGTACCAATAGCCGGCTCAAATACCTCCTTATACCTGTGGCAAATATCTGTCATTTGAGTCCCCTGCTTTTCAGTGACGTTTGCGTTATGCTGAATTTCAAAATTGAATTGTATTAAACAAATCCAAGCCGAACAGATTATTGGAGTTCTCAACATTAGCCACAATTATAGCCACATTTGCCAAATTGTTGCCACACTTTGCTACAGTGTGTATCTCACCCAGTACAGGAATTTGTTGTTGGCCAAATGCGTGCAAGATTCGATTGCACTTCTGCAGTCTCGGGCTGTTTAGCTTTTTGTATGTATTGACATTCAATACTGATACCGTTGCACCAGAATCCTTTTGGAAGGACACGATTGTATTGAAGAGCTCCACTTCAATCACAGTTTTGTTTCCTTCAAACTTGACCAAGGTGGATAAGTTGTAAATTGTTTGAATTCTCTGCGTTTTTTTTCGGTTTTTTTGTTGATCGGTGTCTTCTTTGTCTTTGCACTGCTTGGATAAGCAAACGACAGCTATGTGTCTCTTCCTGGCACATTAGTGGCAAATTGCCTCCCGAAATTTGCAATTTTCGAGAGAATGAGAGTGACCGCAGCCAAAGCACGATTTTAAAGCAGTCGTGTCTTTACTATAAGAAATATTGCGTTTTTGCTGATTTGCCTTTTGTTTGTATACTGCGTTTGTATCAAGAGCTCTCTTCTAACTCTCTTTGATTACTGCCACTGTCTTTGTTGTTGCCTCGTAAGCTTCGTCAATTGATAGAACGTCTTCGAGCGACGGCTGCAACTTCTGGAAAGCGGCTTCCCACGATAGAAAACACACTTTTTTTTCTATCTGCTGATTGCACCGAGTAGGCGGAAAAGTGCTGTGTTAATTGTTGGACATACGTTTTCCAATTTTCATTGTCTTTATTAAAGTTTGGAATCTGGATCTGGATATGTTAACAAAACTTTTTGTGAAAGTATGGATTCCATCTATTTTTGTTGTTGTTGCATCAACTTTTGCGCAAATTCTTGCTGATAAGCCAATAATGTTGGATGTAATTTTGCGTTCGATCACTATTGTTTTAGTCCACCGACTCTTTTTCTCTTTTTTCACTTGTCGCCAGAAAATGTTGTGTTCCGATTGAAAGGTGACGACAGATCGAGATGAGATTAAATGTCCAACTGACTTTATACGGCTCTGTATAGCTGTGATATTTTTGGTACACCCAAAAAAAAAACCAAAAGTACACACTTAATAAGCGTTGTGTTAAAAGTATACTAAAGTTAGTATAAAAATGTAAGTACTAACTCAACACTAATTAGTTTCAACTGTATACTTTGTAGTGTAAGTGCTCTACCAAAGAGTATAAAGCGTAAACCTATAGTGTTATTTTTAAACTAGTCATATTTGACTACTTAGTTTATTATTTATACTTTTGGTTTCAACAAAAACTTGATGTAGTATAAAGAAAATGTAGTTTCAAGTTATTACAAAATAGTTTCATGCCAACACTTTATAGTATTAAGCTTATACTAATTATTATGTGAGTGAGACTCAGTAGCATACATAGTATACTGAACATAAAATAGTTTTTCATGGTGTGAAACTAGGACAATAGCGATTATTCGAACATATATTTTGGTTTGAAACCAGGAGAATAGCGAGTATACGAACACAGAAAATGCTACTGGATTTTGAGTTTTTTGACGCGTTAATGATTATTGTGACGATTTATCTCGGTGAGTTTGGTCCCGCATTTTTGTGAAATTTGTGCCGAGTCAACATGTAAGTAAAATATTTGTTCTAAAATTAAAAAAAATCAATATTATATTGTCCCTGTTGGTAAATATTGTGTGTATTGTGTATTTTCAGATGCAAGTGCTTTACGCACGCGTACAGATGCATACCGCGAAGGAGCTAACGAGCTCGACGTACCGCCTTTGTGCTGTCAGAACAGCGAGTGCCTTTCGGACGATCTCGGACGACGAAGCGCTCGTCATTGCAGGCCAAGTTCCCCTATGTGAACTGGTGCGGGAGGCCAAGGACTTACAAGCGGCTCTAGCAGGCGAACAGGCGGGCCACAGAACCAAGACCGAGGTGAAGAGGAGAGCCAGGATGCAGAGCGTCGACAACTGGCAGGCAGCCTGGGACAACTCCAGCAAGGGACGCTGGACGCAAGGGTAAATAGGAAGCACGGCCAGGTAGAATTCTACCTCACGCAGGCGCTGAGTGCACTGGTTGCTTCCGAAGCTTCCTTAAGCGCTTCGGACACGACACGGAGAACGGTTGTCCAGAGTGCGGCAGTGGGATTGTTGAGGACGATCAGCATGTCCTATTTTAATGTCGCCGCTTCGGGTCTGATCGCCAAATGCTGATGAAGACCACCGGGGCAAGAGTTCGGCCAGCGACGGCAGCCTACGCAGCGAGTGTCCTGCGAACGCTGCGTCGCATCGAGAAGGAGAGGAGAGAAGCTACAGCCTAGGTGGCTACCATTGCGCTAAGCAATACCTTGCGGTGATACCGCGGAATCACGGCCTTCTGTTGTTGCTTGTACTTATTTTAGTCTGTATATACGTGTTAGGTAAAGGAATATAAAAAAAAACACGAAGGAGCTAAAAACATGTTATGTGTGTTGCGCAAAGTATGAATATTTATGACATAATATATGAAATAGTAATAAAAGAAAAACAACATACAACGTGATTATTGGATTTGGGATTATTGGGATACCACGAAAAACAAAATAATATAAATTTTATACTACAGGCAACAGGGAAATCGTATAAGTCTTATACGAAATAGTATAAAATGTATACTAACGATTTCGATAAATAGCTTAAAAAGTATACTACGGCTCTCTAGATTAGTATAATATGTATGCGAAATAGTATAAAACGGAGACTACATAGCATAGTTATACCCGTTACTCGTAGAGTAAAAGGGTATACTAGATTCGTCGGAAAGTATGTAACAGGCAGAAGGAAGCGTTTCCGACCCCATAAAGTATATATATTCTTGATCAGGATCACTAGCCGAGTCGATCTAGCCATGTCCGTCTGTCCGTCTGTCCGTCTGTCTGTCCGTCCGGATGAACGCTGAGATCTTGGAAACTATAAGAGCTAGGCTATTGAGATTAGGCGTGCAGATTCCTGAGCTTCTTACGCAGCGCAAGTTTGTTTCAGCAGAGTGCCACGCCCACTCTAACGCCCACAAACCGCCCAAAACTGTGGCTCCTTCAGTTTTCATGCTAGAATAAAAATTTAAACTGAAATGTATTGTTCTCATCAATACCTATCGATTGACCCAAAAAAAGTTTGCCACGCCCACTTGAACGCCCACAAACCGCCCACAAACTTCAAAAAATCGTAAATATGAACGCAGATATCTCGGAAAATATCAAAGATAGAGAAATGGGATTTCAGATTTAGATTCCGTAGGCTTGAGCGCAGCGCAAGTTTGTCACGCGAATATGCCACGCCCACTCTAACGCCCACAAACCGCCCAAGCCTGTGGCGCCCACAATATTCATGCTAGATAAAAAATTTTAACTGAAATGTATTGGTCTTGTCAATACCTATCGATTGATCCAAAAAAAACTTTGCCACGCCCATTCTAACGCCCACAACGCTTAAATCTGTCTACCGCCGGTAGGTGGCGCATTTCAACCTCGCTTTGCTGCATATCTCCAATTTCCTTTGGTCCTTTTAGCTGAGTAACGGGTATCTGATAGTCGAGGTACTCGACTATAGCGTTCTTCCTTGTTTTTATACTAAATAGTATAAAAAGTAAACTATCAGCAAACATTTCAGTACACGGAGTGAGTATAAATTTTATACTCGTTAGTTTAACTTTGATAACTTCGAAAGTTTCAGTTTAATACTTTCGGTGTCATAAGGTTAATACGCATCTTATCAAGATATTTTTGACACTCAATAGTTTAGTTTTAATGTACGAATAGTTTTGTTTCTATGATCATTTTTTTTTTTGGGTGTATGTTAGAGTGCACATAATAACAAAGAATATCGATAAAGTAAACGGTTCTGGCCAAGATTTCGTGATTATGATACATATCACTCACAATAGAAGCATAAGTAAAACAAGGGACAACGCTATAGTCGAGTACCTCGACTATCAGATACCCGTTACACAGCTTAAGGAACCAAAGGGAAATGGAGATATGCAAGCAGCAAATCGAGATTTAAATGCGCCACCTACCGGCGGAAGACAGATTTAAGCGTTGTGGGCGTTAGGGTAGGTGCTTTTTTCTTTGCCGCTAAGTTCGGCCGGCAACTATTTACATACACACACATACACGCGTAAAAACATTTCGCATTGTCTGGCTCTGACGTCATGGCTTTTTTTCTTGGGAGGTTTGTGGGCGTTAGAGTGGGCGTAGCAAAATTTTTTAAGTCAATCTATAGGTATTGACAAGACTAATACATTTCAGTTAAAATTTTCTATCTAGCATCAAAACTGTAGGAGCCACAGTTTTGGGCGGTTTGTGGGCATTAGAGTGGGCGTGGCAGTTTACTGAAACAAACTTGCGCTGCGTAAGAAGCTCAGGAATCTGCACGCCAAACAGACGGACAGACGGACATGGCTAGATCGACTCGGCTAGTAATCCTGATCAAGAATATATATACTTTATGGGGTCGGAAACGCTTCCTTCTGCCTGTTACATACTTTCCGACGAATCTAGTATACCCTTTTACTCTACGAGTAACGGGTATAACAAATCAAAACCGTCACTTCCTTTTCTAGACAGTGGCATCACTACAGCAAAAACCGAAGTCAAATCCGATTCGTGTTTGGTTGTTATCGCTCTCGCTTTCTTAACTTCTATATTGGATCAAAGCGCGACGCAATAACGCATAAAAACGAAATAAAAATCAAAGCAAGAGAGAACGTGTCTCGACTATCAAAAAACCGTTACTTAGCTCTAACCAATTTGAAAATAAATACTGCTCAGGGCAAATAGTGCATTTTTTCGTAAAATAAAAAAACCTTTTTTTAATCTTCTAAATCAATATCATCCCCCTTAAAGTAATGCCCTCCCGATCAAATACACCATTGATTTTTCCGATCCTCGAAACATGCCAAATAGTCCCTTTTCCCATCAGCGCCTTCTTTGACTTTATTTATCTTCTCAATCGACTTAAAAAGCGTTCCCCGAAGTGGTCTCTTGAGATTTGGGAATGGGTAGAAGTCACTCGGAACCAAATCAGGCGAATACGATGGTTGCGGAACGATATGCGTCGAATTTTCGCAGTAATGGTTACGAAGAACGAGTAAAGTGAGCCGGTGCATTATCGTTATTCAAAAACCAAGAGTTGTTGTTGCCCATAGTTCTGAATTTTTTAGTCAAATTGCTTCATGCAAACGACGCATAACTCTTAAATAGTATTCATTATTAACAGTTTGGCCGGGTGGACGGAATTCATAGTGCACCACACCACGAAAAAAGAAACAAACAAATTCACCTCACTTTATCTACCTTACATTTTGCACTTTTCATTATTATCTACTCGCTGTGGTGCCATTGACGATGTTCTTGCTAAATACGGCGTAAGATTATTACTTATTTACTAATGGACTGAATCTAACAATTTCGGGCGTGGTACGTAGACGAGCGACAAAAATAAAATGTATTTTGAATTGTTATATTTGAAAGTGTGGGCGCCACATTTAACATGCTTAATACCCAATTTCTAGCTTTAATAGTTTCCGATTTGGGCGGTTCGTGGTTTGTTCAGGTATTGACGGAAGCACTTCATTTTAGAATTTAAATAACTATTTGAACAAATTCATAGAATAACATACTCATTCTTCCTTACAGATATCACCTTCGGAATATTTTAAAACATGGATTTTTAAAATTCAAAATTCACACATATATTGGATTTGGAATTAAGAAGGTTCTCTCTCAAGAATTCCGACTTATCGAATTTACCTTAATATATGTTGAATTCCGAATAGAACGTTTGCTGCTGTGGACTAATATTTCGTAGCCGGAAGTAAAAAAACTTTTTGCTAAGAAGCATGGAGTAATACATGACTCTTAGGGGAAGTTCGCAGCAAAAGCGGCTACTGCTTAATGTGCAGACAGACTAAAAAATCGGTGAATCCCAGTAACAACATAGATTAATACAAAATTTGTAAATAAACGAGTGAATTAATACAATTTATACCTGCGAATTTATGATGGAGTCTCGCCCGGAGTGGAGGATACACCGCTTTAACTACCGACACCTTCATCTTCGTGTGGTTTTCTTTGGCTGGGCCTTAATATGGACCCAGTACATCAACTGTGTCTTCTGTGGTGAAAAATTGGGTAAGGTGCTATAATAATCTTTTATTTTCAGCTCGACTTCATCACACTATTTACCCTTATAATTACAAAGGTCGACATAATACACAGCTATACCTAAAAGGCATTCAGCTGTATATTACCAAACAAGGCTTGGAAGCTTTGCCTCACGTCACAGCTTTAACAAAATAGTTGTCAAATTCCAAATTTTCAATTTGTATGCACTTATTACGAACTAATAACAGCAAAATCATTCGAAGCCTAGATGAACTCGAAGTGGTAGGGAAGTGTAGGACATAGCGTAGAACGATTCGTTCGGAATGTCACTTGTAGCGTGTTGCATGATGATGTTGAAAGACAACGAGTCGACAATTTTGGGACAATCAGCGGCAGCGGGACCCTTAAAACGGTAGCTCATTCTGGGTGGGGTAGGTTCTTGCTGATGCCTAAACTCGACACTACGAATTTTATTACATAGAGTCCCTTAAACCAACAAAACCTTCTTTAAGGTGAAATGCCAAGGCAAAAATCAAACTAATTAGTTTATAGATACGATCTTCAAAGTATTGCAAGGGGGTAGCGTTGATGCTAGCGGCCACAGGTTTTCTTAACCCACCCGACCATGTTTCTCTCGGAAAAATAAGAGCAAACCCAAATGTTAATGTCCCCTTTTATTATCGTTTATACCCCCATGTCTAATAAAAACTTAGAAATTCATCGTGATATGCATCTCTGTATAATTCTTAATATAAATTGTAAAAGGAATTGACTGATATTACTTTAAGGGCTGTTTCCAGTAATTTCTGGTAGTTACATAAGTTGTAGAGTTCTTTTAAACTGGGGAATTAGGTATTCATATTTGTATAAGTATTTCTATTTAAGTGTTTTTCATTACTTTTTGGATTCTGTTTTAATTTAACTTTACTTTGCGTTCAAATAACAATAAAAATCATTTTCCCACAACAATACCAGTTGGAACAAATTAGGGTTAGCTTAAAATATTTGAGAAAAACAATTTGCAAAATCAATAGTCGTTATCAGCCAAACGAAAGGTAACCCGGTGCAGAAAGATCATGAGAATCAAAACAAAAAACCAAATACAATAGCTGTACAGGTTGTCAGGCAATACCCGTAGGCAGTCTGGCGATCTAAGATTACATTTACGTATCTCCTTTATCTATCTGCATGGTTTCGGAAACGTCACAATGAATATTATTGTTATGGTTCTATTACTTTTTATGTCAGTACACCCAGAAAAATTGAGAACGGAAAAAAACGAGATCGGTTCTTCTCGGTTTTAGTATTGTGTTAGTAATATATATAATTACAGAATATATTTTCCGCAACAACATTGTTGTTCAAACCGCAGATTTTTCGAAGTTGTTCCCCGAGATTATAAGCATTTTCTTTGCGAAGCGCAAGGCCGGGTAATACTTAAACCACAATCAAAAACGATTTTAATTTTATTTTTAAACATTCTGCTTTTATCTTAACGATTATTATATTATTCCTCGGGGAAAAAAACATAGAAACCTCAGTGGAAAATTATATTCTAAGTATAAGAACAGACGTCGCAAAGTTTTATCTAGTAAAGAAGATGATGAAAATATTCCACACGATTTTGATGACTACGACAAGGGACTATCACTGTCATTAAAATTGCATTTGAAGAGAGACTCATCGGATTGGAGCGAAGTCTGTAGACTCTGGGAAAAAACATGTAAAATTCGCCAAGAAGATGTAAAATCGCTATGCAATTTAGAATTCATGCAAGACTGGCCAAAATTAGGACATTCTAAAGTTTCTTCTTTGGAAATATTACATACAAAAGGAAGAGGAAGAACAAACAAATTTATGTTTTGAAGCCCATAGCATACAATCAATAAAAATCCATTAAGAAACTACATTTTTAATTTGACAGACTTTGTAACGCCCCCCTCCATGTATATACCCTTAATAATGACATTAAAGCGGTAAGGCTAAAATATATATAAATTTAAAAAATTTAGCATTTTTATTGAGAATGGGTTCTGGAAGCGAGATCGATGCGATGTTGAAACCGAGAACGGTTCTTCTGGAAAACGAGATCGATTCGATGTTGAAACCGAGAACGGTTATTCTCGAAATCGAGGTCGATTCGATGTTGAAACCGAGAACGGTTATTCTCGAAATCGAGGTCGATTCGATGTTGAAATCGGGAACGATTCATACTGAAATCAAGATCGACCATTCTCAAAGGCGAGAACGCTGAGAACGTTTTTTTCCCTGAGTGTATTTAATTTTTAATTTGCTGTTGCTTCCGTTGGCTTTTATTTAAACGAAGTTTTTTGGAGAAAAGCTTACCCACTTAATGAAGGCCTTCATGTTGCTGCAGAGTTGATGTTGTGATTGGTGGGTGCTTAGGGAGTTGTAAGTAACATTATTGTTTTGTCCATTGATCTCTATTCAATAACCCATCGGCTGGCTTGTTGTTATGGGAAGTGTTTTGTTTTAATTAAATTTACAGTTGTAACTTGTTCAAGGCTCTGAATTGCTTGTTAAACTTTGTTTGTTGGTTTTTAAACTTTTACATGGTTGTATTTATGGTTTTATTTTTATGGTTTTATATCCCTCGGTGTAAATTTGATCTACATGTCTGCCAACGATATGAGCCTCTGATTTTTTACGAGTTTAGCGGGATCACTATGTTTTACACTTCGCCTTTTGCCTTTTTGTGGGGAGAGTACTGCTTGCCCTTAGGCAGAATTTTAGATGGGGAGAAGAGGAGAATTTTAGATGGCTCAACCAATAAACGGGACAGTTAGAGGTCACTGGGGCCCACCACGTGTCTGTGAGGTTAAAACCTGGCTGCCAAGTTGAGGTCTTTTAGCAAAAGCAGAACTCCGGGGGTATATTGACGGGGCTTGCGATTCACTAATTAAAGAGGGTAGTGTCAACGTCATATGTGCAGGTTACGTTATGCAACTACTTACGATATTCTTGGTCGGCCTCGACTCTCAATATGATGTAGGGGTGCTTTTTGAAGAACCACTATTTATCATTCACAGGGGGTTGTCGAAAAATGTGAATATCTGGTACTCCTGTGGCGGGCTCTATCTAGTTAAAATAAGTTAAATAAATAAATAGTTTTAAAAGAATTACTTGACCAATAACATTTTTCTTTCCAAAACAATAGTATGGGAATGAAAACTACTTCTTGCCAAACAAGACGACCATTACACTCTTTCCCAAAAAAAAAATTTTTTTTTGTTCAAATGGAGAGATTTTTTGACATCTTATCTCAAAAGTTGTAGGTGACTACAAAACAAATAGAAGTATAAAAAATTTTTTTTTTTAATTTCTTCGCAAATATTTTCTATGATTTTTTGAAAATGTTTAATAAAAATTACTAGAGCCACATTTTTTACACCCGTTACTCGTAGAGTAAAAGGGTATACTAGATTCGTCGGAAAGTATGTAACAGGCAGAAGGAAGCGTTTCCGACCCCATAAAGTATATATATTCTTGATCAGGATCACTAGCCGAGTCGATCTAGCCATGTCCGTCTGTCCGTCTGTCCGTCTGTCCGTCTGTCTGTCCGTCCGGATGAACGCTGAGATCTTGGAAACTATAAGAGCTAGGCTATTGAGATTAGGCGTGCAGATTCCTGAGCTTCTTACGCAGCGCAAGTTTGTTTCAGCAGAGTGCCACGCCCACTCCAACGCCTACAAACCGCCCAAAACTGTGGCTCCTTCAGTTTTCATGCTAGAATAAAAATTTAAACTGAAATGTATTGTTCTTATCAATACCTATCGATTGACCCAAAAAAAGTTTGCCACGCCCACTTGAACGCCCACAAACCGCCCACAAACTTCAAAAAATCGTAAATATGAACGCAGATATCTCGGAAAATATCAAAGATAGAGAAATGGGATTTCAGATTTAGATTCCGTAGGCTTGAGCGCAGCGCAAGTTTGTCACGCGAATATGCCACGCCCACTCTAACGCCCACAAACCGCCCAAGCCTGTGGCGCCCACAATATTCATGCTAGATAAAAAATTTTAACTGAAATGTATTGGTCTTGTCAATACCTATCGATTGATCCAAAAAAAACTTTGCCACGCCCATTCTAACGCCCACAACGCTTAAATCTGTCTACCGCCGGTAGGTGGCGCATTTCAACCTCGCTTTGCTGCATATCTCCATTTTCCTTTGGTCCTTTTAGCTGAGTAACGGGTATCTGATAGTCGAGGTACTCGACTATAGCGTTCTTCCTTGTTTTTGACTGAGATCGTCCCATTTAAAAACAATAAAAAAATACAAAAAATGCGAATTTTAAAAATTATTTTTGCAGCTACTATAAATTTTGTTTCGGAATACTAATAACACCTGTTTACAAAAAAAAATTGATGAAATACGCCTTCAAGGAAACCTTTGTTTTCCGGTAAGGTACATCTCCCTGATTAAGAAACAAAACATTTTTTTTTTCAGCCGAGGAACAAAGTTCAAAAAGTAGACTTTTTCAAAAATTCGACATTCTTAATAAGTGCTAAATGGGTTAAGAAAAGTTTTGTATCATTTGCTAAAGTGTACATAAAGTAAATTGTATATTAAGTTTTAGGTATATATTTCTTTTGATTCGTCTAAATACTTATGCTGACTAGTGTAAATAACTAGTAGTAGGAAGCTTTTTGAACCCCATAACGAATATATATTGATAAGGATCAATAGCCGAGTCGATCCATGTCTGTCCATTCGTACGCTGTGATCTAGGAAACTAAAAAAACTAGAATTGGATAGTGCCTCGACTGTTAGATACCCGTTACCCAGCTAACCAAACACAGCCGTAAGGTGTGACAGCATACTTTGTTTAACCATTTTTCAATACTGGTAATGGTTGCTTTTTATTGAACAAAGAAAATGTGCGAATAAATCGAAGCCAGGTGGAAAACTAATGAAAATAATAATACGGATAACAAGATATCCGTGTGTGTGTGTTGATATGCATTTGTAGCTGACGGGGGAATTGAGATTCGTTTAAAAACAACATCTTTATAATACCTGCTGACACCTTTAACACATTTTTTTCAACGGGCAAAACTATTTTCAAATTACAAGCTAATTGTGTTATTCTCGAGTTGAAATTGCTTTTTTATATTTACGCCAATACATATAAATGTTTTATACAAATAGATTCACGGCCTTCCCTCACACCATTCCGCTAAATTATCTATACTACGTTTATATAAGGACCCCTAAAAAAATGGAATTTAGCTCCTGAAGCAAAAACCGCATGACATAAAAATAAAAAAAAATATAAATTCGGATGTAACTTGAAGACGCATGCTAAGTATAAATTGGTACAGTAGGCGACCACGAACTGCCCCAAAAGTCAATTAGTTTTTTTAAAAAATTTTTCTTTTTCCTTTTCTCTGTTATAAATTTTGACAAAGTGGTTTTAAAATGTGCTGTTTGTTTAACCATTTTTCAATACTGGTAATGGTTGCTTTTTATTTAAGTAAGTGTAATAAATGGAAAATTTAAAAGGTGTTTCATTGAACCTAGAAAATGTGCGATTAAATCAAAATCCGAATCTATTTCTAATGAAAATAAGAAAAATGAAAAAAAGATATGCGTGCATCTGTGTGTGTATACGTGCACTTATAGCTGACGCACAGTGGGCCCAAAGAGTTAAAATCTTGCCTTAAATCAGCGGAGCCTTATGGCGACAATTTTTTGATTGGATATTGTTAAAGGCAATAAAAAATGTAAAATAACATAATTAGGTAATTAGTGTAGTTTTTCATTCAATTAATAAAAAAAAAGGTTTTTATATAAAACAAGAAAGGAAGTTAACTTCGGCAAGCCGAAGCTTATATACCCTTGCAGCTATAATTATTAAATTTAAAAACACAAAAAATGATATTCCCAATAGTATAAGATAATATGTCAAAAAACACCGAAGCTATAATTTGTATTGCGAATTTCATTTTATCAAAATCGGACGACTATATCATATAGCTGCCATAGGAACGATCGGAAAATTAGTAGGAAAATACTATGAAACAAATTATAGCTTCGGTGTTTTTTATCATATAACCTCCTATGCTTGAAAATAAAATTTTTTAATTAATTCTGAATTTCGATTTAAATTTTATCAAAATCGAACGACTATATCATATGGCTGCCATAGGAACGATCGGCTTGCCGAAGTTAACTTCCTTTCTTGTTTTAAATTGATTTAAAAAAAAAAATTAATATCATCAAATTATCATCATCATCATTCATCTTCATCACAACTGTCAGATCATTAAAAAAAATTTTGAATACACCCTCTGAGAATTAGGTGTACTTTTTAAAAATTTTAAATTTGGCATTTGTTGTATTTTTTGAGGAGTTTTGAAATTGGTAGAAATCAAAGGATCCGAGCTGATAAGCAATACATAAAAGACATCCTGATTCATTTCGCGACTGGATTTTCTGGAGTTGTGTTCTTGAAAATGCTTCAAGTCCTTATTTATTTCATCCATTGCTTCCTCGGATAATTGACCAATAGGTAGCAATGCATGAATAAAAAACTTGTACAGAGTTAGTGGCAAATTATACCACGGATAAAGCGTCACAAAACGACAAGCCGTTTTGAAGCGTATTCTATTTCCATTTATACCCGTTACTCGTAGAGTAAAAAGTTATACTTCATTCGTCAGAAATTATGTAACAGGTAGAAGGAAGCGCTTCCGACCCTGTTCACGTCAAAAGGGCGTTTAATTTCAGGAGGCAGTGTCGAGCGGCAGTTTTATCCAGATGTCTACATCTCGCGCGCTCGCACTGCCGGCCGCTCTCCCTCTCCATCTCTCCCCTAAGTCTCCGCTCTGCTCTGGAGCGCTTAAGTTAAGTTAGGCTTAGGCAGTTCATGTTTCAAAGTGTACTAATAAACACCTACGCTCGTCGCGAAAAAACCCCAAAAGTACTCCCGTGTTTTTTGGGTACCATTCAGTCTTGGGGCTTCAACTATTTCCATCGATCAAGCCGCACCGCCCCAACAGACCCTATGAAGTACATACGTTCCTGAACAGGATCACTAGCCGAGTCGATCTAACCGTGTCGGTCTAGCCATGTCCGTCTGTCCGTCTGTCCGGATGAACGCTGAGATCTTGGAACCTATGAGAGCTACGCTATTGAGATTTGGCGTGCAGATTCCTGAGCTTCTTACGCAGCGCAAGTTTGTTTCAGTAGAGTGCCACGCCCACTTTTACGCCCACAAACCGCCCAAAACTGTGGCTCCTACAGTTTTGGTGCTAGAATAAAAATTTTAACTGAAATGTATTGTTCTCATCAATACCTATCAATTGACCCAAAAAGTTTGCCACGCCCACTTTTACGCCCACAAGCCGCCCCCAAACTTCAAAAAATCGTAAATATGAACGTGGATATCTCGGAAACTATAAAAGATAGAGAATCGGGATCTCAGACTTAGATTCCGTAGCTTTGTACGCAGCGCAATTTTGTCACGCGAATATGCCACGCCCACTATAACGCCTACAAACCGCCCAAGCCTGTGGCGCCCACAATTTTCATGCTAGATAAAAATTTTTAACTGAAATGAATTGGTCTCGTCAATACCTATCGATTGATACAAAAAAAATTTGCCACGCCTACCCTAACGCCCACAACGCTTAAATCTGTCTTCCGCCGGTAGGTGGCGCATTTAAATCTCGCTTTGCTGCTTGCATATCTCCATTTCCCTTTGGTCCCTTAAGCTGAGTAACGGGTATCTGATAGTCGAGGTACTCGACTATAGCGTTCTCCCTTGTTTTAAATTTAATAATTATAGCTGCAAGGGTATACAAACTTCGGCTTGGCGAAGTTAACCTCCTTTCTTGTTTTATAATATTTATATTTTTGTGTATTTGTTTTGCTTACAAATTTTTGTTGTGTGTTATTTAATTTTTTATTTATTTATTTTTTTTAATTTTTTTGCTATTGTTTTTTCCTCCTGGCTTATATTAGTTTTTAGTGTGTTTATAATATAAGGGGAAATATGTGTATCGTTTTTTAAAAACAAAAAATGTAAATTATAAGTTAGTGGTAGTGGTAAAATTGTTCCCTCAATTATTATACCCGTTACTCGTAGAGTAAAAGGGTATACTAGATTCGTCGGAAAGTATGTAACAGGCAGAAGGAAGCGTTTCCGACCCCATAAAGTATATATATTCTTGATCAGGATCACTAGCCGAGTCGATCTAGCCATGTCCGTCTGTCCGTCTGTCCGTCTGTCCGTCTGTCTGTCCGTCCGGATGAACGCTGAGATCTTGGAAACTATAAGAGCTAGGCTATTGAGATTAGGCGTGCAGATTCCTGAGCTTCTTACGCAGCGGAAGTTTGTTTCAGCAGAGTGCCACGCCCACTCCAACGCCCACAAACCGCCCAAAACTGTGGCTCCTTCAGTTTTCATGCTAGAATAAAAATTTAAACTGAAATGTATTGTTCTCATCAATACCTATGGATTGACCCAAAAAAAGTTTGCCACGCCCACTTGAACGCCCACAAACCGCCCACAAACTTCAAAAAATCGTAAATATGAACGCAGATATCTCGGAAAATATCAAAGATAGAGAAATGGGATTTCAGATTTAGATTCCGTAGGCTTGAGCGCAGCGCAAACCGCCCAAGCCTGTGGCGCCCACAATATTAATGCTAGATAAAAAATTTTAACTGAAATGTATTGGTCTTGTCAATACCTATCGATTGATCCAAAAAAAACTTTGCCACGCCCATTCTAACGCCCACAACGCTTAAATCTGTCTACCGCCGGTAGGTGGCGCATTTCAACCTCGTTTTGCTGCATATCTCCAATTTCCTTTGGTCCTTTTAGCTGAGTAACGGGTATCTGATAGTCGAGGTACTCGACTATAGCGTTCTTCCTTGTTTTTAATTTTATTTTACTATTGCTCCATTTTTAAGGCCCCAAATCCAGTGCTTTCTAAGTAGCTCTAACAAAAGAAAATCAAGAATTTTATTCTATGATCTGCACAGTCCTTAGCGAAGTACTCTGGCGTAGACCTTTTACATGCTTCTGTTATGTCTTTATTTGTATACTCTCCGGCTAACTCTCTAAAATGTTAAGAAGTTAGGTATAAAAAAATGTTCCCTCAATTATTTTTAATTTTATTTTACTATTGCTCAATTTTTAAGGCCCCAAGTACAGTGCTTTCTAAGCAGCTCTAACAAAAGAAAATCAAGAATTTTATTCTATGATCTGCACAGTCCTTAGCGAAGTACTCTGGCGTAGACCTTTTACATGCTTCTGTTATGTCTTTATTTGTATACTCTCCGGCTAACTCTCTAAAATGTTATAGAAGATAGATATGTGCTTCGAAAGGCTTACATAAAAACTTGCAATGGAGTAGCTTCATAGCTTCCAAAACCGGTATCGGAGTGAAAGTTTTTTTAAAAAAAAAAATTCACTTTGAGCTATGACAATATGATTTCAATAAACTTTTTTTTTACAATCCAATAGAGGAAGTATTTTTAATGCAAACATATCCTATAAAATATCTTTCTGATACTAATTGCAAAATAAAAGTACAAGAATTAAAAAATCTTCTGCCATAGTATTAATATCCCTTTTTCACAAATTAGAGCTTTTTCTTCTGAGGCTTTTTATATCATTTCCCCCTTCAAGGTCCTAATTCGATAGAGTCACTCACCGAGTAGGATCGAAAATTTCAGTAGCTTCGCAGTTGAAAATTAGCTAGATTTAATAATTTTACAAGTCATTATTCTTGCTATCGTCAGCTTAAGCACTTAAGTCTACAAACTTGACATTTTTGAGAAAACTAAGAAAATACTTGAGAAAGGGAAATTGTTTGCTGTTAAGCTGTATAGCAGAGCGATTGTTGCTTTGCCTAATAAATTAAGTTGCATACTTAACCCTCAATTTTTCAAAAGAATTTGGAAAAATGTGTTTTCTTTCTAGTTTTGGACACATTTTTGTTTCTTATGTTTTTTTCCCATGCGCGTCACCGCGCGAATGCTCGAAGAGCATTGGAGCGGCATTTCCGCGAGTTGCCGCGCCGACATTTTCTATTCTCGGAATCTTTCGGCTGTTATCGACAATCGTCGGAGCATCGGCGGCTTTCTTATCAATATACATAGGTATGTATAGTGCATCGTTATTTTATAAGAACAATCCTCATAAAATGGAAAAAAGCTAGAGGAGAATATCATTCTAGTGAACGTAACTGTTTGTTACTGTAATTGAAAACTTAAACGAATTCCACTTATAGTGCGTGTATTTTCCAACTAAGAAATAAGAATTTAATAATAATAATAATTTATCTAAGACCGGAGGACTTCGCTTGAGTGTGCGTTCCTCATGCCGCAGAGCGCCGCCCTGCCGCAGTGTGCCCACACCTTAATTGTTTTCGAAGAGCCATTTCATCCTTTAAAGTAACCACATCTGTGTCATTATACCCGTTACTCGTAGAGTCAGTCTCCATCATGGTTTCGTGGAGTGCAGATGCGTTTTTTCATTGCTGCGAAATTCTTTGTGAAGATTCTATGGACAAGTCCACCTTCGTGGCAAATCAATTTGTTTTTGTAAATCCGGCAGCTAAAGCTGCAGTGACAGTGCTCAGACTCTCCGTTAGCTCTGGTGAATCGCGAAAACAAGTGAAACAGAGATCAAAAGGCAACAGTTGCAATTTGTTGATCTGGCAAATCACCGCTATTTCGAATTCAAATTCGAATTCAAATTTAATCATAAACTTAATTAAATAAATTTTTAAAAAATACAGGCATCCGTTCCCCGTATTGAACCCGGTGCCTCCCGGCTGCAAGGTGCTCACCTTGATCACTTGGCTACGACTGCTTTCGTGGAACCTACTCTAAGTGTGTACTGGAAGTCGGTAAAGCAGTACAAAGTAGTGCACAGCTTCCAATATGCCTACAATGTGGGACTCCGAATCCGAATTCGACATCCATTCAAAGGTGGTTAAAGCGCAACAGACTATGACTAATACTCTAAATTCCTCATAACAAAGATTTAGCAGCATTTATAAAGCCAGTTCCATCAACGCCCAGCCTTTACCATCTCATGTTATTGAACCCGAGCTAGAAGCCATAGCCGGCGACGATGAAGACTGGTGGACCCCAAGGAACAACAAACGCCGTCCAGAATCCAGATCTCCCAATTCTGCTAATAAAGTGCACTGAAATTCCACTAGTCCCAAAACATCTGAATCCGCCAACCGATTTGCTGAGCTTTCGGACATGGACACAACCGAAGAATATTTACAATCCTACCAAACAGTCAGCCAGTTGGTTAACAACCCTGATCAGGCCAGTACCAGCACAGGCTTAAGCCACGGCAGCTCCGGTAACAACGACAACGTCGAACGCAACAGATGTCAATCCAACAACAACAGTATTGACAGTGCTACTAAAAAACACCCACCCAATCACAAGCCACCGCCGATTGTAATCAATAACTGCGAGAATCTGAACGGGCTTATTCGATCCATAGATAAAATCGTACATCCGTCTAAATACTCCGTAAAATGTCATTCCAACAATTCCGTATCGATCCTTTCTGCAGATTCAGACGCGTATAGAGCAATCAGTAAATATTTGATTGCAAAAAAGGTCCCGTTCCAATCCTGGCAGCTTAAAGAGGACAGATCTTATCGCGTGGTTATCCGAGGTGTTCATCACCCCACTCCGGACGAACGGATCAAAGAAAGCCTTACCTTGCTTGGCCATAATGTTCCTTTCATCAATAGACCAAAAAGCCGTTTCGACAAAACAAAGTTCATCAACCTAGTGTTTGTTGAACTAGAGCCATCTCCAATCAACAAGGAAATCCACGAAGTTAAGACTCTATGTCGCCAGCGTGCTCAAGTGGAATTACCATACAAAAAGGATGATGTCGTACAATGCCATCGTTGCCAGGACTTCCACCATACAAAAAACAACTGCTTTCTGGATCATAACTGTGTGAGATGTGGTCAGAAACATGGTATAGAGGCCTGCGAACGTGATATTCATCCTGTTAAATGTGTTAATTGTGGTGAAAATCACACAGCAAACTGCAAGGGCTGTGTTATCTACCAGCAGACAGTAAGACGCCAAAAAAATACTTTCATCCCAGGTTAACGCTCTTCCCCAAAAAACCTCCACAAAAAGGACGACTGTTCGATCTGATGTCGTGGGAGCTCTGTCGTACGCAAATGTCACCAATGGTCATTCTCGTCACCAAAACCAACAGGGTGGCCGATCCCAGTTGCAGCAACCTGCGAACCTGCACCAGAACCAATTCCCTCCACTGGGAACCAGCAATAGGAGGCCTAACCAGCAACATAAACCAAATGACCCCCCTCGGTTACGGACACACACCATACAGACGACAGACCAACAACAATACCCAGAGACCCGCCATTAGCAGCAGCAGTCCTTCCAGCAACAACATCAACGAAATCGCGAGCAATTCCAAAACGATCAGCAATGGAAACGACAAGAGCAAATGTACCTACGATCTGAAGAACAACTGTCTGACCTTGTTGCTCGGTTTGACAAAATGCTTCAGATGATGATGTCAATGATGTCCCTTATCACCAACCTCTTACCCCAAATAGCGCCAGGATCTGCTCAAGCAGCCGCTGGTCTCCACTCTACATTTACAGCCCAACTATGAGTCAAATTGGACTCAAAATCGGTGTGTGGAACGCCGACTGCTTGACCAACAAGTCACTCGAGATGGAGCTTTTTGTAAAACAACATCATATCGACGTTATGTTGGTCAGCGAAACTCATTTCTGCTCTAGATCATACTACCAGCTAAGGGGATATGACGTACATGTTTCAAACCATCCTGCTGATCGCCATCGCGGAGGATCCGGAATTATCATCAAATCGTGCCTTAAATACTACCAATTTTTATGTATAGAACACCAAACGGCTCAGTGTGTTGCGATCTAAGTCAAAACTGACCAAGGGGAAATAGTCATTGCATCTATATATTGTCCTCCAAATTCGCCTCTCACAGCTAACCACTACGAAGAGCTTCTTAGTGAGCTTGGGCCATATTTTATAATTGCAGGGGACTGGAATGCGCATCATCGTCTCTGGGGATCACGTAACTCTACAATTCGGGGCAGAACTCTAGCGGATATTATACTCGCATCTCATATGCAGGTTCTTGCTACCGGAGGGCCTACACATTACTCGTACAGCCAATGCATGCCATCAGCCATAGACTTTGCCATTTACAAAGGAATTCGTTCTGATTTACTAAGCATCTCTGAAATTTTTGAACTAAGTTCGGACCACATCCCATTAATAATACACTACAGAGTTTCCGGTTGTAAGCTTTCCCGCAAGACCTGCGTCCTGCCCCAGAATGCAAATATCCCACAGTTTCAGGAAGCGATTAACGGTTTAGTTAACCTTAACAGGCAGCTGAACACTCCTGATGACATTGATGATGCAACTGAACTGTTTGTGCGAAATATTCACATCGCTGCCGAATCATCAACCTGCGGCCAAAGACCAAACAGCCCATCTGATCCACCTCATGCCCTTTTAAAACCTGAGGTCCTGGATTTGGTGAGGCTTAAAAGGACGTTGCGTCGCAGATTTATGCATTCTCGAGACCCTGCTGACAAAAGGGAGTATCGTCGTGCTGAGGACGATCTTAAGAAACTTTTGCTTAGAACGACGAGTGAATACTTTGCTGACATGCTCCGCAATGCTGATCCCACAAAGCCGTATGGATTCAATCTCTGGAGGGCAACAAGGAATATTAAACGACAGCCCCCTCGCCGAATTCCAATAAAGCGTGCCGACAACACGTGGAGCAGATCAGACAGCGATATTTCGATGGCCTTTGCTGAGGAATTGGAAGGGCGCTTTCAGCCATTCAATCTTGCTAGGCCTGAAGACGTGGATAATACCCTAGCATTCCTAAATGCCCCCTCCTCGGCGATCGAACCTATCCCACATGTGAGTCCGGAAGAGGTTTGCCTTCAAATTCGCAAGCTACAACGCAGTAAGGCTCCCGGTTTCGACGGGATCGACAGCAGAATTGCCAAGGCGTTACCTAGGAAGGGTATACTTTTTCTAGTTCTCCTTTTCAACTCCATGCTACGTATCCACCATTTTCCCACACAGTGGAAGTGTGCTGTGATATCGATGATACCCTACCGACCAATAAGTCTACTGCCCACCTTCTCTAAAATATTCGAAAGAATATTCCTAAGTATAATGATGGCAGTTAGAAGTGTGCAGGACGCCATTCCAGACCACCAGTTCGGCTTTAGAAGTCACCATGGAACCCCAGAGCAAGCACATCGGGTAACGCAGCACATCCTTGGAGCGTTCGAGAACAAGCAGTACAGTTCAGCAGTCTCTCTTGACGTCAAAGAAGCTTTTGACTGCGTTTGGCACGATGGCTTGCTGTTTAAGCTAAAAACTCTCCTGCCTACTGCCCAATATCTTCTCCTGGAATCGTATCTCTTAGAACGAAATTTTATGGTAGATGTGAGAGGCGAAAGATCGTCTATCAGATGCATTCGAGCTGGCGTACCTCAGGGTAGCGTTCTTGGTCGGGTTCTATACACTCTGTTTACCGCTGACCTGCCATACCCTAGAGAACTGGGTACCCTCCTGGCTACATATGCTGATGACACAGCCTTTATTGCCAAATCCACGTGTCGAATTGAAGCAACTCAAATCACAGAAAACTTTTTGGATTTGTATGGCGAATGGACGAATCGATGCAATATCTCGATAAACGGAAATAAGTCTCAGCACTGCAATTTCTCTCTTACAAGTAAAATTCTCCCCAGAGTGAAATTCCAGGACACAGTCATACCGCAATCAGCCCAGGCTCAGTACTTGGGCTTGATTTTGGACAAACGTCTTACGTGGGGCAGCACATAACGAAAATTACAGCAACATGTCGCGCTAAACTTCGGAAACTAAATTGGATGCTTAAAGGTACAAGTGAGCTCAGCCTTAGCAACAAGATGTTGCTGTACAGGTCGATAGTGGTTCCCTTATTCACTTATTGCATTCAAATATGGGGTACCGCTTCTGACTCAAATGTCATGAGGGTCCAAAGAAAGAAAAATCGGGCGCTACGTACGATTGCGGATGCGCCTTGGTACGTAAGGAACGATGTCCTAGCCTGCGATCTTCACATCCCCATGGTGCGAGAGCAGATAAACATGCACTCAAGCCGTTACAACGACCGTCTACTAGCCCACACCAACCATCTAGCAGCATCCCTGGCAAACCCAACTACAACGAGAAGAAGACTGAAGCGTCGGCACCCTGGCTATCTCTGGGCACGAGGACGTCATCGTACCCGTGTCCTAGAACAATAATGTTGAACTGACACTGTTATAAATTTCTTAACTTCCTTATTTCTGTTATGTTTCATGTTATTATACCCGTTACTCGTAGAGTAAAAGGGTATACTAGATTCGTCGGAAAGTATGTAACAGGCAGAAGGAAGCGTTTCCGACCCCATAAAGTATATATATTCTTGATCAGGATCACTAGCCGAGTCGATCTAGCCATGTCCGTCTGTCCGTCTGTCCGGATGAACGCTGAGATCTCGGAAACTATAAGAGCTAGGCTATTGAGATTTGGCGTGCAGATTCCTGAGCTTCTAACGCAGCGCAAGTTTGTTTCAGTAGACTGCCACGCCCACTCTAACGCCCACAAACCGCCCAAAACTGTGGCTCCTACAGTTTTGATGCTAGAATAAAAATTTTAACTGAAATGCATTGTTCTCATCAATACCTATCGATTGACCCAAAAAAAAGTTTGCCACGCCCACTTTAACGCCCAAAAACTGCCCACAAACTTCAAAAAATCGTTAATATGAACGTGGACATCTCGGAAACTATCAAAGATAGAGAATCGGAATATCAGATTTAGATTCCGTAGCTTTGTATAACGCCCACAAACCGCCCAAATCTGTGGCGCCCACAATTTTTATGCTAGATGAAAAATTCTAACTGAAATGTATTGGTCTCGTCAATACCTATCGATCCAAGAAAAAAATTGAAACGCCCACTCTAACGCCCATAACGCTTAAATATGTCTACCGCCGGTAGGTGGCGCATTTAAATCTCGCTTTGCTGCTTGCATATCTCCATTTCCCTTTGGTCCCTTAAGCTGAGTAACGGGTATCTGATAGTCGAGGTACTCGACTATAGCGTTCTCCCTTGTTTTTCCTTTTTTATTTCAATGCGTTTTATAGCCATTAGGTTGGCTGATCAACGCTTGAATAAATATTAGCACAAAAAAAAACTCGTAGAGTAAAAGGGTATATTAGACTCATCGGAAAGTATGTAAAGACAGAAGGAAGCGTTTCCGACCCCATAAAGTATATATATTCTTGATCAGGATCACTAGCCGAGTCGATCTAGCCATGTCCGTCTGTCCGTATGAAAGCTGAGATCTCGGAAACTTTAAGAGCTACAATACTGGGATTGGGAATGCAGATTCCTGAGATTCCTGCGCAGCGCAAGTTTGTTTCAACAGAGTGCCACGCCCACTCTAACAACAGCCCACAAACCGCCCAAAAATGTGGCTCCTACAGTTTTGATGCTAGAATAAAATTGTAATCTGAAATGTATTATTCTCATCAATACCTATCGATTGACCTAAAAAAAGTTTGCCACGCCCACTTTAACGCCCACAAACCGCCCACAAACTTCAAAAAAACGTAGATATGAACGAGGATATCTCGGAAAGTATCAAAGATAGAGAATTGGGATCTCAGATTTATATTCCGTTGTCTTGAGCGCAGCGTAAGTTTTTTACGCGAATATGCCACGCCCACTCTAACGTCCACAAGCCGCCCAAGAAAGTGGCGCCGAAAATTTTTATTATAGATAAAAAAGTTTAACTGAAATGCATTAGTTTCGTCAGTACCTGTCGATTGATTAAAAAAAAGTTTGCCACGCCTACTCTAACGCCCACAAACCGCCCAAACCTGTGGCGCCCACAATTTTCATGCTAGAAACAAATTTTTAACTGAAATGTATTAGTCTCGTCAATACCTTTCGATTGACCCAATAAAAAAGTTTGCCACGCCCACTCTAACACCCATAACGCTAAAATCTGTCTACCGCCCAACCATATATTGTGATCAGCGGTAGGTGGCGCATTTCAGTCTCGTTTTGCTGCTTGCATGTCTCCATTTCCCTTTTGTCCCTTTAGCTGAGTAAAGGGTATCTGATAGTCGAGGTACTCGACTATAGCGTTCTTCCTTGTTTTTGCTTTTTAGATCTAAGCACATTTTTTTGTTAACTCATAAGAGATATTTTTCCATCCAGACTTAGGAAACTTTAGTGAAACCCATCGATTCACGATTTCAATATGAGGTAAATGTTATTTTAATTTTTTAACATTTTACATCGGCGGTATATTAACATATAAGAAATTTGCTAAAGGTTTTTAATCGTTACTTAAGTTTTTAACCACGTTAATGGCATCAACCAATAGCTTATGGTCTTTTACACTAAAGTTTTGATTTAAGAAAATGTACTTTTCTTAGCATCATAGAGTACCTTTTCTGATTAAAAGTTTTTTATGGCCGTTACTCCTAGAGTAAAAAGGTATACTAGATTCGTCGGAAAGTATGTAACAGGCAGAAGGAAGCGTTTTCTTGATCAGGATTACTAGCCGAGTCTACCTAGCCATGTCCGTCTGTCCATCTATCCGTCCGTCCGTCCGTCCGGTTGAACGCTGAGATCTCTATACGAGCTAGGCTATTGGGAGTTGGCATGCAGATTCCTGAGCTTCTTGTGCAGCGCAAGTATGTTTCAGCAGGGTGCCACGCCCACTCTAACGCCCACTAACCGCCCAAAACTGTGGCTCCTACAGTTTTAATGCTAGAATAAACATTTTAACTGAAATGTATTTTTCTCATCAATACCTATCGATTGACCCAAAAAAGTTTTCCACCCCCACTTTAACGCCCACAAACTTGAAAAAAACGTACATATGAACGCGGATATCTCAGAAACTATTAAAGACAGAGAGAGTAGAGTATTTCAGAACTAGATTCCGTAGCCTTGTACGCAGTGCAAGTTTGCTACGCGAATATGCCACGCCCACTCTAATGCCCACAAACCGCCCAAACCTGTAGGGCCCACAATTTTCATGCTAGAAAAAAAATTAAACTGAAATGTGTTAGTCTCGTCAATACCAATCGATTGACCCTCAAAAATTTTTGCCACGCCCACTATAACGCCCAGAAGCCGCATAAACCTGTGGTGCCCACAATTTTCATACTTGAGAAAAATTTTAACTGAAAGGTATTAGTCTCGTCAAAACTTATCGCCTTGGGAATCACGTGGGACATGTCCTCTTGCACAAGTGAAGAACAAGTGACGCTCCATATAGAAAATTGTATGGGATGTCCGCATTTTCACAAGTGAAAATTCAAATGAAAATGTTTCAAAGTCCCACCGGACTTCACTTGTTCCTTATACTCATTTTTCGTATGGCTTGTCACGTGCCGGTGACACGTCCCAAGTGAAATCACTTGTGAAAATCAGAATTTTTACCATGAGTTTTCACTTATGAAAATATAGAATTTTTAATACATACAATTTTAATTACATTTTAATTCATTTTAATAGAATCGTATTATTCAGATTTTCATCAAGGGGACAATTAGTGTTAGTATTTTTGTTTTTTTTGTTTTGTTAGTTTATTTTTCACGTTCGTCATCGCCTTTCTCAAACATGTGTCCGGGTTCTCTGAGTCCTTGGCCAACGCTCCGGAAAAAATGTATGGGCATATGATTAAAACATGCGTTTTACTTTTCAATTTGTATATTTACCTTTTAGAGATGTGTATAAACCCTTTGCGGGATATTTTTTGCCACAAAACATTTCGTCATCCACTTTCGGCTAACGGAACCTATTGAATACCTTCAAAATTTACGTACTTTAAACTAAGATCAATGCACAACATCTTAAACTTAACGTAGCACTTACCTGACTTTATTATATTAACTTAAAGAAACAATTAAAGTAACTCTGCTGCGCACAATTAAAATTGATGCTTCCCTTTCAATCACTCAAACAGAATGCACCAAGTCTTCTTTTCACCCCTTTACTTGATTTCTTTTGTTTTCTCTTCGTTGTTGGCGCGTGCTACTGCACCTATACCCTTTCTAAAGCGAAAATATCCGACCAAATAATTTTTACTTCTTGAGTAAAAACACAATATGAAATTTTTTTTAAAATGTTAATTTTAAAATGTTTTAAACATTTAAATCATTTTATCGGACTAAATTTCTATAACTAAACTAAAAAATTATATTGTAATAAAAATGTATAATAAATGAACATAACATTATAAGTAAATTCAATTTACTTAATTTTACTATAATCAAATAATTTACTTTTATAAAACAATGATGTTGTTTATTTTTGATAATGGTAATAATGCTCATAAAATATTATGGCATTCACATGTCTCTGCTCTACGAAAATTTTTTCCCCGAAATATTAGTCGCTAGCCGAACACAAAGGAGAGACGCAAAAAAAAATAACGGACCGGCCGAAATTTGTCTCTGCGAGCGCGGAGTGCGGGCAGACTATAAGACAAGAAAGAGAGGGAAATCTCCGAATATCTGCCTCTCTTTGTTGCACGATCGTTTTCGTAGGCAGTCTTCTACGCTGCGCCGACTGCTCTGCTGACGTCAACAGCGGAACAGCGTTTTAGGCACAAAAAAAAACGAAAAAGCTTTTTGCCTTGAGCCATGTCACCGCGTCCCTACTGCAGAACTGAAGGGTTTGCATATATGTGCTTTCTACATATGGAATTTCTAATTTGTGGTTCATCCAGGGGTTCATTAAAATGTTAAGGTTCATCTTGTGGTAAATCTTCTAATTTTATGGTTATAAAAGGTTATTTTTTTAAGTGTTTCCCAATAAAGTAGATAAACAAATGGTTTTCGAAAAGTCTTTAGGCCTTGTCGTTATTCGCATGCCTAATATCACATATCCTCCTTATCTGTCCCAAAATAAATTCAGAAGGGGGAAATTAAAAAAAAAAATTTGGAGCGAAATGACTCCTAGATTTTATCCACTTGATAGTGCAACATTGTATGCCGCATTTGGACAAATCCTTTCTTACTGAGCACTAATTATAATAGAAATATATGTATTCCATTTTAGTGTTACCAGTTTTTCTTCGATATATGATACTAAATTTAGTGAATGAATTATCGATCTACAAAACAAGAGAGAACTCTATAGTCGATGCCATCAACCATCTAATACTTGGGGATGCTGAAACCAAGATTTCGCACTTTATTTGCTTATAACCCATGCCAAATCCCAACTTCTCAGCTTTAATAGTTTCCGAGATCTCAGCGTTCATACGGACAGAGAGCCAGACGGACATAGCTAGACCGACTCGGCTAGTGATCCTGGTCAAGAATATAAATACTTTATAGGGTCGGAAACGCTTCCTTCTAACTGTTACATACACAGAGAAAATATGATTTATACTAAGATTTCTATATATGTCTTTTAAAAATGTCATTGTACAACAACAACTTTTAAAAAAATAATTAGACATACTGTTTGTGCCTAACCGAAGTAGACACCTGCAGGACGATCGCGTCGCGGCAATGGTAACGATGGTTACTGCAATGCCGGACCACAGGCGATGCTGAACTGCGCTGAGGTTGAGCTAACGTGGTTAGCTGCTAGTTGAGATAGTGTATTACGAGCCCTATTCCTAGAGGTAGGAAGTAGAACCGCGGAGTTATGAGGTGTGTTGATAACTGATTTATTCTTCATTTGATACCTGCTTATATTCTACTTAGAACACGGAAGCTTAGTGTAATGGTTAGTGAAAGAAGCTATATTCTAAAGTAGGTCAGGGAATTATGATTACGGTAGCAGTTGCGTAGTTGGCTCGGCTGACACCGCAAATGTGCTGACTGCATTGGCGGGTCAGCGTATCGTTGTGACGGTGAGATGGTGAGATGGTGAGATGGTGAGTTAGTGAGACATATAATATGCTGACCAGCAATTCTCATCTGCAGTGAGTGCTACTGAGCGCCTGGTACTGTTCCTAACTTGGCTACTGCTTGATTTGTTTGGGTGTGGTCATGTTGAGTACCTTTGGGTACGAACATTCTCCCCCCCATCGAGGGGTACCCTCAATTAAAGGCGTGATGTCGGTCAGCCCTTGGCCGCATTGTATAGAAAGTACCTAACAAATCATTGACCACGGGGGATCTTTCCTTCAACTGCGGCGGTTCCTGTTTGTGATTCAGGTCCTTCACATCTTCTTGATGCTGCTGAACACTCCCCTTTGCGATAAAATTTACATTACCGTGGGGACTAAAATTGTGCCCTCGTAGAATTTGATCATTTGGCACGTCTATGGTATGTGGACGTTCTGCAACAAAACTAAGATCTTTCCTGGTTAAGTTTAGAAATGTTGAACCAAAGTCAGCCTTCTTGTAGGTTTTGAATTGATGAGACGTCGGTTCTATATTCATCGGATTTTTATCTTTCGTTGGCTCATAAGCAGCGTTCGGTCCTGCAAAATCATCTCTGTTTTCTAATAGATTGGGGTTGATTTCCGTATCAGAAAAGGTTTCTTTATTGAGATAACCTGTGATTACATAACCAAGCCTTGTGCCTTGTGCCAAAGGTTTATTAGGTCCTAGTTCAAGAAGTTCACCGGTAATTACACGAGAAAATACTTCAACACCTAAAGTTAGGTCAATGGGTCCTGGTTGCCGAAAGTCAGGATCTGCTAACGGCAGTCCCTCGGGAATATTAAGATCGGTTGTAATCGGTACTGACGGTTGGTCTGTAATGACTGTGGGCATAATAAATACCTCTAATAGTTTTTCAAACCCTGATGTACAGGATGAGAGCTTTAGTGTTGATCTAATTGCTGTTGATATCTTTCCTCCGATTCCAGATATTTCAATCGGTGACCTTTGTTTAAGAGATAGCAGATCTGCCATTCTCCTTGAAATAAGATTCACCTGTGATCCACCATCTATTACCGCGCGACATGTTTGTAATTGACCGTTTGGCCCTTGTAATGAGACCTTGGCGGTCGCGAGCAAAGTATATCCTCCTACATGGTCGTAGCCTGCAACGGTTACGGCGCCGGCCACTGGATTGCTAGTCGGTCCTTGGTGTAACAGTGAATGATGCCGTTGCTGGCAGACTCGACAAGTGGTCGGTGATCCACAGTTTTCAACCTTATGAGCTGTAGACAAACAATTTGTGCATGCTCCTACTTGAATAATGGCTTGGCGCCGTGCTTTGGGGTCCATTTGCTGGATACGGCTACATGCTCTGAGATTATGTTGTCCTAGGTGACAAATCTTACAGCTTTCTTCGTTGTGAACTGACTGATGGCGGAGTGTTGCTGTAGGTTGAGCGCTTATTGTCTCCAGCATGCAAGCGCGCCGCTCAATAAACGTCAGTACACTCCATAACGTTGGAATTTCCGTTGGTGCATCCGCTGAATTTTCGAGAGCAGCTAGAGACTGCTGGTCTAGTTTTCTTCTGATAAGAAAACACAGGATTGGATCCCAGGATTTTGTGCTGATATCAAGGTTTTTAAGAGTACTCATTGAATTTTTTATAGTGTCATGCAAGGCCCTTAGTTGGCGCGAGGAGCCGTCTATAGGCTTATGGTCAATAATTTTTGCAATGGCGGCGAATACTAGTATTTTTCCGTTCTGGTACCTGGCCTTTAAACGCAACCAGGTGTCGTCATAGCCACCCTGTGAGAAAGCTGTGTCTGTCAAGACGTTTCTCGCTTCACCACGAAGCGAACTCTGTAGAATATGTAGTTTTTGACTGGCCGAATATGGTTTGTTATGTACCAATTCCACAAAGAGATCATGGAACCGTGGCCAGTCTAGATACTCGCCGTTGAACTCCGGAATGCTAATTGGCGGAAGTGCCAAGCTTAGGCTCATTGGCGCGTCGTTTTCTCGTAGCAGGTTCATTTCGTATTCCTCGTATAATGTGTGGAATTGGGCTAGCTCTGCTTCTGCCAGAGCTGCGGCCCCAGGTGTGCTATCCAATTCGTCGTGGGCTTGCCTTAGTAACGCCCAATGGAGATCCAGGTGCCTTTGTAGGGCTGGGGTGACAGTTGGGGCGTTCGAGGCTAATGTTAATGATGACTCCAATTCGTTGCATCTTCTCTGCAACTGTCGGATCACCGTGTCAATTGTGGAATCTCCTTTGACTTGATCTCTTGTTGCGAGCTTGATGTTGGTCGAAGTTCGTCTGGGGGCCTTCGGAAGCTCGCTTCCAGTCGGCATGTTGTCCAGAAAGATATTCTGATATTTTTCGACCAGCTCTTTAAGTGCTACTAGTCGTGAAGAGTACTCACTTCCAGTGGGTAGTGCCGCTTGCTGGACTTCTTCATCTAGGTCGCAAAACTGCTGCCAGAGATCGTTTAACTGAGTTAGCTTACCGGAATAATAGCCGTCTCGGTGGCGTCGGTCGGCAGAATCCTTGCCATAATTCTTAATGAGCTGTTGGATTTTCCCTTGCAGCTCGTTTTGGGTGTCTAGTAATCGATTGTGTAAATCGATTCTTGTGTGACTTGTTTCCTCAATGAATGAAGTAGACATATTGTGTGTCTTGGAAACAAAGAATCTTGTGAAGCTGGATGAAGCTGAGTATCCTGTGAAGCTGGATGAAGCTGAGTATCCTGTTAAGCTGGATGAAGCTGAAGTTCCTGTGACGCTGGAAGAAGAAGCGAATCCTGTGAAGCTGGATTAAGCTGAAGTTCCTGTGACGCTGGAAGAAGAAGCGTATCCTGTGAAGCTGGATGAAGCTGAAGTTCCTGTGACGCTGGAAGAAGAAGCGAATCCTGTGAAGCTGGATTAAGCTGAAGTTCCTGTGACGCTGGAAGAAGAAGCGTATCCTGTGAAGCTGGATGAAGCTGAAGTTCCTGTGACGCTGGAAGACGAAGCGTATCCTGTGAAGCTGGATTAAGCTGAAGTTCCTGTGACGCTGGAAGAAGAAGCGTATCCTGTGAAGCTGGATTAAGCTGAAGTTCCTGTGACGCTGGAAGAAGAAGCGAATCCTGTGAAGCTGGATTAAACTGAAGTTCCTGTGACGCTGGAAGACGAAGCGTATCCTGTGAAGCTGGATGAAGCTGAAGTTCCTTTAGTGGGAAGGGGGTTGCTTGAGTGTGATCCTTTGTTGTTAAAGGATCACGTCGGGGTCACCAATGTTTGTGCCTAACCGAAGTAGACACCTGCAGGACGATCGCGTCGCGGCAATGGTAACGATGGTTACTGCAATGCCGGACCACAGGCGATGCTGAACTGCGCTGAGGTTGAGCTAACGTGGTTAGCTGCTAGTTGAGATAGTGTATTACGAGCCCTATTCCTAGAGGTAGGAAGTAGAACCGCGGAGTTATGAGGTGTGTTGATAACTGATTTATTCTTCATTTGATACCTGCTTATATTCTACTTAGAACACGGAAGCTTAGTGTAATGGTTAGTGAAAGAAGCTATATTCTAAAGTAGGTCAGGGAATTATGATTACGGTAGCAGTTGCGTAGTTGGCTCGGCTGACACCGCAAATGTGCTGACTGCATTGGCGGGTCAGCGTATCGTTGTGACGGTGAGATGGTGAGTTAGTGAGACATATAATATGCTGACCAGCAATTCTCATCTGCAGTGAGTGCTACTGAGCGCCTGGTACAGTTCCTAACTTGGCTACTGCTTGATTTGTTTGGGTGTGGTCATGTTGAGTACCTTTGGGTACGAACACATACAAATTTTAAAACGTGGAATTTTGATATTTTATGTGTATACAAAGGTTTTACAGAATTGAGCAATAATTTTAAAATGCCTAGAAACAATGCTAAAGCTTTAAAATATTGTGGGTAATTTAACATTAAAAAACAAGGAAGAACGCTATAGTCAAGTACATCAACTATCAGATACCCGTTACTCAATGGGCGTGGCAAACTTTTTTTTGGGTCAATCGATAGGTATTGACGAGACTAATAGGTTAGGTTAGGTTAACCCGGTCAGCCCTCACGGCACCACGCATAGGCCAATATGGCCATTAGTTGTCCGGTTGATTTGTATGAACCCTGAGATGAGTTAAGAGGTTTTTATGTCCACAAGGATCGAGGTGTTTTTGGCGAAGGCAAGAAGTTGGCCTGGTTTTCTGCTGGAGGCGTCTCCTAGTGATGCCAGTACTGGGGCACCGAGGTATCTTCTTCTTGCTCGTGAGAGTGCCGGGAAATTGCAGATAAGGTGTTCCAGGGTTGCGTGTGATGCGGCCAGAAAGTGGCCTGTGAGGATTCCCACTAACAGTCTGCAGTCTTTCCGTGGTAGATGCAGTACATAGTGGCTGAGTTTATCGTTGCGCACTTTGCACATAATTCTTGAGATTCGGCAAGTCTTGGTATTCCTCCACTTGCTATTTGCTCGCGTGTCCGCCTGTTTTTCCAGGGCGCTTTGTAGCGTTCGAAGGGAGATAAGCACGTTCTCTGTTCTGTCGATCGTCAACTCTACGCCCTCCTTTGTTTTGATAGTTTCCGAGATATCCGCGTTCATACTTGCGATTTTTTGAAGTTTGTGGGCGGTTTGTGGGCGTTATAGAGAGCGTGTCAAACTTTTTCAATCAATAGGTACTGATGAGAACAATGCATTTCAGTTAAAATTTTTATTCTAGCATCAAAACTGTAGGAGCCACAGTTTTGGGCGGTTAGTTGGCGTTAGAGTGGGCGTGGCACCCTGCTGAAACATACTTGCGCTGCACAAGAAGCTCAGGAATCTGCTTGCCAAATCCCAACAGCCTAGCTCTTATAGTTTCCGAGATCTCAGCGTTCATCCGGACGGTCGGACAGACGGACATGGCTAGATCGACTCGGCTAGTGATCCTGATCAAGAATATATATACTTTATGGGGTCGGAAATGCTTCCTTCTGCCTGTTACATACTTTCCGACGAATCTTTTGTACCTTTTTACTCTACGAGTAACGGGTATATAATGTATATTGAAAATAAGATTGGAAACAACACATTGCTAACGGTCACTTAAGAAGGACGATATGAGTTTGATAGGGGTGTCTGAAAATTGCACAGGATATCACGGTTAACTGTGTCGTAAGCTTTGCTAAAATCAAGGAGTGTCAGTAATGTAGTCTGGTTGTTGTTGATTTCTTTATGTCCTCGGATGTTTTAATTATTGCCGTTGAACAGCTTCCGAAAGGACGAGACCCGGATTGATAATTAAACATCAAATTGTTATCAAGAACGAATTGTTTTATCTGAAATGCCATTATTTGTTCCAGGGCTTTCGAAAGGAATGGAAGTATGGCTGTAGGCCTGTATTCGTCGTTGCCCTTGGTTATATGTAGGTTTTAATGTCGTTTAGGCCAGTCGCGTTTGATTTTACTTTTAGGATAGCTTAAAGGACATTACATTGGCTTACACACATGAAACTAAATCTATTATCACAGCTAAACAACGGAATTGTATTTAGGTACGAAATTGAGACTATTTCGGATACTGGAACATTAACGAAGATATTCCTGAGGTAATCAACATCAAGGTGTAATTGCTGTTGAGACTATTTACCTATTCCTAGGGTTTTTAAAACTGACCAAGTCTGCTTTGAGTTAATGACATTGTCAAATTTTTTACGGTAGTATAAGCCTTTGGCTTGAGATATTGATCTGTGGCCATTCCTTCGCAGCTTTCTAAATTTTTCTTACAAGTCATTCGTCTTATATCTTTGCCATTTTTTGTACGCCAGATTTCTCAAGCTCTTTAATCCTTATGTCAAACCATGGTTGTTGACTTGTTTTAATGACTTTTTGCATAAGGGGACTATATTGATGTACATCAGAAAAATACTGGATTGAAATTTATCAAGCTGAGAGTCAACTGACGTCATTGAATAAATGGAGTCCCATTTGTAATGTTGGTGTATGCTTAGGTTTTTGAAGTCTCCATATTCTACGGTGATTTTGTTAAACTATGAAGTATGTTGCATTGTCTCGGACGTTTTCAAGTTTTACGAGGATTACAGGATCTACCAATGAATCTTGAATTTGGTTTTAACTCTAAATATGGGCTTGGTTCTCAGGGCTGGCGTGATACCGAGTGAGAATCAAAGCGCGTTTAGAACGGTTTTCAGATTCTAAAGCCTAATACTCACATCGACGAAAACCGCGATCTAACCATAGGAGTAAGCGAGAGGCAAACAGGCGGCTAAAGCTTTTCGTCGGGTCTGTTTTTCAGCGCGGTACTCAGATGAGCTTAGGAAATACCAGAAAAAATACCAGATTTCGGGAGTGAATTTTTGATGAACGCCGTTAGCCGCGGCCCAAAGAATAAGAAATTTAATCTTTGGCGGTGTTTGTACAGAGGCGGTGGGGAATTTAAAAATTTTAAATGGAAGAAAAACCCCAAAAACGGTTAAAGGAGGTCAGTGCAGATGAAAAAGGACGCCTAATCCAAGCTTTTGCCCTTTATTGTGGGACTTGACCGACAGGAAGCAATACCACAACAGAGGCAAATCCGCAGAATAGTTGAAGTGCTGGAGGAGATCCTCTAGAGAATACCAGTGGGAAGGAACATGCCGAGTTGGACTTCGCTCTCTACATGGACATCTGCCAAGCGTGTCCTCGCAAAGAAAGTAAGATCTGGCCAAAATAATTTGGTTGCGTTGTACTAATAGAAGGATCTTTTTAGCAGAACCACCAGTAATATGATCTCCGAAGTCCTCTCCATTAGGACTCCGTAACCTCCATAACCACCAGCTCCTTGGCAGCTTAAGCGGAGCTGGAGGACGCGCTGCCTTCTACAGGGAGGAGGAAAATAGGGCGCCCGCTAAGGAACAGTTGGAGGAGCCATGTCCAGCCACTGCCAGGATGCTGGGCGACTTCCTGCAGCATCAGCGGATCAACCCCGTTCCCAATCCGGCTCCCACTTCCTCAAGGTCCAATATGCCCATGGGGACTCGGAGCTGGACTGCGGTGGCGCGGGAAAGATGGCGAAGCATTCGTGGGACGTTAAGGAAGCTTTAAACTACAAGTTTACATAAATAAATACATTCGTTGAACATTCCATTTATTTTTATTTTACTTTCTTTGTGTACCAGCAGACTCCTCCTTTTTAAATTTCTCCAATTGATTTGTTTTCCGTTTGGCAAAAAGCCCAGCCGCTTGACAGTAAGACCATGCTACATGCATTGCGGGTGAACTTTGAAAACTTCGGTCACACTACAAAGAATACGATTTTTCGACTAGTGAAACTCTTAGCCGATCTGAGTACTAGGCTTAAGTCTGTACGAATGGGACGCCATGCATCCGCAGATAGCTCGCTTTATATCATTATTGGTCGGCACCTCTAGACTGTTTGTTACCTTATTTGACATTTTTTTTTTAGTGGAGTTCCTTAGATGACTTCTACTCTATGTACTCACTTTCTATTCTCATCCTATCCTATTCTTATAGAATTTGACATTTAGATGGGTATTTTTCAGAGCGAGAAGCATACACACAGTATTCACTAAGAACGGCAACTGTAAAAAGGCCCTTCAGTTTTGGCGTTACGTGGGGTGATATGTCTTCATGCAAAAACACTCTGCCGCTGTCGACGTCAGCAGAGAAGTGGTCGCAGCTTCGAAGACTACTAACGAAAACGGTCGGTAACGAAAAAGAAGCATGTATTTTGTAGATTTTCCTCTCTTTCATTGTCTTGAAATCCAGTGCTTTTTGCCTTTAATCGGCGCTTGAAAAATCGGAATTCGGTGTTTCCGCTATTCTCTCTTCTTGCTTATACGCCTCGGAAAAAAAAACTGCATCTCATTCTTTCGGCGTTAGTCGACAAGCGTTTTTTATCAGTGCGTCGGCAATTTTAAGTTTACAAGAGCGTTGACAAGATTAAGATAGGTGATAATTAATTAAAAGCAATTAAGTTATGTACATTTAAAAATTATATTTATTTTCAGTATTGTGTATTGACAGCCCGAACGACCCTGAACATTGTTTTTCATTAGAAAATAAATAAGTTATAAAAAACCCAAAAAAATAAATAAATTTTTTAAAAATGTATACAAATAAAAAATGAATTTTATTTTAAAAATCTATTTTTAACAATTATTATCAATGACCTTTTATATAATTTCACTTAAGAAATGCCCAAGGACATGTCAAGGTGTGAAATCGCGATTGACTTCGAAAAAATTTACTATGAAGCTGATATGTTGTGAAGAAGCGGACTTCCTGAACAAATGTCTATATGGCCCGTCTACGGGAGGGTCGATTTGCATAGGGCCGAACAAAAAGTGTTTTGAGCGGCTTATGGGTGTTAGTAGTAATGGCGAATTCAATATATTTCGGTTTAAACTTGTATCTCAGAACTTTAACTGAATGAACCACAGTTTGGGCGGATTGTGGGCGTTAGAGTGGGCGTGACACATAAGGGCAACAAACTTGCGATACACACGAAGCTAATGAATCTAAAGCCTAGTACTCACATCGACGAAAACCGCGAGCTAAACATAGGAGTGAGCGACAGGCAAACATGCGGATAACGCTTTTCGTCGGGTCTGTTTTTCAGCGCGATACTCAGATGAGCTAAGGAAATACCATAAAAAATACCAGATCTAACGAGTGAATTTCGATGAACGCCGTTAGCCGCGGCCCAATAAATAAGAAATTTAATCTTTGGCGCTTTGTGCAAAAGCGGGGGGGAATTTAGAAATTAACAAGGAAGAACGATATAGTCGAGTACCTCGACTATCAGACACCCGTTACTTAGCTAAAGGGCCAAAGGGAAATGGAGATATGCAAGCAGCAAAGCGACCACCTACCACCTACCGGCGGTAGACAGATTTAAGCGTTATGGGCGTTAGAGTGGGCGTGGCAAATTTTTTTTTGGATCAATCGATAGTTATTGACGAGACCAATACACTTTAGTTAAAATTTTGTATCTAGCATGAAAATTGTGGGCGCCACAGTCTTAGGCGGTTTGTGGGCGTGGCATATTCGCGTAACAAACTTTCGCTGCGCTCAAGACTACGGAATCTTAATCTGAAATCCCCATTCTCTATCTTTTTTGAAGTTTGTGGGCGTTAAAGTGAGCGTGGCAAACTTTTTGGAGTCAATCGATAGGTATTGATAAGAACAATACATTTCAGTTAAAATTTGTATTCTATCATCAAAACTGTAGGAGCCAGTTTTGGGCGGCTTGTGGGCGTTACAGTGGGCGTGGCACTCTGCTGAAACAAACTTGCGCTGCGTAAGAAGCTCAGGAATCTGCACGCCAAATCTCAATAGCCTAGCTCTAATAGTTTCCGGGATCTCAGCGTTCATCCGGACGGACAGACGGACATGGCTAGATCGACTCGACTCCATGCAGGACTCCAGATACTTGGTAGCTAAAGCGGAGATGTAAGACGCGCCGGCTTCTATAGGAAGAGGAAAATAAGGTCGGCCGCTAAGGGACAGCTGTAGTAGCCATTACCAGTCATTGCCAGGATTCTGGGCGACTTCCCGCAGCATTAGGCGAATCAACCCCGTTCTCGATCGGCTTCCACTTCCCCAAGGTCCAATATACCTATTGGGATACGGAGCGGGCCTACAGAAGGCGCAGGGAAGATCGAAGCAGCCGTGGGACGAGAACAAAGCTTTAAGCTACTAATTCACATAAATAAAAGCATTCATTGAACATTCTTTTTATTTGTATTTTAATTTTTTTGTGCACCAGAACTCTTCTTTTTTAAATTGCTCCAATTGATTTGTTTTCCGTTGGACAACAAGCCCAGCTGCTTGACCATGCTCATGCACCATTCCTCATGCACCGCGGGTGAACTTTGAAAACTTCGGTCACACTACAACGAATAAGATTTTTCGACTAGTAAAACTCTTAGCCGATTTGAGTACTAGGCTTAAATCTGAAATCTCAACTCTCTAGCTCTTATAGTTTTCGAGATCACAGCGTTCACACGGACAGACGGACACGGTTAGATCAACTCGTCTAGTGATTCTTATCAAGAATATATATTTTGTGATCGAAAAAGTTTCCTTATACCTGATACATACTTTTTCCAGAATACGATATACCCTTTTACTCTACGAGTAACGGGTATAATTAGTTTTGTCCTTTTAAGGAAACTTTCAATTTTGTTTTAATAACGAAATTAACTTTCGAATTTAATGAATCATTTTTTTCGATTGAATAGCGGCATTAGAAATTAGTAGGCTTTTACATTGGATCAAAATGCAACACAATAACGCACAAAAACGAAGTAAAAATCAAAGATAGAGAGAACGTGTCTCGACTATCAAAAACCCGTTACTCAGCCTCTAACCAATTTCAATTTATTCTTTTAAATAAATATCATCCCCTCTAAAGTAATCCCCCCGATAAAATACACCTTTTCCAACGTTTTTATACCCGTTACTCGTAGAGTAAAAGGGTGTACTAGATTCGTCGGAAGGTATGTAACAGGCAGAAAGAAGTTTCCGATCACTAGCCGAGTCGATCTAGCCATGTCCGTCCGTCCGCCCGTGTGAACGCTGAGATCTCGGAAACTACAAAAGCTAGAAAGTTGGGACTTGGTAAATAGATTTCTCAGCTCCTTGCGCAGCGCAAGTTTGTTTCAGCAGGGTGCCATGCCCACCCTAACGCCCACAAACCGACCAAGTCACTGGCGCCCACAAGTTTCATGATAGAAAACAAATGTTAGCTGAAATGTATGTCTCGTCAATACCTATAGATTGACCCACAATTTTGATGCTAGAAAAAAAATGTTAACTAATGTATTAGTCTCGTCAATACCTATCGATTGACCCAAAAAAAGTTTTCCACTCCCACTATAACGCCCACAACGCTTAAATCTGTCAGCCGCCCACATAATTAACATTGCATAATTACGCATTACAATCTCGCTTTGCTGCTTGCATATCTCCATTTCCCTATGGTCCCTTTAGCTAAGTTACGGGTATATGATAGTCTAGGTACTCCACTATAGCGTGGCGGTACTCCACTATAACCAAATAGTTCCTTTTCGGTATAGCCATCAGCGCCATCTTGGACTTTTTTTATCTTCTCAATCATTCCCCGGAGTGGTCTCTTTAGATTTGGGGATGGCAATAAGTCACACGGAACCAAATCAGGGGAAAACCAAGAGTTGTTGTAGCCCATAATTCTGATCTTTTTAGTCGAATTGCTTCATGCAAACGACGCATAACTCTCAAATAATATTCCTTATTAACAGTTTGGCCGGGTGGAAGAAATTCATAGTGCAACAAGCCACGAAAAAAGAAACAAACAAATTCACCTTACTTTTTAAAGTATAACTTCAAGTAGAAGCGAAGAAATGCTAACATTTTTATCTAGCAGTCCGGTAAGTACTTAGCCTCACCGCCCGATGGCATCACTATCGCAAGAGAAATTTACTATCGTGTAGTACATTCTCGTAGACGGCTACTGTCGAAATTTCAGCCGAATCGGACTCGTAGTTTTGTTTTAACTGCGTGTGGAATCGGACGTGTCCGCGGATTTTAGAAAAATGGAGAAAAAGCAATATCGGTCTGTCATTTCATTTTTTTTTTGGAAAGGAAATCGCGCAGCGATGTGTACGGTGACTCTTTTCCTTCGATGGCGACCGTCAAAAATTGGTTTAACGAGTTTCAACGTGGTCGCACGTCGGTTTTTGATGAGCCACGCCCAGGTGCCCCGAAAACGGCTACCACGGAGGATAACGTGACAAAAATCCACGATCTCGTATTTTCAGACCGCCGATTGAAGATAAGCAAGATAGCTGAGACAGTAGGCATGTCAAAAGACCGCGTGGGTCATATCCTGCATGAAATTTTATGCATGAAAAAGCTGTCGGCGCGATGGGTGCCGCGTTTGCTCACTCCGGACAACAAACGCAACCGTGAGACCACTTCAGAGCAGTGTTTAACGCTGTTTTAAGCGCAATCCGAAACATGGATCCACTGGTACACACCAGAAGAAGGCTAAGACTGTCTCATCGGCTGGAAAGGTGATGGCCACCGTTTTTTGGGATTCACGAGGCGTGGCAAACTTTTCTTTAACTATGGATAGGCATTGACGAGACTAATACATTTCAGTTACATTTTTTTTTCTAGCATGAAAATTGTGATCGCCACAGGTTATTTGCGTAGCAAACTTGCGCTGCACACAAAACCACGGAATCTAAATCTGAAATCCCAATTCTATATCTTTTTTAAGTTTCCGAGATATCCGCGTTCATACTTACGATTTTTTAAAGTTTGTAAGCGGTTTGTAGGCGATAAGGTGGACGTGGAACACTGACGAAACAAACTTGCGCTGCGCAGGAATCTGCATGCCTAATCTTAGTATGGCACCTTTAACAGTTTCCGAGATCACAGCGTTCATACGGACAGACGGACATGGCTAGATCGACTAGGCTTGTGATCCTGATCAAGAATATATTTACTTTATAAGGTCGGAAACGCTACCTTCTACCTGTTAGATACTTTCCGACGAATCTAGTATACCCTTTTACTACACGAGTAACGGTTATAACAAGAACATTGCCTAACAGGTGAGCTGTCGTGACGGACGCACCTGCAACATACAAAAGATCTGATATCGGACATTGTAATGAAAAATGTATCTTTACAAAATTGGTACACTTCTTTAAAATCATCGGTACGCTTCAAGCATTTGGCCTATAAAGCACTTCCAACATACAAAAGTTCTAATACTACATTTATTGGATAAATAAATTCACTTTAATAAATTCTAAATAAAAAAAATAAATAATTTGCGCCTCTATTTTCATTCAAACTTAGCGTTGTTATCGGCTACTTTGCGCACATATCAGAAAGCGGCTTGTGATTCGGATCAGGTGGTTATAGGCTGCCCCCGCGGTACCAGCATTTCAATCGAGTTTGCTCAATACAACAACTTCGTGGCAAAGGGTAAGTTAACAATGCACTCACATTTTTAGCTGTCGATGCTTATTTACATCTACATGTAATTTTTCGGATTTGTTTTTAAAGATGGCTTCAGCATCGAAGAACTATGCCCTGGGTCTGGGAAAGCAAAACCTGAAATACGGAGTAGGACAAAGCACTTGCTTCGTGGGTCCATCTTTGGCACACCCTCACTCAAGATACCATCTAACAGATATATAAACGTTGGCTACGGCCTAGACATTCCAGCACAACCAGTCGCTGAAGATAGCAGCACCAGTGTTACTGGCTCTGAATCGGTATTTGGCACAACTCGCTCTGTTGACAAAGTAGAAAATACGGATTACAACAGTGAAAATGCTCTGGAAAACTGCATGTGGCCAAATGCATTACAGGTAAGAAAGTCAAAGTCAACTAAATGCTGGTTGTTTAAAACGTTAGGCCTGCCACTTTGCTTGACAATTTTTTTAAAAGGTAGAAGGAACCTATATTGTATATGTTGCAACAAAATTTGTCAGACCGAAAGCCACTTTTCCTAAATGCTTTCGATGTGTGGCCAAGTGACCACGATATAGGCTGCGCAACTTTTTCTACAACATTGGCTAGATCGACTCGTCTAGTCATGCTGATCAAGAATATATTTACTTTATGGGGTCGGAAACGTCTCCTTCACTGCGTTGCAAACTTCTGACTGAAATCAATATACCCTCTGCAAGGGTATAAAAATACAGAAATGTTGCGCCTCTTATTTTTGATCGAATTTGTTGCTTAACACCCATATTAGGTTCTGCACACACTCTTTTGTAACCATTTTGGTTGCACGCATTCAGTTGTTCTTTATGTCCAGCACGTTTTTTGAGGTTCTACCATCCTTTCGTAAATTGCGGTTAACTATTATCCAATATCTTTTAATTGGGCGAAGTTCAGGGCAATTTGGTGGGTTTTCCTCTTTTAATGTAATATTTATGCCTTTTGACTCAAGCAACGCTGTGGTGGAACTAGCATTGTTTTGTATGGAAATTGTTGTTGGAACTGCTTACACTTTTACACTTTTCAAACGTTTGCAACGCAATTGAATACCCCAATTATCTTTCTTATAAAATGATATCTGACGTTTTTTTAGGCACTCTCGTATAAACATCATTGTTCCTTTTGTGAAGAAAGAGCTGGTTCTTCAACCACAGGTGCAATTGGCCTGCCATATAGCCCTTTCTCGCCAAATTTTTCACGGTGTTTTTCGGATACCAAGTCGTTAACAGTCCCACCTTTAACTTTTGAGTAAAATTGTGGTACTCGTAATGTTTTTGAGTCCATTTTGACATAAGTTTCATTGTCCATAATAATTTGCACTGCATCAGTGAGCAACCGATCATAAAGCTTTCTCGCTCTCTTTTTGCCGACTTCCATTTGTCGCAGACTTTTTTTTGGAACTTTTTGTTTTTTATATGTTCTAAAGTTAATGCCGCCGCTTTATTCTTTGTATCATACTTATTCTTGTTTTGTGCTTTTTTGCCAAATCTCGAGCAGACATTTCATTATGTTTGTGGATTAAGGCCAATACTTTTTTATCAAGACTTTTAACTTTAGGACCCTTTTTTCGTCCAGCTTTTGGAAAATCATTAATAGAACACGTCTCCCCAAATTTTATTATAATGTTTTTAACACTTTTAACACTAACTTTATAGCGTTTACCTAATTGTCTGTACGACACACCTTTTCCGGTTCAGTAATTATGCGCAATTTTTTTGCGAACTTGCTCTTCGATTCGAGGCATTGTCGAAACTAAAGGATAGATAGTGAAAATAGAATATGTAAACAACGCAGAATTTATGAAGCTTTCAACGGTACTTTTCCCAGCACGATCGAAAGCTTGCTCTTCGGGAAATTGGAGCTAAAAAGTGTGCAGTTTCTTTTCGGTATATTCCTTACATGTATACGCCAACAAATTAAATGTATGAGCAAATATTTTTGTTTGGAAAGATCAGAGTTAAGTTTAAATGTTAACAGAATCCACAGCAATACATGAATGTAGTATTTTTACGCGTTTCGGTATTTCTGTAAACAAGAAAAGCTCTAACGCGTTTGCTTAAGTTTCCTCTCTCTTGCCTTCTACGATTCTACGCGAAACGAATCTGGAGGAAGAAACAGTTGAAGTCAGCAAATAAACATTATAACGTTTAAGAAATCCCGCAATTATTACTAATTGAGCTGGGCTTGAAGAACATAAATTTTAAGCTGCATATGAACGCAAAATTTGGTAACCGTGACAGGACCCACACATCAGTAAAGTTCGCGGTTAGTTAGCGGATATACATTTATTTCATAAAAGCCGGGGAACAATCCGACATTGGCCAGCCTGCAACCGCAGCATATTCAGTGTGATCGTCGTTGGAGTCATCATCAAGGCACCCACTAGGTTCCCGCAAATCAAAAGGTGCAACATCGTTAGTGGATAGGAACGACGCAGATCGCAATCTCTTGGAAAATCTCTACGGGCGGGATTACTACGGCCAAGACGATTCCCTCCCTCTACCCGACCAGTGAGATTTGCCGCAAAATAACCTGCAACATTCGCACATAACAACAAGCCACGCGGTAAATATAACATTGCGTGTCACGCACACAATAATCTGTGAGTATACTTGCAAATACATACAAACATAAATTTATTGCTGGTTGTGTGATCACTTTGCTGAAGGTGGTAATTTACGGACATAAACAAACCGTTGCCTTACGCATACCAACACGTGCTGATTTTGTGTCTGCTTTTTGCTCAAAAACATAACGCCGGGCTACACACGTGGTACAGTTTCGCCTTGAGGTTAGCTTTTCGTCTTTTCGTTGAACCGTAGTCCCTCAGCTCTCTACTCTGCCGCACTTTCCCACGACGGTTCAACATGAGCAATGGAAGCCAACATCGAAAACTTAGCTGCCAGAGTGGACAGGAAGTCCGATGCAACCGAGCTCACCCTCGAAGAGTGTGATTGTCACTTACAAATCTTAGAGTCTAACTTTCGCCAGTTGTGTCAATCGCAAAGAAAAATTGAAGAGCTGATTTATGCCGACGTCGGTGGAAACCCTGTTCATTACAGCCAAAAGCAAAACAAAATCTCTGATGAGTGTATGCAACCATTCAGCAGACGTCAGTATTTTGAATGCCTCTCATTCTTCCCGATTGCCAATCTTGAAGTTGCCGCACTTCGATGGTAAATATTCAGACTGCAAGCGATTTGAAGTTGATTTTACAAATCGCGTGCACAGTGACTCTGGAATCTCAGCTATCGACAGATTTATTTATCTGTTAAGTTGTCTATCAGGCGCAGTCTTGGAAGTAGTTCAAGCATTCCAGGTCACTTAGGAAAATTATTCAAAGCCATTCAACTTGCAATCCATATCCGATTCAGACGCTACGAGTTGCAACGCCTTGTGGACACATCATCAGCGATCCGAAGATCATTATTATCTTAATCAACGACGTCATGAACGCTATCATAAAAAACTTGCTCCTATCTGAGGTCGATGCCGAAACAAGGTTTAACTACGATGAGAAGCAATCATTTGAAAAGCTACATGACTTGGACGAGTGCTGCTAGTTTCTGACACACCGCTGTCAATATTTGGAAGGCCGATCATGCGCCATCACCAAAGGTCGAGCCATCGACACACAGCAACGGCAGAAGACAAACCAAATACATTTGTCCAAATCGTTCATCACAACAAATTCCAGTTGAACATACTGTGACTAGGGCAGTCACTACATCACACATTGCAAGTCGTTCTCTGCGCTTCAACTCACGCATCGGAAAGACTTCGTAAGAAATCACATGTTATTACTGATTTTCCAACCAAATCTCAGTGCAAGGTTTGTCAGGGCGCTCATCACACTCTTTTGCATGCGTATAGCCCAAGTCCAACTAAGGCAGATTCGATGACAAGCCAACCACAACAGAGCCTGGTTTCAGAACACGCTGATTATAACCAGCACAGCAGACCTACGGTATTTCTAATATCGCGCGCGGCCAAAAGAGACATCATACCTACAGCACTAGTGCAGATCAAGGATGGATATGGAGACTTCCAATTTGTTTTTTTTGCGTTTCTCAGGCCATAAGTGGGGCTTCTAACACTACTCAAAGTTTCTTAAGTTTCGACGTGATCAAAAGGATTGGCAACAACCAGCCCAGCTAACCAATTGACATCTTACAATGGGACATTCCGAATGGCTTAGTTTTAGTTTATCCAAACGTTGATCAATCCAACAAGGTCGACGTGCTCATCGGAATAGAAGGATTCTTCGAGGCCATCCGCAGCGGCAATTGCCATTTTGGCCCAGGAATGCCCGCATTCATCAACACAGCATTTGGCTGGATTTTCGATGGAAACGCATCACACTTCGTAAATCCATCAACCTACAAGTGCAATATCGTTCAGGAAAGGATGTGAAGGAATACAAAACCGCACCTCAGAGACTCAGTGAAGAGGAACAGCTTTGCGAGAAACATTATTACGACCGGGTAGCTCTCAGAAATGACGGCCGTAAGTAGGTGCGGCTCCCCTTTAAAATCGATCAAGAAAGGTTAGGGCAAGCGTATGATAGTGCATTCAAACGACTCATAATGCTGGAGCGCAGACTCAATCGCAATCCATCACCGAAGGAAGCCTATTTCCAATTCATGAGAGAATATATGGAGCTTGGACACATGTCTCGCACTGACACAGTGGACATAAGAAGGACACATTTATATATTCCCCCTCACTGCGTTTTGCTGACGGAGAGCCTAACAACCCCTCTTAGGGTTGTCTTCGACGCAAGCGCTAAAACGACGTATGGCCTAGCTCTCAACGAACTTTTAATGGTAGACCCAACCATACAACAGGATCTTATCACGACTCTTCTTTCATTTCGATTAAATCGGTATGCACTTTCTAGCGACATATCAAAAATGTATAGACAATTTTTAATGGATGAAAGAGATCGGCGATATCAACTCATTTTGTGGAGAGAGTCACACCTTGCACACTTACCAGTTGAACACTGTGACATACGGTGTATCAGCTGCTTCGTTTTTGCAATTCGCAGTCTTTTCCAAAACGATAATCTGTATGAACTTGGAACCTTTTAAAACTAGACCTTAAAAACATTTCGCAAATACAAGTTCCGCGCTTCGTATTCACATAACCCACAACAAAGGAAAAATTCACAAATATGGTGGATATGGGTGTTGTTTATACTTGCGCACAGAAGTCGACGGAGTTATCAGAATCCACTTTCTATTCGGCAAATCAAAGGTAGCACCCATCAAAACTCTGTCCATCCCGAAATTAGAACTCTGTGCAGCAGCTCTACTTAGTCGCACTTACCACAAGTTTCAACTGCAGCAGTACATATCAAAGGTGTACTTTTGGACTTACGCAAAGACTGTACTGCAATGGCTTCGCAAACACTCATCAGTTTTGCCAAACTTTGAATCCCATCGAGTTTCTGAACGTCAGCAACTAGACCAAAACATCGAGTGGCGTTATGTGCCCACTACCAAGAATCCCGCAGACATAGTGTCTCGTGGCTGTGGCGGTTCGGAGATACAAGGAAACATGTGGTTCGCCGGTCCAAACTTTCTCAATCTTTCAGAAGAGGACTGGCCGATTCTCAAGGAGTCTGCTGCTTCATGACAAGAGACAGATCCTCATTCAACGTTCAGCTAAGAACCTCGTTCATCAGCAATATTGATGTGAGCATCATTGATCAAGTGATCAATAATTCACCGTCTTACATGAAATCTTTGCGAACCCTTTCTTTTATCAATCGCGTTTTCAATAAAGCTTCACCAGCTTATAAACCGATTACTCAAGACCTTGTTCATGTGCCAACAACCGAGCTCACTGACACGTGTTTAACACTTAGAAATAGGTTTGTTACGCAAAAATAAAGTTCTTCAGCCAAGCATGCAGGCTCTGGCACCCTTTCTTCATGAAGTCAAGGCAAGAAATGCAACACTGGTCGTGGTTCGAGTCGGCGGAAGATTTGCAAATGCACACATGCCGTTTGACGCAAAGCACCCACCGATTCTACCTAAGGATCACAAATTCACAACACTTTTCGTAGAGTTTCTTCACAGGTCAAACTTGCACGCCAGACCAAAGGTGTTGCTATCCTTGCTGCGTGGAAAAATGTGGGTTATCAACGCTCGTGGCCTAACGAGGAAGGTGCCTGTACACGTTGTTTTCACTACCGGTCGCGTCATGGGAAGCCTCCCATCTGACCGTCTACTCGGAAAACGTCCATTCTTAGTCACCGGAGTTGACGTCCTACGACGACGTCCTTTCATGACGTCCTACAAAATAAGAAGCAAATCACCGTACAAGACATATGCGTCAATCTTCGTCTGCTTTGCCTCTAAAGCAATCCACATTAAGCTTGTGACTGACTCGACAACTAACTCATTTCTATCTTGTATCCGAAGGATCATCGCACGCCGTGGACTTCGCAGACGCATTGTATACGACAAATTTCGTCGGGGCAGCTACTAAACTAATGGAGTTCAAACGTGCAGTCTTGAGTTAGGAGAGCATCAGCTTGCTGGAATCCTACAGCGCCTGCAAGGGCTTCGAATTCAGCTTCGTACCTCCCCATGCGCCCCATTTTGGCGGCCTCTGGGAAACCGCAGCTAAGTCTGCCAAAACTCTCCTGGTCAAGAACGTCGCGGAAGCTCACCTGACCTATGAAGATCTTGTAACGTTGTTGACAGAGATCGAAGCGATCTTAAATTCGCGACCTATCGCTCCTCTGTCTGACGACCCGAACGATGCTTTCGCCTAACTCCAGCTCACCTACTCATTGGTGGTCCACTTCTATCAGCACCGGATGAGCACCTTCAAGTTTCATCTGCTAAGGACGACGCATCTTAACTCAGCTCTCTGACACGATGGCAACGAATAACATTCCTGGAGCAGCAATTCCGGCGCAAATGGCAGCGCGACTACATTCATACCCTGCAGAAACGAACTAAGTGGACTCAACCCCACATCAAAGATGGCCAGCTAGTGATCATTCACGAGGACACAGTGCCTCCACAGCACTTAGCACGAGTTACGGCTTTAATTTCTGGAAAGGACGACCGGGTTAGAGTCGTTGATCTTAAAACTAACAAAGACACTGTGCGAAGGCCAATACAAAAAATCGCCGCCTTGCCTTGATCAGAATAAAGTTTTAGTGTTAACAGAATCTGCAGCCAGGTATGAATGTAGTATTTTTGCTCGCTTCGGTATTTCTGTAAACGAGAGAAGCTCTAAAGCGTTCGCTAAAGTTTCTCGTGTGTTTTACCCTCTCTCTTTCGGCCAAAGAGCTAGTGGGATGGCTCGGAGGGCGCCGAGCTGAAGGCTACCGATCGGGTCGCTGGTTGCGGATAGCGAGCGCCCTGGTTCTCCAGGGTAGCTACGAATAAGCGTGGAAGTTGGACACGGCCCGGCTACCGCCAAGCCCCCAACACGAAGCGTAAATAAGTAGCCCCGGGCAGTACCGACGTCGCGCTTGTGCTGCCGCCTCCGACAAATAGCTCACACATACCCCCTTCCCACACTCTTAAAACCTACCTCTTCCCTACCCCACACAACTCATCTCACCCCGGGCTGGACTAAGGTGTCACTCGTACCGTGCCGAGAGTCAATCTGGCCGGGAGCCCGAGTTGTCAAAAAACCCAGTCTCAAACGGTGAGCTCAGGCAAGTGGCGACCGCCTGTTCTAAGTCAGCCTTAATCGGGTACAGCGGATCTCTGCCCGGGTGGACCTGTCCCTTCTCCGCAGCTCGTGGGAATAAATATGGAGAAATTAATAAGCAACGGCAACAAAAAAGATATTGACAACAAAAAAGAGCCCGACACTCTTAAAAAGTCGGAAGTCGCAACCAACGACGATAAGAAGAGCAAGACCATGGCACCGACAACTCCAGTCCATGTGACGTCTACCCCTGCCAAGGCCAGCGAACAACGCAGCCGGCTAAGCCCAACTCGCCACAGCGACAAGCACAAGCTTCCCACCAGCGTAGGTGTGGCTAACCAGCCACTCCAACCTGAGGGGAGCGCAAAAGCCGGTCTCGTGGTGAATACCAGGGCAAAGGAGTTCAAGAGGATACCACCTAATCAGGCAGGACCTCTTGAACGAAAGAAAGCTTTTCGGATCCTCAAATGGCTGGCCACCAATCCGATACGTGAGGATCAGACGTCAAAATTGGATTACCTAAAAATCCAAGAGGACATAGCCTGGGCAAAGGCGGTAATCCCAGACATCGACATCGCAATGACTACCAGCAACAACAACAAGCGAGAGAGGTCGATGGAGACAGCTCAACCAGCGAGCAAGAAGGCCAAAGTGATCAACCGCGGACCATGGTCGAGATCCTTTGCGGAAGTGGTAAAGGATCGGAAGATCATTGGTGTCATCGAGCGATGAAGGCGGTAGGATCCCGAGAAACCAATGGGGTCTGGTTAGACGGGCCCTTGCGTCAGTGGCCTTGAAAGTGCTGGACGAAAACCCAGGCCCGCCACCCGATTGCACAGATGCAGGGTGGTACCAGGGCAATGTAAAGTTGATCGCCTGCGAAGACGAGAGATCGGCAGCACTCTACAAGGCTGCAATTACCAAAGTTGGCAAGGTCTACCCCGGGGCAAAGCTGGCAGTTTGTGAGGCTGCAGACATCCCGTCTCGACCGAGAGCGAGGGTGTGGCTGCCATGGGAACCATCGGAACCAGAGGCTATACTCAGCCTGCTGACCAGGTTCAACCCGAAGCTTCCAACAGACGGTTGGAAGGTGGTCAAGGTGGAGAAAACCGAGCGCGTCACCATAAACGTGGTTATCCTCCTGAGCCTGGCCTGCTTGGAACCCCTCGCAGCCCAACAATACCAGGTGAGCTACGGGTTCGATAAGGTGCAGCTACGCATCTATGACACGGATAAGTTAGCGGCAGACAACCTGGCTGCCTGTGCGTCGTACGAACCCCCGAGCGACGACGAATTAGAACATGAGGAGGCCACCCTCACCGGCTACGTGTCAACCGACTCGGAGCTGACAGAGAGCCTTAAGCAGCTGTGCACTCAGGACATAACCCGACCAGGGCGCACTGTTCTCCAGGACATAGCGGAGAAGGCGGAGGGTACCCAGCCCGACCTCGGTCCCAAAGATGGTGCAGTTTCTGCAGATTAACCTGCACCACAGCAAGGCAGCATCCGCTGCCCTCCTCACCCGCCTGGCAACAGGCAACATAGACGTAGTCCTCATTCAAGAGCCATGGATTGTTGGTAACAACATCTGTGGCTTATCCACCCCTCTATACAAGCTATTTCACACCAAGGATAAGGGTAAAACCAGAACCTGCATTCTTACAAAGACACACTTTAACACATTTCCTATTCCACAGTTTAGCGAAGGCGACCTCACCACGGTCAGACTGGAGCTAAACGAACACACTCATCACACCATAGCATCATTCTATCTGGCTCACGACTACGAAGGACCACTACCAAACACCACTACACAACAACTCATACATACTCACTCATCTAAGGAACTCATCCTGGGTGGGGCCGCTAACTTACACCACACACAATGTGGAAGTACAAATACTAACGAAAGGGGTGAATTACTCTATGACTATCTCCTTCAATCAAATTTATTTATCTGCAACAAAGGTAATGACCAAACTTTCATCACTAGAAATAGGAGGGATGTACTAGACATTACACTAATATCTGATCCCCTACTTAACCAGCTAGAAGCGTGGAAGGTGGGGATCGAACACTCATTCTCAGACCACCGATACATAGAATTTACAATAACTCTAGACTGTCCTCCCACCGGGAACATCACTAATCTAAGATTAACCAACTGGGGATATTACAAAAATCTCCTCAACAGGAACCTACACGCTCCACCGACACACATACGCAACCGTCAAGAATAAGGTAACCTAGTTAACACTTTTACTGATATCTGCGGTGAGGCCTTAAAAAGGGCTTGCCCTAGCAGAACAGTCAAAGCAAAACGCAAACCCCCCTGGTGGAACGCAACCCTGTCGAACCTTAAAAGAGAGTGTAGAACTTACTTTAATAGAGCTAAATACAACAATAGCGAATCTTCCTGGAATTTATATGTACCATACAAAACTAAGCCTATACAAAAAGGAAATTAGAATATCAAAACGAAGAGCTTGGGCTAACTTCTGCAGTAGCATAGAATCTACTGCGGAGGCATCCAGACCCAGAAGAATTCTAGCAAAAGCTCCAGCAACCATTGCACAGTGGTTGGACCTGTATGGGAGCCGCGGCCAAAAATACTTCTAGTTGTTATATCGTTTCGAAATTTTCCTCAAAATTCTATAAAAATATTTTAATTATAGCATAAAAATATTGGACATATCGCCCGACTATATCCTATAGCTACCATACATCGGACCAAATTTCAAACGCGTTGCTATTTTCAGTTTCAAACTTTTTTATTTAAGTTTTATTACGTTTAAATAATATTTTAAGAGGAAGAGGCGTGGTTTATTATCCGCCCACCAATATTAATCCGTTAGTTTGGATTATTATGTGTAAGTAACATGAAAAAACAAGAAAGGAAGTTAGCTTCGGCAAGCCGATGCTTATATACCCTTGCAGCTATAATTATTATATTAAAAAAACACAAAAAATGATATTCCCAATAGTATAAGATAATATGTCAAAAAACACCGATGCTATAATTTGTTTCATATTATTTTCCTACCAATTTTCCGATCGTTCCTATGGCAGCTATATGATATAGTCGTCCGATTTTGATAAAATTAAATTCAAAATTCAGAACTAATTAAAAAATGTTATTTCCAAGCCTAGGAGGTTATATGTTAAAAAACACCGAAGCTATAATTTGTTTCATATTATTTTCCTACCAATTTTCCGATCGTTCCTATGGCAGCTATATGATATATTCGTCCGATTTTGATAAAATTAAGTTTGAAATTCAGAACTAATTAAAAAATGTTATTTCCAAGCGTTGGAGGTTATATGTTGAAAAACACCGAAGCTATAATTTATTTCATATTATTTTTCCACAAATTTTCCGATCGTTCCTATGGCAGCTATATGATATAGTCGTCCGATTTCGATAAAATTTAATTCAAAATTCAAAACTAATTAAAAAATGTTAGTTCCAAGCTTAGGAGGTTATATGCTAAAAAACACCAAAGATATACTTTTTTTAAATTTTTTTGTCCGATTATTCCTATGGGAGCTATAAGATATAGTTGTCCGATCCGGCTGGTTCCGACTTATATACTACCTGCAAAAGATATACGACTTTTGGGAAAGTTTCAGCCCGATAGCTTTAAAACTGAGAGACTAGTTTGCGTAGAAACGGACGGACAGACGGACAGACGGCCAGACGGACAGACGGACATGGCTAGATCGACTCGTCTAGTCATGCTGATCAAGAATATATATACTTTATGGGGTCGGAAACGTCTCCTTCACTGCGTTGCAAACTTCTGACTGAAATCAATATACCCTCTGCAAGGGTATAATAACAATAACAATAAACGAAAATACAAATTATAGCAAAAGAAAACAAAATTATAAAAAATAAATGATAACAGGATATATTTAATTTAAGTCATCGAGTAGTTCAAGTGCTGATGGTGATAAAACTGACTTTTTTGAATGTGGAAGGTTTCTTTGGCCAGTAACATAAGGATCTGAGCGATAGGACTTCATCGATGTTAGTATTGCTACACATTGCATTTGATTGAAAGTTGCACGATCGTAAGTCACAAGCTGCAAATTCATTAGTTATTAAAAGCTCAGCAATTCTTCGTCTCTTAGTTCTTTTTGATGACTCACTAAAGTCTACTTTCGGACGTCCACGTCTAGCAGTTTCGATCATTTCTTGAGGCTTACTTGGAGTGCGTTTCATTAAAATTGTTTCCTTTTCGTTAAGCACATTCGATTGGAATCCAGGAACTGATGCCATTTTGCGATTGTATTGTGTCCAAAACGAAGCAATTCTTTTTTGCATATGTATCCAATACATTTCATTAACACGCTCATCTCGGACACGTAGCCAATGTTTTCAATATTGCTGTTCACATGTTCGATCGCCATCCGTAATTTTTCTGCATTGGTGCCGATTACTGTACACCCATAATTGATTATGTACAAGCGAGTGAAGACACAATAAGAAGAGTCGCCTACCAAAATTAAATTAATAAAGAAAATAATAATATAAAAATTAAAATTTGAACCTAAAAAAACATAAAACACTAAAGACGAACACAAAGACACAGCACAACTACAATGCAAAACAGCTGCTTTGACCTTGAAGAAAAAAGAGACGATGTTAGTATATGGTTGATTATGCACATATCTGCAAATATCTGCAGTTAGCTTTAACTTTTTTTATACCTTAAGATATTGACAAATACACTGAATAAAAAATGAATCGGGGCATCTTGGGGGATCACAGCTAACACTTTTAGTAAACATAAAAAACACGAGTACAAAAGATACTAAAAATATAATAAAGTAAAGAATTAATTTCAAAGTAACGACTACACAAGAAAGCTTTTATTAATATTGAAACTTAAAAATAATACCTTTAACTTCAAAATCCATTTTATACAATTTAAATTGGGCAGCGTAATTAGTTGACTGAACACTTTCAAGCTCGCTTTTGTTGCTAAATATTCGCGATGCGTGCAGCTGCACTTTGCAAATGAACACGTGTTCACAGCTTCAATATCTAGAAAGAACCGGTTTGCTATGAAGAAGTTTGGTCAATTTAGAGGCAATTTGGTTACTTCTCGCAAATTTTTGTTGTTATGTTTTTTTGAGTTTTGTCCTATGGGCACAACCACTGTGCATCGTGCTCCGCTATCCTGCAGCGCACGATTGTGAGCATCTTGCCAACTGCGACCATTTTGGTGTGGTCCGATGAGAAGCGGTTTGACGTTAGAGCTTTGGTGGATCCTTGCTGCCCCTTGAGTCGCATTCACGCATCCTTGGCAAAGGCCCTCAACCTTTCCGTCACCCGCGTGGGCGAAGAACGGGTTTGCATCACCGAGATCCGCTCAAAGGCGTCAAATATGACCCGACAACTGCTAATGCTGGTTGATGACCAGATGCAGACCCAAAGTCCATCCAAGTCCCTGGATCCGTAGGTCCGGGATGGCTTTCCAGACATCACCCTGGCTGATGATAGGTGGTTCCACCCTTCATCAGTGTCGGCTGTTTTAGGAGCTGACATATACGCAGAGTTAATTCTGCCGGGTATCCGCCCGAATTAAAACGGATTGCCCATGGCGCAAAGCTCAGCCTTGGGGTGGCTCCTTTCGGGCACTTGCTCCCTCTCCTGATACGCCACTCTCCCCATTGCGAGGGGGGGGGGAAGAGTGCATAATCGCTATGTTGGCATCACTGGTCAATGTTTCCGAACCGGTTAAAGACCGCTCTATCTATTCCTAGTATACCCGATAGACTAAGCTCACGCCATGTTCGTTCAGTCGAGAATATAAAGTGAAATATTAAGCAAGTCAACGCAATCGCTCTGTTATGTTTCTTGGGGAAAAACTTGGTCGATTCTTAGCACGGACCCGCCCCAACAATCGCTCATACCCGGAATTAAGCCGTTCAGTGGACAATAGATACAAATAAAAATAAAAATTACTTCCACTCAACATATATTTATTTAAGTGCGGTTTTCCATCAGAAAAATTGTGCAAGACTAAGGAATTTCAACATTGTTGTCGAATTCCAAGGGCATGACCAATGGTTAAAGATAGCACTATTTTGTTTATCAATGCCGTTATTTATTTTACCCGTTACTAGTAGAGTATAAGGGTATACTAGATTCGTCGGAAAGTATGTAAGGAAGTAGGAAGATGGAAGCCACGCCCACTCTAACGCCCACAAACGACTATAACACTTAAGCCCGTCTAACGCCCACATATTTTAATCTGACCATTAATTAAAAAGATATAACCAAATAATAATAAATATTTTGCAATTCAATTGAGATTGCACACCACATGCAGCAAATAAGCTGTTTTCAATAATACGCCACCAAGCCGCTAGGGGGGCTAGTTGGCGCTGAAGGCCAAGAGGCACTATAGAAGAAGATAGGTAGCTCTAATGGCTAGGTGTGTTAGTAAAAAGCAGAGCTGCTTTAAGCATATCCCTTTCTCTTGCACTCCCTTAAACTGGGTAACGGGTATCTAATATTCGAGGCCATCGTCTATAACGTTTTCTCTGGTTGAGAATTGTATTTAGAGAAAATGTTTAAGATACGATCAATTATGTGGGTCACTTAATTCAATATGTCGGCAAACATTGTTTTTTTGTATTCTAATCTATATCGCGGAACCTGTTGGTGAAAGAAAATAAGTTTGTATGGGATTTTTACTCAGAAGCACCCAAATATCATGGAAAACTAGAAGTTTTTAGTTGAAATTTCACAAAGTTCTATTTTGTGTATCTGTGTAATTGATTGATCCAAAAAACACAATGATGAGAGATGAGGCAGGCACCGACAGAAGGATCAAGTTAAAACAAGGAAGAACGCTATAGTCGAGTACCTCGACTATCAGATACCCGTTACTCAGCTAAAGGGACAAAAGGGAAATGGAGATATGCAAGCAACAAAGCGAGACTTAAATGCGCCACCTACCCCTGATCTCAATATATGGTTATGTGGGCGGTAAACAGATTTAAACGTAATGAGCGTTAGAGTGGGCATGGCAAACTTTTTTTTGAATCAATCGATAGGTATTGGCGGGACTAGTACATTTCAGTTAAATTTTTTTATCTAGCATGAAATCTCTGGTCTGGTGTGCGGTTTGTGGGCGTTAGAGTGGGCGTGGCACATTGGCGTAACAAACATGCGCTGCGCTCAAGGCTACGGAATCTAAATCTGAAATCTCAGTTCTCTATCTTTGATAGTTTCCGAGATATCCGCGTTCATATTAACGATTTTTTGAAGCTTGTGGGCGTTAAAGTGGGCGTGGCAAACTTTTTTTGGGTCAATCGATAGGTATTGAGAAGAAAAATTCATTTCAGTTAAAATTTTTATTCTAGCATCAAAACTGTAGGAGCCACAGTTTAGGGCGGTTGCGGGCGTTAAAGTGGGCGTGGCACGCTGCTGAAACTAACTTGCGCTGCGTAAGAAGCTCAGGAATCTGCATGCCAAATCCTAATAGCCTAGCTTTTATAGTTTCCGAGATCTCAGCGTTCATCCGGACGGACAGACGGACATGGCTAGATCGACTCGGCTAGTGATCGTGATCAAGAATATATATACTTTATGGGGTCGGAAACGCTCCTTCTGCCTGTTACATACTTTCCGACGAATCTAGTATACCCTTTTACTCTACGAGTAACGGGTATAATCAACTGCCTCAAGGAAAAATGTTTCCAATAATTAAGGAGGATGTGCTACAGCTATACAATCTGATAAATTAAGAAGAAACGGTAATGAGGGAAAATGCAAGAGATCGCTATAGTCGCTATAGTCAGCTAAAGGAAGTGCAAGGGAGATAGAGATATGCTGTGGCAACCTTATATGGCAGCAGCGCCAACAGAAGCTTGCCATATGACTAAAAAGAATGGTGTGGCAACACTCGGAGATTTATCGGAAGAATCAGCGAGCGACACACGTGTCTTGATAATATTAATAAACTCTGTAGTTCTTAATCTCAATAAAACTTTAATGGCAAACATACTTCGCCATAGTGGTGACCCCGGAAAGTAAAATCATAGTAAAAGTTACTTATTGCACGAAATTGACACACACGTTCACAATTAAGAATTTGCGCACTGAATGAACAGACGCCAATACGATTTGCGAAAAATAAAAGGAAGGCGGCTAAATTTCGACGAAGAAAGCGATCGCTCCGATTTTCTATTCATCATGCCGGATTCAAATCCTGATTTAACTGCTCAAGTCCGAGATCTGCAGCAGCAACTCGAGGCACTTCGGACAAATGCACCTGGCAACCGGGATGAGACTACTCGCACACATACACGTGCGACTGTCCACTTGCCAAAATTCGCACATAGCAACCCTCAACTATGGTTTGCGCAAGTGGAGCGGTCATTTCGATTGCACCAGATTATCGACGACACCGACAAGTTCGACCTTGTGACCCTTCACCTGGAGGAGGATGTAGTTTTGGCAGTGGAAGACTTAGTCATTCGACCACCCAACGAAAACAAGTACGTAGCAATTAAAAATCGATTACTACAAAAATTTGCGGAATCTCCAGAGTCGAAACTGCGCCGACTTTTGCAGGGTGGAGGTACATCTGGTCTAAAACCATCTGAGATCCTGGCCAACATGCGACGACTAGCTCCGGACCCGGGCACCGAGAACATCATTCTAACTCTTTTCCTGGCAGAGATGCCGGCGTCAATTCGCCCCACTCTTACAGTCTGGGAAGAGACGGACTTGGATAAGCTCGCTAAGATCGCAGATAAGATGCTCGAAGCGGTAAACCACAACGCCACTTTTGCGATCAGCATGAATACCTCGACTGCAGCGGACCCACCTGTTTGCGCAACTTCCACCGAATACCCCTGGAAAAAGATCAACGACAACTTGCGTTCGCTATCACAGAAGTTTGACGTATTGCAAAAGGATGTCAAACGTCTCCAATTCCAGGGACGCTCACGCAGTTCATCGCGTGGCCACGTACAAACTAGAAATTCGAATCAACAGGCATCTGGGCCTCAAGAGAAGCTTTGCTTCTACCACGATCGATTTGGGGAAAACGCTCAAAAGTGCCGCCCTCCAAGTTCCCGCTCCTCGTCGTTAAACTAAAGGAGCTGTCGCCCGACACGCTGGTCGGCGGCAGCACGAATATAACCAGCGAGCCCACAGTTCAGCCAGCTGTTCCACAGGAGCAGCGCCTACACGTCACCGATCGCACATCTCACATCCGCTTCCTCGTTGATTCTGGATCTGTGGTTTCCGTCATACCACGAACGCTGGTTAGACAAAAAACTACTCTGAGCGATTTGACACTGTACGCAGCGAACCAGACAGTCATTCATACTTATGGAAAGTACGTCACTCAGCTGAACTTGGATCTTCGCCGAAACTTTACATGGCCGTTCATTATCGCTGACGTGCACACAGCTATTATTGGGGAAGACTTTTTAAGCAAATTCCAATTGCTTATTGATCTTAAAAACCAACGCTCGATCGACTCAGTTACTGGACTATCGACACCAGCATGTCTTGCACAAGCGAAACACATATCAGTTTCCACAGTGCAGTGTATGTCCAAATTTCAAAAACTCCTAAGTGAATTTGTCGACGTGACAAAGCCATCGATAAAAGCAGCTACGCAACACGACGTGCGTCGGTGGCTGGCGGGCATGTGGAGATTATCGAAAACTAAATTCAATTACCATACCAGATCGCTACCCAATCGCCCATATACACGACTTCACGGAGCAACTGCAAGGAAAGAAGATTTTTTCAACCCTCGATTTGGTTAAAGCATACTACCAAATTCCCATGGCAGAAAACGATATCCAAAAAACAGCGGTGTGCACTCCTTTTGGACTCATTGAGTTTCAATACATGCCGTTTGGGTTAAAAAACGCGACTCAAACATTTCAACGCTTTATGGACAACATCTTTCGCGGCATGGACTTCGTTTATTGCTACATAGACGACATACTTATAACGTCGCATTCCATCGCTGAACACGAAGAACATCTTCGGGCTGTCTTGCAAGTACTTCAGAAACATGGCCTAAGCATCAATCTGACCAAATGCCAGTTTGCGCAATCTCAAGTAAACTTTCTCAGCTATACCAGAATTAAACCACCCACCGAACGCATAGATGCCATTCTTAATTATGCAAGTCCTGAAACCATAAGCCAACTTGGTCGTTTCTTGGGCGTTATAAATTACTATCGCAGATGTTTGGCTCGATCATCGGTACTGTCTGACGATGATTGATAGACTTACGCGATGGCCAGAAGCTGTACCTCTCTCAAATATTACTGCTGAGACAATAGCTACGGCGTTCTGGACTCACTGGATATCTCGATTTGGTTCTCCAAAAACGATAACTACGGACCAAGGAACACAATTTGAGTCAGCAGTTTTCAAACACGACGGCCTACCATCCTCAGTCAAACGGACTCATAGAGAGGTGGCACAGATCCTTTAAGTCATCTTTGATGTGCAACAGAGGTACTCCTTGGCCGGAGTTACTGCCAACAGTTTTTCTTGGACTTCGTACCTGTTTCAAGGAGGACATCAAATCTTCAGCCTCAGAAATGGTATACGGAACACCTATTCGACTGCCAAATGAGTTTTTTACCGACTTGGACGATACGGTTGACCCCACCTCTTTTTTGAGTATCTTTCGAGAGCACATGCAAAAAGTGCGACCGACATCAACAGCACATCATATCAAGCAGAAGATGTTCGTATTGAAAGGGATCGATAAATGTACGCATGTATTTCTTCGCACTGACGCCGTAAAACAGCCTCTGGAAGCCCCTTACACTGGTCCTCATGAGATTGTCAGACGCGAAAGCGATCGTGTTTTCACTATCAGACTCAATGGCCATGAGACCGCAGTATCAGTTGATCGCCTCAAACCAGCATTTTTAGTAAAGGACGACCGCCAGTTGGATACAGAAGAAGTTACCCCTAGACCGACCAGGACATATGAGATAATTCATGGAGTTAAATTTTCAAACCAGGACTCGTGACGCATTCACTGGAGGGGGAGTAATGTTGCAACCTAATATGGCAGCAGCGCCAACAGAAGCTTGCCAGATGACTAAAAAGAATGGTGTGGCAACACTCGGAGATTTATCGGCAAGAATCAGCGAGCGACACACGTGTCTTGATATTATTAATAAACTTTGTAGTTCTTAATCTGAATAAAACTTTAATGGCAAACATACTTCGCCATAATGCCAACAGCAAGCGACACCTAGCGACGGCAGCCTTTAGGGCTCTTCAATTTTTAATGAATGGTCCGATGTGAACAATTCTTTTGGCGCGAGACCAGTTTTAGGGTTGTGTGGCCTGCAAAGGTGATGGTTTTTAATCTTTAGGTCTACACCTATAATAATCTTGAAGACATGAACATAAATTTTTTTAAATATGGACGCTGGACAGACTTTAGCGTTCTAAGCGTTTTTTGGCGTTAGAGTGGGCGAGAGAAGTGGGATGAAAAGATAACGGATCTTAATCAAAAATCACAACCCTCTTGATCTTATAATTTCCTAAGTCACAGCGTACAGTGAACGAATTACTTTGGTTATTTTTTCGATCATTTTTGTGGGATCAATAGGATATAGTTATCCGACCTGGTTCGGTACGACTAATATGCCTTTTTCAAAAGAATTCAAGATTCAAATGTTTTCACTTAGTTGCTTTAAAACTGATGGATTAGTTTGCGTGGAAACGGACAGACAAACTTGGACAGATTGAATCGGTGTTGATGCTGATCAATAATATATAAACAACAAGAGAAAACGCTATAGTCGATGACCTCGACTATTAGATACCCGTTACTCAGCGTTACAGCAAACTTGCTGCATATGGTGTGCAATTTCGATTGAATTGCAAAATATTGATTATTATTTGGCCATAACTTTTTAATGAATGGTCCGACAATCATTATTGGCATGTAGGTATTGATAATAAGAACAAACTCGCATTTAAATTTTGTGTGCTAGACGGGTGGGCGTTAGAGTGGGCGTGGCACCCTGCTAAATCAAACCTGAGCTGCGCAAGGAGCCCAGGAATCTGCATGCCTATTCCAAGCGTTCACTCTTATAGTTTAGTTTACATTTCTTTTTATATTTTTTCTTTTATTTTTATAAATGACATTTTTCTAGCTTCCTTCTTTATCCGGATGACCAAATAATCTATAGGACTGTCAATACCGTAAATGATTCGATATTGCTTCAATCTGACCTAGATAGTATCGGTAGTTGGTGTTCCAAGAATAGTTTGCCTTTAAACCTTAACAAATGCCACAACGTTCGTTATGCGAACGTTCTGTAACCATTCCATCCACTTAACACATCAATAACCACTCTCTCTCTGTTTTGAATGAAATAGTTCATCTGGGGGTATTATTTGATGACAAATTGTATGTTTAATGAGCACCTGAATTTTATATAACCAAAGGCTTATGCAATGTTCGGCTTTGTTAAGCGAAACTCTTTGTTATTCAAAGATCCGTATTCCAGATTGTCTGTATACTCTGCCTTTGTCCGTTCTAGTGTTGAATATGGTTCCTTTATTTGGAATCCCTCGGGAAGTGTCCAGATCAATAGGATTGAGAGGTTGCAGAAAAAGTTTTTGAAGCTTGCATTGCAATCCTTGCATTTTACTGAACCGGCTTCGCTCTATGGTAGTCAGTGTTCCTTGCTTCACACTTGTTCCTTCTCTTTCTGAATGATCTGCTAGTAGGAAATATTGATTGTTCTTGCCTGTTGGGATGCATAAATTTTAATGTTCCTGCCAAGAATCTCCGTACCATGGTTCCATTCCTGGACCGTGCTGTCAGGACTAATTATGCTCGCAATGAGCCACTACTAAGGGCTCTTAGAATGTGTAGATTCAGCTGGGGGACCGAGAAAGATATGCTAAGGCAAAACCTTAGGGAATATTTTTTAATTAATTTTCAATAATAGATTTAAGGTAATCATATGTAGCCAGATAAGGATTTATCCGTTGGCGATAAGTAAATAAATAAATAAATAAATACATTTTTTACCAGGTGGCAACCCTACAAAAATGTACCCAAAAGAAATAAAACACTGTGGACGGCAGTCCACGTAGTGACCAAGCGCACCAGGAGAGTGTGAAAAAATGAAAATCTACTGTGATAGTACGATTAGTAACGAGTGATATATCAATCGAAAGGTATCGCAAAAACTTAAAACATACCAAGACTTCAAAATACACCGATAAATACGACTTGAAATACGCGTCGAATGACACCTAATTTGTAAAAATACGATATATATTTGTAAAAATACGATATATTTATATAAGAATCTTTAGTTCCACCACTTGTTTGACGGGAAAACATCAATAAAAAGCTAAATTTCGTACGCCCGCGACTTGTGAATTTCTAAAGCTACATGCTTGTGCTGGAAAGGCGTCCTTGGAAAGGTGTTTTAAAATACTGTGTACGCCTTCCGACATGATTTGCCTTATTACCATCAACTAAAAATTATGGGCAAGCGTTTTTTTTCGATATTTGAGCTTTATTTTATTTCTGATAAACGATTTCGGTTATAACTTAAAACTGTATAACCTTTGAGGTTTCTCAACTTTTGACAACATTAAATTTTGTATGTGCGTATCCAAACGCTTTTTTAGGGTAATGGATTCATTTAAATTGCTATAAACAGTTCCATATAAGAAACTAGAATTCAACGGTTTTTGAGAAATTAGATGAATTATATAATTGACGTTTAAAACAAAAACTTCTGATATCAAACAAAAACCACTTTTAACGAGGTAAAAATGTAGTGATGAACTTTTCGTCATAAAAGTTCTGATATGAACTTTTGTGACGAAAATGTATTATACGATCTACTAAATAAAGACATTTTTACAGTTTTCTCATTCGAACCGCTTTATCAAAAGCGTACAGCTAAACACAAAACAAAAATTTATAAAGTGTGTTAATTTTCTTTACACTTTCACCGCTCTTTCTAACAAACTTATTGATTGTTTTAAGTCTTGTTATGCAATCCTTTTAGTTTTTACGATACCTTCCGATTGATGTATCACTCGTTACGATCAGACTATCACAGTGATACAAGTATATTCTTGATCAGGAGCACTAGCCAAGTCGATCTGTCTGTCCGTCCGTATGAACGCTGAGATCTCGGAAACTATAAAACCAAGAAAGTTGGGATTTGACACTCTAGAAATAATGATTATTGAATGAGTTTTACTTTCCGCTTGACCAAAACCGCTTACCCTTTATACCCGTTACTCGTAGAGTATATGGGAATTTTAGATTCGTCGCAAAGTATGTAACATGTATAGGAAAGTGTTTTCGATCCTGTAAAGTATATTTATTCTTTGTCAGGGTCACTACTCGAGTCGATCTAGCCATATCCGTCTGTCCGTATGAACGCTGAGGTCTCGCAATCTATAAGAGCTAGACAATTGGTGTTAAGCATGCAGATTCTTGGACTTCCTGCGCAGCGCAAGTTTGTATCAGCAGGGTGCCACGCACACTCATCATTTAAATGAGTTTTTGTTCTTAGTATCAATACCACTCTACATGCCAAAATCGAACAATAATTAGCAAATTCAATAAAGTGCGAGACTAATGGAGATATATTCTTGCAGCAAATCGGCTGCCTACGAGATTTTACTAACATGCCATCTTGTAAACAGCCGATAGGAATAAATGCTAGGTTCGTCGTTTTTGTGTGGTGTGCAATCTCGCTCTCCCTTTAGCTGAGTAAAGGCCGTCGACTATAGCGTTTTCTCTTGCTTGAAATATTAAATTCTACTTTTGTAAATATCATTCATTAAATACTTCAGAATAAAAGTCGGATGATTATACCCGTTACTCGTAGAGTAAAAGGGTATACTAGATTCGTCGAAAAGTATGTAACAGGCAGAAGGAAGCGTTTCCGACCCCATAAAGTATATATATTCTTGATCAGGATCACTAGCCGAGTCGATCTAGCCATGTCCGTCTGTCCGTCTGTCCGTCTGTCCGTATGAACGCTGAGATCTCGAAAACTATAAGAGCTACAATAGTGGGATTAGGCATGTAGATTCCTGAGATTCCTGCGCAGCGCAAGTTTGTTTCAGAAGAGTGCCACGCCCACTCTAACGCCCACAAACCGCCCAAGACTGTGGCTCCTACAGTTTTGATGCTAGAACAAAAATTTTAACTGAAATGTGTTGTTCTCATCAATACCTACCGATTGACCTAAAAAAAAGTTTGCCACGCCCACTTTAACGCCCACAAACAAACAAAATGTTGTCCTTACTGAACTTTGACTGCAAGTTGTAATAACTGCTATATAGCAGTCCACCTGGTTTCTTTCCATGGATTTTCATAAAATACGTTTGCATCAAAATATTTAAAGTTAGTTTTTAAAGTGTATACCGTTTAGTACTTTCCCACCTTGATTTCCTTGTCGAAAAGTAAAACTAGTTCCTCTGCTAAATCGGAAAATAAGTTCTGTTTCGGTGGAATTCCATTTAGGACTACGTATTCACAAACAATGGTGCTTAATATCCTTCTATATTTTTGGTTTAGTTCTTTATTTTCTTGTAAAAGCTTAAAACCACTTTCGACTTTTGGCATTCAGCTAATACTAATCTAATTATGTATAAAAAACAATTACATTAAAATGATCTTCATCTTTCTTCTCACCTCGGATTGATCCTTCTCTTCAGAAGCAGAACCCAATTGCTAATTTAAAATGATTAAAATGAATGAACCCCTCTTTAACTAAAAGGATCTCACTCGTACAATTGCGTTCTTGCGGATTCATGTCGGAATACTGTAGACAAACACAAACACACGCATACTAACTTGGATTTTCCACTTCTGCAAATTCGAGTAAAAAACAAGGAAGAACGCTATAGTCGAGTACCTCGACTATCAGATACCCGTTACTCAGGTAAAGGGACAAAAGGAAAATGGAGATATGCAAGCAGCAAATGCGCCACCTACCGGCGGTAGACAAATTTAAGCGTTGTGGGCGTTAGAGTGGGCGTGGCAAAGTTTTTTTAAATCAATTGATAGGTATTGACGAGACCAATACATTTAAGTTAAAATTTTTTATCTAGCACGAAAATTGTGGGCGCCACAGGCTTGGGCGGTTTGTGGGCGTTAGAGTGGGCGTGGCAAACTTCGTGGCATATTCGCGTAACAAACTTGCGCTGCGCTCAAGCCTACGGAATCTAAATCTGAAGTCCCGTTTCTCTATCTTTGATATTTTCCGAGATATCCGCGTTCATATTTACGAATTTTTGAAGTTTGTGGGCGGTTTGTGGGCGTTAAAGTGGGCGTGGCAAACTTTTTTTTAGGTCAATCGGTAGGTATTGATGAGAACAACACATTTCAGTTAAAATTTTTGTTCTAGCATCAAAACTGTAGGAGCCACAGTTTTGGGCGGTTTGTGGGCGTTAGAGTGGGCGTGGCACTCTTCTGAAACAAACTTGCGCTGCGCAGGAATCTCAGGGATCTACATGCCTACTCCCAGTATTGTAGCTCTTATAGTTTCCGAGATCTCAGCGTTCATACGGACAGACGGACAGACGGACATGGCTAGATCGACTCGGCTAGTGATCCTGATCAAGAATATATATACTTTATGGGGTCGGAAACGCTTCCTTCTGCCTGTTACATACTTTTCGACGAATCTAGTATACCCTTTTACTCTACGAGTAACGGGTATAACAATCCCTACTCCAAGCAGCTCCTTCGGAATTTCGGTTCAAGGTTTGTTCCCATGTTAGGTGCAACAAAGTAATTTGATCAAATTGTAAGTCTACATCAGTGGTCGGCACACACATACCATCACAAGTTTGCCTTGCATTAGTGTGAGTGTAAAAAACACGAAGTTGGCGCGCAGCGCTCTGACGCCTGACGTTTCTCTGTTTTGCACTGAAATTCTCTGCCGCAGCAGCAAAAAAGCGCGCCGAAGCTGAGAAAAAAAAGACCTGAAGACCCATGCCGAAGTCATACGAACATCTACGTTATACGTGAGCGAGCAGAGGATGGGCAGAACACTTCTCTATGCTCACTAGATAGGCCGCTGCCGACCCCTGGTCTACATAAATAAATGACCATTTAAGGCAAACAGTCACACAATTAACAAAGCATGTTATAATAAAACATACACACAATCATACATACATAGTCGTTTACTTTTTCTTTAACAAAAGAAGAAGACAAAGCTGATTAAATAAAATTGGTCCAGCTTCTTACGGGTATTTTCTAAGTACTATTACAACATGCTAACAGGAAATTTAATAGTTAATAACTTACCATTATAAAGTTGAACAAACTGCTGACCCTCCAATTAGCTATAGTGTGTCCATTTTGTTAAAACGTTAACTCACACAAACTTCACAAGAATTTTGCACGAATTTTACGGGAATTTCTCGAGAAATGAATGCAGGCGACGACTGTGTGGCCAGATTCTAACACATTGTATACACCGAAAACGACCTAATTTTATGGGTTGTATGGCGTTTCTCAAAAAAGGTATGGCACACGACATTTATCCTATTTTTTCCTAAAATTTAGGGTAAAAATTTGTAAGCTCACATTCTTATAGCACCTTTTTTCTAAAAGTCAAAGAAAATGTTCTGAAAAATATACAGAAAAAGAAGACCGAATTATCAGGGTAAAAATGTCTTATTTTAAGACAAATATTTCTGATAAATAGAAATTTTTTCTGAATTGTTACGCAATTTTCAAAGTATGGCGATTTTTTTTCTGAGTGTAGAAAACAAATTTTAACAGAAATGTATTGTTTATGTCAATACCCATAGATTGTCCCAAAAAAAATTTGTCACGCCCACTCTAACACCCACAAGCCGCCCACAAATTTCAAAAAATCGTCCATATGAACGCTGATATCTCGGAAACTATCAAAGATAAGTTGTTGGTACTTAAGGCTTAAATTCCTTAGCTTCGTACGCAGTGCAAGTTTCTTACGCTGATGTGCCACGCCCACAAGCGACTACATCTCTAAAACGCGTTATCTTTCTATTTCCAGTATTCCTTACTGCAAACTGTGGTCGAGGCCTGCCAAAAGAAGAAGCACTGCAAGTTTCACGGATCCCTGCAGTTCTACGGTCAGGGCGCCAGCGGTGTGGGCGATTCATCTGGAACAAGCAGTTATTACAGCAGCACGGCCAGCTCCAATGCAATAAACAGCGACCCGTGTCCCAAGCGCAGGAAAATTGTCGAAGTCGCCTACAAATGTCGTCCATGTAAGTCAATTTAACTTTAAAATTATATACTCAGATATCAATAATAGCTTCAGCTTTAATGGAAACTTAAATTGTTTCTGCTTAAAGGTTATATTGTATTTGCTTAAATGTATGTAGCATAGAGGAGGGTGTAGAGGAAAGAATGTATGTCTGCCTGTTTGACTTAATGCACTTTGGCGCACTTTCTTAAAAATTTGGCCTCTACCTCAACATTTATTAACCCCGTATTTTTGTTTGTTGCGATGCACACTGGGCCAGCCGATCCGGATTTTGGCCAAAAATACGTTTTTTTTTTTAAGAAAATGACCAGACCGAGTATGGAGTCCTTATTATAATACATTAAACTAATTTATGCCAAAGTTTCAAAGAATTCGGGCAAGTAGTTTTCTTTTATTGTATTTTTAAAGTAAACAATTCATCAAATATTGATGGAAATTAAAACAAATTTAGAAGTCAAAGATGCTGATGTAGCTGTTCGACTTTTTTACAAAACATTTAGAAGTCATTATATTCAGCAAGTAAAAAATTTTAAATAGCTCGTATGCCTTACTTGTTTTGTAAAAGAAGCTTTTTCGTTGATCTTTACTGCTTTTTTTAGCAAATGAGTTCTTTGCTTTTCGAGTGCTTTTGAGTGCCATCCCCAAATGGAGTCATTACATCAAAAATCAATTCTTTGATTAATTTACTAAAATCGCTCATCGCCGATTCGATGCGGTTTTGCCTTAGTTTTCAGTCATTTTAATTTTAATTGATGGCTTAATTTGAAGTCTAACCATTTTGATGAGCTTTACTAAGAATGCCCAAAAGTATGCCGTATTTTTCTTCTTCAGGTTTTAATGTACGTTTTGCGCACCAATATTTGATTATAGATTGCCTAACATCTAAAATCAACTTTTTTCATTCATTCCCGCTTATTTTATTTCTGAAACCAAACAATCGAATGAAATAACGATATTTCGAAAAGAGAAATATCAACTTTTTGGCTCGTCTCTAAAAAATGTTCACAATTTCTGTCATTCATAAGGGAGGACTTAAGTATGCATGAAGGTATGCTGCATTTCTTGCACTTCCGTCGTATGAAAACAAAAATATATTATACAAATATAAATGTAGCTTTAATAAATACGTAGTCGAAGGCCTCGTAGCTAGCACTACACCCCCTATGTTAGTATTGGTTTTGTAAACTTTACTGTGATGTTAAATAAATAAATAAATAACTGAAGCATACTTTTGTGTGACTTCAGAATATGTCAAATTAACGTTAAACAAACTAAAAAACAATATTTTACGAACATTTTTTTTTTATAATAAGAATCTAATGAGATAACAAGAAGAAAAAAACAAAAAATATTGTTAGGTTGATTATTAAATAAACGTTGAAGTGGGAGCCTCCGAAAGTATCAATTTTTAACGGTTCATAAATCTTTAACGACATAATATTTTATGGTGGTGGTAATTTTTTTTAATTGGTTTTCTCTCATACCTTATAGTGTATGAAAATGGATTGAGTGCGTCTTCTAGTTATTTTTTAAAAAATAAGAAACCGAAAAGTATGTAAAATTTTCCGATTTTGGCTTGGATTATCTATACCATATAAAATTCCCATAAAAATTACTTTTAGTTCGTTGAAAATGTCAGTCTTTTCAGAGAAAAAAGCAAAAAAATGCATTCTTCTAACTATCCCAGTAAAGAAATTACAGATTTTTGGCCAAAAAATTAACTTTCTGGCCCAGTGTGCGATGCAACCTTTGAAAACCCGTATGCAAATATCTTTAATTTACCCGATACTCGTAGAGTAAAAGGGTATACTAGATTCGTCGGAAAGTATGTAACAGGCAGAAGGAAGCGTTTCCGACTCCATAAAGTATATATATTCTTGATCAGGAATACTAGCCGAGTAGATCTAGCCATGTCCGTCTGTCCGGATACACGCTGAGATCTCGGAAACTATAAGAGCTAGGCTATTGAGATTTGGCGTGCAAGTTACAGTTTTGGTGCTAGAATAAAAATTTGAACTGAAATATATTGCTCTCGTCAATACCTATCGATTGCCATGCCCACTTTAACGCCCACAAACCGCCCACAAACTTCAAAAAATCGTAAATATGAACGTTGATATCTCGGAAACTATCAAAGATAGAGAATTGAATTCTCAGATTTAGATTCCGTAGCCTTGTACGCAGTGCAAGCTTTTTACGGGAATATGCCACGCCCACTCTAACGCCCACAAACCGACCAAGCCTGTGGCGCCCACAATTTTCATGCTAGATAAAAAATTTTAACTGAAATGTATTGGTCTCGTCAATACCTATCGATTGATTTAAAAAAAAAAACGGACACGCCCACTCTTACGTCCATAGCGCTTAAATCTGTCTACCACCGGTAGGTGGCGCATTTCAATCTCGCTTTGCTGCTTGCATATCTCCATTTCCCTTTGGTCCCTTAAGCTGAGTAACGGGTATCTGATAGTTGAGGTACTCGACTATAGCGTTCTTCCTTGTTTTTAAGTATTAATTGTTGAAAAATTATGTTACATGATCATTTCATTTACTTACCATTGTCAAAAAGGTTTATAATATTTTTGTCAGAAATTACAATAGTAATTAAAAACAAGAAAAAACGCTATAGTCGATGGCCTCGACTATTAGATACCCGTTACTCAGCTTAAGGGAGTGCGAGAGGGAGATATGCTTAAAACAACTCTTTTTTTTCACTAACACACCTAGCCTATAGCGCCACCTAGTGCCTTCTATGTTCTTGTTCTATAGCGCCACCTAGCCTAAAGCGTCAACTAGCCTATAGCGGCCCTAGCGGCTTGGTGGCGTGTTAGTGAAAGCAGCTGATTTCCTGAATGTGGTGTGCATTCTCTATTGAATTGCAAGATTTTTGTTATTATTTGGTTATAACTTTTAAATGACTGCTCCGATTTCAAAATTTTTTTTTGCATTTTGATTAAAATTAATAGTAAGAACCAAATCTCTTTTAAATTTTGACAAAATACTAAAAAATGTGCGCGTTAGACGCGTTTGAGAGTTGTATTCGCTTGTGGGCGCGTTAGCGACGTGTTTATTCGGACAGACGGGCACGGCTAGATCCACTCGACTAGTGTCCTGATCAAGAATATATTTACTCTATGGGGTCGGTAACCCGTCCTTCTATTCTTTCATTTAACCATTATAACTAAATAATAGTAAATAAAATTTAATAGAGTGCAAGAGGGATAGAGAACATTTATGCAGCAAATCGGCTGTTTACGAGATTTCACTAGTACGCCACCTATATAGGTGTGAAAGCTAGGTTGCGTGTTATTGAAATAGGAATGGTGGCGCTCGGGAATCCGAGCCCTTTAGCTGAGTAACGGGTATCTAGTAGTCGCACACCACACAAAAGCACCACAAAAGCGACTTTTAGATACCCGTTACTCAGCTAAAGGGCTCGGATTCCGAGGGTATCTAAAAGTCGCTTTTGTGGTGCTTTTGTGTGGTGTCCGAGCCCTTTAGCTGAGTAACGGGTATCTAATAGTTGAGAGTGTCGACTATGGCGCCTTCTCTTGTTTTATTAAAAAAATTATGTTAAAAATGTTGGTATTTCATGTGAACAATAATCAGCCATCGGTAAAAATAGAAACATATATAAGCTCATCTAATTTTACTCTCTTATTTTAAGAACTAGTTCTTTATTTGCTTATGATTATCTTACTGTATTGTAATGTTAAGTTGTTGTGCGCTTCAAAACTCAATTTCATTTCTTTTAAATCAAGAAAATCCAAAGCAAGGCACTGTGCTACTCTTAGAACTTCCTGTAGTCGTTGCTATGACTTGCATAGCTGCCATATAAAAGCTAAAAGCTTGATCAAGAAAATGGATAATATAGCTTGCTATTTGTAAACTCCAATGTTGATGTTATTTTTGATTCCAATACTTGGAAGGCTATAATATCTTTCGTTCTGATCGCGAAAGGCTTGCTGGTGGAGCGGAAATTTTGCAAAAAAAAAGTCTGCAGTGAAAACTAGAATGTTTTATTGAGTTTGATAGTAGAAGAGCTAAAAAACTTTTTATTGCCTGTTTATACTACTGAGAACAGACTACTTAAAATACAGTCAACTCTGACTTGACTGAACTTACCACCCAGCCACCACACGATAAAGATAGCGGGTTCTGGGCAATTAGCATAATCCATAAATTAACCACGCATCCTATATTCTCAAATATATATAAATATATATTCAACATGCGTTGTTATATACATTAGGAAGGTCACACACCCAAAATATCGAAGACAGTTATCTTACAAGTACATGGCCAATCGTGTTAGGGCAAGATGTGTCCAGTGTATGTGAAAGTAATTAAGAATTCAAAACAACCCCAATAGTATAAATCTCACACTTTAATGATTTTCAGATGTGGAAATATTTTCAAACGCTCCTTCTCCGTCCCAGAATTTTTAACCGCTAAGTTGACAAGGATTCTCTCCTTTCCATAAATGTCAAATAAGGTCAAATAAGCTCACCATCTGAGGCTTTCGTTTTATGTACATAATAAATGTATGCGAAAACAAAAATTTTGATTTTAAAGCTTAGGCGGTGCGCAAAGGCCTTACACATTTTTTCATACAACACATAAAAAATGTTCTTCCTTTTCTTAGTTTGTCATCTCTTGGCCCCGATAGAACAAGGAGGAATAAATAAAGAGAGCCTTATTGCATAATTTAAGTCAGTATTAGGTTGTCAAAAAAGTCTTGCGGTATTTCCGCTAGTCGCAAACATGGATACGGCATATTTTACAGTACTACTATGATAATGGTAAAAATGCATCTCAAGCCGCCAATAAAATTTGTGCAGTTTATGGACCCTTCACAGTTTCCATTTCCACCGCACAACGATAGTTTTTTTTACGTTTTTGTTCTGGTTTAGAGGTGGTCAAAGATGGGCCACGCTCCGGAAGGCCTGTCGTCGAAAATTGCGATAAAATCGCTGAATTGATCGAAAGAGACCGGCATAGTTGCAGCCGTAGTATCGGTCAAGAGATGGGCATGAGTCCGTTCAAGACGCTTGGAGTCACTAAGGAGCTCGATGTATGGGTGCCACCCGAATTGACGCACAAAAAAACATCTTTGACCGTATCGACGCATGCGAATCGCTTCTGAATCGCTTCTGAATAGCAACAAAATCGATCCGTTTTTGAAGCGTATGGTGACTGGCGATGAAAAGTGGGTCACTTACGACAACGTAAGGCGCAAACGGTCGTGGTCGAAAAGCGGTGAAGCGGCCCAGACGGTGGCCAAGCCTGGATTGACGGCCAGGAAAGGTCTTCTGTGTGTTTGGTGGTATTGGCAGGGAATCATCCACCATGAGCTGCTCCCCTATGGCCAATCGCTCAATTCGGACCTGTACTGCCAACAACTGTACCGCTTGAAGGCAGCACTCATACAGAAGAGGCCATCTTTGATCAACAGAGGCCGAATTGTCTTTCATCAGGACAACGCCAGGCCACACTCATAGTAATTTTACTGTACAATCGCCCCAAGAACAAGGAAAATCGCCCTTGAATGGGGGTCAATGGCGACTTACATTTAGGACGATTTTTCCTAGATCTAGGGTGAATTTTCTTAAATCTAGGACTAGTTTTCTGTTTTCAAAGGCAAATACCCTTAACATATGAAAAAATCAACGGCGGTGTTTCTTGAATGTATGGTGTTTTTCTAGTTTTAAAGGTAAAGCGCCTTAAAAACATGAGGAAGTGCCCTAAAAGTTAAAACAAATTTTTATAAAAAAATCGTGTTTGGACATGTTGCTGGTTCTCGGCAAACATTATCTGCGCTACTTTTTCCAGGAATTTTTTCAGGATTATTTGACATAGTGTCCTTTTTTTACAATAATTTGAGAGGGTAGAAGGCAAGGTTATTATTCGGACGCTCATCGCATGTTGGTAAACTGCTCATAAGAGTCATAAGAACTGAAAGTAGTCATTTGCAAACAGCTTACGTTCTTAGTTTTTAGAAGCCACTAGGATGGGCTTCTTTTTATTTTATTTAGTTTTTTTTTTCTTTCCAAAAACGTGTTCTTCCCACCAAAAGCAGGCCTAAAGTGACCGTCCCCTGGTTCTCTTAAATCCTAACTTACATTTATGTGTGACCATCTATCAGTTCACATCATTTATCGATTATTATATATGTACAATTCACACTTAAAGCTAATAGTTCGTCATGATATTGACTAGATGTTTACATTCGGGCAACCTGACATTTGATCGGCCTCGATCATCACACGCACAATCCTATAGTCTTATTACACACTTGCATCCACGGCTTTAACCTTGCAGCTTCAATTATTCCTCTATAAGGCAGTTGTGTTAGCTGACAATCTTCTATATCGGTTACCTCGTAGCGATCGTTGGGAAGTACTCGACTAATTTTGTATGGCCCATTTAGGTGCGAATTTCTTACAATGTCCAGGCCTAACATCAACATTGCGAATAGCAACAAAGTCATTATTATAATACTTCATGGGTGCTTTGTGTCTTAGGGCATATATGGATTCATTACGAGCTTAATATTCTCACTAGCTTTTATTCTCCTCAAGATATTCGGATAACTCGTCTACAACGGGTTCCCGCTGGTTGCTACCAAAAAGCAAAATACTAGGAGTTTTTCCAGTACTCTTCTAAACGGTATTATTAATTGCAAATTCAACTCGGTTGACAAACTTGTACCAATCGGATTGGTTCAACGGCTCGGATAGTTTACCTAACATCGGGGTTAACACTCGGTTTATGCGTTCCACCTGACCGTTCGCCTGAGGGGCTGCGGTAGCAACTTTAACGTGCCCTATATTTCGCTCACTTAGGAAACTAGAAAACTCAAATGATGTAAAACAGGTACCACGATCCGAAATAATTCGTCGCGGTCGGCTATAGTACTCAAAGTATTTTGAAAGACTGGCATTAACTTCTTTGGTACTGGTAGAATTAACTGGGTACAATTTCACGAATTTGATAAAAGCGTCGATAGTAACTAACAGGTGTTTTCTTTTTGAATTAATACAAGGCAACGGACCCAAATGGTCAATGTGAATGGTATCAAACGGAATTGGGACCTTCGGAATACTATGTACGGTCATGGACACTTTTAAGTACTGAATGATGGATGCATGGCAAACAATTTCGGATAAAGAATTCAACTTTGCTTCTCAACAACGGAAACCAATACTTATTTTTCAGGTCATAAACACATTTATCAACTCCAAGGTGACTCAACTATTCATGACTTAATCTGATCAACTGTTCTTGCGTTTCATTCTTTCTATAAATTATTCCATCAATTAAAATAAACCGTTCTATCTCGCCTTTCTCCAATTTCTGTCGCAAGGTACGCACTTCGTCATCCCTCATCTGCTCCGTCTGCAAAAGCAAATCAATGTCGCATGGGTCTGCTCCAACAATTCCAACAAGTTTACTAACTTCGGGGAATACTTTCACAGATTCAATCGAATTTTCAGGCTTACAAGGTACTTTAGGTTCAACCGAATTTTCAGGTTTACAAGGTATTTTAGGTTCAACCGGGTTTTCAGGTTCACAAGGTATTTTAGGTTCAACCGGGTTTTCAGGTTTACAAGGTATATCAGGTACACATGGATTTTTAATTATAGACGGTGTCACACACGGATCGGAAACTCCTTCAACCACGTCATCAGCTAACAACTCCGTTTGCCTACTTAGTGCATCGACATGAGCCTTACTTGAATATCGAATAATTAAATCTTTCCAACTCAAGGGACCAACGGGCAATACGAGGATTGATGGATTTTTTACTCAAGGTTTGAACCAAGGAACTGCAATCTGTTACAATAAGGAAAGGCTTGTGTTCCAAATATATACGGAAACGACGTAAAGCGTATATAATTGCCAAGGTTTCAAGTTCGAAACTGTGGTAACGAGACTCGGCTGCGGTAGTTTTTCTTGAGTAAAAGAAAACGGGATGAAGCTTCTTATCTAACTGTTTTTGCAATAGTACTGCACCAAAGCCATGAGAGCTCGCATCAGTATGCAATTCCGTTTCGTAATGGGGGTTGAAAATTGACAGGTCTGGCGGGTTCGACAATGCTATTCTTAACTCCACAAAGGCAGTTCTTTCGGAATCTGGCATTGGAAAGGGCCCTCCTTTTTTTAATAGGTCGGTTAAGGGCTTTGCCACGCGTGAAAAATTAGGGACAAACTTTCGAAAATATGAGAGTAAACCGAGACAAGAATGCATCGCTTTACTGTTGAGTGGTTCCGGATATCGTTTGATCGCTCCCAAGTGAGGATCGTTAGGCAAAATTCCCTGAGCACTAACATCGTGACCTAAGTAATCAATACGTTTTTGCAAGAAGCTACTTTTTTTGAAATTTATTTCGAGACTAAACTTAAAAAGAATATTCAGCAACGTAGCTAATACCTTTTGATGCTCATCTACAGTATTAGATGCCAGAATTATATCATCCATATACATAACAATTTGACGATTTCTAACAAGCTCGCTTAATACGTGAGATATAAACCTTTGGAATACATCCGGTCCATTTTTAAGCCCGAAAGGCATCCTTAAATACTCAAACTGCCCGTCCGGAGTCACAAAGGAAGTATATTTCACGGATTCTTCTTCAACACCTATGTGATGGAAACCACTCTTAAGATCTATAACAGAAAAAACGGATTTACCTTCAAGGTATTCTAAGCAATCTTCTATAAGCGGTAATTGAAAATTGTCACGTACTGTCTTCTTACCACCGCAATATTATTGTTAAGTGAGTAATTATTTTCATAATTTGGTACAGTTTTACGTATTACTAACTTAAGTGACAATACTTTCAATACATCTCTGCATAATAACAATGGCGTCGGTAATATAAGACTGGGAATAACAAAAGCTTCCATTCTATAGTTTTTTTCTTTAAACACAAGTATCAGTTTAACTTTTCCAATTGTCAAAATGTTTTGTCCACTGAGGACACGGAAACGACGATTTTCTAGGTTTTCATAATTAACAGCTTGCGGAATGATTTCTTTACTTATAAAACTCACGGGGCTTCCGGTATCTAATAACGCAAAAATGCTATCAATATCAATGCATCCCTGTTTACTGTTCCGCCAACAGAATCGTCTTCCTCTTCCTTCTCGTCACTGGTACACAACGCAGCTGTCCGTATACGCTTCGGGCACTTCCGGTACTGGTGCCCAGTCTCAAAGCAATGGAAGCATCCTCCCACTGGGCGCCTCGGTTTCTAGCATTGATTGCTGTAATGTCCCATTGAGCGGCAAATAAAGCACCTTATGTTGGCGTCTTCATTACGAGCATCCGAAATGTTTGCGGAAGATGACTGTCGCAAAGGTACAGCCGTGCGTGGAGCTTGTGGCTTTCGTTTAAACTAGGCCTGTACGGTCTGATAACGCATCATTTTCTCACGCAGCTCATCGAGAGAAACACAGTAATACAACGGTGCTGCGCATTCGGTGTGATCCTGAAAGCCATCCACAATGTATTTTATAACGTCCGTGTCCTCGAACGTCCCTTGTCTAGCAATATTACGCATAACTATAAAATATTGTAGCAGCGATTCGCCTTTAAGGAGTGAGCGACTCTGCAACTGCTTTGCAACCTCATGGTTCGTCATTTGGAACCCAAAGACTTTGAGTAGACACTCGCTCAGTTCCTTCCAGGTGGTGGTTTTTTCGAGCATCGTGTATGAACGGGCTGACCCCTGTAGCTTGCGATTACCCAGTAGCCAACGCTGGGGATCGCTCAAACCGTGTGTATCACCAGCCAAGTCCACCTCACGGATCCATGCATGAACACCAACGTGATCGTCTCCAGAGAAATTTCGCAAGGTTGATTCTATGTCCTTAATGTCAATGGTAGGTTTGCGGTCCACAGTGCCGCTCTCCAAAGCGGCCACTTGAACTTTCAACTCGGCAAGATCCTTACAGGCTCTGTACAGGGTCAGCTGGTTCAAAATTTCGGCCAGTTCGTCGGAATTGTGGCCGTCCTCTCCTGGCACACTCTCAGCTACATCATCGACATCGCCATCCGATTTTTCAGTAATATTGTCCAACTCCATGGTAGCTGTTGACAGTACGGCTTTTGCCATCGCTCGCAGTTGTTGTATGGTCTCTTTGCCGTCCACTGGTACATCTTTTGCGATTAGCAGGCTCGCTAGTTCATCCTTTGTCAGGATTAATATATCAGAGTATTTCGTCCCGAGAAGATCTGGGGCAAGCCCCACACCTGATTTGCAAACAGCTTGCGTTCTTAGTTTTTAGAAGCCACTAAGATGGGCTTCGTTTTATTTTATTTAGTTTTTTTTTGCTTTCAAAAAACGTATTCTTCTCACCAAAAGCCGGTCTAAAGTGACCGTCCCCTGGTTCTCTTAAATCCTAATTTACATTTATGTGTGACCATCTATCAGTTCACATCACTTATCGATTATTATATATGTACAATTCACACTTAAAGCTATGTGCGTCAAATTAGCGTCGGCCTGTTAGCAACGAAAACGGGAACGGTGGAATATGGAACATGGGGGCTCTTTTTATTATTAAATTTTCTCGCTATTTGGGGACCAAATCGAAAAATCTGTTAAGAAAGAAAAGATCTATTGATCTAGGTAGGTTTGGGACCCATCCGAGGCCTATTAATGTTTCAAAAATGCATTTGAAAAATCGTGTCCCCACAATTTTGTTAACTGCTCCGCTCACAGAGGTTGTGCCAATATGCACGATAAACCAAGCTATTAAGGGTTAATTCAAGCTCGTTGTCTGAAAGTTTCACCAAAATCAAACCCACAGTTTTCGAGAAAATAGCCTAACAGTGACGCAACCTCGGATTTTCCCCATACAAAAAAGGGGGGCAAAAATGAAATTACCTACTGCTCCACTCCTAGAGGTTGTGCCAACATGCACGGTATATGGGTAGATAGGGGATAATCTAAGGAGTGTTCTGTGAAAGTTTTATTAAAATCAAACCCACAGATTTTGAAAAAATTGCTTTACAGTTGGGGGTGTTAAAAAGGTTAATAAAAGGCCGTTTAATCCAGAAACGGAACCATTGGATACTAAGACATGAGCCACAATGTATATAGCTTAGCCATGACAATCATTCGACGCTAACTTTCCATAACTTTATACAACTCTCACAGAGGTTGTGCCAACTTGCACGGTATCGCATTCGAAGGGGCATCATTATAGCTAATTTCTAAATAAATTACAGGCAATTCAAACCCACAGTTTTCAAGAAATTCAAGTATTTTCAATTACGGCTTTTGCCACGCGGCCACACTGTCAAGACCAGCGATAAAGCGAATTCAGCCAAGACATTCACCACAAAAAGGTATTTATCGATATATCGCCAAGCGCCAGGCTACGACCTACAACACTTAATTGAGCCAATCGAATACTTTTGGCCGCCAAATATTCAAAAATATATATTTTTTATATCAAATCTTCGTTGTGATATGTATGCACACCCTAATTGGTATTTATTTCCTGATTATTTTAATGTATAATTCATCGAAATCGAGCCAGTGGTTTTGTAGAATTTAACATTTTATTGATTTTAGAAAAATATAAAAATTCCCTGGTAGCTATTGTGGAGTTGCCATACTGCCGAATAGAATCCCCGTTATTTCAGCTTATGTTTTCCTTTCACTTTACTTCTCTGCACGAGCTGATATGCCTAAAAACCTTAAGAGCCCTTTCACACCGTCTGAAACCAATTTTTATACCCGTTACTCGTAGAGTTAAAGGGTATACTAGGTTTGTCGGAAAGAATGTAACAGGTAGAAGGAAGCGTTTCCGACCCCATAAAGTATACATATTTCAGATCGGGATCACTAGCCGAGTCGAACTAGCCATGTCCGTCTATTCGTCTGTCCGTGTGATCGCTGTGATAGCGGAAACTAACAAAGCTGCAATGATTGGATTCAGATTCTACACTCAGAATAAAAAATCAAGTACAGAACCCGAGAAAAAAATACTCCTTTCAAGCACGAATTTTGAAGTCCACGAAATCTTGGTTTCAGTACGACTTAAGAACGCTAAGTATTAAAATCAAGTATGGATCTTTCTCAAAACAATAATAAAGTATTCTTAAGTCTGGACATATATATACTTGCAATAAGTACGATTGATTAAAAAATTAAGAAAATTGTAGGCTTGATTTAAGAACAAACAATTGATAAGCCAAGTAAATTATATTCTTGAAGCTAGAGTAGAAATACTAAGTTCAAGAACATTTCATTTTTAAATTAAGACAATATCAATTTTAAATTAAGCAGAAATAATTATTATATCAAGATCACATCATGCCAGACCTAAGAACTGTTACTGTTAGTTCTTAAAACCGTTCCCCCATTTCTTAAAACAAGGTATGGTAAAACTCAATTTTAGAAACGTTTATATGCCTATTAAGTTATTGTTTTGGTTTACATTTTATTTTACATGTTTATTTTACAGTTGCTACATACGCTTAGGAAGCTATGGTTTTGATTTCCATTTTATTTTACATTTTCTATATACGCTTTAGAAGCTATTGTTTTGGCTTACATATATACTTAAATTTAAGATACTATTTTCCATTGTTTATTGTATATAAGTGCAAAGGAAGAGTAGTTATTTCATTAAAGTTTCAAATAAAAAATGTGTCGGATGGATAACCGATTTCATAAGAATGAAAATGTTTGTTAAATCGAATTAAATCTACGAATTAAATGCACTTTCAAGACTCATTAACTGCTGTTACGTGGGCATATTAGTGCCCGAGTCCTGACAGGGACTTGGGCCGAGGGAGAGGCGTCCGATGTTCAGGCACCATTTGCCGGCATAAGCTACGTCGTATTTGGGTCGTGGGATCTTGGCAAGCCTCTCTCCTCTTCAACATAACGAGAATAAATATTTAAAGTGTCTGGAAAATAATATTAGCCCATAAAGTTCGTCAGTCGTCAGTCCACACTGCCCCACAAGCTTAGCTGTCGCTTGATCGCAATACGATCGGGCTGTGTTTTGGCCATATTCCCTCCCCTTCACACATTCGTGTGCCAATGGTTCGTCGCGGGCCGCGCAATACGATCCCCTATTGTCAAGGTTGTCCGTCGAAATTTATATCATTGTTCTTGACCTACCCAGCTTCTCGCTTCAGCACACCCCCACTTGTTAAAGTTCTAGCACTTCATGGTATTGATTTCTTTTTAGATTGTAAATTTATTAGGTAATATATATCGGCGTCCGCCGTGGATGAGTAATATAACGTTGGCTAGTGCATATGGAAATTAATTAATTGACGATTATTTTGTTAGCGGAGAGTATCGAATTTACCAGCAGTGAAGGTGCATACATCAGCAAAATACTGACTATTCACGACTACAAACGTCGTTCAGAGGGCTCTTGCAATTGTACATTCAACAACAAGGCTGATACTCTCCGCTGAAAAGGTTTATAGTAGTCTATAAAACTGTAGGATACTGCACGAATATTTATATATGTATGTTTGTAAGAAAGGAACCGTGTTCCGACAAACTAACCCCCTCTTTAAATCCTGGGCGATGAGCGATGATCCTGGGCTTTGGAAAATATTATATTGGATATATATATATATATATATAAATATACTTGCACCAAAATACGGCTGTTCTTAAGTATACCAATTCACTTAAACACATTGTATATAGATGTATTATGCCAGAGGCATGCGACTTCTTCAACGGCTGGTGGAGAGACTCGCCTTCTCTAAATGTTTATCATAACTCGCACTTTTACTATCGATTCGGTTAGTTGAAATGTATTTTATCTCATTTTGAATGCTTCCAATGTTTTTTGACTTTCACTTGTTCTCCAATTGTATTACTTAAGGATATTGGTCTTTGGTTACGCATAGGTTCATTTTAGTTTTAATTGGCACATTTATATTGCATCGCTACTTTCTCCGAAGTATGTTATTGGTCACTTTTGAACGGATGGCTCCAACAGCTGAACAATTTTCAATTTACTGCGGCTACAAACATCACAGTATGTCAGATGTCGTCCTTATTGTTGATTCTCTCCACGTTCTATGATGACAATGGCGACGCTGGTCCGACACATAAGATTCTTTCGAACTGCGATTTGTAACCTCCTCAAGGACTGTTGGATATGGTGGCTGGTCCTGGTGGCATAAGACTTCGTGGACGACTACCCCAGGGAAAGTCTCCTTCCCTTGGAGCTACCGGCTTCCGTCAGCAAGACACCGAAATGGATTCTTCCCTCTTTCTCTAATTGTCGAAGGACTTTTATACCAGACTAGAGCTTTTACTTGGCTGCCAGTATGGATCGGATAAACTAGGTGTTCCCTCCTAGCATTAATGTTTCTTGATATCTGCTATTTTGGGAGTCAATGGCCGGCTGTTGCCCTTTGCCAGCTGCCGAAGTATGGTTACCAGTAGGTCGATCGTGGCCGTTGTTCTGGCCACTCGACACCCGAGAATTGCCGAATGGCATTTTCTTCTGCCTTTACCAGTATGAGCCTGGTTAGTCAAATGCACCCCTCCCCCTAACTGAAGATTCGTCGTTGTTTCTCTATGTGAATCTTTCAATGTGGAGGGCGTACGTAACAGAGTGCAAAGTTTTATTCAAAATGAACTTTAGGGGAGTCTTGACGTCTGGTTTGATATTGCAGTGTCGAAATTTGGTCTTCATCTCCAACCTATAAATTTAAAATACTTTAAACCCTATTCATGTACTATTTAGCTAATAACGTACCTCAGACTCCCTCCATCTGAAGAGTTTTTGTCCTAACTCTATGCGTAATGGAGGTACTGCCTCCTTAATGTCATCGGCGTTCATGTATTTTAGGTGTTAGATGTTTTCTTTTGCAGCAAAGTTGATGCGCATGAATATTTAAATTTATGTAAATATGTAAGTAAAGTAAAAATATACGTTTAATTGATGATATTGACAAGGGAATTAAGTTTGTGAACATACACATATTACACCAGCTTACAAAATAGGAAGGGAAACAGGAAACCTTTGTTTTTCGGTAAGATAAATCTCCCTGATTAAGAAAAAGGCACTTAAAATTTTTTCTATGGTACCAATTTTTTTTAAGTGTAAAAAACGTTATTCGCGCTTTTTTATTTTCTAACTCGAGTTGTGATAAACCGAAATCGGTCATCAAAGACTCATTTTACAGGTAATAGAATGCCCTTTAACTTTCTTATACATCTATCTACGGGTTCACCGAAATGGCGCCAGAAAATTAATTTTATACAAATGTATATAAAATATATTTAATTATATATATATTGAAAAATTTTCACAAAAATATAATAAACGAAGAAATATTATAATTATGCGCCAGACCTTTTAATTGTTATTAAAATAAGAGAAAATAGAAAATAGAGATATGCTTTCTTGTGGCTAACGACACCTAGCGCCACCTAGCTCATAACACGAACTAGTCCATATCGGCTTTGTGGCGTATTACACACTACAGCTGTTTTGCTGCTTGTGGTGTGCGATATCGACTGAATTGACTATTATTCGTCTATAACTTTTACATAAATGCTTCGATTTCAATAATTTTTGGCATGTAGATGGGTATTGATAATTAGAACAAAACTCATTAAATAATTATTAAATATTAAGAAACGTGAGCGTGGAAGCTTGGCACCCTGCTGAAACAAACTTGGGCTGCGCGGGAAGCCCAAGAATGTGCATGCCAAGGCGCAACATTCTAGTTTCTTCTACCTGTTTCATACTCTCCGACGAATCTAGTAAGCCCTTTTACTTTTACTCTACGATTAACGGGTATAACTACTGGTACGAAGAATGGAAAGTATTTCTTTGATTGAGGTATTTCGCCTCCTTCTGAGATTCTCATAACAACACCTGTTGAATATTAACTGCTCTTAATGAGAAAAAGATCTTCTGATCAGTATTGTTACATGGGGGTGTGGGGAAAGTGTGCGATCATTCTTACGTACACAGCAAGACCTGTAGAATATTAATTGATTATAATGAGGGAAAAGATACATGATCAATATTCTCAAGTATGTGTGTTGTGTTGTTAACACACCTCTGATAATGAGACAGAAGGATACGTGATAACATCTTTCCTCAACATGATCGGAAATGTTCCTCTAAGATAGCAATCTTGGGATATTTTGGGTGTGCGACCTTTCTCACGTACACAGCAACACCTGTTGAATATTATTTGTAATGAGAGAAAAGGATACATGATAAATATTTTCACACGGAGATGTGGGGAAATTGTGCGACTTTTCTTACGTACAAAACAACACCTGTTGAATTTTATCAATTTAATCAGTATTGTCACATCGGGGTGTGGAGGTGGAGGCAATTAGGTATTTTCTTTATGGACATTATCGTGACTTTTATTGACATCTAAGCCCATGAAAATCAGTTAATTTATGGATTATGATAATTTTCGTTAAACCCGCATACATTAATGAGGGAGGCGGATGCCCTTAATATGGTAATTATTAATGATTATTATGATTACACAAAAAGGATAATGTCAGATCCTAGTAGAGTTGGGCCACTAAATCAAAAAAAGAAGTTTAAAAATTTGTTAGGGTGACTTTTTTAAAATTTTTTTTGAGAAAATTTTGTTGGTATCTGCAAGCTTGAATTTATATTTGGAGTAGCACCTAACCAATTTAGGTGATGTATATTTTGTTTACAGCTATAATGTCATCCTTCAATTTTTCCGAATGAATGAATAAGATACATTGAGCTACAACTCGGCCAACTTTGAATATGTGGAATTTTTTCTTACAATTTAGTGAATGTAAAGCGTCTGATGATATCGCAAAAACTGAAAAAAAACGATAAGGACTGAGGCATGTATAATTTTAAAGTTAAAAACAAGCCATATTTTGACAAAATCTATGGTGAAATAGATTTAATTATACGGATAAACTTCCGTTTAGCTCCAACGCCCGATTTTGTTCAAATTTTCCATATCGACGTGTTTTCGGGTCCTGATTACGTGAAAAAATAGTTGGCCCAAATAACGGGATCTTGGAAAATAACGGTAAAATCCGTAAAGTTTTTGGTTTTTTGCTGGTTTTTCCGAAAATATAAGGAAAATCATAAAAATGACGTCAGATAGTTACGATTAATCGATAACAGAATTTTAGGTGATGGACCTTTTTCGGCTTTTTCTCCGATATATCGTGTTTATGTTCCTTTTTCCCATTTAGCGAAATATACAACTAAAAAAAAATCAGGTACAGACATACATACCGAAGATAGTACTAAGACCCGAGAAAGAAAAGCACCGCAGGCAAAAAATATTTTAAACAAAAATCGCGGCGATTTTAAAACTTTATTATTATTTTAATTTCGTGTTCTTACAAATTTTAATGTCGTTCTCTATTTTAGTCTCACCATCACTTAAACAACGAGTGACATCGATATCGATATCGACACGCCGATATAACAACAAGCTTTCGTGCGATATATCGGGCAAAATGATGCAAGTGTGCTCCAACGGTTTATTATTTTCAAACCTTGTGAAAATGTAATCTTATTAAACAGTTTTTACCGTTATTTTCCATGATCCCGTTATTTGCGCCAACTTTGACTATTTTTCGCGTAATAAGGACCCCAAATAACGTAAATATTGAAAGTTTGGACGAAATCGGGCGTTGGAGCTAACGGAAGTTCACCCAATTACTCGTAGAGTAAAAGGGTATACTAGATCCGTCGTAAAGTATGTAAGGAAGGAAGCGTATCCGACCCCCGGATAGGGTAGGTTGCGCATTACAATCTCGCTTTGCTGCTTGCATATCTCTTTCTTCCATTGGTCCCTTTACCTAAGTAACGTGTATCTGATGGTCGAGGTATTCAACTATAGCGTTCTTCCTTGTTTTACTTATGGTAGCTTTGCATTGTTAGTCCGGTACCGAATCGCTGCTGAAAAATTGAATTTCAGTATTAACCAACGTACGGAGGTTAATTTTATTTTCTTAGGCAGTGCAGTGCAGATAAAGGAGATGTACTCGTGATCGCTACCATTGAAGATGTCCAGAGATTTCCAGTCTGATATCTGATACTGTGCCTAGGTGTCTGATTCGCTGAAAAGTTATGGTTGTGCCCACATAAGACACTAACAGGCACGACCTGGCTGACAATTTTTTTCCAGCCCCTGCACTTTGGGGTTTCTGGCCACTTTATTTGCAGACAAAGAAAAACTGATATGATATGATGGTCAATTTGATGAAATCCAGAATCAATTTCGGTAGTATAATTTTTACATTATAGCCGTATCAATTTTTGTAAATATTGTTGTTGTAAATTGGATATATTAAATATAATACAATATTAAATATAAAATTTAGGTTGTTGTAGATAGAAATCTAGGAGTATCAAATTGATATTATTCTTAAATTGATATTATACTGTCAAATTTACATTGTTATAGGTTGAATGTTAAGAATATCAAATTGATATTATTGTTAATTTGATATTAAAATTGCAAATGTACGTTGTACATACCAAATTCATATTATTGTTAATTTAACGCCCACAAACCGCCCAAAACGGTGGCTCCTACAGTTTTGATGCTAGAATAAAAATGTTAACTGAAATGTATTGTTCTCATCAATACCTATCGATTGACTCAAAAAAAAGTTTGCAACGCCCACTTTAACGCCCACAAACCGCCCACAAACTTCAAAAAATCGTAAGTATGAACGTGGATATCTCGGAAACTATCAAAGATAGAGATTCGGGATCTCAAATTTAGATTCCGTAGCTTTGTACGCAGCGCAAGTTTGTTACGCGAATATGCCACGCCCACATACCGCCCAAGCCTGTGGCGCCCACAATTTCCATGCTAGATACAAAATTTGAACTGAAATGTATTGGTCTCGTCAACACCTAGCATGATAATTGTGGGCGCCACAGGCTTGGGCGGTTTGTGGGCGTTAGAGTGGGCGTGGCATATTCGCGTAACAAACTTGCGCTGCGTACAAGGCTACGGAATCTAAATTTGAGATCCCAATTCACTATCTTTGATAGTATCGACGTTCATATGTACGATTTTTTGAAGTTTGTGGGCGTTTAAGTGGGCAAACCTTTTTTTAGGTCAATGGATAGGTATTAATGAGAACAATACATTTCAGGTAAAATTTATATTCTAGCCACTGTTTTGGGCGGCCTGTGGGCGTTAGAGTGGGCGTTGTACTTTGCTGAAACAAACTTGCGCTGCGTAAGAAGCTCAGGAATCTGCACGCCAAGTCCCAATAGCTCTTATAGTTTCCGAGATCTCAGCGTTCATTCGGACGGACGGACAGACGGACGTGGCTAGATCGACTCGGCTAGTGATCCTGATCAAGAATATATATACGTTATGGGGTCGGAACGCTTCCTTCTGCCTGTTACATACTTTCCGACGAACCTAGTATACCCTTTTACTCTACGAGTAACGGGTATAAAAACTAAAACAGGTACGCATTTACCACAAAATTTCGATTCAGAAAAAATTGACGTTAAAAATACCCCTCGAGCGACCAATGTGCTATAAAGTGTCTCAAACAGAACAAAAATATTTTAGTTATTTATTTATATTATTATATTTATTTATAACTTCTACATCTGATGGCGTTTTAAGCTCAAATTAGTGTCCCCCTCTAGTGCTCAAAAGTATCTTCATTTAAAACGGATCTCATTTTAAAAGAATCGTTTAGCCGCTAGGGCCAAAAACTATCCTTGCCCCTTAACTATCACTACCTACCTCCCCCAATTTTTTGAAATATATGTTGCGGTATCAACTTTATACCACCGAAAACCGTAGCCAGCGGATGTCTTTATGCGAAGGCTCCGCAAAAATTAAAAAAAAATTATAAATGCTAGAGTAATCCAATATTAGGGAAAAAACGCTTAATCTGTTTTAGTGCCGTTTAAAGCTATTTAAATGTTTTATAAAAACAAATGAATTCTTTAAATAAATTTAATGGAATTTAGAAAACTTTCAACACAAATACTTATTAACCCCCGATATAGTAGTTGAAAAAATTCCGGCAAAGAGCATAGCAGCTCCACTGACCACCGAAAGCCAGAGAGCACGATCTTGCTCTCCCGCCCTGCTCACGCTTATTCCTACGTCATGGAGCAAGCAGGCTAAGAAACCCCTTTCGCCATCGACCTCTGGAGCACAAACCTACAATCAGAAAAAAAATCGCCTGAAACTTTAGAAAATATCCATTCTTTAAAAGTCACCTTACAATAAAAAACAACTAATATTGTTTTATAAAAGTAAATTATTTGATTATAAAAACCGCCTCCGGCATCGACCCCTGTTGCACAAACCAACAATCAGAAAAAAAATCGCCCGAAACTTTAGAAAATAGCCATACTTCCAAAATCGTCTTACAATAAAAAAAACAACTAGTTTTTTATAAAAGTAAAATATTTGATTATGGTATATTTAAATAAATTGAATTTACTTATAATGTTATGTTTACGTATTATACATCATTATTACAATGTCTGTTTGCTCAGGAAGCAGGAGTAAATATGCAACTTCGCGAACCCACTGGTTTTATTTAAAACATTGCTTAGCCGTCATCTATGTAAATTGTGCGTTTATTTCAAGAGCTTTTCTATTCAACAATGTTACCAACTCCCTTTTTTCAGATCTTCCCCATTACATTGGTATCTAGAGTTAGAACTTTATGGTAATCTAGTATTATTTTTAATCTAGTATTTTGTTGTATGATCGTTGCTTGCCGACCTGTAGGGGGTAATTTATTAGCGATTATCAGCTGTGCTACGCCCCTGCTCGCAGCTTTCGATAGTCGGCATCGCAACGATTATAGAAAACAAAACAAACAGTGAGATGACCAAACATCACCCGCGTTGAAGCGCCTTTAATTAATGGGAAGAGGTGCCAGATGATGTACTGATCGTTTGTATACGCCTTGCTTGGTTTTTACTAGACTTCGGTGACTCTGCCGAGCAGCCACTTCTGGGGCGGTAAATTGTCCTCTTTGATGACGACGATGGTTCCTGGTAGAAGGTTGGCCGATTCCTTTGTCCACTTAACTCTTTGCTGCAGCCCCGCTATGTAGTCACGGGACCAGTCTCGCCAAAACCGTCGCTTGATGGCTGATATAAGCTGTCAACGTTGTAGATGAGTTAGGTCGTCGTCCGGACGAGGAGGTGCCGATCCTGGGGGTAGAGCAGCGAGCGTGGTGCCTACCAGAAAATGGGCTGGAGTAATAGCCTCTCCGTCGTTAGGGTTGCTGCTGTCAACTACTAGCGGACGCGAGTTAAGCACGGCTTCCACTTCAACCAGGATCGTCTGGACTTCGTCCTCCTTCAGCAAGGCGTTTCCGACGGCCCTCAAAAAGAGGTGTTTGGCGGACTTGACGGCGGCCTCCCATAGGCCCCCGAAATGAGGCGACCGGGGCGGAATGAAGACGAACTCAACCTGGTGATGGACGCCGTACGTTCCCAGTGTGCTGCGGACATCGGAGGCCATCTTCTGAAGCAGCCGTGAGGAACCAACAAAATTGGTTGCATTGTCGCAGTACAGTCGATCGAGCGGGCCGCGCCGCCCAACAAATCTGCTGAGACAGAGGATAAATGAGTTAGAAGTGAGATCCTTCAATAGTTCTAGGTGAACCGCTTTCGTTGAAAAACATATGAATACTGCGACATACATTTTTAAAGCTGCCTTGCCACGCACTCCTAGCGACCCTCGGATTGGACCTAAGAGATCGACTCCGCTTATTCTACAGGGTCGACTAATTCTAACACGGTCAAGAGGCAGGTTTCCCATTACTTGCGACATTAACCGCGGCTTATACCGGAAAAAGTGCGTGCATCGGCGCACAACAGCACAACAGTCGTGCATTGATCAACCAAATTGTCTGCTGAAGCAGGCCGACTAGTGCTCGTGGTCCTGCATGGCAATTAGCATAGTGCAGGTGCTCGATGTACAATTTGACAAAACGATTCCCTTTAGGCATTAATATTGGAAATTTGGCACTGGGTTTTAGATCCGCGTACGCTAGTCGACCGCCCACTCGCACCAATGTTAAAGTACGGGTTCCGAAAGTTTCGTTGCTGATAAATGGGCTAAGTTTTTGGTAAGAACTGGGTAATGGCAAAATTTCTTTAATTTATTGAATTCGTCTGCAAACGATTCACGTTGAACAGCCTGCGCAATATAAGAGAACGAAAAACTAAGCTCGGTGGCTGATAGGACGTGGTCGTTCCACAATTTCCAGGCCCTGCCGTAAACAAAACGAAAGATTAATGTTGTAATTCTCACAACCTTCACATAGGAAGAAGAATTTTCAACTACTTGTAGCAGCGGATGATTTGAGACAACAGCAACCGTATGGGCGATTACTGGCGTTTTCATTTCGAGTTGGCTTTCGAGGGGCGTGTCAGCCAAGTGCTGATTAACTGGCCAATGAGTCGAGTCCGTGGACAAAAACGAAGGGCCTTCAAACCATAGCGTCGTATCGAGATCTTTGACCGTAGTCCCTCGAGGAGGTAGGTCCGCTGGATTGAAGTTAGTCGGGACGTGTCGCCAGACTGCAGTTGGAGCCAGTTCGTGAATAGCCGAAACCCTATTTGCGACGAATGTTTTAAGTTTTGACAGATGAGTGCGCAACCAAAAGAGAACAACTTCAGAATCCGACCACATAGTAACCCGCTCGACGCGGTAAAGATTAAGCGTTTGCACATCACTCCATAACTTCGCTAAGAGGTGAGCCGCACAGAGTTCTAGTCGTGGAATACTAAGTCTATTGATCGGTGCTACCCTGGATTTGGCTGTTAGCAACCTAACTTTTATCCCCTCTGAGGTCACTGACCTTACGTACAGACAACAACCGTAAGCATCTTCTGACGCGTCCGCAAATCCGTGGATTTGATAAGTGCCGCCAAACTGAGTTCCGACATGCCGAGGGATGTTTAATGTTTCTAAATCTGTAAAGCAAGATGACACCGTCTTCCAACGATGCAGTACGTCGGCGGGTATTTCGTCGTCCCATCCAATTTGTAGCGACCAGAGTTTTTGAATTAATATCTTTGCAAGGGTAACGATAGGGCAAATGAGTCCTAACGGATCGAACAGCCGCGCTGCAAATGAAAGCATGGATCGCTTTGTGGGTGGGTCTTCAAGCTGTAGATTCTGGGCGTTGAATTTGAACGTATCCTGTTTTGGACTCCAAGTGAGACCCAAAGTTTTCGTATCGGCGTCTTCTCCAATAAGGACTTCTGACTCGGCGACCTGTCGTTCGTTGGGGGTACAATTCGACGCCCACTTAGCCAAGACGAACTCTGCGGAATCTAAAATCTCTGTGATTTCCCCTTGCAATTTCCTTAACTCACGGATGGAATCGGCCCCTGTTAACAAGTCATCGACGTAAAAATCATTTGCTAGAGCCTGTGAAGCTAAGGGAAGAGAATCGGAGTAGATCTCGATAAGCTGCTTCAAACACCGTATTGCAAGGAAAAGAGCACTTGCCGTACCATACGTAACGGTGTTAAGCGATAAATTTGTAGAGGGTCTTGCGGGGTCTCGCGCCATATAATTAACTGGAACTTTCTATGGGCCTCATCTAATACCACTTGTCTGTACATTTTAGTAATGTCTGCCGACATAGCAAACTTATGGAACCGGAATTTAAGCAGCGTGGCATACAGGCAAGGCTGAATTGTTGGCCCTACCAAGAGAATTTCATTCAATGAAATTTGGGAAGTGGTTTTGCACGACGCGTCGAATACGACTCTTAATTTAGTCAAAGAGCTTTCAGGTCGGAGAATGCACTGATACGGTATAAAATAATGAGGCTCGTTGGGTATCCTATTATCTGTAGCCTCCATGTGACCGAGAGCTAAATATTCCTTCATAAACTGGATATACAACGAATGATTTGTTGGGTTTCCTTTCATACGCCGTTCTAAGGACAGAAACCGTCGTCGTCGTCGTGGACCTGAGTGCTTGTGACGTATTTGTCCTTCCCTAAGCAAGTCGAAAAACTTTTCAGCGCCGATCAGCATGTCGACGCTTTTGGGCTTGTAAAAGTAAGGGTCTGCTAAGGAGATATCATTACGAATCCAATCGGAAGATATTGCTGTTGCTTCTGGACGATACCCTGAGATCGACGGTAAAATTATGCATTCAACTGCCGCTTCGAAGGAGTTTAATCGCGACCCAATTGTCGTCTGGACTGCGAAGCTAGCTGAACACGCGGAATTCCCAATGCCTGAGAATTTTGCCTCATGCCGGTACCGTTTTAATTGCAGATTATTTACTAATTCCTCCGTAATAAAATAACCTGTGACCCTGAGTCTAGCAAAATCCTAGCGCACAGCTTGGCTCCTGACTGACTTTGAACCTCGACAAGGGCCGTTGCAAGTAAGACGTGATCTACTTTTTGGGGCATAGGCTGACTAACCGAGGCACTTAGTGACTGTTGGGCTACCTGATTGTCAATAGGCGATGACAATTGATTGCCCGACGGTAATTGGGAGGTTGAGGTATACCGATGCAGAAGTGTGTGATGAGCCTTCGTACAAATTCGACATCGAGATGACTGGCATGTTGCGACACTATGTCCTCTGCGTAGACAATTGATGCAAAGTGGTGCATTCTTAGAGAACTTGAACCGAGCTTCTACCGAGATGTTAGCGTAAGATGTACAACTCTGAATGAAATGGTTGTCTGACTTGCAGAAGCAACATTTCGACTTAAGTTCTTCGACAGGTCGGGAAACTGCTAATGCCGCTTTGCAATATCTGGGCTTGTTCCCTAGCTGCCCCTGTTTGGGAGCTTTTCTGCCTGTCGTGGATTCCTCAGCCGCTAAGTGTTGATATCGTTTATTAAGCGCCTCTGAGCAATCTTTCCATAACGGAATAGAATCGTAACTAAGTTGCTCTTCCCATCGCGACCGCGTTTTGGGATCTACTCTAGACATGACGATGTGAATTATCATTGCGTTGGCGAGAATTTTCTTGTTGCCGAGTGGGAGAAGAGATTCATATATAGCAGTTACAGTGTCGATAAGGGATCGTAACGCCGAGGCGGATGGCGCTTACATTGTTGGGATTTCAAACAATCGAGAGATACTTTTAAAGTATATTAGGCACGGATTATCATAAACCCTGAACTCGGCATAGTTGCCGTCGAATTTTGGGAGATTCATTTGTGGTAGTATTCTGCTGTGACTTGCTGAAGAATTTAAACTACTATTATTTGCGAAAGAAGAATGATTTCTTTCTCCTTCGGGCCGGTTACAATTTGACATTAATAATGCCTTTGCGGATACACATAATTCTTCTAACTCCTCTCTACATGCTAATTCATTATTAATTTCCTCTAAATGTTGTTGTAACTCGAACGCCTTTTCGATGTATCCATTTAAAATACCTAAACGACATTCCATTTCGCACGCATTAGGGGGAGGTACTTGACCACGAACTGTGGCCTCAATTCGAATTATATGATTCTTATTCCGCTCAAGCTGTTCCAGCAATTCGTTTGTGTCGTCCTCCGCTGAGGGAGTTCTGCCAAAACGTTTCCGACTTCCACCCATTGTGACTAGCAACTTCCCGTTTTTAGATTATTTCTAACAAGCAAATGCCAATGCAATGCTGCTGGTAGCGATAGAATGTCGGCTATGCGCGATTGGAGCAAGGAAGGCGAAAATACCGACACAACCAAAGAGCGCGCGAAGAACGGGGCAAGGCAGATTAAGCAAGACCGAATGTGTGTGTGTATGTGTTGGGTATGGGCCTTTGTGTGTGTATGTGACTGAAAGCCAAGTGAATTATGATATGTGTTTGTGCAAGTGATGGAAATAAAGTTTGCATATATTTACGTAGGCCACTGTACCATATACAATGTGGATCGCTGTACAGGCGCTCCTGTGATGAGATTGCGATTGGGATGTACTTCTCGGTGTTTCCGACGAGGTTAGGTTGAAGCCCGCTGATACTCTCCTGTGACGAAATGGAGGTTAGGGACGCAGCCGATATGCGCTCCCTCTACGATGATGTATGTGGGGCTCACCACTCTCCGGGTGCCCCAGCGACGAAAGACGACCTTCTATTGCACCTCTCTATGGGTGCCGACGAGATTGTGGCGAGGAGATGGACGCAGCTCCGTCTACGCCGAGATGTAAGTGGGTACTGCGCTCCGGCTGTGCGGGCGCTCCAACGACGAAAGATGAAATTAAAGTTGCACGGGCGCGTAAATGGGTCTCCAAATCTTGGACCATGCACCCAATGTGCGATGCCGATGCATTTGTTGCGCAACGCAAATTGGCCGCGTGCACTTGTTATATAACTCTTGGTGATTTGCCAACTTATAACAATACGCAAATCCGAAGTTTAGAAGACGGCCAAGAACCAGTGTGTCCACCCGGGGGCGACAATGTTTCCTCAGGAATCAGGAGTAAATATGCAACTTCGCGAACCCACTGGTTTTATTTAAAACATTGCTTAGCCGTCATCTATGTAAATTGTGCGTTTATTTCAAGAGCTTTTCTATTCAACAATGTTACCAACTCCCTTTTTTCAGATCTTCCCTATTACATTGGTATCTAGAGTTAGTATTTTATGGTAATCTAGTATTATTTTTAATCTAGTATTTTGTTGTATGATCGTTGCTTGCCGACCTGTAGGGGGTAATTTATTAGCGATTATCAGCTGTGCTACGCCCCTGCTCGCAGCTTTCGATAGTCGGCATCGCAACGACCATAGAAAACAAAACAAACAGTGAGATGACCAAACAATATCATTTTTTAATTAGGGTATTAAAATTTACTCCGTTAAAAATGATTTAAGTATTTATAACATTTTGCTATTAACATTTAAAAAAAATTCGTATTGTATTTTTTACTCAAGAAGTAAAAATTATATAGTCGGATATTTTTCGCTTTAGAAAGGGTATAGGTGCAGTGGCACGCGCCAACAGCGAGGAAAAAACAAGAGAAATCAAGTAAAGGGGTGAGAGGAAGACTTGGTGCATTCTGTTTGAGTGATTGAAAGGGAAGCATCCATTTAAAATGTGCGCAGCAGATTTACTTTAATCGTTTCTTTAAGTTAAAATAATAAAGTCAGGTAAGTGTTACATTAAGTTTAAGATGTTGTGCATTGATCTTAATTTAAAGTACGTACATTTTGAAAGTATTTAATGAGTTCCGTTAGCCGAAAGTGGATGATGAAATGTTTTGTGCCAATAAAAATCCCGCAAAGGGTTATACGTAGCTTTAAAAGGTAAATATACAATTAAACAAATAAAACGAATTTTTTAAACATATGCCCATACATTTTTTTAGGAGCGTTGGCCAAGGATTTGGAGTACCCAGACAAATGACCAGACAAAATGACTAATGTAAAAAGCCAATAACGTATCATAAAACTAGGCTTACTATAATAATTGTCCTTTAACAGATAATCTAAATAACACTATTTAATTAAAATGAATTTAAAAGTAAATAAAAATGTATGTACATATTTTAAATTCTATATTTTCATAAGTGAAAACTCATTGGAAATATTCTGAATTTCACAATTGATTTCACACACACAATTTAAATGGATGCTTCCCTTTCAATCGCTCAATCAGAATGCACAAAGTCTTCCTCTCACCCCTTTACTTGATTTCTTTTGTTTTCCCTTCGCTTTTGGCGCGTGCCACTGCACCTATACCCTTTCTAGAGCGAAAAATATCCGACTAAATAATTTTTACTTCTTGAGTAAAAAATACAATACAAAATTTTTTAAATGGTTAATATTAAAATGTTTTAACTATTTAAATCCGTTTTAACGGACTAAATTTCTATAACTAAGCAAAACAATGTATTCTTATAAAAATGTATAATAAGTAAACATATACTATATAATTTACTATAATCAAATAATTTATTTCTATAAAACAATATTAGTTTTTTTTTTTCGATATACAATATGCTCCTAAAATATTAGGGCATTACCATGTCGCTGCTCCACGAAAATTTTTCCGCCAAAATTTTAGACGCCAAAGAAATAATGGGTCGGCCGAAATTTGTCTCTAAGAGCGCCGAGTGCAGGCAGATTATAAGAAATTATAAGAAAGAGAGGGAACCTCCGAATATCTGCCTCTCTTTGTTGCACGATCGTTTATGTTGGCAGCAGTGTTGCCATATTAGCTAATTTTAAGCTAGATTTAGCTTATTTAAAATCAAATAGCTTACAAAATAGTTGAAATGCTTATGGCTTGAAACCTGGCTTATTTTAAATTTATTTTCGCTTATTTTCGCTTAAAAAAATTAGAGCAAAACAACCCTGCAGTACCATTCGGCGCCGATTAGGCACTCAATCACTGCAAAAAGTTCATCACTCAGCGCCTAATTTATATGGGATTAGGTGCTCAAATTAACATGGGCATGTCCTAGGGTTCATCAGTGCCTAAAAACTAGCACCCATTCGGCGCATTTTTGAGCACCCCTTTGGGCGCTCGATTAGGCAGTAGAAAAGGCACACATTCGGCACCCATTGAGCGCTCGATTAGGCAGTAGAAAAGGCACACATTCGGCACCCATTGAGCGCTCGATTAGGCAGTAGAAAAGGCACACATTCGGCACACGTTGAGCGCTTGATTAGGCAGTAGAAAAGGCACACATTCGGCACACGTTGAGCGCTTGATTAGGCAGTAGAAAAGGCACACATTCGGCACCCATTGAGCGCTTAGCAGCAAATATAATTTCAATTGTAATTTTTATTTTTATTTATTTTTATTTAAAATTTCAGCTCGGGGGTTCCCGGTGTTATCGGAGTCGTCGGTTCTTCAGCATCTGGGGCCGGCGTTGACTTTTTTTTTGCCCAACATAGGTTTTTCACGCACCTCATTGCTTTTTGCAGTGCCTTTTCGGGAGGCTCCGAGGGCTCCACCAGAGCGATTGCATCTAGTATTAGAAGAAAAATTAGTTTTGAAAATAGAACGAGACGAAAATAAAAACGAGTGATCGAAAGTAATCATTATTTGTAAGTTTTATTTATAATAAAAGATGTGTTATCTTTGGTATTCAATGTAAAAATCCCAGAAGTCATTTAAAAATTAAACTTACAAACAATAGTTACTTTCGGCCCCAATAAAAACTTACTTAACAAGGCGCGGACGAAATTTGGGTAGACTTTGAGCTTCTTCTTGTTTTGGCCCCCTCCAAGTTGTGGGACAGAACAAGTTCAGCCTTGTCTAAAAATATAAGAAGATTAAAAAAATATCGAGAAGAAATTTGCAAACTTTTGTTTTCGGTCACTTGATTTATTTTATTTTGTTGTAAAAAATTATTAAGAAAAATATAGCACACACTATTTATGTATTTATTATTATTTATTAAAACATTCATTGGTTTTGCAGATGCGGAAAAAAAATAACACTTTTCCAGGGACTGAAAATAAGAGATGTTTGAGATTTTTATTTAAATAGCCACGTTTGTTTACGTACACAAAAGTAAGAATTGTGGTTTAATGTTATTAATATTAATTTTTAACGAATTTTAACCACAAACATAAGTTTCAAAAACAAACATCTCTTATTTTTTGTCCCTAGAAACTTTGCACTCAATAAGATTTTTAAATGCTTTCACAGATTTGTTTATTTGTTTATTATATGCACCATTTGTTGCTTTTCACATCAAAAATTAATATTTTTCACAGATATTTTTTTTCCGCCACGTGTTTTTTTGGGAATCTTGTATTTCCCTTATTTTAAGTATAGATTATCTTGTTTTTTAGTCTCACTGTTTTCAGACTGTTGGACTGCGAACGACTTACCTGGGAATTGTTTCTATTTCAATTTTAAGACACTATTTAATTTGACAAAGTTAATTGCTCGTAGATTTCTGTCACTTCTAACTCCTTCACTTAAGTAAACGCAAGTGAAAAGACGAAAAAAGGCGCGTGCCTTCCAGAAAAACAACAAGCAACAACAACAACGGTTCCGCTAATCCGTTGTTGTTCTGTTTTTTTGGCATGTCCCGTTTGGTCTATGCATCTTGCACTTAGAAGCAGGGTATTTATAGACATATCCGACTATGCAAATCGTTGTAAAAAAATATATTTTTAAAACTTCACATATTAATAAATAATATTAATAAACATATACATTTTTTTAAGAAATACAAATAGTTTAAAACCCAAACATATTATTTTAATTGGTTGCTTTAACATTTACGAAAAAATGTCGCGTTATTCAAAAGGAAAGGGTGCACAAAAGTCTACCTATTTTAATTGCTGGGCCTCCTTGCCCTCACACGCATTTCTTCAGCTGAGACATTGCGAGAGAGGGAGAGCCCAAAAGTACTTTTTGTGCGTTCTCTTTGCGGACGCGCGTCTCTTTGCCGCCGTTGCGCTCAGCTCTGCCGGCGTCGCTGGCTGCTCTGCCGACGTCGCAGTCGGCTTCGTGCCGATTAGGCGCCTAACTCAATTGTGGAACTGCAGGGAAGTTTTGTTTTATGATTGTATTGCCAGTTTTTTAATTTTATCGATTAATCGTACAAAAGTCATATTTGTTGTTCGTATTTTGGTAGTTTTACGGTTATAAGTTTTGGTCACACTGAAATTTTGCACAAATTAGAAATAATGCCGAACTAAACTTACCAGCAAAATTTCCGCGATTTGTGGTGAAATTTTGATGAATTTAAGGCGTGGCTACGTAATACTTTAATATATAAATACAAATAAAATTCTAAAAGCATTTATTTTTATGTTTTTATGATTGGCTTATTTTTAAGCTTTTTTATTTTTATTTTTAGCTTACTCTAGCTTTTTTTTCTTTCAATCTAGCTTATGGTGTCTCCCAAAATCTGGCAACACTGGTAGGCAGTCTTCTACGCTGCGTCGATTTCTCTGCTGACGGCAACAGCGGGGCACAGCGTTTTAGGCACAACAAAAAACTAAAAATGCTTTTTGCCTTGAGCCTTGTCACCGCATCCCTACTGCAGAACTGAAGTGTAGTTTTTTTAAACTTGGTCACCAATTTGTGCTTAGAGTTTAGAATCCTAGAATCTTTCTTTTCCCCTTCTGCCCCCAAAATTATAAAAAAACAAGGAAGAACGCTATAGTCGAGTACCTCGACTATCAGATACCCGTTACTCAGCTAAAGGGACCAAAGGAAAATGGAGATATGCAAGCAGCAAAGCGAGATTGAAATGCGCCACCTACCGGCGGTAGACAGATTTAAGCGTTGTGGGCGTTAGAGTGGGCGTGGCAAAGTTTTTTTTGGATTAATCGAAAGGTATTGACAAGACCAATACATTTCAGTTAAAATTTTTGATCTAGCGTGAAAATTGTGGGCGCCACAGGTTTGGGCGGTTTGTAGGCGTTCTAGTGGGCGTGGCATATTCGCGTGACAAAATTGCGCTGCGCTTAAGCCTAAGGAATCTAAATCTGAAATCCCATTTCTCAATCTTTGATTCCAAGATATCCGCGTTCATATTTATGATTTTTTGAAGTTTGTGGGCGGTTTGTGGGCGTTCAAGTGGGCGTGGCAAACTTTTTTTTGGGTCAATCGATAGGTATTGATGAGAACAAGACATTTCAGTTAAAATTTTTATTCTAGCATGAAAACTGTAGGAGCCACAGTTTTGGGCGGCTTGTGGGCGTTAGAGTGGGCGTGGCACTCTGCTGAAACAAACTTGCGCTGCGTAAGAAGCTCAGGAATCTGCACGCCTAATCTCAATAGCCTAGCTCTTATAGTTTCCGAGATCTCAGCGTTCATCCGGACGGACAGACAGACGGACAGACGGACAGACGGACATGGCTAGATCGACTCGGCTAGTGATCCTGATCAAGAATATATATACTTTATGGGGTCGGAAACGCTTCTTTCTGCCTGTTACATACTTTCCGACGAATCTAGTATACCCTTTTACTCTACGAGTAACGGGTATAAAAAGAATATTGTGAGAAATTTTTATGTTGATAGGAAAAGTTAATTATTATATTAATTATTTATCATTTTCGTTTTCTACTTCAATGCTGTAAAAAAATAGACTGGAGCTTCAAATTCGTCTTCTTCAGCATTATCATATTCGTATTTACATGATACAAAGTGTTTTACTTCAATATGAAGTGAAATGCTTTTGTGTTTTTATATGCGCCTCAACAAGTTTATGGACAAAAATATTAGATCTGATGTATCCATAGCACTGTTTAACACATCAGCCAACGAATGAAGTCTGCTGTGTTTTCTGGAGTGGTGATGTCTGTCATATTTATAAACGTTGTTGCGGGACTCAGAGACTTCTTCGCCAAAACAGCCGACTGAAAGCACCTTATTTTATATGATCTGCCTAGAGTGCTCGATTATATTTTAGACTGTTGGTGTTATCTGGCACCACAGATATTTATACACAATCAATGCACCAGTTCGATGACAATACATATCAAATTCGTCTAAGTTGATTGGCAACTGACAAGACAAACATATTAAAAAATACTAAAATTGTAGATATTTTGTTGATTAAGCCCAGTTATTTCAGAAAAAGTCCCAACATGTCAAAGTCTGCAAATGCGTGACGTGGATGAGGCCCCTGGAGCTACTATAACTATGGTTTCAATGTCGTCGACTTTGCTGCCAAAGACATCTATGCTATCACTCGCAGTAAGATAGCAACTAACAGAATTCTTCTACGTATTAGCTACCTCTGCCATCGCTCAGATTGCGTACCCCCCTTTGTGCTAGGATCTAAATAGTTGATGTTTTATCTTCATACCTTTAACTCGTAAACTAAATTTATCGTAAAGTATGTTACAGGTAGAAGGTAGCGTTTTCGACCCCAAAAAGTATAATATTATTATTTTTCAGGATCATTATTCTTGCTTAGTCACTTGCCGATTCGATCTCCGTGTGAACGCTGAGATCTCGGAAACTAAAAGAGATTGATTGTTTGGATTGCCGCGTCGATAAAGCCTTAAATGACTGAAATAATTTGTAACGCCTTGCTGAACGGAAAGTGCAATGGAAGAATCAATATGGTAGAACTAAGAACAAAACTCACCCACTGCAATCACTATGTTGTCAGCAAACAGCGTGTTACAACCTCATAATAGTACCAGGCGGCCAGGACTATTGGACCTTAAACTGCTAAGTCAGCATATTAATCGTACTTGATGTTTCGACCAGTCGAATCATAAATAGGACACATCGGCAGAAACGCATTATCAATGTTACACTGAATAATATTATTCGTTACCGCATTTAACTTGTATATACGCTGTTATAGGGATGAATAAATTTAGTTTACAATTCTATCATAACTCCGTGTGTTTATGTCTTACTACAACTTAATAGTAATCAGCAAAACATAAGAGCAAGTACCGAAACAAAGACATCATGTTGCGACCATTGTAGGCGAACATATTTTAAGATACCACCATCAATAACTCTTTCTGAATTATCATACTTAAAAAAAACGATTTTATATGTGATATATCATATGAAAAGTATTTATTCAAACACTGAAAAAGCGTTTTCCATTTTTCCTCGTTGTTTTAAAGAAGTTTGGATGTAATTCTTATTATACCCGTTACTCGTAGAGTAAAAAGGGATACTAGATTCGTCGGAAAGTATGTAACAGGTAGAAGGAAGCGTTTCCGACTCCATAAAGTGTATATATTCTTGATCAGGATCACTAGTCGAGTCGATCTAGCCATGTCCGTCTGTCCTTTAAGACCTAGTTTTGGGACTTTCTTTGTAGCGCTAGTTTCATCAGGGTGCCACTCCCACTCTAACGACCACAAACGACTATAAGTGGCTCTTTAGAAGAACCCAGTCGTAAGTACAGGAACGTATTAAAAAAAAAATAAACAAGGAAGAACGCTATAGTCGAGTACCTCGACTATCAGATACCCGGTACTCAGCTAAAGGGACCAAAGGGAAATGGAGCTTTGCAAGCAGCAAAGCGAGATTGAAATGCGCCACCTACCGGCGGTAGACAGATTTAAGCGTTATGGGCGTTAGAGTGGGCGTGTCAAATTTTTTTTTGGATCAATCGATAGGTTCGTCAATACCTACCAATACCGACCAATACATTTTTGATAAAATTTTTAATCTAGCATGAAAATTGTGGGCGCCACAGGCTTATGCGGTTTGTGGGCGTGGCATATTCGCGTAACAAACTTGCGCTGCGTACAAGGCTACGGAATCTAAATCTGAGATCCCAATTCTCTATCTTTAATAGTTTCAGAAATATCCACGTTCATACTTACGATTTTTTGAAGCTTGTGGGCGGTTTGTGGGCGTGGCAAATTTTTTTTGGGTCAATCGATAGGTATTGATGAGAAGAATACATTTCTGTTAAAAGCTTTATTCTAGCATCAAAACTGTAGAAGCCACAGTTTTGGGCGGTTTGTGGGCGTTAGAGTGGGCGTGGCACTCTGCTGAAACAAACTTAAGCTGCGTAAGAAGCTCAGGAATCTGCACGCCTAATCTCAATAGCCTAGTTTTTATAGTTTCCGAGAACTCAGCGTTCATCCGGACAGACGGACAGACGGACAGACGGACATGGCTAGATCGACTCGGCTAGTGATCCTGATCAAGAATATATATATGCGACGAATCTAGTATACCCTTTTACTCTACGAGTAACGGGTATTATAGTATTGATGGACGTTGATGCACTACGAGCAGTACAAACAAGTGGCCCAACGACACCAAGCACGTGCTTGTTACGCGCGGGGCCCTTTTATCAATTTGGGCAAAAAATACGAGTTCGCGAGGAAGATACAAAAAACAAATAGAGACGGGACACAAATGAAAATAAAAGAAGCATCTAAGAAAGAAGCAAATGAGTTAAAATATTAGTTTTTAATACCGGGATAGAAGTTGAAGTGCAAATTAAATGATAAAGGTTGTTATAATTATTACATAGAACGCGAAAGGGCTCGTGCAGACAAAAATTAGATGTACATCGTGGCAAATTTAGGGGATAATAATTTCGTGTAAGTCTAACAGGAACATTGAAAGTTAGGCGGTTTACAAGTTCTACAGAATCAATATCACCTCTTATAAGATTTTGCATAAAAATAGTACCAAGCACTGTTCTACGATTTGCAAGGGTAGGTAAATTAAGCAATAGTAATCTGCTCTGATAGGAAGGTAGCCTTATGTTTTGATCCCAGTTCAAACTACGAAGGGCAAAAAGAAGAAATTTTTTTTGTACCGACTCAATACGGTCAATATGCACTTGATATTGTGGACTCCAAACTGAAGAACAATATTCCAAAATAGGACGGACAAGGGAGGTAAATAATAATTTGGTTGTATAAGGGTCATCAAATTCTTTTGACCAACGCTTTATAAACCCAAGAACACTCATGGCCTTGGTGACAGTGGACATTATGTGGCAGTCAAATTTAAGTTTTGGGTCCAGAAGAACGCCTAAGTCATTAACTGAATATATACGGTCGAGTGGCGTATTTTGAAGAGAGTAACTAACAAAAGTAGGAGTACCCCTATGAAAAGTCATAACGTTGCATTTAAGGCAGTTCAAATTTAAAAGGTTATACTCACACCATCCCTGAAAACAATCAATATCTGACGGTAAGTTGAAACCCGACGCTATATCATTATGTGATAAACAAAGCTTAACATCATCAGCATACATTAGTACACGAAAGTGTGTTATGGTAGAGGGAAGATCGTTAATAAACAAAGTAAACAGCAAAGGGCCCAAATGAGGCACTCCAGATGTCACATAGATCAGTTTTGAGGCAGCGTTCTTGAATATAACCCTCTGAGTCCTACCATTTAAATAACTTGAAATCCAAGTTAATAGATTACATGGAAACCCAAGCTAATTTAATTTGAATAAGAGAAGAGAGTGGTTGACAGAGTCAAAGGCCTTACTAAAATCTGTGTATATAACGTCAGTCTGCATTTTATTCTTAAATCCATTTATTACAATAGATGAAAATTCCAAATGACAAAGTTATAAAACTGCTTCGGATCATTTGAAAATTCAAATTTACATCGACTTAAATACATAGAATAGCAATGACTATTGAGAACATTAAAATCCGATCGAGCCACCACATATTTCGAAAAATCAGATGGCTTACCCGATTTCTTATACTTTTTATAAGTGTTTGTCCTAAGGTTTTTAAGTCTTTGAAGCGCATTGGTAAACCAAGGTGACCTGTTTGTCTTTGAAGGAAACCTATCAGGAACGCATTCATTAAAAAAGGTATTTAACACTATATAGAAGTGTTCAGTGGCACTTTCAATATCCATACAATTGTACAATTCTGTCCAATTATATTGAGAAATCATGTCGTTAAGTTTTTTATAGTTACATTTTCGGAAACATCTCACTTTAGTTTGAGAAACTAAAGGAGAGAGGGTATCAACGCATGGGAGGCAGATTGTCAATTCCATTGTTGGATGATATCGGTCTTCAGGTACAACAAGAGCGTCAATTCTAGATACCGTGACTTCAGACGGGTCTGAAACAAACACGAGATCTAGTTGTCTATTTAATGAATTCCGTATAAAGCTTACTTGCTGTAACGATAATTCTAGAAGACCATCTACAAAATCATGGGCGGATAGAGGTATAGCGACTAGTGAGTCAGTAGGAGGAGACCAAGAAATATCAGGGAGATTAAAGTCACCCAAAACAATCAAAAGGTCACTGTTAGAAAGAAGGGATAGAACGGATTTTATCGCAGACAGGTGGTGCTCATAAATTATTAAATCAGAGCCAGGTGGAATATAGGAACATGTAACAAATATTGAGAATGATTGCAAGGAAACTTTCACACTAACAAATTCAATTTCATTAGGAGTATCAGAGTGAATTCTCTCGGATGTTAGGCTAGTGCTAACGGCAATCAGCACACCGCCTCCCCTACGTGAGGAGCGATCGGTCCTATAGGCATTAAAATTGTTTGACAGAACTTCATTGTCAGATATCTCTGGTTTCAGCCAAGTTTCCGTAAAAGCCAAAATATCAGCAGTAAATGCAGAGGAGTCAGCATAAAGCTTGGGTAGCTTCATATTTAGTCCCCTAACATTTTGATAAGCCAAAAATAAACTTTTTAGTTTTTTGGCGCAGTGGAAGGTCTGTTATTTGTTCTCGGTTTATTGGGAACAAATTCTTTTACTACTAAATTATCATTAAACACATCAGGCGGAGCAAATATTTTATAAGACGATATACTACGAGCATATGAAAATCTAAAATGTTCAACTGAAATATTCTCGGATGTGAATTTTTCACGAATAAATTCCAAAACATCCTCAGATGTGGTATCTGGGGTGAATCTCGAAACAAATAATTGTTTTTTATGTGGAACAACTGATAATTTCTTACGTCCCCCAGCAACAGATTGCACCTCACTAAGCTGAGAGCCAGAAACGGTAACTTCTGTACCTATAGGTACGGTCGGCACCGTAGCCGGCACTGAAGGTTTTTTTACCACCCGACTTCGAGAAGCAGTGACTTCATCTGCAACAGCTGTATCCATAGGCGCAGTAGGTTCACTTAACAGAGACTGCTGCAGCCACCAAGTTCGGATTTGGGGTGGATACCGTGACCGTATTAACTGCCGCTAAGCTGGTTTTTTTACGTTTAGGCGACTCAGTTAGTAATTTTTTATTATTAAATTGGGCACAAACGGAATTGAACCCCTCATTGAGCTGTTTAAAAGCACCAGAGAGATTCAAAAGGCTGTCTCGAGTCTGCTTCATAAAGCCGCTCATCTCAACAACCATTTCCTTGCAGGATCCACATGACCACATGAGTCCAGAATTCTGATCAATGAAGTCTTTGACTCTACCAGTAAATCCTGCGCATTTAACGTGCATCGTCGATTCGCAGAGCCAGCAGAAAATAAAAGGGTCTTTAGTTGAAGACGAAAGAGTACAATTTTTCTTAGAGCAAGCAAGAGCTATTTAAGGGGGGAAATACAATTAAAAGGCCTAAAATGAGGCCTATCTTTGGGAGTGGATTGCAAGTAGGGAATTAAATGAATCTTAGCGATTCTTTTTGCAATTTATTAGGACATTATTGGGCAATGAAAATCAGTCAAGTTTTTTAAAAAATATTGTAATTAGGCCCATTTATGATCAATAATGTGGAGTCGTGTTTTGAGGGATGAACTTTGCGCCGTGCAGTCTTCAGGCCCAGGATCACGTCTAAAACAAAAAACAGCAACTGGGCATTAATCTTAGAGGTACAGCGCACAACATGAATTATTTTATATGTAAAAAAATGGTTTTTCCATGAAAAAATGTGAAGTTGTAAAAATTTTTTTCAAAAAACACACTTTTTTTTCGACTTTGCTCGTAAAAAAAACATGTTATAACAAACAAATATGAAAAATCCTTTTATTCATGTTGTGGAAAATTTCATTTCAAACATAAAGCAAGAAACCGCATTCGATTAAAATGAAATCTCTGACCTGTACATTGCACGGCGACTTTGAAAACACGACTTTTCAGTAGAAGCGCTTAAAGTTTACCGGAACATGGTAAGCGCGCCTCACGCGCATTTCAGCTTTGACACGCACTCACTAAATTGCGTATTACTTTGAAAATAAGTACCGGACGGCTTTATGCTTTTAAAGGCTTATTCCCAGACATATTTAGAGTACATTAAGACAAAAAAAATTTTTTCGAAAAAAATTAATTTTCAATTGTATTTCCCCCTTAAAGGAAATGAAATAAAATAAAATAATATATGAAAAATACCTCAAGTAAATTTGGCACTGGGATCAAATTCCAAAACCACAAAGGCACAAAACACGAAAAAAATAAGAGCGCGAGATCGCGTATTAATTTAAATGTAAGAGAGCACGAGAGAATAAATCTTCTATCGACTGAGCGTTGCCTGTGGGACACTGACAACTTTACGCACGAACAGTTACAATGTAAAGCAAGCAAGAGAGAGAGAATAAGAGAATAGCACACAAGAAATTCGGCAGGTTCCGAGAGCGTTTAAATTACAGTTGTTATATAGAGCGGGAGAGAGAGTGGAAATAAAAGAGTTTTAGCAAGATTAGTGAGTGTAAAATTACACTAACAAAGCAAAGAGATTAAACAATACTAATAGAAATGTTAAAATAACTATAATCATTGGGAGATCTAGTAAAAAACACTAAACACACTAACCCAGCGGTTAGACTAAGCTTTGTTAATAAACAAACACAAAACACTCGCAAAAAATCACAGAATAGACAAAAATTCAGAGCACAAGAGTAAACACAACCGTTCACAAGCGACGCTAAATCGACGCTAAATATGAAATTGAAATCCAGTTTTAAGAATTCCTTGGGATGGCTTACAGATATTTGATTTTTGAAAGCATCTAAGTGCAGTAATAAAGAGTACGTCCATAATGTGTCAAGTTTGTTGCATCTAGGTGCATTCAAAATATATGCATCTAGATGCATGCAACGCGTGCATTCATTTTTGTCCTGCACCCGTGTAAAAGGAATGGACAGACTCAACACTTTCGGCACAGGCTTTTGGTGCCATTTTATAATGAAAGAACAGGTGCTGGAATGCAGTCATTTACGACTGGGAAGAAGATAGTTGGCGCTATAGGCTAGGTGTGTTAGTGAAAAAATCAGAGTAGCTTAAAGCATACCTCCATCCTTCTCGCACTCCCTTAAGCTGATTAACGAGTATCTATCCCCCATTTGAACACATCTCCTCCTTGAAAAGCTTTACAATACGCTCGGTTGGTTCATTGTTCAATTTTACACCGAACATAAGCTCAAATGGTGATTTATCGGTCGAAGTATGTACATGTGAAGTTACAGCTCTCTGCACTTCTTCAGTGTGTCCTTACAGCTTATGGTCCTCGTACGATAATTTTTGTGATGCATTCCTACCATCGCAAATATGTACATATACGGCTTTCCAGTAGAACCCATGGGACCCAAAAGAAGTACGTTCAAGGTAAGTTGTGGCTGCTCAGTGAGCAGTGCTTACCCTTGTCGATGCAGTCTAGGAGTCCTTCTATCCTGCCAAGCTTCTTATTGAAAAGGATTCATTCATTTCACAATTTGCTGAACGTTTTGCTGGAGATGAGGGATCCGATAAAACTGTTGTACAACGCGTACAGTTTCTTAGAGAGCAAAATAACCAGCATTGTGGGCGTCGACAATAACTTCCTTCTTCATAGCTTTCGGCACTACCAAAAGATCATTTCCATTACCCTCCATTAAAAACTAATCCTCCTTTAATATTGTACCCTTCATATGGTCGATCGGCTAGGAGTTCCATAATCGCCTTCAGCATCTCGTCTTTTCTTTGAGCATTTTTTATGTGCGCTGAAATTTTCAAAAATACAAACAATACACGGTTGGGGTATCGACTTAGGCAGTCAACGTGTTTCAATCGTTTGCTAGGTCGATGCTGGACTTCAAATTCGTACTCCTGTATATAAATTATCCACTGTGTGACTGTTCTTGGTACATCTGACTTCTTTAAAGTTAGCTTAAGCGCGATGCAACCTGTGACTAACTTGAAGGCCGAACCCAACAAATAGTGTCTGAATCTCTTGATGGCGAGATATACGACTTTCGCTTCCAAGATGTAACTGTCTTCGGCGAGTCTATGCATCGGTTGTTTTTTTACTCCAATATTGGATAGGGTGTAGTCTCCCATCGGACCACTGTATTAGCACCCCCACCTAATCTTCAGTCCAAATTTCCATCTGTGTCCAAGGCGAGAACCATTTTCTCCAAACAATTATCCGCGGTATCAGCGTGAATTAGCTAATAAAAGCTGCTGACGAATTCCTTAATCCAAATGGGGCTTGTTAAATTCGTCGAGTCCTGATTTGGTTACGAAGGCTGTGTTTTTCTTGCTCTCCTCTTCTACCCATTCTACAAGTCAATGACGCTAAAGTACATTGCTTGTCGAGCTTCTCGAGCACATCGTCCATTACGGGGACAGGAAAGCAGTCCTGCAACACCATCGAATTTAATTTCCGGAAATCAACACAAATACGGCCATCCTTGCCATCTTTTTTGTTTACTAGAAGTATTCGACTGGCAAAGTTTTATGTAGATGGGCGTATGATTCCAGCAGCTAACCACTCGTCGATCTGTTCTCTTACACCCTTCTCCTCGGAAATTGCAAATCGGCTGGCTGACTGCCGAAAATAAACTATCAGACCATCCGGAACGATCTTAAGCTTTATTGGAACCTCTGCCACAGGGTTTACTTCCTTATAGGTTTCAATCAGCGTCACTTCTTTTGAGTAGTGGGAAGGAACATCGATTTCGTCAATTGCATTACTAATATTATAAGTACTCATTTGATTTAATCCCTCACATGCTTTCTCCCTGGGAATCTAACAAGGATCGTAACTGTTATAAGTTTTATTTTTAAAATCACTTTATATTAGTTATGTCATGATTTGTATTTTAAACTCATGAAATAATCGTTATTCTGTCAGTTTTATATTAAACTTGACAAATATAACTTATTCTCCGAGTTTTATTTTCCGCTTGAAAAATAACAGTTATTCTTTGAGTTTTATATAAAAGTCAAGTAATAAAACTTATTTTCTAAGTTTTATTATTTAGATCAAACATAAAACTTAAAATCACATTGTGGCGGTTCTGTGGTTCATAGAAATGTGATTAAAACTTTTAAATACTAAATGCGCAGTTGGCTATTTTTTAAAAATTTTTTCAGATACTATAGACCACCGTTAGTATGTTTATTTTTATTAATTTATGTCGCACATGGAAAAAATCAATGTTTTAATAGTAGGCAGACTTTACAGTCATACATATTCGACTAGGTTTATATAAGAGTACACTTTCGGTTAACAAAATAAATTGCCTATACTGGCCTAGTGCATCAGTGTTAGTTCCAAAAACGGGGAAACGGGTAAGAATCGACATAAATTAGTAAAAATAAGCATACTAACGGTGGTCTATAGTATCTGAAAAAAATTTTAAAAAATAGCGCATTTAGAATTTTTAAATTTTTAATCACATTTCTTTGAAACACACAGAACCGCCACAATATGATTTTGAGAGATACTCGATGTCTTCATCCCGGACCACTAGGAACTTGTATCGAGTTATTTCCTTATCTACTGCAACGTCAGCCGAAAAGCAACCGACTGGTTGAGCATTTTTCCACAATCCGCGCAGCTTTGACGAACATCTCCCTAGAGTGAGTTGCTCAATATGGAGACGTCGTTTCCGGTATCCTCCAGGCATTCCACCTCTTGTCATTCAGCGTAACCATCTTCATTCTTCAATAAAAGCAGCGACTCTTTCATTCGTTGATTTCGAGCTGTCCCTTCTAACTAGGCGTCCAGTTATCATCTCTTGATTGAATCGAATTCTGGCGCTTCGCGGCGACGCGTTCGAAATCCTCATACTGTTCCTGCAACTCTCTGAAGGACTAGGAACTGTAGAGCGTGTACTTAAAGTCACTTCTAAGCTTTAAGCCATCCACGATGCAATTTTTTTTTTTTGCAGCCGTAGTTGTGCAACTTTTAATACTTTGCCCGTCGACTTTTATTTTTAAAGAAAGCAGCTGAACAAGTTTTGGAAGAGTTCTTGTACTTTCAGCGATCGATTGGGTTTCAATAATTGGCGAAATCTTTTCAATTTCCCATCCACTTACCTCTTCCATCTACAGCATGTCATTTTCTTGATTGCTCATTTTATGAACTTGCACTGATTCTGCGATTGACCTTGTATGGTGTTGCCTTCTCTCTCATCTGTGACTTCAACTTTTATTTGTGAGACACCTTGGGATAGCTTGGGCCACTTTTAGTGATCAATTTTTTTAGCTCGGTTTTATTGAAATATTTGGATTAAACTTGATCAACAATGCAAAAGTCAGATTATTCTGCTGCTTTTCTTCTTCGTTTCACTTATTCTCCTACTTTTTTCAACTGCCGCCTTTTCTGCTTCTTTATTGCAGTTATCTTGACCTCTTTCCATATCTTTCTCACGCTTTCTTTTTTGACCTTTTCACTGATTCTGCTGGTATTTTCTGCTGATAGGTATAATGCTGTCTTCTGTAGTGGTAACTCTTAAACTATTAACCAATCTTACATTTATAATCAAAACAAAGTCTCCTTCTCTTTTCGAAAATCTTTAAAAATGTAGGCACTAGACAGGTTTTAGCGTTATGGGGGTTTGTAGGCGTGGCAACCTGCTAAAATTAACACGGTCCTCGCAAGAAGCTGAAGAATCTACATGTGAAATCCCAACTTTCTACAAGGACATGCCCATATATACACTTTAAAGGGTGGAAACGTTTCCTCCTTTTACTCTACGAGTAACGGGATTAAAGGATCTGTATTTAATTTTATTCTTAATCCGATACAATATACTTTTGATGGGAAGAACACCGACCTGAATGTTACTAGTCTCAAACTGAACTCTCTCCCTAACTCTTACATCATTTATGATTTAACTTCGGTCATGAGCTTTAGAGCTTTCGATAAGTGATTTTTTTATTTACTGAGAGTCTTTCTGAATTGGACTTCGTATTCCAGACTTGCGTCCCGAAGTCGGAGTAACTTGAAGTGTGGGAACGCGCCGATAGACAGAGATGGTTTGTCGTTCTTATTGTTTAGTCTATAGTCTGCATGGTAATTTTTTGTTTTGACTATCAATACCCACTAGAAATCTCCATGAATGGCAAAAAATACCGCAATCAAAGGTACAATGCTCAAAATGAGTTAAGAGAATTTGAATGAGAAGCATCTCGAGTTTGAGTGAGTGAGTGCGCTCACTCTTAACAGACACGACGAAACCCGACAGAAAACGAAATAAGTGAGTGAGAACGCGACGAAATAATACGACGCGATTACATTATTAAATTTCTTAAGCAAAACAAAACAACAAAATCTATATAAAACATATATACAAAATCCTTCGCTTCTATCCCGTCCATATTCGCCCATTCGCTTCAATCGATAGAAACAAAAAGATCAACACAATTCGAATTACTCGAATAACTCGAATGCTTTCAGCTGTGCCAAAGTTTCATTCCGTTTCACGCTTCATTCATTGTCACTCATTTCACCCAATGTCTTGTTCTGCGAGATTCAACAATCACTCATTTAAATACAACTTTATTTCATGCGCGCACGGAAGTCACTCAACGCAACTCAATGCGATTAGTTTAAAGTATGTTTTAAGTGTTGCCATGTCCAAATCGGACCATTCATTTTAAAGTTATAAGTAAATAAAGGAATACACGCTGGTGGTGTATTAGGTAAGGTGTTCAATCTCGGAAACAGGTGATTTATTGCATGCATATCTCTTTCTCCTTAGCACACCCCTTAGACGAGTAACAGTTATCTCAAAGTTGAGTTCTTCGGCAATAGCTTTCTTTTTCGTTAAAGCAAGGGAGTGAATAATTTGATTTCAAGTTCTAACAGTGCCTATAACGACCATGTTTGCTTCAGGCGAGTGCCACACCAATTCAAACGCCCACAAAGCGCTGCTTGTATATCTTGATCTTCATAGCACTCCTTTCAGCTGAGAAACGGTTATCTGATAGTCAAGGCACTATCGACTTCCAATGTTTTATTGTAATGTTTAACTTGCAATTTGTATTTTTATTAAATGAACAATACAATTGAAAAAAATATACGCCTCACCCCAGGATTTTACATTTTACATAACAATATTTAAGAAAAAGCCAAAAGAAAATGAATAAAGTTAGATGCAGAATAAAGTTCTACCATTAGTATCATTTATACAGAAGTACTAATACTGAATACTAAAAATTCCAAATCATTTTTACGACATATCAATCTTGCATAATTTTTCTTTGCCTTTCAAATCACTGAATGTAGGCCAATGGTTTGGTCTTTTCATTATATTTTTGATGTATTCGTTGTTCGTTACAGTGTCTGACTAAAGATATCTGTGACGCTAACATATTAGCTCCAACAATTCGGCAAAGCAATATCAATTTAATATAACGATCATAATAAGATACTACGAAAATACTAGTATAAGAAATCTCTGAAAGTACCGAAAGAATTATGAATATAAGATTATCTGAAAGAAATACTTTTGGAAATAAACGATAAAAAACGGATGACGGCAATTTTTTTTTTATTTAGTCAGTTGCATATTTATTTGTTGCTTCTTAAGCAAGCATATGGGTGCCAACGAGCATCACTATTTCATAAGTAAATTAAGAGTCGTATTTGACGCGTCGTGAAGAAGCACGAACAAATCTCGTTAAATAATATTCTCTTGATAGGGGCAACTTTACAGCTTTGCACCGTACATTCGCAATGTCGGCAGACATTACTAAAATGTGTCAACAAATGGTATTAAATAAAGCACATAGACCCTCTAAAAATGTATCGTCCTAGCACCGTAACGTATGGTACGGCAGGTGCTCCTTTCCTTACGGTGTTTGAAGCCGCTTGGTGAGATCTACTTCGATTCTCTTCTCCAAGCTTCACAGGCTCTTGCGAATGACTTATATGTCCATGACTTATTAAAAGGTGCTGATTCTATCCTGAAGACAAGGAAGTTATGATTAAAAATAACATATATTTTATATTCCGCATGGCTTGTCTTTATTAAAAGTCGAATTGCACTATCTACTAACAAAAGGTCGGCGAGTAAGAAGTCCTCACCCTTCACGTTGTTGTTTATACGTAGGGTCAGAGAGGAATGAAGTTTGGTTGCTAACAGCCAAATCTAGGGTCGGACCAATCAGTCGGCTTAGTGTCCCGACCCTAAAACTTTACGCGGCATACCTGTTAGCAAGGCTGTGGAATTGTCTGCACATCACTTCACAACCTTGCTAAAGGTGTGCGTCGTCAAAGCTTAAATCACACTGTGCAACATTTTTTACTCATCGAATCGAGTCAGACCTCATTTGGCGCGATTGCATATTAAGCATGGTAAAGATTTCAAGTACAAATTGGCTATATCTTAAGGGTTGATTGAAATTTTCTATTCATGTCTTCAAGATTATTATAGGTAGATACATAAAGACTCAAAATACAAATCAAAGAACAAATTGTTTTTTATAATTGCGACAATCAGGATATAGGCCCTAAAAACTCAGAAACAAACCATGTTGTACTTAATATATTTTAATAACTTTTATATTTTCATTCCATTTTGAATCACTGTTTTGAAACAAATTTTGTATATTTATATTACTTTATGTTTTATCATTGAGGACTGTACCTTAAATTTGAATTCAGTTTTACACCAAATCTTTAAGTCGCTGCAACATCTGAACGACAGTAAGGCTAGACGATCGACAAATGGGGTTTTACTAGTTTGGATGATTACTTTAAGATTTTGAAAACCAAAGTGCGGTTACAATTTTAGTGTTGCGAACTGGCTCCGGCTGCAGTAAGACGACAAGTTTTGACTAAATCTAAATCTGGTGGATCAACTCTTTCGAGGAACTGCGGCACAAGATCTTAATAATCAGGGGCGTCACAGAAACCGGCGACGGATTTGGGGACAGTTGGTTTGGAAACCAACCCATCAAAATTCGAGCGATTTCCTTTTTTCGGAAAAATTACCGAAAAATGACCAGGGCTTGATACATACACTAAATATCGAATATTGAATAATTATCGAATGTTATTTGACTTATTTTGACCATTTTCCAATAAGTTTTAAACTTTATTTATGCTTTTTTTGCAAAATTACAAAAATAATACTTCCATAAAGCGCATATCGTACAAAATAAAAGAAAAAATTAAGAATTTGAATTACCCGCCAGGCTACATACTGCAGCCCTGAACAGCTGCTTGCTGAAATGGTTTATTTACATTTGTAAATTATCAAGAATGAATGAATGAATCGCACGAATATGGCGTCTTGGGCTGCTGACCTATATTTACCCCTGAAAATTAGGGATAAACTTCCGATTAGCTCCAACGCCCGATTTTTTTCAAACTTTCCATATCATCGTGTTTTTGGGTCCTGATTACGGGAAAAATAGTCTAAGTTGGCGCAAATAACGGGATCTTGGAAAATAACGGTAAAAACCGTAAACATTTTTGTTTCTTGCTGTTTTTTCGAAAATATAAGGAAAAAAAATATAAACATAAGAAAAAAATGTCTCAGACAAAAACAAAATATATTTATAAAACGGATCTTTTTTGTAATAATCATTTATTCCGAAAACTTAATGGTTTTCGAAGAAACGGAAAAGAAATATTTAAAATAGGAGGTGAACATTTAAAAATATTGCATTATCCCGCCATAAAAATGGCGTCAGATAGTTTCGATTAATCGATAATAGCATTTTAGGTGATGGACCTCTTTTGACTTTTTTTACGATATATCGTGCTTATGTTTCTTTTTCCCATTTAGCGAAATATACAATCACTATGCATTCAGAGCTTGAACTGAGAAGACCTGAAAATGGAACAACTTAATTTGTTCAAATTGGTCCCCAATCTGAGCACCCGGGAGAGTACTTTGCAATGGCTGCGGGATGTCGTGTTAATACCCCAAGACCGCTATTGCCATAAACATAAGCAGAACATGATTTTGTTAGATCATAAATCAATATGCGGGGAATTTAGATGTGTTAAAAGCGGAAAGCAGGACTATTCCAAGAGTGTTGCGTAGAACACGTGGATGGAAAGGTGTCATATATCGCCAGCATCATGCATCATTATAACCTATTGCTTTGCAAATTCTTTTACGTTTGCCTAAACTATACGGGAATGTAGCGTAAAAGAAGATCAAACTGTTTCCTCAGAAACTGTGGCAGACAGATTTTCTTTTTGCCGCGAAGTTTGTATGGCAGCTTTGGATACAGATTTTAGGGAGGTCTAGGCAAAGTTGTAGAAATAGACGAATGTAAAATTGGCAGATAGAAGTTCGAAAGAGGTCGCGTTGTTGAAGGTTCGTGGATTTTGTGACTTATAGAGCGAGGATGTCCCGAAAATTATAGATTAGAAATCTGTCCCGACAATAAAAGGGACAAGGACACCCTGTTATCCTTAATAAAAAAACATGTTAAACCAGGGACCGAAATTCATACAGATTGCTGGAAGGGGTATATTGGATTGGAAACCCAGGGATATATTCACAAGACCGTCAACCACTCGGAACAATTTGTGGATTCGGTAACCGGTGCTTATACCCAAAATATTGAGTCTTCCTGGCGGTCGATGCGGCGTAAATTGTCTCGTGGGGGCGTTCACAAAGCCAAGTTGGACGAGCATCTTTGCGAATTTTTGTGGCGACGACGAGCTACAAAGCTTAATCTTGACCCGTTTTCATTACTATTGAAAGACATTAGGAAAGTATATCCCGGAAACTAATTTAATTGTTTTGCTAGTTAAAAATGAAAAAAGGCCAAAAAAAGTCAGGTACATACAAACATAGTGTAGTGGAAGGAGCCGAGGAAGTAAAGAGCCGCAGGGAAATTTTTTTTGTTAAAAAAAATTTTTGCTTGCGACAATGGAAATGCTATTTATATTTTTTTGGTTTATACATTTTATTTCCGTTTTATAATTTGAATTTGATTTTGTTTTCTTATCTTATTTTTAACTACGACAACTGAAATGGTCCTTCCAACATTTCTATTTTGCTTTTTCTTTTCATTTAGACTTTAATATTTTAATTTCGTGTTCCTAAAAATTTTAATGCCGTTCTCGTGTCTTGGTCGTTCCATCACTAAAACATCGAGTGACATCGATATCAATATCGACACGCCGATATAACAACAAGCTTTCGTGCGATATACCGGTCAAAAGGACGTAAGTGTGCTCCAACGGTTTTTTTCTTTCAAACCTTGTGAAAATGTAATCTTGTTCAGCGTTTTTAACGAAAACTATTAGTTTTACAGAAAAAATGTATAAAACATAAATAACTCATTTCTGTAATAGGTTTCACATCTCCTTGGCAAACTTTTTGATTAGGTTAATATATTCGAAGATATTCACCAAAAACTTTTTTTACCGTTATTTTCCATGATCCCCTTATTTGCGCCAACTTTGACTATTTTTCCCGTAATCAGGACCCCAAATAACGTGGATACTGAAAGTTTGAACGAAATCGGGCGTTGGAGCTAAACGGAAGTTCACCCAAAATTAGCATCGTTTATTAGTTTAAATTAATAATAAACAAAAATTGTTTACTTTTACTTACATGTTTTCGTCTTCTTCATAGCCGGCTTCGTATCCGGCAAAAAATATGACATAGGTCAACCAAGTTGGCCTGGCGAATTTTTTTTGTTGAGGACGAGACTGACAGCTTCAAAAGTCCTGTGCGGTCCGTTCAAAGGATTACAATTACTGGCCCAATGTCTGGCGTGATTGTTTCCCTGGGCCAACAGCATATATTTGTTGGTTAATTGTCGTCGTGGAGGACCGACACTCCTTCCAAGTGGCGGCAACGAGAGCCTTTAGGCTTCAGTCAATTTTTGTTTATTAGTTTAAGTACATTTAAATTATTTTATTTTGTCTTGTTCGTCTTATTTATTCTTTTATTTTTTCGTTTACTTATTCCATTTATTTAATTATTCACCAACCCATGTTTTTTTGAAAATTTTCTTATATTATATACAAGTATATCTTATCTACATTCTTATTTACACACCGAATAATGTGCACTATAAAAGTCGTTTATGTCAGCAATTTTTTTATAAGAGAAATCTCTGATCCAGTGCCAGCGACATTACCCTGAATTTTTTAGGAGTAAATATATTCGTTCAAAGAAGTGTCCGCCTTGAAAGCTCTCACGGTAGGATTAGGATAGAACTGAGAAGTCATTAAGAAAGGAGAGCGAATGGGTTACACAGATCGGCCCTAAAAAAATAAATAAATAAATAATTTAATGTGCAATTAGCGTAAAATTATGTTGGTGAACATGGAGTAGAGTAAATTGAATGGGAGAAGGGACCACGTAAGAATGGGTGTGTAAGTGAGTACGAGGGGAAGAAGGTCGCAAGGTCGGGGGGATGAGCATGTGACCTTCAGTCCAGCAGGATGGTCCAGGCCATGCCAAATACCGGTAGCCAATTTGTTAGTTGAGTGTTAGATTTGAATTCAAAAGTTACGGTGCAGGTGATAGTTTTGTCAAACGTCGGTTGTAGGTGTAGGTGTGAGTCCGGCGTTAAATTCTGTGAGTGTGCGATCGGACAGGGTTCGGGGACCCACGGCCCTGGAAAGGGAGCTATCCTGGGAAAACCCGAAACATCACGCTGGATCAACCAGGTTCATAACATTTTTCTCAATAACAACAACTTGTTTTCACATGAAACTTTTACCAGAAATAGGTTTTATTTATTACTACATTACTAAGTTACATTACGTTACATTTCGATAACTACTCCGAAATTTGGTATTTTAAAGTTCGCGCAAATTGGTACCACTGTCAGGCATGCGAAATCCCAGTATTGTAGCTCTTATTATACCCGTTACTCGTAGAGTAAAAGGGTATACTAGATTCGTCGGAAAGTATGTAACAGGCAGAAGGAAGCGTTTCCGACCCCATAAAGTATAAATATTCTTGATCAGGATCACTAGCCGAGTCGATCTAGCCATGTCCGTCTGTCCGTCTGACCGTCTGTCCGTTTGTCCGGATGAACGCTGAGACCTCGGAAACTATGAGAGCTAGGCTATTGAGATTTGGCGGGCAGATTCCTGAGCTTCTTACGCAGCGCAAGTTTGTTTCAGCAGAGTGCCACGCCCATTCTTACGCCCACAAACCGCCCAAGACTGTGGCTCCTACAGTTTTGATGCTAGAATAAAAATTTTAACTGAAATGTGTTGTTCTCATCCATACCTATCGATTGACCCAAAAAGCCACGCCCACTTTAACGACCACAAACTTCAAAAAATCGTAAGTATAAACGTGGATATCTCGGAAACTATCAAATATAGAGAATCGGGATTTCAGATTTAGATTCCGTAGCTTTCTTTTGTCACGCGAATATGCCACGCCCACTATAACGCCCACAAACCGCCCAAACCTGTGGCGCCCACAATTTGTATGCTAGATGAAAAATTTTAACTGATATGTATTGATCTCGTCAAATTGTCCACGCCCACTATAACGCCAATAACGCTTAAATCTGTCTACCGCCGGTAGGTGGCGTATTTAAATCTCGCTTTGCTGCTTGCATATCTCCATTTCCCTTTGGTCCCTTAAGCTGAGTAACGGGTATCTGATAGTCGAGGTACTCGACTATAGCGTTCTCCCTTGTTTTAAACTAAACTCCTGGAGCAAATAGCAACATAATACATTAGCTTGGAAAATCGTGTCTTTTTAAAACGATATGTAAAATAAAAAATGTGACGAATAGTAAATTCTTTGTTTCACTTTGTAATTTACAACTCTCCACTGTTCTCGTGCTCAACTAACTCACAGCTTTCAAGCCACTCTCACTTTTTTCTCTTGAGAGAATAGGAGTCTTTATTTATAGTAGTACGATTCCATGGCACAGTGTTTTTATGCCTTAAGTCTTTTTGGCTATCCTGACACTGACACGCAGGCAGCTCTTAAACCACTTTCACTTCCTTTCACTTGCTAATATGATTCTATGACACACATGAGTTTTTTTTCGACTTAAGCCTTCTCGGCTATACTGACACTGGAGATCTTCTAATCACGTTTAATAGGAACTATGATTCTAAAAAAAGTCTCTTCTCAGCCAATGTCTTTTATTAACTTTCTCCTTACTTCCACTCTAGTGTCAAAATTCTTTACCATCCAGGTATAAGGAAGTGTTTACGGCCCTATAAAATACGTGTTTTCTTGATAAGAATCACAAGCCGAGTAGATCTAGCTATGTCAGCCGTCAGTCCGTCTCTCAACAAAAGTATATATTCTCAAATTTTGAACTTACTTCTTGTAAACTTTGGCATATTGCCGTTTGAATTATTAAAAATTTCGAATTTGTGTGAAAATCTACTTTTTGAACTTTTTTCCTCGTCCTGAAAACTTAAATTTTTTGATGCAAAAAGTTTCTCCAAACAAAAATAATACTAACTGCAAAAAATTTTTTTCAAAAACCATTTTGCTTATATTTTTTATGATTTTTTGAAGGTAACAATGTCGGAAAAAATTTGTATGAAAAAGAGAAAAATATGACTCATATTCATATTTCTAAACATTTTCAAAAAATCGTAAAAAATATAAGCACTCTAATACTTTTATTTTTTTTTGGATAAACTATTTGCATAAAAAAGTTTAAGTTTTAAGACTAGGAAAAAAGTTTTAAAAGTAGATTTTCACAAAATTTTGTCCTTTTCAATAAGTACTGAATGGGTTAAGAAAAGTACTGCATCATTCAAACTGCCTTTAAATTACCTTTCCATTGATGCCAAAGTTTACAAGAAGTAAGTTCAAATTATGAGTATGTTTAACTTTTGTTTCGTCAAAATACTTATGTAGACCAGTGTATTTTCTTGATCAGGATCACTAGCCGAGTCGATCTAGCCATGTCCGTCTGTCCGTATGAACGCTGAGATCTCGGAAACTCTAAGAGATAGGCTATTTGGATTTGGCATACAGATTACTGGAAGGAAGAAGGAAGCGTTTCCGACCCTACAAAGTATCAAACAAAAACATATCGAGGTAAAAAACTAGTGACGACCGCACCCTCAACATAAAAAATTTCTGATATCAACTTTTGTGACGAAAATTAATTCTACGATCTACGAAATAAATACACCTTCTAAATGTTTCTCATTCGGCACGCCGCAATACAATATGCCTGTGTAGGCAATTATCTGTACGGTTTTGATAAACCATGCCGAATGAGAAAAAAGTTAGAAAGTGTAAGAAAACGAAAAAAAGACAAAAAATAGGGCAAGCCGACAAAGGTTACAATTAGGAAATTGTCTAAATTTTATTTAAATTTTATTATTTTGGGACCAGTTGGCGCGTATTTTGGTAAAGAATGTGATACAATTAAAAGGTCAGTACTTTTAGCTTCTCCGGTGTTCCTAGCTTAAATCATCTACATTAATACTTTCATCTGAACCAATCGACTTAATAATATTTATTAAAATCACAATACCTTTCTATCGGTGTAAACTCGTTGTGATCGGACCATCTCTGAAGATTTTCAATTCTGTGTCTACAAGGTGAGTTCCAAAGTAAACAGGACTTTTTGAATCTAGCGCCCTCTAGTGGCGCCATCTATATGTCAACTGATGCGTTAGAATCTGCTATCGTTTATCGACTTCCAGTAAAAATTTCATGACATTTCATCTAGGTTATTGCGTTTTAAGTGTCAGTATGTTTTTGTCATCGGTGCGAAAATGAGCTTCGAACAAAGAGCCAACATTAAATTTTGTTTTAAAATTGGTAAAACTTTTACCGAAACGTTTCAATTGAAGAAACAAGTTTATGGCGATGATTGCCTATCCCGTAGCAGAGTGCACGAGTGGTTTCAACGTTTTCAAAGTGGTCGTGAGGACATAAATGACGGACGAGCCGAAACCCAAAAATTCGCGCCTGGAGAAGTGAAAGGTGAAGACAATGCTGATTTGTTTTTATGATTCCAAGGGTATTGTCCACAAAGAATTTGTTCCACCCGGCCAAAACGTTAATGCGGTATTCTACCTTGGAGTTTTGAAGCGTTTGGTGCGCCGTATTCGACATGTTCGGCCCGAATATCGCAAAGATGGAAGTCATGCTTTTGGACCGTGAAAAACGGTGTATTAAAGCAGAAGGAGACTATTTTGAATAAAACAAATTGATTTTGCCGAAAAAACTATTTGTTCTGTCTTTTTTTTAAAAGTCGTGTTTACTTTGGAACTCACCTTGTATATATAGTAGTCGCGTTCGCACACTCTCCTGGTGCGCTTCGTCACTACGTGTACTGCCGTCCACAGTGATATATATTCTTGATCAGGGTCACTAGCCTAGTCGAACTAGCCATGTCTTTTGGTTCGTCCGTATGAACGCTGAGAAACTATAAAAGCTAGAAAAATAGAACTTTGCAGCGCAAGCTTGTTTCATCGTAGTGCCACGCCCACTCTAACGCCCACGAACGCCCATAACGCTGTTTCCTTTCTAGCGCTCCAAAGAGAAAACTTAATTATATGAAACACAGGGTAAAAAAATGTTGAGAATCTTGTTGTTAACGTTTTTATACCCGTTAATAGGTAGAATAAGCGTTTCTGACCCTATAAAGTATACACATTCTTTATCAGGATCACTAGCCGAGTCGATCTAGCCATGTCCATCTGTCAGTCTGTCTGTAGTTAAGCTGAGATCTCGCGATCTTTAAAAGCTAGGAAGTTGGTATTGAGGAAAGGGATTCTAGGTATTACTAAGCGGCGTCGGGTGCCCACTCTTAAACTGATGACGCTAAAGCCTAGTTTTAAATTTTTTGTAGAAGTGTAAATGTAATTTTCTGTCTTTTATCAATAGCACTCCACAAAGTAAAGAGCAATGTTGCATGTAGATTCTAGTTGTGCCCGTGTTGGTTTTATCCTAGTGACACGCCCACATTTTGAAGCTAGAGGGTTCAAATTTGCATTCAGATTCTGCTAGTGCAGGTTATGTTTGCTTCAACCGAGTGCCAACCACACATTTTAGAAAATTGTTTCAGTGTACTTTTTGTTTTATTTTATTTGTCAAAATCTATCGACGTTCCATCTGACAATTAAGTAATATGTTTAATTGGTAAACTGAGTTACGCATATATGATAGTCAAGGCACTCGACTATATCTTCTATCTTGTTTTGAAATTAATAAATGTTACCGTTTGAATTTTTTAATATATTTTAGATGAGTTCCGGAGTAAAGTTGCGTGCCACAATGATGTAGCTCAACTGGAGTGCAATCCGTACTCCCGGATAGCCGTATATAGTGCCAGCTTTGGAAGAACCGAGTACGAGAGCATTCAGTGCCCCCAGCCGCAAGGAGTTCGCGAAGAAAGTAAGTTCGGGGTGCAAAAGTATAACAGAGCCAATCACCTGCTATTTTGTTAAAATGTATCTCGTAATAACACATTTTTACGGAATTAAATTGATGATCTGCAAAAGCTATTATAAAATATATAAGTAATTACATTTGATTTAGGCGCAGGAGAAATTAGGGTAAGGGTAAAAAGAGAAAATTTACTAAAAAACGAGTCGAACGGCATCAACCCTCCCAACTGCCCATCCGTTAAGATGTATGAAATTTTTAATATATTTGGATAGTGTTCAAAATGTGAGCTGAATGTATGTTTGTCGGATTTTGGTTCCGCGGCTTATCCGGTCAATTCTACCCATAAAGTAAAGGGGTACATTATATTCATCGGATAGTACATATGTAACAAGTAGAAGATAGGGTTTCCAACGATATAAAGTATGTATATTCTTGATGAGGATTATTAGCCGAGTGGATCTATTAACGCTGTGATCTCGGAAACTATAAGAGCGTTTAGCAACGGAAATTTGTTTCAGTGGAGTGCCACGCCTACTATAACACGCACAAAAGTCCACAACGCTAAGGTCTGCCTAGCTATCACACTTTTATACCCTTGCAGAGGGTATTATGATTTCAGTCAGAAGTTTGCAGCGCAGTGAAGGAGACGTCTCCGACCCCATAAAGTATATAAAATAATTATTTGAGACGAGTTTGGTTTCGCGCGGCGATGACCGTCACGATTTATTTCCAAAATTCAACTAACTCATAAGTACACAAATTCTTAAAATGTAAGCTAGCCCTATGCTCTGAAACTGCTGACCCGGCGACTCGTGCATTGGGTTGGGCAACCGCTGCTTCCGTCGCAGTGCATTGCCCGCTGATTGTGCTGACCGTAGCACCGTCGTTGTGCAATGTCCGCAGGTGACGCTGGCCTTGCATTATTCCCGTCTGGTTATGCGGAATTAGCCTGGGAAGTTTCTTGTTGCTGGGCGACCGTGTTAACTCCTCCCTCACTTAGATGAATGACGTCCTCGGACTTTTTGAAATCGTCAATAATAACTTGAAGGTCATGCTGGCGACGGACCCGCTGGCGTCTCTGATAGAGCTTGGAAATAGTAAAGCATATGGCCAAAAAGGCGATCGCGGCCAATCCAGATACTATCGGCTTTTTTACCAGTCCCTTTTCCATTTCACCAATGTATCGTAAGTTTTCCATATTTAATTTTTGCAAGTATGGTAAGCTCAATAATTCTTTGTGACCCGTAATGTTAATGACCGTTGATGCGGCTGGCGCTGGGTATTTCTTTACGTAGCTCTTTAGGTTGCGGTATATGGTGTTGTTTACTTTTGCTTCTTCGTCGAATGTAACGAGAAATGTTCCAGTTACCAGTTGTCCGTTGATCGTAGCTGTTCCGTCGTTGAGAATAATAACGCCGTCATCGATCATTGTTAGCGGCTCGAGGTGGCTCGTGCGAGTCGAACAGTGTGCGTTGCCCCCTGAGTGGAGTTGTTGTGCGCATGTTGTGTAGGGCATTTCTCTGCAGAATGTTGTTGTAAGGGCAGCGGTGCAGTTTCCAATCGGCAAAATTTTGTTACCGCAGTCAGCTATAGTATCGCCTTCAGCAAAATTAAGAATAGTGCCGTTGTGCTCAACGGGGTGCAAGATTACTTTTTTACATGCTATGTATGGTTTAGGGTATTTTAATATAAATTGTAAAAAATTATTATCTAATAGAACTTTTATTTTAATAGTAATGTTTGTAGAATGTTCATTGATTAAATTTTGTAAATCGTTTGAGTCTAAAATCGCGGGGTTAATTATTCCAATTTTCGCAAGTGTAACTGACAGCATCAAGGCTTCGAGTTCGGAAATAATTATTCTATTTCTTGATAGCAAATTTTCATATAAATGTTATGTATTTATTTGTTTTGTTTTTGCATTTTTTACCAAAATGTTTACCGCGTTTGTTATGCTGTTTATTTGTTCTTGTTTGTTGCCTGTTTTCTGATTTGTATGTTCTCGAAGTCATCGAAATCTGGAGTACCGGCTACAATTTTTAATGCAGTACCTAATAAATTAATGCTTCTTGCGTGTCTATGATGAATATTTACTGTACCTATGAGAGTCCTAATGTGTCGTAAATCTGAATCTAATATTTGTCTCATATGTGACTGAAGGAAATGGTTTCTCATTTCTTCTGTTTCCTTTACTAATTCCGAGAACAGGGTTAGGTTACTTGAGTGCTTAAGGTATTGGAAGTCTTTCCAAATAGTTACATCCCCGTCCATGATTGGTATGTAATTTGAAGTCGTGTAGTCGGTCATTTTTGCTGTTATGGATACGGCGAGAAGTACTATTGTCCAAAACCTAGTGCGTTGGAGATAAAAAGGAAAATAAGATTTATTTAATTTACCTCAAGTTATTCTTATGGACCACCCTCCCTTTTATTAAGACTGTGGTCCCCAAGTCTGCTTCTATAATTTCTTCAGAATATAAATTTGAGAGTTTGTTCCCCAATCTCTTGATTGATTTTACAAGGACCCTGTCTCCTACCTGAAAATTTCTGTCTTGTCTTGTTTTATTTATATTTTGTGCATTTAAAACTTTATCCCTGATTTCTGTGTTAAGCTCTATGGTCGACGAGTGTATTACGTCGATGGGTCGTTTATTTGTTACTGAGTGAATGGTTTTATTATATTCTATAGTCGCGAGAAGTATTAGTTCAACCGTGTCTTTAATTCCTCTTTCGATTTTTAAGCACCGTGCCATTTCTGCAGGGTACTGTAGAATCTTTCCACTTGTCCCTTCGACGTACTATGATGTGGCGGTGCATTAACAATTTGTATGTTAAACTGGTTACTAAGAAGGGTCTTAATTGTTTCGGATTTAATAGAAGGCTCATTGTCGCAATATATTGTTTTTGTTCGTCGATAGAAATTAATAAGCTGTAAAATCGCGGTTTGTACGTCTGCAATGGTTCTGGAAACGATTGGTTGGACAATTGAAAATTTTGATAATTTGTCTACACAAGTAAGAAAGTATTTTTTATCTGTAGAAAATATGTCAATATGTAATAATTCGCCAGTATATGAGGGAATCGGTGTTTCTCCGAGAATCTGTTTCTGAGGGTGTCGATCATATTTTGCCTTTTGGCAGGTTTTACAATTATCGACGACCTCATTTGCCATATGAGTCATTTTGGGGAAAAAATAGTCTTGCATAATCTGCTTCACGTTTTCCTGAGCGGCTCTATGAGCCCTGTTATGTTCTGACACCGTAATTTCTTTTTGTTCATTTTTGTCTAAGATGTCAGTCACCATGCGGTTCGTGTAACGGAATATGGTTGTCGGGAATGTTTCTACTAATTTATGCTGAATAAATGCCAGTACTGGAAGTTCGCATAAAATTGCATTGACTACGTCTTTCTTGACCACATCGCATACTCTCTGTATAAGTGTTTCTCTATCCGAGAAATACAAGAGATGTCGAGTCTTTTCACCGAACATAATGACCGTTCTAACTGAAGCAGTTCCGCTTTCCTCTATTATTATTTGGTTCCGAAAGCAGTTGACCGGCTTGTCTGTTTTTTCGATAGTGTAGGTGAGTGATAACTCGCTATGTTTTGTGGCAATATCTGACTGCGCATCCTCTTCTAGTGAGTGGATGTGCTGAAGGGACAGCCCGTCAACGACGTAGTTCTCTTTTCCTGGCTTTTAAAAAATTTGGGCGTTATGCTCGTCAATAAAAGCTGTCCACCGCTTAATTTTGGCGTTTGGATTGCGATCCGAGACGGCAAAAGTGAGTGATTGATGGTCAGTAAAAATGTTCAAATTTTTCTCGCCGTATAGGTAGTTCCTGAGGCTCTTTAGGGCCCATACTAGTAACTCCCTTTCATTCGTTGCAAAGTTTAGTTCCCTGTCTTTTAAAGTTCGTGATATCATGGTTATGGGTTTTCCGTCCTGTGATAGGACTGCTCCCAAACCGAAAGACGAAGCATCTGTCGTTAAGTCGAACGCTCTTTTGTAATTTGGGTATAATAACATTACATTTTCAGATGCGAGAACATTCTTAAGCTTCTCGAAAGCCTGGCGCTGATTCTCATCAAAGTTAATTGGTATTTTCTTTGATTGTCCAGCACCCACTTTGCCGTTATCACCTTTTAGGATGTCACTTATAGGTTTTGCAATAGACGCGAAGTCTTTAATAAAACACCTATAGTAACTTGCTAGTCCAAGGAATGATCTGACATTGAAAAGTGTGGTTGGTTGCTCGTAGTTACGAATTGCATCTACTTTGTTTGGGCATGTTCTTATACCTCCTCGTGAAACTACGAAACCTAAATACTCTACGCTTTCTTTAAAAAAATTTGATTTCTCACGCGCAACCCTCATATTGGCCTCATATAGCTTGTCCAAGACCCATGCTATGTGTTTCACATGTTCATGCATATTTTCTGAAAAAAAAATTACGTCATCGACGTAGACATAGCATGATTTCCCTATTTGTTCTCTGAGCACATCGTCGATGGCTCTCTGAAAAATGCTAAAGTCTATTACAAGGCTTTTTTTGTGTTTCCCTGTTCATCAGTCCCTTTCTTATCTACAACCCAAACCGGGTTGTTATATGGAGACCGAGATGGTCGAATTATGCCGTCCCGTAACATAGCCTGTGTTTCTGTATTTACAAAGATGGACACACCCATCGGGTATGGGTACCATTTTGAATATATTGGGTCTTCATTCTCCGTCCGGATAGTACCGATGATATTAGTGTTGTAAGGCAGCGCCTCATTCGGCTCTGCAAATACACCCGTGCGGTTTTCTAACATTGACTGGAATTTTTCCATAATTTCGTGGGGTACCTCGACGTCATTAACTTTTGTAAAATTAACGTTTTCACATTTCAAAAACTTAATTTCTTCCGAATTGCTGTTAGTTATTAACTTTCTGTATTTTAGGTCAAGTACGACGTCGGTTTTTTTTAACAAGTCCAGACCAATTCCGTCAAACGTTGTTAAGTTCGGTAATAAGAAGAATGTTGTAGTTGTGTTAAATAGGTTTAAGATGCATTTTTTGTTTACAGAGTTGTACCCATGGATTGATTTCACAGAAAATGGCTTACTTACGAAAATAACGAAAGCCCCCGTGTCTATCAAAAGTTTGATTTTTCTCCCTGCGATATCCCTTTCTATGAACGGGAGCAGGGAGTCATGCCTAAAAAATTAATTTCGTCATAATCTACGAGGTCATCATCTATGTCTTCTACTTCCTCTTCGGCTACTGTAGGGTATTCGTCATTGTTTTCGATAGGTTGGTCATTGTTTAACGCCAAATGGTTTATTCTTTGATGTTTCGGTCCCGTGTACCTCGCGCTACTATTATTGGGTCTTTTATGCTCCAGTCCATGGTTACTGTAAGCGTTGGGTTGATTATTTTGTTGATTGGTCTGCCACTGATTGTTTTGGGTTTGTCTATGAAACGGATTACTTTGTTGATTTTGAGTTGGTTGTCTAAAACGAGATGAAATATCGACGTCCATTGGCTGGACTGGATCCTGTCTGAGTGGCTGTCTTGGTTTTTTATTAAAATGGGGATTTTTACCCTCCAGGTTAGGTCTAGAGTCTGTTATTGTATTTCTTTCTCTGTCCTGTTGTCTCTGTTCGGACCTTTGGAGTTTTTCCTCCGTGCTACGGGCAAAACTACTTGCGAACATATATCGCTCGTGATTAGCCTCTACTTCTTGTGCTAAGGCTAGAGCGGAAGGAAGATCGGATGGTCTAGCCGAAAAAAGAACATCGCTTAGGGATTTTTTTGTTCCCGAAATAAATACGCGAAGCGCATCTGCTCTATATTTTTCGTTCATTGACGCTGCTACGGTATTGTCGTAGGTCATAATTGTCTTGTTTATTAACAGAGTCAGCTTTTTCTCCACTTCGTCGTAGTATTGCAAGAGAGTCATGTTTCCTTGGCGAAGCGTTGACATCTCCTGTTCTACTAAGTATACCGGTCGTTTGTCAGCGTATGTAAAATCTAGTCGGTTTATTATGGCTTTAAAGTTAAGAGGTGTGTCGAAAGACAAAAGAACCATATCGGCTGAACCTTTTATTTTATTTCTTAATATCCCTAATGCCTGGTAGTGTTTGGAACTACCGTCGTATTTTTCGTACACTTTATATGCTGTGTGCGCCGCATTTCTCCATGAGACGTACGTTTCATTTTTTCCCTCAAAGTCCGGCAAGGACTTCATAATATCTAAGGTCTCACTACACGAAACACTTATTCTGATTTCAGCATCCCTATATGTTTCTACTTCTGGTGTGCTGATATTTACACCACCTAAGCGCTCCTGAACGTCTAGTAACTTTTGTTCAAAACTTCTTTCCTGCAAGGCGAGGCCACTTGCAACTGCGCCTTCTACAATGGCTTTTAACTGCTCGTTAGTCATTGCCATATTTGAATTTTTTGGTTTTTCCAGACAACCTTCCGCGCTTCTGAGTTTTCGGAATTCGTTTAACAAATCTTCTATTTCACTATCACTCATATGTTTTAACACAAAGAACAAAGACTTATTGTTCCATTTGTATTTAATTTTTTCTCGAAAATTTTTCAAAATTTTGTCTGAACTTGCGCCTTTTTTTTGTCAGAGTCTCTTGGAATAAGTTATGAAAATTTTTGATTTATTTTAAAATCTTTGAATCACTTTTTATTTGGGCCAGATAAGGGAAAAAATATCAATGAACATTCTACTTACATGATCTTAAAAAATTTTTTTTTTTTTAAATTAAAATGTTGTGGCCGCTGCTTGTGCTTCCTGTTGTAGCTTCTTCCTTCTTCCTGGCGTATTTAATTATGTTATGTTATTAATGCTGCCGCTGCTGTTGATTCAGGGTTTGTTGGTACTGTTTTTATTTATTTATAACAAATTTTATTTTATAACTGTTCGAGGGTCTTACGAACGCGTTTTAAATTTTTTAGCTAAACGACGGATCGAGGGTCTTACGAACGCGTTGGGTGCCAATTAATTATTTGAGACGAGTTTGGTTTCGCGCGGCGATGACCGTCACGATTTATTTCCAAAATTCAACTAACTCATAAGTACACAAATTCTTAAAATGTAAGCTAGCCCTATGCTCTGAAACTGCTGACCCGGCGACTCGTGCATTGGGTTGGGCAACCGCTGCTTCCGTCGCAGTGCATTGCCCGCTGATTGTGCTGACCGTAGCACCGTCGTTGTGCAATGTCCGCAGGTGACGCTGGCCTTGCATTATTCCCGTCTGGTTATGCGGAATTAGCCTGGGAAGTTTCTTGTTGCTGGGCGACCGTGTTAACTTATACATATATTCTAGATCAGCATCACTAGACGAGTCGATCTAGCCAAGTCCGTCTGTCCGTCCGTTTCTTCGCAAACTAGTCTCTCAGTTTTAAAGCTATCGGGCTGAAACTTTCCCAAAAGTCTTCTTTCTTTTGCAGGTAGTAAACTAATACGAAACCAGCCGGATCGGACAACTATATCTTATAGCTCCTATAGGAATAACCGGAAAAAAAATTAAAATAAATTATTTCATTGGTGTTTTTTAACATATCAACTCCAACGCTTGGAAATAACATTTTGTAATTAGTTCTGAATTTCGGATTTAATTTTATTAAAATCGGTCGACTGTATCATATAGGTGCCATAGGAGCGATCGGAAAATTGGTGGGAAAATAATATGAAATAAATTATAGCTTCGGTGTTTTATAACATATAACCTCATACGCTTGGAAATAACATTTTTTAATAAGCTCTGAAATTATAATTTTATTTTATCAAAATCGGACGACTATATTATATAGCTGCCATAGGAACGATCGGAAAATTGTAGGAAAATAATATGAAACAAATTAAAGCTTCGGTGTTTTTTGACATATTATCTTATACTATTGGGAATATCATTTTTTGTATTTTTATACCCGTTACTCGTAGAGTAAAAGGGTATACTAGATTCGTCGGAAAGTGTGTAACAGGCAGAAGGAAGCGTTTCCGACCCCATAAAGTATATACAAGTATATTCTTTATATGGATTACTAGCCGAGTCGATCTAGCCATGTCCGTCTGCCCGTCTGCCCGTCTGTCCGGGTGATCTCGGGAACTATAGGAGCTAGGCTATTAAGATTTGGCGTGCAGATTCCTGAGCTTCTTACGCAGCGCAAGTTTGTTTTAGCAGCGTGCCACTCTAACGCCCATAACACTTAAATCTGTCTACCGCCGGTAGGTGGCGCATTTCAATCTCGCCTTGCTGCTTGCATATTTCCATTTCCCTTTGGTCCCTTTAGCTGAGTAACGGTTATCTGATAGTCGAGGTACTGGACTATAGCGTTCTTCCTTGTTAAATTTAATAATTATAACTGCAAGGGTATACAAACTTCGGCTTTACGAAGTTAACTTCCTTTCTTGTTTAATGTCTTGTAAATTAGATTTTGTGTTGCATAATATTACCCATCTAGATCACAAAAATTAAAACAATCGGTCCATCCAATATAAGAAAAAAAGGGAATCCACGCTAGATGTCGTGGTGTATAATCTCGGGAACAGTCACTTTGCTGCCATATCAATCACACTCAAGGCAATCGACCATATCGTTCTCTTTTATGTGATTTAGGATTCTGGAACATTTTTTTCGTATAAATAACTTTCTTTTTGGTGTTAAGTGTTAAGTTGGTGTTAAGCAGCTAAGAAAATTTTTTGGCCTCCTCGTCTAAAAACGTCGTCTCCTATGTGTGCGGTGAAAAACGTTTGTAGGCAATGAATATTAAAAAGTGTTTGTCTGAAAAGTTATGACAAGTTTGTCTGAATGGTGACATTATAATTTAAAATTCACAGTACGTACAAAGTTAGTAATATGTCTGTATGATTCGATAGTTTCTTTTGAAAGATATTGCGTGTCAGTTAAAAGTCAGGTGAGATGGATATTCTGGAACGTTACAAGTAGGGCAATTATTTGATAAAACCGTTTCTAAACGATTGAGGTCACATATTTCTTAAAAAACCAATTCTTCGCAATTAAATACGGTAAAAACGAGAAAAACATATCCCATCCGCTGCAGTATAGTTTATATTCTTTTTCCCATTCCATAAGAATTTTACATATGGCCAGCAAGCACAAAAAAAACACCATTGTCTTTGGCATTTTTACAAGTCCGTCTGTCTCTCCGTCCGTATGAACGCTGAGATCTAGTAAACTAGTAAAAGCTAGATAGTTGGGATTTGGCATGTAGATTCGCGAGCATCGTGCGCAGCGCAAGTTTGTTTCAGCAGGTTGCCACGCTCACTCTAACGCCCATAACGTTAGAACCCGTCTACCACCAACAATTCGTAATATTTTTGAATAATTTAAATGAGGTTTTATTCTTATTTTCAATACCCATCCACATTTTAAAAATAATTAAATCTACCAGATTACTTGTAATCTTCTCCCTGGTTGCCTCGGTGCTCTCATAGCATAACTCGCATAATAAATCGGCATAGCTCGCGAAATAGCACCCATAGTTGTGCCTGTCCTGCCACTATCGCACACTATATGTTCTTTAAATGTTCATTGAGTCGAGCCATGAGCTTGCTCGACTACTTGCTTCATCGTAGGTTCTGTCTGTATCTGTAAGATGCTTGGCTACCTCGTCCGCAAAGAAATATGTCGTGCCCCTCAGGCATCTTGATCCTTTGGATCCCATCGTACTTGGGCTTCCATATGCCCCACTGACTCTGTTGAATGCGATTTCAACATTCAAGGATTCCGCTATGCAGTACTCCTTAGTGCTGTAAAGCAGTTGCGTTAAGTAAAAGTCCACATGTCCATGCTTCCGTCCCAGCCATCTCTGCAGTTCTGGGATAATCTAATACGTCCATCGTCCTTTGCTACTATTTACCCACCTCTCTTGCCACTGAGCAAGTTCTCTGCACCTTTTCCGTAGAGATTCATCAGTTGCGACCCCAGTACTGCCTGCGCGGATATCAGCTGATTCCACTGCTAGCAGGTCAATCGGTATGACTCCCGATATTACGAACGCCGCGTCATGGGATACCGTGCGGAACGCACAGCATACCCGCAAGGCACACAATCTCTGCACGGAGTCGCCGTCTTACATATAACTTCCATTTTATGTGGCTCGAGCCCATATGGGAGCAGCGCACATTAGCGTCGATGTGACAACGGTAACCATTAATCTACGTCCTGGTTACCTTGGTCCTCGAGTGTTTGCCATAATTCGCGAAACTGCGGCCGCGCTCCTACCTGCCTTGCCACTAGCGTACGCTAGATGTTCTTTGAAAGAAAGCCGGTGGTCGATCATGACACCCAAGTATTCTAGGCTTGGGCGAGATTTTATTGTGGCTTCTCCAATTTCTTCAGTCTTCTTCAGTCTTGTGCGCTACCAAGGCGAGTCCCTTGGAGTCGAGCCATGCGCTTGCTCGATTCCCAGCTTCGTTGCCGTAACTACGATGGCTACGTCATCCGCGAGGCCAATGAGTCGTGCCCCTTCGGCCATCATTATCCTAAGGATCCCATCGTAAATGGCACTCCACAACAAAGGGCCTAGGACTGATCCTTGGGGGACTCCCCCGCTGACCCTGTGGGTCGATTGCCCGGAATCAGTTTGGTACAGGAGCATGCGGCCTTCGAAGCAGCTCGCTATTAATCTCTGTATACACACTGGGACATTTAGGTTGCTCAGTGCATTTAGTGTGTGGTACCAGCTGGCGGAGTTCAATTCGCTTTTAACATCCAACATCGCCGCTATGCAGTACTGCTTATTGCCGTACAACCACCTTTTCCCCTCAATGGCCTTGTCTGCGATTTCACACAGTTCGGTGACGGCATCGATGGTAGAAAGACCTTTCCAAAAGCCATACTACATCTCTAAGTGACCTTTCGTTTCGGCAAGGCCACCTTAGACCCATGAGTGGATTATTTTTTTAAACATTTTTCAAAAAGAATTTTTCAAAAATCATTTTGCTTATATTTTTTATGATTTTTTAAAGGTGACACTGTCGGAAAAAATTTGTATGAAAAAGAGAAAAATATGGCTAAAATGCATGTTTCTAAGCATTTTCAAAAAATCATAAAAAATATAAGCAAAATGATGTTTGAAAAATTCTTTTTGCAGTTACTATTATTTTTGTTTAAAGAAACTTTTTGCATCAAAAAATTTAAGTTTTCAAGTCGAGCAAAAAAGTTCAAAAAGGACATTTTCACACAAATTCGTCCTTTTCAATAAGTACTGAATGTGTTAAGAAATGTATTGTATCATTCAAACGGCATTTAAATTACCTTTCCATTGATGCCAAAGTTAACAAGATGTAAGTTCAAATTATGAATATATTTAACTTTTTTTTGTGAAAATACTTTTGACCACCCTTGTATATAGTAGATTAATCGCTCACACTCCAGGCGATTCGTCACTACGTGGACTGCCGTCCACAAAATCGTGTACCATAAAAATCTATTGATTCGTTTAAAGTTGTACTTTCTCAAAGATTTTTGGAAAAAAAACTTCAACTATTTGTAGGGTAGTAACACTACATGCGAAACGCCCAAATCACACTTTTTGTGTTTGCTGTGACGTACACTACCGCGTAACAAATTACGAAACATATAGCATCAAAATTTAGTTTTCATCGGATATCCAAACAACGCCCCATATACAATTTTGAGAGTTTAAGTATGAAGCTTTTGTATCGTGGTTTTTAAGGGAGTATGGCCAAAGTGTGTTTTTGGATTGATTCCGATTCTTAAGTCTGGGCAGTTTTTTAGTAATGTCAGATGGCAAATATGATCGTCACAAATTGTTTCTTCTGATGATTGAATGTTGTTTTGCATGTGAAAATTTCCAATAACTTATTTTTGCAAAGGATGCTAAGAAAGTGCTGTATAGTCTAAAGAATCAACTTCAACTGATTAAATTTTTCCAAAGCGATATCTAGCTTTTATTTCGGTTCGAGATCAATTTTCTACCGTCATACATTTTTGAATGCAAGTGCAGGCTGTCTTTCTGAAACAATTGAACATTGACAAAAAGAAACTAATTGAGATGTAGATACTTTAGTATATAGTAAAGTTATTTCAAAAGCAATTTGATTGCCTCTAGATATGACTTTAACTTTGTCGGTTGGAACTTACAGTTTACTATTATTTTTATACCCTTGCAGAGGGTATAATGATTTCATTCAGAAGTGAAGGAGACGTTTCCGACCCCATAAAGTACATATATTCTTGACTAGCAAACACGGCGAGCTCCGTTTCGCCACCAGATGGCTTCGTTTTATGTAACATTTCGTGCATGTGGCGTGGGCTTCCTATATAAAATGATGGGAGAATCGTCAGACGTCCAATATTCTGAACATCACCATCTGAATGAATGGTATCACGCAAGTGTATGTATTCCTCAGATCGTAGCTTTGCCTGATTGAATCGGATGAACGCTAAACGTTCGGTCTCGACCTTGACATACATGTCGACAGCGAATTGCTGGAATAGCCGACGGCACTACAGAATGACATTCTCCTCATGTGTACGAGTTATCATACGATACGTAAGTATTTCATTGTGCTAAGATTTTTATTCGTTGATACGCCTGAAAATGCAAAACTAAATGAATTGATAATGGAAACCAATAATAGCAATAATAGCGATAGCTAGTGTGTGAATATTGTACCTGTAATTGGATCGACCATCTTCAACGTGATGTCGTATCCGTCTTGCCCTTGCCAATAAATGATTGGATATTTTAACGCATCGTACAAACGATGTGTCGCGTTAGCACGATGCATGATATTGCTTCTTCGCTGAACGACAATGTCTCGCGATTTAGTTGGATCGCAAGCAATAATTGCAGCAACCTCATTATCGGTGGGTGCATTGAATCTTCGCACATGTTCACCTGTTGGGGTATAATCCGCTCTTATGACAAATTTGTGCGTATCCGATGGCATTCGTTCCAATGCTGTTTTGAACATATTAACCACAGCATTATTAGCGTGAAAAATTGCTTGCAATTGTTCAACAATTTGTCTCTTTAACTGTTGTGTATCCTGTATATTGCACCGCACACTCAGCTGATACACCATCAACGAAATGAAATATATTTGCTGAAATTGATGCGGTTCATCTGGTGTTGATATTGCAAATTGCAAACATTAATTTGTTGAAGAATACGGTGTAACTTCTGATTGTGTGATGGTGTAGTGTGTGGTGTATATGTAGTTGTTATGTGTTGCAGTTCATTGTGTTGGTGTGAGTGATTGGTTATGTGTGTTGTATCTTTTACCTTGCAAGTCGGCATAAAGCCGCCTTCTCGAATGATATTAGCTCCAAAGGAAGTCATGCGAAAGCAGTTATTGTATTCAAGGATGTGTTGAAGAAAATGGCTGGAACCGGGATCATTTCCATCGAACAATGGTGTCAGTGGCTGTGGTGGTGTTAGTAATGGATACAGTTTGACTTTTCCACTTGCGCAGCACAATCCAGTCGTTTCTCTTTTGAACTTTAACGCATTGCAATATCGGCATATAGTCGTCATTGGTCCAATATCTAAATTTTCATCATCCCTGTAGTTCACAGTGGAATCATGTTGGAATGCCAAGCGATTGTATAATGCCAATGATCTTCGTGTGCTCACGCGTTGTCTCAATTATATATTTTGTCTTTCTTCGCGTAAGTTCTGTGAATACACTTGTTGTTGGCTTGCATGTCTTGTGCGGCGGCCGTGGTGAATTTAACCTCAATTGCACGATCCACATAATTTACACAGTTCAACTTACCACCTTAAAGACAAATGCCTGCTGTTGAAATTGAATACAAATTTGCACAATACACTTGATTGATTTGATGGTTTGCAATTGAAATGTTAGGAAACGAATAACTTATTTTTTTTTCTTTTTTTTACAACTTCACAGTGAAAACAATACCGCTTTGTCACATAAAATTAACTGAGCAGAGAACAATGAGTAGTTTTCAAACAATGTATCACGCACCAGCGCCATCTACTTAAAAGATTGGCTTGTAGTTCATGCTATGTATCAGAGATGGCGCTGTATGTAAAAAATGATTTTCCCGCTTTTCTGTTGAAATTTTTCCTGAATTTTCTTTGCTATAAACCTCACGGAGCCCGAGACCTTTCCAACGAATGCCGTGGAAATCGGTTCGTGCGTTCTGGAGTTATAGCCTCAGGAAGGAAAACCCGACTTATTTTTATATAGTAGATTAGCATCACTAGACGAGTTGATCTAGCAATGTCCGCCTGTCTGTCTCTTCGTTTCTAAGCAAACTAGTGTCTTAGTTTTGAAGCTACCTGGATGAAACCTCCCCAACAGTCTTATTTATATTGCAGGCAGTATATAAGTCGGAATGACAAAAAAACTATTTTTGAAAAAATTTAAAAAAAATTGTAACTTTGGTGTTTTATGACATATCAACTTTTACCTTGGGAATATTATTTTTTTAATATTTCAGAATTTCGAATACAGTTTTAGAAATATCGGACATCTAAGTTATTTCGGACCGTTTGTATTAGTTGTTTGGATTACTTTATTATTATTTATTTATTTATCCAAGTTAAAGTTATAATTACAATTGCATTTATTTATTTCACTTAAGCCTGTTAAGGCAAAGGGCAATAAAAAGGTAAATTACAATGTTTCTTCAATATTTATATAAACACAGCTATGGCTGCGGTGTATTATTCTTAACTAACTGAAGGGTCTGATCCGGCCACAGCTTGAGGCCTTTGCCTGGTCGAAGCGCTGCCGTCAAAATGCAGGGTCAGCACTTGGTATCCGGCGATCATTCGCTGAGCGAGTGTTCCCAGCGCTGCCGCTTAAGCGCCGGGTCAGCACCTAGCACCTGGCCAGCGACGATCACTTGCTGCGTGAGTGTTTTTGGCCGGACTCCGGGCGATGGCGCCCAGAGTGTGGATTCGGCAGTTTCCTTACTGCGCGTGTTGGCCACCGGATATGGCCTGCAACTCGACAATTTCTCCTCACTGTGTTAACTGCTATATCCTTGGGCTTTTTCGGTAAATAGCATTTCTTTAATATCTCAAAATTGCGAATCGGACGACTATATCATATAGCAGCCATAGTAAGTATGGGAATATTAATGGGATAGCTTCGTTATTTTTAAATTAAAGTATTTTTTTCAAAATGCAAAATGATATTATTATAACTTCGTTGTTTTTTGTTATATTAACTTCCACTTTTGTGAATATCATTCTTTTAGTTTTTCAGAATTCGAATAATATTTAAATGAAATCGGATGACTTTATCATATAGCTGCCATAAGAACAATCGGATAATTAATGTCAAATTAATACATAGACCGTTATATTTCGTATTCAGTAAACATACACGGTAGTTAATTGAAATGGAACATGATCTAAAATGTTAAGTTTAGTTTTCTCAAAATAGGAAAGCTCTGTACATACAACGTTCCCTCGGGAACGCCTGCAAGGGTATATAAACTTCGGAGTCGCAATTTGTTGTGGGTGAAGGTTTCGGTTTTGCAAGCTACTGCATCCGACTCCTGGGCAAGGATGACATATTCTGTTATATGACTTTCAGTACTGAAGCCTTTTTAAAGCACTCCAAACAAAAAAGGCAAATTTCAAGTTGTTCAATCAGCACTGGTCAAAAAATGTGTAATCACTACAATAAAGCACATATATTCGCCACGAGGGGACAAGGTAACTGTGTTAGGTAACCTAAACTACAAACATTAAAAAGAGATAGTTTTCCAATTTTGGGACCGCTGTGGTTAATTGTCCACAGTTTTTTAGTCTTCGTGTATTCTTATGAAAATCACGCGACGAATGACACATTGTAAAATGCGACATTCCGTTCAAAAGTTAAATGCAAAACAAGAATTTTCGGGACTTTTCAAAATTAAACTTTTATTTTGCTTGTCACTTTGTTCCAAGACGTTATTTTATGGTCCTGGAAATTTTCTATAATGTTGAGAATCTTAATATAAGAATTTTTGGTTCTTGGTGGGAAAACAGCTACAAATAGCTACATTTCGCACGCCCGTATCTTGTAAACTACTAAAACTGCAGACTTGAGCCATATGTCGCTAGAAAGGTATTTATATTTTGGAAATTATCTTTACCTTACAATATAAAATTGACTCAAGATCTAAAGCCGCGATGGAAATTCCAGCAGTATCGGCCAATTTATGCTTGAAAACCATCGAAAATTGGGTATAGCGTCTGGACTTCTGGGAGCGTGCATCTAATGTACTTTCACAGAAATTAAAAATATCATTGATAACCAAAAACAGTTTTTGTTTTATTTGAAAAAGCTTTTTGGTCCTCTTAAAATAAAAAAAAGTATAATGAAAAAATCTTTGAAAATATGGGTACACAAAGTTTTGCGGTTTCTGGCCGTTAGAGTGGGAGTGGTACTCGGCAGAAACAAACTTGAGCTGCGCAGGAACCCCCTGGACATGGTTAGATCAACTCTGAAATGCATAATTTAGAATATAACCACTTTAAAAAGTCGGAAACGATTTCATCCTCGTGTTAAATACATTACTCTTTCACTGCGTTACAAACTTCTGACCATAATGCCTCTGTAACTAGCTTTCACTTCCACGCCCTTATGCGTTAGAGAGATTTTCGCGTTGTGGATGTGACGCTCGAAACTCACGGAATCTGAATGCGAAATCCTAAGCTAGACAAGCTTTTATAGTTTACACTCTCGAGGAAAGAAAGACACCGAATTTCTCGGTATATAACTATCCATTCCGGATAGTTCTTTATTTATAGCATGTATGTTACCTGGCCGCTATCCAGACTTGTTCAAATAAACTTTCAGAAAAGGAACTGTAGAGCTAATAAGCTTTTTTATAAGCTGTCGTAAAATTGAATAAATACGAGTGTTCAGAGATGCAGCTGATACGGACGTTAATCCCCCCGTGGGAAGTCTGGGTTTCAACATCATCCTTAAGAGTCAGCTGACACAGCTTGTTTACTGCTCTTTATGTCACCCCTGATGCTGTCTTCAGTACGCCAACTCGAGCAACGCTGTCTCCACCGCCCAGAAGATCTGCTGTAAGTTAGCCACGCGTTGCCATCCATCTAGGCGATTGAAGTTAAGGCTGGTCACATTAGGCTCGACGTATGAGGAAGGCGGGCCACCATTTAGAAAGGGAGCTGGGGTTAACACATGCAGATCAGCAGGGTTCTGTGAAATTAAAACTAAGGGTCGACAATTAACTACTGCAGAAATAAGGCACACAAGGGTTCGCAACTCATCAAAGGCTACACCTGAAGCGCCAAGAGCTCGATAGAAATGGTGCTTAGCAATCTTCACAGCAGCTCCCCAAAGACCACCAAAGTGGGGTGACCTAAAAAGGATTAAAACATAGGCGAAAATCCAGTGTAGCTTTCTGGTGAGGAAAAGGCGTATTAGTTTAAGCAGCTCATTGCGAGCGCCAACGAAGTTGGTTGCATTGTCAGACCAAATTGGCCAGGTCCTCTTTCGATATTAGTCGCTTAAGACCATGAAGAAACGACGGCTTGCTTAGGACTTCCGAATTATAGAGGAATAACCCGCTGAAATCAATGCCAGTGACTTCAAATGCATACAATCCATTAAGTCGCTCTCAGATAATATGGGCTTCGTTCGAAAGCATCTAACGTATTTGGTAACTTCCTAATTTATCGTCTTCCTCCCACTAATTGGCCAATTTTGGGATCGAATTACGCCAAATAGTTCTGTTGGTTTCGTTCCATAAGTAACGGAACACCTGCAATTGGTCCTGAGGGGAATCCCTACACAGAATGCATAGCAAATAGATGTCCTCCTTGCAAACCCTAACACAACGGAACGTTTTGCAAACGTCTCCTGTGATTGCTACTGTGTGTGAACGAAACCGAAGAGAAATCTGGAACTGTTTATGCTGAATTACGGGCCCCGCCGTAAGCACATCGCTGAGAGAATAGCCAGATGAACTGCCCGCAGATCCATCGAAAGCTACCCGAAGTTTTGTGGTTCAGCTATATCAGTACAAACAAGTGGCAATGCGACACCAAGCACTGCTTGTTACGCGCGGAGCCCTATTCCCTTCTGGGCGTAAGAAATGAAAAATTGCCAACCATAGACGATTTCAATACATGCACGATAAAATACAATTAGTCAAGACACAAATAATAATACTAATTGGTTGCTAGGTAGGATAATATTATTGATTTTGAAAATAGGCTGTGAGTCTGTAGTAGAAATTAGGTAATATAACCTATAATTGTCATTACAAAGTACTCTAAAAGGTTTGACTTAAACATGGCATATGGGTAAGACTGATCTGAGAGAGAAGGAGCTGAGTAAGTCGTTTGAAAAAATTGCGCATAAAGAGCGGGTATTGCCAGATCTGTATTCGGGGCAACATTTTTAATTTGAGCGATGACGGGTAACTGTGCGAAAATGTCTCTAAGGAAACTGGCTAATTAATCGAAGAGGAGCAGCAGCGAAGAACTGGCGGAAGATGCGACGAAATAAATGCACAGGTCGAGGTGGAGGTCATGTAGTATGCATATATCGTTGTAGCGAGTACCCACTGTACCAATGCCAATATTCTGTTACAAAGCAATTGCGAAAACATAAAGACCCGGTCGTTAAACTCAAGTGCCGGTCCGAAATACGATCACCCAAAATGCGCTTCAGAGCCCAACATATGAAAGTACAAGTGTCAGCATATTCTTACCTGACCGCACAAACAGCCGATACATGCAAGTTATATGACACAATATTTAGGGGCTCTTAACCAATTTATAAACAACTTTGAGCTGAAAGCTAATTTCCAAATAACTCTGACAGACCTGAGATAAATCCGTGGTCAGCTATTTCTGTCAACCATGCCTCCACGTCATTCCCACCCAGATCAATTTCACGCAGCCCGAATCAAACGGATGCTGTAAACATCCAAACCGATATTGTAAACATCGAAGTCCCAAGCGAGCCCTCAGTCTGCTAACGTAAGCAAAAGATCCCCAAAGCGAGCCCCGAGTCCGCTAACGTAAACGTAAAAAACGTAAAAAATATCCCCAAAGCGGTCCCCAATCTCCGCTAATGTAAACACCAATTTCCGGCCAAGATTGGACTTCAAATTTAATTGGCAAATTGCATCATCCTATTTTCCGACTCTCTTGAGTCATTCTCTTTATCCATTTTTGGGGATAAAATCTCTTAAGCCGAGGTTTGATTATTGATCATTGAACTAGAGATCAGTCAGTCCGTATTTGAGATCCCTATCGAGCAGTAGAACAAATCGAGAATAAGTAAACGAGCAGTGAAAAAAATAAGTTCGACCTATTAAAAAATAGTAATAGTGAATAAGTGATTAAAACATAAAAATAAATTTTTTTTATTAATTCACAAGTGAGAATCTTAATTTGCATGTACAATTCTCTTGCGCTCTCGCTGTTACCAGCTGTACAGGGGTGGTCAAAAGTATTTTCACAAAAAAAAGATAAATATACTTATTATTTAAACTTACTTGTTGTTAACTTTGGCATCAATGGAAAGGTAATTTAAATGCCGTTTGAGTGATGTAATACATTTCTTAAACCATTCAGTACTTATTGAAAAGGACGAATTTGTGTAAACATCTACTTTTTAAACTTTTATCCTCGACTTGAAAACTTAAATTTTTTGATGCAAAAAGTTTTTTCAAACAAAATTAATAGTAACTGCAAAAAGAATTTTTCAAAAATCATTTTGCTTATATTTTTTATGATTTTTTGAAAATGGCAATGTCGGAAAAAAATTTCAAAAAATCATACAAAATATAAGCAACAGGAGCTAAATCAACAACAAAAGAATCAACTGAGACTACAAAAAATCAACTGGAAAAGACGACGGCACGGATGGAAAACCAACGAAAAAAAAAGTCTGAGTGAGTAGAGTGTGAGTCATGAGTAGACGCGGAGGTTTCAAACATAAGATAACGAAAAGAGTGATAAGAGATAACCTAGAGTGGCTGCTTTATGTAAACATCGCACCTCCCGCGTGGGCAACAGCCAAAAATTAAAAGTTGAGCTTGATATAAATGAAAAAATTATAACAAAGCCTCCATTCCCAAAGTTAGTGCTCAACATAAAAAACACTGCTCTGCCGATTGTGCCTGTGTTGCCAGCACCGGTGCCCCAACAGAGGAGCAGACACTTAAAAGTAGCAGCCTGTGCAGAGAGCGCCGACCCCGATTAGCGCAATCAAGCTAGTCCCGGAGTAGCGAGCCCTCAGCGCTACTAAGAGCGCACATCAAACCACACGATATATTTATTATTTTATTAATGCTCTGCGACGCATATCACTTAGATTTAATAAGAAAATTGTAGAATTGAGCGCTGTTCTTATCTGCCCGACTAGAAGTACAGCCCGTAAAGCTTTTCAAAACCTTAGGCAGGAAATTGTAAAAAAAATTAATACCTAAAATCAAAATCAAAATTTTAACATTTTTAATTATTAATGAATAAAATAAATGGTATGAGTACGAATTCTTAACAAAAGATAAACAAGAAAGGAAGTAAACTTCGGCAAGCCGAAGTTTGTATACCCTTGCAGTTATACATATTAAATTTAATTCGAAGTTCTTAGAAATACAAAAAAGTATATTCCCAATAATATAAGATAATATGTCAAAACACACCGAAGCTATAATTTGCTTCATATTTGTTCGTACCGAAGGGTGCTCAACACCCAAGTTGGAAACAGTACCAGGCGCTTAGTAGCACCCACTGCAGATAAGAATTGCTGATCAGCAATTATATATCTCACTAACTCACCCTCTTACCGTCTCAACGGTACACTGACCCGCCAATGCAGTCAGCACATTTTGCAGTGTCAGCCGAGCCAACTACGCAACTGCTACCATAATCAAAATTCCCTGACCTACTTTAGAATATAGCTTACTTCACTAATCATTACACTAAACTTCCGTGTTCCAAGTAGTATATAAACATGTACCAAATGTACTTCCTACCTCTGGGAATAGGGCTCGAAATACACTATCTCAACTAGCAGCTAATCGCCTGTGGTCCGGCATTACAGTAACCATCGTTACCATTGCCACGACGCGATCGTCCTGCAAGTGTCTTCTTCGGTTAGGCACAAACATTGGTGACCCCGACGTGATCCTTTACCAACAATGGATCACACTCCAGCAACCCCCTTCCCACCAAAAGCTGAACCTCTGACTGGTGAGAAGACCCGTTAAGTTCACTACATCCACCTGCCCTGGAAACTCAGCTTCATCCAGCTTCACATGGTACGCTTCTTCATCCAGCTTCAGAGGATACTCAGCTTCATCCAGCTTCACGAACACGTTTCTTCATCCAGCGTCACAGGATCGTCAGCTTAATCCAGCTTCACAGGGTTCACAGCTTCATCCAGTCTCACAGGATACTCAGCTTCACAGGATCGTCAGCATCATCCAGCTTCACAGGATCTTAAGCTTCATCCGGCTTCACAGGATACTCAGCTTCATCCAGCTTTACAGGATCGTCAGCCTCATCTGGCTTCACAGGATTATTTGTTTCCACGACATACAATATGTCTACTTAATTCATATAGGAAACAAGTCACACAAGAATCGATTTAAACAATCGATTACTAGACAACCAAAATGAGCCAACGAAAGATCCGATGAATGAAACCAAATTAATACAGAACCGACTTCTCATCAACTTAAAACCTACAAGAAGTCTGACCTTTGTTCAACATTTCTAAATTTAACCAAGATATATCTAAGTTTTATTGCAGAAGGTCCACATACCATAGACGTGCCAAATGACAAGGCCACAGTTTCAGTCCCCACGGTAACGTCAATTTTATCGGAAAGGGGAGTGTTAAGCAGCATCAGGAAGATATGAAGGACCTTAATCACAAACATGAACCTCCGCAGCTGAAGGAAAGATACTCCATGGCTAATTATTTGTTAGGTGCTTTCTATACAATTCGGCCAAGGGCTGACCGACATTACGCCTTAATTGAGGTTACCCCTCAATGGGTGGAGAATGTTCGTACCCAAGGGTGCTCAACATGACCAGCACCCAACAAATCAAGCAGAAGCCAAGTTGGAAACAGTACCAGGTGCTCAGTAGCACCCACTGCAGATGAGAATTGCTGATCAGTATATTATATGTCTCACTAACTCACCGTCTTACCGTCTCAACGGTACACTGACCCGCCAATGCAGTCGGCACATTTTGCAGTGTCATGCGAGCCAACTACGCAACTGCTACCTTAATCAAAATTCCCTGACCTACTTTAGAATATAGCTTACTTCACTAATCATTACACTAAACTTCCGTGTTAAATCAGTTATCAACGCACCTCATAACTCCGCGGTTCTACTTCCTGGCTCTGGGAATAGGGCTCATAATACACTATCTCAACTAGCAGCTAACCAAGTTAGCTCAACCTTATTGCAGTTCTCGCATCGCCTGTGGTCCGGCATTACAGTAACCATCGTTACCATTGCCGCGACGCGTTTCGTCCTGCAAGTGTCTACTTCGGTTAGGCACAATCAATATTATTTTCCCACCAATTTTCCGATCGTTCCTTTAGCAGCTATATGATATGGTCGTCCGATTTTGATAAAATTAAATTTGAAACTCAGAACTAATTTAAAAGGTTATTTCCAAGCGTAGGAGGTTATATGTTAAACAAGGAAGAACGCTATTGTACCTCGACTATCAGACACCCGTTACTCAGCTAAAGGGACCAAAGGGAAATGGAGATATGCAAGCAGCAAAGTGAGATTGAAATGCGCCACCTACCGGCGGTAGACAGATTTAAGCGTTATGGAAGTTAGAGCGGGCGTGGCGATATTGACGATACCAATACAATTCAGTTAAAATTTTTTATCTAGCATGCAAATTGTGGGCGCCACAGGTTTGGGCGGTTTGTGGGCGCTAGAGTATGCGTGGCATATTCGCGTAACAAACTTGCGCTACGTTTAAGGATAAGAAATCTAAATCTGAGATCCCAATTCTCAATCTTTGATAGTTTCCGAGATATCCACTTTCATACTTTCGATTTTTTGAAGTTTACGGGCGGTTTGTGGGCGTTAAAGTGGGCGTGGCAAACTTTTTTTTTGGATCAATCGATAGGTATTGATAAGATTAATGCATTTCAGTTGAAATTTTTATTCTAGCATCAAAACTGTATGAGCCACAGTTTTGGGCGGTTTGTGGGCGTAAAAGTGGGCGTGGCACGCTGTTGAAATAAACTTGCGCTGCGTAAAGAGTTCAGCAATCTGCACGCCAAATCTCAATAGCCAAGCTCTTATAGTTTCCGAGATCTCAGCGTTCATCCGGACGGACGGACAGACGGACAGACGGACAGACGGACGGACTGACAGACGGACAGACGGACATGGCTAGATCGACTCGGCTAGTGATCATGATCAAGAATATATATACTTTATAGAAATATATAAATAGATATATGTATTCAAAATAAAATACGAGACATTTTAAATAAGGTAGTCATGATCACCACAGTAATATTGAGAAAGGTTTATGAAAGGGATGCATATCTTGCAGAACATACATATGCATTTATGGAAACATTTAATTGGCAGAATTCACCCTTAATACATTGCTCTAAAACACAAAAAGCAATTGTATTGAGCACCCCTCCAGGTGCACAAGTAAGATAGGTTATTGACGATCATGAAATACTAGGTAGGACTACCGATATGGTAGTCTTTAAAAAAAAAAAATAATTCATAAAATAATGGAATGGCATGAAAGATCGATTAGACAATAGTAATTGGTCTCAGATATCAACATTTTTGATGAGACTACGATCAAATTAATTAACTATAAAGGAGCGGTACAATTTAACTATTTCGGTACCAACTAGAGACAAATCGGAATCATTAGATTCACCACCTGTCGACCCAGATACCCGCTGTCCTTATTTAATCTGAACTATCAGATCAGGATTTAGCAGGTACTCATAATGGCAGATGAAAACGTTGCCCAACGGGCATACATAAAATATATATGTATATGTATGTATGTATGTAAATTCATCACCAAATAAGCAATTAACACAATGCTTAAAAACTGCAAGCATGGACGACTGAAAACTATCCTAGAAGCATGAAATTTCTCAACTAGTAATGAAGCACTCACAATGTACATTCAAAGTAGTACTAAAATGACGGGCAGCTTAAATTCAATAATGTACTCCGAAGAGGACAACCCTATCACGGTAATAATTACAGTGGTAATTATCGCGGTCGAGGATATGACAGAGTTTACTACCAAAACAATGGTTATTACCGAATCAATGGTTGCAACCAAAGTTATAGCAACCAAAATTATAATAACCAAAATAATAATAACCACACCAATAACAATAACAAAGGACGTGGAAATTATAGTGGTAATAATCAGCGGAGCCAACAACAACAATAACAGCCACAAAAATCTAAATTGTACAACATAAGTCTAGGTCTCAACATCTATATACAAATAAACAATTACCACACAATTTTAATAAATGCAGGCGCTGATTTAAGCCTTTTAAAAATAAATTCTGACAACTCCGATGACATAGACACAACGAAAACAATAACCATGTCTGGAATAGGTGAACGTTTTTTTTTAAATCAATAGGTTAAACATTTATGGAAATACAAACAAGAAAATTTATAATCCCTTTTAACTTTCAAAAAGTATATAATGACTATCCAATACTTTCCAATATTAGAAATGGACTTTCTGAAAACATTTAATTGCCAACTTGACTTTAAAACAGATCATGATTGGTTAATAGCTAGACCCGAAAACTTCAATCAAGAGATCACCATTCCAATTACACATTCAATAGACAATAATATAATAATCCCAGATCGATCGGAAGTCAAATTGCCAACTTTATATGAACACTTTCCACAAAGAAATTCTCATAAAAAAACAGTATTTAGCCGATGGTATAATTGTAGCAAGCAATATATCCCATTCTAATAAAACGTTTGTCCGTATACTAAAGTTATAAATATTAACAAAATCGATTATGATCCATTAGATAATTATCAAACACCACAAAGTACAGATTGTTACTCCAGAAAAAAAGAAGTCTTTTCCAAATTAACAAAAATTTTTTGGAATGTTTAAAAGTACCCTCACCAAATTATGCACCTAAATCGGATTAGAAAGGAACCCATATCCTCGAAAAATTTTATGATCAAAAATTAAGATTGAAGGATGACGTTCCAGTCCATATGAAAAACTACAGAACACCCCATAGCCAAAAAGAAGAAACAGATAAAAAAGTCAAAAAACTAATTAAAGATGTCATAGTAAAACCCTCAGTACCAGAATACAATAGCCCATTACTCTTAGGTTAGGTTAGGTAGGAGTGGAGGAGATTAGATACTAATCCCCTCACTTAGGCCACATTGGGCCCCTTGTGATACCACATGATCTCTGAACAGATCCGTTTCCCTAGCTCATGGGTTATCTGCTTTCGCGAAGTATTCTGTTCTTCTTAAGAAACATAGAGTTTTTGGATGCTTATGGTTTTGGTTATGCGCTGGGCAGAAGCATACTCTTAGTACCCAAAAAACCACTTCCTTTCGGTTACCACTGAATGGTGATATACTCGATTAACTTTTTAGAGAAAAGTTCTTTTTATTTCTTGATTTAATGTCCGGCTTCCGTCAGATAACTTTAGAAAAAGACTCCAGAGACATAAATTCATTTTCAACGAGCACTGACTTATACCGCTTCAAACGATTACCCTATGTAATAAAATTATCCCCTAGTTCACTTCAAAGAAAGATGAAAAATGCTGATAATAAAAAAATAGATGCCCTGTTCCTTCCGATGCAGACAAGATTTGTCGCTTTTTGCAACTATTACAGACAAAGTTTCTCCCATTATTGAAGACATATAACTCACCTTTACAAGAAAATATAACATTTAAATGGACTTCTCAATGTCAAGAAGCTTTTGAATATCCTAAAAGCGCAGTAAGCAGTCTTAACCCAATCACATGATGGGGTAGACCTTCCAGTAGCAAACGCCTCTCGAAAATTTACAAAAGGCGAATTTACAACCGAACAGGAATTAGCAGCAATACATTGGGCTGTAAATTATTTTTGAAAATATGCATATGGCAAAACAGACCATAAACTATTAACATATTTATTCCAAATTAACAAGAATGAGACTAGATTAGGAAGAATTTCAATTTACAGTAGAATACCTTAAGGGAAAAAACAATTTCGTGGCTGATGCCTTATCAAGAATAAGCGTTGAAGAATTAAAAGACCTAAACAGACAAATACTTTAAGTCACTACGAGATTTTAAGGTATACAGAAAAAAACTCCGCAGACTTACAAACAAGATCGGGCTTGCAAAAGCAAACGACAGCTTTTAAACCCAAAAAATTTGACTTTATTCGCAATGAAGATGTTAAAAAAGTAGTGACCTTGCTTTTAACAATATCGACAAGTTTCTCTTAAGAGAAGAAAAAGATATATGCAAGAATAAATGTTGATGATCTATATTCGATTTAGATCAATTTTCCAAAGGCTTAAGAAAACAGCCAGTTTAAAAAAGATAAGCCAACTTAAAATGGCACCGAGCGAAAAAATCTTTGAATACATTTCAATAGGTTAGGTTAGGTTAGAACGGCTGCCGGACTATAGTCTGACACATTTAGACCTCTGTGGGTCTATTGTGATACCGCATTATCTCGTTTTCCCTTTTGGGTCCCCTATCTTATATGTTTCAGCCCGTGTTAGGTTGATCAGCATGTCTTCCACCCAGAAGATTTCATAAAAGCTCTTATGTTTTTTAAGGTTAATCTCCGATATTTCGGTAAGATCGTTGATAAAGGGGTTTCCTAAGTGTTTCAGTCTAAGTCTGCATAGGGCTGGGCAGAAGCAGAGAAGGTGTTCTACCGTTTCTTCCTCAGCCCAAGGTCGCAGCTATCTTAGAGAGTATTTTCCTGAGGCTTGCGGCATCAGTCGTTTTGTCTATGTCAGAGCAGAAGGTCTGCCATGCAGTTCGTTTTGCTCTTCTAATGGCCTTTTTGGAAGAGGCTATTTCATGTTTGTAGTTCTGCCAATTAGTGTCCTCGCTTCCCGCTTTTGCTCTGTTAAACAGGACTCTGCAGTTGGTTCTGAGGATGGATAATTCTTAGGTCCAGCAGGGGTGTTTTTTCCTCCCCCTTGGTTTCTCTATGGGGAATGCAACATTGAAGGCAGTGTTGCATGCTTCTGTGAATTTATCTACTTTTCTATCCAGCTCCTGTGGGTCTGTTTAGCTTTCTGGCGGTTCCATGGGGAGGATATTTGTCAGAACTTCTTTGTATCTGTGCCCGTCTGGGGTTAGCGAGACTGGCCGGCAAGGGCGAATCAAGAGAGAATATTATTTCTATGAATCTATGATCTGAAAAAGAGTGCTCGTCGGAGACTGCCCAGTTTTTGACTGCCTACGAGTGAATCTGAATTTAGCGTTAGATCTATGATCGTTTGGCAGGTTTTGGTTATAAAGGTAGGGACATTGCCCCTATTGCGTAAGAATAGGTTCGAATTTAGAATAAAATCATATAAACCCTCACTTCTGTCGTTATTGTTTGGGCAACCCCACTAAGTGTGATGCGTGTTGGCGTCACAGTCTATTACCAAACCTTTCTTGAGCTTTTCGCTTTCCTCTGCCAGTCCTCTGACCATCTCCGTTGCTGTAATTGCGAAGCAGAAATATACTAAGATGCCTTTTGGCCCAAATGCAGGTTCGAATTTTACCTTCTTTAAGGCTAAGCACAAGCTTGTATTCTTTTGTCCAGGTCCACGTCCTCGATTGCCGGTCCAAGCGCTCGCATTTCTCTGCTCAGCGAAGAGTCGGTGAGGTAGCCGTCCTCCGGCCCATTAGGTTCCTCCAACTTCTCAGCAAGCACCTGCTCGGCACCAGCGGCATTGAAGTCACCCTTATATATTTTAATATGGATGGCACTAAATCCGAAGTTTAGCACTCCTCCTTGGTCCTTGTTAAGGACCATGATAGCCTGGTTAACATCCCCGTCATGTTCCTCCACCTTGACGACTTTCCAGTCCTTCGTGGGGAGGTGCGGGTTGCATTCCTGCAGCATGTAGAGGATGTCCTCCGGCGCCTTTATTGCAGCTGGGAGCCAAATCCGAGCTCGGGGCCAACTGGGGACGTCACACCAGTCTAGTGCGACAATGTTCGCTCCTTCGTAGACCTCGCCGAGCTTGCTCGTCGCCTGCTTGTATCCCGCTGACTATCACAGGCCGCCACTTTACATGATGATCCAATACAAGGCGGACATACAGGCATAACTAAAACGCTAGCAAAAATAAAAAGATATTATTATTGGAAAAATATGACACGTGACGTTACAAACCACGTAAAGAAATGTCCTAAATGCGAAAAAGTTAAAACTACCATTATACAAAAACTCCCTTGACAATAACAGAAACACCTTTAAATGCATTTGATAGAGTGTTAGTGGATACGATCGGTTCATTACCTATATCAGATCAAGGCAACGAATATGCAGTTACTCTAATCAGTGATTTAACGAACTACCTCGTTACCATTCCCATACCAGACCGAAGTGCAAGTACAGGAGCAAAAGCTGTATTTGAATCTTTCACTCTAAAATACGGTAAAATGAAGACGTTCATTACGGACATGGGCACTGAATAAAAACATTCAATTATTAACGACATGTAAATATTTATAAATAGAAAACATAACAAAATAATAGAAAGAAGCCACAGAACATTTAACGAATTCGTTATATCATACATCCCATCTGACAAAACAGATTGGTACGTTTGGCTCGTATACTTCAGATATTGTTTCAGCACAACATCCTCTATGGCACACATGATTATTGTCCATATGAATAAGTTTTCGGTAGAACTTCAAATTCGCCAAAAAAATTTAATAGTTAAGACTAATTAGAACAACAATATAATATAGAAGATTACGCTAAGGAATCTAAATTTAGACTAAACCAGGCATATTAAAGTGTCAGATTAATGTAAGGGACAAATAAACATAAAAGAAAAACTTAACTATGACAAAAATAGCATAAACTTTGAACTTAAAATTGGAGTTCAGGTTTTAATAAAAAATTACGAAGGACATATATTAGACTTTAAATATACCGGACCATATAAGGTTAAAGGTGTAAGAGAATACGGTAACAACAATGTATAATAAAAAAATACAAAGCAAATAGTGCATAAGGATAGATAACAAATATTTTATTCATAATCTTTAGTGTGGCCATACATATGTTAAAAAATTTGTTTTTTTTTTTACTATTTTTCTGATTTGATAAAAAAACAAGAAAGGAAGTAAACTTCGGTAAGCCGAAGTTTGTTTACCCTTGCAGTTATAAATCTTAAATTTAGGAATACAAAAAATGATATTCCCAATAGTATAAGATAATATGTCAAAAAACACCGAAGCTATAATTTGTTTAATATTATTTTCCCACCAATTCTCCGATCGTTCCTATGGCAGCTATATTGTATAGTCGTCCGATTTTTATAAAATTAAGTTCGAAATTCAGAACTAATTAAAAAATGGGTTTTCCAAGCGAAGGAGGTTATATGTTAAAAAACACCGAAGCTATAATTTGTTTCATATTATTTTCCCACCAATTTTCCGATCGGTTCTATGGCAGCTATATGATATAGTCGTCCGATTTTGATAAAATTCGAAATTCAGACTATATCAAATAACTGCCATTGGAACGATCGGAAAATTGGTGGGATTTGTGCCAGACTTTTCAAGAATTGTCAAACTCCTGAATGACTTGCTACGCTAAGGCAATAAATGGGCGATTTCGAGATACAGAAAGGGTCAGCTAAACGTAGTGGTGGATGCCTTGTCAATACAGCCACTACATTTGGCTTCAGGAGGTTGCAGCTGGATCAAGGACATGTGCAAAAAGATAAGGACCCAGTCGCAGAAGTACCCGGACTATGTGGACTATAATAGAAGGCCCAAGTGGGCGATACCCTTAAAAGATACCCCAAGAGAATACCGCACAAGGATACCCGAAGGATGTCTTCCAGGGATACACACCAAGTATACCCCACGACGGTTAAAATAAGAGTTTACAAGCAAGGTCCCAAACACAAGATATTTAAGAACTCGGAGGTGCTACAGACCGCAGCGTCTTAAGAATCACTAAGGTCAGACGGCACAGCAAAGAGAGCTGTGCTGTAAAAGAGCAAGCGGCCCAGGAAGGACATAACGGCAACAAGAAAAGAAGACGGTTCACAACCGAGGTTTCATTTAAGGGGAGCCCAACGACAGTCCGACATTCAAAAATTTCGCCAATATGAGCGCACGAGTTACCAGACCGGAGGCACGCAGGAGAATGGCTGCCCATCAGCCATACGAAGAATCCAGACCGGGGCAAGGCTGGACGGCAACCCGGCCTACCTGAACTCCGACGAGGACTCCGCGCTGGAGATGCAGGAGCGGAGGGAGTGGCGGCTCCGAAAGGCTGCGGGTCCCACGGCGACCGCACACCACCCGGGTCGGTGGGGATCAGGAAGACGATGCCGAAAGAACGAGACGCAACCGACGGTGGAACGATTCGACCGATGGAGAGCCGGAGGAGATACCCGGAGCGAGAGGCGACGGAGGAGGAGCAACGGCGGCAGGAGGTGGAAGCGACGCGGTGGCAGGCCAAGGTGCGCAGGGCCCACGAGTAGGAGGGCGCACGCTGGCATGCCTAGCTGCGAGAGGACGAGAAGAAGGAGTGGCGACAGTGGTAAGAACCAGTGGAGGACGCATGGGAGATCCCACCGACCCCCCGGTACGCGCCCGAGAGGCGCAGCCCGGTCACGGAGGAGGTGGAGGCGGCATAGTCGCCGTCTCCTCCGCGGTGGTTGCCGGAGGTGCCAATCACTACCCGCTTCGAGAGGGAAGAGGTCGCCTCGATTAGTAGGCGGTCGATTGGAACTGGCCGATAGTGTCGATCGATGGGCACAAGAAAATACTGCAAATTCCGGCAAATGGTGAACATCGCAACCTGAATGAGAAACGACAATAAGGTAAAGAACGCATTAACGAACATTGAGCTGGGGCATCGACATTCCAGTGGGAACATATGGAGGAGCAACGCGGGAGAATTTAAATTATTCGATTTAGGAACACAGGGAAGGAATACAGACCTGATCGATAGCCGGCGCTGTGGAAAACAAATTAGAGCTGTGAGCGTCGAGGGAGCAGCGAGAGATTCATCGAGAGCAAGGGTAAAGCGGCTACTTTATACATGAGGATTAAAGCCGGAGAGGAGGAACGGTATTATTTGTTTCCCGAAGAAAGGCCCGCCGGTTACCTTATACGCGGAAAATTAACGCGTAGTATCGGAAAGGCGAAGAGAGTTTGGAGATCAAGGATGTGGAGAACGGGAAGTTGGAAGATGAGAGTTTGGGGAGAGAGAATTTACAGAAAGAGAAAGTAGAGATTGAGAGATTGGAGAATGAAAGTTTGGAGAGAGAGAGAGTGAAGACGTCGAGGGCAGAGCTAAGGTGCCGGGTTCAAAGGGAAAAAACGCAACACATCGGACTTTCGACTCTGCCTTGAACTTTGGATAACGAGAAGTGTCACATCTCAGCAACGGGACGGCGCTCCTGCGTGCCACATGCTACAGGAGAATTGGCAGGATGGCACCAAGACGTAGGACTTAAGTTGGAAGTCGTGGGCAGAGGACAAAGGGGTCAAAATCAGTCAATCACGAGGAGTCAAGCAATAAAGATCAGTCAGTTATCAAAGTCAAAGAACCAGTCAACCAGCAGCAAGTAAACAACAAGTCAACAGTCAAGTCAGATGTCTAATCCCAGTGTGCCTTTCCCAACTGAGCAGGTCCTGGCGTGAAGAACGAGCGGTCGATCGTTTTGTTGTTTCAAGAGACGTTGTTCTGGAGAGCCTAGCGGTTACCGGCGAAGTCCCAGAACAGCAAATGACCGAGACCCCTAGTGCCAGAGAACATACTACCAGCAGTCGACCGATTGAGGCATTTAAGAGGCGTTGTCTTGGAGAAGCCCGGCGGCTTAGCAAGTCAAGACCCAGAACCTCGAACCTCAAGAGCCTGATATCACCACACATTCAGCCTCACAGCAAGCACGACCAGGAGCAGAGCAGGGGACAATGGTGGCAGCAAGCATCATCAGCAGCCACATCAAGACAGCTGCGGAGAACTCATCGAGTAGCGCAGAAGCGCCGCGGACGACAAGCAATAGGGTGAGGCAAGGATGGAACGTTCGTCTGCACTAGGCGAAAAGCGCAGTGAACTGCCAGTCAACTTTCTGGCGTAATTCTTAACTGTCAGCGCGAGCTGAGCGATACCCTAGTGGGACCGTCCGGTAAAGAGCAAGGGGCAGGCGGTCGTTGTTTCGAATGGCGTTGCCCTGGAGACCGAGGCACCTGTTCACCCTAGTTTCGGCCCGCGCGGCCGATCTCTCTGCGGCGAGACAAGCAACTTCGAGTCAACATGTCGGCGAGCGAACTGAGGCGAGGGACAATGGAAGCATTTCAAGCCATAGGAAGGTGCACAGAGTCAGCGGCCAACCGAGCACCACCCGCTATAATAAGTCAACCCAAAATAAACCCACTGTTAACCTTTAAATTCTGTGCTTTATCACTGATCTACGGGGCAGTCACGTCATATTACTTCGGTGGCACGAACACACAATCTATTGAGCTAGGCGAACTAATCTCGTAGAGAGCACACCAATAAAATCAGTTCGTTACAGTAATAATTATAGGTTAGCTTATCCGAGCATATCATTTGAAACCTCCATAGATTATACACCTTCTTGAAGCCATAAATATATATGTTTGTTAAAAAAGATCAATAATGCCGTCTTAAAATATGCATCCTTATTATATTGTTGTGTATTGTTTTTACGTCCATAAGTTACTGCCCATAGTTAGCTATAAGCAAAATAAATAAATATTCTCATTTACTCTGCGCTATAGCGTAACAATTTTTTAAAAAGTCAGACAATTGTATCATATAGCTGTCACAGGAATATATATGTATACCCGTTACTCGTAGAGTAAAAGGATATACTAGATTCGTCAGAGAGTATGTAACAGGTAGAAGTAAGCGTTTTCGACCCCATAAAGTATATATATTCTTGATCAAGATCACTAGCCGAGTCGATTTAGCAATGTCCGTCTGTCTGTCCGTCCGGATGAACGCTAAGATCTCGGAAACTAGCCGAGTCGATCTAGCCATGTCCGTATGTCCGTATGAACGCAGAGATCTCAGACTAACTTTGGAAACTTTGGAATGCAGATTTCTGAGCTTCTTGCGCAGCGCATGTTTGTTTCAGCAGGTTGCCACGCCCACTTTTACGCCCACAAGCCTCACAGAACTGTGGCTCCAACAGTTTTGATGATAGAATAAAATTTTTACTGAAATGTATTGTTGTCATCAATACCTATCGATTGACCCAAAAAAAAAAGGTTGCCACTCTACTGCCCACATAACCATATATTGAGATCGCGGATAGGTGGCGCATTTCAATCTCGCTTTGCTGCTTGCATATCTCCATTTCCCTTTGGTCCCTTAAGCTGAGTAACTGTTTTCTGATAGTCGAGGTACTCGACTATAGCGTTGTACCTTGTTTTATACTAAGATTCCGAATATACTGTTTTTGAACGTATAATGTATGATTTTAATTGCATGATATCATTTAAGCTGCAACGGTATATCATCATTGGCTTGCCGAAGCTAGCTTCTCTTTTGCTTTACTAAATGCCCAGAGGGACATTCTTGATTTACACGCCACACAAAAATGGTTATAGTTTTTTGTGTTTGATATACCCTGAATTTCACATCTTGTTTATACAGCGTGTCTCGCCTCATATGCCACGGAGACCGTGATGCAAATTTGCCATGGAAGACGGCGATGCAACCTGGCTGCAGACGCGAACACATTTGGAAGCCCTTGCCAACCAAATTCTCGAATGTACTTAAAGGTTGTTTATACATGCGGTAAGTTAGAAACAAATGTCAAGCTTCATATCTACATACTTAATTAAACTTGGGCAGTCAGATGCCGATTAATATTCAATTTATATCCGTAATTTCAACTGCGGTCCCTCTCTTTGTTGCTCCTGTACAGTGCCAAAACAAGTTCTTAAAGATAGCAAGGAATCGGAAGTAGAGCCTGACGAAGCTGACGACTTAGACGGCGAAATGAATGATCTCTACGACGATGAGCTGATCTACAAGGAGTCAGAAGCTATTCCAAAGCTTTACAGCAATACAACAACGGCAAGACGCGGTAATGGCACCAGCTCGCCCGGGTCGGGATCCAGTGCTAACTTGTCGAGCAACCAGACCATAATGAACAGCTCCCAGGTTATAGATGGCGATAAAAGTGGCGTGAATCCTGTCATGACTCACAGTGCTGACCTGAGTCTGGAAGGTATGTCATTTAAAACAACAAAAAGTTCGTACACAAACAGTAGACCTATTTAACGGTTAAACAAAAGAGAACGTTATAGTCCAGTGCCTCGACTATCAGATACCCGTTTATCAGCTAGACAGCTTTAAATTAAGTTAGTCTAATCTATTTGAAACTCTTGAAGTCTCCAGCTTTCAAGCTCTACAAAGCGATAGATTTCGGTTTCCACAACTGGCACCACCTACCGAGTATAACTTTTAGATGCTTATGCGTTTTAATGAGTGGCCCGACTTGAAAATTTTTTGGATCCGTATTTTGGATGGATATTTTACAAACTATTATTTTATTTTTATTGAAATTTTAAACATACCAACGGGTATCTGATGGTCGTGGCACTTGACTAAAGCATTTCTTTTTGTTTTTGGTAAATTTAACAAATTCTTTTTTGTTTGCTCATTGTTTCCGTGAGAACTATAATCACAAACAAGGCAAAATAGTACTTCTGCTTAGGGAACAATGCCTCTAATTTCAAATATTGTTCCTTATATTTTTTCCAAGCCTAATATCGATCCACTTTTATTCGATGTTTTATTTTAACAGAGGACCAGGAACGTTTGTATTTATATCTTATTGTCTTGGGCTCACTGGGAGTGGTTTTCTCCATAATAATTTTCGTAACTAGGGTAGTGCTTCAAAAGCGCGATCTTACTACTGATGCGCACTTAAACTCCTTGACCAAAGGAAGGGATAGAGCACTTGAGGAGACAACTATCCAGAGCGGTTTAAACGATACAATCTCAGAAATAGACGCCAACAATGACATTAAAACTCCACTGCCTTTACCCAGTGTGTTTAAAAATGAGGTAGGTAGTATTGAACAACCGTCACCGTCCACCCACTTACCTTCCCCCACTTAGAACTACCTGACGTACGCTCCAGCTAGTAGCCTTTACGCTGGTTTGTCTCCCAACCAGTTACCTCCGGTGAGTAGCCAAGGACCTGGCGCCGAGCTTATGCCTAATTCCCTTCTAATGGCGACTCGTCAGTCACCTGACCTCATCGGCGTAGCCCAGGGACCTTTTGTCACCACGAGTGTTGGCAGTGCAGGCGGTCAGGGTCCGGTAGCGGGCGTTCTGACCTCGGCTGTCGTGATTGGAACCAGCGCCCCCAGTAACAGTCCAATAAGTAAGTTATCTCACCGGTGCACTCCGATTGTTATTCCAATGTCGTTTTCTCTTGCAAGGTCCAATGGTACCCATTACCTCGCTGGAAACGTATACGACAGCACCATCAATCAGAGGCGGGTATATCATTAACACCGACAGCATAAGTGTGCATCAACGGCAGAAGAGTACCGCAACACCGCCGACCTTGTTGAATGGAAGCAAGCCAGCGCACCAACCGCAACCAAATACGATATCCTCGCCGCTAGCCGTTAATGTCAGTTCACAAAATAATGTGTCCATGCCTGGTCAGGGCACATCGACTTTGCGACGCGCAAAGCCAAGCATTTTGCAGCCGCATCTTTCATATGACGGCACCGCCCCACGCACTCTCTCAACCGGCGTGGCCGTTGGCTCACAGTTCTACTACGGATGACAAAGTACATTGGACTGCGATCCCTATGTGTACACCACACCTTTGGGAGTGGGAATACGCGTGGCTCCCTCGATTTGCAGCACACAGAAGTTAGCTGAGGTGGCAGATCGTTCAAGCGCAATAGAGAACTTCTCCGCATCTTAGCCATTGACGACGGCAATGCCAAGCTCCTCAAGATTATTGGACAATTTCAAATGAGGCGAAGGGGACAATTCAAAGAAAATTACTGCTGGCTTTTCAGCTATAAGCTAAGATGGCTGTAATCTAATCACTGCCCCTAGATTGGTACGGATGCAGTTTTAAACATGGAAAAATACCGGAAAATTCATAAAGCTAAGAAGTTAATTTAATTCCCACATTCTCTGAAAAATTTTAAGACAACGTCGATGGCACTAAATACGGAATATATCTTGACAAAATGTTCAGGTTGTCTTTAAAAAGTATTACTTATACTCGCGATAGAGAGAATCAATTAACCGGAACAGGTTTGCACTGATTAAGTAAAAATAAATGCCGCTATAAATAATAATAAGTAAAGTAAAAGCGATTTGTGGGAACGTAGTCACAATTGCTCAGTCCATTTATAAGGCACTACTGGCCTTATCCCGAGCACGGCTTGGCCAAAAGCTAAAGCATTGTGCACGCGAGCCAGAGTCTGGGGTCCTTAACATCATTCATAACAAAGCGTATTATTAAATTAATGCATTCTATGATCTTAGATTTTATATAATTTTTTTAAAAATCTATAACATTTTTTATTTAGCTATGCTTGGTCGGAGGTTTTCTTCAAACTGTCAAGTGCCTTCCTAATTAGCATTTAAGAGTGTAGTTTTCGTTTACTTAAAATTGAGAGTCATCGGAGGGGACTGTAGAGAAGTTAGATAAAAGAAGCCAACCCAATGGATATAAAATTAGTTTATAACAAATTGTAAGTAAATAGCTTTGTTAAAATAACTTCCTGGCATTAAAAAAGGGGAGTGTAGGGTTAGGTGCAGAGTAATGAAGGACGACGAACTCGTGAAATCTCACATGTGACGTAACGTAAAAAAACCAAGCAATTGTAGTCGATTTCTCGTATTGTTTCGATTATGTAATTACACTAATATAACAAAGATCATGAGATGTTTTTAACCATAGAAGGTGAGCAAAAATTAAACAAGGAAGAACGCTTTAGTCGAGTATCTCGACTATCAGATACCCGTTACTCAGCTAAAGGGTCAAAAGGGAAATTCAGATATGCAAGAAATGAGTCAATCTGGTCAATCGATAGGTATTGATAAGAACCATTCATTTCAGTTAAAAAATTTACTCTAGCATCAAAAACTTAGGAGCCACAGTTTTGGGCGGCTTGTTAAAGTGGGCGGGGCACGCTGCTGAACCAAACTTTCGCTGCGTAAGAAGCTCAGGAATCTGCATGCCAAATCTCAATAGCCTAGCTCTTATAGTTTCCGAGATCTCAGCGTTCATCCAGACGGACGGACAGACAGACATGTCTAAATCGACTCGGCTAGTTATCCTGATCAAGAACATATATCATACTTTACATACATACATTCTTTATGGGGTCGGAAACGCTTCCGTCTACCTGTTACATACTTTCCGACGAATCTATTATACCCTTTTACTCTACGAGTACCGGGTACAAAAAGAGAACAAGAAAGGAAGTTAACTTCGACAAGCCGAAGTTTTTATACCCTTGCAGTTAAGGATTGTGCTCGCTTCAGTGATATTTGTGTAAAACTAAATTCGTAATGCTAAAAAGTTAAAGTATTCTATATCCCAGAGTAAAAGCAAATACGATCAAAATCAACAAAACAACATTTTTTTAAAAACAATTATTTCATTATTTCTCTGACCGTTTCTTTGACAGCTATATGTTAGAGTCGTCGGATTTTTATTAAATTTAATTCGAAATTCCTAAAAGTACAAAAATGATATTCCCAATAATATAATATGTCAAAATACACCGAAGCTATAATTTGTTTCATATTATTTTCCCACCACTTTTCCGATTGTTCCTATGGCAGCTATATGATATAGTCGTCCGATTTTTATCAAATTAAATTCCAAATTCAGAACTAATTAAAAAATGTTATTTCCAAGCGTAGGAGCTTATAAGCTAAAAACACCAAAGATATAATTTTTGTTAAATTTGTTTCCGATTATTCCTATGGGAGCTATAAGATATAGTTGTCCGATCCTGGCTACTACCTGCAAAAGAAATAAGACTTTTGGGAAAGTTTCAGCCCGATAGCAATAAAACTAAGAGACTAGTTTGCGTAGAAACGGACGGACAGACGGGCATGGCTTTAGTGAGGCTGATCAAGAATATATATACTTTATAGGTTCGGAAACGTCTCCTTCACTGCGTTGCAAACTTCTGACTGAAATCATAATACCCTCTGCAAGGGTATTACTTACACATATTTAAAAAATTATAAAAAAAATTTGAATAGAAATTTATGAAAAAACAATTTGCAGTTACTATTAGTTTTGTTTTGTTTTCAATTAGTGGAAATAGGTTTAAAAATCCGATTTTAAGAAATTTTCACATTTTCAATAATTGCTTAATTAGTTATTATTCAAACGGAAAAATTACCTTTCCATTGATGCCAAAATTTTCATTAAGTAAGTTTAAATTATGAGTATATTTAAATTTAGTTTCGTCAAATTACTTATGCCGACCAGTTTGTATACAAGTATTAATAAGATCTTTAGCAACAGTTCTTATTACTTTGTGTTTTTCTCTTTTGCGCCTTATGGAAGTGACACCATCATATTAGCAACAGTATCTGGTAGGGTCTCATGACAAACATTTTGTAAAGTATAAAGATTTAATTCCTACCGTATTTGTTGACATTATATCGTTATTTTTACACCCTTGCAGAGGGTATATTGATTTCAGTCAGAAGTTTGCAACGCAGTGAAGGAGACGTTTCCGACCCCATAAAGTATATATATTCTTGATCAGCATGACTAGACGAGTCGATCTAGCCATGTCCGTCTGTCCGTCTGTCCGTCTGTCCGTCTGTCCGTCCGTTTCTACGCAAACTAGTCTCTCAGTTTTAAAGCTATCGGGCTGAAACTTTCCCAAAAGTCTTATATCTTTTGCAGGTAGTATATAAGTCGGAACCAGCCGGATCGGACAACTATATCTTATAGCTCCCATAGGAATAATCGGACAAAAAAATGAAAAATAATTATATCTTTGGTGTTTTTTAGCATATAAACTCCTAAGCTTGGAAATAACAATTTTTAAATAATTTTGAATTTTGAATTAAATTTTATCGAAATCGGACGACTATATCATATAGCTGCCATAGGAACGATCGGAAAATTTGTGGAAAAATAATATGATAAAAATTATAGCTTCGGTGTTTTTCAACATATAACCTCCAACGCTTGGAAATAACATTTTTAAATTAGTTCTGAATTTCGAATTAAATTTTATCAAAATCGGACGACTATGTCATATAGCTGCCAAAGGAACGATCGCAAAATTGGTAGGAAAATAATATGAAACAAATTATAGCTTCGGTGTTTTTTGACATATTATCTTATACTATTGGGAATATCATTTTTTGTGTTTTTAAATTTAATAATTATAGCTGCAAGGGTATATAAGCTTCGGCTTGCCGAAGCTAACTTCCTTTCTTGTTATCTTTTCTAAAGCCAATAATTACAAAAAAATTATATTTTGTAGATTTTTGTGATTTCGAAATCTACCAACTGAATTTGTTCAATTTAAACTCAGAGCTAAAGTAGACATTTTTTTAAGAGTACATCTAAATCTGTATTTCATTTCAACCTTTTTTGAAAAAATGGACTTATCAAAGCTTGAATTTTACCATCGAACTTCAACAGGAATATTCTCAATAGATGTCAGCACTTTCTGCTTTTAAACTTTAAAAAAATATTGATTTTTGAAAAAGTGGCAATTAAAAAAACGAATCGTTCGTCACCATACTCTACACACCCCTACAAAAAATTCTAGATGTTTAAAGTTCTTAAATATCGTAATTATTAAAGGGTATGTACATAAAATAATTATTGTAGGTCGGATTTAAGGTGTGAGATAATTCACAAATCATAACTGGTATTGTATAAAATCATACCAATCTTATAAAGGCACGTTAACCCAACTAATTAAATTCCCTTACAGCTATGCCAAATCTGTAATCATGAAACATTGTTATTTTTTAAAACAAAAATGAACTTAGCTGGAAAGTCAAAAAGTAATGTATTAAATAATTAATTACATTGTGGGTGAATTGTTAAATAGTTTTTTTGTTGTCCACTTTTCTCATATGTATATGTATTGTAAATTTTATACGATTCATTTAAAAAAAATCAATATACTATATATAGAAATAAAATTTAAATAAATTGTAAATTCACCTGCTGATATCTTTACATATTTCTTCTATTTATATTTATTAATTGGTAAGTACTCAACTTCGAATATCTCTGAAATTTGGTAGCAACAATAAGAAGTTTTCCACTCAATGTCAAATTACAAAATATATCCTCTTTTTGAACATCTATAATTCCGGATTAAGTTATCTAATTGACTTCGTTTCTTTTTTTTTTATTTTAAAACCACTTCTTTGCAATTTTGTTTTGAATCATCGATTTTTTATAACAAGCCCCCTGATTTCTTCTATGAACGACTGTTGCATGAAGTAAATATATCACTGTGGACGGCAGTACACGTAGTGGCGAAGCGCGCAAAAGAGCGTGCGAAGACAACTACTATATATAGCCGCAGAATTGAAAATCTGCCATTATGGTCTGATCGTAACGAGTGATACACCAATCGAAAGGTATCGCAAAAACTAAGAATATTGCATAACAAGACTTTCGAAATATAGATTTGTTTGGGAGAATTTAGAAAATTGAAGCTGCTGGATACGGTGGGGATAAAAGCCCCCGTCTGTTTAGCTAGTTTTATTCTTACTGAGAATACGCGTCGAATGACACGTCATTTGTTTAAATCCGATGTCCCCTTCAAAGGTAATGAAAAAAACAAGATTTTCTTCTTCTTCCCAAAATTAAAATGGTTGTCCCTTTGTTTGTGGGTTTGTATGCATCCCATTTTAGTTTAGGGTTTTGGAAACTCTATGGGTGTATAAATTAGCTTGAAGTAGAAAACGTTTGTTCTACGACTTTTGGAAAAATCCGCTAGTTTAGCGGAAAATAAAAAAATAAACAGATTTAAAATACTTATAGTATCTAAACAACTAATGCTACAGAAACGTGCTATATATCTCTGAAAAGATAATTTAATTTGCTAAATATAGTAAAATTGTCTGAATATAATAGATTTAGAGTTATGACAAAAAGTTATTTTTTAAAACCACTTTTTGACTTTTTTCTCAAAATTGAGTCGAACGATTTCTTTTTAAATTTCAAATCATATAGCCCTTGAGATTCCTCAACTTTTGATGTATAACACTTTTTGCCCTAAAAATTACCGTTTGGAAGATATTAAGCGATAAAAAGTGCAACTCGTTTCAGCTCCGTATACGAAATATTTCATACTTATTGGAATAAACAAGATAAAAACCAATTTGATTAAAAATATTCTTATTAAATTTTTTCAAACGGAAAATCTGTTATGGTTTTAGGGTCCTTTACTTGCATGAAGCTAATCGAAATAGGAAACTTGATCTATTTGTTCTACCACTTTGGAAAAACCCGCTAGTTCGGCGGGAAATGTAAGAAACGACAGATTTCTCTTGGAATCTGAAACTTACAGCCCTTGAGATTCCAAACTTGTGCTATTAAAATAGGTTATTGAAGCGATAAAACTTGTTGTGCCTAATTTAAGGTGCGTTCAGCTAAGAATAGCCAAGCCATAAGGGGACGACTCCTAGTCATGGTATTGGGGTTCTTAAACTCATGTGCAAAAAAACTTCTGATATCAAACAAAAACACGTCTTAGCGAGGTAAAAAGTAGTAGCGAACGCGCCTTTAACAAAAAGATCTGATATCAACAATTTGGACAAAAAATGATATTACATTCGATAAAACAAATAAACTATATTAAATTTATGTATTCGGCACGCTACAACAGAACATTTACGTGTAGGTAAGTAAATATTTACTGTTGCGGGCCGAAATCATAAATTTAATAAAGTTTATTTATTTTACCGCATTTCGTCACATTTGTTGATATCAGAAATTTTTGTTAAAGGCGCGTTCGCCACTACTTTTTACCTCGTTAAGAGGTGTTTTTGCTTGATATCTTATTAAACTCTTGGAGTATGTGGCTGAAAGTCAAAAAGTTAAAGTATTTACATGAGTCGTTCTTCTCCCGAATAAAAAATCAGGAGTTTTTTTATATTTGTTGGTTATCGCAGTGCAGATACGTCACTCACCCATCACTTAGACAAAATCATATGGTTATTAATGTGATTTTGGGGAATAGTTTTGGTATTTCTTGTAACTCTTGTGAGTTTTGTAACTCTTGTGTTTCTATTGTTGGGTCGTCACCTTTTGTGTTATTGTAATTAATAAGAATTCATTTAGGTATTTTTTTAAATTTATAAGGTAGGTACAGTGATATACTTAATATTAAGAGACCCAGTGTTACAATTACAATTATTTTGTAAATCTGGTTTTCTTTCTTTTGTTCAAAAATATTTCTTTTGCTTGTATGTATGATATTGGGTCTAATATGGTGACATTATTTCTTGTGTATATGCTTTGTGTGTAGTCAGAATTATAATTGCTTATGGATAAATCGTTAATTGCAATTGAGCGATTGTGTATTTGGATCATATTGTTTCCTTCAATTACAATTTCATTTTTAATACAATTTTGATTTAGTTAGTTTTTGACAAATTCCATGTAACTATGATATTTGGTTCGACATAATTAATTTGGGTAATTAAGAGCGTTGTTGTGTACCTTCAACTACTATCTGTTTGATTAACGCGACATAAAAGACATGTGTTGGTAACAGGTTTTTTGTTTCTTTGTTATACAAACTATTTCTGTATACGTAATATTTGTTTTGGGTGTTATCTTGTAATATTTTATTATTTTCATCTGGATAGGGTAATATTTCGTATACGGGAAGTTTCTTTATTTCTCTGGGTATGTGGGATATAATTAAAATTTCGTTTGAATCTGACCTAAGTCAAGTTGAGGTTTTTATGTTCAGAAGTATCTCAGAATTAGTATTTGTCAAGAAGTCGTTTTTTAATAACTTTGGATTGAATATTCCTAATCTTGCTAACTGCATTCCCATTTCCAGGTCTTTAATGTATTCTGCGAAATGCTCTAAATTAAAAACCAATAATTTAAGAATTTTTTCGTTTTTGTTGTATTCGAGATGCTTGTTTATTTTATCGATGTCTTTGTTAACTGTTTCGAATATATTATTTAGTTCGTTTACCTGTACACTGTTTTCAGCTATTACATTGATTTCTTCTTCTAATTCTTCTTTATCATTATTATCTAATGTTCCAAAAAGATATTTGTAAGCTGTTCCTACAAAATTGGCTAATCCTCTTTTGTTTCTCCTAACAATTTTTAACCCATTCATTTCTCTTTGTAGTTTTTCCGTTAAATATTTAATCTGCATTATTTCCTTATTGTCAAACGCTTGTGATAGCAAATTTTTGTAAGTTTCTTCCGTTTTTGTAATATTAATTGTGAGGCAATGGTATTCAAAACTATCTGGGATGTTGATTGTGTCGGTTATAAATAACAAATAGCCATTGTATGATTTTATAGGGTTAATTTCTATAAATTGGTTGTTACCCATTGGCATAATTATTATTAACGTTGATGTCAGAAAGATGAAAGTCAAAGCGCTGGGTCTTGACCTGGGTCCTCCTGCAAATATTTACTTTTATTAACTTTCTTTTGTCTCTGGAAGTCTGTTTTGTAATGATTTATTTTTCGACCTCTGTTAGTTTCCTCAAAATGATCATTACCTATTTGTTCTATATTTCCTGTCTTTTTATAAGGACTGTGTAATTTCCCGTGAATTATGGGAGCCTTTCTAAATTTGGTATTTTCCTCAAAATGTTGTCGTTTTTTATTAAGTTGTAATATTTTAGCTTCTTTTATAATTTGGCTATTATATGCAGGAGTACCTGCATAATTAAAAATATCAGCTGGGGTTCTACCTGTTGCATTGTGTTTTATTTTATGATTGTAAGTATACAGTATTACTTCCATTTTCATAAGTTTATTTTCCGGATTGTCGCTGGTCTCGATCACACGTATTTTTTTGTTAATTGTTTTGTGTAATCTTTCTACATCTGATACTCCATTTTTACTTGTTGTTATCTGAATATTTACGTTTTCTGTGTCCAGCCAATTTTTAAGCGCTATACTCAAAACAGCACTATCCCTATCTGCTTTCAAGGTTCTTGGTTTTCCCATTGAATTAAATATTCGAAAAAGTCCTCTTTTAACTTCCATCCATTCCTTTCCGTTTAATTCAATCGCGCTTCCAAATTTGGAGTATAAATCAATACAAGTTAGGTAATTTTGATTTTTGAACGTGTAAATATCTGCGAAGTAAATTTCCCTACAAAATTCTGTTTCTGGATTTGTTTTTAATAAAAGCGATGTTTTTCTATGTTCGGTTTTTGCTTGGTTACAAACATTACACTCATTAATTAAATTCTGGTAGTCGGGATAATAATAGGTTTCTTTGAAAAGCCTTACCATTTTTTCAATTCCTGGGTGCAATAGTTTTTCGTGGTTGCTAACAATAATTTCTTGAAATTCAGCGTAAGTTTTTATGTCCTGTAATTTAATTACTGCTCTTACAATTTTTGTATTAGTGTTCATGGCCTGTTTAAAAGCTTGTTGAATGATTTCAAAATCAGAGTCGTGTTCGATATAAAGTGCACTTGACTTGGTACAAAAGTGTTTTAGTAATATTTGCTTAGCTTTTTCGATGTTTAATTCATTAAACAATATTTTATTCTTGACTTTCTTAAAATACTTTTCACTTTCTTCACATTCTGTATTGCTTCGAATCATTTCTACCTGTCTTGAGAAATGATTGATTGGTTTTTCAGTAATTGTTATTAAATTTTCATTATCTTCTTCAGCGCTATGTGCTGTTGCTTTGTTACTGCCATAGTATACTTCGTTAATTTTGATTCTTGACAATGCATCGGCGACGTGATTTTGCCTTCCTTCTAAATATTTTATTTCGAAGTCATATTCGCCTAACCTTTTCTTCCATCTTTGCAGTTTCATATTAGGTTCTTTGATATTGTTTAGCCAGACTAACGGCTTATGGTCACTTAATATCTCAAATCTTCTTTCGAATAAAAATGGTCTTAAGGTTTTTGTTGCCCATACTATAGCTAATAATTCTTTTTCAATTGTACTATAGTTTTCTTCATGTGCATTTAGAGTCCTACTAAAGTAACTGATTGGTTTGTTATCCTGAGAAAGAACTGCTCCTAATGCAAAGTTGCTAGCATCAGTAGTTAATTGAAACCTTTTTCCAAAATCTGGACAAATCAGTATGGGATCGTTTTTGATAAGTTGTTTTAATTTATTGAATGCTGCAATAAATTAATCATCTTTGAATGTCACTTTAGAACCAGCTTTTAAACATTTAGTTAAAAGCTTTGAAATGTCTGCGAAGCTTGGAATGAATTTTCTGTAATAACCGCAAAGACCAATAAATGATTTTATTTCTTTTTGAGTTTTGGGAATTGGAAATTTATTGATTGCCTTAACCTTTTCTGGATTTGGCATTACACCGTTTGGTTCAACTATGTGTCCCAAAAATTCTGTTCCTTTTTTCAAAAATTCGTTTTTTAGTTTTTCAAAAACAGTTTTTAATGAAGTAAGGTGTTCGTCAAGGGACGTAGAGAAAACAATTATATCGTCCTAGTATACAAGGCAATGCTTGTTTATTAATTCACGAAGGACATTGTCCATGCATCGCTGAAAAGTTGCAGGTGCATTTTTTAATCCAAATGGCATTCGTGTATAATCGTAGTGTCCGTACTTTGTGGAAAACGCTTTTTTGTTTATGGAATTTTGGTCCATTTCGATCTGGTGGAAACCTTTAGACAATTCAATGGTGGTAAAGTATTGACACCGTCCTAGCTTGCCTAGTATTTCGTCCATATTGGGAATGGGAAATTTATCACTAATAGTGATCTCATTTAAGCCCCTATAATCTACTTCAAGTCTAAATTTTTGTTTACCTGAAGCATCTTTCTTTTTTGGTACTATCCACAATGGACTGCAATAAGGTGATTGGCTGTGCTTAATTATTCCTTGCTTTAACATATCCTGTATGTGAGACTCAACTTCTTTTTCAAATGAAAAAGGATACCCATACGGTTTTTTATAAATTGGATTTTTATGATGAGTTTTTATTTTATGCTTAACAACATTCGTAAAGGTCAAATTTTCACCATCATGATATTAAATGCATTTATATTGGTTAATTAATTTTAATAATATAACTTTTTCTTCTTCATTTAAGTGTTCTAAACGATAATTTTTTCCCTCTGCTAATTCATTTTGAACAGCATAATTTATTTCATCAGTATAATTTTTAGATTTTAGCAATGCATCAAAGTCATTTATTTGTGTTGGATTATTCAAACTAATGTTTTTCTGTAAAAAAATGGAAAATTTTCATTTTCATTATAAACATCTTCTTTGTACTCCTTATTTTGTTGATAATTTTCGTCTACTTGCATTCTTGATTGTCCACTATTACTTTCTCTGACTCTCTTTTGTGATTGGTTGGGTACTGAGCCCGATCGTCCACTTGGCTGTTGGCTTTGATTCATTGTATTATTTTGCTGTCCCTGAATTAAATTTCTTTGAAACTCTTGGTAACTTCCCCTATTTTGGTCAAAAGTATTACTTCTGTTATTCGATTGGAACCTATAATTTTAAGGAACCATTCTTTGGGGTTGATTGGGGTGTGGTTGAATTGAAAGAGCTGGGCCAGGATTAAATTGTTGGGTGTTGTACAAATTAGTGAAAGGGCAGGGGTTACGTGTATAATTTGTTTCTTGTTGCTTTTGAATTTTGTTAACATTAATGTTATAATGTTTTTAATTTTCATTTTCTTCGTATAGCCCTTCTTGCTGAGCCGCTTGTTTCAGTTTAAGTACTGTTGAAATATAGCTTCTTGCTAATGTCAAAAAAATTCTGACAGGTAATTTTCGTTGTATTAGGTTTTCGATCTCGTTACAAAATTTTCTTAGATTATCTACAAATTATTATTGTATAATCGCCTTAATAGTTCCTCCACAGGGGTTTGCGTTTTGTACTCGTCGATTAGGGCTGCTCTAAGATCTGGCCAGTTGTTGACTTGTAGAACTTGCAGAATCCTCTGGGCATCACCGGTGATTTGAAGTTCAATTGCTCCAAATATAACGCTCGTCTGTCGATCATTGGTTGTAGGATACAGACGCAAAAGGTAGTTAACTCTTCTGACAAAGGTTCCTAGGGTAGATGGATTTCCTTCAAACGTTGGAATATTCCGGATCTGGGACAAAAGTTGATTTAAGTTTTGCTCCGTCAATGGGTTGGGTGCCACACCAATTTGTGGTTGCCCTTGAGCTGGTGGTTGTTGGTCCATTTTGTTGTGTTTAATTAAATTCCACTCAACTTTATTACTGACCGAATTCGATTTATTCAGTAGTCGATTGAAATTTAATTTATTATAATATTTTTTCAGTGCCTTTAATTTGCACTTAGGTTCTTTTGCGGGTCTCTTAGTTGCACTTCCGAGCTAGTCTATTAAATTGCTTACTTGTGGGCAATTCCACGCGCTGATCTGGATATCCTAGTAGTTTAGAAATATACTTTTAATTGATCAGTAAGCTCCCGACTTTGTTTTTTCGCAAGGATATTTTTTAAAGAGATCCTACCGACTGCGCCATTTACATGAGTCGTTCTTCGCCCAAATAAAAAATCAGGAGATTTTTTATATTTGTTGGTTATTCTTTTTAGAACGTTGGAAAAAGACTATTTGTATGTTATACAATTGGTTAGAATGAAACCTCGGTTTGCGTCTTAGAATGTACTGTTAGTGCATTAGGTGACGCAATCGCAATTATGTTTACATAATTCGGTCGTATTAGATTTGGCGATCTTATTGGATTATTACGTTTATGGAATTACGTCATTGTTGACGTTCGGACTTAATCAATTTTCTTTGTTTGTTTGCACTGCGGGATCTCGAGCTTCTGTATCGTTTTTAATCAAAGACGAAATTGGCGATTCTGTTTATTTGTGAACGTTTTCGTTCTTTGAACTGGTGGCCGTTGAGAAATCGCAGTGTAGATACGTTAATATATAAATGTTTATCATTTAAAAACATTTTTGGCCAGCGCTCAAACAATCGCTCACAGGATTATTGGGGTCTTCTCGTCTCCGCAACCCATTTCATTAATGAGTCGATGCATCCATATGGCCTCTTTGCAAGCTGATGATAGCGCCATATACCCCGCCTCGTTACTGCTAAGGGCGAAACTTCGCTGCTTTTCAGAACGCCAATAAATTTGACCTCCAATTTTCGAAATATTGAAAAATCGCCGTACAAAAATGCGCCATTAAACTGCTACAAAGTTCTTAAATTCACGAAAAAATCGCCCTAAAACCATTCGAAATCATAATAAAACAAATTTTGAATTCATTATTTTAATATTTAGTGTGATTTTATCAGAACTTGCCTCGTCTAACCTTTTCTAAATCTATTGCCCAATAGCCCTAAATTGGATGCTTCTACTTTTCTAAACGCACGGACGATCGTTCTAAAAATCGCAAAAAAAGTTCGAGAATGGGTTACCTAGCGGTACTTCGCATGGCATTTTGCACTTTTATCTATACGGATTGAGTTCGAATCCGCAAGCAGCCCTCTTTTCCGTAAGTTTTATAAACAAAATTTCTTAGTTTGGAATTATTTAATAAATAAAATTTGAAAATTTAATTTTAAACTTATTTTTTTTAATGTTTGTGCCTTAAAGCCTGCTTTGTTTGTCTTTAGTTAAAGATTAAATGTTAACCCCAATAAAATAAGATATAAACTAATTTTGTGCATCGCCTAGCTCTGCTGTACAGGGGTAGTGATCTCGTCTTCCAATCGAGCGTTACTGGGTTCGAGTTGTATATTATAAGGGCAACATCTCTTAAGGCCATTCGATTTTAAGGTAGAGTCGTCAATGACTTTTTAGCCTAAAACATAGAGAAGTATAAAACATAATTAATTTTTTTTAGAACAGTGAATATCAAACGGTAGACGCAAATATGCAATGGAAGTATAGGAGTTGGTATTTAAATATAAAATCCAATATGGTATATTTTCCAAATTATAAATCCTGTTACCCGATAGGAGAATTTTATAAAAAACTTTGTTTTGCATTTTTAGTCTTTATGTCTATACCTAAAATAATCTTAAAGACATGAACAGAAAATTGCAATCGGCTTATAAGATTTAGCCAAATTACTTGCAATCCTTACATTGCACTATGGTCCAGATGTCGTTTTTTTTGGCATAAAGTCGATTTTTTGATGTTAATATATCGTTGTTTTCTTATTTTAATCTTAAAAAAATTTAATGAAAAGCTTTAAAAGTGCCACCAAAGCTTTTTGAGAGCTTTTAAAAGTGAGCTAGTGATCAGCTGATTTCCGAACAGAAATTTGCTCCAAAATATTTAGTTGCTTTATGTTGTGCCACACGCGTTAAATTGGTCCAGAAAATTCAACTAAATTATGGAAAGCAATCTTCACTATTTAGTGTATATTGCTATTTTATGTATAGTTCTAGGTATTTAGTGTTGTGTAATGTCCAATTTATGTGTATTTTTTTAGAAAACTAACATGCGTGATTCGTGTTTCGTGGAATATAAGTTATATTAAATAACTAATAAGATGTTCCATGCTTAAAGCAACTAATTGGTCCAGATTGTACTTGTGAGTGTTGTCTTTAACCACAAACCAAAAACTCATCCCCGTTCGTTCCCCTTTTCTCACATTTTGGTAATATATAGGCATGTTTGAGTTTACTCACAGCGAACTTTTCGAATTATGGCGCAGCAACAATCGAAAAATTCAATGTGTATCGGATTGGATATACACCAAAATTATTAAAAACGCTGTGGAATCCATGACAATAAAGGAAATTGACAAAAAAATCAGTAATTTTAATAGTTACATTCATAATTATTAGAGCAGGAAATAATATATATTTATTCTAAATCTACTATCAATCAGTTTGCAGGGGCGGCAAGCGTGGGCGTGGTCGCACTGGCCCAATTTTTTTTCACAAATTATTAATGCCATAACAATAAAATGTGTGAAGTTTGAACTATGTAATTCAATTTTTCGACTTTATGCCAAAAAAAACGGCTTCTTGACCGTAGTGCATTGGTTTAATTTCTAATCGCGAGATAACGTAGAGGAACGCTAAATGAGGTCTGACTCGATTCGATGAGAACTTTTAGAACTTGAAAACCAAACTGCAGTTGCTCTCCTAATCCCTGAGAATGTTGCACAGTGTTATAAACGATAATTTTTAAGATTTAAACAATCTAAAAACAGTTCAGGCAGTTCATAAAAAAAATTAGGTATTCCGCGTTAGCGTTAGCGTTTCCGACCCTATAGAGTGTTTATATTCTTGATCAGCCATGTCCGTCTGTCCGTCCGTATGAACGCAGAGATTTCGGAAACTATAAGAGCTATAATGTTGAGACTTGACAAGCAGATTCTTGGGACTCCCAGCGCAAATTTCTTTCTGTAGGGTGCCACGCCCACTGCAATGTCCACAAACGCCCATAACTCTAAAACCTAGCCCCCAAGCTTATGAATATTTTGTAAAAACTAAAATAAGATTTTGTTCTTATTTTCAAAGTATCGGACTTTGGACTCTGCCTTGACCTTTGGACCAATAGAAGAACTTTCACGTCTCAGCAGCGGGATGGCGCTCCTGCATGCCACATGCTACAGGCGAATCGGCAAGATGGCACCAAGACGTAGGACTTAAGTTGAAAGTCGTGGGCAGAGGACAAAGGGGTCAAACAGGATTCACGAACTTTGGAGCTGGCCATGCGCAAAAGGGAAGTAACGGTTACAGGTGGCCATATATAAGGCCGCAGAGCGCTGGCAGCTGGATCAGTCAATCACGAGGAGTCAAGCCATCAGGATCAGTCAGTTATCAAAGTCAAAGAACCAATCAACCAGACCAATTAATTTGTTGTGTTCTCATTGTTTCCGTGGGAACTATAATCACAACGAAGGCAAAGTAGTACTTGTCCTTAGGGAACAATGCCTCTAATTATACCCGTTACTTGTAGAGTAAAAGGGTATACTAGTTTCGTCGGAAAGTATGTAACAGGCAGAAGGAAGCGTTTCCGACCCCATAAAGTATATATATTCTTAATCAGGATCACTAGCCGAGTCGATCTAGCCATGTCCGTCTGTCCGTCTGTCCGTATGAACGCTGAGATCTCGGAAACTATGAGAGCAACAATACTGGGATTAGGCATGCAGATTCCTGAGATTCCTGCGCAGCGCAAGTTTGTTTCAGTAGAGTGCCACGCCTTTTCTAACGCCCACAAACCGCCCAAAACTGTGGCTCCTACAGTTTTGATTCTAGAATACAAATTTTAACTAAAATGTATTGTTCTCATCAATACCTATACGATTGATAAAAAAAAAAGTTTGCCACGCCCACTTTTACGCCCACAAACTGCCCACAAACTTCATGCCACGCCCACTCTAACGCCCACAAACCGCCCAGGCCTGTGGCGCCCACAATTTTCATGCTAGATACAAAATTTTAACTGAACTGTATTGGTCTCATCAATACCTATCGATTGACCGAAAAAAATTTGCCACGCCCACTCCAACGCCCATAACGCTTAAATCTGTCTACCGCCGATATGTGGCGCATTTCAATCTCGCTTTGCTGCTTGCATATCTCCATTTCCCTTTGGTCCCTTTAGCTGAGTAACGGGTATCTGATAGTCGAGGTACTCGACTATAGCGTTTTTCCATGTTTTCATATATTAATATCGATCCACTTTTATTCGATGTTTTATTTTAACAGATGACCAGGAACGTTTATATTTATATCTTATTGTCTTGGGCTCACTGGGAGTGGTTTTCTCCATAATAATTTTCGTAACTAGGGTAGTGCTTCTACCTGACGTACGCTCCAGCTAGTAGCCTTTACGCTGGTTTGTCTCCCAACCAGTTACCTCCGGTGAGTAGCCAAGGACCTGGCGCCGAGCTTATGCCTAACCCTTCTAATGGCGACTCGTCAGTCACCTGACCTCATCGGCGTAGCCCAGGGACCTTTTGTCACCACGAGTGTTGGCAGTGCAGGCGGTCAGGGTCCGGTAGCGGGCGTTCTGACATCGGCTGTCGTAATTGGAATCAGCTGATTTCCGAACAGAAATTTGCTCCAAAATATTTAGTTGCTTTATGTTGTGCCACACGCGTTAAATTGGTCCAGAAAATTCAACTAAATTATGGAAAGCAATCTTCACTATTTAGTGTATATTGCTATTTTATGTATAGTTCTAGGTATTTAGTGTTGTGTAATGTCCAATTTATGTGTATTTTTTTAGAAAACTAACATGCGTGATTCGTGTTTCGTGGAATATAAGTTATATTAAATAACTAATAAGATGTTCCATGCTTAAAGCAACTAATTGGTCCAGATTGTACTTGTGAGTGTTGTCTTTAACCACAAACCAAAAACTCATCCCCGTTCGTTCCCCTTTTCTCACATTTTGGTAATATATAGGCACGTTTGAGTTTACTCACAGCGAACTTTTCGAATTATGGCGCAGCAACAATCGAAAAATTCAATGTGTATCGGATTGGATATACACCAAAATTAATAAAAACGCTGTGGAATCCATGACAATAAAGGAAATTGACAAAAAAATCAGTAATTTTAATAGTTACATTCATAATTATTAGAGCAGGAAATAATATATATTTATTCTAAATCTACTATCAATCAGTTTGCAGGGGCGGCAAGCGTGGGCGTGGTCGCACTGGCCCAATTTTTTTTCACAAATTATTAATGCCATAACAATAAAATGTGTGAAGTTTGAACTATGTAATTCAATTTTTCGACTTTATGCCAAAAAAAACGGCTTCTTGACCGTAGTGCATTGGTTTAATTTCTAATCGCGAGATAACGTAGAGGAACGCTAAATGAGGTCTGACTCGATTCGATGAGAACTTTTAGAACTTGAAAACCAAACTGCAGTTGCTCTCCTAATCCCTGAGAATGTTGCACAGTGTTATAAACGATAATTTTTAAGATTTAAACAATCTAAAAACAGTTCAGGCAGTTCATAAAAAAAATTAGGTATTCCGCGTTAGCGTTAGCGTTTCCGACCCTATAGAGTGTTTATATTCTTGATCAGCCATGTCCGTCTGTCCGTCCGTATGAACGCAGAGATTTCGGAAACTATAAGAGCTATAATGTTGAGACTTGACAAGCAGATTCTTGGGACTCCCAGCGCAAATTTCTTTCTGTAGGGTGCCACGCCCACTGCAATGTCCACAAACGCCCATAACTCTAAAACCTAGCCCCCAAGCTTATGAATATTTTGTAAAAACTAAAATAAGATTTTGTTCTTATTTTCAAAGTATCGGACTTTGGACTCTGCCTTGACCTTTGGACCAATAGAAGAACTTTCACGTCTCAGCAGCGGGATGGCGCTCCTGCATGCCACATGCTACAGGCGAATCGGCAAGATGGCACCAAGACGTAGGACTTAAGTTGAAAGTCGTGGGCAGAGGACAAAGGGGTCAAACAGGATTCACGAACTTTGGAGCTGGCCATGCGCAAAAGGGAAGTAACGGTTACAGGTGGCCATATATAAGGCCGCAGAGCGCTGGCAGCTGGATCAGTCAATCACGAGGAGTCAAGCCATCAGGATCAGTCAGTTATCAAAGTCAAAGAACCAATCAACCAGACCAATTAATTTGTTGTGTTCTCATTGTTTCCGTGGGAACTATAATCACAACGAAGGCAAAGTAGTACTTGTCCTTAGGGAACAATGCCTCTAATTATACCCGTTACTTGTAGAGTAAAAGGGTATACTAGTTTCGTCGGAAAGTATGTAACAGGCAGAAGGAAGCGTTTCCGACCCCATAAAGTATATATATTCTTAATCAGGATCACTAGCCGAGTCGATCTAGCCATGTCCGTCTGTCCGTCTGTCCGTATGAACGCTGAGATCTCGGAAACTATGAGAGCTACAATACTGGGATTAGGCATGCAGATTCCTGAGATTCCTGCGCAGCGCAAGTTTGTTTCAGTAGAGTGCCACGCCTTTTCTAACGCCCACAAACCGCCCAAAACTGTGGCTCCTACAGTTTTGATTCTAGAAAACAAATTTTAACTAAAATGTATTGTTCTCATCAATACCTATACGATTGATAAAAAAAAAAGTTTGCCACGCCCACTTTTACGCCCACAAACTGCCCACAAACTTCATGCCACGCCCACTCTAACGCCCACAAACCGCCCAGGCCTGTGGCGCCCACAATTTTCATGCTAGATACAAAATTTTAACTGAACTGTATTGGTCTCATCAATACCTATCGATTGACCGAAAAAAATTTGCCACGCCCACTCCAACGCCCATAACGCTTAAATCTGTCTACCGCCGATATGTGGCGCATTTCAATCTCGCTTTGCTGCTTGCATATCTCCATTTCCCTTTGGTCCCTTTAGCTGAGTAACGGGTATCTGATAGTCGAGGTACTCGACTATAGCGTTTTTCCATGTTTTCATATATTAATATCGATCCACTTTTATTCGATGTTTTATTTTAACAGATGACCAGGAACGTTTATATTTATATCTTATTGTCTTGGGCTCACTGGGAGTGGTTTTCTCCATAATAATTTTCGTAACTAGGGTAGTGCTTCTACCTGACGTACGCTCCAGCTAGTAGCCTTTACGCTGGTTTGTCTCCCAACCAGTTACCTCCGGTGAGTAGCCAAGGACCTGGCGCCGAGCTTATGCCTAATTCCCTTCTAATGGCGACTCGTCAGTCACCTGACCTCATCGGCGTAGCCCAGGGACCTTTTGTCACCACGAGTGTTGGCAGTGCAGGCGGTCAGGGTCCGGTAGCGGGCGTTCTGACATCGGCTGTCGTAATTGGAACCAGCGCCACCAGTAACAGTCCAATAAGTAAGTTATCTCACCGGTGCACTTCGATTGTTATTCCAATGTCGTTTTCTCTTGCAAGGTCCAACGGTACCCATTACCTCGCTGGGAACGTATACGACAGCACCATCAATCAGAGGCGGGTATATCATTAACACCGACAGCATAAGTGTGCATCAACGGCAGAAGAGTACCGCAACACCGCCGACCTTGTTGAATGGAAGCAAGCCAGCGCACCAACCGCAACCAAATACGATATCCTCGCCGCTAGCCGTTGATGTCAGTTCACAAAATAATGTGTCCATGCCTGGTCAGGGCACATCGACTTTGCGACGCGCAAAGCCAAGCATTTTGCAGCCGCATCCTTCATATGACGGCACCGCCCCACGCACTCTCTCAACCGGCGTGGCCGTTGGCTCACAGTTCTACTACGGATGACAAAGTACATTGGACTGCGATCCCTATGTGTACACCACACCTTTGGGTGTGGGAATACGCGTGGCTCCCTCAATTTGCAGCACGCAGAAGTTAGCTGAGATGGCAGATCGTTCAAGCGCAATAGAGAACTTCTCCGCATCTTAGCCATTGACGACGGCAATGCCAAGCTGCAATTTCAAATGAAGCGAAGGGGACAATTCAAAGAAAATTACTGCTGGCTTTTCAGCTATAAGCTAAGATGGCTGTTATCTAATCACTGCCCCTAGATTGGTACGGATGCAGTTTTAAACATGGAAAACTACCGGAAAATTCATAAAGCTAATAAGTTAATTTAATTCCCACATTCTCCGAAAAATTTTAAGACAATGTCGATGGCACTAAAAACGGAATATTTCTTGACAAAATGTTCAGGTTGTCTTCAAAAAGTATTACTTATACTCGCGATAGAGAGAATCAATTAACCGGAAAAGGTTTGCACTGATTAAGTAAAAATCAATGTGGTGAAGAATAAAAACGTTTTATTTCCCGATTTGAGTGGACTGTATTTCAATTATTAAGTTTATCACATTTTTCTTGTGTCCGATGCTTTCAGTTGTAGTCTTAACACTAAGTCCTAAAAAATCTCTAAAGTGTGACGCAGCACCAAAATATATTAAAAGGGCAAAGTTAGTATTTCATATACCAAAAAGAGAATAAGATTCAAAATTAAATATCGGATGTAATTCGTTCATCAACAGCCCGGGCTTCGCTGAAGCAATGTTTCAGAATTAGGCAGTACAGCTAACTTGGTGATGGGTCGGGTCATCTCTCCAGTACACGTCTTAAGTTTTACAGCGCGAACAAGTCCATCTGGTCCAGGATGTGCTCCCACTACACGGGCTAGTATCCAAGCTGCTGGAGGGAGATTTGAGACCTTGACGGGTCTACATTGTTTACAGCGATGTTGCGTTCCTTGTTGCTCCACTTTTGACGTTGATGCAGGGATGTTAAATACTCTTGGTGCCAGCGTTTCCAAAACCCTTGATACATCGATTGCAAAAGCTGCCAATAACCCAGACGATTGATCGGCAAATGAGTCAGATCTCCCTCTGGAACAGTTGTGAATGGGCGCCCAATTAAAAAATAGGCTGGAGACAAGTAGTTAAGGTCAGTGTCAGGTGTATAGTATAACGGTCGCGAGTTCACCACTGCACTGATCTGAGCAATCAGAGTTTGCAGTTGTTCAAAGGACAGAACAGTTTTTCCCACAACTCGACGCAGATGTAGTTTGACGGAACGTACTGATGACTCCCACTTTCCTCCCCAATGTGGCGAATGGGGAGGTATAAAGCTCCACTTAATTCCATAATTGGCCAGCGATTGTGTTAGATTGAGTTGATGCTCCTGCGAAGATAAAAATTGCTGCATCTCATCTAATGCCCGTTTGGCACCAACAAAATTCGTCCCGTTGTCGCTGAAGATCTGTGAGCATTTTCCTCGAAGGGACATGAAACGCCGAAGACATGCCAGGAATGTGTCTGTACTTAGATCGGTGGCCAGTTCCAAATGTATGGCTGATGTTACAAGGCAAACAAAGAGGCATGAAGAAGGTCTGAAGCAAGCATTCCTCGAGTGGCACAGTCCGCCGGATTCTCCTTTGTGTTTACATGATGCCATGCGTTGCGCGGTAAGGTTTCGAGTATTTCTGAGGTTCTGTTAGCTACAAATGTTTTAAGCTTAGATGGTGGATGTGAAAGCCAAGCCAAGACTATGGTTGAGTTACACCATGCATGAACTTTAATGTCCTTGTGTTGTAGCGCAGCCTTGACTGATAAGAACAGTCGGCTCAGTAGCAAAGCGCTACACAGTTCAAGACGCGGTAGAGACTGCTGCTTCAGCGGAGCAACTCTGGTTTTTCCTGCTATGAGTGAAGCAGATACGGTGCCATCTGCTCGCACCACTCTGCTATAGATGACTGCGGAATATGCCTTGATGGAGGCATCTGAAAATCCATGCAGTTCGATGTGATCTTTATTGTTTTGGACAAACCGTGGCACTTGGCGTTTGGTGTTGTCCGGATTTGTTGTAAGGCAAACTTTGTAGTATAACATATCCTCTTCTGGATCCCAATGAATACCAAGAACTTTTGCTGTAGAATTGGATCCTTTGCCTTGTACTTCGGCTGTTGCGAGATATCTGTCAGCGACACGTGATGAATTGGAAACCCATTTACCAAGTTCCATGCCTGCACATTTCATCAACTGGATCAACTCATTTTGATTGCGAATGAGCTCCTCCTCGGTATGTGCTCCCGTCAGTACGTCGTCCACATAAAACTGCTCCTTCAAGATCCGTGCAGCGGTAGGAAAATCGTGTTGATGGTCGTGAGCTAACTGATCCAGGACCCTCACTGCCAAAAATGGTGCGCAGGATGGGCCGTATTTTACCGTGGACAGTTCATAGTGTTTAATAGGAGTTGTTTCATCTTCTCTACAAACAATACGCTGATAGCCACAATGGTTGGCAGCCACCAAGATTTGTCGGTATATTTTGACAATATCTGCCGAGAAGACGAACTTAAACATTCTGAAACGCATACAAATCGAGAAAAGGTTTCGTAGAATGCTGGGTCCAATGTGCAGAGCTTCGTTTAAGGACCGTCCATTCGTGTCCTTGAATGAACCGCCAAATACGACCCGTAATTTTTTGGTAATTACAGGATGATGTGGCAAGTAAAAGCTCGGCTATTTTCAATGTTTTCTGGCGATAGTTCTCGCATGTGGCCCAACTGAAGATACTCACGCATAAATTGCACGTACTGTGAATGCAGATTGGGGTCATTCTTTAGGCGGCGTTCTACACCCCTGAATCTTGTTAGCGCTCCTTGTAATGTATCCGAAAACTGTTCCTTTGAGTTTTTGAAGGGAAGTTCGACGATTTAACGCCCCTTAGAGTCCCGAGTGTGCGTCTTTACAAAGTGCTGTTCAACTTCATGTGTGCTGTAGTATGCACTTATATCGAATATCTACTGTACCAAGAGTACTTGAAACAAACACACTGTAACACTTTGTTGCATTGTTTTTATAAAATAAATGGCTCGGTCAAAAGCCCAAAGTGGCCGAGACATGAGTCGATCGGCGCGCATGAAGAAAGTGCAAGTGTCAGCATTCTGTTGCACACGCCGGCCGCTCAGCCAAACTCAAGTACATACACATGCCCTCGCGCTCCAGTCAAAGAGAGCATAATTAAATACACTTTATATACATAAGATATACATAGCCGTCTCTCTGCCGCCCAACTGTAAGCAGCGCAGCTACGAGAATTAGGCTTACTTAGATCCTAAGGCAAATTGTAAAATCAGAGACAACTTGACGTTGGAAGCGGCATTAACGCTGCTCCTGGATACAAAAACTAACTAAATAAAGAATCTTAAAAAACTACCAAAATATGTGTTCTCACTAAGTGGGTACGGAATAATAAAACTACCAACACAAGGAGTTTCTCATAACAGTGCATTGTTGTTGTAGATGAAGACCCGGTAGTAACGATAGATGTTATGACCCATCCAAAAATGGTCGAAATGGCGATGATGTTGCCCTGGTTGTCGAACATCTTTTGACCGGTGAACATGGTCCAAACGTAGTCGCTGCCCAAGAGTATATCAACTGGCGTCAACGACTGATAGTCAGAATCCGCAAGCTTCAAGCCAGCGAATGCCTTGAGTGCTGAGGTGGCGATATCGTGTCTTGCCAACGTGGAGGTAATTTTGCTGAGTACTTTGGCACGTACCTTCATTGTGTGATCTGAGATCCTTGACTGCAAGTCCAGTGTGCTGCAGCCTCTAGTTGTCTCAGCCTTGATTGACGAGATTCCGGCCACCAAAATTCGTGACGGAGAGCGTGCCAGTCCGAGTGCCTGTACGCACCGCTCGGAGATGTACGACAGTTCCGAACCACTGTCCAAAAGCACCCGGCAAGTAGTGTGCGATCCTGTTGCGTTTTTGACAAACCCTAGAGCTGTTGGCAATGCACTTTTTCGTAGCCCTTGTGGCTGTGTTGCTGTTGTTGAACCGTGGCACAAGGATTCAGCTGTGGGAGCCACTTGTGCCCGTGCGATATGGCTGATGGTGACCGTAGCATCTTCGGGAGCGTTTGGAATGTGTGTGTGGAATGTGCTTGCGAATTGAGAATATCAGCATGTAGCAAAGAGTGGTGACGATTATGGCAAAACTTGATCTCGATCTTGGCTAGGATGAAGTGTATAATCCAGCAGTCCCTATTCGTTTGCCCCGCTGCATCCACGCCGCGTACAATTTCGGTGGCTCCGTCCGTCACCTTGCGCAGAACTGTTACATCTGCTCTGGCGGTCGAAGGTATGTTAACAAATGTCTCCAGCAGAGTGTTAACAATGTGACGTGGTCTATTGTACCGATCAGTCTAGGCAGCCTCGTAAGCTGCATCCGTTATTGGCATATGTCGTATCAAGTCAGCTGCTTCTCCAGTGATGTACGTTTTCAAGTAGTGCAACTTTTGTATTGCTGTCAAATGCTGCTTGCTATGGATCGTACTCTCGAAGATGTTTTTAAAGGCTGGCCACTCCTTGTAGTCGCCAGTGAATAGCTTGATGTGGATTTTTGGCAGTTCATTATGCATTACATTTGCTGCCGAGTTTGCCCTTAAAAGCGTTGCTTGTTGCTCAGCCAAACGCTCATTGTGCTGCTGTTGTTGTTCCAGAAAACGAACTAGGTTTTCGTTTCCCACTCCTGATCCCAGTGATGCGTCCTCGTCAGAGTTGCCAGGTTGTCTGATCTTGTTGCCTTCTCTTTCATTCTCCTGACATTCTTCACAGGTGCGTATGAGGTTGCGAAATAATGTGCTCGCTTGTAAGTACTTGTCCCCGTAACTTTCGTTGTCGATGGCTGGATCGACTTACCCTTCCTCTTCGTCAAAAAGGGCCATTCGGTCGCAAATGGATTCGAACTCTTTCCATACGATGTTGAGCCTTTCCAATGAAACTTGTATTTCATCAAGCTCCCATTTTGATCCCGCACGTGGATCTTGAGACTTCTAGCTGCCTTCAAAAGTTTAAACTGATCCATGTTTATCAGTAACTAAATTTGGCTAGAAGGACCAAAGATATGGTGAAGAATAAGTACGTTTTATTTCCCAATTTGAGTGAACTGTTTTTCAATTATTAAGTTTATCACATTTTTCTTATGTCCGGTGCTTTCAGTTGTAGTCCCAACACTGAGTCCTAAAAAATCTCTAAAGTGTGACGCAGCACCAAAATATATTAAAAGGGCAAGTATTAGTATTTCATATACCAACAAGAAAGGAAGTTAGCTTCGGCAAGCCGAAGCTTATATACCCTTGCAGCTATAATTATTAAATTTAAAAACACAAAAAATGATATTCCCAATAGTATAAGATAATATGTCAAAAAACACCGAAGCTATAATTTGTTTCATATTATTTTCCTACCAATTTTGCGATCGTTCCTATGGCAGCTATATGACATAATCGTCCGATTTTGATAAAATTTAATTCGAAATTCAGAACTAATTAAAAAATGTTATTTCCAAGCGTTGGAGGTTATATGTTGAAAAACACCGAAGCTATAATTTTTATCATATTATTTTTCCACAAATTTTCCGATCGTTCCTATGGCAGCTATATGATATAGTCGTCCGATTTCGATAAAATTTAATTCAAAATTCAAAATTATTTAAAAATTGTTATTTCCAAGCTTAGGAGTTTATATGCTAAAAAACACCAAAGATATAATTATTTTTCATTTTTTTGTCCGATTATTCCTATGGGAGCTATAAGATATAGTTGTCCGATCCGGCTGGTTCCGACTTATATACTACCTGCAAAAGATATAAGACTTTTGGGAAAGTTTCAGCCCGATAGCTTTAAAACTGAGAGACTAGTTTGCGTAGAAACGGACGGACAGACGGACAGACGGACAGACGGACAGACGGACATGGCTAGATCGACTCGTCTAGTCATGCTGATCAAGAATATATATACTTTATGGGGTCGGAAACGTCTCCTTCACTGCGTTGCAAACTTCTGACTGAAATCAATATACCCTCTGCAAGGGTATAAAAAGAGAATACGATTCAAAATTAAATAACGGATGTAATGCGTTCATCAACACAATGCCTCTTTAAACAATAATAAGTAAAGCAAAAGCGATTTGTGGGCACGTAGTCACAATTGCTCAGTCCAATTTATATAGTTATGTCGATCCTAGGGCCCAGTTTAGAAGAAGTCCCAGACGCGACAGATCCTCTTCGATCTCCGTGTCTTTTAGGATTAGGGGCTATTTCAGCCGGGTCCGAAGTCGATTGTAAAAGAGTTGATGTTTAGATGGATCAATTGCTAATTGAGTTTCACGTTTTTAGACAAAGAGAAGGTTGCTAGACTCTCAGTATGACTTTATTGTTACGTCCGAGATCTTGAACTCTTGTTGTAATTTCCATCTTGATGGTAGTTTTGAGGTAGTTTATACTTAGGATTAGACATACCAACTTTATTATTTTTTACAAAGTCGTTCATAAAATTATCCTTATCAGTATTGTTATTCTGTACATTTAATTGTCCTTATGGTGCTTAAAAATTACTGAAAGATCCTCAAGTTGTTCTGAATTGAGTAAATTGTTTTAAAAATCTATTGGTCTATAATTTGTGGTAGAGTGAATAGTATTATTATAGTGGAGAATTGCCTGATTTGTTTTGAATTGTATCTTTATTTGTATCATCATAATAATTATGATTGTTACCAGGGTTATCCTCTTCCCGTGGTAATTCTGATATTCATTTTGAATTTGGTTATTTCGATTATAATTATCATTACTGAAGTTTGTCCTAAAGGGAGTTTTATTATACAACTGTTTTCGAATGGGCCAATAGAGTATATCATTTTGGTAGCGAACGTCTTTAATAATTTTGATGCGTCATCTAATGACTGCGGATTCCTAGAAAAAATCATTGTTTTGGTAGGTTCGGGAAGATTGTACCTAAAAAATCCAACTGAAATCCTATTAAATTCCTCTGTTCTAAATGGCTCGTTAGAGTGTGTTAATATTCGGTTATGTATTCTAGTAGCAATTTCAAAATTTTTTTGTAATATTGCTCTACTGTGGATTCTATTCCACATAATTTTAGGGTATCCATCAATACATCGCTACTCTCTTTTTCCCCAAAATGTTTTGTCAAAATCTCTTTGAATTGGTTCCAGGATCTAATGTTTCCGTATCTATGCAAAACGGGTCTTACTAACGCAATGCATTTGTTTTTTATGTAATTAGGTAAAAGGTTTTTTGATTGTTCATCAAAACTTTTAAAGGTTGGAATTAAGTCATTAATTGGATTTATGAAATCTGGAAGCTGGTTTTAATCTGATCCATCGAAATCTTTAATATTTGTTATACAATTTAAATATAGATCAAACGACGCAATTATTTCGGTATTCATTATACCCTTGCAGAGGGTATATTGATTTCAGTCAGAAGTTTGCAACGCAGTAAAGGAGACGTTTCCAACCCCATAAAGTATAGATATTCTTGATCAGCATCACTAGACAAGTCAATCTAGCCATGTCCGTCTGTCCGTCTGTCCGTCCGTTTCTACGCATAGTAGTCTCTCAGTTTTAAAGCTATCGGGCTGATAAGTCGGAACCAGCCGGATCGGACAACTATATCATATAGCTCCCATAGGAATAATCGAAAAAAAATGTAAAAATAATTATATCTTTGGTGTTTTTTAACATAAAACCTTCTAAGCTTGGAAATAACATTTTTTAATTAGTTTTGAATTTCGTATTAAATTGTATCAAAATCGGACGACTATATCATAAAGCTGCCATATGAACGGAATATTGGTGGGAAAATAATATGAAACAAATGATAGCTTCGATCACTAGCCGAGTCGATCTAGCCATGTCCGTCTGTCTGTCCGTCCGGATGAACGCTGAGATCTCTAACTATAAGAGCTAGGCTGTTGAGATTTGGCGTGGAGATTCCTAATCTTCTTACGCAGCGCAAGTTTGTTTCATCAGAGTGCCACGCCCACTCTACCGCCCACAAACCGCCCAAAACTGTGGCTCCCACAGTTTTGATGCTAGAATACAAGTTTTAACTGAAATGTATTCTTCTCATCAATACCTGTCGATTGACCCACTTTAACGCCCACAAACCGCCCACAAACTTCAAAATATCGTAAATATGAACGCGGATATCTAGGAAAATATAAAAGATAGCGAAATGGGACTTCAGATTTAGATTCCGTCGGCTTGAGCGCAGCGCAAGTTTGTTACGCGAATATGAAACGCCCACTCTAACGCCCACAAGCCCACAATTTTCATGCTAGATAAAAAACGTTAACTGAAATGTGTTGGTCTCGTCAATACCCATCGATTGATCCAAAAAAAAACTTTGCCACGCCCACTCTAACGCCCAAAACGCTTAAATCTGTCTACCGCCGGTAGGTGGCGCATTTAAATCTCACTTTGCTGCTTGCATATCTCCATTTTCCTTTGGTCCCTTTGGCTGAGTAACGGATATCTGATAGTCGAGGTACTCGACTATAGCGTTCTTCCTTGTTATACCCTTGCAGAGGGTATATTGATTTCAGTCAGAAGTTTGCAACGCAGTGAAGGAGACGTTTCCGACCCCATAAAGTATATATATTCTTGATCAGCATGACTAGACGAGTCGATCTAGCCATGTCCGTCTGTCCGTCTGTCCGTCCGTTTCTACGCAAACTAGTCTCTCAGTTTTAAAGCTATCGGACTGAAACTTTCCCAAAAGTCTTATATCTGTTGCAGGTAGTATATAAGTCGGAACCAGCCGGATCGGACAACTATATCTTATAGCTCCCATAGGAATAATCGGACAAAAAAATGAAAAAAAATTATATCTTTGGTGTTTTTTAGCATATAAACTCCTAAGCTTGGAAATAACAATTTTTAAATAATTTTGAATTTTTAATTAAATTTTATCGAAATTGGACGACTATATCATATAGCTGCCATAGGAACAATCGGAAAATTTGTGGAAAAATAATATGAAAAAAATTATAGCTTCGGTGTTTTTCAACATATAACCTCCAACGCTTGGAAATAACATTTTTTAATTAGTTCTGAATTTCGAATTTAATTTTATCAAAATCGGACGACTATGTCGTATAGCTGCCATAGGAACGATCGGAAAATTGGTAGGAAAATAATATGAAACAAATTATAGCTTCGGTGTTTTGTAACATATAACCTCCTACGCTTGGAAATAACATTTCTTAATTAGTTCTGAATTTCGAATTTAATTTTATCAAAATCGGACGACTATATCATATAGCTGCCATAGGAACGATCGGAAAATTGGTAGGAAAATAATATGAAACAAATTATAGCTTCGGTGTTTTTTGACATATTATCTTATACTATTGGGAATATCATTTTTTGTGTTTTTAAATTTAATAATTATAGCTGCAAGGGTATATAAGCTTCGGCTTGCCGAAGCTAACTTCCTTTCTTGTTTTTTATTAATTTTGGGAATTGGGAATATAATTTTTAGTATTTTTAGGAATTTCGAATTAAATTTAATGTGGCGTAAGTATTTTGACATTTGTTTTTTTCGATTTAATTAACTATAATGTATTATAAATTTATTATAAACTGGAAATTAAAAAAAAACAAGGAAGAACGCATTAGTCGAGTACCTTGACTATCAGCTAAGGGACCAAAGGGAAATGGAGATATGCAAGCAGCAAAGCGAGATTGAAATGCGCCACCTACCGGCGGTAGACAGATTTAAGCGTTGTGGGCGTTAGAGTGGGCGTGGCATACGTTTTTTTGATCAATCGATAGGTATTCACGAGACCAATATATTTCATATTATTTTTTATCTAGCATGGAAATGGTGGGCGCCATAGGCTTGGGCGGTTTGTGGGCGTTAGAGTGGGCGTGGCATATTCGCGTAACAAATTGGCGCTGCGCTCAAGTCTACGGAATCTAAATCTGAAGTCCCATTTCTCTATCTTTGATATTTTCCAAGATATCCGCGTTCATACTTACGATTTTTTGAAGTTTGTGGGCGTTGAAGTGGCGTGGCAAACTTTTTTTTGAGTCAATCGATAGGTATTAATGAGAACAATAAATTTCAGTTACAATTTTTATTCTAGCATCAAAACTTCAGGAGCCACAGTTTTGGGGGGTTTGTGGGCGTTAGAGTGGGCGTGGCACTCTGCTGAAACAAACTTGCGCTGCGTAAGAAGCTCAGGAATCTGCACGCCAAATCTCAATAGCCTAGCTCTTATAGTTTCCGAGATATCAGCGTTCATCCGGACGGACAGACAGACGGACAGACGGTCAGACGGACAGACGGACATGGCTAGATCGACTCGGCTAGTGATCCTGATCAAGAATATATATACTTTATGGGGTCGGAAACGCTTTCTTCTGCCTGTTACATATATTCCGACGAAACTAGTATACCCTTTTACTCTACGAGTAACGGGTATAAGTATCCTAAGCCATACATAGCATGTAAAAAAATAATCTTGCAGCCCGTTGAACACAACGGAACTATTCTCAATTTTTCCGAAGGCGATATTATAGCAGACTGCGGTTACAAAATTATGCCGATTCGAAACTGCAGCGCTGCTGTTGCAACAACATTCTGCAGAGAATTGCCCTACACAACATGCTCACAACAACTCCACGCAGGGGGCAACGCACACTGTTCGACTCGCACGAGCCACCTCGAACCGCTAACAATCATCGATGACGGCGTTATTATTCTCAATGACGGAACAGCTACGATCAACGGACAACTTGTAACTTGAACATTTCTTGTAATGGGCGAAAATTATGTATAAGTTCGTCAGCAATCAGCATGCGACAGTTAGCAATATTGGAACAGACTTCCAATATCGGAACGCAACTCTTCGACCTGCGTACCAGACTTGCCAACTTGCTAAAAAGCTAACACCACGCGACTGCGAGAATACTTTTCACTTTCCAACGATCAGTGAACAGAACAGACATTCTAGATTTTTCTGCAGCAAAAACCCAAAAGTTTTTTATACGCGTTTAAAAGCGTAATTTCAGGTACACATCCGTCCGAATGGCACCCCAAGGCCTGATGCTGATAAACGTATTAGAGTTGTTAGTGATCAGATTTTTTTTGTAGAAACCCTTGAAGAACAGTGGATAGCTTTTGTGTATACAGCAACGAGTTCGTTAGTTAAAAGGTTGTTTGATACGACATTCGATTTATTTTGGCTCACGACCGAAATATCGACCGCAAACAGCAGTTTACTAGTGTAATCAGCTTACTTAAAACATAAAGATGCATCAGCATGCGATAACACCTGCATGTACAATAAGAATAGCAGAAATTATACCTTTTTACAAAACAATAGAGTAAATACAACTAAATACATCGAATTTTCTTTCGGTTTGGACTCGTAAATGAGGTAGGCAATAACTACAAGACTTTATTTGGAATACATGACTGAAGTGATCGTTGTTACTTCACATTTCTGCTTGTTTCCGTAATCCTTTGTACGAATCAACAAGCGTAGCCAAACTCGATCATGAACTAAAGTTTCAATAAAGTTTAGTAGAAGAGAGGATGATAGTTGGTGGAATTAAATTTCGTAGGTATAGTGTCGACCAAAAAATTGCCCTAGCTAAAATTCTATCATATCAGAAAAACCTTAGGAAAAAGTTATACAAGAATCAAAAACGCAATTTTTTTTAAAAGTTAGTCTTTATTAATACCGTATCAAAACTCAGAGCTTACCGCTGAACAAAAAAATTAATTGGTGAAGAACTTTATTAGAATACAGTAAGATGCCTGAGAGACATTCTCCACAGAAAGATGCGGACGGTAACGCCCGTGACAACGACAACCAGTGTAGTTTATGTAACACGGTGATGAATTCGGAAACTCCTTGTATTACAACAAGATGCAAGCATGCTTTCCACCAAAGTTGTTTAACCACATGGTTAACAGATAAACAGGAATGTCCAACATGTCATATTCCATGTCAGCCACAGGAGTTACATTTTGCGAATCGAGGTCAAACGTTAGAAAGAGAATTACTGGCAGCTGAAAATCCGGAAGGTATATCCGTAAAAAGACCCCTAACTAGGAGAATTATGCAACAGCACCCATAAATAGGTACTAACGCTACAAATCAATTAGAACCAGCAGGTCCATCTAACGCTAGAACAAATAGACGACCGAGAAGATGACGTCCAGCTAGATCTTCGATACCAGCAGGAATAGACTATGAACGCATAAATCATATGATTAGCGAATCGGTGTCTCAAATGTTAGATGACGTACATTTCAGCCACAACAGTAACGTACCACCAGCAAACACAGCTGCTGATCGGCCGGAAAGTAGGAGGTCTTTTAGCTCTAGAAGTTCATATGTTAGTTCTCGTAGAGGTACATGTAATATTTCGTCGATTAGTACTGAGAAGGTGACGACTATTATACAAAACTGGAATATTAAATTTGACGGATCGAATCAAGGATTATGTGTAGATGAATTTATTTATCGAATCCGGTCATTAGCGAAGGAAAGTCTACAAGAAGATTTAGGTCTCGTGTGTAAGAATTTACCAGTTCTCCTTAAAGGAAACGCGTTAGATTGGTATTGGCGATTTCATAAAAGGGCAGGTAGAATCACGTGGGAGTCTTTTTGTATGGAATTGAAACGGGAATATAAAGATCAACGTTTACAGACGGATCTTAAGGAAGAAATTCGGAGTAGACGACAAAAACCGAGGGAATCGTTTGAAGCTTTCTACGAGTCAATTATGATGAAGGTAGATAGACTTCCAGTTCCTATTTCAAATGATGATTTGCTTGAAATACTAAAATGCAATGTTCTGCGAGAAGTTAAAAAAGACTTGTTGTATGTCAGCGTTCATTCCACAGCTCATTTGCGTTCGCTTTGTGCGAAACGAGAAAGATTTCTTGCAGAAGAAGTATCTCCAGCGATGTCGAGATACCAAAACAAAATGAAGGGAAATATCGCGTCAGTAGAGGAAGAGGAATTCGTAGAAGAAAGTGATTCTGAATCTATGGCAGCATTTAAATTAATGAAATGCAATAACTGTAATGGCGAAGGACACTTTTGGAAAAATTGTGTTCAGCCAAGAACCGTCTTCTGCTACGGTTGCGGTGAACCAAATGTTTATAGGCCCAACTGTAGTCGATGTTTTCCAAATAACTCGGAAAACCGGAAGATACCAACAATACCAGAATACAACCGCAGACAATAAGTCGTTAGAAAACCAGCCAACTGATGTGCTTACCACAGGCGAGTCATCAAAAATCGTTAAAGAAGAAACAACGATGTTTAAAAAAAAATAGAACATAATTTTGTACCATACCATTTACGTCTACAAAGATATAATAAAGTAAGAAATAGCATATTTCAGGATATATAGGGTGGCCCACGAAAGATTTGCGTTTTATAATCGCTATAAAAAAAAAGCAACTAGCTTATATTAAAAAAATTTTTTTTTTATTTGATAGCCTTAACAATATGGTTTATGTATGAAACACCACTTCGTTCATATGGCTGCCTCGGCTGGCTTTACAGTAGCCCATTCGGTCGACCCAAATTTTAAACACATTTTCGATGGTATGGCCCTCAATGGCCCTGATGGCGACTTCAATCTCTGGCTTTAGGTCGTCAATCGTCTCTGGGTGGTTGGCACCCCACAAAAAATAGTCCAACGGGGTCAAATCGCAGCTGCGAGACGGCCAGTTGACATCGCCGTTTCGGCTGATTATGCGATTTTCGAACGTACCGCGCAAAATATCGATTGTGGCGATGGCTGTGTGGCACGTAGCCCCGTCCTGCTGGAACCATATGTCGTCTATGTCTTCCTCTTCCATTCGGGGCTTCTCCAAGACGACGTGCGGATTTTCTGAACCCCAAATGCGACAGTTTTGCTTATTAACATAACCACCGAGGTGGAAATGGGCCTCATCACAAAATACGATTTTTCGTTTAAAAATTGGGTCGACCGAATGGGCTACTATAAAGCCAGCCGAGGCAGCCATATGAACGAAGTGGTGTTTCATACATAAACCGCACGGTTGAGGCTATCCAATAAAAAAAAAATTTTGAAATATATAAACTCGTTGTTTTTTATAGCGATTTTAAAACGCAAATCTTCCGTGGTCCACCCTGTGGAATCAGTTAGATTTAATGTACGTAGTAAAAGAAGCACTATAAGGATAAGAAAATTTTTCAAGAACATAAAAGAGACTCGGAAATTATTTGTAGATTCAGTAGTAGCAAATCACTCGGACATTCGAATCTACGCAGATGTACAGTTTCTTGGATATCAAGTACAAGGCTTATTAGATACCGGGGCTAGTATAAGCTATATCGGGTCTAACCTAGCTAAAGAAAACTTTTCACAGTGGAAACACTTTAAAAGAATTTCCAGTCGTGTAAATACAGCTGATGGTAAATCGCATGAAGTAGTAGGATGGATATTCGTTGATATTATATATAAATCTGAGACGCGACCAATAAAGCTATACATTATCCCAGCCATTTCGCAAAGATTGATCCTATCGATTGATTTTTGGAAGACGTTTAACCTAGCACCAAACATTATTCCATCCATTAGTACGCTTGAAAGTTCACCAAACGAGTCCGAAAGTACAGACTATCCTTTAACAAATGTACCTCTTACACCGGCAGTAGAGAAAATTCTTTATAAGGAGGTTGATAGGATGCTTTCTTTAGTTGTGATCGAGCCATCGACAAATGCATGGAGCTCCCCCATGAGACTTGTTCTTAAGCCAAACAAAGTTCGACTGTGTCTCGATGCCCGTAAATTAAACAACGTAACGCACAAGGATGCATACCCGTTGGCAAGCATCGAAGGCATTCTTTCTCGACTTCCTAAAGCAGAAGTGATTTCCAAAATTAATCTGAAAGATGCTTACTGGCAAATCGGATTAACGGAAAGTGCAAAAGCATTGACGGCTTTTAATGTACCGGGAAGGCCATTATATCAAATTGTAGTAATGCCCTTTAGGTTATGTAATGCGCCGCAAACCATGAGTAGATTAATGGATGCTATAATCCCTGATGATCTACGGTATTGAGTCTTCGGATATCTAGACGATCTCTGCGTCGTTTCAGATAGTTTCGAAAATCACGTGGAAGTATTAGTGCGAGTCGCAAATCAATTCAAGCTAGCAAATCTGACCCTTAATATAAACAAAGAGCAAGTTTAATGTTCGACAAGTTAACTACTTGGGTTATATTATTAGAAACGAAGGCATCGCTACTGACCCACAAAAGATCGAATTTATTCGCAATTGGCCAGCACCAAAGAATATTCGTCAGGTCAGAGGATTTTTAAGTCTCGCAGGTTGGTAGATGCGATTTATTGCATATTCTCGGAATTGACTTTTCATATCACTGAAACTCTTAAAGGTAAAAAAAAGTTTGTATGGACTACCGAAGCTCAAGGATCCTTTGATAAGCTGAAAGAAGCGTTAGCTTCTCCACCTGTGCTTGTAAGTCCAGACTTCTCCAGAAAGTTCTATGTCCACTGCGATGCGAGTGACTTCGAAATAGAAGCTGTCCTTGTACAATTATCAGCTGAAGGGGAGGAGCTACCCATATACTTTTTCTCTAAAAAACTTTCATCCGCATAGCGAAATTGGTCTGTAACAGAGCGTGAATGCTATGCTGTGTTGGATGCATTGGAAAAATTTCGTTGCTATACTGAAATGCAAGATTTCGAGGTGATAACAGATCACTCGAGTATTGTCTGGTTAAGAGAACAACCCAACTTGAAGGGACGACTCGCTCGATGGGCTATGAAACTTCAGCATTATAAATTCCCAGTTCGTCACAGAAAAGGTAAAGATCATGTAGTACCAGATGCACTGTCGCGCATACCAGAAAGCGATATTGCAGAAATAGTAGATGCAGGACCTGAAATCAACTTAGAGTCAGCTCATTTATTCAGATGAAGACTATCAGTTACTTAAAAAGGGAGTAAGGTCTAACCAAAACTGCTTACCCGATCTCAAAATAGTGGATGAATTTGTATATTCAAGGCGGGAACATGCTTTAGGTAATACAGAACAAAACAAGGAAGAACGCTTTTGTCGAGTACCTCGACTATCAGATACCCGTTACTCAGCTAAAGGGACCAAAGGGAAATGGAGATATGCAAGCAGCAAGGCGAGATTGAAATGCGCCACCTACCGGCGGTAGACAGATTTAAGCGTTATGGGCGTTAGAGTGGGCGGGGCAAATTTTGGATCAATTGGATCAATCGATAGGTATTGACGAGACCAATACATTTCAGTTAAAATTTTTTATCTAGCATGAAAATTGTGGGCGCCACAGGCTTGGGCGGCTTGTGGGCGTTAGAGTGGGCGTGGCATATTCGCATAGCAAACTTGCGCTGCGTACAAGGCTACGAAATCTTAATCTAAAATCCCAGTTCTCTATCCTTGATAGTTTCCGAGATATCCACGTTCAAATTTACGATTTTTTGAAGTTTGTGGGCGGTTTGTGGGCGTTAAAGTGGGCGTGGCAATCTTTTTTTGGGTCAGTCGATATGTATTGACGAGAGCAATACATTTCAGTTAAAATTTTTTATCTAGCATGAAAATTGTGGGCGCCAAAGGCTTGGGCGGCTTGTGGGCGTTAGAGTGGGCGTGGCATATTCGCATAACAAACTTGCGCTGCGTACAAGGCTACGAAATCTTAATCTAAGATCCCAGTTCTCTATCCTTGATAGTTCCCGAGATATCCACGTTCAAATTTACGATTTCTTGAAGTTTGTGGGCGGTTTGTGGGCGTTAAAGTGGGCGTTGCAATCTTTTTTTGGGTCAATCGACAGGTATTGACGAGAGCAATACATTTCAGTTAAAATTTTTTCTCTAGCATCAAAACTGTAGGAGCCACAGTTTTGGGCGGTTTGTGGGCGTTGGAGTGGGCGTGGCATTCTACTGAAACAAACTTGCGCTGCGTAAGAAGCTCAGAAATCTGCACGTCAAATCTCAGTAGCTTTTATAGTTTCCGAGATCTCAACGTTCATCCGGACAGACGGACATGGCTAGATCGACTCGGCTAGTTATCCTGATCAAGAATATATATACTTTATGGGGTCGGAAACGCTTCCTTCTGCCTGTTACATACTTTCCGACGAATCTAGTGTACCCTTTTACTCTACGAGTAACGGGTATAAAAATACATCCTGGAAGTTATGGGTTTCTCAACAGTTACGTTCAGAATTGATAGGTAGAGCACATAATCCACAAGTAGCAGCTCATGGAAGCATTGGAAGAACTGTCGAGTTCATTCGCAGAAATTTTTTCTGGCCTGGACTCGTCAAAGATGTTCGTTCCTATATAAGACAATGTGACATTTGTTAAGCTACCAAATCTCCAAATATGATTCTTCGAGCTCCTATGGGACAATTAGTAGAAACGGAAAGACCCTTACAAAGGCTTTATATTGACCTACTTGGACCATACCCACGCAACAAGAGAGGACATATAGGACTCTTGATTGTTTTGGACCACCTGTCAAAATTTCACTGGCTGTCCTTTGAAAAAATTTACAGCGAATCTCATTCAAGACTTCTTATGCCAGGGCATATTCCCATGTTACGGTGTACCAGAAGTTCTTGTAAGCGATAACGGATCACAATTTAAGTGTTCAGAGTTCAATGCATTTCTAACTAGACTAGGTACGTCATGTCTATACAGCTTTATACACACCTCAGTCTAACGCTAGTAAGCGTGTAAGTCGATCATTGATTGCAGGAATTCGGGCTTACTTAAAGAATGATCATACTCAATGGGATATAAATCTGACAAGTATTAGTTGTGCACTCAGAAACAGTATTCACACATCGATAGGAAAGTCCCCTTATCATGCTCCGTTTGGTGTACACATGGTTACCCATGGATCAAGATACCAGCTATTGCGCAATTCAAAGGCTTTAGACGAGTCAACTTTATGTTTAGATTTAGATGATTATCTTACACTTATGCGTGGATACCTAAAGTTTCATATTAAGAAAACACATGAAGTTAATACCCGGCAGTACAATTTACGAGCAAAACCTGTTAACTTTAAAGTTGGACAGGAAGTTTTTCGGCGAAACTTTGCCCAAAGCAATTTTAGTAACAATTTTAATGCGAAACTAGGACCTGTCTTTATAAAATCTCGAGTTAGAGAGAAAGTTGGATCAAGCATGTATATTCTTGAAGATTTGCAAGGCAAGCTAGCAGGCACCTATTCGGCTAAAGACATTCGAGTCTGAACGCCTTTTTTCCGTCTAACTTTCTTATTTGTTGGAGCTTTCATCCGTCCGCCTACGGTACAAGTGCACGTGGTGTTGCTACGAATACGCGTTTAAAAGCATAATTCCAGTTATACATCCGTCCGCCTACGGTAAAAGAGCCTGTGTATTTCGCATACGAATACGCGCTCAAAGTGCATATTGAAAACGTCCGCTTACGGTAAAAGTGCTTGTACGTTTGTGTATTTCGCGCAAGCATTGCAATCCATACGGATCCGCAAGAAAAGGCAAACAACAGTTCCTGAGAGTTTTCTGGTCTCTGTGAGTATTTCATACCGCGCACCCCGCGCCCCTCTCAAGAAAGTTTGCTGATTTAGTTTTATTGTTCCACATTAGCGTCAAAACAGACCGTGTTGGGAAACCCGAGTGGTGACTCTAGGCGTAAAGCAGCGAACATGGGAGAGCTGTAAAACATATACGTAGAGAGTAAAGCGATCGGAAAATTACATGGCCGGCGTCCCGGAGCACACTAGAAGCCACAGTGAGGTTAGATTCGACATGTGCCGCAGACCCGAGTAAGGTTAAACTGGACGTGTGGACGTTAGATAGCGCTCACACGAGTAAATCAATTGTAATTGCGAAAGGAATTCGTATTCAATTTAATGTAATATTAAACCTTTGTTTTACAACAAACGCAGTCCTGCGATGGCTGATCAATTTGTAGAATAATGTACTTAGTTTAGCAAGTATAATTCTTAAGCAACGTAACGTTACCGATTTAAAGACATAAGAACCATGAAGTAAAGAACTAGATTTCGACCGGTAATGAAGTTAGTCTAACCCAGAAAGTCACGCACAAATGAATGCAATAATTTAAACTCCCTACAGCATCGTGAAAAGGCCTTTCAACACTGAAAAAAGTAATGGGTGAGTGAAACCAAATCTTAAATATTGTTATTCCCATATTGTGCGTATATTTTTGTAAAAGAACTTTTCATACTCAGTCAGCATAGACTCGTAGTAAAGTCTATGCTTATAAAGTAAATTTAATTTGAAACCAGTCCCTCCATCCGAATGTGAGTTTGACACTGAAACTAGATTTATAATCGTATGTTTACAACAAGGTTCGGTAGTATTGTATCCTGTTAAGGAAATCAGATTGACTGATTACACTTTCTCAGAAATGAATTCTGCAAAGTACGTTAGTGCGTAATAAAATTTTGTAATGAACATGGAAGTATATGAGTATTATTATTTCAATTGTTAAGATTTTGGACATGATTTCGTAAACTTGGATTCCACAGCGGGTTATTCGATAGCATTAATATACGGGGTTGCACACATCTCGGCGATGGCAACCATGGTAGGGAGGGTAAAGAGCCAGCCTCTCAACAACATCAGAGAGTGCTTTTAAAGAATGTAGACATACACCACACCCTAGTAACCCATTTGATAGTTGAACAATAGTTAGAATCAAAGGTAAAAGTTTATGATGGAGGGACTGTGTAATATATTAGTGTAATGCACGTCCAGAGATTGATTGCCAAGAACTCACCCCGTCCCGACTGACTGCTAGCCCTAAGACGGGTCCCGCCGGCTTTCAAATTTTGGATAGAGCGGAAGTGCAAGGTACAAGTACAACGAATTCTAATAGGATTCGCGATCAAGAATAGAAGCTGCCCGTTGCCTACACTACTACCTTTTCGGAAAATACCCGCTAGAACGCAACACCCACGCCCACCATTACATTCTCGTTACATTCGACGAAGATGCAAAAGTAAACAACACCATATACCGAAACCTAAAGAGCTACTAAAATTATACCCAGCGCCAGCTACATCAACGGTCATTAACATTACGGGTCATCAAGATTGTTGAGTTTACCATACTTGCAAAAATTAAATATGGAAAACTTACGATACATTGGTGAAATGGAAAAGGGACTGGTAAAACGGCCTATAGTATCTAGACTGGCCGCGATCACTTTTTTGGCCATCTGCTTTACTATTTCCAAGCTCTGTCAGAGACGCCAGCGGGTCCGTCGCCAGCATGATCTTCAAGTTATTATTCACGGTTTCAAAAAGTCCGAGGACCATGGTCACCCAGCAACATAAAAGTTGCCAGGCTGATCCCGCATAACCGTATGGGAATAATGCAAGGCCAGCGTCACCTGCGGATATTGCACAACGACGGTGCTATGGTCAGCATAATCAGCGGGCAATGCACTGCGACGGAAGCAGCACACAATCGGCGGGCAATGAACTGTAACGCAAGCAGCGGCTGCCCAACTCCATGCGCGGGCGCCGGGTCATCAGTTTTAGAGCATAGGGCTAGCTTTCATTTTAAGAATTTATGTACTTAGCAGTTAGTTGAATTTTGAAAATAAATCGTGACGGTCATCGCCCAGCGAAATCAAAGTCTTCTCAATTTAATTTATATTTATTAGTTCGATTATTTATTACCTCACACTACATCTTAAAAAGGTTAAAATAAATGAATTTATCAAAGCTTGAATTTCACCAATAACTTTCTGCTTTAAAACTTTAAATAATATTAATTCCTAAAAAAGTGTCAATTAAAACAAACAAATCGTATATGCCAAATCTGCAATCATGGAACATTGTTATTTTTTAAAACAAAAATACATTTCGCCCTTAAATCAATCGTAATCACAATAAAACATTTTTTGTATTCATGTTTTAGTGTGATTTTATCAGAACTTGCCTCGTCTAACCTTTTCTAAATCTATTGACCAATCGCCCTAAATTTGATGCTTCTATTTTTCTAAACGCACGGGCGATCGTCCTAAAAATCGTAACAAAAGTTGGAAAATGGGTATCCTAGCGGTACTCGCATTGCATTTTGCACTTTTATCTGAACGGCTTGAGTTCGAACCTGCAAGGAGCCTTCTTTTGCGTAAGTTTTATAAACAAAATTTCGTGGTTTGGAATTATTTAATAAATAAAATTTGAAAGATTAATTTTAAATTAATATTTTTAATGTTTGTGCTTTAAAGCCTATTTTGTTTGTCTTTAGTTAAAGATTAAATGTTAGCCCCAATAAAATAAGATATAAACTAATTTTGGTCATCGCCTAGCTCTGTGGTTCGAGTGATATATTATAAGGGCAACATCTCTTAAGGCCATTCGATTTTAAGGTAGAGTTGTCAATGACTTTTTAGCCAAAAACATAGAGAAGAATAAAACATAACTAATTTGTTTTAGAACAGTGAATATCAAACGGTAGACGTGATTATGCAATGGATGTATAGGAGTTGGTATTTAAATACATGAAATCCAACATGGTATATTTCCTAAATTATAAATCGTATTTCCCAATGCATTTTTAATCTTTATGTCTATACCTAAAATAATCTTAAAGACATGAACAGTGTAGTATGCACATATATTGAATATCTACTGTACCAAGAGTACTTGAAGCAAACACACTGTAACACTTTGTTGCAGTGTTTACATAAACAAAGGCCCGGTCAAAAACCTAAGTGGCCGAAAACTAAGTCGATCGGCGCGCTCACAGAAAGTGCAAGTGTCAGCATTCTGTTACACACGCAGGCCGCTTAACCGAACTCAAGTACAACCAAAGACCATAGAATAACAAGATGCGTAACAGCCATACAACGGAATGTACGGCAAAATTTTTGGTTTGGATTTTCGATGTGGATTTTCGATTTTGCTAGTGTGCGGTTCCGTGTAAAGCTCTTTGGTTGTGTTGGTGAATCATTTCGTGTGGTCTGCTGCAATAAGGGCTCAATTTCGCATTTAACTAACATGAGGTGTCAATGGCCTGTAGGCCAGGGGTCTAGTCGCTCAACCGCGGGAATTGCAGGTCGGAGTTCAACCCCGACTGGGAACAATTTTTTTCTTTTATGCAATCGTTTTTTTTTTTTTTAAATTAATGCAAGTCATGATTGCCATTCACATAAAATGCTAATGTTAGATAAATTGATTAGAGTTTTGCTGTACAAACATTGTTAGTGGCTAGACTCCCCAGACAAATGTAAAAGTAGCAATAAGCTAAATATACTTCGTCAAAAATAAATAAATATCTGGGGGTCCTTGAACAGTAAAGCTTTAATCTATTTATCAAAAATTTGCATTTTGCACTCACCATGTTCAACAAAATATAACGAAAAATCGTTTTCTCGAGTACACATTACGCTTTTATTCAAAGTGAATTACTTATTGTGTTCATGTTTATATTGTTATTAGATATTTTTCTAAAGCCTTTGATATGTAATTTACACAAAAAAAGATATATCTATAAGAGCGATTAATTGTTAAAGTCTCAATTGGTACATCTAAAACAAATTTCGGCTAGAAAACCATAATTTAAAATAATAAACAAACTAAAAAAAAAAAAATGTATCTATTAAAAAAAAATAGTCAAAAAAGTACAGCTAAAAAAATATAAAAATACAAAAAAAACTATAAAAAAATTAAGTTGGATCCAGCCTCTGAGTGGACTCGAACATGCCCTTCTGCAGTAGGGACGCGGTGACATGGCTCAAGACAAAAAGCTTTTTTTGTTTTTTTTTTTGTGCCTAAAACGCTGTGCCGCTGTTGACGTCAGCAGAGCAGTCGGCGCAGCGTAGAAGACTGCCTACAAAAACGATCGTGCAACAAAGAGAGGCAGACATTCTGAGATTTCTCTCTCTTTCTTGTCTTATAATCTGCCTGCACTCCGCGCTCGCAGAGACAAATTTCGGCCGGTCCGTTATTTTTTTTGCGTCTCTCCGTTATGTTCGGCTAGCGACTAATATTTCGGCGGAAAAATTTTCGTGGAGCAGCGACATGTGAATGCCCTAATATTTTATGAGCATTATTGTGTATCGAAAATAAACAACTTATTATGTTTTATAAAAGTAAATTAATTGATTATAGTAAAATTAAGTAATTTGGATTTACTTATAATGTTATGTTTACATATTGTACATTTTTATTACAATATATTTATACCCTTGCAGAGGGTATATTGATTTCAGTCAGAAGTTTGCAACGCAGTGAAGGAGACGTTTCCGACCCCATAAAGTATATATATTCTTGATCAGCATGACTAGACGAGTCGATCTAGCCATGTCCGTCTGTCCGTCTGTCCGTCTGTCCGTCTGTCCGTCCGTTTCTACGCAAACTAGTCTCTCAGTTTTAAAGCTATCGGACTGAAACTTTCCCAAAAGTCTTATATCTGTTGCAGGTAGTATATAAGTCGGAACCAGCCGGATCGGACAACTATATCTTATAGCTCCCATAGGAATAATCGGACAAAAAAATGAAAAAAAATTATATCTTTGGTGTTTTTTAGCATATAAACTCCTAAGCTTGGAAATAACAATTTTTAAATAATTTTGAATTTTTAATTAAATTTTATCGAAATCGGACGACTATATCATATAGCTGCCATAGGAACGATCGGAAAATTTGTGGAAAAATAATATGAAAAAAATTATAGCTTCGGTGTTTTTCAACATATAACCTCCAACGCTTGGAAATAACATTTTTTAATTAGTTCTGAATTTCGAATTTAATTTTATCAAAATCGGACGACTATATCATATAGCTGCCATAGGAACGATCGGAAAATTGGTAGGAAAATAATATGAAACAAATTATAGCTTCGGTGTTTTTTGACATATTATCTTATACTATTGGGAATATCATTTTTTGTGTTTTTAAATTTAATAATTATAGCTGCAAGGGTATATAAGCTTCGGCTTGCCGAAGCTAACTTCCTTTCTTGTTATACCCTTGCAGAGGGTATATTGATTTCAGTCAGAAGTTTGCAACGCAGTGAAGGAGACGTTTCCGACCCCATAAAGTATATATATTCTTGATCAGCATGACTAGACGAGTCGATCTAGCCATGTCCGTCTGTCCGTCTGTCCGTCTGTCCGTCTGTCCGTCTGTCCGTCCGTTTCTACGCAAACTAGTCTCTCAGTTTTAAAGCTATCGGACTGAAACTTTCCCAAAAGTCTTATATCTGTTGCAGGTAGTATATAAGTCGGAACCAGCCGGATCGGACAACTATATCTTATAGCTCCCATAGGAATAATCGGACAAAAAAATGAAAAAAAATTATATCTTTGGTGTTTTTTAGCATATAAACTCCTAAGCTTGGAAATAACAATTTTTAAATAATTTTGAATTTTTAATTAAATTTTATCGAAATCGGACGACTATATCATATAGCTGCCATAGGAACAATCGGAAAATTTGTGGAAAAATAATATGAAAAAAATTATAGCTTCGGTGTTTTTCAACATATAACCTCCAACGCTTGGAAATAACATTTTTTAATTAGTTCTGAATTTCGAATTTAATTTTATCAAAATCGGACGACTGTGTCATATAGCTGCCATAGGAACGATCGGAAAATTGGTAGGAAAATAATATGAAACAAATTATAGCTTCGGTGTTTTGTAACATATAACCTCCTACGCTTGGAAATAACATTTCTTTATTAGTTCTGAATTTCGAATTTAATTTTATCAAAATCGGACGACTATATCATATAGCTGCCATAGGAACGATCGGAAAATTGGTAGGAAAATAATATGAAACAAATTATAGCTTCGGTGTTTTTTGACATATTATCTTATACTATTGGGAATATCATTTTTTGTGTTTTTAAATTTAATAATTATAGCTGCAAGGGTATATAAGCTTCGGCTTGCCGAAGCTAACTTCCTTTCTTGTTATACCCTTGCAGAGGGTATATTGATTTCAGTCAGAAGTTTGCAACGCAGTGAAGGAGACGTTTCCGACCCCATAAAGTATATATATTCTTGATCAGCATGACTAGACGAGTCGATCTAGCCATGTCCGTCTGTCCGTCTGTCCGTCTGTCCGTCCGTTTCTACGCAAACTAGTCTCTCAGTTTTAAAGCTATCGGACTGAAACTTTCCCAAAAGTCTTATATCTGTTGCAGGTAGTATAAAAGTCGGAACCAGCCGGATCGGACAACTATATCTTATAGCTCCCATAGGAATAATCGGACAAAAAAATGAAAAAAAATTATATCTTTGGTGTTTTTTAGCATATAAACTCCTAAGCTTGGAAATAACAATTTTTAAATAATTTTGAATTTTTAATTAAATTTTATCGAAATCGGACGACTATATCATATAGCTGCCATAGGAACAATCGGAAAATTTGTGGAAAAATAATATGAAAAAAATTATAGCTTCGGTGTTTTTCAACATATAACCTCCAACGCTTGGAAATAACATTTTTTAATTAGTTCTGAATTTCGAATTTAATTTTATCAAAATCGGACGACTGTGTCATATAGCTGCCATAGGAACGATCGGAAAATTGGTAGGAAAATAATATGAAACAAATTATAGCTTCGGTGTTTTGTAACATATAACCTCCTACGCTTGGAAATAACATTTCTTTATTAGTTCTGAATTTCGAATTTAATTTTATCAAAATCGGACGACTATATCATATAGCTGCCATAGGAACGATCGGAAAATTGGTAGGAAAATAATATGAAACAAATTATAGCTTCGGTGTTTTTTGACATATTATCTTATACTATTGGGAATATCATTTTTTGTGTTTTTAAATTTAATAATTATAGCTGCAAGGGTATATAAGCTTCGGCTTGCCGAAGCTAACTTCCTTTCTTGTTTTTTATTGTAATTATAGAAAATTAGTCCGTTGAAATTGATTTCAATATTTAAAACATTAGTAGTATTAGTATTAACATTTTTAAAAAATTCGTATTGTATTTTTTACTTAAGAAGTACAAATTATATAGTCGGATATTTTTCGCTTTAGAAAGGGTATATGTAGGTGCAGTGGCACGCGCCAACAGCGAAGAGAAAACAAAAGAAATCAAGCAAAGGGGTGAGAGGAAGACCTGGTGCATTTACATTTTAATTTGAGTGATTGGAAAAGAAGCATCGATTTAAATTTTGCGCATCAGGTTACTTGAAACGTGTCTTAAAGTTAAAATTATAAAGTCAGGTAAGTTTTACGTTAAGTCTAATACTTTCTGCATTAAACTAACTTTAAAGGTACGTTAGTTTAAAAACTGTTTTATGCGTTTGACAAAAAACCCAAAAAATCGGATACCGCTAGCCGAAAGTGGATTGATAAAATAAATTACATAACGGACATAAATTACATAACAAGAAAAAATCATTTGTGCACGTTTTTAATACTAATAAACTTCGCTAAACAACTCTCTTTTTCTGGGCAAATCGAAATGTTTATTTGTGAAATATACAGCTACGCCCAAAAACATAGTGATTTTGCAATGCGCATTATTTAAAAAATTTTAAACAGACATAAAAATTGATTTATTTAACAAAAATCTAAATCTAATATATTTGAAAAAATAATAATTGTTTTGAATAGCAAAATCACTTTCATTTTGGACACAGATGAATATATCATAATTAATAAATAATAAAGATTATAAAATAAAAATGTTTGGTATGTTTATCTCAAAAATTTATTGGTAATTTTCAGCTTTGATAGTATTATATAATTTAAAAGATTTTATAAAATTGTTGTTAAAAATATGTAAATAAATATGAAAAAATGAGACATTTACAACAATTATTTAAAATGAAATGGATTTATCTATAATAATTATTTATTGAATTTAAATAAATTGATAAATAAATAATTATCAATAAATTAATTATTTTCCAAAAAAATTATTATAATGTGTAATTATTGTTTATTATAAATAATTATTAAAGTGTATTATTATTATTTATTACACGTTATAATAGTTATATAAATAATTATTATAATTATATAAATAAAAAAATTATATATAAAAAATAAATAAATTATATAAATAATTATTATAATTATATAAATAAATAAATTATAAATAAATAATTATTCATTCATCAATTTATTTAAATTGAATAAATAATAAATAAATAATTATTCATTCATCAATTTATTTAAATTTAATAAATAATTATTATAGATAAATCCATTTCATTTCGAATAATTGTTGTAAATGTCTCATTTGTTCACATTTATTTACATTTTTTTAACAACAATTTGATAAAATCTTTTAAATTATATAATAATATATATAATATATATATAATATATATAATATGTATAATATATATAATATATATAATATATATAATATATATAATATATATATGGGCAAATCCGGAAAATGGTCAACCAGGCCCGAAACAAGAAAAATCTTCAAAATCATCGAATTTTTTACGTATTTTCGCAAATTAATGGCCATATTTTCTTAACACAGTGGAAGCAAAGCATATTTCATTTGTTTTGTTGAAACAATTTCCCTGAAAACTGAAAAAATGCACTTTTTTTCATATTTAGCTACTTTTAAGGGCATTCTTATGATTAATTATTTCGCAAGGAAAACATATGATTTGTTTGAACTTTTTCTACCAAATCTTTTTATTGCAATCTAATAAGAAGTAAAAAATCCAAGGAGGGCTAACAAATTTTCAATTAACTGTTAATAAATCAACATGGAAAAATCGTACGTTCGCGACCCGTACGTTCGCGGCCGGTACTTAATTCAATAAAATAAAAACAAATGAAGATATTTCCTTGGGGACAGACTCGAATAAAAGCTACATGAATCCATTTTAAAAGTAAAGTTATTTCTTTAGAATATTCCGTCCCAATTCGCAGATATTTGCATATTACTAGATTAAGCGAAAGTCGACTTCCATTTTGTGTACGTTCGCGACCGCATGTTTTTTGCCAATATTCTGAAAATGACAGCACAATAAATCCCATCATTTACACTAAGCTAAGAGCTAACAAAATGCTATAAAATGCTATAAAAATTCAGAAAAGATTTTTTTCTATTTTTCATTTGCACTAATTGCGTACGAACGTACGTTCGCGACCCCTGGAAATGCCCATATATAATATATATAATTGTGAGGATGCGTGAAACACACCCTGCACATTTCGCCACTTCTATTCTTTCCGCCACGAAGGCATACAATTGGAGATAACGCCACGAAGGCCATTTATTTATAAGTTATAATATATAATATAATTATAATATAAGTCGTTACGCCACGAAGGCAATTTATTTAAGTTTAAACTAGAAGCTAAGCTTATCCGATTTAAATATTGCGCGCACCAGGGCTGGAAAACCACCCAGTGTTGGTCAACCGAGGGCCAACAGCTGATAGTGCCGATAGCGATAGGCGGGAGGTTCGATAAGAAACTGTGTTGGGAAAAGAAGAAACCCGGCAAGCCGGGCTTACATGCGGCCGCAAGGGCGGAAGCTCGCTCTCATTCTCGAATGGCATCCAAGGCGATCAGACCTAGGAGCGGACTTCAACCCGGAGTGGTACAGCGGCACGAGCGCCGGCATGCCGGATCCAAGGAGTAAGTGGGACAGACAATAGCGATCAGACTGAGTGCGAGTAGGGGTAGTAGTAGTAGTACTAGCGAATAATAAAGACAAGAGGGAATGAAGAAGTATCTGTCCGTGTGAATTTGTGTATTTTTCGGGAACCCACGTGCAGTGATTTGTGCCGGTCGGGAATCGTGTTGCGCCAGAGCTGCTTACTCAGTGCAAACGACCACCCGATCGCCCACAAGGAGCATAGGAAAGGATCGCCTCTGGCCACCCTCTCCTGGGAACCCAGCCCCAATTACGGTTTAGGTAGGCGCGAGCCACGTGCAGTGATTTGTGCCGGTCGGGAATCGTGTTGCGCCAGAGCTGCTTACTCAGTGCAAACGACCACCCGATCGCCCACAAGGAGCACAGGAAAGGATCGCCTCTGGCCACCCTCTCCTGGGAACCCCGCCCCAAATACGGTTTAGGTAGTCGCGAGCCACGTGCAGTGATCTGTGCCGGTCGGGAATCGTGTTGCGCCAGAGAAGCTTACTCAGTGCAAACGACCACTCGATCGACCACAGGGAGCACAGGGAAGGGTCGCCTCCGGCCATCCTCCCCTCGGATCCCTACCCCCTACCCCAGTAGCTTGTGAGTCGCACATCCAGGGGGGAACGGCCACGCCGTCCAGTTTTGTTGGTATTTTCTCAGGGATCGGCTACGCCACTCGTTTCGTTAGTATTTTCGCCGGGAGCAGCCCCGCCCTCCACTATACCTTTCGGGTGCCGTGTTGCGCTAGAGCTGCTTACTCGGTGCAACGCGGATACTCTGGCCTCCTTTCCCCACAAATCCCCGCGGCAACTCCCCGTCCAGTTTCGTCCCAATACTTTTCTACAAATTTAACTGTAGAGGACCCTGGCCGGACTGAGTTTTATCCCAGCCCATGAAAAAGGTCCTTACAGTTTGGCGCCCGAACAGGGACTCATAAGGACGACTAGATATCCTTCAGGAGAGTTGGGTTTTTACCACCAACCGCATTGCCTAAAGACCCATGTCCAGTAGACGAGATTTAGAGAAAGATAGGAGACCGCAGGAATAGTTAGAGTAGGGGATCCCGTAACGCTGCGCCCGCCAACGCCAACCCACTCCCGGAGCGCCACATAGCCACGTGGCCTCCCACGAAGCCGTCAAGTGCATACCGCGTCCCGAGCAGCGCCCACAGAGCGCCCAGTGAGCGGCGTCAGTGCACCACCAGCGGCACCCACCCAGCGCTCCCACCAGGAGCACGCACAGCGCGGCAACCACGCCCTCAGCAGCGTCACCCGCGCCGCTAGCCGCGTTATCAGCAGCGCAGACCCAGCAGCGTCCCGCGCCGTGCAGTGCCACCCACGTGGCCATCAGGTGCCCACAGAGCGCCACCAGCAGCGCCAACAACAGCGCCGGACACGTGGTCACCAGCCACACAACGAGCGTCACCAGGAGCACGCAACGAGCGGCCCCGCGCCCTCAGCAGCGTTCAGCGCCCATCGGGCGGCGTCTTTTGCACCATCAGCAGCACCCACCGAGCGCCACCAGCAGCGCCCACAGCAGCGCCCACAGCAGCGCCCATAGCAGCGCCCATCAGCAGCGCCCAGCCGCGCCCTCAGCAGCGCCAACCGCGCCGGATACGTGGTCACCCGCCACGCTACGAGCGCCACCAGGAGCGCCCAACGATCAGCACCGCCGCTCACCAGCCGCACTCACCAAGCGCCAACGGGAGCGCCAGCCGCAACCACATCGGTCAGCCAGTGCCGCACGTCAGCAGCACCTGCCGTGCGCCCAGCGCCCAGTCACGCCACTAGGAGCGCTCACCGAGTGATCCCCAGCAGAGCCATCGGCAGCGCCACCGCGCGTATGCCCAGTGTCTCGGGAAAGAAAACGTTAGAGGACGCAGAATCAAAGCCAGATCCGGCAGCTGCCGGACTGGAAGAGGACAGGTTTTTCACCGCATCCGGGGTGATTCCACGACCGCAAACATGGGGGTCAGGTGGATCGCCTACCGCCGGAAGGACGAGCTGCAGGCGCTGCTAAATAGTTTGGACTTGACCCGAACGGCCAAGTAGACGAACTACGACCACGATTGGCATCCTTCATCGGCGGAGGAGACCACAGCCCGGCTCTACGAGAGCGCTTTGCCGCACTGGAGGCAATATACCCGGAAGCACCCACCCAGAGGAAGTCCACCAGTCGGGCCACCTCACCGATGCCCGGAATTGAGGATCACACGCTTCCCGTGCCCTGCTTAGGGAACCTACGGAAAAGCCCTGGACGGGAGATACCGGCCGCCAACCCAGCCGCCCATCTTCCGCACAGCCCTATAGCCGCGGCCGTGTTCGCCGAGAAACTGCGAGGATGGGGCGTACTTTTTGACGGACAGTCAGACCCCGTTCATTTTATAGAACGCATCGAGGAAGGTGCCACTGCCTACAATGTGAGAACGAGTGACATACCGAGGGCCGTCATTGGACTTCTCTCAGGCCGCGCCGAAGGCTGGTACCGGGCATACCAAATGCACACCGAGCCATGGGAAACTTTCCGGAGAGAGTTTCTGGAGTTTTTCTTGCCTCCGCGGTACTACCAGAGCCTAGAAGATGCCATCCGGACCAGGCAACAACAAGTGGGCGAGCCCTTCAAAATATACGTAGTGGAATTACGCCTGATGATGCAACGCGCCAAGTACTCACTAGACCAGGAGCTCGAGCGGATCTACGAGAATTTGATGCCGGAGTACCAGCTTTTCATACGGCGACATGAGTTCTCCTCACTAGAGGGGCTTACCCAACTGGCAACTGCGTTCGAAATCGCACGGGACCGAGACCCCGTTCGACATGCAGCCCTAATTCCAACCGCAAGCTGGAATTCCGGCAGGGAGAGCAGCGGAAAACCCGCACCTAGACCCCAGAACTTTCTCGCTCCAACGCCCTCTGGACCCAGGAGGCCGGCGATATCCAACGGGATGATCGCCCAGGCAGCGGAACCACCGGTTGACATCGGCCGAGCTTGTCACCGCTGCGGAGAAATTGGACACTTCACACGAGAATGCCGAAACCCACCGCTGATGCACTGCTGGGACTGTGGGAAACGAAACATCCGTACCATCGACTGCTGCCGCCGGACGGAAAACGGCCAGGGTCGCCGCCCACGCCGGGAGCCTGCGGTGACCCACTCGGTGCTCCCCCATCACTAGATTCCCCACTCCGCCTGGCGGGGGGGCGGATTATTGCCAATGTTACCATCGAGGGACAACCTTTCTCGGCAACAATTGACACAGGAGCCTCGCGAAGCTTTGTTAGCGAAGCGATCGCCAAGCGCTTAGACTCAGGAAGAAACAGCAGAGAAGACCGCTCCCGCATCTCTCTGGCGGATGGATCCCAGAAAGAGGTGACCAAGGCCCTCCAGGCGCAAGTCGGCTTAAACGACCGACCGATCGGGCTGACGCTACTGGTCCTGCCAACGATCCTGGACGAAGTGATCAGCGCAACTCTAATCTGCGGGCAAATCTGCTTGCAACTAGCCCCACCGGCCACCCGGAAGGTAGAACCAACCCCAGATACGCGGGCGACTCCTACGGCCGCAACCGCGCAATCCCCAAGCACACCCGGTACGCCGCAATCATCGCAAGGCACCGAGGGGGGAACCAAAACAGTTCCAAGACCTGCTCCGAGGACTCACATAAAGCCAAACGCGCCAGTGCGGAAGACAAGTCCTGACCCCTCGGGACCCCCGTTGTCGAGGAACCCGTCAGGCGACACCGCGGGAACCTGCATCACCACGGAGAACAGCTACGGCCTACAGCCGCAGGCGGACGCCGCCACGGCAAAGGGAAAGAACCCGTTTCGACGCCTCTCCACGAGCGCCATGTTGGCCACCACAACGGTGGAAATTCACACGCGCAAACCAGCCACGTCACCTGGGCCGCGGGAACCACAACGGAAAATCGGTGTATATCAGCTGCCAGCCCAGTCGGACGCAGCCAGCGCACGGAAGCACAACCCGTTCCGGAGCCACTGTCCCCACGGACACCTGGCCACTGTAGCGGAGGACCCAACCAGGCTACAGGTGACCGAAGAACCTCACGCCGAGGAAACCGCCCACTTTCTACAGGAGGAGCTACAGCTTTTCGACGAGCTAAGCGGGCCAACGGAGATCGCCGAGCATACCATCACTCTCCGGGATAATAAGCCACTAAAGCAGCGGTGTTATCCAAAGAACCCCGCCATGCAGAGCATAATCAATCAGCAGTTGGACGAGCTATTACGAGACGACCGAATCGAGCCCTCTCGTAGCCCGCACAGCGCCCCGCTGGTGCTCGTGCGGAAGAAGACAGGGGATATGCGGATGTGCGTCGACTATCGACAACTCAACGCACATTCCCTACCCGATGCGTACCCACTCCCACGAATCAACCACATATTGGAGCGGCTACGGAACGCCCGGTTCATCTCAACGCTGGATCTTAAGAATGGATACTGGCATATCCCTATGACGGAAGGAAGCCGCGAATGCACGGCTTTCACCGTCCCTGGGCGTGGACTCTTCCACTGGAAAGTCATGCCCTTTGGACTGCATTCTGCCCCAGCAACGTTCCAGCGAGCCCTTGACAGCGTCATCGGGCCGGATATGTAACCCCACGCCTTCGCCTACTTGGATGACATCATCGTCATCGGGGCGACATGGGAGGAACATGCCAGGAATCTCAGGGAAGTCTTCCGACGACTGCGGGAAGCAAAGTTTCGGCTGAATCAAGGCAAGTGCAAGTTTTTCCAGAAAAGGCTGGTATACCTAGGCCACTTGATCAGCGAAGAAGGCATCAGGACGGACCCAGATAAGATAGCTGCTATCCAGGGACTACGCCCGCCAACCAACGTCAAGGAACTCCGTCGCCATTTGGGCATCGCATCTTGGTATCGACGCTTCGTCCAGGATTTCGCCTCCATCGTTCAGCCCATGTCCCGACTCCTCAGGAAGGGGGTCAAGTGGAGCTGGGAGGAGCCCCAACAGCAGGCGTTTGAGACACTCAAAGCTAGACTAACGGCCGCACCGGTACTGGCCTGCCCAAATTTTGAATACAAGTTCCAGCTTCAGACGGATGCAAGTGATGCAGGACTTGGAGCAGTCCTCACTCAGTCCTCACAGAGGAAAAGGTCATCGCCTACGTAAGTCGACGCCTCGAGCGAGCCGAGGAAAACTACTCCACTACCGAAAAGGAGTGCCTCGCCATAGTTTGGGCCACGCGGAAGCTACGCTGCTACTTGGAGGGCTACCAGTTCGACGTGATTACGGATCACCTCGCTCTCAAGTGGTTGAACTCGATTGACAACCCCACGGGCCGCATAGCCCGGTGGGCTCTGGAGCTGCAACAATACCAGTTTCGCCGTCCTCTATCGGAAGGGCAAATACAACGTTGTCGCCGACGCCCTCTCCCGACAACCCCTAGGGATGCTTCAGCTGATCGCGGAACACGGAACTCAGTGCAAATGGATCCAGAGGATGCAAGAAGAAGTCCAGAGGCGCCCCGAAAAGTTTCCGGATTACACTCTGGATCACGGACAGCTGTATCGACACATCGGACACACCTCAGACGTGGGAAACAGCAACCCATGGAAGCTTTGCGTGCTTCGGGAGCAGAGACAACGAGTGCTGGAGGAATGCCACGACCACCCTTCTGCTGGTCACCTGGGCATCCGGAAGACTCGCAGACGGATTGCCCAACGATATTTTTGGCCGGGATTACATCGAGACGTTGTGCGGTACGTCACCAGCTGCTTGGTTTGCCAACAATACAAGGTGAGTCAACACAAACCGGCGGGCAAAATGCTCACCCGCCATCCCACGGAGCCATTCGCGCTCGTCGGAGCCGACTTCGTTGGACCTCTTCCTCGGACCCGACGAGGGAATACCATGCTGCTCGTATTTATAGATGTCTTTTCCAAATGGGTCGAGATCATACCCCTTAAGAAGGCCACAGCCGCCCAACTGGAGTTTGGATTTCGGGAAAGGATAATATCCCGCTTTGGAGCCCCCAGGACTTTGATTTGCGACAACGGCACGCAGTTCACCAGCCGCGGTTTCAAGACATTCTGTCGCACTAACGGCATCAAACTGGAATACACAGCCCCCAATTCCCCGCAGCAGAACCCCACCGAACGGGCAAACCGGACCATCAAGACAATGATAGCCCAGTACGTGGACCAGGATCACAGGACATGGGATCAGCTACTGCCAGAGATCTCGCTAGCCATAAACACGAGCATCTCAGATAGCACCGGTTTCAGCCCCGCCTATCTGGTGCAGGGTAGGGAACCCAGATTGCCAGGGGCCCTCTTTGATGTGGTCACGCCTGGTCTACACTCGTCGCCGTTGGACCCCACTGAGCGAGCTAAACGACTTCAGGAAGCTTTCCGCACTGCGCTGGAAACCAACCAGATGGCTTCTCAGGAACAAGGCCGCCACTACAATTTGCGACGTCGCGAGTGGAGACCTCAGCTCGGATCACAGGTTATGGTCCGCCTCCACCACCTGTCAAAGGCCAGCGAAGGCTTTAACGCAAAGCTTGCTCCTAAGTACTCGGGGCCATTTAAGGTGCTGAAGTTCCTCTCCCCGAATATCGTCAGGATACAACATATGGAAAACAGGAAGAGGCGAACAGCAGGAGTAGGCGACCTGAAAGAGTACCACCAACGCAGTGACCAACTAGGGGACCCGGAAGAAGCCACCGGAGAGAGCGCGTGCCCAACATAAGGGAGTCGACGAATGTAGGTTAAGCTGAGAGTTGTACCCACTAGATAAGTCGATCCTCGCACTCAGGCAGGGCCAGTAAGGAACGTAGGCCTAGGCTAATATTCTAGCAATTTACAGATCGGAACTACAACAACAGGATGGAGCCTTTCTACCCAAACTTCGTCGCAGGGGTCTACCAACCGGTCGACCACCGTGACTCGGACACGGATACCAACGACGGCGCACCCCCCAGCCGGGACTCGGTCCTGTCAGACCGGAGCCCCACACCACCCAGCTTCAGCCCAATCCTCAGCCTCCAGTCACGCGAAGCTCGTAACGGCGACTCCATCTCCACCGTGCCGTGGTCGCCGGACGCAAGCATCGCAGTTAGCGGCGAGCCACCTGCGGCGTTTGCAGTTGGAGCATCGGGGGACGAGGACGACGACTCGACAGCACCCACGGTGGCCCGTTTGGCACGGCTGCAGGTCTTCGAATCCGGCGAACCGGGGACGGCAACAGTTCACCGTTCGGTGGATGCTTGGATCCAGAGCCAGGATCACCACGCGTTCGCACCCGGCTACCTTGGGCAATGCCGACGGGAAGCCGAACGATGCCCCTCGGGAAGCCCGATGTCTTCCGATGACTCCTCCGTGGCGATGGACGGTCGCTTTGGAGCCGGGCAACTTCGCGCGCCTCAACAGCCGGTCATCGACGAAGCCAACCGGGCCTTGGAGGACTACGGCGGCTACGTCAACCCAGAGCCTGGGGAAGCCGACGTCGGGAGAAGACTCAGCTCAGGGCACGGTTCCGACGAAGCCAACGAGGAGGAGAACGAGGCCAACGAGGAGGAGGACGAAGCCAACGAGGAGGAGGACGAAGCCAACGAGGAGGAGGACGACGCCAACGAGAAGGACGCAGGACCCGCTGCTGGCCCGGACCCAGGAGTCAAAGGAAACGCTCCCCAGGGTTTCGTAGACCCGCCACCGCCGGCCCTACCAGAGGCATCGCCCGGACCACCACCAGAGCGGCCCCCGAGGGCATCTCCCAGAACGCCGCGACAGACGTCACCCCCAGGAGGTGGAAGCCACTATACCAGTCCGCTACCACGAACGCCCGGACGTTTGCAAAGCTCCCCACGAACCCCGGAAGGGATGTTTCGACCGCACAGCCAGCGATCGCCGCACCCAATATCGCCGGGCCTGGGCACCTCTGCGCGCGCCGTACCGCAAACTCCCGGCCGCACGATCGCACCAAGCGAGCTGGGCTGGGAACCGGACCTGAAATTGTTCCTCAGCAGGGAAGAGGAGGATGAGGTCCTGCAAGCCCTCCGGGAGTGTCCGGACGCTGGACAAGTTATGGAGGAGGCCCAGTGGATCGTCGCCCCAGTCGGCTGGAGGGTAGACACCCACCAGCGACGACTGCCTACAGCCCTAGTCGCATCCTTCCAGGAGCAGGATCGAAGGAGGGTGCGCTACCTGCGCCAGATCGAGGGTCATCGGTTCCGAGTCACCATCACCGCCGGGCGGGAGGTGATCGTTTCCCTCCGCCATAATCACGCCGAAGAAAGGGGGGGGTGTGAGGATGCGTGAAACACACCCTCCACATTTCGCCACTTCTATTCTTTCCGCCACGAAGGCATACAATTGGAGATTACGCCACGAAGGCCATTTATTTATAAGTTATAATATATAATATAATTATAATATAAGTCGTTACGCCACGAAGGCAATTTATTTAAGTTCAAACTAGAAGCTAAGCTTATCCGATTTAAATATTGCGCGCACCAGGGCTGGAAAACCACCCAGTGTTGGTCAACCGAGGGCCAACAGCTGATAGTGCCGATAGCGATAGGCGGGAGGTTCGATAAGAAACTGTGTTGGGAAACGAAGAAACCCGGCAAGCCGGGCTTACATGCGGCCGCAAGGGCGGAAGCTCGCTCTCATTCTCGAATGGCAGCCAAGGCGATCAGACCTAGGAGCGGACTTCAACCCGGAGTGGTACAGCGGCACGAGCGTCGGCACGCCGGATCCAAGGAGTAAGTGGGACAGACAATAGCGATCAGACTGAGTGCGAGTAGGGGTAGTAGTAGTAGTACTAGCGAATAATAAAGACAAGAGAGAATGAAGAAGTATGTGTCCGTGTGAATTTGTGTATTTTTCGGGAACCCACGTGCAGTGATTTGTGCCGGTCGGGAATCGTGTTGCGCCAGAGCTGCTTACTCAGTGCAAACGACCACCCGATCGCCCACAAGGAGCATAGGAAAGGATCGCCTCTGGCCACCCTCTCCTGGGAACCCAGCCCCAATTACGGTTTAGGTAGGCGCGAGCCAAGTGCAGTGATTTGTGCCGGTCGGGAATCGTGTTGCGCCAGAGCTGCTTACTCAGTGCAAACGACCACCCGATCGCCCACAAGGAGCACAGGAAAGGATCGCCTCTGGCCACCCTCTCCTGGGAACCCCGCCCCAAATACGGTTTAGGTAGTCGCGAGCCACGTGCAGTGATCTGTGCCGGTCGGGAATCGTGTTGCGCCAGAGAAGCTTACTCAGTGCAAACGACCACTCGATCGACCACAGGGAGCACAGGGAAGGGTCGCCTCCGGCCATCCTCCCCTCGGATCCCTACCCCCTACCCCAGTAGCTTGTGAGTCGCACATCCAGGGGGGAACGGCCACGCCGTCCAGTTTTGTTGGTATTTTCTCAGGGATCGGCTACGCTACTCGTTTCGTTAGTATTTTCGCCGGGAGCAGCCCCGCCCTCCACTATACCTTTCGGGTGCCGTGTTGCGCTAGAGCTGCTTACTCGGTGCAACGCGGATACTCTGGCCTCCTTTCCCCACAAATCCCCGCGGCAACTCCCCGTCCAGTTTCGTCCCAATACTTTTCTACAAATTTAACTGTAGAGGACCCTGGCCGGACTGAGTTTTATCCCAGCCCATGAAAAAGGTCCTTACAGTTTGGCGCCCGAACAGGGACTCATAAGGACGACTAGATATCCTTCAGGAGAGTTGGGTTTTTACCACCAACCGCATTGCCTAAAGACCCATGTCCAGTAGACGAGATTTAGAGAAAGATAGGAGACCGCAGGAATAGTTAGAGTAGGGGATCCCGTAACGCTGCGCCCGCCAACGCCAACCCACTCCCGGAGCGCCACATAGCCACGTGGCCTCCCACGAAGCCGTCAAGTGCATACCGCGTCCCGAGCAGCGCCCACAGAGCGCCCAGTGAGCGGCGTCAGTGCACCACCAGCGGCACCCACCCAGCGCTCCCACCAGGAGCACGCACAGCGCGGCAACCACGCCCTCAGCAGCGTCACCCGCGCCGCTAGCCGCGTTATCAGCAGCGCAGACCCAGCAGCGTCCCGCGCCGTGCAGTGCCACCCACGTGGCCATCAGGTGCCCACAGAGCGCCACCAGCAGCGCCAACAACAGCGCCGGACACGTGGTCACCAGCCACACAACGAGCGTCACCAGGAGCACGCAACGAGCGGCCCCGCGCCCTCAGCAGCGTTCAGCGCCCATCGGGCGGCGTCTTTTGCACCATCAGCAGCACCCACCGAGCGCCACCAGCAGCGCCCACAGCAGCGCCCACAGCAGCGCCCATAGCAGCGCCCATCAGCAGCGCCCAGCCGCGCCCTCAGCAGCGCCAACCGCGCCGGATACGTGGTCACCCGCCACGCTACGAGCGCCACCAGGAGCGCCCAACGATCAGCACCGCCGCTCACCAGCCGCACTCACCAAGCGCCAACGGGAGCGCCAGCCGCAACCACATCGGTCAGCCAGTGCCGCACGTCAGCAGCACCTGCCGTGCGCCCAGCGCCCAGTCACGCCACTAGGAGCGCTCACCGAGTGATCCCCAGCAGAGCCATCGGCAGCGCCACCGCGCGTATGCCCAGTGTCTCGGGAAAGAAAACGTTAGAGGACGCAGAATCAAAGCCAGATCCGGCAGCTGCCGGACTGGAAGAGGACAGGTTTTTCACCGCATCCGGGGTGATTCCACGACCGCAAACATGGGGGTCAGGTGGATCGCCTACCGCCGGAAGGACGAGCTGCAGGCGCTGCTAAATAGTTTGGACTTGACCCGAACGGCCAAGTAGACGAACTACGACCACGATTGGCATCCTTCATCGGCGGAGGAGACCACAGCCCGGCTCTACGAGAGCGCTTTGCCGCACTGGAGGCAATATACCCGGAAGCACCCACCCAGAGGAAGTCCACCAGTCGGGCCACCTCACCGATGCCCGGAATTGAGGATCACACGCTTCCCGTGCCCTGCTTAGGGAACCTACGGAAAAGCCCTGGACGGGAGATACCGGCCGCCAACCCAGCCGCCCATCTTCCGCACAGCCCTATAGCCGCGGCCGTGTTCGCCGAGAAACTGCGAGGATGGGGCGTACTTTTTGACGGACAGTCAGACCCCGTTCATTTTATAGAACGCATCGAGGAAGGTGCCACTGCCTACAATGTGAGAACGAGTGACATACCGAGGGCCGTCATTGGACTTCTCTCAGGCCGCGCCGAAGGCTGGTACCGGGCATACCAAATGCACACCGAGCCATGGGAAACTTTCCGGAGAGAGTTTCTGGAGTTTTTCTTGCCTCCGCGGTACTACCAGAGCCTAGAAGATGCCATCCGGACCAGGCAACAACAAGTGGGCGAGCCCTTCAAAATATACGTAGTGGAATTACGCCTGATGATGCAACGCGCCAAGTACTCACTAGACCAGGAGCTCGAGCGGATCTACGAGAATTTGATGCCGGAGTACCAGCTTTTCATACGGCGACATGAGTTCTCCTCACTAGAGGGGCTTACCCAACTGGCAACTGCGTTCGAAATCGCACGGGACCGAGACCCCGTTCGACATGCAGCCCTAATTCCAACCGCAAGCTGGAATTCCGGCAGGGAGAGCAGCGGAAAACCCGCACCTAGACCCCAGAACTTTCTCGCTCCAACGCCCTCTGGACCCAGGAGGCCGGCGATATCCAACGGGATGATCGCCCAGGCAGCGGAACCACCGGTTGACATCGGCCGAGCTTGTCACCGCTGCGGAGAAATTGGACACTTCACACGAGAATGCCGAAACCCACCGCTGATGCACTGCTGGGACTGTGGGAAACGAAACATCCGTACCATCGACTGCTGCCGCCGGACGGAAAACGGCCAGGGTCGCCGCCCACGCCGGGAGCCTGCGGTGACCCACTCGGTGCTCCCCCATCACTAGATTCCCCACTCCGCCTGGCGGGGGGGCGGATTATTGCCAATGTTACCATCGAGGGACAACCTTTCTCGGCAACAATTGACACAGGAGCCTCGCGAAGCTTTGTTAGCGAAGCGATCGCCAAGCGCTTAGACTCAGGAAGAAACAGCAGAGAAGACCGCTCCCGCATCTCTCTGGCGGATGGATCCCAGAAAGAGGTGACCAAGGCCCTCCAGGCGCAAGTCGGCTTAAACGACCGACCGATCGGGCTGACGCTACTGGTCCTGCCAACGATCCTGGACGAAGTGATCAGCGCAACTCTAATCTGCGGGCAAATCTGCTTGCAACTAGCCCCACCGGCCACCCGGAAGGTAGAACCAACCCCAGATACGCGGGCGACTCCTACGGCCGCAACCGCGCAATCCCCAAGCACACCCGGTACGCCGCAATCATCGCAAGGCACCGAGGGGGGAACCAAAACAGTTCCAAGACCTGCTCCGAGGACTCACATAAAGCCAAACGCGCCAGTGCGGAAGACAAGTCCTGACCCCTCGGGACCCCCGTTGTCGAGGAACCCGTCAGGCGACACCGCGGGAACCTGCATCACCACGGAGAACAGCTACGGCCTACAGCCGCAGGCGGACGCCGCCACGGCAAAGGGGAAGAACCCGTTTCGACGCCTCTCCACGAGCGCCATGTTGGCCACCACAACGGTGGAAATTCACACGCGCAAACCAGCCACGTCACCTGGGCCGCGGGAACCACAACGGAAAATCGGTGTATATCAGCTGCCAGCCCAGTCGGACGCAGCCAGCGCACGGAAGCACAACCCGTTCCGGAGCCACTGTCCCCACGGACACCTGGCCACTGTAGCGGAGGACCCAACCAGGCTACAGGTGACCGAAGAACCTCACGCCGAGGAAACCGCCCACTTTCTACAGGAGGAGCTACAGCTTTTCGACGAGCTAAGCGGGCCAACGGAGATCGCCGAGCATACCATCACTCTCCGGGATAATAAGCCACTAAAGCAGCGGTATTATCCAAAGAACCCCGCCATGCAGAGCATAATCAATCAGCAGTTGGACGAGCTATTACGAGACGACCGAATCGAGCCCTCTCGTAGCCCGCACAGCGCCCCGCTGGTGCTCGTGCGGAAGAAGACAGGGGATATGCGGATGTGCGTCGACTATCGACAACTCAACGCACATTCCCTACCCGATGCGTACCCACTCCCACGAATCAACCACATATTGGAGCGGCTACGGAACGCCCGGTTCATCTCAACGCTGGATCTTAAGAATGGATACTGGCATATCCCTATGACGGAAGGAAGCCGCGAATGCACGGCTTTCACCGTCCCTGGGCGTGGACTCTTCCACTGGAAAGTCATGCCCTTTGGACTGCATTCTGCCCCAGCAACGTTCCAGCGAGCCCTTGACAGCGTCATCGGGCCGGATATGGAACCCCACGCCTTCGCCTACTTGGATGACATCATCGTCATCGGGGCGACATGGGAGGAACATGCCAGGAATCTCAGGGAAGTCTTCCGACGACTGCGGGAAGCAAAGTTTCGGCTGAATCAAGGCAAGTGCAAGTTTTTCCAGAAAAGGCTGGTATACCTAGGCCACTTGATCAGCGAAGAAGGCATCAGGACGGACCCAGATAAGATAGCTGCTATCCAGGGACTACGCCCGCCAACCAACGTCAAGGAACTCCGTCGCCATTTGGGCATCGCATCTTGGTATCGACGCTTCGTCCAGGATTTCGCCTCCATCGTTCAGCCCATGTCCCGACTCCTCAGGAAGGGGGTCAAGTGGAGCTGGGAGGAGCCCCAACAGCAGGCGTTTGAGACACTCAAAGCTAGACTAACGGCCGCACCGGTACTGGCCTGCCCAAATTTTGAATACAAGTTCCAGCTTCAGACGGATGCAAGTGATGCAGGACTTGGAGCAGTCCTCACTCAGTCCTCACAGAGGAAAAGGTCATCGCCTACGTAAGTCGACGCCTCGAGCGAGCCGAGGAAAACTACTCCACTACCGAAAAGGAGTGCCTCGCCATAGTTTGGGCCACGCGGAAGCTACGCTGCTACTTGGAGGGCTACCAGTTCGACGTGATTACGGATCACCTCGCTCTCAAGTGGTTGAACTCGATTGACAACCCCACGGGCCGCATAGCCCGGTGGGCTCTGGAGCTGCAACAATACCAGTTTCGCCGTCCTCTATCGGAAGGGCAAATACAACGTTGTCGCCGACGCCCTCTCCCGACAACCCCTAGGGATGCTTCAGCTGATCGCGGAACACGGAACTCAGTGCAAATGGATCCAGAGGATGCAAGAAGAAGTCCAGAGGCGCCCCGAAAAGTTTCCGGATTACACTCTGGATCACGGACAGCTGTATCGACACATCGGACACACCTCAGACGTGGGAAACAGCAACCCATGGAAGCTTTGCGTGCTTCGGGAGCAGAGACAACGAGTGCTGGAGGAATGCCACGACCACCCTTCTGCTGGTCACCTGGGCATCCGGAAGACTCGCAGACGGATTGCCCAACGATATTTTTGGCCGGGATTACATCGAGACGTTGTGCGGTACGTCACCAGCTGCTTGGTTTGCCAACAATACAAGGTGAGTCAACACAAACCGGCGGGCAAAATGCTCACCCGCCATCCCACGGAGCCATTCGCGCTCGTCGGAGCCGACTTCGTTGGACCTCTTCCTCGGACCCGACGAGGGAATACCATGCTGCTCGTATTTATAGATGTCTTTTCCAAATGGGTCGAGATCATACCCCTTAAGAAGGCCACAGCCGCCCAACTGGAGTTTGGATTTCGGGAAAGGATAATATCCCGCTTTGGAGCCCCCAGGACTTTGATTTGCGACAACGGCACGCAGTTCACCAGCCGCGGTTTCAAGACATTCTGTCGCACTAACGGCATCAAACTGGAATACACAGCCCCCAATTCCCCGCAGCAGAACCCCACCGAACGGGCAAACCGGACCATCAAGACAATGATAGCCCAGTACGTGGACCAGGATCACAGGACATGGGATCAGCTACTGCCAGAGATCTCGCTAGCCATAAACACGAGCATCTCAGATAGCACCGGTTTCAGCCCCGCCTATCTGGTGCAGGGTAGGGAACCCAGATTGCCAGGGGCCCTCTTTGATGTGGTCACGCCTGGTCTACACTCGTCGCCGTTGGACCCCACTGAGCGAGCTAAACGACTTCAGGAAGCTTTCCGCACTGCGCTGGAAACCAACCAGATGGCTTCTCAGGAACAAGGCCGCCACTACAATTTGCGACGTCGCGAGTGGAGACCTCAGCTCGGATCACAGGTTATGGTCCGCCTCCACCACCTGTCAAAGGCCAGCGAAGGCTTTAACGCAAAGCTTGCTCCTAAGTACTCGGGGCCATTTAAGGTGCTGAAGTTCCTCTCCCCGAATATCGTCAGGATACAACATATGGAAAACAGGAAGAGGCGAACAGCAGGAGTAGGCGACCTGAAAGAGTACCACCAACGCAGTGACCAACTAGGGGACCCGGAAGAAGCCACCGGAGAGAGCGCGTGCCCAACATAAGGGAGTCGACGAATGTAGGTTAAGCTGAGAGTTGTACCCACTAGATAAGTCGATCCTCGCACTCAGGCAGGGCCAGTAAGGAACGTAGGCCTAGGCTAATATTCTAGCAATTTACAGATCGGAACTACAACAACAGGATGGAGCCTTTCTACCCAAACTTCGTCGCAGGGGTCTACCAACCGGTCGACCACCGTGACTCGGACACGGATACCAACGACGGCGCACCCCCCAGCCGGGACTCGGTCCTGTCAGACCGGAGCCCCACACCACCCAGCTTCAGCCCAATCCTCAGCCTCCAGTCACGCGAAGCTCGTAACGGCGACTCCATCTCCACCGTGCCGTGGTCGCCGGACGCAAGCATCGCAGTTAGCGGCGAGCCACCTGCGGCGTTTGCAGTTGGAGCATCGGGGGACGAGGACGACGACTCGACAGCACCCACGGTGGCCCGTTTGGCACGGCTGCAGGTCTTCGAATCCGGCGAACCGGGGACGGCAACAGTTCACCGTTCGGTGGATGCTTGGATCCAGAGCCAGGATCACCACGCGTTCGCACCCGGCTACCTTGGGCAATGCCGACGGGAAGCCGAACGATGCCCCTCGGGAAGCCCGATGTCTTCCGATGACTCCTCCGTGGCGATGGACGGTCGCTTTGGAGCCGGGCAACTTCGCGCGCCTCAACAGCCGGTCATCGACGAAGCCAACCGGGCCTGGGAGGACTACGGCGGCTACGTCAACCCAGAGCCTGGGGAAGCCGACGTCGGGAGAAGACTCAGCTCAGGGCACGGTTCCGACGAAGCCAACGAGGAGGAGAACGAGGCCAACGAGGAGGAGGACGAAGCCAACGAGGAGGAGGACGAAGCCAACGAGGAGGAGGACGACGCCAACGAGAAGGACGCAGGACCCGCTGCTGGCCCGGACCCAGGAGTCAAAGGAAACGCTCCCCAGGGTTTCGTAGACCCGCCACCGCCGGCCCTACCAGAGGCATCGCCCGGACCACCACCAGAGCGGCCCCCGAGGGCATCTCCCAGAACGCCGCGACAGACGTCACCCCCAGGAGGTGGAAGCCACTATACCAGTCCGCTACCACGAACGCCCGGACGTTTGCAAAGCTCCCCACGAACCCCGGAAGGGATGTTTCGACCGCACAGCCAGCGATCGCCGCACCCAATATCGCCGGGCCTGGGCACCTCTGCGCGCGCCGTACCGCAAACTCCCGGCCGCACGATCGCACCAAGCGAGCTGGGCTGGGAACCGGACCTGAAATTGTTCCTCAGCAGGGAAGAGGAGGATGAGGTCCTGCAAGCCCTCCGGGAGTGTCCGGACGCTGGACAAGTTATGGAGGAGGCCCAGTGGATCGTCGCCCCAGTCGGCTGGAGGGTAGACACCCACCAGCGACGACTGCCTACAGCCCTAGTCGCATCCTTCCAGGAGCAGGATCGAAGGAGGGTGCGCTACCTGCGCCAGATCGAGGGTCATCGGTTCCGAGTCACCATCACCGCCGGGCGGGAGGTGATCGTTTCCCTCCGCCATAATCACGCCGAAGAAAGGGTGGGGTGTGAGGATGCGTGAAACACACCCTCCACATTTCGCCACTTCTATTCTTTCCGCCACGAAGGCATACAATTGGAGATTACGCCACGAAGGCCATTTATTTATAAGTTATAATATATAATATAATTATAATATAAGTCGTTACGCCACGAAGGCAATTTATTTAAGTTCAAACTAGAAGCTAAGCTTATCCGATTTAAATATTGCGCGCACCAGGGCTGGAAAACCACCCAGTGTTGGTCAACCGAGGGCCAACAGCTGATAGTGCCGATAGCGATAGGCGGGAGGTTCGATAAGAAACTGTGTTGGGAAACGAAGAAACCCGGCAAGCCGGGCTTACATGCGGCCGCAAGGGCGGAAGCTCGCTCTCATTCTCGAATGGCAGCCAAGGCGATCAGACCTAGGAGCGGACTTCAACCCGGAGTGGTACAGCGGCACGAGCGTCGGCACGCCGGATCCAAGGAGTAAGTGGGACAGACAATAGCGATCAGACTGAGTGCGAGTAGGGGTAGTAGTAGTAGTACTAGCGAATAATAAAGACAAGAGAGAATGAAGAAGTATGTGTCCGTGTGAATTTGTGTATTTTTCGGGAACCCACGTGCAGTGATTTGTGCCGGTCGGGAATCGTGTTGCGCCAGAGCTGCTTACTCAGTGCAAACGACCACCCGATCGCCCACAAGGAGCATAGGAAAGGATCGCCTCTGGCCACCCTCTCCTGGGAACCCAGCCCCAATTACGGTTTAGGTAGGCGCGAGCCAAGTGCAGTGATTTGTGCCGGTCGGGAATCGTGTTGCGCCAGAGCTGCTTACTCAGTGCAAACGACCACCCGATCGCCCACAAGGAGCACAGGAAAGGATCGCCTCTGGCCACCCTCTCCTGGGAACCCCGCCCCAAATACGGTTTAGGTAGTCGCGAGCCACGTGCAGTGATCTGTGCCGGTCGGGAATCGTGTTGCGCCAGAGAAGCTTACTCAGTGCAAACGACCACTCGATCGACCACAGGGAGCACAGGGAAGGGTCGCCTCCGGCCATCCTCCCCTCGGATCCCTACCCCCTACCCCAGTAGCTTGTGAGTCGCACATCCAGGGGGGAACGGCCACGCCGTCCAGTTTTGTTGGTATTTTCTCAGGGATCGGCTACGCTACTCGTTTCGTTAGTATTTTCGCCGGGAGCAGCCCCGCCCTCCACTATACCTTTCGGGTGCCGTGTTGCGCTAGAGCTGCTTACTCGGTGCAACGCGGATACTCTGGCCTCCTTTCCCCACAAATCCCCGCGGCAACTCCCCGTCCAGTTTCGTCCCAATACTTTTCTACAAATTTAACTGTAGAGGACCCTGGCCGGACTGAGTTTTATCCCAGCCCATGAAAAAGGTCCTTACATAATATATATATGTAATATATATACATATATATATAATAATTTAATTATATCAATTTGTTATTTATGTAATAAAAAAACAAGAAAGGAAGTTAGCTTCGGCAAGCCGAGGTTTGTATACCCTTGCAGTTGTAATTATTGAATGTAATTCGAAATTCTTTAAAATACAAATAATAATTATTATAGTATAAGATAATATGTCAAAAATCATCGAATCTATAATTTGTTTCATATTATTTTTCCACCAATTTTCCGATCGTTCCTATGGCAGCTATATGACAGTCGTCCAATTTCGATAAAATTTAATTCAAAATTCAAAACTAATTAAAAAATGTTATTTCCAAGCTTAGGAGGTTATATGCTAAAAAACACCAAAGATATAATTTTTAAAAATTTTTTTTCCTTTAATTCCTATGGAAGCTGTAAGATATAGTTGTCCGATCCAGCTGGTTCCGACTTATATACTACCTGCAAAAGATATAAGACTTTTGGGAAAGTTTCAGCCCGACAGCTTTAAAACTGAGAGTTTGCGTAGAAACGGACGGACAGACGGGCAGACGGACATGGCTAGATCGACTCGTCTAGTGATCCTGATCAAGAATATTTATTCTTTATGGGTTCGGAAACGTCTCCTTAACTGCGTTGCAAACTTCTGACTGAAATCAATATACCCTCTGCAAGGGTATACCAATTATTGTTTTAAATTGTTTTATATTAAAACAAAAGTGTAATGCCAAATTTTGATTTTCAGGTCTCTCTCTAACAAATAACTTTGTTTTTTATCAAAATGCCAGGTTCTCGTCAGGTTAGAAGATTAATTAAAAGAGAAAGGGATCAGTTACGTGAAAGATTTAGTGTAGTTGAAGAGAATTCGAACATACATATTGACGAAATTAGGGATCACGAGGAAATTGAAGCTGATCAGGAAAACTTAGAAGTAGCTCAGGTTAATCTAGAGTTAGGGGCGGAAAATTTAAAGGTAGGTCAGGATAATCTAGAGTTTGGGGAGGAAAAATTTAGAAGTTCATGAAAATTTAGATGTAGATCAGGAAAATGTATTAGGAGGTCAGGATAATGTAGAAGTTAATCAGGAAGATATAGAAAACATTGAGTCCGATCAGGGAAGCTTAAATTTTAAATTAAAGATGTGGTTTATAAAGCACAAGCCAACTCGTAGTTGCGCCATAGATTTAATTAAAATTTTAAATGAAGAAAATTTAAATGTTAGGCCTTTTTATAAATTTAAATGCAGGAATACTCCAGATATTACGGAAATACGGGGTTCATATTTGCAGATAGGCTTATCGAAGCAATTAGAAAAATTATCAGTGGTAGCAGAATTACCAGAAGTTTTAAGCATTGACGTTAATATTGACGGTCTCCCCTCACTAAAAGCTCTCGGGTTCATATTTGCAGATAGGCTTATCGAAGCAATTAGAAAAATTATCAGTGGTAGCAGAATTTCCAGAAGTTTTAAGCATTGACGTTAATATTGACGGTCTCCCCTCACTAAAAGCTCTCGTGCACAATTGTGGCCTATTTTAGTTCGAGTTAATAATATTAATAAATGCCCCGTCTTTCGAGTAGGAGTTTTTTCATCTAAAAATAAGCCATCTAATTGTGTACAATATATGTCAAAATTTACTAGTGAATTGTCCGATCTTTTTATAAACGGACTTACAATTTGTAACAAAAAAGTAAATTTAGAACTTAGGGCGGTGGTTTGTGATGCACCTCCAAGGGCATTTGTTACAGGAACCCCTGGACATACATCCAGTCACGGCTGTACCAAATGTCTTCAGGTTGGTCGCAAAATAGATGGTACATTAACTTACAGTACTGTTGCTAGTGAGTTAATTACTGATGAAGACTTTGCAAATAGAATTTATCCAAACCACCACAGTAAAGGTTATTTAAATAGTCCGTACGCTTTTGAAACGCTTGGTGTTCGTATAATAACCCAAGTTCCTTTAGATTGTATGCATCTTATTGAGTTGGGGGTAATGCGCAAATTTTTAGAAAGAATTTATTATAATAAAGTTATAAATAAAGTTTCAAAACAAAACCAAAACGGTGTTTCCGCAAAATTAATGTCAATGCGAACTTTTATACCTAGGGAATTTGCAAGGAAGCCGAGGACATTGTTAGAGCTTCCTAACTGGAAAGCACTGAGTTTAGGCAGTTCTTATTATACACTGGTATTGTAGCTCTTAAAGATTCAATATTTGATGACCAGTATTATTTGTTTTTATTACTGCACTGCGCATATAGACTGCTCTGTTCGCAAAAGCAACGGGGAAATAATATTGAAAATGCTCAACAAATATTAAATCTATTTGTTGAAAATTTCCCCATTGTTTTTGGAGCAAACAGTGTGACTTACAATGTTCACGGCTTACTCCATGTAAGAGATACTATCAATCAAGTTGGAAATCCGGTTTCAGGATCTTCTTACGCCTTCGAAAATTACTTGCAGCTCCTTAAAAAATGTGTTAGAAAAAAATCTTTTATCTTAAAACAAATATTTAGGAAGATAGTTGAAGAAAAATACGTAGCCCCAGCAGAAGAACAAATAAAATTAGTAGGCAGAAATCTTAAAATGAAAGACTGCACACTTAGTGATAGGAAACCAGATAACTTTTGTTTTGTAGGGGATGAGGTTCCAATTCAAATAGAATCTTTTGAAGAGGTAGAAGGGGAAATTTTTATTAATGGAAGGGAATTGGAAGATAGGGACAGTTTTTTTATTGAGCCAATGAATTCTTCTGGCCTAGGTATATATTTAGTTAATTTAGAAGTGCCTTCTAGAATAAAAAGATTTTCAGTGATGGAATTTAGGAGAAAAGCGGTAGCCATTCCTTATTTAGAAAAAATAGTAGTAGTTCCATTTTTGCGTTTTTTTTTAAATAGGATTTTTAGTTTTTTTTTAAAGGAGGTGTTTAGTCCGTAGGCGTAATTTTATTATGAATCGGGCATATTTATTGCGACGGCGCTTTAAATATCTTTTGAAGATTCACCTACCTTGGTTCGAGTACCAAAAAAAAAAAACGGTAGTTGTATTATTTGTATTATTTGATTTATTTTTTTTTTTTATTTTATTATTGTTTATTTACTGTTTATTTTTGTTTATTTTTTATAATTTCATTTTTTTCTAACTATTTACTAATATTTTCTTTATTTACAATTATTGTTTATTTACTGTTTATTATTATTTTCATTTATATTTCTTTATTTTTTATAATTTGGTTAATTTATAATTTTTTACTAATATTTGATTAAAATATTTTTTGTTATTTTAAACATTTTTAAATTAGTATGTCTCAACCTGAATCGAAAATTCGTCGTGTCCAGTTTGATGTGGAGGGTAAGTGTAACTACAAGAAATTGATTTTCTTGTTTCAATATCCATAGTGATTGCATTAATACAATATATTTTTTTTTACAGAAACCCCATCGGTCTCTAGTGAGTTAATAAATCTGTGTTATTGTGTACGCTTTTGAAACGCTTGGTGTTCGTATAATAACCCAAGTTCCTTTAGATTGTATGCATCTTATTGAGTTGGGGGTAATGCGCAAATTTTTAGAAAGAATTTATTATAATAAAGTTATAAATAAAGTTTCAAAACAAAACCAAAACGGTGTTTCCGCAAAATTAATGTCAATGCGAACTTTTATACCTAGGGAATTTGCAAGGAAGCCGAGGACATTGTTAGAGCTTCCTAACTGGAAAGCACTGAGTTTAGGCAGTTCTTATTATACACTGGTATTGTAGCTCTTAAAGATTCAATATTTGATGACCAGTATTATTTGTTTTTATTACTGCACTGCGCATATAGACTGCTCTGTTCGCAAAAGCAACGGGGAAATAATATTGAAAATGCTCAACAAATATTAAATCTATTTGTTGAAAATTTCCCCATTGTTTTTGGAGCAAACAGTGTGACTTACAATGTTCACGGCTTACTCCATGTAAGAGATACTATCAATCAAGTTGGAAATCCGGTTTCAGGATCTTCTTACGCCTTCGAAAATTACTTGCAGCTCCTTAAAAAATGTGTTAGAAAAAAATCTTTTATCTTAAAACAAATATTTAGGAAGATAGTTGAAGAAAAATACGTAGCCCCAGCAGAAGAACAAATAAAATTAGTAGGCAGAAATCTTAAAATGAAAGACTGCACACTTAGTGATAGGAAACCAGATAACTTTTGTTTTGTAGGGGATGAGGTTCCAATTCAAATAGAATCTTTTGAAGAGGTAGAAGGGGAAATTTTTATTAATGGAAGGGAATTGGAAGATAGGGACAGTTTTTTTATTGAGCCAATGAATTCTTCTGGCCTAGGTATATATTTAGTTAATTTAGAAGTGCCTTCTAGAATAAAAAGATTTTCAGTGATGGAATTTAGGAGAAAAGCGGTAGCCATTCCTTATTTAGAAAAAATAGTAGTAGTTCCATTTTTGCGTTTTTTTTTAAATAGGATTTTTAGTTTTTTTTTAAAGGAGGTGTTTAGTCCGTAGGCGTAATTTTATTATGAATCGGGCATATTTATTGCGACGGCGCTTTAAATATCTTTTGAAGATTCACCTACCTTGGTTCGAGTACCAAAAAAAAAAAAACGGTAGTTGTATTATTTGTATTATTTGATTTATTTTTTTTTTTTATTTTATTATTGTTTATTTACTGTTTATTTTTGTTTATTTTTTATAATTTCATTTTTTTCTAACTATTTACTAATATTTTCTTTATTTACAATTATTGTTTATTTACTGTTTATTATTATTTTCATTTATATTTCTTTATTTTTTATAATTTGGTTAATTTATAATTTTTTACTAATATTTGATTAAAATATTTTTTGTTATTTTAAACATTTTTAAATTAGTATGTCTCAACCTGAATCGAAAATTCGTCGTGTCCAGTTTGATGTGGAGGGTAAGTGTAACTACAAGAAATTGATTTTCTTGTTTCAATATCCATAGTGATTGCATTAATACAATATATTTTTTTTTACAGAAACCCCATCGGTCTCTAGTGAGTTAATAAATCTGTGTTATTGTGTAATTTTGTAATTTTTCTTCTTATTTTAAAGATTCAACTGAATGACAAATGGCAGAGTTGAAAGGTATGTTTTATAACCCTACACTGAAAATAGTAATCGCCCTGATTTTTAGAAATTTGTCGTTAATGGCGATTTATTTTATAAATTTAGAGTACGATAAATACGAATACTATTTAATATTAATACTGTTACTTACATAAAAATAGTATTCGGCCGTTTTGTTTGAAAATTTATCGTACTCTAAATTTATAATATAAATCGCCATTAACGACAAATTTCTAAAAATCAGGGCGATTACTATTTTCAGTCTATTTTGATGTTTCATTTATTTTTTGTAATAAACATAAATTAAAATTTCAGAAGAGGTTCTCCAAATCCGCAGGGAGATCTCTATTGTAACTCAGAAGTTGGACATTTTGGCGGACAAACTGGCGGAAAACACCGCACTTTTAAAAGTATCATTTGATCCTGAGAAAAAGATTTCGGGCGCGGTACCATTTCCGCTAAAAACAGAAGAGGAACTAGATGAGTTCGAAAATTCCTTGACCCCGGAGCTTATCGGTTTTTACGAAAGTATCGAGCAAGGCCGACTTGTTTTTGCATTTTTATGTTTCTTTTTTATATCTATTTGCACACAAAGAAAATATCAAAAATTATTGGGAGCGAACCGCTGTCAAAGCGGATCAAACTTATTATAGCAGAAGATATTATCAATGACTACAATTTGGACGGGTCCAACGGGAAAAAGTCCCTCAGATGCCGTATAGGGTTATACGGAGTTCTTAAAGGTAAATACACAAATAAAAAAGTAAAACGCATTTCTAAACATATGCATTACATTTTTAGGAGCGTTGGCCAAGGACTCCGAGGACCCGGACAAATCTTTAAGAAAGGCAATGACTAATGTTAAAAATTAACTTACGAAGCAAAAACACAGAAATAATAACTGTACAATTTTTGAAAATCTAAATAATACTGTATAATTAAAATGAATTAAAATGAAATTAAATATGTATGTATTTTAAATTCTATTTTTTTATAATTGAAAACTCAAGGAAAAATTCTGATTTTTCCAAGTGATTCACTTGGGACGTGTCCCTTGCAAGTGATTTCACAAGTGAAAACTCAAGGAAAAATTCTGATTTTCCCAAGTGATTCACTTGGGACGTGTCCGTTGCAAGTGATTTCACAAGTGAAAACTCAAGGAAAAATTCTGATTTTCTTAAGTGATTCACTTGGGACGTGTCCCTTGCAAGTGATTTCACAAGTGAAAACTCAAGGAAAAATTCTGATTTTCCCAAGTGATTCACTTGGGACGAGTCACCGGCACGTGACAGGCCATACGAAAAATGAGTATAAGGAACAAGTGAAATCCCGTAGGACTTCGAAAAATTTTCATTTGAATTTTCACTTGTGAAAATGCGGACATCCCAGACAATTTTCTATATGGAGCGTCACTTGTTCCTCACTTGTGCACGAGGACATGTCCCAGGTGATTCCCAAGGTGATTCACAAGTGAAACTTTTTTTTTGGAACTGAAGGGTGGAAACTCAAATCCATTATCCACGGGTCACCAACATACGGAGAGCGCCACAGCCCGATTATAATTTGCATGAGCAATGCGTCTTTTAGATCGATTCCTTTTCGTCAACATAATTCAAGAATCGACAATTGAGACAAAAATTGAATTTTGACTTTTTCACAGCGCGAAGTGTCGCGAGCGATATAGCAAGAGAGATGGAGAGAGAAGGAAGCAAAGCAACGGCATTCTAAAAATAGATTCCTATACGTGTAAGGGTTGCTTTGCAAAAATTAGCCCGCCTGTGTACATTTTCTTACTCCTAGTTACGCATCTTGTTATTCTATGGTCTTTGGTACAACTGTAGTCAGCGCAGCTACGAGACTTAGGCTTACTTAGAACCTAAGGAAAATTGTTAAATCAAGAAACAACTTGACGTTGGAAGCGGCATTAATGCTGCTCCTGAATACAAATAAAGAATACAAATAAAGAATATTAAAACTACCAAAAGATGCGTTCTCACTACAATACAAATAAAGAATATTAAAACTACCAAAAGATGCGTTCTCACTACATGGCGACCGTGACTTTGGTCCGAAAGAATCTGGACCTGGATATGGACCTCACAGAATAAGAAGACAACAGCAACAAACAGAAACAACGGCAACAACGACAGCATACACTACAATAACAAGAACAAAAAGAAGAAACGCAGTGAGTAGAGTGTGATGTGTGCCAAACGAAGTGGCGTGGTAAGAAGATTAAAAGCCAGAAATGCTGAACTACTGAAGCTGCTCAACAGCGGCAATGCAATAAGTTGGAACAACTCGGTAAAAATACATGCCGAAGTAGAACACTTAAGAAATTTGCTAACAGTACGTAAAAATCAGACCACATCCCCACACACATCCACGTACCCTGTAATCCCAAATATTGCCAAAATTATAAGCACATTGCCTCCTCCAGAAAAAGTTTCCATTCCAAAGCTGAAGAAGACGTGCTCGGATGACTGCGAGAGACCACTGTACTCCCCCCATTGCGAGTACACCTGTGCAGCCAGCACCGGTGCCCCACCATAGAAGACAGCCTGTGCAGCCAGCACTGGTACCGTCGGGCGCATCAAGCCAGACCAAGGAAGAGTGAACCGACAGCGCTACCAAGAGCGCATAATTTTTTTTTCTATGCACCGCGTTGCAAAATTTTTTTAATTGCACTGCGATGCATATTTTTTCATCTATTTCATAAAAGCAAATGTTAAAATTGAGCGACATAAAAGTTGCCCGATTAGAGTGTGGCCTTAAAACCATACACAAAAATAGGTAGAAAACTTGTAAAAGTAGATGCAAAGTAATGCAATAAGTAAATTTTCTACAGAAACAGATTATTATAATTTAAAAGTATATACGCCAAAAATGTCTATAGTAAATGTTAAGTCAGTGGACTCCACTGCAAATGTTACCAATAAAGTCGAGTCGGATAACATTGACTTAGAATTAATTCATACATTGTTAATAATAATTGTTGTTATAATGTGCGCAAAATGTTTCTATAAACTTTATAAATTGCATAATAAATGTCTTAAGAATGTTTGGCACAAACAAGATTAATAGAAAAATAATGCTGTAATCAAATTTTAAAATTAAAGAAAATGGAATAAAATAAAAATAAATAAATAAAAATAAATTAACTAAAAATGGCTACTCTAAAAGCAGTCAGAGACACATATGATAGGGACATTCATTTTAAAGAAAGAATTCTGCAATTAGTTGCACCAACTTCAGTAAGCATTTATGAATTAGAAAAATTATATATTGAAACATTTAACTTAGATGCCTCTCCACTAATTCATTGCACAAGCACCCAAAAGGGAATTGTCCTATCCACCATTCCAGGGGTACAAGTTAGATCAGTAGTAGACGAACACCCAATACTAGGTAGAGCAATAGTAATGATGGTCCTTAAGAAATAAGTCATCTCCACAATATAATGGAATGGAATGAATTATATAAGCAAATAAATAACATAAAAGTTGACTTTGATAAATCATATAAGTCACTTAATCAAAACAGGCCAATTCAAAAAAATACCATTAAAAAACACGTGGAAATTCTAGTAAAATGCTTTAATGAAGCACGAATACTAATACATGGCCAGAGGGAAAAATTAAATCAAGATCATTGGTCCCAGGTATCTAAATTTTTGATCAGACTACGATCTAATTTTATATCAATTAAACAAAAGTTTAAGTTGGACATATCACTACCGACTATACTTAACACTTCCCTAGCAGTTGAAACTGGTAATGAACCGGAATCAACAAAACAAACTGACATTGACCAAATAGAATCAGAAGACCTTACAGAAACAAATCCTTAAATAGAAGAGCAAGATTTAAATAATCTTACTATTCCAGCTGTTTTAATGTCAGATCTGGATAATTCTACAGATTATGATGATAGTTCAAGCATAATAGAAAATAAAATAAGAAACAATATCACAATGGCACAATCTAATATTGATTTTATTAATACAGCATCCAAGCTTATACCAGTTTTCGATGGTAAAGCTGAAAACTTAACAAGTTTTATTGATGCATTACAAATAATAGAATCAATAACAGGCGAGCACGAACAATTAGCAGTTTCCGTAATAAAAACAAAGCTAAAAGGTGTCGCCAGAAATTTAATCGGAAATGAAACAACAATAACTGAAGTAATTTCCAGATTAAAAAGCAACGTCAAAGGTGAAACTGTAGAAGTGTTGTCAGCAAAACTGATGAACCTACAGCAACGCAATAAAACTGCCAACCAGTACACACAAGAGGTTGAGCAGATGACAAATTCTTTAAAAGGTGCATATATAACAGATGGCTTACCCCTAGAGTTAGCCAGAAGTTATTCCACTCAGCATACAGTCAAAGCAATGACTAAAAATTGTACAATCGATAAGGTAAAACTTATCGTGCAAGCTGGTACCTTCAATACTATGAATGATGCCATATCAAAATTTGTAAACAGTTGCACAGAATCAACCGGACAGCCTAACACTGTCCTATATTACAAAAATTACCCGCAGCGCGGCGGAAACCGCGGATGAGGAAATTACAGAGGTAACTTTCGTAGTCGTTATAATAATTACAACAACAATAGTACACAAAACAATACTGGACGAAACCAATATAGAGGAAACTATAGAGGCCGTGGCAACTCGAGTCGAGGCCACAACAATAATAACCAAAATAATATCCGAGTAACCAATAGTACATCGGGAAACTCACAAAACCCTTTAGATATTCAACAGTAGAAATTGCAAAGGTTCATGCCGTTAATCTCAGTCAGAACATATTTGTATCATTCAATCATGCGGCTACAGGAAAATAACTTGTCTTTTTAGTAGACACAGGTGCAGACATTTCAGTAGTTAAAGAAAATGATGATGTCTTTCATGACATACAAGATAATTATATTATAGACATAAGAGGAATAAATCAAGAGGTAACCAAATCCAAGGGGTTAACTTCTATTGAGATACAGACCACTAAGTACATAATCCAAAACGATTTTCATATCGTGGATTTACATTTCGCTATCCCTTGTGATGGCATTTTAGGAATCGATTTTATAAGAAAATACAACTGTCAATTAGACTTCAAGTCATCTGAAGATTGGCTTATATTCAGACCTAATAACTTAAAATTTCCTATTTATGTTCCAATAACATACAGTTCTGGCAACAACTCAATACTCCTGCCAGCAAGATCCCAAGTTATTAGAAAAATTCAACTAAATTCAAAAGAAGACAGTGTATTGATTCCAAATTAAGAAATTAAGCATGGTATTTATATAGCAAGTACCATAGAAATCTAAAAACGCTTTCATAAGACTACTCAATATCACAAATAAAGATCAAGTAGTCAGTATAAATAATTTAGCTTATGAATCACTTTCGAACTACGATGTGGTCAAAACTAATCTCGAAAATAGAGAAAAAATCTGTATTATCTCAACTTTCAAAAAACTTTCCTCCACAATTCAAATCACAGCTTTCAAGTCTATGCACTCAATATAATGATATATTCGGATTGGAAACCGAACCAATAAGCACAAATAATTTGTATAAACAAAAACTGAGATTAAAGGATGATGAACCAGTGTACCGTCGAGTACCTCGACTATCAGATACCCGTTACTCAGCTAAAGGGACCAAAGGAAAATGGAGATATGCAAGCAGCAAATGCGCCACCTACCGGCGGTAGACAGATTAAAGCGTTGTGGGCGTTAGAGTGGGAGTGGCAAACTTTTTTTAGATCAATCGATAGGTATTGACGAGACCAATACATTTCAATTAAAATTTTTTATCTAGCATGAAAATTGTGGGCACCACAGACTTGGGCGGCTTGTGGGCGTGGCATATTTGCGTAGCAAACTTGCGCTGCGCTCAAGCTTACGGAATCTAAATCTGAAATCCCGTTTCTCTATCTTTGATATTTTCCGCGTTCTTATTTACGATTTTTTGAAGTTTGTGGGCGGTTTGTGGGCGTTAAAGTGGGCGTGGCAAACTTTTTTTTTAGGTCAATCGGTAGGTATTGATGAGAACAATACATTTCAGTTAAAATTTTTGTTCTAGCATCAAAACTGTAGGAGCCACAGTTTTGGGCGGTTTGTGGGCGTTAGAGTGGGCGTGGGACTCTTCTGCGCTGCGCAGGAATCTCATCTGCATGCCTAATTCCAGTATTGTAGCTCTTATAGTTTCCGAGATCTCAGCGTTCATACAGACAAACGGACAGACGGACATGGCTAGATCGACTCGGCTAGTGATCCTGATCAAGAATATATATACTTTATGGGGTCGGAAACGCTTCCTTCTGCCTGTTACATACTTTCCGACGAATCTAGTATACCCTTTTACTCTACGAGTAACGGGTATAATTACAGAAGCCCACATAGTCAAGTGAACAAAATACAGATACAAGTCGGAAAATTGATCACCGACGGGATTGTTGAACCATCTGTATCTGAATATAATAGCCCATTGTTACTTGTTCCTGAAAAACCATCGCCAGGTTCAGAACAAAAGAAATGGCGATTAGTGATTGACTATCGTCAAATTAATAAAAAATTTCTGTCCGATAAATTCCCACTCCCAAGAATTGATGATATTTTGGATCAACTGGGACGAGCAAAATATTTTTCATTCCTTGACTTAATGTTAGGATTTCATCAAATTGAATTCGAAAAAAGTTCAAGGGATATAACGTCATTTTCAACGAGCAATGGCTCGTATCGCTTCACGCGATTACCTTTCGGATTAAAAATAGCCCCTAATTAATTTCAAAGAATGATGACTATTGCATTGTCTGGATTAGAACCTTCACAAGCATTCGTTTATATGGATGACTTAATAGTTATAGGTTGTTCCGAGGAACATATGCTTAAAAACGTTTTTGAGAAATGCAGGAAATACAATCTAAAGTTACATCCAGAAAAATGTTAATTTTTTATGCATGAAGTGACTTTTCTCGGTCATAAATGCACAGATAAAGGAATACTTCCAGACGACAAGAAATAAGACGTCATTATGAATTACCCTGCGCCGCACAATGCGGACAGCGCTAGACGTTTCATATCATTTTGCAATTATTATAGGCGTTTCATAAAAAATTTCGCCGAATTTTCACGGCACATAACAAGATTATGTAAAAGAAATGTTCCTTTTAAGTGAACAGATGAATGCCAAGACGCATTCCAATATTTAAAAAGAAAACTCATAGAACCTACTTTGCTACAATATCCCGATTTTAACAAAGAATTTTGTATAATTACTGATGCAAGTAAACAAGCGTGTGGAGCGGTTTTAACTCAAAACCATAACGGACTCCAACTTCCCATTGCACATGCATCAAGAGCTTTCACTAAGGGAGAAAGTAATAAGTGTACAACAGAGCAGGAATTAGCTGCAATTCACTGGGGAATATTACATTTTCGACCATATATTTATGGAAATCACTTTACAATCAAAACAGATCACAGACCATTAATATATCTATTTTCAATGATAAATCCGAGTTCCAAACTGACACGTATGAGGCTAGAGTTAGAAGAGTATGATTTCACAATTGAATAGCTGATACGTTATCAAGAATAACCATTAAAGATCTACAAAACATTACTGGAAATATAAAGAAAGTCACTACTAGATATCAAAATAGACAGAAATTCCGCGCGGAAAACAAACAAATAGAATTGCCTACGCAATCTATAGAGAAAGCTTCTAAGCCCAACGTATATGAAGTCATAAACAATGATGACCTTGCATGTAAAAGATATGCTATGTTTATTTAAACATGGTAGGAAAATTACTGCCAGATATGATGTTAGCGATTTATATACCAATGGAATCCTAGACTTAGGTCAATTTTTCCAAGGGCTTGAAATGCAAGCCGGTATAAACAAAATCAGCCAACTCAAAATGGCACCATGGGAAAATATCTTTAAACATGTATCAATAGATAATTTTAAACAAATGGCCAACAAGATATTGAATACCTTAAGAGTAGCGCTACTCAGCCCGGTGACCCTTATAGAAAAACAAAACGAGAAAGAAGCAATACTGTCTAAATTACATGATGATCCAATACAAGGAGGTCATACTGGCATTACAAAAACCTTGGCCAAGGTCAAAAGGCATTATTTTTGGAAAGGTATGACTCGAGATATTACTGAATACATACGAAAATATCAGAAATGCCAAAAAGCTAAAATAACTAAGCACAATAAGACTCCATTGATAATAACTGATACGCCTATAAATGCTTTCGACAGAGTGATAGTGGACACTATTGGTCCACTACCAAAATCAGAAAATGGCAATGAGTATGCAGTCACTCTAGTATGTGACCTGACTAAATATTTAGTTGCCATACCAGTTCCAAATAAAAACGCAAACACTGTCGCTAAAGCAATTTTTGAATCATTTATTCTGAAGTACGGTCGAATGAAGACGTTCATTACGGACGTGTTTCAACACGACCCCTTCAATGGCACATAATTATTGTCCATACGAGCTAGTATTTGGTAATTTAATAGTATAGAAAATATAGAACCCATATATAATATTGATGACTATGCTAAGGAAAGTAAATATAGATTAGAAGTAGCATACAAAAGAGCTAGAATAATGATAGAAAAAAATAAGTAAAATAATAAGATACTGTATGATCAGAAAATAAACAACATTGATATATCAGTAGGTGATCAAGTCCTTTTAAGAAATGAAACAGGTCATAAGTTAGATTATCAATATACCGGTCCGTATGAAGTAACGGAAATAGGAGAAAGAAATAACATTATAATAACGAATAATAAGAACAAAAAACAAAAAGTTCATAAGGATAGATTAAAAACGTTTATTTCATAATTGCATTTAGCATGGCATGCTTTAGAACACTTGTAGCGTGCCGAATACATAAATTTAATATAGTTTATTTATTTTCGAATGTAATATCATTTTTCGTCACAATTGTTGATATCAGAAATATTTGTTAAAGGCGCGTTCGCCACTACTTTTTACCTCCTTAAGAGGTGTTTTTGTTTGATATCAGCAGTTTTTTTTTGCACAAGAGTTTAAGTACCTTAATATCATGACTAGGAGTCGTCCCCATATGGCTTGGCTATTGAAAAACCAAGCACACTGATTTTTGTTTGTTTTACAATATATGTAAAATGTTATTTTTTGCCAAATCCGTTTGGTTTGTAAAAGAACGGCTCAGTGAGTTATATGTCCCAATACCTGCAAAAGTAATATATATACATATGTACATTTGTATGCACCTTTTGCTTGGATACTAAAACATAACAAATCCATAATATTTGCCGGATGTTTTGAAGGTACAAAGTAATCATTGGCGAAGTATTTGCTTATTTCTGAAATGGTTCCTTTATTTTCCTGAAATAGTTTTTTCTATCCTAGGACACATAATGTCAACACTTATTTTCAATGGGAAATATTTCCCAATACATACAAAAGTAATCTATGAATATATGTACAATGTACATTATGTAATTGTTACTTAGCTACTAAAATGTTCTAAGAATTGTAAGAAGAGTTTTTCATTCATAAGTTTTAAGTAATTAAATATATAGTTCTAAAAAATGTATAAAGACTTTAATAAACTTTCACGTTCCACTTCGGCTTAACTTTATTCTAATAAGGTATGGGTTGTTTACATTCACATTCTAATAAGAATGAAAAATCTAATATGAATATAAAACTTATTAATAACAAGTTTTATCGCTTCAATTACCTATTTTAATAGCACAAGTTTGGAATCTCAAGGGCTGTATAGTTTCAGATTCCAAGAGAAATCTGTCGTTTCTTACATTTCCCGCCGAACTAGCGGGGTTTTCCAAAGTGGTAGAACAAATAGATCAAGTTTCCTATTTCGATTAGCTTTATGCAAGTAGAGGACCCTAAAACCATAACATTTTTCCGTTTGAAAAAATTTAATAAGAATATTTTTAATCAAATTGGTTTTTATCTTGTTTATTCCAATAAGTATGAAATATTTCGTATACGGAGCTGAAACGAGTTGCACTTTTTATCGCTTAATATCTTCCAAACGGTAATTTTTAGGGCAAAAAGTGTTATACATCAAAAGTTGAGGAATCTCAAGGGCTATATGATTTGAAATTTAAAAAGAAATCGTTCGACTCAATTTTGAGAAAAAAGTCAAAAAGTGGTTTTAAAAAATAACTTTTTGTCATAACTCTAAATCTATTATATTCAGACAATTTTACTATATTTAGCAAATTAAATTATCTTTTCAGAGATATATAGCACGTTTCTGTAGCATAAGTTGTTTAGATACTATAAGCATTTTAAATCTGGTTTTTTTTTGATTTTCCGCTAAACTAGCGGATTTTTCCAGGAGTCGTAGAACAAACGTTTTCTACTTCAAGCTAATTTATACACCCATAGAGTTTCCAAAGCCCTAAAACTAAAATGGGATGCATACAAACCCACAAACAAAGGGACAACCATTTTAATTTTGGGAAGAAGAAGAAAATCTTGTGTTTTTAAAAACTTTTGAACGGGACATCGGATTTCAACAAATGAGGTGTCATTCGAAGCGTATTTTCAGTAAGAATAAAACTAGCTAAACAGACGGGGGCTTTTATCCCCACCGTATCCAGCAGCTTCAATTTTCTAAATTCTCCCAAACAAATCTATATTTCGAAATTCTTGTTATGCAATATTCTTAGTTTTTGCGATACCTTTCGATTGGTGTATCAATCGTTACGATCGGACCATAATGGCAGATTTTCAATTCTGCGGCTATATATAGTAGTTGTCTTCGCACGCTCTCTTGCGCGCTTCGCCACTACGTGTACTGCCGCCCCTCCACAGTGATATATTCTTGATCAGCCATGTCCGTCTGTCCGTCCGTATGAACGCAGAGATTTCGGAAACTATAAGAGCTATAATGTTGAGACCTGGCAAGCAGATTCTTGGGACTCTTTGCGAAAGTTTCTTTCATGTCCACAAACGCCCATAACTCTAAAACCTAGCCCCCAAGTTTTTGAATATATTTTAAAAATTAAAATAGGATTTTGGTTTTATTTTGAATAACCATCTATCAGCCAAAAATTATTGAATTCGGACCATTCATTAAACCTTTATAGCCAAATAATATTAAATAATTAGCAAATTCAATCGAGATTGCACACCACATGAATAAGATCGATTTTCTGTAAGGATGTCTCCATTCCTCTTATAGTCGAGTGCCTCGACTATCAGATACCCGTTACTCAGCTAAAGGGACCAAAGGGAAATGGAGATAAGCAAGCAGCAAAGCGAGATTGAAATGCGCCACCTACCGGCGGTAGATAGATTTAAGCGTTGTGGGCATTAGGGTGGGCGTGGCAAATTTTTATATGGGTTAATCGATAGGTATTGACGAGACCAATACAGTTCAGTTAAAATTTTTTATCTAGCATGAAAATTGTGGGCGCCACAGGTTTGGGCGGTTTGTGGGCGTTAGAGTGGGCGTGGCATATTTGCGTAACAAACTTGCGCTGCGCACAAGGCTACGGAATATAAATCTGAGATCCCAATTCTTTATCTTTGATAGTTTCCGAGATATCCACGTTCATATTTACGATTTTTTGAAGCTTGTGGGCGGTTTGTGGGCGTTAAAGTGGGCGTGGCAACCTTTTTTGGGTCAATCGATAGGTATTGATGAGAAGAATACATTTCACTTAAAATTTTTATTCTAGCATCAAAACTGTAGAACGCTGCGTAAGAAGCTCAGGAATCTGCACGCCAAATCTCAACAGCCTAGCTCTCATAGTTTCCAATATCTCAGCGTTCATCCGGACAGACAGACAGACGGACAGACGGACAGACGGACATGGCTAGATCGACTCGGCTAGTGATCCTGATCAAGAATATATACACTTTATGGGGTCGGAAACGCTTCCTTCTGCCTGTTACATACTTTCCGACGAAACTAGTATACCCTTTTACTCTACGAGTAACGGGTATAAAAAGCTTCGCTATCTATATATATATATATATATATATATATATATATATATGTTCTTGATCAGGATCACTAGCCGAGTCGATCTAGCCATGTCCGTCTGTCCGTCTGTCCGGATGAACGCTGAGATCTCGGAAACTATGAAAGCTAGGCTATTGAGATTTGGCGTGCAGATTCCTGAGCTTCTTAGGCAGCGCAAGTTTGTTCAGTAGAGTGCCACGCCCACTCTAACGCCCACAAACCGCCCAAAACTGTGGCTCCTACAGTTTTGATGCTAGAATAAAAATTTTAACTGAAATGTATTGTTCTCATCAATACCTATCGATTGATAAAAAAAGGTTGCTACGACCACAAACCGCCCACAAACTTCAAAAAATCGTAAATATGAACGTGTATATCTCGGAAACTATCAAGGATAGAGAATTGGGATCTCAGATTTAGATTCCGTAGCCTTGTGCGCACAACGCCCACAAACAGCCCAAGCCTGTGGCGCCCACAATTATCATGCTAGATACAAAATTTTAACTAAACTGTATTGGTCTCGTCAATACCTATCGATTGACCCAAAAAAAAAAAAAAATTTGCCACGGCCACTCTAACGCCCATAACGCTTAAATCTGTTTACCGCTGATAGGTGGCGCATTTCAATCTCGCTTTGCTGCATGCATATCTCCGTTTCCCTTTGGTCCCTTTAGCTGAGTAACGGGTATCTGATAGTCGAGGTAATCGACTATAGCGTTCTTTCTTGTTTTTATTGTGAAAGTCATCATTCAAGTTTTAACATTGTCTTCACATTGTGAGGTTTCTATACGAGAGGACAATAATTCTATGCCTCCCTAATGCAGACATTACTTTGGCAACATATGCACCTTATTGTGCATCTCCAAAATCTATATTTTGAATTTATCTTCCCTTTTGGGCTCGTTCAACCGGCTTGCCAAAAATGGTTTCAGTTCGATCGTTAGTTAATAAGTTAAATTGCTAAAAATTTTATTCCAGCATGAAAACTGTAGGAGCCACAGTTTTGGGCGGTTTGTGGGCGTAAGAGTGGGCGTGGCACTCTACTGAAACAAACTTGCGCTGCGTAAGAAGCTCAGGAATCTGCACGCCAAATCTCAACAGCCTAGCTCTCATAGCTTCCAATATCTCAGCGTTCATCCGGACAGACAGACAGACGGACATGGCTAGATCGACTCGTCTAGTGATCCTGATCAAGAATATATATACTTTATGGGGTCTGAAACGCTTCCTTCTGCCTGTTACATACTTTCCGACGAAACTAGTATACCCTTTTACTCTACGAGTAACGGGTATAAAAAGCTTCGCTATCTATATATATATATATATATATATATATATATATGTTCTTGATCAGGATCACTAGCCGAGTCGATCTAGCCATGTCCGTCTGTCCGTCTGTCCGGATGAACGCTGAGATCTCGGAAACTATGAAAGCTAGGCTATTGAGATTTGGCGTGCAGATTCCTGAGCTTCTTAGGCAGCGCAAGTTTGTTCAGTAGAGTGCCACGCCCACTCTAACGCCCACAAACCGCCCAAAACTGTGGCTCCTACAGTTTTGATGCTAGAATAAAAATTTTAACTGAAATGTATTGTTCTCATCAATACCTATCGATTGATAAAAAAAGGTTGCTACGACCACAAACCGCCCACAAACTTCAAAAAATCGTAAATATGAACGTGTATATCTCGGAAACTATCAAGGATAGAGAATTGGGATCTCAGATTTAGATTCCGTAGCCTTGTGCGCACAACGCCCACAAACAGCCCAAGCCTGTGGCGCCCACAATTATCATGCTAGATACAAAATTTTAACTAAACTGTATTGGTCTCGTCAATACCTATCGATTGACCCAAAAAAAAAAAAAAAATTTGCCACGGCCACTCTAACGCCCATAACGCTTAAATCTGTTTACCGCTGATAGGTGGCGCATTTCAATCTCGCTTTGCTGCATGCATATCTCCGTTTCCCTTTGGTCCCTTTAGCTGAGTAACGGGTATCTGATAGTCGAGGTAATCGACTATAGCGTTCTTTCTTGTTTTTATTGTGAAAGTCATCATTCAAGTTTTAACATTGTCTTCACATTGTGAGGTTTCTATACGAGAGGACAATAATTCTATGCCTCCCTAATGCAGACATTACTTTGGCAACATATGCACCTTATTGTGCATCTCCAAAATCTATATTTTGAATTTATCTTCCCTTTTGGGCTCGTTCAACCGGCTTGCCAAAAATGGTTTCAGTTCGATCGTTAGTTAATAAGTTAAATTGCTAAAAATTTTATTCCAGCATGAAAACTGTAGGAGCCACAGTTTTGGGCGGTTTGTGGGCGTAAGAGTGGGCGTGGCACTCTACTGAAACAAACTTGCGCTGCGTAAGAAGCTCAGGAATCTGCACGCCAAATCTCAACAGCCTAGCTCTCATAGCTTCCAATATCTCAGCGTTCATCCGGACAGACAGACAGACGGACATGGCTAGATCGACTCGTCTAGTGATCCTGATCAAGAATATATATACTTTATGGGGTCTGAAACGCTTCCTTCTGCCTGTTACATACTTTCCGACGAATCTAGTATACCCTTTTACTCTACGAGTAACGGGTATAAAAACTATTTTTTGTAAATTTTAGCTTTAAATTTATTTAAAATATTAAAGTCCGATTGAAAGCAGCAGCCTACTTCCGGAAAAGGTCCAAATAGTTACAGTTGCCGGTTACAGAGGTGCACTGTGTTGGTCAACATCCAAGTCAATTAGTACGTCAATAATGCCTTCTGGCAGGATATTGTTGAGGCTCGCTCTATATCTAATAAGGCTACTAAGAAGAACTCCTTGTCATGGAGCGACCTTTCTTTGTTCGTGACGATCTTATGTTTCGGTAGATTTACCCTAGTGAAGATTGATTAGTCTTTTCATCGTTTTCACCATAAACGACGAAAGTCAGATCGATCTGAAATCTTTGGGGGTGCAGTGAGAGGGTTTACCCGATTTAGGAATGAACACAACCTGGCTTAGTCGCCACATTTCCGGAGCCACATCTGGCGGAGCCAGTTTATCGAGAACTTTTCTGCGACCCGGAGCCTAAAGGGCTTGAAACTGTTGATAGCCCATTTGAGGTTTCTGGTGCTAGGGAGATAGTCGAGGTTTGATATACCCGACTCACTCGGTTTCTTTGTGTCTACTGTTCCACTGTGACTTCTTGGAAATTGGACGTCGAAAAGGACTTCTTGCGACTCCTTGCTAGAGGTAGTTCATGATTTGTCAGAGCGTTGGATATATCTCACATTAGGTTGAGTTCTGGGTAGGATGTTCGTGAGTCGCGATGCCTCGGATTTACCTTCTACAGGGTGGCTGATGAATTTTGCTACATTAAGAAACTCAAATAATTTTTTTTTCAGTGTATGGAATTCATTAGTTTTAAAAATAATGGAATTTAAATGCCCCCCCTGCTCGTTAATGCATGTGCGGCATCTTACCAAAAAGTTGTTCATTACTGCTTGGAGAGTTGAGACAGGAATAGCCGCAATTGTTTTTCGAATGGATTGCCTTAGTTCATTCAAATTTGTTGGCTTTGCTTTGTAGACTTCCTGTTTGCAATAACCCCACAAGAAAAAGTCAGGTGCAGTAAGGTCAGGCGACCTGGGTGGCCAACGGAATGTGGAGTTTCTGGATATTATTGGGATTTTTTCGTCGCAATTCTGTCATAACAGGTTGGGCTATGTGAGGAGCTGCACCATCTTGCTGAAACCACACAGAGTTGAAAGAAATTCTCATTCGGCGTAATTCTGGATAAAAAAACTCTCTCAACATGCTCAAGTAATGGTCTCCAGTAACCGTAACGGTGTGACCGTTTTCTTCGAAGAAGTAGGGCCCGACAATGCAGCGTGATGAAACTGCACTCCACACTGTGACACGAAGTGGATGCAATTCCGTCTCATGGAGTATCTGTGGGTTGGAAGCACTCCATATTCGACAATTTTGTTTGTTTATGTTGCCGTTTAAATCGAAATGAGCCCCATTTCGATTTTCAGACATGAAAAGACAGTTCAACATGTTTCCATCCTCTTTCACCATTTGAAGCATCTTCTGGCCATATTCCAAGCGAATCGGCAAGTCTGCAGCGTTCAGTTTGTTGGCCATTTGAATTTTATATGGGAATAAGTCCAAATCTGTGTGCATAATTGACTGTAATGACTGTCTACTTACACCCATTTGAGCAGATAAGCTTCTTGTCGAAACACGTGGATTGTTTTGTATGGCAGAAGCTACAGCAGCGATTGTTTCCTCCGTTCGAACTGAAGGGTTTCGATGGTAAGGTCTTCTGTTGACTGTCTCATGCTCGGCAAAATTGTTTGCAAGTCTCATTATGGTCCATCTGCTCGGAGGATTGCCGCCAAACGTGCGCCTATACTCTCTTTGAACCGAAACTACGGACTCCAGTGCGTGATAGCGGCGGACAATCCAAATTCTTGTTTCAGTGTCCCAGTTATCCATTTTTGTTAAATGTAAAAGTCAATCTGCAAAATAAAAAAAAATTAACCAGATTCATTAAATAAAAAATAAGTAATTTAATTTTTTTTTGGTAGCGGCTTTCTTCAGCCTATACTCTCTTTGAACCGAAACTACGGACTCCAGTGCGTGATAGCGGCGGACAATCCAAATTCTTGTTTCAGTGTCCCAGTTATCCATTTTTGTTAAATGTAAAAGTCAATCTGCAAAATAAAAAAAAATTAACCAGATTCATTAAATAAAAAAAAAGTAATTTAATTTTTTTTTGGTAGCGGCTTTCTTCAGCCACCCTGTATGTCAGTGCAGTACTGCCCCCACGAGCGCCTTTTTAACCTTCATTACTCTTTGTTGTAAAGTGCAAGAATGGCTTTGTATTTTTGCCATGACTCCACAATGCTATGAGATTGGGCTTGAATTAAAAGCTTGTGGGTGCTTTTCTTGAGAGCTCTAAGTTTCGAGGTCCAACAAGGTGGCCTTCTTTTCTTGGTCCACCTGGTTGCGCTGATTGGACATGATTTTTCCAGAGTAAGTGTAAGAAAGGTGCCTACAAGGTTGTTTAGATTAGAGTTATGTGAATCTACGGGTGAAGGATTCTCTCGTATGAGTTTGCCAAGGTTACCTTAAATGAAGTAGTAGCAAAAGATTATGGTGTTTCCTAGCAAAGATGCATGCTCGAGTTTTACTTGCACAGTCAGCCATGCACAGGAGATAGTTTAATGTGCCCAGCCCAGATACCCTGCCACGTAAGATCTAGGGATCTTGAATCAGTACGATGTCTGCCTCATCCTCCGCGATAAGAAGCAGGAGTGCAGCCGCGGCTGCCTTAGAGTGGTGAAGATCTTTGGTGCACGATCCCTTTAACCACGGTTGTGTTGGCTTCTAGATCCGATGCAGAGGGCGAGTCGTCGTTGACCCCAACGCCTTGCATACCTCTTTCGAGGTCATTTTCCTTCGAGACATAGTCGTCAAGAGGATCGGCTTCGGTGTCCGATGGGTCCTGTGCCTGCTTGTCCGTTTGTAGGGCTTCCCCTGTCTTCACGAGCCGGCTTCTGGCGTCACCTTTGTAATAACGCAACACTACGTCCTCAAGCGTAGCGTTGCCTTAGCTGCCTTCAGAAAGTTACTGACTCCTTCTTTATCGAGGGGATTACCCATCTTTTTGCGCTCTCCGCCTCCTCCACTTTCAGGATTTGCCAATCGGTGGTTGGCAAAATAAAAATTTAATTAAAGCGACTGTCCTTACTCTAAAATCTTGCAAAATGTATCCTGATTAAGCATATAATATTTTAAAAAGGAAGGTATTTACTAGCGATACTATCCGCCAGATTGTTAGAAGCTGTCTTATTTGAAAGCTCCATTTCGCTCTGCACGCATAGAGCATTCTCTTCTACACCCAGCTTCACAAATACTTATCCGCGTCGAGTGAAGACAGCTGTTAAGCGCCTTTGCTCCTTGAGACGCATGGTAAGCTTTAACAACTCAGATTTTGGTATATTCAGCTGTTCATTTAAGTATACGAATGCAGGCGAATCGAGGCCGATAAGCTTCAATCCCAATTGCGTTTTTGTAGTCCGCCGGTATGACCCAATTGCATGCAGTAGAATTGATTTTTCACTCGCGTGATCCATTCTAATAATAATTATCGGCTACAAAAGAGCATTGGCCGCTTGACGGGTACGTACTCGGAAAATCTACCTAATTATCGGTGGTGGTGTTATGTTTAGTGAAAAACATAGCTTATGAATGTGTTTTAAGGTTTTCATCATCATCTTAAGTCTGTCTACTATATAGAAATGGCGTGTAGGTGGGGCTTTACAATCTCGCTTTACTGCTTGTATGTCTCCATCTTCCTTTTGTTCCTTTAAGCTGAGTAAGGGGTATCTGATATCGTTGTTTTCTTCAATTAATTTGGATATTAATATAATGTGGTGTAAATATTTTTGTGGGCCGTCGTACGAGTATGTACTACTGTGGGCAAACAGTAAGGTGAAGTTTTTTTTTCGATTTTCGTTGAGTGGTGCACTATGAATTTCACCACCCAACCAAAGCATTATTTAAGCGTTGTTAGATTTAGAGGAATAAATAAAGATAATAAAATAAAATTCGCCTTTGTTTTTGACCAGACTAGAGTACCGACAAGCGCAAGGGAACGCAATCGAGCAGTACACGGAAATCGATTTATTTGAACATGAACATGAACGGGATACAAATTTTTTGGTTTAACTCACTCATAAACAACACAGCACTAATCCATTTAATATCGGGTGAACACATAAAACCCAGGTATGCAGGTGTGAAGATTAAGCAACAGCAATAGTGGAGGGACAGCGACAAAGAGCGATGTAGATAGTATCTACATATCATCCTGTCAGATAACCGGAAGAACTTTAATGAAAAAAACAAGAAAGAACGCTATAGTCAAGTACCTCGACTATCAGATACCCGTTAAAATGGAGATATGCAAGCAGCAAAGCGAGATTGAAATGCGCCACCTGCCGGCGGTAGAAAGATTTAAGCGTTATGGGCGTTAGAGTATGCGTGGCAAATTTTTTTTGGATCAATCGAGAGGTATATATATTTAAATAAAGAAATATATATATATAGTGACATATCCATAGCACCACATACTCCTATGTACATGTCCACACACCCACACACACATGCAGACATTATACAGTCACCCTCGAGACACCCTCTAGGAAATAGGAACCCAAATTTAATTGTCAACAAGCCAATGGAAAATTACCGAACTATAAGCAAGCCAGAGGAAATTTCCACGAAACAAATTCACAATTCAGGATACTCAGATTTCGGGACCCAAGTCTGGAGTCCAAAGTCCAAATTTAGAGAATCACTCAATCGCAATAAGTCCCACACACAAAAATCTCTAAAGCTCAAAACCGAGGTATGATCGTAAATAAAGTAGGAGTTAGAGAATGAGTTCAGTTTGAGATTTGTCAACAGCAAGTCGGTGTTCTTCCAAAATATTGTAACCAGTGTAAAAGTAAATTAAATAAAGTTTTTTTTTATAATACACTTATGGTGCAGACATTTAATTGGCGCAGTCGGTAGGATCTCAAAAGTCTTTTTAAAAAGTCACCGGTACTGATCAACTAGAAGGATAATACTAAACGACTAGTTTATCCTAATCAGCGAATAATCCGTGAGCAAACCAAAGACAATCATCGAGATCCGCATAAGAATCTATGTGTAAAATTCGCACGAAGAACTTACAACAATAAAATCCGATTCGGTCAATGTGCGCTTCAAAATCTAAAATAAAACGTGCCAATATTGAAAAATAAAAAAGGCTATGTGTAATATCTACAACCAGTGGACTAAATTAAAATCCAAATCGGTCAATACGCGCTAAAGAAAAGTTAAAGTGCAAATATTGAAAAGAACAATAAAAAATGGCAAACCCTTCAACGCTACCACAATTGTCCGAGATTCATTTGAATCAATTAATTGGCCAAATCAAGGAATTGCCATATTTCGATGGAAACCCATCGGAATTAAGCCGGTATATAGCCAGAGTGGAGTACCTTCTACAACTATACCCTACTCAAGACGTCCGACAAATTCACATCATATACGGAGCTATAGAGAGGACCATTGTCGACTCAGCCCAGAGAGTCATCGAGGAAGAAAAATCTAATACATGGAAAACAACTAAAGCAGCTCTAATCAAGGCCTTCAAAGATCATAGGCCATACAAGGATATTATACAACATGTTCGGGACACCCAATATAAAGGAAGCATAAGTAAGTTCGTTAATGAACTACAACTTAGGTCTTCAAAAGTAAATAATAAGTTAGAGCTAGAATCGGACCAAATAGAAAGATCAATTTATACAATTTTTTTAAACAAAACAATCAAAGACTGTATTGAGAGAAAACTTCCCGACAGATTATATAATTCCCTATCCAAAAAGGATATCTCAACACTTGCTAACTTAAAAGAATCAGATCCTTTTGACAATTATAAACCTTAACGTCATGACAACCGAAGGAATTCGGGAAGTAACCTTTCGCATCAGAATCATTACTATCAAAAATATAATTCTCAGACACATAGTTATCCAAGAAATAATTACAATAACAATTTAAACAACTCAACAAATCCTCAAGGTTCAACGAACAGAAATCAAATTCCCCCTAGAAACCAGGGAAATTGTCATGAATTTGGGAGAAACTTAGACCAAGGCAGGACCCCAAACCCTCTAAATTTCCAGGCATCTACATCAAATAATTCCCCAAACGCACCCGTCAAAAGACAGAGAGAAAACGGAAGTACACAGAATAGAATGGATGTAAATTTTCAGCAAACTGCCTCGGATATAGAAAATGTTGCCCATATGTCAGAGTAGTGATTAAGGGAACAATAAAGAACAAGAAGAGAAATTAAAAGTATTTACAATAAACGGATCAATGAAATAATTAGACAAGAAAACACTGAATGCAAATATACGAAAACTTACAAAAATTTCCAAATTAATTTTGTTGAACCCAATATTTTATTGACATGGAATATCCCTAAAACATTGCTGAATCAAAATTGCATTAATAAAGAAATTTCTATAGTCGGAAGTAACCTCATTAAAATCCTTAATTGTTCGATACAATTAGATGAATTCACTCTTTCAAATTCAATGTTACATTACACACAGAGTGTTTACATAAATAATAATGTAACAAAATTAGAACCATTGTCTTATATTCAAACAAAAGAGATAATAGAATCACATACAAAATATTATAATATATTTCAAGCAATTACTTTAACAACCTTTGTAATTATTATTATAAGCATTTTATTGTATTTATGGTATAAATTTAAGAGCATACCAAGAAAACCAATTGTAAAATATATATAACCAAAGGAAGAAACACCAAAAAGTACAGTAATTGTAAACGATCTACCCAATCAAATTAACATAGAAGAAAATGTAATGTTATACCCAAGATTATCATACTGAGGACCGGCCATATTCAACGGATGGGAGAGTGACATATCCCTTCAGTTCCAAAAAACAAGTTTCACTTGTGAATCACCTTGGGAATCACGTGGGACATGTCCTCTTGCACAAGTGAAGAACAAGTGACGCTCCATATAGAAAATTGTTTGGAATCGCCGCATTTTCACAAGTGAAAATTCAAATGAAAATTTTTCGAAGTCCTACGGGATTTCACTTGTTCCTTATACTCATTTTTCGTATGCCTGTCACGTGTCGGTGACACGTCCCAAGTGAATCACTTGTGAAAATCAGAATTTTTCCATGAGTTTTCACTTATAAAATCACTGGCAAGTGACACGTCCCAAGTAAAATCACTTGTGAAAATCAGAATTTTTCCATGAGTTTTCACTTATGAAAATATAAAATTTATAATACATACATTTTTAATTACATTTAAATTCATTTTAATTAGATCGTATTATTCAGATTTTCAATAAGGGGACAATTATTGTTAGTATTTCTGTTTTTTTGTTCTGTTAGTTTGTTTTTCACGTTCGTCATCGCCTTTCTCAAACATTTGCCCGGGTCCTCGGAGTCCTTGGCCAACGCTACTGAGAAAATGTATGGGCATATGATTAAAAAATGCGTTTTACTTTTTAATTTGTATATTTACCTTATATAGCTGTGTATAAACCCCTTGCTGGATTTTTTTTTGGCACAAAACATTTTGTCATCCACTTTCGGCTAACGGAACCCATTGAATACCTTCAAAATTGACGTACTTTAAACTAAGATCAATGCACAACATCTTAAACTTAACGTAGCACTTACCTGACTTTATTATATTAACTTAAAGAAACGATTAAAGTTACTCTGCTGCGCACAATTAAAATGGATGCTTCGCTTTCAATCACTCATACAGAACTCACCAAGTCTTCTTCTCACCCCTTTACTTGATTTCTTTTGTTTTCTCTTCGCTGTTGGCGCGTGCCACTGCACCTATACCCTTTCTTAAGCAAAAATATCCGACTATTTAGTTTTTACTTCTTGAGTAAAATATACAATACGATTTTTTTAAAAATGCTAATACTAAAATGTTTTAAATATTTAAACCAATTTTAACGGACTAAATTTCTATAGCTAAACTACAAAATTATATTGTAATAAAAATGTGTAATAAGTAAACATAACATTTTCAAATTCAATTTACTTAATTTTACTATAATCAAATAATTTACTTTTATAAAACAATATTAGTTGTTGTTTTTCGATATACAATAATGCTTATAATATATTAGAGACGCAAAAAAAAAAATAACGGACTGCAAGCGCGGAGTGCAGGCAGATTATAAGACAAGAAAGAGAGGGAAATCTCCGAATATCTGCCTCTCTTTGTTACACGATCGTTTTCGTAGGCAGTCATCTACGCTGCGCCGACTGCTCTGCTGACGTCAACAGCGGCACAGCGTATTAGGCACAAAAAAAAAAAAACAAAAAAGCTTTTTGCCTTGAGCCATGTCACCGCGTCCCTAATGCAGAATTGAAGGGATCCATAGCACCACATATGTACTTCCTATGCAGGAATACACCAGATATTACGGAAATAGATGGGGGCTCATATTTGCATATTGGCTTATCGAAGCAATTAGTAAAATTATCAGTGGTAGCAGAATTTCCAGAAGTTTTAAGCATTGACGTTAATATTGACGGTCTCCCCTCACTAAAAGCTCTCGTGCACAATTGTGGCCTATTTTAGTTCGAGTTAATAATATTAATAAATGCCCCGTCTTTCCAGTAGGAGTTTTTTCATCTAAAAATAAGCCATCTAATTGTGTACAATATATGTCAAAATTTACTAGTGAATTGTCCAATCTTTTTATAAACGGACTTACAATTTGTAACAAAAAAGTCAATTTAGAACTTAGGGCGGTGGTTTGTGATGCACCTGCAAGGGCATTTGATACAGGGACCCCTGGACATACATCCAGTCACGGCTGTACCAAATGTCTTCAGGTTGGTCGCAAAATAAATGGTACATTAACTTACAGTACTGTTGCTAGTGAGTTAGTTACTGATTAAGACTTTGCAAATAGAATTTATCCAAACCACCACAGCAAAGGTTATTTGAATAGTCCGTCCGCTTTTGAAACGCTTGGTGTTCGTATGATAACCCAAGTTCCTTTAGATTGTATGCATCTTATTGAGTTGGGGGTAATGCGCAAATTTTTAGAAAGAATTTATTATAATAAAGTTATAAATAAAGTTTCAAAACAAAACCAAAACGGTATTTCCGCAAAACTAATGTCAATGCGAACTTTTATACCTAGGGAATTTGCAAGGAAGCCGAGGACATTGTTAGAGCTTCCTAACTGGAAAAGCACTGAGTTTAGGCAGTTCTTATTATACACTGGTATTGTAGCTCTTAAAGATTCAATATTTGATGACCAGTATTATTTGTTTTTATTACTGCACTGCGCATATAGACTGCTCTGTTCGCAAAAGCAACGGGGAAATAATATTGAAAATGCTCAACAAATATTAAATCCATTTGTTGAAAATTTCCCCATTGTTTTTGGAGCAAAAAGTGTGACTTACAATGTTCACGGCTTACTCCATGTAAGAGATACTATCAATCAAGTTGGAAATCCGGTTTCAGGATCTTCTTACGCCTTCGAAAATTACTTGCAGCTCCTTAAAAAATGTGTTAGAAAAAAATCTTTTATCTTAAAACAAATATTTAGGAAGATAGTTGAAGAAAAATACGTAGCCCCAGCAGAAGAACAAATAAAATTAGTAGGCACACTTAGTGATAAAAAACCAGATAACTTTTGTTTTGTAGGAGATGAGGTTCCAATTCAAATAGAATCTTTTGAAGAGGTATAAGGGGAAATTTTTATTAATGGAAGGGAATTGGAAGATAGGGACAGTTTTTTTTATTGAGCCAATGAATTCTTCTGGCCTAGGTATATATTTAGTTAATTTAGAAGTGCCTTCTAGAATAAAAATATTTTCAGTAATGGAATTTAGGAGAAAAGCGGTAGCCATTCCTTATTTAGAAAAAATAGTAGTAGTTCCATGTTTGCATTTTTTTTAAAATAGGATTTTTAGTTTTTTTTTAAAGGAGGTGTTTAGTCCGTAGGCGTTATTTTATTATGAATCGGGCATATTTATTGCGACGGCGCTTTAAATATCTTTTGAAGATTCACCTACCTTGGTTCGAGAACCTAAAAAAAAAAAAACGGTAATTGTATTATTCGATTTATTATTTCTTTTTATTTTATTACTGTTTATTTACTGTTTATTTATGTTTATTTTTTATAATTTCATTTTTTTCTAACTATTTACTAATATTTTCTTTATTTACAATTATTGTTTATTTACTGTTTATTATTATTTTGATTTATTTTTCTTTATTTTTTATAATTTGACTAATTTAAAATTTTTTACTAATATTTGATTAAAATTTTTTTTTGTTTTTTTAAACATTTTTAAATTAGTATGTCTCAACCTGATTCGAAAATTCGTCGTGTCCAGTTTGATGTGGAAGGTAAGTGTAACTACAAGAAATTGATTTTCTTGTTTCAATATCCATAGTGATTGCATTAATACAATATTTTTTTTTACAGAAACCCCATCGGTCTCTAGTGAGTTAATAAATCTGTGTTATTGTGTAATTTTGGAATTTTTCTTATTTTTCTTAAAGATTCAACTGAACGACAAATGGCGGAGTTGAAAGGTATGTTTTATAACCCTGCACTGAAAATAGTAATCGCCCTGATGTTTAGAAATATGTCGTAGTGGCGATTTATTTTATAAATTTATAGTACGATAAATACGAATACTATTTAATATTAATACTGTTACTTATACTAAAAATAGTATTCGGCCGTTTTGTTTGAAAATTTATCGTACTCTAAATTTATAAAATAAATCGCCATTACGACAAATTTCTAAAAATCCGGGCGATTACTATTTTCAGTCTATTTTGATCTGTCATTTATTTTTTGTAATATACATAAATTAAAAATTCAGAAGAGGTTCTCCAAATCCGCAGGGAGATTTCTGTTGTAACGCAGAAGTTGGACATTTTGGCGGACAAGCTGGCGGAAAACACCGCCATTTTAAAGGTATCATTTGCTCCTGAGAAGGAGATTTCGGGCGCGGTACCATTTCCGCTAAAAACGGAAGAGGAACTAGATGAATTCGAAAACTCCTTGACCCCGGAGCTTATCGGTTTTTACGCAAGTATCGAGCAAGGCCGACTTGTTTTTGCATTTTTATGTTTCTTTTTTATATCTATTTGCAGACAAAGAAAATATCAAAAATTATTGGGAGCGAACAGCTGTCAAAGCGGTTCAAACTTGTCATAGCGGAAGATATTATAAATAACTACAATTTGGACGGGACCGACGGGAAAAATTTCCTCAGAGGCCGTATAGGGTTAAACGGAGTTCTTAAAGGTAAATATACAAATAAAAAAGTAAAACGCATTTCTATACATAAGCCATTACATTTTTCAGGAGCGTTGGCCAAGGACTCCGAGGACCCGGACAAATCTTTAAGAAAGGCGATAACTAACGTTAAAAATAAACTTACGAAACAAAAAAACAGAAACAATAATTGTCCAATTTATGAAAATTTAAACCATACCATCTAATTAAAATGAATTAAATAGAAATTAACAAGAAAGGAAGTTAGCTTCGGCAAGCCGAAGCTTATATACCCTTGCAGCTATAATTATTAAATTTAAAAACACAAAAAATGATATTCCCAATAGTATAAGATAATATGTCAAAAAACACCGAAGCTATAATTTGTTTCATATTATTTTCCTAACAATTTTCCGATTGTTCCTATGGCAGCTATATGAAATAGTCCTCCGATTTTGATAAAATTTAATTCGAAATTCAGAACTAAAAAAAAACATTATTTTCAAGCGTTAGAGGTTATATGTTGAAAAACACCGAAGCTTTAATTTTTTTCATATTATTTTTCCACAAATTTTCCGATCGTTCCTATGGCAGCTATATGATATAGTCGTCCGATTTCGATAAAATTTAATTCAAAATTCAAAATTATTTAAAAATTGTTATTTCCAAGCTTAGGAGGTTATATGCTAAAAAACACCAAAGTTATAATTTTTTTTCATTTATTTGTCCGATTATTCCTATGGGAGCTATAAGATATAGTTGTCCGATCCGGCTGGTTCCGACTTATATACTACCTGCAAAAGATATAAGACTTTTGGGAAAGTTTCAGCCCGATAGCTTTAAAACTGAGAGACTAGTTTGCGTAGAAACGGACGGACAGACGGACAGACGGACAGACGGACATGGCTAGATCGACTCGTCTAGTCATGCTGATCAAGAATATATATACTTTATGGGGTCGGAAACGTCTCCTTCACTGCGTTGCAAACTTCTGACTGAAATCAATTTACCCTCTGCAAGGGTATAAATATGTATGTATTTTAAATTCTATATTTTCATAATTGAAAACTCATAGGAAAAATTCTGATTTTCCCTAGTGATTTCACTTGGGACGTGTCACTTGCAAGTGATTTTACAAGTAAAAACTTATGGAAAAACTCTGATTTTCACAAGTGATTTCACTTGGGGCGTGTCACTTGCAAGTGATTTCACAAGTGAAATCTCATGAAAATTTCTGATTTTCACAAGTGATTTCACTTGGGACGTCTCACTTGCAAGTGATTTCAGAAGTGAAAACTCATGGAAAAATTCTGATTTTCACAAGTGATTCACTTGGGACGTGTCACCGGCACGTGACAGGCCATACGAAAAATTAGTATAAGGAACAAGTTAAGTCCCGTAGGACTTCGAAAAATTTTTATTTGAATTTTCACTTGTGAAAATGCGGACTTCCCATACAATTTTCTATATGGAGCGTCACTTGTTCTTCACTTGTGCAAGAGGACATGTCCCAGGTGATTCACAAGTGAAACTTTTTTTTTGGAACTGAAGGGTGCCCTTCAGTTCTGCAGTAGGGACGCGGTGACATGGCTCAAGGCAAAAAGCTTTTTTTGTTTTTTTTTGTGCCTTAAACGCTGTGCCGCTGTTGACGTCAGCAGAGCAGTCGGCGCAGCGTAGAAGACTGCCCACGAAAACGATCGAGCAACAAAGAGAGGCTGATATTCGGATATTTCCCTCTCTTTCTTGTCTTATAATCTGCCTGCACTCCGCGCTCGCAGAGACAAATTTCGGCCGGTCCGTTATTTTTTTTTTGAGTCTCTCCGTTATGTTCGGTTTGCGACTAATATTTCAGCGGAAAAATTTTGTCGCGCAGCGACATGTGAATGCCCTAATATTTTAGGAGCATTATTGTATACCAAAAAAAATCAACTAATATTGTTTTATAAAAGTAAATTATTTGATTATAGGAAAATTAAGTAAATTGAATTTACTTATAATGTTATGTTCACTTATTATACACTTTTATTACAATATAATTTTTTAGTTTAGTTATAGAAACTTAGTCCATTAAAATTGATTTCAATATTAAAAACATTTTAGTATTAACATTTTTAAGATTCATATTGTATTTTTTACTCAAAAAGTAAAAATTGTATAGTCGGATATTGTTCCTTTTGGAAAGGGTATAGGTGCAGTGGCACGCGCCAACAGCGAAGAGAAAACAAAAGATATCAAGTAAAGGGGTGAGAAGAACACTTGGTGCATTCTGTTTGAGTGATTGAAAGCGAAGCATCCATTTTAATTGTGCGCAGCAGAGTTACTTTAATCTTTTCTTTAAGTTAATATAATGAAGTCAGGTAAGTGCTACGTTAAGTTAAAGATGTTGTGCATTGATCTTAGTTTAAAGTACGTAAATTTTTGTTCAATGGGTTCCGTTAGCCGAAAGTGGATGACGAAATGTTTTGTGCCAAAAAAAATCCCGCAAAGGGTTTATACACAGCTTTATAAGGTAAATATACAAATTAATAAGTAAAACGCATTTTTTAATCATATGCCCATACATTTTCTCAGGAGCGTTGGCCAAGGACTCCAAAGACCCGGAAAAATGCTTGAGAAAGGCGATGTCGAACGTGAAAAACAAACTAACAAAACAAAAATAAACAGAAATACTAACAATAATTGTCCCCTTATTGAAAATCTGAATATTACGATCTAATTAAAATGAATTTAAATGTAATTAAAAATGTATGTATCTTAAACTCTATATTTTCATAAGTGAAAACTCGTGGAAAAATTCAGATTTTCACAAGTGATTTCACTTGGGACGTGTCACTTTCAAGTGATTTCAAAAGTGAAAACTCATGGAAAAATTCTGATTTTCACATGTGATTCACTTGGGACGTGTCACCGGCACGTGAGAGGCCATACGAAAAATGAGTATAATACAATACAATTTTCTATATGGAGCGTCACTTGTTCTTCACTTTTTTGATTTTTGTTTTTAGGAATTGGTTAAATCAAGTTATGTTTGAGTTAACTAGAAATTTATCCAAGCCTTACCTAAAGTATGCATATTAAAATACTATACGATACGATAAATATTATAGGCATAAAATTCTACTAAATGCAAAACAATTTACCGTCGCATAGGCTTTTTATACCCGTTACTCGTAGAGTAAAGTGGTAAACTAGATTCGTCGGAAAGTATGTAACAGACAGAAGGAAGCGTTTTCGACCCCATAAAGTATATATATTCTTGATCAGGATCACTAGCCGAGTCGATCTGGCCATGCCCGTCTGTCCGTATGAACGCCGAGATCTCGAAAACTATAAGAGCTACAATACTGGGATTAGGCATGCCGATTCCTGAGATTTCGCAGCGCAAGTTTGTTTCAGCAGAGTGCCACGCCCACTCTAATGCCCACGAGCCGCCCAAAACGGTGGCTCCTACAGTTTTGATGCTAGAAGAACAATTTTAACTGGAATGTATTGTTCTCATCAACACCTATCGATTGACCTACACAAGCCGCCCACAGACTTCAAAAAATCGTAAGTATGAACGTGGATATCTCGGAAACTATCAAAGATAGAGATTTATTTATATTTATTTATATTTATATATAATTAAATGTCTGCACCATAAGTGTATTATAAAAAAAACTTTATTTAATTTACTTTTACACTGGTTACAATATTTTGGAAGAACACCGACTTGCTGTTGACAAATCTCAAACTGAACTCATTCTCTAACTCCTACTTCATTTACGATCATACCTCGGTTTTGAGCTTTAAAGCTTTTTGTGAGTGGGACTTATTGCTATTGAGTGATTCTCTAAATTTGGACTTTGGACTCCAGACTTGGGTCCCGAAATCTGAGTATCCTGAAATGTGGGAACGTGCCGATAGTCTGAACAGCGGCTCGTTGTAATTGTTTAGTCTATAAACTGTTGTTTTTTGTTTCATGGAAATTTCCTCTGGCTTGCTTATAGTTCGGTAATTTTCGGCAGAGCAGCCAGCGACGCCGGCAGAGCTGAGCGCAACTTCGGCAAAGAGACGCGCTCTCAGTCGGGGTCCGCAAAGAAAACGCACAAAAAGTACTTTTGGGCTCTCCGTCTCTCACAATGTCTCAGCTGGAGAAATGCGTGTGAGGGCAAGGAAGCCCAGCAATTAAAATAGCTACACTTCTGTCCACCCTTGCCTTTTGAATAATGCGACATTTTTTCGTAAATGTTAAAACAATCAATTAAAATAAAATGTTTGGGTTTTAATTTATTTGTATTTATTAAAAAAAATTTATATGTTTAATAACATTATTTATTAATATGTGAAGTTTTAAAAATATATTTTTTTATAACGATTTGCATAGTCGGATATGTCTATAAATACCCTGCTTCTAAGTGCAAGATGCATAGACCAAACGGGACATGCCAAAAAAACAGAACAACAACGGATTAGCGGAACCGTTGTTGTTGTTGCTTGTTGTTTTTCTGGAAGGCACGCGCCTTTTTTCGTCTTTTCACTTGCGTTTACTTAAGTGAAGGAGAAGTACAAGCAAAAGTACAAGCAATTAACTTTGTTATATTAAATATACAAGTGGCTTAAAAGTGAAAGAGAAACTATTCCAAGGTAAGTCTGTCGCAGAACAATAATTTTGTAAGCAGTGAGAGTAAAAAAACAAGATATCCTATATTAAAAATAAGGGAATTACAAGATTCCCAAAAAAAAACACGTGGCGGAAAAAAAATTGCTGTGAGAAATATTAATTTATGACGTGAAAAGCAACAAATGGTGCATCTAAATAAACGAATGAATAAATCTGTGAAACAATTTAAAAATCTTATGGAGTGCATAGTTCCAGGGGCAAAAAATTAGAGATGTTTGTTTTTAAAACTTATGTTTGTGGTTAAAATTCTTTAAAAATTAGTATTAATAACATTAAACCACAATTCTTACTTTGGTGTACGTAAACAAACATGGCTATTTAAATAAAAATCTCAAACATCTCTAATTTTCAGTCCCTGGAAAAGTGTTATTTTTTTCCGCATCTGCATAATAAATAAATGTTTTAATAAATAATAAAAAAATACATAAATAGTGTGTGGTATATTTTTCTTAATAATTTATTACAACAAAATAAAATAAATCAAGTGACCGAAAACAAAAGTTTTCAAATATCTTCTCGATATTTTTTTAATTTTCTTATATTTTTAGACAAGGCTGATGGTAAAAATGGAAGGCTAAGTCGATCCATTTTAAGCATATTATCCGAGGAACTTGTTCTGTCCCACAACTTGGAGGGGGCCAAACAAGAAGAAGCTCAGTCTACCCAAATTTCGTCCGCGCCTTATTAAGTAAGTTTTTATTGAGGCTGAAAGTAACTATTGTTTGTAAGTTTAATTTTTAAAAGACTTCTGGGATTTTTACATTGAATGCCAAAGATAACATTTCTTTTATTATAAATAAAACTTACAAATAACGAATACTTTCCGTCACTCGTTTTTATTCTCGTCTCGTTTTATTTTTAAAACTAATTTTTTTTCTAATACTAGATGCAATCGCTCTGGTGGAGCCCTCGGAGCCTCCCGAAAAGGCGCTGCAGAAGGCAATGCGGTGCGTTAAAAACTTGCTTGCACCAAAAAAAAGGCAACGCCGGCACCAGATGCTGAAGAGGAGGTGCCAACGACCCCGATAACGCCAGGAACCTCCGAGCTCAAATTATAAAATAAATAAATAAAATTAAAGATTACAACTGAAATTATATTTGCTGCTAAGCGCTCAACGTGTGCTGAATGTGCGCCTTTTCCGCTGCTTAATAGAGCGCTCAACGTGTGCTGAATGTGTGCTTTTTCCGCTGCTTAATCGAGCGCTCAACGTGTGCTGAATGTGTGCTTTTTCCGCTGCTTAATCGAGCGCTCAACATGTGCTGAACGTGTGCTTTTTTTGCTGCTCAAAAAAGCGCTTAAAGGGGTGCTCAAAAATGCGTTTAATGAGTGCTACTTTTTGTGCACTGATGAACCCTAGGACATGCCTATGTTAATTTAAGCACTCAATTCCATATAAATTGTGCGCTCATTGAGCGCTGAGTGATGAACTTTTTGCAGTGATTGAGTGCTCAATCAGCGCTGAATGGTACTGCAGGGTATGTTGCACCGGACAGGCATATGTACGTATATTAATACGCATGCATCAGGATTATATGTGTGTATGTATGGACGTATGGGTATGTGTGTTTGTGGGAACTTGGAAATATATGCGCTTAAATTGTCCTTTTTATATTTGAAAATTATAAATAATGTGGACTGTATGTAAATGTCGCTTTCGAAATATTTGTAGGGTGTACCGCGAAAGAAGGTACGTGGATTACCGTGCTTACGTTGCCTTACGTTGCGCTACGTGACTTTTTTTCCTTATGTACATATGTTGAGATGGCCAGGCATATGTACGTACATTAATAAGCATGCATCAGGGTTATATGTGTGTATGTATGGGCGTATGATTTGTGTGTATGATATGTATGTACATTAATAAGCATGCATCAGGGTTATATGTGCGTATGTATGGGCGTATGATTTGTGTGTTTGTGGGAACTCAGAAATATATGTGTAAATAGCAATTTTAAATTTGTAATTTGCAATAATTTGGAAATTGGAGATAATGTGGACTGTATGTAAATGTCGCTGTAGAAATGTTGCCGGGTGCAACTCGAATGGAAGTATGAGTATATGAATACGAATATAAATGGAAATGGCAAATACGAAAAAGAAGCCGGAATATGGCGATCGTATGCACAATGGAAATGCCGGATCAGACAGATATAAGAAAATTGGGTTCTTGGGAAATATCTGGCTGGTCGGCAATGGAAATATGGAATATTCGTACTTATCTTGGATTTTTTGAAGAACTCGGAAAACTCCGCCACTGAACGCTGGAACTTGTAACCTCTTGAAAATATCCGGCTCGAAGGACCATGAACTGAAGGTTGGCGGCTTTCCTGGCTTCTTCACGAGTTGTGGTGGGGAAATTGCTGGATGCAACGTGCAGGGCACAGAAAAATACTGACTTGGACTTCGTTTCACTTGAAATTCAATTTATTAGCCGCAGCGTGGGCTTTCTTGGAGTGGTAACTTAGAACTGACAGCTTGAACTTAAATCTAATGTTAGGAGAGCGGGGGTGGAGACTGTTAACAGTCCGAGAGAGAGATGAGAGGCCATCTGGACGTAACTGCTCTCGTCTGTTAACCACTAATCGTTCACAGTAGCGCCTCCTTGGCGCGGACAATTACAATAATTTAATCTACTAAGTTTTGCGGCTCTTTTATGGTGGCTGCTATTTCTCGCCTCGCCTGGATACCAAGTTGAGGGCTTCGAAGGTAAAGTCGTCGGACCGCGCGGTTCATGCGCCGGATCATTTTCCACGTTTCCCGTTGTATCCGGGCGATGCGTGTTTGGCTCCTTTGTAGTTGCTCCTGGACTCGGAGCAACTGGTTCTGGTCCACCTCCTGATCTCGGCTCCGGTGCCGGATCTCTCGCTCGAGTTCAGCTGCCAGTTCTTCATTTTCTGTCTGGTATCTTTGTATCCAGCATTGCTGGATATGGTCCTCGTTCAAGTGGATGCCGTGGCAAAGCCCGTTCATCCACTCGACGAGGAGCGTCGGATATGATGCCTGGTCCCCGTACCTAACCTGTAGTTGACGAAGCCGGCGGCCAGCTCGGATGGCTTGGTTGTACGTGTTTGAGGACTGCATCATGTCTGCTGACTGGTCGCTCCCTGGTTGTGGCTTTTATAGCATAATCGGGATAGTTCTGATGACTGTTCCCATCATGTGATCGGGAGCTTCTATCAATTCGTGCAATCCCGCAGCTCTGAGTTTGTCGCCTTTTAGAGTCGTCGGATTACGTTCAGAGGTTCAGGCGACATACAGGTCTTTAGCATGGAATACCCCGACACTTTTGTCTTCTGCATTGCCCAGCTGATATAGCGCTTTGCCCTTACGATGGAGTACAACACAGCGAATTTGATTCGGGCCAAGCTTGACATTATATCCGTCAGCTTTGTTACTCGGCCTGTAGTTTTTCCTATAGACAAGATGTCCCACGGAAAATTCTTCGAGCTTACTACGGGTGTTATATGCCTTTTCCGCGCGTTCATGAGTTCGGTTTAATCCTTGGGTCACTTTTTGTCGAATGAGTTCCATCTTGTCTGGGAGACTTATCTGTGGATCTCCTGCCTGTATTCCCCCCAGTTTCCGTAGAATTGGATAGGCTGTTCCATGGGTAACCATCCGCGTTCCGAACATTGCGTAATATGGTTCCATGCCTATCGACTCGCGTAGGCCATTCCTAAGGGCACACTCTATTCGACTTAGTTGGGTATCCCAATTTCGCTGATCAGTGGCAATTGTTGCTCGCAAAATTTGGAGTACAGATCTGTTTACCCTCTCAGCCGCGTTCGCTTGCGGGGAGTAAAGTCCAGTCTTTACGTGTCGAATACCATAGCGGGTAATTAGCTCACCAAAAATTTGGGACACAAGTTGTTTGCCGTTGTCCGAGTGTACAAACTCGGGGACCCCAAATTGATGGACAATTTTGGTCTCAAGAAATTTGATGACCTCTGCAGCTACTGCATATCTCATCGGCTGCAGCCAGACAAATTTGGAGAAATGGTCTAGGCATACAAAAATCACCGAATTCCCAGCTTTGGTCCTCGGGTATGGTCCCATAAAGTCGATGAACAACCTTTGGCCAGCCCGCTCCGTAACCCGCTGTTCTCCCATGGGTGGCCGGTTATTTTTGTTGGCGGTCTTGGTGATCTTACAGACCTCGCACTCCTTCACTACTTTTTGGACATCTACAGCCATCCCTGGCCAATAGTAAAACTTTCTACATTTTGCTAGTGAATTGTGCAGCCCCCCATGCCCTGCGGTTATGGCATGATGTGCTCTCCAGACTAAATCGGGTCGCAGCTCGGCGGGAACCCAGAGCTTCCATGCTCGGGTTTCATCCACAGCGTCGTTTAGGCAGAATCCCATCCGTTTATAGACGTAGCCTTTCGATGTTTGAAGGTCTGGACCTTCACCTAAATTTTGGTCCACCGCCTGCACTAGGTTGACGTAATCCGATGACTGGAACGCTGTCGAATTGAGGTTGATGTGTATGTCTAGTTCTTCCGCACCAGCCTTCTGTAGCTCGTCCATATGAACTCGTGAGAGAGCATCTGGGACTACATTTAGTGACCCTTTCCTGTGTTCTATGGTGAAGTCAAACGCTTGTAGCTTCAGACTCCATCGCGCAAGTCTGCCTGATAAGTCTTTCTGACCCATCAGCCATTTTAGACTAGCGTGGTCAGTGATCACTTTGAAGGGCATCCCATCTACGTAGGTAATGCTGAGGATAGCGGCATAGCATTCCAACTCGGTAATGCTGTAATTCCGCTGTGCTTTGTTCAATTTGGCTGACATATAGGCAATGGGATGTTCTCCGCCCTCGTCATCGGTTCGGAACAAAACTCCCCCCACTTCAGTGGTAGAGGCATCACATTGGATGGTAAATGGTTTTTTAAAATCTGGGGTGACGAGTACAGGTGCTGTGGCCATGCTGGTTTTTAAAAGTTCAAACGCCTTGATTGCCTCTTCAGACAACTCAAATTTCTTTATGCGGTCTTTCTTCAAACAATCATGAAGCGGTGCCGCTGTCTGGGCGTAGTTTTGGATGAACCTCCTGTACCAGCCTGTCATTCCCAGGAACCTCCGCATCTGTCTGGCGGAGCTAGGCTGGGGAAATTCCTGGATCGATTGTATTATCGCGTCATCCGTTCGGATGCATCCTCTCCCAACTACATATCCTAAATATCTTGCCTGGCTGTAGCAAAACTTGCTCATGTCTACATTTATCGTTAGCCCGCTGTAAGCAGGCACTGACCTGGCTCAACATATCCATGTGGGCTTGAAGTGTAGGTGATCAGTAAGTCATCCAGATACACAAATGCATTCTCGCGTAGCGCCTTTGGTATAACTTTATCCATTAGTCGGCACATTCGCTTCGCCGCATTGCACAAGCCGAGCGGCATGACTCTAAACTGATACAGTGGCCTGCCGGGCACTGTAAACGCGGTTTTCTCTCTACTTTTGGTTTCGAGAGGTATTTGCCAAAAGGCGTCTTTTAAGTCATTTGCGGAAATATAATACGTTTCCTGTAGTCGGCTAACAGACCCTCAATATGTGGTAGTGGATATGCATCTTGGATCGTCCGGGAATTTACTTTACGCGCATCGAGGCAAAGGCGATTTTTCGGCCCTTTTTGCACCAGAGTTACCGGTGAACTCCAGCTACTATTGCTCTCCTCGATCACTCCTAGTCCTAACATGCGATCTAGCTCGGCGTACACCAGCTTCTGTTTAGCTGGGGATATCGGGCAATGTCGCTGTTTGATTGGTAGAACCTCGTTGGTCACTTCAAGTATATGTTGCTCTAAGCTCTTTCCTAATCCCTTTTCCAGACAAGAGGGATATGTGTCTATCACTTGCTTCAGCTTAGATTGTTGTTCTGGAGTAAGCTGATTTGGGATATAGGCGATCTCAGGCTTGAGCGTATTGTTCATGTCTAGGTCTCCGGTCATAAGGTCGAAATCCGGTGTTGTTTCAACGGCGGCAACCTCGCGCCCACCTTTACCGAGGAAGGTGAGGCCGAATGTATCCCAGAAATGAATTCCAAAATAATATCGTTGTGTCAGATCTGGCACTATCAAAAACTGTAGGTCCTTGGTTTCTCCTTCCCATTCTACAGGTAACGTTATGGCTCCGATTACTTGGGTCTCATTACCGCTGGCTGTGCGTACACATTCTTCACTTAGCTTTCTTATCGGCCGCGTCCGGTTTTTTAAGAAAGCATTCGCTCCTCTGCCAATACAGTTCGCACTGGCGCCTGTGTCCAGTAATGCGAGTATTTCTTCTCCATCGACCTTCGTTTTGGCAAAGAAACGGTTGTCGTTTTGCACGCTCACCACCGTGTCCACCACCTTATGCTTGAGCGGACTTTCTCGCATCGTGGAATTTGATCGGGCAGGACTCTTCCTTCGAAGGATGCTTCCTGTAGAAGTCTGCTCCTTTGCCACACTTATAACACACCAGCTCGTGTAGTGGGCCTCGGCATCCTTGTCCATCCTCATAACGCCCTCGTGTATCTTTCCGCTGCCGGTTGAATTCTTCCACCGTGACCGCGTCCGCCAAGTCCTCCAGTGTCTGGAATTCCTTTATTTCGTTGACCGCAGTTCGGCTGCGCATGTTTCTTCCAGTATTTCTCAACCAGCGATCCACTCTGAGACCCTCTCTTTCAGTGGCGGATCCAGAGACGATTCTTGGGGGGGGAAATTGAACTTATTCTTCGATTTGGGGTTCAAACTTATTATTGCGAGAGAAATACAGTACAAATTATAAAACAAAAATATTATTTGGTGAGAAGAGTGTCACAGTTGTATTTTCATTTTGTTTATTGCAGAGAATATTTTTCTAGCACACAAGTAAAATTTTCAGGTTCTGTGGTTCCAAGGGGGGGGGAAATTTCCCTAATTCCCCCCCCCCCCCCCCCCCCCCCCCCCCCCCCCGTGGATCCGCCACTGCTCTCTTTTGAGCTCCGCTAATGAGGTTAGCGGCAATCCCCCCATCTGGGAGTTCATATTGTCCTTTTAGAGCTCAACGAATTCATCTTCAGCGAATTTGTGCTTGAGCTTGAAATGCAAGTTATGAATATCCGAGACATAATCGCTAAAGGTCTCGTGTGGCCTTTGCTTCCTTTCCATTAGTTCCTTGACTATTATAAGCTCACTCCCGGTAGTGGAAAATGCCCGCCTCATTTCTTGGGTCAATGAGTAGTAGTCAAAATCGTAGTCTTCCGCCTTGTCCTTCATTAACTGCCAATACCATTTGGTGGCCGCACCTGCTAGCAGAAGATGGAATTCACGAAAGACTTGTTGGCGGCTGAAGTCATACAATTATTGCAATCGGTCCACGCGGAACAGGAAACTTTCAACTGTCATGCCACGACCGCTTCCATCGAACTTCAGGTTCCATCTGTCTAATCTGACGTCTTTTGATCTCGGTCCCTGAAACGATGAGTTACGATTGATCTCTGGGTGCAGTTGGTGACTCGTCTACCTTTCGTTTGTTCTGGATTGCCTGTGGGACGGAGTATCTATCCGCCTGGGTGTTCTTAACCGGTGCATCTGGCTATTGAGCATGTCCTGTGTTACCGGTTCCAGAGGCGGAGTCTCTTGGTACCTCAAGAAGCTGTCGGTTGGATTCGGAACAGTACGGGGCGACGAAGGCAGTCCCATCTGTTCGGGTCTCCTGGATGTCGGAGACTGCAATTCTGTTATTTGTGCTTTCAGCGCTTCTATCTGGGCGCTCATACCACGCTGCATTTCGTTGCTCTCCCTTAAGAGCTCCATTAATCTTTGTTCACGTCGCTCGGCAGCCTCTAAGTTGTCCTCCTCGTGCCTCTGAAATTGGGGAAGCATGCTTGATCTTTCTTTCGGCGGTCCTAGGGGTAGATTCTCCCCACCGACGGCTCCTTCCATTTCAGTTTATTGGTCCAGATTGTTTTTTTCGGACAGGGTATCTACCTGTAGGGGTAGATTCTCCCCACCGACGGCTCCTTCCATTTCAGTTTATTGGTCCAGATTGTTTTTTTCGGACAGGGTATCTACCTGTTTTTTTTTTTGTTTTTTTTTTATTCCCTTTTTTAACTTTATTACTACAACTAATAAATATACATTTAGAAAATAAATGGGCGTAAACTGCAGATGTTGTGCGTTACGGCCGCAAAGCAATGCTTGGCACAACCGCGGCAGCTTACGTGTCCAGGCCTTTCCTCTCTCTCTCTCAGCTATCCTGAGTTTTCGCATTACAGACGCAGCGAATTTGGTCGTCGCGTCCCACTCCGTTTGGCCTCTTAGCATGGTTGGCACTAGCGTGCTGGGGCTAGTGCTGACACCGGTCGCTATTTCCAGGGCGGTCCTGTCCTCTACGAACAGCACGCACGCGAACAGGACGTGGCGTGCGTTCTCCTCGATTCCAGAGCCGCAGGATGGGCATCCGTCACTCGTGTCGTAACCGTACTTCTTCAGGTACGACCGGAAGCATCCGTGCCCACTCAAGATCTGGGTCAGGTAGAAGTCCACCTGCCCGTGCCTCCTTTCCAGCCACGGACTCAAGACGGGAATCAGATCGTGGGTCCAGCGTCCAGAGGTTGCGGAATCCCACCTCTCCTGCCACCGAGAGATGGATCTCTCTCTCGCGGGCCGTCTTGCCTCGCGCCTATTTTGGTCGTCCGTGGTCGTGACCGTTTCCTCCACTTCTACTGCCTCTCTTACCAGTTCTTGCACCGTAACTAGACCAGCTATGACCAGCGTAGCTTCCTCGGAGATTGTCCGGAAGGCACACGATATCCTTATTGCACATAGTCTGTGCGTGCGAGCCACGCCACTCATGTACGAGGGCGTCGTGGCGGCTTTAGCCCATACCGGGGCGGCATAAAGTACTTGGGACGTGACGACGCTCGCTATGAGTTTCCTCCGTTCCTGCTTTGGGCCCCTTGTGTTCAGGAGAATCCGCGCGAGCGATCTGGCGGTCGCAGCGGCCTTCTTATTGAAGTACTCTAGGTGCTCTTTGTAGGACAGCCTGGTGTCTATCATGACGCCTAGGTATTTTATGGCTCTTTGAGAGACTATGTCAACCCCTCCGACCGTCAGCTTGGCCGTCTCGACGAGTTGCCGGCTGCTTATAAGAACGGCCTCTGTTTTATGTGCCGCACGTTGGAGCCCGGCAAGTGACAGCCATGACTCCGCCTTCCTCACCGCAGTGTTTGCCATGTCCTCCACTTCGGCTATCGTCTTGGCCACGATCGTGATGGCGACGTCGTCCGCGAAGCCAGTCACGTGGACGTTTGCAGGCATGGGGAGCCTCAGTACTCCGTCGTACATAGTGTTCCACAACAGGGGGCCCAGGACCGATCCTTGTGGAACCCCAGCAGTAACGAAGTACTCTTTCGGGCCGTCGCTCGTATCGAAAAGCAGCACCCTTTCGCCGAGGTAGCTGTCGACTATCCTGGTGAGGTACTCCGGAATCCGTAGCCGACTTAGTGCCTGCATGATCCTCGTCCAGTTCGCCGTGTTGAACGCGTTTTTGATGTCGAGCGTGACCAGAAGGCAGTACTTCTTCGTGCTGCCTTTCCAACGCTTCCCGCGTATGGCTTTCGCAGCTGTCCCGGTGACCATTCGGATCGCGTCCAGCGTTGACTTTCCTTTCCGGAAACCAAACTGGGTGGTGGATAGGCCACCAGCCGCATCTACGGCCAGGTTTAGCCGTTTCAAGATGAGCTTCTCGAACACTTTGCCAACAGTGTCAAGCAGACAAATTGGCCTGTAGGAGGAAGCTTCACCAGGCGGCTTCCCAGGTTTGTTGAGTAGAAGCAGCTTCTGTACTTTCCATCTCCGGGGAAATGTTCCCTCGCGCAGGCAGGCGTTGTAGAGGTCCGCGAAAGTGCCCGGCCGAAGCCCAAGCGCCAGCTTCATTGCTCTGTTGGGCACTGCGTCGGGACCTGGGGCTTTGTTGTTCTGCAGGCTGCGTCCTGCTTCAGCAACCTCGGCCTCCGTGACTTCCTCGATCTCCCACGTAGGCGCCGTTTCGTGCTGTATGCTTTCCTTGGCGCTACCCGAAGGAAACAGTGTGCGAACAATATCGCTAAGTGTTTCAGGGTCCGTTGGAGAGCGGCTGCCTGCGCTTACTCGCTTTACCACGAGTCTGTAGGCCCCAGGTCTGTAGGCTTCAGGAAACATTCCCGTTTGATGTCCAGGATGGCGTGCTTCAGGGTCCTCCTGGCTTTCTTGAAGGCGACGTGTGCGGCCTCGGCCCTGTCGGTCCTTCTTGACCGTTGAAGAGCCCTTCTGGCTCTGAGGCAGATCCTTCTGAGGGTCGCTATCTCCGAGTTCCACCAAGGTACCGGCTCGTGGTCTCTACTGTATGGTTTGCGCATCAGCATCCCTGTCCTGCACGCATCCTCCAAGCTGGCTGCTATCGCGTCCGCGTTGGTGTTCGCGTCTGCTTCAGTGGAGCAGTGCATGTCGGCGAGGCACCTGCTCATCGCCTCGGCGTTTAGCGTCTCCTGGCGGTAGCCCTTGACTGCTCTGTTACGGGTTTCTGGTCCTGGCCGTGTGCCCACTGTGCATAAGATTGCCTCGTGGTCGCTGGCCGTGAAGAAGTCGCCGATTCTCCAGTGAGAGCGCCGGGCTAACGCGGAGCTCACAAATGTGAGGTCTATGATAGACCCAGCTCCAGCCCGATTGAACGTCTCCTGGGTCCCTTCGTTTAGCAGCGTGACGTCTAGCGTTGCAAAGGCATTGAGTAGGGTGTGCCCCCTTATGTTGCTGCTGGGGCACCCCCATTCTTCGGCCCACGCGTTGAAGTCGCCTGCGATGATAGCGGGGTAACGGCCCCTTGCGTCAAAGGCGATCGTGTCCAAGGTATGGCTAAAGTCCGTCGTGGAGAGGCTAGGTGCTAGATAGCAGCTGTATACCCAAATTTCGCCTATACGAGCTCGGACGAAACCCGAGCCCTTGTGCACGTCCAGAAAGGATTTACAGTTTCTTCTGCACAGCCATATCGCGGCCTTGCCCGATGTGTCCGTTATCCAGTCGCCGTCGTCTTTGACTTTGTAGGGTTCACTGATGACAGCCAGGTCCGCCTTGCATTCCCTCGCTGACTGCAGGAGTAAGTCCTGCGCAGCCCGGCAGTGATTCAGGTTTATCTGGATCACTTCCATTCGCGGGGTTTGGCTACGGCTCTTTTTGCGGCGTGAGGACACCGCCTGCTTCCTGCTTGGTGGTTCCTCGACTTCGGTCCTCCTTCGGTGCATATAAAGCATACGCTCTCGTTGGGACATTGAGCGATTTTGTGCCCCGTCTTGCCGCACTTAATGCAGCACCCACTTCTGTGCATTTTGCTATGACACTTTATAGCAATGTGGCCAATCTCTAGGCACTTGTAGCACCTGGGCTGCGAGTCCCTCTCCTTCACCTTGCAGATAGACCATCCTAACTTGATTTTACCCTTGCAGAGAACCGCTTCTGCGTCTCTGCTGGGCAGTCCAACCACTGCCGTCTGGGTGTCTCTGTGTGATGGACGTAGACTCCTCAATTTGACCGATTCGGCGTTCACGGCGAATTGGTCCACCAGAGCTTTGGTGACATCTACTGCCTCAACTAGCGGGTCAAGGTCGCTAATCACCACCGTCCTTGTCCCCGCGCTTTCGGATAGCGCTCTAACCGCAGTCGCTTCTCCTAGGACAGCCTCAAGGCTCTCTTTTATTTCCTCCGTGCTGGTGTCCTCTGTTGTATTAGACATCATTCCTTCATTAATAGAATTGTCATTTGTTACGATTTCCGTGAAACACGGTCTTTATTGGGCAATGGTCAAAATATGAATAATTTACAGCTAGCTATTTGCGGCTGCGCTGCCTGCAAACATTGGCAGCGGCCGTCATATATATTGAAGTATATGCTCTCAATTGTATTTGTGCTGGTAGCACTGAGAGCGCGAGAGGAGTTGTACATGCATGCTTTGTATGTGTCCGCACTCAGGCCATGGGAATATGCTGACACTAGCACTTCCCACAAGTTGGGCTCTGAGGCGCATTCATATTTCGGCTGGCCGCAAAAGTTTTGCGACCGGCACTTTTGTATTTGTTTAAGTACACTGTAACACAATGTTGGTGTCGGTACAGTGGGTACTCGCTACAATGATACATGCATACTACATCTCCCTCCTTTTGAAAAATAACGTAATTCTATGAAGTTATTTTCTTACTATATGTGTATGAAATATAAATGAACATCTTGTTATATAATAATATATATATATGTTTTTTTTTTTTTTGTTATTTATTTAATTTATTTTTTTTTTTTTCGAATCAATAAGTATTATATATTTAAGTATTTTTTTTGTTTTATATTTCCATTATAATTATGGTTCTTAATTTATGTATGGCTATACGAGATATATTTATAAGAGAATTAAAGTGATTATGAAATAAAAATTTTTAATCTATCCTTATGTACTGTTTGTTTTTTATTTTTGTTATTTGAAATTACTATGTTATCATTTTCTTCTATATTTTCAACCTTATAAGGTCCAGTATATTTGAAGTCTAGCTTATGCCCTGTTTCATTTTTCAATAAAACCTGATCTCCTATTTTTAAATCAAAATCTAAGGTATTTTTGTCATATCTAATTTTTTGTTTCTTTTTATGAAATTCTAGCATTAATCTAGCTCTCTTAAATGCTTGTTCTAGTCTAAACTTAGATTCTTTTGCGTAGTCATCCACATTATATAGAGGTTTTATTTTATCTATGCTATTAAAATGTTGAGGTAAATTTGGAGTTTTACCAAAAATTAACTCATATGGACAGTAGTCATGTGCCATAGATGGTGTTGTGTTGAAACAATATACGAAGTACTAAAGCCATACATCCCAATCTGTTTTATCAACTGAGATGTATGAGCGGATGAACTCATTAAATGTTCTGTGGCTTCGCTCCACGGTTCCTACAGTTTGGTGATGGTGTGCGGTAGAAGTTATGTTTTTTATATTTAAATTTTTACATAACTCTTCAATTATCGAATTTTTATATTCTGTTCCCATGTCCGTTATGAACGTCTTCATTGGACCGTAGGTTAGAATAAAATCTTCGAATATAGCTTTTGCTACTGTTTTTGCACTTTTGTTTTGGATTGGTATTGCCACCAGGTATTTAGTTAAATCGCAGATTAGGGTTACTGCATATTCGTTTCCTTGTTCAGATTTAGGTAGTGGACCGATCGTATCCACAATTACCCTGTCAAAAGCCATTTGTGGCGTTTTAGTTATAGTCAATGGTGTTTTTGTATGTTTGGTTGTTTTGGATTTTTGGCATTTTGGGCATTTTCTTATATAATTTGTTATAAATCGGGTCATATTTTTTCAATAATAATGCCTTTTTATCTTTGCTAATGTTCTAGCTATGCCTGTATGACCTCCTTGAATTGGATCGTCATGGAATGTAAACAGTAATGCTTCTTTCTCTTTATCATTATTTGATAATAGGGTCACCGGCTTGAGTAGCGCTACTCTTAGAGATTGTAATGTTTTATTGCCCATTATTTTAAAAGATTCTATTGATTCAGTGTCAAAGATCTTTTCGCTCGGTGCCACTTTGAGTTTCCTGATATTAAGTATACCGGCTTCTTTTTCAAGCCTTTGAAAGAACTGACCTAAGTCGAGAATTCCATTGGTGTACATATCGCTAACATCAATTCTTGCTATAACTTTTTTTCCATGCTTAAGTAAACATAGTGAATCTGTTATTCGCAAGGTCACTACTTTTCGTACCTCGTCATTTACAATGACTTCGTATACGTTGGGCTGAGAAGCTTTATTTAGAGTTTGCCTAGGCAAATCTATTTTTTCTTTTTCTTTTCCTGCGCAGGAATTTTTCTGTTTACTTTGGTTTCTGGTAGTGACTGTCAGAATTTTATTATTCGTTTGAATATTCTTTAAATCCGTTATGGTTATTCTTGAAAGCGCGTCGGCTATATGATTGTCTTTTCCCTTAAGATATTCCACAGTAAAATCATATTCTTCTAAGTCTAATCTCATTCGGGTCAGTTTTGAGCTCGGGTTTGTCATCGAAAATAAGTAGGTTAATGGCCTATGGTCTGTCTTGACTGTGAAATGTCTTCCATAAATGTATGGTCTAAAATGAATTATCGCCCAGTGGATAGCTGCTAATTCCTGTTCAGTTGTATTTTTGTTGCTTTCTCCTTTAGTAAATGATCTTGATGCATAGGCTACTGGTAACTGTGTGTTATTGTAATCTTGAGTAAGAACAGCTCCACACGCTTGTTTGCTTGCATCTGTTGTTATACAAAATTCTTTATTAAGATCTGGGTATTGTAGAAGTGTAGGTTTCATCAATTGAATTTTAAGGTATTCGAATGCGTTTTGACATTCATCTGTCCATTCGAATTTAACATTCTTTTTACATAATCTAGTTATGTGTCGTGAGTAATCGCAAAAATTTTTAATAAAACGTCTGTAGTAATTGCAAAATGCAACGAATCTTCTAGCGCTGTCTGCGTCCGTTGGGACTGGGTATTTTTTTATTACATCGTATTTTTTATTATCTGGCAAAATACCTTTGTCAGTACACTTGTGTCCAAGGAAGGTCACTTCGTGTCTGAAAAATGTGCACTTTTCTGGGTGCAATTTAAGGATGTGCTTCCTACATAAGTCAAAAACGTTTGTAAGATTTTTAATCATATGTTTTTCTGAACAACCGATGACAATTAGGTCATCCATATACAAGAATGCCTGTGAAGGTTCGATACCTGAAAATGCAATTGTCATCATTCTTTGGAAAGAATTTGGCGCTATTTTTAAACCATAAGGTAATCGCGTGAAGCGATAGGAGCCCTTGCTCGTGGAGAAAGATGTTATATTTCTAGACGTTTCTTCGAGTTCTATTTGATGAAATCCTGACATTAGATCTAAACATGAAAAGTATTTAGCTCTACCTAATTGGTCAAGAATATCGTCTATTCTTGGTAGTGGAAATTTATCTGATAACATTTTTTGTTAATTTGGCGGTAATTTGTTCAATTTCTCTATAATTTCTTCTTTGTTTACATTTTTATTATATTTAACTATGTCGTAATCATCTAATGGTTCAACTTTCAGTGTATTTAATTGAATGATTGCAGTTTTATTAGTTGTATTCAAAATTCGGACAAAAGTGTTTTGAGAATCTCCAATGGAATTTCCAATGAATACTCCATTTTGGATTTCTTGGTTTGGTATTAATATATACCTGGTTGCTGAATTTATAGCAATTTTTCGGACTACTTCGGATCTTGCTGGTAGAATTGTCAAATTATTTTCTAGTGTATGATTTATTGGAATATGTATCGGATTATAGAGGTTATCTGGTCTCAGTATGAGCCAATCGTTTTCTGGTTTTAAATCTATTTGACAATTGTATTTTTTCATAAAATCTACGCCTATGATTCCATCACATGGAACAGGAAAATTTGATGTTACTAAATGAAAAGTATGTGGTATAGCATAGTTGCTTGAAAGAAGTGCTATTGATACTAAACCTTTTGAGTTGGTTGTTCCTTCACCAACACCTGATATTTGGGTAATATTTGTATAATCAACATTGTTAAACGAGTGCGAAGTTTCTTTTATTAAGGATATGTCTGCACCTGTATCAACTAGTAATGTATATAATTTATTTGTGTATTCATTTTTGAGAGAAACGAAAAGATTGAAATTAAGATTGATAGTATGAACCGTATTCTTTACTGGGTTTTTTATCTTAAGGGTCTTTATTGGTTTTCCGACGTGGTTTGTACTTGTCGGACATTATTATTATTTTGTCTGTTGGTGTTCGTATTTGCATTGTTGGTGTTTCCACCACGGTTGTGTCCTCTATAATAACCACGACCTCTATAATTGTTGTTGGTATGATTATTATAGTTTCGGTTATAACTGTTATTTTGGTTATAGCCATTATTATGGTAATATCCGTTATGCTGATGATTACCTCGGTTATTGCCCCTACCGCGGTAATTATTTCTGAAGTTGTTATTGCGATAGTTGTTTCCTCTTTGTGTGTACAGTATTGAATTTGCATTGCCTGTCATTTCAGTACTACATTGTATATACTGTGTATATACTAGTGACGGCTTCATTCATAGTTGTGAAGTTGCCTGCCTCTAATATTGTTTTTAGGCGGCCATGCTCACAATTTTTAACCATTGTGGTAATGGCTTCTTTTGTGCTGAATTTGTCAGCGTGTTCGGCTGGTAGGCCTTCGTCAATGTACGAAGCTTCAAGGAGCTTTCGTAAGATGTCTATTTCTGAAGTAAATTTCTCGGCTGTTTTGCCTTTCTGGCTTGTTTTCGCCATTTTCGCTTTGACTACGTCGGATGTTTCGCCGACTATAGTGTCTTGCAATTTCTTTATTATTGAATTTATTGATGTTTCGTTCTGTACTTTGTATAGTGTAGATCCTATTATTTTTGATTTAATGACTTCTACAGCTAAATCTTCGAATGTGCCTTTAGTCAAGTTAACCAACTTCAAGGCTGTTATGAATCTTTGAAGATGTATCTTTTGCCCGTTAAATTCCGGGATGGCATTCGAGATATCTTTTATATATGCCCTTTGGGCTGCTGGATCTGCCATTATGTTTTCTTTTGTGTCTGGCACGCTTACATCTGATTCTATGTCTTCTTCTTCTTCTGCTTCTGTTACTGTTATAACTGCAGGATTTGTTAGATCGTGTAGATCTTTTTCTTTTATTTCGATTCCTTCGCTCGAATCGGAATCTTCACTTTCTGTTAGGTCTATGTCTTGTTCTATCGTCAGAGGTGTATTTAAAATTGTCGGTATCGATATATTTAAATTATACCTATCTTTGACAGTTATTAGATTTGTACGTAATTTGATCAATAATTTAGATAATATTGACCAATTCGTGTTATTAATCGCTGCCCTATTTTCATGTACTAAAATTCTTGCAGTATTGAAAGAATCTACAAGAATTTTTGCATGTTTATTAAAAGTGTCTTTATGTATTGGCCTATTTTGGCTTATACATTTGTAAGACTTGTCAAATGTGTCCTTTAATTCTCGTATTTGGGTAGATAATTGCTCCCATTCCATACTAAGGACTTGTTATATTTTTTTTTTTTTTTTTTTTGTGTATTAGTTGCGCATAATTTTTAGCACAATTATATGTCCTAGCACTGGGTGTATGTCTACTTCCGAAAATACTTTACAGTTTCTTACTGTAGACAGTACTATTGCTTTTTGCGTACCGCTGCAATGAATAAGCGGGGAAAAAGCTAGGTCGTACCTATTCATATACTCTTCTTCAAAATCTGATATTGATAAAGGCTCTGTTCTATTTCTAAGTATGGCTAATACCCTATTCTCAAAAGTTGGGTGATTGGCTTGAATAATTCTTATGCAATTTGTGGTATTCATATTGTTTGTTAATATATTTTATTTTTATTTTATTTCAAAATTTTAATTTTCTTATTTTGGTATTTCGTTGCATACATTTACAAATTTGGATTTTAATTTTTGTTTTGAAACATATTTTTATAATAATTGTTTGTGCTCTGTTAATTTAAATCTTATCCAGATCGTTGGCCTGGCTTCTATTTATAGCTCTTTTTGATACACACTTATTGTGGTATACATATGCTTTATACAAAATGTATGCACTCATTATAAAAACAATTATTGATAATAATATGTTTGTTAAATCGCTATCAATACTTTTTGATTCGATTTTATTAATGACGTTGGCAGTGGAGTCCACTGTTTTAGTATCAATTAAACCCATTTTGGGTATTATTTCTGTAACGCATTCAAAATCTGTCTTGGATATTGCGTTACTTTTCATAAAGAAAAATGTTCATTCATATTTATATATTCTATTTTTATATTTTTTTTTAATTTTTCTTATGACACGTATATTCACAAGCTGTATTTTCGAAAGGCCCTTTACAATCTGCAGGGCACTTTGGTTTTCTAGCCTCTTTCATGTCATTTTTATTTTTGTAGGCATCTAATTCCCTATATGTGTTCTCTAATTCTTTCTTAATTTCTACATTTTCATCCCAGGATACTGGGGTAGATTTTTCAGCATATAGCTGCCTATTTAACTCTTTAATTTTTAAATTCAGGAAGTTCTTCTGACCTCCTCTCCTATTTATGATGTGCGCTCTTGGAAGCGCTGTCGGTTCACTTCTCCAGGGTCCGGCTTGGAGCGCCGAACGGGGCCGGTGCTGGCTGCACAGGCTTCTCCTTCTCCAGTGTAAGTTCTTCGTTTATACTTGTGTGTTTTCCATCGTAGGCGTAGGAGGGTTTGCCATTCCTCCCACACTTCTTATCCTTCTTGTAGTCCTTGGTGTAGGTCTTCGTTTATACTTGTGTGTTTTCCATCGAAGGCGTAGGAGGATTTGCCATTCCTCCCACACTTCTTATCCTTCTTGTAGTCCTTGACCTATGGTTTTAGGTGGCGCCGGTGCTGGTCCTCGCACAAGCGGTAATTTTGTTTTATTATTCGTTGATTGGCCTATGGTTTTAGGCGGTGCCGGTGCTGGTCTTCGCACAGGTGGTGATTTAGTTTTGTATTTGGTCTCCTTGGATAGAATATCTCATATCTGTCATACTAGGACACAATAGACACACGTTGTTTCACGTAAACATTTTCGCTCGTACTCTCTTTCACACAAGTGGATGTAGCGGCAATCGTTTTTTGAATTTTTTTTTTTGCTTGTTTTGTTTTGTGTTATTATTGTGTTATTATTGGGTCCATGTGTCCTGTCACGGTCGCCATGTTGTATTAGACATCATTCCTTCATTAATAGAATTGAGTTGGTTGTTCCTTCACCAACACCTGATATTTGGATAATATTTGTATAATCAACATTGTTAAACGAGTCCGATGTTTCTTTTATTAAGGATATGTCTGCACCTGTATCAACTAGTAATGTATATAATTTATTTGTGTATTCATTTTTGAGAGAAACGAAAAGATTGAAATTAAGATTGATAGTATGAACCGTATTCTTTACTGGGTTTTTTATCTTAAGGGTCTTTATTGGTTTTCCGACGTGGTTTGTACTTGTCGGACATTATTATTATTTTGTCTGTTGGTGTTCGTATTTGCATTGTTGGTGTTTCCACCACGGTTGTGTCCTCTATAATAACCACGACCTCTATAATTGTTGTTGGTATGATTATTATAGTTTCGGTTATAACTGTTATTTTGGTTATAGCCATTATTATGGTAATATCCGTTATGCTGATGATTACCTCGGTTATTGCCCCTACCGCGGTAATTATTTCTGAAGTTGTTATTGCGATAGTTGTTTCCTCTTTGTGTGTACAGTATTGAATTTGCATTGCCTGTCATTTCAGTACTACATTGTATATACTGTGTATATACTAGTGACGGCTTCATTCATAGTTGTGAAGTTGCCTGCCTCTAATATTGTTTTTAGGCGGCCATGCTCACAATTTTTAACCATTGTGGTAATGGCTTCTTTTGTGCTGAATTTGTCAGCGTGTTCGGCTGGTAGGCCTTCGTCAATGTACGAAGCTTCAAGGAGCTTTCGTAAGATGTCTATTTCTGAAGTAAATTTCTCGGCTGTTTTGCCTTTCTGGCTTGTTTTCGCCATTTTCGCTTTGACTACGTCGGATGTTTCGCCGACTATAGTGTCTTGCAATTTCTTTATTATTGAATTTATTGATGTTTCGTTCTGTACTTTGTATAGTGTAGATCCTATTATTTTTGATTTAATGACTTCTACAGCTAAATCTTCGAATGTGCCTTTAGTCAAGTTAACCAACTTCAAGGCTGTTATGAATCTTTGAAGATGTATCTTTTGCCCGTTAAATTCCGGGATGGCATTCGAGATTTCTTTAATATATGCCCTTTGGGCTGCTGGATCTGCCATTATGTTTTCTTTTGTGTCTGGCACGCTTACATCTGATTCTATGTCTTCTTCTTCTTCTGCTTCTGTTACTGTTATAACTGCAGGAATTGTTAGATCGTGTAGATCTTTTTCTTTTATTTCGATTCCTTCGCTCGAATCGGAATCTTCACTTTCTGTTAGGTCTATGTCTTGTTCTATCGTCAAAGGTGTATTTAAAATTGTCGGTATCGATATATTTAAATTATACCTATCTTTGACAGTTATTAGATTTGTACGTAATTTGATCAATAATTTAGATAATATTGACCAATTCGTGTTATTAATCGCTGCCCTATTTTCATGTACTAAAATTCTTGCAGTATTGAAAGAATCTACAAGAATTTTTGCATGTTTATTAAAAGTGTCTTTATGTATTGGCCTATTTTGGCTTATACATTTGTAAGACTTGTCAAATGTGTCCTTTAATTCTCGTATTTGGGTAGATAATTGCTCCCATTCCATACTAAGGACTTGTTATATTTTTTTTTTTTTTTTTTTTGTGTATTAGTTGCGCATAATTTTTAGCACAATTATATGTCCTAGCACTGGGTGTATGTCTACTTCCGAAAATACTTTACAATTTCTTACTGTAGACAGTACTATTGCTTTTTGCGTACCGCTGCAATGAATAAGCGGGGAAAAAGCTAGGTCGTACCTATTCATATACTCTTCTTCAAAATCTGATATTGATAAAGGCTCTGTTCTATTTCTAAGTATGGCTAATACCCTATTCTCAAAAGTTGGGTGATTGGCTTGAATAATTCTTATGCAATTTGTGGTATTCATATTGTTTGTTAATATATTTTATTTTTATTTTATTTCAAAATTTTAATTTTCTTATTTTGGTATTTCGTTGCATACATTTACAAATTTGGATTTTAATTTTTGTTTTGAAACATATTTTTATAATAATTGTTTGTGCTCTGTTAATTTAAATCTTATCCAGATCGTTGGCCTGGCTTCTATTTATAGCTCTTTTTGATACACACTTATTGTGGTATACATATGCTTTATACAAAATGTATGCACTCATTATAAAAACAATTATTGATAATAATATGTTTGTTAAATCGCTATCAATACTTTTTGATTCGATTTTATTAATTACGTTGGCAGTGGAGTCCACTGTTTTAGTATCAATTAAACCCATTTTGGGTATTATTTCAGTAACGCATTCAAAATCTGTCTTGGATATTGCGTTACTTTTCATAAAGAAAAATGTTCATTCATATTTATATATTCTATTTTTATATTTTTTTTAATTTTTCTTATGACACGTATATTCACAAGCTGTATTTTCGAAAGGCCCTTTACAATCTGCAGGGCACTTTGGTTTTCTAGCCTCTTTCATGTCATTTTTATTTTTGTAGGCATCTAATTCCCTATATGTGTTCTCTAATTCTTTCTTAATTTCTACATTTTCATCCCAGGATACTGGGGTAGATTTTTCAGCATATAGCTGCCTATTTAACTCTTTAATTTTTAAATTCAGGAAGTTCTTCTGACCTCCTCTCCTATTTATGATGTGCGCTCTTGGAAGCGCTGTCGGTTCACTTCTCCAGGGTCCGGCTTGGAGCGCCGAACGCGGCCGGTGCTGGCTGCACAGGCTTCTCCTTCTCCAGTGTAAGTTCTTCGTTTATACTTGTGTGTTTTCCATCGTAGGCGTAGGAGGGTTTGCCATTCCTCCCACACTTCTTATCCTTCTTGTAGTCCTTGGTGTAGGTCTTCGTTTATACTTGTGTGTTTTCCATCGAAGGCGTAGGAGGATTTGCCATTCCTCCCACACTTCTTATCCTTCTTGTAGTCCTTGACCTATGGTTTTAGGTGGCGCCGGTGCTGGTCCTCGCACAAGCGGTAATTTTGTTTTATTATTCGTTGATTGGCCTATGGTTTTAGGCGGTGCCGGTGCTGGTCTTCGCACAGGTGGTGATTTAGTTTTGTATTTGGTCTCCTTGGATAGAATATCTCATATCTGTCATACTAGGACACAATAGACACACGTTGTTTCACGTAAACATTTTCGCTCGTACTCTCTTTCACACAAGTGGATGTAGCGGCAATCGTTTTTTGAATTTTTTTTTTTGCTTGTTTTGTGTTATTATTGTGTTATTATTGGGTCCATGTGTCCTGTCACGGTCGCCATGTTGTATTAGACATCATTCCTTCATTAATAGAATTGTTATTTGTTACGATTTCCGTGAAACACGGTCTTTATTGGGCAATGGTCAAAATATGAATAATTTACAGCTAGCTATTTGCGGCTGCGCTGCCTGCAAACATTGGCAGCGGCCGTCATATATATTGAAGTATATGCTCTCAATTGTATTTGTGCTGGTAGCACTGAGAGCGCGAGAGGAGTTGTACATGCATGCTTTGTATGTGTCCGCACTCAGGCCATGGGAATATGCTGACACTAGCACTTCCCACAAGTTGGGCTCTGAGGCGCATTCATATTTCGGCTGGCCGCAAAAGTTTTGCGACCGGCACTTTTGTATTTGTTTAAGTACACTGTAACACATTGTTGGTGTCGGTACAGTGGGTACTCGCTACAATGATACATGCATACTACACCTCGCTTCTGTTGAGCTCCAGAAGATGGTTCCGGACCTTGTTTACACGGGTGCTGAGGCTTTGCAGCTTGCCGTCGTCCCTACGGGTTACCATCGCCATCTTGCAATTTGCCTCCACTATAAGGGCGTCCGGGCGGTGAGGCTTTCGCGCCCGCTTTTTTGGAGCAGCCTTTCTCCAGGCGGTGGTCGCGTCCTTTCCATCGTCCTTTCCAGCGCTGCCTCCCGCGGCTGTTTTTTCTCTGGGGCCCCGTTTTTTGGCATGCTCCTCATGTGGGTTTCTCTTCTTTTTCTGCTGGGATCCCGCTGGCGCTCTTCGCGCAGACGATTGCGCTGGTGAAATCGGGGGCTCTCCCCCGTCTAGAACCGTGCCGGGTTGGCTAAGCCTTCGCCACGGGTCTGTTTGCGCCGCGCTGGTGACCATGGGGCCTTGTGTCGCGTTTCGCCAGAACTCCGTTTGAGTGGCGTTGTCCTTTTGAAGACAAACCGGAGTCTGTTGCTCCTTGCTCTCGCTGTTTCGGAGAGGGCCTTTGCATTTGATGCACTCCGTGGGCTCTTTTTGCTGGTGGGAGTCTCCAACTTGGTTGAAGGAGATCACTGCACCTTCTTGGAGGGACTTTATCCTCGAGAACATCGCTTTCATGGTCACATTGATGTGACGCACCTGCATTATGCTCGTGAGGTGGAGGACTTCGTCGAGAAGCAGTCGGTCTGCTCCTTGACCTTTGGCACCAGGAAGACCTCTGCCGTGCAGAAGTGGTGACACTCGTTCGGTCCCGGACTCCTTGTCAAGGAGTTCGAACAGCAGCCCTTAGATGTATGCTACTGCTGAGCGCCGATCGACAAGTGCAACCCGTAGCGGGTAGCAGTCGTCAGCTAGCAGCAACGCTCAAATGTAGGCAGTACATTCCTACGCTGGGTGCCGCACCAACACGACATCTACATGTAGGGTCTCGGTCTATCATGGCAGGGAGCTTTTGCCAGCTTGCCCTACGATCAGCTGGATCTACTGACGTTGTGCAACACTGCTCAGGCCAGCTGAGCGTAATGCGGCACAAAGCGTGAGAAGCTGGAGAGAAGGTGCAACAACAATATTTACCCGCCATCTAGAATCACTCAAGAGAGTGCTACTTGGTGCCGCTTGGTTCCCGAGGAATCTCGATGTCAGCCTAGATGCCTTCTGGAGTTCACGGTGGGTTTGCCTTCATGTGCCTCCCGCTGGAAGCCGCGTGCTGCCGCGCCGCTGTATGTGGACGCTACTGGCCGACTTTTTCAGCGGAGCGCTGGATCCCACACCTTCACTCACTGCACACACTTCTTCTTCCTGATCTACCTGTCGTAGCTGATTCTGTGCGAGCTCCCACGGCTCTCTTTCAGGTGAATCTCCTAGCCTTGGCGCGCTTGCACTCCGGGGTTGGTGATTGTCTCCGCGCGTTGTTGCTCGGGTCACTCTTCCGGTGCTGGGTTGGAATAGGACCTTCTTCTTGGCCCCCTTCATTTATAAGATTGGGCCTTCTTTAACGGCCTCCGCTTTCTTTTATAAATTGTCACTTGGTGCTGATTAATACCCGCACTAAAATTGTCTTCACTCTTTTTCGATTGGTATAAAAGGTTCACGTGATTCTTTTCAAAACACCCGGTAAACGCTGAATAAGTCGACAATAAAAATGTTTATAAACTGGAGGTGCTTCTCTCTGCTTCTCAAGTTTCTCTTCGGTCAAGAACCGTCCGATATTTAAGCCCCAAAAGTAAAACAAAATAAATATCCCTAACTAGGGGTGTTAGCCGCTTCTACACAACAGGGTTGCCCTTACTTTCCCTTTTTCTAGACAGCTCAAATGTTCCAAACGGAATGGCTGTGGCTAGATAAGGAATCTGTCCAAAAACCCCCTCCCGCCAGTCGTCGGAAAACAAGTTGCTTGACCGATCATTCTCGGGCTCCACAACCGTCTCCTATTTCTGTGGACTCGAACCAAGCAAAAGACCTGACCATCTAGCCTAATACGTTGTGGGGCGTCGGCCAGAGAAACTAAAAATCGTCCACCGCCCAAATACGGTCAAGGGAAACCGCAAAGACTCGAACCAAGCAAACGACTGGACAAATGCCTAGTACGTTGTGGGGCGTGGGCTTTGCGTTTCCTGTCAGTTCCCCCACCCCCATTCTGTCCTGGATCGACAAACGAACAGTAGACCCACACCACAACTGCTAAATGCGTTACCGTAATGCTTGCGCTCCTGCTTTTTCTGGACTCGAACCTATTAAACGACCTGGCAAATGCCTAGTACGTCGTAGGGCGTCGGCCAGAAAGCACCTATAAATTGTATTTACGTTAATTTTAACAAATAGTCGGTCGGCACTTAGTTGTAGGTGTAGTATTATAAAGAGGATAACTCATAGTTCTTGGCTTAAGGAAGTTCTGGTAAATTTGTCCATGAACAAAACAGAGAATTCTACGGTTAAAAACATTTCAAAGTCTGGCCTCTATTCTGCGACAAAGTTCTGATTGAGTGGATACTCAACACGGACAGTCACAGAAGTTGGGGACTTTACAGTTTCTAATGTAAAGACAAAACAAATAAGTAGGTGCATATTTAAAATTATTTAAGTTCCCTGCTCTATAAAACAGTCAAATTACTCACGGCAAATAAAGATGAAAGCTTTGCCATCCCTAGGTTCATCCACTCCGATTCCGCCGGCATCGAGATTGTGGACCCTGGTAAAATTTCTTAAGGAATACGAAAAATCCTAGCGTTGGACGCCATTTCTGTTACGTGGGCATATTAGTGCCCGAGTCCTGACAGGGACTTGGGCCGAGGGAGAGGCATCCGATATTCTGGCACCATTTGCCGGCATAAGCTACGACGTATTCGTATCGTGGGATCTTGGTAAGCCTCTATCCTCTCCAACATAACGAGAATACATATTAAAAGTGCCGGGAAAATAATATTAGTCATAAAGTTCGTCAGTCGTCAGTCCACACTGCCCCACAAGCTTAGCTGTCGCTTGATCGCAATACGATCGGGCTGTGTTTTGGCCATATTCCCTCCCCTTCACACATTCGTGTGCGAATGGATCGTCGCGGACCGCGCAATACGATCCCCTATTGTCAAGGTTGTCTGTTAAAAGTTATGTCATTGTTCTTGACCTACTCCACTTCTCGCGTCAGCACACCCCCTTAATGAAGCTCTAGCACACCATTGTTTCGAATTCATTTTCACATTATAAATTTATTAAATAATATTTATGTCGGCGTGTGCCGGGGTTGAGTAACATAATATTGGCTAATTCATATAGGGATTAAATTAATTGACAATTATTGTATTAGCGGAGAGTATCGACTTTATCACCTGTGAAGGTCCACACATCAGCCAAATGCTGACTATTCACGACTACAAACGTCGCTCAGAGGGCTCTTGCAATTGTACATACAAATACAAGGCTGATACTCGCCGCTGAAAAATTAACATATAATTATTATGTATGTAAAAAAAAAATGTTAAAAAAGTATAAAAAAGAAAAGTATATCTAAATGATTGTATATATATATATGAAACAATTATTATATATGGATATTATTACTTTAATTCCAAACAGATTAATTCTTGGTCTTAACTAGGAAAGTATTAACATTGCCCAAAAATCTTATCTAAACGGGAGAGGACAATGACCGTTGGAACGGTAAAGATAATGATTGCCTTTTCGGTCTTATTACAGTGGGCAAGTGGTGAAAAATCTAGACGGAAGGTCTCAATATATAAGTACTCCAATTCATTCACTGTTATTGGTAGGGTTACTTTTGATAACAAGTATAGAATTCTTACGTTAAATTGTGGATGATTGTCTATAGTTTTTGCTAAAGCTTCTGAAGTAATCATGGTGCACGGATATATATATATATGTATTTATAAGAAAGGAACCGTGTTCCGACGAACTTACCCTCCTTTTAATCCCGGGCGATGAGATCTCGACGCTCCGGATCCTGGGCTTTGGGAGATTTTATAATTGGTTTTTATATCACTGTGGACGGCAGTACACGTAGTGGCGAAGCGCGCAGGAGAGCGTGCGAAGACAACTTCTATATATAGCCGCAGAATTGAAAATCTGCCATTATGGTCCGATGGTAACGAGTGATACACCAATCGAAAGGTATCTCAAAAACTAAGAGGATTGCATACCAAGACTTTCAAAGTATAGATTTGTTTGGGAGAAAATGCGGTGAAAGTGTAAAAGTAAAAATTTAGAAAATTGGAGCTGCTGGATACGGTGGGGATAAAAACCACCAGCTGTTTAGCTAGTTTTATTTTTACTGAAAATACGCGAATGACACCTCATTTGTTGAAATCCGATGTCCCGTTCAAAAGTAATTCAAAAAACAAGATTTTCTTCTTCTTCCCGAAATGAAAATGTTTGTCCATTTGTTTGTAGGTTTGTATGCATCCCATCTTAGTTTTGGGGTTTTGGAAACCCTATGGGTGTATAAAGTAGCTTGAAATAGAAAACGTTTGTTCTACGACTTTTGGAAAAACCCGCTAGTTTAGCGGAAAATCAAAAAAAAAGCCAGATTTAAATGCTTACAGTATCTAAACAACTAATGCTACAGAAACGTGCTATATATCTCTGAAAAGATAATTTAATTTGCTAAATACTCTTTATATAGTAAAATTGTCTGAATAAAGTAGATTTAGAGTTATGACAAAAAGTTATTTTTTGACTATTTTTTCAAAATTGAGTCGAACGATTTCTTTTTAAATTTTAGATCATATAGCCCTTGAGATTCCACAACTTTTAATGTATAACACTTTTTGCCCTAAAAATTACCGTTTGATATAGATTAATATAGTTTATTTGTTGTATCGAATGTAATATCATTTTTCGTCACAATTGTTGATATCAGAAATTTTTGTTAAAGGCGCGTTCGCCACTACTTTTTACCTCGTTAAGAGGTGTTTTTCTTTGATATATATATACGTGCAAGACTTGATGGCGGTTTACAAAAACATAACACAAAAATTACGTTGCACAAAAAAAATAACACTATCGCTGTATAGATATGTATGTATGTATGCATCGTATGAGAGTTCCACTGCGGCACACGTCCGTTCCAATGCTCGGGCTGGGGCTGGTCGGTGCAGCTCCAATTTCTTGTTCAACGTATGTATTTGGGGTTCTGTTTACACTTGCATTTAGAAATGCATGTACTCGCAAATTGTTTGTAATTGTTTTTGGCGATTTATTTTTGTTAACTTTGAATGCAGTTTTTTTTGCCTTTTATTGTCTTTTTGTTGTTTCACTTCACTGCAACTGCTCTGCTTAGGCTCCAATGTGGGTCACCACTTTCTCCAGGGCATGATGTTGGTCGCGGCCTCTCTGAACAGAGCGCTTGTAGATCCTAACAACCTTAAGGATCAGTATAACCAGTAGTAGTCCAGCTATGAGCTTCAGGGTCTTGTTGACATCTTGAATATCATCCCTGTGGTCAACGATCTCTACGTGGTAAATCACATTGGCGGTTCGGTCGGCCACTTTGAAAGTTTCGCCGCCCATCTTGGGGTCCTTGGGCCATACACTTGGTTCACTAGTTCTTTTCGTCCTTCTGGATTTCGCAGGTTGACTTCCTCTAGAATGTGGTCGATCGCAGGACCAATAATCAGGACTTTCTCCTGGGTGAAGTAGATCCTAGGGAAACGGTCAAGACATCCTTCTGGATACCAGCCTTCTTCCAGTCGTGGTCTGTGTTGATGGTAGTTGTACTTCTAGACCACTGTCAGGGAGAGATCAGAACAATTTCTGTCTGTCTTCTCTATTTGGCTGGGGTCTTTTATACCGGACTAGAGCTTTCGCTAGCCCCCCATATTGGATGAATTAACTAGGTGTTTCCACCTAGGGGTACTGTTTCTCCATTTCCCCTATCTTAGGAGCCAACGGTCGGCTGGTGCACTTTGCCACCTTACTGGAGTACGGTTACGAGCAGTGCTGTGCAATCAATGCATACTCTTACTTTTGTCTAGGGTTAGCTTCTAAGCGCAATTTGTTTGCGAAGATCTTTATTGAGGCCATTTAACTGCTGTTGGTTGTGCAATCAATGCCTACTCTTATTTTTTTTTTTATTTAATATTATTTTAGGTGTTTACTCTTCCCTCCTTAAACGCGACTGTCCTCGGTCGCAACTTAAAAGTGTACAGGTCGGTAATATGGGGGCTTTTCCTGCGTTTCTGGCGTTTTTGTATTGCTTATGTTCAGTTCCTTGATCATTTGTTTCCTCTTACTTCGTCTTCTCTCTTATAAGTTGGGATAACGGGCGTTCTGGTTCGGCTACGTTGGTTTCCCTCGACTTAAAAGTAGTTTCACAAATAGTTACTGTTGAATTGCGGTATTGTATTATAAAGGATCCTTGGAGTTGTAGACGCTTTCCATACAGCCAGACTGTCGTTTATCAGTGTTCTGCCTGGCAGTATTTCCTCGAAGTCCGGTGTATGTTGACTATTGATAATCTTACAATCTGTTTCTCGAAGGTTCAGAAAAGCGTTAACGCAAGTATCGTTGATTAAGTCTAACAAATTTTCTGGACTACAAATTGTTATATCATTATGGGACTCGCGTGGTTCATTTATTGCAAAAAGTTGTGTCTTACATTCTAACATATTATCAAATTATTGCTTTAATTTTTAAAGTTCTACAATTATTTCTATAAATGGTTGGAAGGCTAATAATATAAATGAGTTCGCTTCCATTTGTGGCTAATTTAACCTTGACGAACTCCAATAATTGTTTCACAGTAAAAAGTACGTTATTTTCTTTTTTAAAGATATTAATTTATTGTGTTGGTTTTAACCCATGTAATTGCGTATACAATATTGGGTATGACTTCTTTTATTAATTGAATTTCATACTTTAAAATGTTCGGTTTCTGATTTATAATGTCTTCCGAGTTCTGAATAACTTTTTATAGTGTATTAATAACATTAGTAAGTTTTTAAATTTTTTATTAATCAATCTTTTAATTTCTACTTGTTTGTTATTGTTTTCCAATTGCTTACATGTCTTATTTTGTAAGATCCCGTAGTCATGCTGGTCTGCTGATCCCGCCAACCCTCTATTGCCCTTTGCTGTCTTTTTTGAGTTTGGAGTATGCGTAAATCAGTATATCAGTAGAAAAGGTATGGTATAGTGGATGAGATGCAGTGAGTAGTAAAATGATTCTTCTAATTTCGAGAGTGTTTTTTCATACTTTGTAAATTAAAGATGAGGATGATCATTTAAAAGTTCCGTTTTGCTTAGTCGCTAGTCCGGTTTCGTGTGAGATGATTTGTGAGTGGTCTGAGATTTGTCTTAATGGTTTACTTTTGTTACTGAGTGGATCCATTTATTATATTCCTGAACTGCTCCCGTTGTCTCTTTAAGACACCGTAGGATTTCGGATAGAGTTAAATGAAACCTCTCCATTTGTCCGTTACTTGTCGATGCATACGATGCAGTGGTGTGCACTGGTATTTTAAGTTGATCCTCTAACAGGAACCTGATTTCTGCTGAGCCTAATGCGCGTTCATTGTCCATTATTATCTATTTTGTCATACCGAAAGCAATTAACATTTCCTTGAAAGAATTCTTAATATCTTCTGATGCTCTTGACTTTAGAACTTTAATTTAAGTATATTTTGAAAGTTTGTCGATCCCTGTTAAGATTCTATGTTTTTCGGTAATGAAAGTACAAGTATCTATGTGAACTATTTCTCCTGGATAATTCGAAATAGGGATTGATTGGATTTCTTCATTTGGGGGTGTCTGTCATATTTTGAGTCTTTACAAGTCTGACAGGATTGCACTTTTGATATTATTTTTTTTGTAGCTTGTGGAAAAATATAACTCTAGAAAATTTGTATTTTGTTTTCTTTTGCATCTCTATCTGATTTTATCAGATTAGGAACAGATCAAAATGTTATGTTGCAAAACGGAAGTGTTAACTTAACAGGAAACTGTTAAAAGAACAGCTTTCAAACTCAGCTACTGCAAGCGAACAGCACGCGAGTACGTTGAGCATACGTTTTTAGTGAAAACGAAAATTAATATCTCTTGAACGACAAGACGTAAATCCTTCAAATTTGAAATGAATATTAATACTGCATGTGTGACCTTTATATTAAAATTAATATATTAATTATTTTGTGTGTATTTTTCAAAAAATTTATAAATTTAGCAAAATATTGACATTTGTTGAGTGAGCGTCTTAGACCATCTTAATCTGCGCTTTTTGCGACTTTTTGCAAAAATTACATTATAATGTAGAAACCTCTCTATTAGAAGTGTGGGACAAGCAAAAGTACGGCCGTGACAAACAGAGTGCCGTTTTCGCTTTTATTTGCAAGCACATCCTCGACAATATTCTTCAGATGAAAGTACAGTTTTCGATACTTTGCCAAAAAGGCTATATAAAAATGGGCAAGATCAATATGGATGGACAAGTTCGGATTGATATAAATGGAAACGAAAGAAAAGTGGTGTAACGAACTGATTTTTGTGGTCTGCTCGCTACGAGATTCGTGCGGCTAGCTCAGTAGATTGTGTGTTCGTCCCATCAAGTTTATATAAACGTGACCGCCCAATAGCTCAGTGAGTAAGCACAAAATTCACGGGTTTGTAGTGGATTATTACAAACGACTTGGTAGCTCGGCTGGCCTTGATATCGCCACTTGTGGCCTTCGGTGTCTCCGACGGTCCTGGTTGCCTCGATGACTTTTCGCCTCGTTGACTCGGTGTTCAGGTCCTGTAGCTCCCTGAAGATCCTTGAAGCTTCCTGAAGACGCTCGGCGCTGTTTATAGCGTCTTGGACGCCCGAGGGGGTCAGCCGTGCGGGCTTAGGGAAGCGTCGCTCGCTCTTTACCTCGCTTCTACGCCTAGAGTAAACGAACGTTCCACCCTAGCCTCACCCTTCTGCTTATTGTCCGAGACGTTTCCGCGTGGCTCGCTCTGTCTCGCGTGGCTGTCGTGATGTGGTGGCTAGCTTGCTGCTGACGATGCTTTGCGCACTGCTTCTTGATGTGCTGGCTGCGCGGCTGCACGTAGCGTGGCTCCTGGTGCTCGGGGTTTCGGGCATACGCCGATCCGGGACTTCACGAGTTAAAACCGTAGGGCTCTCCTGGACTACTCCACTTGAGACAGTACAGAACCGACCGCTCTCCTTTTCTGGCTGATCGCGCCAGGACCTGCTCAGCTTCTACTTGAAGTACTGGGCTTACGGCGGGACACGCCAAAGTAGTGCTTGGGGCGAGGTCCACTGAGATTAGACAAGCTTCTCCCCCAGGCCTTCACTGCTCAAACTCTGACAGACTCTCCAGGCGTAAGGCGAGGATTTAGTTGACAGGAATAAACAGATCGCATTGACCTAGCCGCGTGATGCCCTCTGGACCTCAGCTACCTGTGTCTAAATTCGGAGAATCCTGGTACCTAAATCCCGAACGTCTCGACGTACAGATCTTGCTCCTTGTATTCTCCCACGGCGCTGCTTCCGACGACTCGACTTGTTGTGGTTCCCTTGTAGTTTACTTGGTTGACTTACTGTTCGCTTTGATAAATTGACTGATCTTGACAGTTTGAATCGTGATCGACTGATTATCTGCTGCCAGCGCCCTACGGCTTTATTTAGGGCCTCCGGGAACCGCTATTTCTCTTCTGCGCATGGCCCGCTGAATCTCTCCACTTTGGGTCCAAAGTCCGTGGCTCTTGCTTGACCCACTTGTACTTTACGCACAGCTTCCAACTGATGTTCTGCCTGTGCTGCTGTCCCGCTGGTTCTCGTGATGCATGTGGCACGGTCCACATCTCCCGGTCCAAAGTTCACGGCAGAGTCCAAAGTCCGGTGGAGTTCCGTTATTCCCTTTTGCACACGGCACTCTCGCTCAGCCCGCAAGGTCTCCACTCTCTTATTCTGCAACCTTGGTCTCCAAACTCTGTTTCTCTAACTTTGGTCTCCAAACTCTCTTCTTCTCCAACCACTCTTCGCCGCGCCGTTACTACGCGAATTCGCCGCGTATCTGGTAAGCGGCCGGCCATCTGTTGTAACTGCTGCTGGAATTTGTGGCGAGTTTTTCAACTCCTCACATTCCCCCCTTACTTCGGGAAACATTTAAAAACTCGTTCCTACTCTCCGGTGTTTCCCCGCATATCCTAGCCTTTGAGTCCTTGCGATGCTTGTGCTGATTCCCTCGGCGCTCCCTCGTTGATCCCTCGACGCTCCTTTGACGCTTTTAACTTCAATGAATATCTACAGCGCTGGTCGTCCTCCTCGTAGCAATTAGAAATCTCCCGCGGCGATCCTCCACTTGATCCCACTGGGCACCGATACCCATCAGCTATCGATAAGCCAGCGGACCTCCTTTCAAGATTCCCGCGTTGATACTCCATCTGTTCCCACTAAGCACAGATACCCATCCGCTACCGATAACCGTGGGGCAGCGTTGCCACTTGATCGCTGCGATGTTCACCATAAGCGATGTTTCCATTTTGCGTGTGCCCATCGATTGCACTATCGTCCAGTGCCAATCGACCGCCTATCAATGCACCCCCTTCCCTGCTTCATGGTGATTTTGCAAATATCACGGGTAAGTTTCCAACTTTCTCAACTCCTTATCCTTCTTCGCATTTGCTTCGCAACCGAGGCAACAGAACTGTGGTGTTTGTCTTCTGCTTCCTGCATAAACCCCTTTATTTCATTTCAGGTTGCTGGTGCAGCTATGTATGCCCCTTCCCTTCGCCCCTGTCCCCAGCCGCGTTCTCCAACCCTATGCCAGTTTTCGTTCTTGCGTTTCTGTTTTTTTAAAATTTCATTTTTGAACACTTTCATGGCCGCGGGCCCCAACCTCACCCGGAATGCGCGCCTTTTTCCTTATCCGCACGCTGCGCCTGCCGCCCAAGATACGGGCCTCCTTGGCCGCCGGCGCCTCTGCGATCCCCTCGGGCCACTCGCGCTCCACGATCTCGCGCCATTGCTGGGTCTCCGGCGCCGACATCAGGCGCGACAGCTTGGTACGAGCCATCACTTCGGACACTTCGGGCGCGGAGTGCTGCCTGGGGTCGGCGACCCTCCACGGGTTCGGTTCACACCCAGGGCCCCCGTTCTATCGGACCTCCCTCGTCCCATTTTCGGGGCTCCTCCGCCGCCGTCGTCTCCTCCGCGGGTCCCTCCGGCCACGTCCAGATGACCGTCTGCTGCCGCCAGCTAACCCCTTCGGCCACAAACGTCCAGGTGCTGTGGCTGGGGTCCCCTCGCTGGTGCTGCGGCGAATCCGACCGCTGTTGCTGGCTTTGCTCGTGGGGTTGCTGCGGCGGTTGCTCGTGCGGTTGCTCCGTCGGTGGCCGCTCGAACCTGGGCGTGGGCGGTCGCGCTGGCGTCCATCGGGGTGACCCCTCATCCCGGGCGTGGGCGGTATCTCAGGCAGCCACTGCAGAGGCGAGGCCGCCCAACTTTCTACCACTTCTGGCGGCGGGGTCCTGGGTTTGGGCGCGTACCTCGATGTAGGTGGTGTAACGAACTGATTTTGTATGTCTGCTCGCTACGAGATTCGTGCGGCTAGCTCAGAAGATTGTGTGTTCGTCCCACCAAATTTATATGACGTGACTGCCCCGTAGATCAGTGAGAAAACAAAAGGTTCAAATGGCAACAGTGGGATTTATTCTCGTGGTATTGGTACAGCGGGTGTGTGGCTATGCTGGCTTCTATATCTCCTTGCTCTGGTTCCGCCGGCTGCTGGTGCTCCTCCTTCTGGCTTGTCGACCCGTTGACTCGGCTCCTAAATCGGCTCGTGTTCCCACGGCGCTGCTTCCGACGACTCGCTTGGTTGTAGCTCCCTCGTAGATTACTTGTTTGACTGATTGTTCACTTTGGTATCTGAGTGATCTTGACGGTTTGACTCCTTGTGATCGACTGATCCAGCTGCCAGCGTTCTGCGGCCTTATATAGGGCCTCCGGGAACCGTTATTTCCCTTTTGCGCACGGCACGCTGGATCTCTCCACTCCGGGTCCAAAGTCCGTGCCTCCCGGTTGACCCACTTGTCCTTCACGTACCGCTCCAAACCGATGCTCTGCCCACAGCTGCCGTCCCGCTGAGTCCCATGATGTTTGTGGCACATCTTTGTGCCACTCCACTGCCGAGATGTGGCACTTCTTCTCCCGGTCCAAAGTTCACGGGACAGTCCAAAGTCCGTGGCAGTTCCGTTATCCGCCTTTGTACACGGCACTCTTGCTCTGCCCACCAAGTCTCCATTCTCTCATTCTCCGCTCCTTGGTCTCCAATCTCTCTCGCTCTCCTTCATTGGTCTCCAAACTCTCTCGACCTCCATCCTTGGTCTCCAACCTCTCTCGCTCTCCATCAAAGTCTCCAAACTCTCTTCGCCGCGTTGTTACTACGCGAATTCGCCGCGTATCTGGTAAGCGGCCGGCCCTCTGCTACTGCTTCTATTTGTGGGGAGTTATTCAACTCCTCACATTCCCCCCTTACTTCTGGAAACATTTAAAACTGGTTCTTACTCTCCAGCGTTTCCTTGCTTATCCTAGCCTTCGAGTCCTTGTGATTCCCGCGGCGCTCCCTCGTTGCTCTGTAGTATGCATGTATCATTGTAGCGAGTACCCACTGTACCGACACCAACATTGTGTTACAGTGTACTTAAACAAATACAAAAGTGCCGGTCGCTAAACTTTTGCGGCCAGCCGAAATATGAATGCGCCTCAGAGCCCAACTTATGGGAAGTGCTAGTGTCAGCATATTCCCATGGCCTGAGTGCAGACACATACAAAGCATGCATGTACAAGTCGCGCTCTCAGTGCTACCAGCACAAATACAATTGAGAGCATATACTTCAATATATATGACGGCCGCTGCCAATGTTTGCAGGCAGCGCAGCCGCAAATAGCTAGCTGTAATTCATTCATATTTTGACCATTGCTAAATAAAGATCTGTTCATGGCAATCGTAACAAATGACAATTCTTTTAATGAAAATATAATGGCTAATACAACATGGCGACCGTGACAGCGATAATGGACCCAAAAAAAAATAATAATAACACATTGCCGCTACATCCACTTGTGTGAAAGAGAGTACGAGCGAAAATGTTTACGTGAAACAACGTGTGTCTATTGTGTCCTAGTATGACAGATATGAGATATTCTATCCAAGGAGACCGAATACAAAACTAAATCACCATCTGTGCGAGGACCAGCACCGGCACCGCCTAAAACCATAGGCCAATCAACGCAAAATAAAAACTAAATCACCACCTGTGCGAGGACCAGCACCGGCACCGCCTAAAACCATAGGCCAATCAACGCAAAATAAAAACTAAATTACCTCTTGTGCGAGGACCAGCACCGGCGCCACCTAAAACCATAAGTCAAGGACTACAAGAAGGATAAGAAGTGTGGGAGGAATGGCAAATCCTCCTACGCCTACGATGGAAAACACACAAGTATAAACGAAGACCTACACCAAGGACTACAAGAAGGATAAGAAGTGTGGGAGGAATGGCAAACCCTCCTACGCCTACGATGGAAAACACACAAGTATAAACGAAGACCTACACCACCCGTTCGGCGCTCCAAGCCGGACCCTGGAGAAGTGAACCGACAGCGCTTCCAAGAGCGCACATCTTAAATTTTTTTATATTATTTTTATATGCATCTGCGATGCAAAACATTATATTTAACAACAATTGTACAGACCAGGCAGTTTCTAGCTGCGGGTCTTAATTTTTTTTTACCTAGGTAGGGATACGTGTAAAATTTCATACATATATATCAAAAAAAAATTTTAATTAATTAAATAACACATATGCAAATGCCTAAGACAAAAAAAAATAATAAGAGAAAAAGGAGAGGAGGTCGGAAGAACTTCCTGAATTTAAAAATTAAAGAGTTAAATAGGCAGCTATATGCTGAAAAATCTACCCCAGTATCCTGGGATGAAAATGTCGAAATTAAGAGGAGGAATGGCAAATCCTCCTACGCCTACGATGGAAAACACACAAGTATAAACGAAGACCTACACCAAGGACTACAAGAAGGATAAGAAGTGTGGGAGGAATGGCAAACCCTCCTACGCCTACGATGGAAAACACACAAGTATAAACGAAGACCTACACCACCGAACTTACACTGGAGAAGGAGAAGCCTGTGCAGCCAGCACCGGCCCCGTTCGGCGCTCCAAGCCGGACCCTGGAGAAGTGAACCGACAGCGCTTCCAAGAGCGCACATCTTAAATTTTTTTATATTATTTTTATATGCATCTGCGATGCAAAACATTATATTTAACAACAATTGTACAGACCAGGCAGTTTCTAGCTGCGGGTCTTAATTTTTTTTACCTAGGTAGGGATACATGTAAAATTTCATACATATATATCAAAAAAAAATTTTAATTAATTAAATAACACATATGCAAATGCCTAAGACAAAAAAAATAATAAGAGAAAAAGGAGAGGAGGTCAGAAGAACTTCCTGAATTTAAAAATTAAAGAGTTAAATAGGCAGCTATATGCTGAAAAATCTACCCCAGTATCCTGGGATGAAAATGTCGAAATTAAGAAAGAATTAGAGAACACGTATAGGGAATTAGATGCCTACAAAAATAAAAATGACATGAAAGAGGCTAGAAAACCAAAGTGCCCTGCAGATTGTAAAGGGCCTTTCGAAAATACAGCTTGTGAATATACGTGTCATAAGAAAAATTAAAAGATATAAAAATAGAATATATAAAAATGAATGAACATTTTTCTTTATGAAAAGTAACGCAATATCCTTCGGCCAAAGAGCTAGTGGGATGGCTCTGAGGGCGCCGAGCTGAAGGCTACCGAACGGGTCGCAGGTTGCGGATAGCGAGCGCCCTGGTTCTCCAGGGTAGCTACGAATAAGCGTGGAAGTTGGACACGGCCCGGCTACCGCCAAGCCCCCAACACGAAGCGCAAATAAGTAGCCCCGGACAGTCAGCGGGTATCTGCGCCGTAGCAGTACCGACGTCGCGCTTGTGCTGCCGCCTCCGACAAATAGCTCACACACACCCCTTCCCACACTCTTTGAACCTACCTCTTCCCTACCCACACAACTCATCTCACCCCGGGCTGGACTAAGGTGTCACTCGTACCGTGCCGAGAGTCAATCTGGCTGGGAGCCCGAGTCATCAAATAACTCAGTCTCAAACGGTGAGCTCAGGCAAGTGGCGACCGCCTGTTCTAAGTCAGCCTTACCCGGGTACGGCGGATCTCTGCCCGGGTGGACCTGTCCTTTCTCCGCAGCTCGTGGGATTTAACATGGAGAACTCAAATAACAATAAACAAACAGACTGCACAAAACGAGAGCCCGACACTCTTATAAAGTCGGAAGTCGTAACCAACGACGAAAGAAAGAGCAAGATCACGGCTCTGACTACCCCAGTCCACGTGACGTCTACCCCTGCCAAGGCCAGCGAACAACGCAGCCGGCTAAGCCCAACTCGCCATAGCGACAAGCCCAAGCCTCCCACCAGCGTAGGTGTGGCTAACCAGTCACTCCAACCTGAGGGGAGCGCCAAAGCCGGTCTCGTGGTTAGTACCAGGGCAAAGGAGTTCAAGAGGGTTCCACCTAACCAGGCTGGACCTCTTGAAAGAAAGAAGGCTTCCAGGATCCTCAAACGGCTGGCCACCAATCCGATACGTGAGGATCAGACTTCGAAATTGGATTACCAGAAAATCCAAGAGGACATAGCCTGGGCGAAGGCAGTTATCCCAGATTTCGACATCGCTATGACTACCAGCAACAAGCGTGAGAGGTCGATGGAGTCAGCTCAACCAGCGAGCAAGAAGGCCAGAGTAACCAACCGCGGCACATGGTCGAGATCCTTTGCGGAAGTGGTAAAGGATCGGAAGATCATTGGAGTCATCGACCAGAGCGATGAAGGCGGAAGGATCCCAAGAAACCATTGGGGTCTGGTTAGACGGGCCCTTGCGACAGTGGCCTTGAAAGTGCTGGACGAAAACCCAGGACCGCCACCCGATTGCACAGATGCAGGGTGGTACCAGGGCAACGTAAAGTTGATCGCCTGCGAAGACGAGAGATCGGCAGCACTCTACAAGGCTGCAATTGACAAAGTCGGCGAGGTCTACCCCGGGGCCAAGCTGGCAGTTTGTGAGGCTGCAGACATCCCGTCTCGACCGAGAGCGAGGGTGTGGCTGCCGTCTGAACCATCGGAACCAGAGGCTATACTCAGCCTGCTGACCAGGTTCAACCCAAAACTTCCAACAGACGGTTGGAAGGTGGTCAAGGTGGAGAAGACCGAGCGAGTCACCATGAGCGTGGTCATCCTCCTGAACCAGGCATGCTTGGAACCCCTCGCAGCCCAGCAGCACCGAGTGAACTACGGGTTCGATAAGGTGCAGCTTCGTATTTACGACACAGACAAGATAGCGGCAGACAACCTGGCTGCCTGTGCGTCGTACGAACCCCCGAGCGACGACGAACCAGATCACGAGGAGGCCACCCTCACCGGCTACGTGTCAACCGACTCGGAGCTGACGGAGAGCCTGAAACAGCTGTGCACCCAGGACACAGCCCGACCAGGGCGCTCTGTCCTCCAGGACATAGCGGAGGAAGCGGAGGGAACCCAGCCCGACCCCAGTCCCAAAGATGGTGCAGTTTCTGCAAATTAATCTGCACCACAGCAAGGCAGCATCCGCTGCCCTCCTCACCCGCCTGGCAACAGGCAACATAGACGTAGTCCTCATTCAAGAGCCATGGATTGTTGGTAACAACATCTGTGGCTTATCAACCCCCCTATACAAGCTTTTTTACACCAAGGACAAGGGTAAAACCAGAACCTGCATTCTCACAAAAACACACTTTAACACATTTCTTATTCCACAGTTTAGCGAAGGCGACCTTACCACGGTCAGGCTGGAGCTAAGCGAACACACCCATCACACCATAGCATCATTCTATCTGGCTCACGACCACGAAGGGCCACTACCAAACACCACTACACAACAACTCATACACACTCACTCATCTAAGGAACTCATCCTGGGTGGGGACGCTAACTCTCACCACACACAATGGGGAAGTACAAACACCAACGAAAGGGGTGAGTTACTCTACGATTATCTCCTTCAATCAAATCTATTCATCTGCAACAAAGGTAATGACCCAACTTTCATCACTAGAAATAGGAGGGAAGTACTAGACATTACTCTAATATCTGATCCCCTACTTAACCAACTTGAAACGTGGAAGGTGGGGACCGAACACTCATTCTCAGACCACCGGTACATAGAATTTACAATAAGTCTAGACCATCCTCCAGCCGAGAACATCACTAATCTAAGATTAACCAACTGGGGATACTACAAAAATCTCCTCAGCAGGAACCTACTCGCTCCCCCGACACGCATACACAACCGTCAAGAATTAGATAACCTAGTTAACACTTTTACCGATATCTGCGGGGAGGCCTTAAAAAGGGCTTGCCCAAGTAGAACAGGCAAAACAAAGCACAAACCCCCATGGTGGAACCCAACCCTGGCGAACCTTAAAAGAGAGTGTAGAACTTACTTCAATAAAGCTAAATATAATAATAGCGAATCCTCCTGGAATCTATATCATTCAAAACTAAGCCTATACAAAAAGGAAATAAGAATATCAAAACGAAGAGCCTGGGCTAATTTCTGCAGTAGCATAGAATCTACTGCGGAGGCATCCAGACTCAGAAGAATTCTAGCTAAAGCTCCAGCTACCATTGGCTACCTTAAATCCAATGATGATGGCTGGACGGAAAACAGTCAGGAAACCCTTGAACTGCTGTTAGACACACACTTCCCTAACAATACCCAGGTAGTGGAGAACCTCCACATAGAGGAGAATCTAAACGACCAGAGTATTGCCAACATTTCAAACCCTGACCGCATTCAGTGGGCTGTTAACTCTTTTAAGCCCTTCAAATCACCTGGCCCAGATGGGTTCTTCCCGGCCCAGCTACAACGGACATTAGATATGTCCCTTCCCTGGCTGACAGCCATCTTCCACGGCTGCCTTGCTCTAAACCATATTCCAACAAGGTGGCTGGACGTTAAGGTAATTTTTATACCGAAAGCCGGCAAGCCCTCCCACACCAACCCAAAGGACTTCCGCCCGATCAGTCTCTCTTCCTTCTTGTTGAAGACCCTGGAAAGGCTAATTGACACCCATATCAGACTAACCATCGACCATAGCCTACTCTCTGACGCACAGCATGCGTACCGTAAGGGTAGATCAACCGATACCGCCCTCCACTCTCTAGTGTACAGTATAGAACGAGGCTTCCACAATAAGGAATACTCTCTTGCAGCGTTTCTAGACATAGAAGGCGCCTTCAACAACGTCACCCCAACGGCGATCACTGGTGCTCTGACTGAACTGGGCATTGAGCGGCCCATAGTAGGACTCATACACACCATGCTAACCAGCAGGGTAGTGCACTCCACTATGGGATCGGCCCTCTCGACCAGGAATGTCAGTAGAGGAACCCCACAAGGGGGAGTACTCTCACCTCTTCTATGGGTTTTGGTGGTCAACAAACTGCTATCACTTCTAGAAGAGGCGGGCACAAAAGTGGTAGCCTACGCGGATGACGTGGTTATCCTACTGCAGGGCAAATTCCCGCAAACCCTTTGTAATCTGATGGAGACAGCCCTATCCACCCGTTCCCGGTGGACGGCTGGCTGTGGACTGGGAGTTAACCCGGAAAAGACCGAACTAGTTCTCTTTACAAGGAAGTACAAGATACCAATTCTAGTTCCCCCAAAACTACACCAAACGCGCCTAACCTTCAGCAACCAAGCAAAGTACCTAGGTGTCATTCTTGACAAAAAGCTCCTCTGGACTGACAACATCCTAGATCGCACACGCAAAGCGGCCATAGCCCTCTTCGCTTGTAAAAAAGCCATAGGGAGGAAGTGGGGCTTCTCCCCCAAGATAGTTCACTGGCTATATACTGCAATAGTCAGGCCCATTCTCCTCTACGGAAACATCGTTTGGTGGCCTTCTCTAGATAAGAACTGCAACCTCCGGATCCTTCACAAGATCCAAAGGAGCGCAGAACTCTGCATCAGTGGGGCGCTGCGCACTACCGCCACTGAGGCTCTAAACACAATTCTCGATCTCCAACCCCTGGACCTACTTGCCAAAAGCTGGGCATCTGCAACAGCGCTGAGGCTCCGTGAAGCAGCGGCATGGACAACGGGCTCCACGGGTCACTCCATTATCCTATCAAAACATTCACCCCTACCACGTTATACAGACTACGTCCCACCCATAGTCAACTTCGAAAGAAGATACAAAATTCATATACCCACCCGTTCAGACTGGGACAACCTCCCACATCAATTCGTAAACGCCGTCAACATATACACGGACGGCTCCAAGTTTAACTCCCAAACAGGTGGGGGAGTCTTCTCCCCCGAATTAGACATAAAAGTCTCATTCCGCCTACCAGACCACTGTAGTGTTTTCCAAGCGGAAGTGATGGCAATTCAGGAAGCCACTACCCACCTGAACACGTCTGTACATAAGGACAGTGATATCTTCATATTCTCGGATAGTCAAGCTGCCCTCCGGGCCCTCGACTCCTACACAACGAGCTCAAAAACAATCTCTGAATGCCGCAAATCTCTTAACGAGATGGCCACTCATCTGAGAATCAGCCTCATCTGGGTGCCTGGGCACCGCAACATTGAGGGCAACTGCATAGCAGACGAGCTGGCAAGACAGGGGACAACCGCCGATATCCTTCGTGATAAGGACACGGTAGGGATGCCCATGGCTACCTGCAAGCTCCATCTCAGGCAGAGATTGTATACTCTTTCCAATAACCGTTGGAACTCAATCTCAACATGCCACAATTCTAGACTCACATGGCCAAACTATAACACGAAAAGAACAAAAACTCTCCTACAATGTAGTAGGGAGGACATCTCCACTCTCCTAAATGCCCTCACGGGCCACTGTCTTATAGGGACTCATGCGATAAGGCTGGGTTTAAGTAACCACGACTTCTGCCGCAGCTGCAAGGAGATAGACGAAGAGGAGAGCATCGAACACCTCCTATGCTTCTGCCCAGCGCATAACCTAAAGCGCTTTCAAACCCTAACCTTGCGGCCATTCAGGACGTAAGCATTCAAAAATTACTATGCTTCTTAAGAAGAACAGAATACTTCGAGAAGGCAGAAAACCCATGAGCTAGGGAAACGGATCTTTCAGAGATCATGTGGTATCACAAGGGGCCCATTGTGGCCTAAGTGAGGGGACTAATAGTTAGTCTCCAACCACTCCTACCTAACCTAACCTAACGCAATATCCAAGACACATTTTGAATGCGTTACAGAAATAATACCCAAAATGGGTTTAATTGATACTAAAACAGTGGACTCCACTGCCAACGTAATTAATAAAATCGAATCAAAAACTATTGATAGCGATTTAACAAACATATTATTATCAATAATTGTTTTTATAATGAGTGCATACATTTTGTATAAAGCATATGTATACCACAATAAGTGTGTATCAAAAAGAGCAATAAATAGAAGCCAGGCCAACGATCTGGATAAGATTTAAATTAACAGAGCACAAACAATTATTATAAAAATATGTTTCAAAACAAAAATTAAAATCCAAATTTGTAAATGTATGCAACGAAATACCAAAATAAGAAAATTAAAATTTTGAAATAAAATAAAAATAAAATATATTAACAAACAATATGAATACCACAAATTGCATAAGAATTATTCAAGCCAATCACCCAACTTTTGAGAATAGGGTATTAGCCATACTTAGAAACAGAACAGAGCCCTTATCAATATCAGATTTTGAAGAAGAGTATATGAATAGGTACGACCTAGCTTTTTCCCCGCTTATTCATTGCAGCGGTACGCAAAAAGCAATAGTACTGTCTACAGTAAGAAACTGTAAAGTATTTTCGGAAGTAGACATACACCCAGTGCTAGGACATATAATTGTGCTAAAAATTATGCGCAACTAATACACAAAAAAAAAATATAATAAGTCCTTAGTATGGAATGGGAGCAATTATCTACCCAAAAACGGGAATTAAAGGACACATTTGACAAGTCTTACAAATGTATAAGCCAAAATAGGCCAATACATAAAGACACTTTAATAAACATGCAAAAATTCTTGTAGATTCTTTCAATACTGCAAGAATTTTAGTACATGAAAATAGGGCAGCGATAAATAAAACGAATTGGTCAATATTATCTAAATTATTGATCAAATTACGTACAAATCTAATAACTGTCAAAGATAGGTATAATTTAAATATATCAATACCGACAATTTTAAATACACCTTTGACGATAGAACAAGACATAGACCTAACAGAAAGTGAAGATTCCGATTCGAGCGAAGGAATCGAAATAAAAGAAAAAGATCTACACGATCTAACAATTCCTGCAGTTATAACAGTAACAGCAGCAGAAGAAGAAGAAGATATAGAATCAGATGTAAGCGTGCCAGACACAAAAGAAAACATAATGGCAGATCCAGCAGCCCAAAGGGCATATATAAAAGATATCTCGAATGCCATCCCGGAATTTAACGGGCAAAAGATACATCTTCAAAGATTCATAACAGCCTTGAAGTTGGTTAACTTGACTAAAGGCACATTCGAAGATTTAGCTGTAGAAGTCATTAAATCAAAAATAATAGGATCTACACTATACAAAGTACAGAACGAAACATCAATAAATTCAATAATAAAGAAATTGCAAGACACTATAGTCGGCGAAACATCCGACGTAGTCAAAGCGAAAATGGCAAAAACAAGCCAGAAAGGCAAAACAGCCGAGAAATTTACTTCAGAAATAGACAACTTACGAAAGCTCCTTGAAGCTTCGTACATTGACGAAGGCCTACCAGCCGAACACGCTGACAAATTCAGCACAAAAGAAGCCATTACCACAATGGTTAAAAATTGTGAGCATGGCCGCCTAAAAACAATTTTAGAGGCAGGCAACTTCACAACTATGAATGAAGCCGTCACTAAGTATATACAATGTATTACTGAAATGACAGGCAATGCATTTTCAATACTCTACACACAAAGAGGAAACAACTATCGCGTTAACAACTTCAGAAATAATTACCGCGGTAGGGGCAATAACCGAGGTAATTATCAGCATAACGGATATTACCATAATAATGGCTATAACCAAAATAACAGTTATAACCGAAACTATAATAATCAGACCAACAACAATTATAGAGGTCGTGGTTATTATAGAGGACACAACCGTGGTGGAAACACCAACAATGCAAATACGAACACCAACAGACAAAATAATAATAATGTCCGACAAGTACAAACCACGTCGGAAAACCAATAAAGACCCTTAAGATAAAAAACCCAGTAAAGAATACGGTTCATACTATCAATCTTAATTTCAATCTTTTCGTTTCTCTCAAAAATGAATACACAAATAAATTATATACATTACTAGTTGATACAGGCGCAGACATATCCTTAATAGAAGAAACTTCGCACTCGTTTAACAATGTTGATTATACAAATATTACCCAAATATCAGGTGTTGGTGAAGGAACAACCAACTCAAAAGGTTTAGTATCAATATAACTTCTTTCAAGCAACTATGCTATACCACATACTTTTCATTTAGTAACATCAAATTTTCCTATTCCATGTGATGGAATCATAGGCGTAGATTTTATGAAAAAAAACAATTGTCAAATAGATTTAAAACCAGAAAACGATTGGCTCATACTGAGACCAGATAACCTCTATAATCCGATACATATTCCAATAAATCATACACTAGAAAATAATTTGACAATTCTACAGCAAGATCCGAAGTAGTCCGAAAAATTGCTATAAATTCAGCAACCAGGTATATATTAATACCAAACCAAGAAATCCAAAATGGAGTATTCATTAGAAATTCCATTGGAGATTCTCAAAACACTTTTGTCCGAATTTTGAATACAACTAATAAAACTGCAATCATTCAATTAAATACACCGAAAGTTGAACCATTAGATGATTACGACATAGTTAAATATAGTAAAAATGTAAACAAAGAAGAAATTATAGAGGAATTGAACAAAAATTTTTCACCTCAGTTCAAGGAAATTCTTAACGAATTATGCACAAAATACACAGATATATTCGGAAAAGAATCCGAATCAATATCAACTAATAATTTCTACAAACAAAAAATAAGAATGAAAGATGATGAACCTGTATACATAAAGAATTATAGAACTCCCCACAGTCAAAAAGACGAAGTAGAAAAACAAGTAGACAAATTAATTAAAGACAAAATAGTAGAACCTTCAGTTTCTGAGTACAACAGTCCATTACTAATCGTCCCGAAAAAATCATTACCAAATTGTGACACTAAAAGATGGCGTTTAGTAATTGATTACCGCCAAATTAACAAAAAAATGTTATCAGATAAATTTCCACTACCAAGAATAGACGATATTCTTGACCAATTAGGTAGAGCTAAATACTTTTCATGTTTAGATCTTATGTCAGGACTTCATCAAATAGAACTCGAAGAAACGTCTAGAAATATAACATCTTTCTCCACGAGCAAGGGCTCCTATCGCTTCACGCGATTACCTTATGGTTTAAAAATAGCGCCAAATTCATTCCAAAGAATGATGACAATTGCATTTTCAGGTATCGAACCTTCACAGGCATTCTTGTATATGGATGACCTAACTGTCATCGGTTGTTCAGAAAAACATATGATTAAAAATCTTACAAACGTTTTTGACTTATGTAGGAAGCACAACCTTAAATTGCACCCAGAAAAGTGCACATTTTTCAGACACGAAGTGACCTTCCTTGGACACAAGTGTACTGACAAAGGTATTTTGCCAGATAATAAAAAATACGATGTAATAAAAAAATACCCAGTCCCAACGGACGCAGACAGCGTTAGAAGATTCGTTGCATTTTGCAATTACTACAGACGTTTTATTAAAAATTTTTCCGATTACTCACGACACTTAACTAGATTATGTAAAAAGAATGTTAAATTCGAATGGACAGATGAATGTCAAAACGCATTCGAATACCTTAAAATTCAATTGATGAAACCTACACTTCTACAATACCCAGATCTTAATAAAGAATTTTGTATAACAACAGATGCAAGCAAACAAGCGTGTGGAGCTGTTCTTACTAAAGATTACAATAACACACAGTTACCAGTAGCCTATGCATCAAGATCATTTACAAAAGGACAAAGCAACAAAAATACAACTGAACAGGAATTAGCAGCTATCCACTGGGCGATAATTCATTTTAGACCATACATTTATGGAAGACATTTCACAGTCAAGACAGACCATAGGCCATTAACCTACTTATTTTCGATGACAAACCCGAGCTCAAAACTGACGCGAATGAGATTAGACTTAGAAGAATATGATTTTACTGTGGAATATCTTAAGGGAAAAGACAATCATATAGCCGACGCGCTTTCAAGAATAACCATAACGGACTTAAAGAATATTCAAACGAATAATAAAATTCTGACAGTCACTACCAGAAACCAAAGTAAACAGAAAAATTCCTGCGCAGGAAAAGAAAAAGAAAAAATAGATTTGCCTAGGCAAACTCTAAATAAAGCTTCTCAGCCCAACGTATACGAAGTCATTGTAAATGACGAGGTACGAAAAGTAGTGACCTTGCGAATAACAGATTCACTATGTTTACTTAAGCATGGAAAAAAAGTTATAGCAAGAATTGATGTTAGCGATATGTACACCAATGGAATTCTCGACTTAGGTCAGTTCTTTCAAAGGCTTGAAAAAGAAGCCGGTATACTTAATATCAGCAAACTCAAAGTGGCACCGAGCGAAAAGATCTTTGACACTGAATCAATAGAATCTTTTAAAATAATGGGCAATAAAACATTACAATCTCTAAGAGTAGCGCTACTCAAGCCGGTGACCCTATTATCAAATAATGATAAAGAGAAAGAAGCATTACTGTTTACATTCCATGACGATCCAATTCAAGGAGGTCATACAGGCATAGCTAGAACATTAGCAAAGATAAAAAGGCATTATTATTGGAAAAATATGACCCGATTTATAACAAATTATATAAGAAAATGCCCAAAATGCCAAAAATCCAAAACAACCAAACATACAAAAACACCATTGACTATAACTAAAACGCCACAAATGGCTTTTGACAGGGTAATTGTGGATACGATCGGTCCACTACCTAAATCTGAACAAGGAAACGAATATGCAGTAACCCTAATCTGCCATTTAACTAAATACCTTGTGGCAATACCAATCCAAAACAAAAGTGCAAAAACAGTAGCAAAAGCTATATTCGAAGATTTTATTCTAACCTACGGTCCAATGAAGACGTTCATAACGGACATGGGAACAGAATATAAAAATTCGATAATTGAAGAGTTATGTAAAAATTTAAATATAAAAAACATAACTTCTACCGCACACCATCACCAAACTGTAGGAACCGTGGAGCGAAGCCACAGAACATTTAATGAGTTCATCCGCTCATACATCTCAGTTGATAAAACAGATTGGGATGTATGGCTCCAGTACTTCGTATATTGTTTTAACACAACACCATCTATGGCACATGACTACTGTCCATATGAGTTAATTTTTGGTAAAACTCCAAATTTACCTCAACATTTTAATAGCATAGATAAAATAAAACCTCTATATAATGTGGATGACTACGCAAAAGAATCTAAGCTTAGACTAGAAAAAGCATTTAAGAGAGCTAGATTAATGCTAGAATCTCATAAAAAGAAACAAAAAATTAGATATGACAAAAATACCTTAGATTTTGATTTAAAAATAGGAGATCAGGTTTTATTGAAAAATGAAACAGGGCATAAGCTAGGACTTCAAATATACTGGACCTTATAAGGTTGAAAATATAGAAGAAAATGATAACATCGTAATTTCAAATAACAAAAATAAAAAACAAACAGTACATAAGGATAGATTAAAAATTTTAATTTCATAATCACTTTAATTCTCTTATAAATATATCTCGTATAGCCATACATAAATTAAGAACCATAATTATAATGGAAATATAAAACAAAAAAAAAAATACTTAAATATATAATACTTATTGATTCGAAAAAAAAAAAATAAATTAAATAAATAACAAAAAAAAAAATATATATATATATATATATTATTATAAAACAAGATGTTCATTTATATTTCATACACATATAGTAAGAAAATAACTTCATAGAATTACGTTATTTTTTAAAAGGAGGGAGATGTAGTATGCATGTATCATTGTAGCGAGTACCCACTGTACCGACACCAACATTGTGTTACAGTGTACTTAAACAAATACAAAAGTGCCGGTCGCTAAACTTTTGCGGCCAGCCGAAATATGAATGCGCCTCAGAGCCCAACTTATGGGAAGTGCTAGTGTCAGCATATTCCCATGGCCTGAGTGCAGACACATACAAAGCATGCATGTACAACTCCTCTCGCGCTCTCAGTGCTACCAGCACAAATACAATTGAGAGCATATACTTCAATATATATGACGGCCGCTGCCAATGTTTGCAGGCAGCGCAGCCGCAAATAGCTAGCTGTAATTCATTCATATTTTGACCATTGCTAAATAAAGATATGTTCATGGCAATCGTAACAAATGACAATTCTTTTAATGAAAATATAATGGCTAATACAACAGCTCCCTCGATGCTCCCACGACGCTGTTAACTCCGTTGAGTTTCTACAGCGGTGGTCATCCTCCTCGTAGCAACTTGAATCTCCCGCGCCGATATTTTCCTGACTCCACTGGGATCCCCAGCTCGCTACTCATTGCTGCGTTCTACTCCTTTTACTGGTTCCTCCGCCTGGTCACACCATTCGTGCGTGATCGATGTTTATTCGTTTATCGATTCCGACGGTGCGGCGTTGCCACCTGCTCGTTGCGATATTTCCACCTTGGGCCGATATTACCATTTGACGTGTACCCATCGATCGCACTTTCATCTAATGCCGATCGATCGCCTATCGAGGCGCCCCCTTCCCTGGCTCGTGGTGATTTTGCAATTTTTATAGGTAAGTTTCTTTTGCATTTCCTTTACTCCTCATCTCATCCTTCTCTCTCCTTTCGTCCTCTCTCGCCCTTCACTCGTCCTCTATCGGCTGCACCAGACTCCATATTGGCAGCTCTCGAGAGCGGGTGCGGAGAGGACTTCGCATTCACTTTGCAATCGGGACAGCAGGTAAGTAATTGACGTTCATTTCTTCTTCCTGTACTAAGACCATTTGACTTACAGGTTGCTGGAGTGGCCCATGCATGCCCCGTTCTTCTTCCAGCCACCCCCAATCAAACTCTTGGCCCCGTACCCCCTTCTCTTGCTACTTGGGAAACCATTGTGTTTTTTTTTGTGTTTCTTTATTGTGTGAATACCCGGATGCCCGCGACTCCGAGCCTCACCCGGTACCTCCTTCCGCCGTCGTTGACCAGGACGCAACGCCTGCCGCCCTTCCGCCGTGCCGTCGCGACCGCGGGTGCCTCCTCAATCCCCTCCGGCCACTCGCTCCTGGCAACCTCGCGCCAACCGCCTTCTTACGGGGCCGACACTTGCCGCATGAACTGCGGCCGCGGGCGCGTCGATCCGGGCGTCGAAACTTGCCGCTGAAACGGAGGTCTTTGGGTGGCCGGTGGCTCGGGCCACACCCACGGTCCCTTCTCCAGCGACTCTGCCTCCCCCGTCGTTGCCGTCGTCGCCGGTGTTGGCGGGCCCGTGCTTGGTGTCGGCGGGACCCACGCATCCTGTCGGCTTCTTGTCCGGGGGTCCCGAGGGTTGACCTTGGGTACCCCCTCCTCCCATATCCTGGGCTCCTCCTTCGTCGGTCCTGCCGCGGGCCCCTCGGGCCACGTCCATACCAGCGTCTGCTGCCGCCAACGCACGCCCTCGGCCACGAACGCCCGTGTGCTCTGGCTCACGTGCGCGTCCGGCACCTCCGTCCGCACCACCGACGGCTCCTCCGCCCGTGCCTGGTGGACTTCCTCCTTCTGTGGTTGTGGCATCGGCTGCGCGGTCGCCTCTTCGCTCGGCGTGTGCTCCTCCGGCCGCTGTGGCTCGATATATCGTGGTGTGGGTGGCCGGACCGGCCTCCATGGCGGCGTGGCCAACGGTGCTCCACCGTCGCCGTCTCGAGCGCCGTCCGTGAGCCACTCCCCCTCGTAGCGGGGAGTGGGTGGTACCTCGGGCAACCACCGCGGAGGGGATGGCGCGCGTGGCTCGTCCTCGTCCTCGTTCCTCGGACTGGGCTCCTCGGCCGCGTATCTGGGGGTGAGTGGCACCTCCCACGCGTCCTCCACCGGTGCCTCCCACAGCCGTCGCTCTTCTTCCTCCGCCTCTCGCAAGCGGGCATGCCACCGCGCCGCCGCCGCCTCGTGGTCCTGCCGCAGCCGCGCCTGCCATCTCGCCTCCTCCTCGGTCGACCGCTGCTGCTCCTCGTCCGACGGCTCCCGGTCTCGGAACCGTTTCCGAGTCTCTTTGGTGGCCCGACAGACCTCCTCCGAGTGGCTCCTCGGGAGTTCCGCTCCTCCGATGTCCGTCGTCCCGCGCGGTATCCGACCGCCCGCCGCCGCCTTCCGGAGTCGCCACTCTCTCTCCTCGACGGCGGGATCGCCGACCACCTCCACGTCGCTGTCGGAGCTCACCGCGGGTTCTGGTGCGGAGTCTTCGTCGCGGGTCCGCTTCAGGGCCCGCCGCGGAGCTCGGGTAGGCCGGGTCTCCGACCATCCTTGCCGCCATCCTCCTGCGTGCTTCGGCTCTGGTGACGTGTGTGCTCATTTTGATGTTCTGATTTTTAGTGCTCGCCCGTCGCCAGGCTCCCCATACATGAAACCTCGGTTGCGCGCCTTCCTTTTGCTCGATACCGTTATGTCCTTTCTTTGGGGAGCTCGCTCTCTTACGGTACAGCTCTCTTTGCTGTACCGTCTTCCCCCTTTCTTCGTAAGCCACAAGTTGTACTCCCTCAGATCACCGTGGCACTCTGGATGCTGCGGTTCGTTGTACTTCCCGGTTCCGTAACCAAATTGCTTGAGACCCTACCTTGATCACCCTTGGTGAGTACTCTTGGAAGTTGTCCTTGGGCCTACACCTTGCTTCGGGGCGTTCCTGGTTGGTATCCTTGGTGTCCCTGGGGCATTATTGGGGTATCCTTGAGGTGTCTTTCGAGTACTATTGGGGTCTCATTGGGTATCCTTGGGGTATCGTTGGGCTATCCCTAGGGTATCCTTCGGGTGTCCTTTGGGTACACTTAGAGGTATGGTTGTTGGAATATCCTTGGTGACGTGATGTGCTTTCGCTAACGTTGTTGTCGACCTTGTCCGTGTCCTTCCCGCATGGCCTAACCACGGATGACTCTGGCAACTGCCCGACGCTGAATCCTGTTGCCATTGCGGGTGGATCCCTATACGTTACCCGTATCCTTGTGATGTTTTGTAAGTGTCCCCTTCCGCCTGGCGTAATCGCGGATGACTCTGGCAACTGCCCGACGCTGAATCCTGTTGCCTTGCGGGTGGATCCCTATATGTTATCCGTATCCTTGTGCTGGTTTGTAAATGTCCCTTCCGCCTGGCGTAATCGCGGATGACTCTGGCAACTGCCCGACGCTGAATCCTGCTGCCTTGCGGTTGGATCCCTATATGTTACCCGTATCCTTGTGCTGTTTTGTAAGTGTCCCTTCCGCCTGGCGTGATCGCGGATGACTCTGGCAACTGCCCGACGCTGAATCCTGCTGCCTTGCGGTTGGATCCCTATATGTTACCGGTATCCTTGTGCTGTTTTGTAAGTGTCCCTTCCGCCTGGCGTGATCGCCCCACGTTGGGCGCCAGATGTAACGAACTGATTTTGTATGTCTGCTCGCTACGAGACTCGTGCGGCTAGCTCAGAAGATTGTGTGTTCGTCCCACCAAATTTATATGACGTGACTGCCCCGTAGATCAGTGAGAAAACAAAAGGTTCAAATGGCAACAGTGGGATTTATTCTCGTGGTACAGCGGGTGTGTGGCTATGCTGGCTTCTATATCTCCTTGCTCTGGTTCCGCCGGCTGCTGGTGCTCCTCCTTCTGGCTTGTCGACGCGTTGACTCGGCTTCCGCTTGGCTCCTGGGTCTCGGGACGCTCGTAGTGGCCGCCTCTGCTCACTCGCCGACGCGCTGCCTCGGGTCGCTTGTTGCGCCTTAGACTCGCAGGGAGTTCGGCCTTGTGGGCTTAGGGAAGAGTCACCGTTCTCAGACTAGGGTGAACAAGCCTTGCTCTCCAGGCCGACGCCTTTCGAGGCAATACCTGTCCCTTGCTCTGTCCCGGACGGTCCCGCTAGGTTCTTGCTCAGATCGCGCTGACAGTCCAGGCTGTCGCCAGGAGGCTGCCTAGCAGTTCACTTTGCTTTACGCCTAGCGCAGACGAACGTTCCACCCGACTTCACCCTACTGCTTATCGTCCGTGACGCGCCTGCGCTCCCCAATGAGCTCCGCGCGGCGATGTTAACGTGGCTACCGGAAAATATCTGCTGGCGTCGATGCCAATGTCTTCTGCGTTGTCTCCTGACCAGTAGTTTGTCGTTCTGGCACTCGGGGAGTTGGGCGGTTGCTGTTCAGGAACTTCGCCGGTAATCGTAGGGCTCTCCAGGCGCTCGCCTCTTGAAACCGCAAATCGATCTACCGCTCGTCCGTCACGCCAGGTCCAGCTTGGTCGGGCAAGGTACGCTGGGTCTCAGACAACTTTCCTCCCCAAGCTGACGGTTCCTCGTCGTAGGACTCTTCCGCTTGTCTCTGACAGACCCGCCGGGCGACTCGCCAGGGTGTGGTCGTGACAAAGTTGGAAAACGAACGCCTTGAGCCGTGTGATGCCTTCCGGAACTCAGCCACTTGTGTCTCAATTCGGAGATTCCTGATGTCCCAATCCCGAACGTCTCGACGTGGCGATCTTGCTCCTTGTGTGCTTCCCACGGCGCTGCTTCCGACGACTCGCTTGGTTGTAGCTCCCTCGTAGATTACTTGTTTGACTGATTGTTCACTTTGCTATCTGAGTGATCTTGACGGTTTGACTCCTTGTGATCGACTGATCCAGCTGCCAGCGCTCTGCGGCCTTATATAGGGCCTCAGGGAACCGTTATTTCCCTTTTGCGCACGGCACGCTGGATCTCTCCACTCCGGGTCCAAAGTCCGTGCCTCCCGGTTGACCCACTTGTCCTTCACGTACCGCTCCAAACCGATGCTCTGCCCACAGCTGCCGTCCCGCTGAGTCCCATGATGTTTGTGGCACAGCTGTGTGCCACTCCACTGCCGAGATGTGGCACTTCTTCTCCCGGTCCAAAGTTCACGGGAGAGTCCAAAGTCCGGTGCAGTTCCGTTATCCGCCTTTGCACACGGCACTTTTGCTCTGCCCGCCAAGTCTCCATTCTCTCATTCTCCGCTCCTTGGTCACCAATCTCTCTCGCTCTCCTTCATTGGTCTGCAAACTCTCTCGACCTCCATCCTTGGTCTCCAACCTCTCTCGCTCTCCATCAAAGTCTCCAAACTCTCTTCGCCGCGCCGTTACTACGCGAATTCGCCGCGTATCTGGTAAGCGGCCGGCCCTCTGCTACTGCTTCTATTTGTGGGGAGTTATTCAACTCCTCACAGTGGGTACCCCAGGTTATGTGATTTTGGGGTATATTGTGGTATTTCTTGTAACTCTTGTGTTTCTATTGTTGGGTCGTCACATTTTGTGTTATTGTATTTTATAAGTATTCTTTTAGGTATTTCCTTAAATTTATAAAGTAGGTACAGTGATACACTTAATATTAAGAGACCCAGTGTTACAATTACAATTATTTTGTAAATCTGGTTTTCTTTATTTTGTTCAAAAAATATTTCTTTTGCTTGGATGTATGATATTGGGTCTAATTTGGTGACATTATTTCTTGTGTATATGCTTTGTGTGTAGTCAGAATTATAATTGCTTATGGATAAATCGTTAATTGCAATTGAGCAATTGTGTATTTTGATCTTATTGTTTCCTTCAATTACAATTTCATTTTTAATACAATTTTGATTTAGTATAGTTTTTGACAAATTCCATGTAACTAAATAAAGAATATTAAAACTACCAAAAGATGCGTTCTCACTACATGGCGACCGTGACTTTGGTCCGAAAGAATCTGGACCTGGATATGGACCTCACAGAATAAGAAGACAACAGCAACAAACAGAAACAACGGCAACAACGACAGCATACACTACAATAACAAGAACAAAAAGAAGAAACGCAGTGAGTAGAGTGTGATGTGTGCCAAACGAAGTGGCGTGGTAAGAAGATTAAAAGCCAGAAATGCTGAACTACTGAAGCTGCTCAACAGCGGCAATGCAATAAGTTGGAACAACTCGGTAAAAATACAAGCCGAAGTAGAACACTTAAGAAATTTGCTAACAGTACGTAAAAATCAGACCACATCCCCACACACATCCACGTACCCTGTAATCCCAAATATTGCCAAAATTATAAACACATTGCCTCCTCCAGAAAAAGTTTCCATTCCAAAGCTGAAGAAGACGTGCTCGGATGACTGCGAGAGACCACTGTACTCCCCCCATTGCGAGTACACCTGTGCAGCCAGCACCGGTGCCCCACCATAGAAGACAGCCTGTGCAGCCAGCACTGGTACCGTCGGGCGCATCAAGCCAGACCAAGGAAGAGTGAACCGACAGCGCTACCAAGAGCACATAATTTTTTTGTTCTATGCACTGCGTTGCAAAATTTTTTTAATTGCACTGCGATGCATATTTTTTCATCTATTTCATAAAAGCAAATGTTAAAATTGAGCGACATAAAAGTTGCCCGATTAGAGTGTGGCCTTAAAACCATACACAAAAATAGGTAGAAAACTTGTAAAAGTAGATGCAAAGTAATGCAATAAGTAAATTTTCTACAGAAACAGATTATTATAATTTAAAAGTATATACGCCAAAAATGTCTATAGTAAATGTTAAGTCAGTGGACTCCACTGCAAATGTTACCAATAAAGTCGAGTCGGATAACATTGACTTAGAATTAATTCATACATTGTTAATAATAATTGTTGTTATAATGTGCGCAAAATGTTTCTATAAACTTTATAAATTGCATAATAAATGTCTTAAGAATGTTTGGCACAAACAAGATTAATAGAAAAATAATGCTGTAATCAAATTTTAAAATTAAAGAAAATGGAATAAAATAAAAATAAATAAATAAAAATAAATTAACTAAAAATGGCTACTCTAAAAGCAGTCAGAGACACATATGATAGGGACATTCATTTTAAAGAAAGAATTCTGCAATTAGTTGCACCAACTTCAGTAAGCATTTATGAATTAGAAAAATTATATATTGAAACATTTAACTTAGACGCCTCTCCACTAATTCATTGCACAAGAACCCAAAAGGGAATTGTCCTATCCACCATTCCAGGGGTACAAGTTAGATCAGTAGTAGACGAACACCCAATACTAGGTAGAGCAATAGTAATGATGGTCCTTAAGAAATAAGTCATCTCCACAATATAATGGAATGGAATGAATTATATAAGCAAATAAATAACATAAAAGTTGACTTTGATAAATCAAATAAGTCACTTACTCAAAACAGGCCAATTCAAAAAAATACCATTAAAAAACACGTGGAAATTCTAGTAAAATGCTTTAATGAAGCACGAATACTAATACATGGCCAGAGGGAAAAATTTTAATCATGATCATTGGTCCCAAGTATCTAAATTTTTGATCAGACTACGATCTAATTTTATATCAATTAAACAAAAGTTTAAGTTGGACATATCACTACCGACTATACTTAACACTTCCCTAGCAGTTGAAACTGGTAATGAACCGGAATCAACAAAACAAACTGACATTGACCAAATAGAATCAGAAGACCTTACAGAAACAAATCCTTAAATAGAAGAGCAAGATTTAAATAATCTTACTATTCCAGCTGTTTTAATGTCAGATCTGGATAATTCTACAGATTATGATGATAGTTCAAGCATAATAGAAAATAAAATAAGAAACAATATCACAATGGCACAATCTAATATTGATTTTATTAATACAGCATCCAAGCTTATACCAGTTTTCGATGGTAAAGCTGAAAACTTAACAAGTTTTATTGATGCATTACAAATAATAGAATCAATAACAGGCGAGTACGAACAATTAGCAGTTTCCATAATAAAAACAAAGCTAAAAGGTGTCGCCAGAAATTTAATCGGAAATGAAACAACAATAACTGAAGTCATTTCCAGATTAAAAAGCAACGTCAAAGGTGAAACTGTAGAAGTGTTGTCAGCAAAACTGATGAACCTACAGCAACGCAATAAAACTGCCAACCAGTACACACAAGAGGTTGAGCAGATGACAAATTCTTTAAAAGGTGCATATATAACAGATGGCTTACCCCTAGAGTTAGCCAGAAGTTATTCCACTCAGCATACAGTCAAAGCAATGACTAAAAATTGTACAATCGATAAGGTAAAACTTATCATGCAAGCTGGTACCTTCAATACTATGAATGATGCCATATCAAAATTTGTAAACAGTTGCACAGAATCAACCGGACAGCCAAACACTGTCCTATATTACAAAAATTACCCGCAGCGCGGTGGAAACCGCGGATGAGGAAATTACAGAGGTAACTTTCGTAGTCGTTATAATAATTACAACAACAATAGTACACAAAACAGTACTGGACGAAACCAATATAGAGGAAACTATAGAGGCCGTGGCAACTCGAGTCGAGGCCACAACAATAATAACCAAAATAATATCCGAGTAACCAATAGTACATCGGGAAACTCACAAAACCCTTTAGATATTCAACAGTAGAAATTGCAAAGGTTCATGCCGTTAATCTCAGTCAGAACATATTTGTATCATTCAATCATGCGGCTACAGGAAAATAACTTGTCTTTTTAGTAGACACAGGTGCAGACATTTCAGTAGTTAAAGAAAATGATGATGTCTTTCATGACATACAAGATAATTATATTATAGACATAAGAGGAATAAATCAAGAGGTAACCAAATCCAAGGGGTTAACTTCTATTGAGATACAGACCACTAAGTACATAATCCAAAACGATTTTCATATCGTGGATTTACATTTCGCTATCCCTTGTGATGGCATTTTAGGAATCGATTTTATAAGAAAATACAACTGTCAATTAGACTTCAAGTCATCTGAAGATTGGCTTATATTCAGACCTAATAACTTAAAATTTCCTATTTATGTTCCAATAACATACAGTTCTGGCAACAACTCAATACTCCTGCCAGCAAGATCCCAAGTTATTAGAAAAATTCAACTAAATTCAAAAGAAGACAGTGTATTGATTCCAAATCAAGAAATTAAGCATGGTATTTATATAGCAAGTACCATAGAAATCTAAAAACGCTTTCATAAGACTACTCAATATCACAAATAAAGATCAAGTAGTCAGTACAAATAATTTAGCTTATGAATCACTTTCGAACTACGATGTGGTCAAAACTAATCTCGAAAATAGAGAAAAGTCTGTATTATCTCAACTTTCAAAAAACTTTCCTCCACAATTCAAATCACAGCTTTCAAGTCTATGCACTCAATATAATGATATATTCGGATTGGAAACCGAACCAATAAGCACAAAAAATTTTTATAAACAAAAACTGAGATTAAAGGATGATGAACCAGAGTACCGTCGAGTACCTCGACTATCAGATACCCGTTACTCAGCTAAAGGGACCAAAGGAAAATGGAGATATGCAAGCAGCAAATGCGCCACCTACCGGCGGTAGACAGATTAAAGCGTTGTGGGCGTTAGAGTGGGAGTGGCAAAGTTTTTTTTAAATCAGTCGATAGGTATTGACGAGACCAATACATTGTGGGCGCCACAGGCTTAGGCGGTTTGTGGGCGTTAGAGTGGGCGTGGCAAACTTTTTTTTAGATCAATCGATAGGTATTGACGAGACCAATACATTTCAATTAAAATTTTTTATCTAGCATGAAAATTGTGGACACCACAGACTTGGGCGGTTTGTGGGCGTGGCATATTTGCGTAGCAAACTTGCGCTGCGCTCAAGCTTACGGAATCTAAATCTGAAATCCCGTTTCTCTATCTTTGATATTTTCCGCGTTCTTATTTACGATTTTTTGAAGTTTGTGGGCGGTTTGTGGGCGTTAAAGTGGGCGTGGCAAACTTTTTTTTTAGGTCAATCGGTAGGTATTGATGAGAACAATACATTTCAGTTAAAATTTTTGTTCTAGCATCAAAACTGTAGGAGCCACAGTTTTGGGCGGTTTGTGGGCGTTAGAGTGGGCGTGGGACTCTTCTGCGCTGCGCAGGAATCTCATCTGCATGCCTAATTCCAGTATTGTAGCTCTTATAGTTTCCGAGATCTCAGCGTTCATACAGACAAACGGACAGACGGACATGGCTAGATCGACTCGGCTAGTGATCCTGATCAAGAATATATATACTTTATGGGGTCGGAAACGCTTCCTTCTGCCTGTTACATACTTTCCGACGAATCTAGTATACCCTTTTACTCTACGAGTAACGGGTATAATTACAGAAGCCCACATAGTCAAGTGAACAAAATACAGATACAAGTCGGAAAATTGATCACCGACGGGATTGTTGAACCATCTGTATCTGAATATAATAGCCCATTGTTACTTGTTCCTGAAAAACCATCGCCAGGTTCAGAACAAAAGAAATGGCGATTAGTGATTGACTATCGTCAAATTAATAAAAAATTTCTGTCCGATAAATTCCCACTCCCAAGAATTGATGATATTTTGGATCAACTGGGACGAGCAAAATATTTTTCATTCCTTGACTTAATGTTAGGATTTCATCAAATTGAATTCGAAAAAAGTTCAAGGGATATAACGTCATTTTCAACGAGCAATGGCTCGTATCGCTTCACGCGATTACCTTTCGGATTAAAAATAGCCCCTAATTAATTTCAAAGAATGATGACTATTGCATTGTCTGGATTAGAACCTTCACAAGCATTCGTTTATATGGATGACTTAATAGTTATAGGTTGTTTCGAGGAACATATGCTTAAAAACGTTTTTGAGAAATGCAGGAAATACAATCTAAAGTTACATCCAGAAAAATGTTAATTTTTTATGCATGAAGTGACTTTTCTCGGTCATAAATGCACAGATAAAGGAATACTTCCAGACGACAAGAAATAAGACGTCATTATGAATTACCCTGCGCCGCACAATGCGGACAGCGCTAGACGTTTCATATCATTTTGCAATTATTATAGGCGTTTCATAAAAAATTTCGCCGAATTTTCACGGCACATAACAAGATTATGTAAAAGAAATGTTCCTTTTAAGTGAACAGATGAATGCCAAGACGCATTCCAATATTTAAAAAGAAAACTCATAGAACCTACTTTGCTACAATATCCCGATTTTAACAAAGAATTTTGTATAATTACTGATGCAAGTAAACAAGCGTGTGGAGCGGTTTTAACTCAAAACCATAACGGACTCCAACTTCCCATTGCATATGCATCAAGAGCTTTCACTAATGGAGAAAGTAATAAGTGTACAACAGAGCAGGAATTAGCTGCAATTCACTGGGGAATATTACATTTTCGACCATATATTTATGGAAATCACTTTACAATCAAAACAGATCACAGACCATTAATATATCTATTTTCAATGATAAATCCGAGTTCCAAACTGACACGTATGAGGCTAGAGTTAGAAGAGTATGATTTCACAATTGAATAGCTGATACGTTATCAAGAATAACCATTAAAGATCTACAAAACATTACTGGAAATATAAAGAAAGTCACTACTAGATATCAAAATAGACAGAAATTCCGCGCGGAAAACAAAAAAATAGAATTGCCTACGCAATCTATAGAGAAAGCTTCTAAGCCCAACGTATATGAAGTCATAAACAATGACGAAGTACGTAAAGTAGTGACCTTGCATGTAAAAGATATGCTATGTTTATTTAAACATGGTAGGAAAATTACTGCCAGATATGATGTTAGCGATTTATATACCAATGGAATCCTAGACTTAGGTCAATTTTTCCAAGGGCTTGAAATGCAAGCCGGTATAAACAAAATCAGCCAACTCAAAATGGCACCATGGGAAAATATCTTTAAACATGTATCAATAGATAATTTTAAACAAAAGGGCAACAAGATATTGAATACCTTAAGAGTAGCGCTACTCAGCCCGGTGACCCTTATAGAAAAACAAAACGAGAAAGAAGTAATACTGTCTAAATTACATGATGATCCAATACAAGGAGTTCATACTGGCATTACAAAAACCTTGGCCAAGGTCAAAAGGCATTATTTTTGGAAAGGTATGACTCGAGATATTACTGAATACATACGAAAATGTCAGAAATGCCAAAAAGCTAAAATAACTAAGCACAATAAGACTCCATTGATAATAACTGATACGCCTATAAATGCTTTCGACAGAGTGATAGTGGACACTATTGGTCCACTACCAAAATCAGAAAATGGCAATGAGTATGCAGTCACTCTAGTATGTGACCTGACTAAATATTTAGTTGCCATACCAGTTCCAAATAAAAACGAGAACACTGTCGCTAAAGCAATTTTTGAATCATTTATTCTGAAGTACGGTCCAATAAAGACGTTCATTACGGACGTGTTTCAACACGACCCCTTCAATGGCACATAATTATTGTCCATACAAGCTAGTATTTGGTAATTTAATAGTATAGAAAATATAGAACCCATATATAATATTGATGACTATGCTAAGGAAAGTAAATATAGATTAGAAGTAGCATACAAAAGAGCTAGAATAATGATAGAAAAAAATAAGTAAAATAATAAGATACTGTATGATCAGAAAATAAACAACATTGATATATCAGTAGGTGATCAAGTCCTTTTAAGAAATGAAACAGGTCATAAGTTAGATTATCAATATACCGGTCCGTATGAAGTAACGGAAATAGGAGAAAGAAATAACATTATAATAACGAATAATAAGAACAAAAAACAAAAAGTTCATAAGGATAGATTAAAAACGTTTATTTCATAATTGCATTTAGCATGGCATGCTTTAGAAATACTTGTAGCGTGCCGAATACATAAATTTAATATAGTTTATTTATTTTCGAATGTAATATCATTTTTCGTCACAATTGTTGATATCAGAAATATTTGTTAAAGGCGCGTTCGCCACTACTTTTTACCTCCTTAAGAGGTGTTTTTGTTTGATATCAGCAGTTTTTTTTTTCACAAGAGTTTAAGTACCTTAATATCATGACTAGGAGTCGTCCCCATATGGCTTGGCTATTGAAAAACCAAGCACACTGATTTTTGTTTGTTTTACAATATATGTAAAATGTTATTTTTTGCCAAATCCGTTTGGTTTGTAAAAGAACGGCTCAGTGAGTTATATGTTTTAATACCTGCAAAAGTAATATATATACATATGTACAGTTGTATGCACCTTTTGCTTGGATACTAAAACATAACAAATCCATAATATTTGCCGGATGTTTTGAAAGTACAAAGTAATCATTGGCGAAGTATTTGCTTATTTCTGAAATGGTTCCTTTATTTTCCTGAAATAGTTTTTTCTATCCTAGGACACATAATGTCAACACTTATTTTCAATGGGTAATATTTCCCAATACATACAAAAGTAATCTATGAATATATGTACAATGTACATTATGTAATTGTTACTTAGCTACTAAAATGTTCTAAGAATTGTAAGAAAAGTTTTTCATTCATAAGTTTTAAGTAATTAAATATATAGTTCTAAAAAATGTATAAAGACTTTAATAAACTTTCACGTTCCACTTCGGCTTAACTTTATTCTAATAAGGTATGGGTTGTTTACATTCACATTCTAATAAGAATGAAACATCTAATATGAATATAAAACTTATTAATAACAAGTTTTATCGCTTCAATTACCTATTTTAATAGCACAAGTTTGGAATCTCAAGGGCTGTATAGTTTCAGATTCCAAGAGAAATCTGTCGTTTCTTACATTTCCCGCCGAACTAGCGGGGTTTTCCAAAGTGGTAGAACAAATAGATCAAGTTTCCTATTTCGATTAGCTTTATGCAAGTAGAGGACCCTAAAACCATAACAGATTTTCCGTTTGAAAAAATTTAATAAGAATATTTTTAATCAAATTGGTTTTTATCTTGTTTATTCCAATAAGTATGAAATATTTCGTATACGGAGCTGAAACGAGTTGCACTTTTTATCGCTTATTATCTTCCAAACGGTAATTTTTAGGGCAAAAAGTGTTATACATCAAAAGTTGAGGAATCTCAAGGGCTATATGATTTGAAATTTAAAAAGAAATCGTTCGACTCAATTTTGAGAAAAAAGTCAAAAAGTGGTTTTAAAAAATAACTTTTTGTCATAACTCTAAATCTATTATATTCAGACAATTTTACTATATTTAGCAAATTAAATTATCTTTTCAGAGATATATAGCACGTTTCTGTAGCATTAGTTGTTTAGATACTATAAGCATTTTAAAAATGGTTGTTTTTTGATTTTCCGCTAAACTAGCGGATTTTTCCAAAAGTCGTAGAACAAACGTTTTCTACTTCAAGCTAATTTATACACCCATAGAGTTTCCAAAACCCTAAAACTAAAATGGGATGCATACAAACCCACAAACAAAGGGACAACCATTTTAATTTTGGGAAGAAAAGGAAGAAAATCTTGTTTTTTTTATTACTTTTGAACGGGACATCGGATTTCAACAAATGAGGTGTCATTCGAAGCGTATTTTCAGTAAGAATAAAACTAGCTAAACAGACGGGGGCTTTTATCCCCACCGTATCCAGCAGCTTCAATTTTCTAAATTCTCCCAAACAAATCTATATTTCGTAAGTCTTGTTATGCAATATTCTTAGTTTTTGCGATACCTTTCGATTGGTGTATCAGTCGTTACGATCGGACCATAATGGCAGATTTTCAATTCTGCGGCTATATATAGTAGTTGTCTTCGCACGCTCTCTTGCGCGCTTCGCCACTACGTGTACTGCCGCCCCTCCACAGTGATATATTCTTGATCAGCCATGTCCGTCTGTCCGTCCGTATGAACGCAGAGATTTCGGAAACTATAAGAGCTATAATGTTGAGACCTGGCAAGCAGATTCTTGGGACTCTTTGCGAAAGTTTCTTTCATGTCCACAAACGCCCATAACTCTAAAACCTAGCCCCCAAGTTTTTGAATATATTTTAAAAATTAAAATAGGATTTTGGTTTTATTTTGAATAACCATCTATCAGCCAAAAATTATTGAATTCGGACCATTCATTAAACCTTTATAGCCAAATAATATTAAATAATTAGCAAATTCAATCGAGATTGCACACCACATGAATAAGATCGATTTTCTGTAAGGATGTCTCCATTCCTCTTATAGTCAAGTGCCTCGACTATCAGATACCCGTTACTCAGCTAAAGGGACCAAAGGGAAATGGAGATAAGCAAGCAGCAAAGCGAGATTGAAATGCGCCACCTACCGGCGGTAGATAGATTTAAGCGTTGTGGGCATTAGGGTGGGCGTGGCAAATTTTTATTTGGGTTAATCGATAGGTATTGACGAGACCAATACAGTTCAGTTAAAATTTTTTATCTAGCATGAAAATTGTGGGCGCCACAGGTTTTGGCGGTTTGTGGGCGTTAGAGTGGGCGTGGCATATTTGCGTAACAAACTTGCACTGCGCACAAGGCTACGGAATATAAATCTGAGATCCCAATTCTCTATCTTTGATAGTTTCCGAGATATCCACGTTCATATTTACGATTTTTTGAAGCTTGTGGGCGGTTTGTGGGCGTTAAAGTGGGCGTGGCAACCTTTTTTGGGTCAATCGATAGGTATTGATGAGAAGAATACATTTCACTTAAGATTTTTATTCTAGCATCAAAACTGTAGAACGCTGCGTAAGAAGCTCAGGAATCTGCACGCCAAATCTCAACAGCCTAGCTCTCATAGTTTCCAATATCTCAGCGTTTATCCGGACAGACAGACAGACGGACAGACGGAGAGACGGACATGGCTAGATCGACTCGGCTAGTGATCCTGATCAAGAATATATACACTTTATGGGGTCGGAAACGCTTCCTTCTGCCTGTTACATACTTTCCGACGAAACTAGTATACCCTTTTACTCTACGAGTAACGGGTATAAAAAGCTTCGCTATCTATATATATATATATATAAATATATGTATATATTCTTGATCAGGATCACTAGCCGAGTCGATCTAGCCATGTCCGTCTGTCCGTCTGTCCGGATGAACGCTGAGATCTCGGAAACTATGAGAGCTAGGCTATTGAGATATGGCGTGCAGATTCCTGAGCTTCTTACGCAGCGCAAGTTTGTTCAGTAGAGTGCCACGCCCACTCTAACGCCCACAAACCGCCCAAAACTGTGGCTCCTACAGTTTTGATGCTAGAATGAAAATTTTAACTGAAATGTATTGTTCTCATCAATACCTATCGATTGATAAAAAAAGGTTGCTACGACCACAAACCGCCCACAAACTTCAAAAAATCGTAAATATTAACGTGTATATCTCGGAAACTATCAAGGATAGAGAATTGGGATCTCAGATTTAGATTCCGTAGCCTTGTGCGCAGCGCAAGTTTGTTACGCGAATATGACACGCCCACTCTAACGCCCACAAACAGGCCAAGCCTGTGGCGCCCACAATTATCATGCTAGATACAAAATTTTAACTAAACTGTATTGGTCTCGTCAATACCTATCGATTGACCCAAAAAAAAAAAATTTGCCACGGCCACTCTAACGCCCATAACGCTTAAATTTGTTTACCGCCGATAGGTGGCGCATTTCAATCTCGCTTTGCTGCATGCATATCTCCGTTTCCCTTTGGTCCCTTTAGCTGAGTAACGGGTATCTGATAGTCGAGGTAATCGACTATAGCGTTCTTCCTTGTTTTTATTGTGAAAGTCATAATTCAAGCTTTAACATTGTCTTCACATTGTGAGGTTTCTATACGAGAGGACAATAATTCTATGCCTCCCTAATGTAGACATTACTTTGGCAACATATGCACCTTATTGTGCATCTCCAAAATCTATATTTTGAATTTATCTTCCCTTTTGGGCTCGTTCAACCGGCTTGCCAAAAATGGTTTTAGTTCGATCGTTAGTTAATAAGTTAAATTGCTAAAAATTTTATTCCAGCATGAAAACTGTAGGAGCCACAGTTTTGGGCGGTTTGTGGGCGTAAGAGTGGGCGTGGCACTCTACTGAAACAAACTTGCGCTGCGTAAGAAGCTCAGAAATCTGCACGCCAAATCTGAACAGCCTAGCTCTCATAGCTTCCAATATCTCAGCGTTCATCCGGACAGACAGACAGACGGACATGGCTAGATCGACTCGTCTAGTGATCCTGATCAAGAATATATATACTTTATGGGGTCTGAAACGCTTCCTTTTGCCTGTTACATACTTTCCGACGAATCTAGTATACCCTTTTACTCTACGAGTAACGGGTATAAAAACTATTTTTTGTTAATTTTAGCTTTAAATTTATTTAAAATATTAAAGTCCGATTGAAAGCAGCAGCCTACTTCCGGAAAAGGTCCAAATAGTTACAGTTGCCGGTTACAGAGGTGCACTGTGTTGGTCAACATCCAAGTCAATTAGTACGTCAATAATGCCTTCTGGCAGGATATTGTTGAGGCTCGCTCTATATCTAAGAAGGCTACTAAGAAGAACTCCTTGTCATGAAGCGACCTTTCTTTGTTCGTGACGATCTTATGTTTCGGTAGATTTACCCTTGTGAAGATTGATTAGTCTTTTCATCGTTTTCACCATAAACGACGAAAGTCTGATCGATCTGAAGTCTTTGGGGGTGCAGTGAGAGGGTTTACCCGATTTAGGAATGAACACAACCTGGCTTAGTCGCCACATTTCCGGAGCCACATCTGGCGGAGCCAGTTTATCGAGAACTTTTCTGCGACCCGGAGCCTAAAGGGCTTGAAACTGTTGATAGCCCATTTGAGGTTTCTGGTGCTAGGGAGATAGTCGAGGTTTGATATACCCGACTCACTCGGTTTCTTTGTGTCTACTGTTCCACTGTGACTTCTTGGAAATTGGACGTCGAAAAGGACTTCTTGCGACTCCTTGCTAGAGGTAGTTCATGATTTGTCAGAGCGTTGGATATATCTCACATTAGGTTGAGTTCTGGGTAGGATGTTCGTGAGTCGCGATGCCTCGGATTTACCTTCTACAGGGTGGCTGATGAATTTTGCTACATTAAGAAACTCAAATAATTTTTTTTTCAGTGTATGGAATTCATTAGTTTTAAAAATAATGGAATTTAAATGCCCCCCTGCTCGTTAATGCATGTGCGGCATCTTACCAAAAAGTTGTTCATTACTGCTTGGAGAGTTGAGACAGGAATAGCCGCAATTGTTTTTCGAATGGATTGCCTTAGTTCATTCAAATTTGTTGGCTTTGCTTTGTAGACTTCCTGTTTGCAATAACCCCACAAGAAAAAGTCAGGTGCAGTAAGGTCAGGCGACCTGGGTGGCCAACGGAATGTGGAGTTTCTGGATATTATTGGGATTTTTTCGTCGCAATTCTGTCATAACAGGTTGGGCTATGTGAGGAGCTGCACCATCTTGCTGAAACCACACAGAGTTGAAAGAAATTCTCATTCGGCGTAATTCTGGATAAAAAAACTCTCTCAACATGCTCAAGTAATGGTCTCCAGTAACCGTAACGGTGTGACCGTTTTCTTTGAAGAAGTAGGGCCCGACAATGCAGCGTGATGAAACTGCACTCCACACTGTGACACGAAGTGGATGCAATTCCGTCTCATGGAGTATCTGTGGGTTGGAAGCACTCCATATTCGACAATTTTGTTTGTTTATGTTGCCGTTTAAATCGAAATGGGGCTCGTCAGACATGAAAAGACAGTTCAACATGTTTCCATCCTCTTTCACCATTTGAAGCATCTTCTGGCCATATTCCAAGCGAATCGGCAAGTCTGCAGCGTTCAGTTTGTTGGCCATTTGAATTTTATATGGGAATAAGTCCAAATCTGTGTGCATAATTGACTGTAATGACTGTCTACTTACACCCATTTGAGCAGATAAGCTTCTTGTCGAAAGACGTGGATTGTTTTGTATGGCAGAAGCTACAGCAGCGATTGTTTCCTCCGTTCGAACTGAAGGGTTTCGATGGTAAGGTCTTCTGTTGACTGTCTCATGCTCGGCAAAATTGTTTGCAAGTCTCATTATGGTCCATCTGCTCGGAGGATTGCCGCCAAACGTGCGCCTATACTCTCTTTGAACCGAAACTACGGACTCCAGTGCGTGATAGCGGCGGACAATCCAAATTCTTGTTTCAGTGTCCCAGTTATCCATTTTTGTTAAATGTAAAAGTCAATCGGCAAAATAAAAAAAAATTAACCAGATCCATTAAATAAAAAAAAAGTAATTTAATTTTTTTTTGGTAGCGGCTTTCTTCAGCCACCCTGTATGTCAGTGCAGTACTGTCCCCACGAGCGCCTTTTTAACCTTTATTACTCTTTGTTGTAAAGTGCGAGAATGGCTTTGTATTTTTGCCATGACTCCACAATGTTATGAGATTGGGCTTGAACTAAAAGCTTGTGGGTGCTTTTCTAGAGAGCTCTAAGTTTCGAGGTCCAACAAGGTGGCCTTCTTTTCTTGGTCCACCTGGTTGCGCTGATTGGACATGATTTTTCCAGAGTAAGTGTAAGAAAGGTGCCTACAAGGTTGTTTAGATTAGAGTTATGTGAATCTACGGGTGAAGGATTCTCTCGTATGAGTTTGCCAAGGTTACCTTAAATGAAGTAGTAGCAAAAGATTATGGTGTTTCCTAGCAAAGATGCATGCTCGAGTTTTACTTGCACAGTCAGCCATGCACAGGAGATAGTTTAATGTGCCCAGCCCAGATACCCTGCCACGTAAGATCTAGGGATCTTGAATCAGTACGATGTCTGCCTCATCCTCCGCGATAAGAAGCAGGAGTGCAGCCGCGGCTGCCTTAGAGTGGTGAAGATCTTTGGTGCACGATCCCTTCAACCACGGTTGTGTTGGCTTCTAGATCCGATGCAGAGGGAGAGTCGTCGTTGACCTCAACGCCTTGCATACCTCTTTCGAGGTATAGTCGTCAAGAGGATCGGCTTCGGTGTCCGATGGGTCCTGTGCCTGCTTGTCCGTTTGTAGGGCTTCCCCTGTCTTCACGAGCCGGCTTCTGGCGTCACCTTTGTAATAACGCAACACTACGTCCTCAAGCGTAGCGTTGCCTTAGCTGCCTTCAGAAAGTTACTGACTCCTTCTTTATCGAGGGGATTACCCATCTTTTTGCGCTCTCCGCCTCCTCCACTTTCAGGATTTGCCAATCGGTGGTTGGCAAAATAAAAATTTAATTAAAGCGACTGTCCTTACTCTTAAATCTTGCAAAATGTATCCTGATTAAGCATATAATATTTTAAAAAGGAAGGCATTTACTAGCGATACTATCCGCCAGATTGTTAGAAGCTGTCTTATTTGAAAGCTCCATTTCGCTCTGCACGCATAGAGCATTCTCTTCTACACCCAGCTTCACAAATACTTATCCGCGTCGAGTGAAGACAGCTGTTAAGCGCCTTTGCTCCTTGAGACGCATGGTAAGCTTTAACAACTCAGATTTTGGTATATTCAGCTGTTTATTTAAGTATACGAATGCAGGCGAATCAAGGCCGATAAGCTTCAATCCCAATTGCGTTTTTGTAGTCCGCCGGTATGACCCAATTGCATGCAGTAGAATTGATTTTTCATGCGCGTGATCCATTCTAATAATAATTATCGGCTACAAAAGAGCATTGGCCGCTTGACGGGTACGTACTCGGAAAATCTACCTAATTATCGGTGGTGGTGTTATGTTTAGTGAAAAACATAGCTTATGAAGGTGTTTTAAGGTTTTCATCATCATCTTAAGTCTGTCTACTATATAGAAATGGCGTGTAGGTGGGGCTTTACAATCTCGCTTTACTGCTTGTATGTCTCCATCTTCCTTTTGTTCCTTTAAGCTGAGTAAGGGGTATCTGATATCGTTGTTTTCTTCAATTAATTTGCATATTAATATAATGTGGTGTAAATATTTTTGTGGGCCGTCGTACGAGTATGTACTACTGTGGGCAAACAGTAAAGTGAAGTTTTTTTTTCGATTTTCGTTGAGTGGTGCACTATGAATTCCTACCACCCAACCAAAGCATTATTTAAGCGTTGTTAGACTTAGAGGAATAAATAAAGAGAATAAAATAAAATTCGCCTTTCTTTTTGACCAGACTAGAGTACCGACAAGCGCAAGGGAACGCAATCGAGCAGTACACGGAAATCGATTTATTTGAACATGAACATGAACGGGATACAAATTTTTTGGTTTAACTCACTCATAAACAACACAGCACTAATCCATTTAATATCGGGTGAACACATAAAACCCAGGTATGCGGATGTGTAGATTAAGCAACAGCAATAGTGGAGAGACAGCGACAAAGAGCGATGTAGATAGTATCTACATATCATCCTGTCAGATAACCGGAAGAACTTTAATGAAAAAAACAAGAAAGAACGCTATAGTAAAGTACCTCGACTAACAGATACCCGTTAAAATGGAGATATGCAAGCAGCAAAGCGAGATTGAAATGCGCCACCTACCGGCGGTAGAAAGATTTAAGCGTTATGGGCGTTAGAGTATGCGTGGCAAATTTTTTTTGGATCAATCGAGAGGTATATATATTTAAATAAAGAAATATATATATATAGTGACATATCCATAGCACCACATACTCCTATGTACATGTCCACACACCCACACACACATGCAGACATTATGCAGTCACCCTCGAGACACCCTCTAAGAAATAGGAACCCAAATTTAATTGTCAACAAGCCAATGGAAAATTACCGAACTATAAGCAAGCCAGAGGAAATTTCCATGAAACAAATTCACAATTCAGGATACTCAGATTTCGGGACCCAAGTCTGGAGTCCAAAGTCCAAATTTAGAGAATCACTCAATCGCAATAAGTCCCACTCACAAAAAGCTCTAAAGCTCAAAACCGAGGTATGATCGTAAATAAAGTAGGAGTTAGAGAATGAGTTCAGTTTGAGATTTGTCAACAGCAAGTCGGTGTTCTTCCAAAATATTGTAACCAGTGTAAAAGTAAATTAAATAAAGTTTTTTTTTATAATACACTTATGGTGCAGACATTTAATTGGCGCAGTCGGTAGGATCTCAAAAGTCTTTTTAAAAAGTCACCGGTACTGATCAACTAGAAGGATAATACTAAACGACTAGTTTATCCTGATCAGCGAATAATCCGTGAGCAAACAAAAGACAATCATCGAGATCCGCATAAGAATCTATGTGTAAAATTCGCACGAAGAACTTACAACAATAAAATCCGATTCGGTCAATGTGCGCTTAAAAATCTAAAATAAAACGTGCCAATATTGAAAAATAAAAAAGGCTATGTGAAATATCTACAACCAGTGGACTAAATTAAAATCCAAATCGGTCAATACGCGCTAAAGAAAAGTTAAAGTGCAAATATTGAAAAGAACAATAAAAAATGGCAAACCCTTCAACGCTACCACAATTGTCCGAGATTCATTTGAATCAATTAATTGGCCAAATCAAGGAATTGCCATATTTCGATGGAAACCCATCGGAATTAAGCCGGTATATAGCCAGAGTGGAGTACCTTCTACAACTATACCCTACTCAAGACGTCCGACAAATTCACATCATATACGGAGCTATAGAGAGGACCATTGTCGACTCAGCCCAGAGAGTCATCGAGGAAGAAAAATCTAATACATGGAAAACAACTAAAGCAGCTCTAATCAAGGCCTTCAAAGATCATAGGCCATACAAGGATATTATACAACATATTCGGGACACCCAATATAAAGGAAGCATAAGTAAGTTCGTTAATGAACTACAACTTAGGTCTTCAAAAGTAAATAATAAGTTAGAGCTAGAATCGGACCAAATAGAAAGATCAATTTATACAATTTTTTTAAACAAAACAATCAAAGACTGTATTGAGAGAAAACTTCCCGACAGATTATATAATTCCCTATCCAAAAAGGATATCTCAACACTTGCTAACTTAAAAGAATCAGATCCTTTTGACAATTATAAACCTTAACGTCATGACAACCGAAGGAATTCGGGAAGTAACCTTTCGCATCAGAATCATTACTATCAAAAATATAATTCTCAGACACATAGTTATCCAAGAAATAATTACAATAACAATTTAAACAACTCAACAAATCCTCAAGGTTCAACGAACAGAAATCAAATTCCCCCTAGAAACCAGGGAAATTATCATGAATTTGGGAGAAACTTAGACCAAGGCAGGACCCCAAACCCTCTAAATTTCCAGGCATCTACATCAAATAATTCCCCAAACGCACCTGTCAAAAGACAGAGAGAAAACAAAAGTACACAGAATAGAATGGATGTAAATTTTCAGCAAACTGCCTCGGATATAGAAAATGTTGCCCATATGTCAGAGTAGTGATTAAGGGAACAATAAAGAACAAGAAGATAAATTAAAAGTATTTACAATAAACGGATCAATGAAATAATTAGACAAGAAAACACTGAATGCAAATATACGAAAACTTACAAAAATTTCCAAATTAATTTTGTTGAACCCAATATTTTATTGACATGGAATATCCCTAAAACATTGCTGAGTCAAAATTGCATTAATAAAGAAATTTCTATAGTCGGAAGTAACCTCATTAAAATCCTTAATTGTTCGATACAATTAGATGAATTCACTCTTTCAAATTCAATGTTACATTACACACAGAGTGTTTACATAAATAATAATGTAACAAAATTAGAACCATTGTCTTATATTCAAACAAAAGAGATAATAGAATCACATACAAAATATTATAATATATTTCAAGCAATTACTTTAACAACCTTTGTAATTATTATTATAAGCATTTTATTGTATTTATGGTATAAATTTAAGAGCATACCAAGAAAACCTATTGTAAAATATATATAACCAAAGGAAGAAACACCAAAAAGTACAGTAATTGTAAACGATCTACCCAATCAAATTAACATAGAAGAAAATGTAATGTTATACCCAAGATTATCATACTGAGGACCGGCCATATTCAACGGATGGGAGAGTGACATATCCCTTCAGTTCCAAAAAACAAGATTCACTTGTGAATCACCTTGGGAATCACGTGGGACATGTCCTCTTGCACAAGTGAAGAACAAGTGACGCTCCATATAGAAAATTGTTTGGAATTGCCGCATTTTCACAAGTGAAAATTCAAATGAAAATTTTTCGAAGTCCTACGGGATTTCACTTGTTCCTTATACTCATTTTTCGTATGCCTGTCACGTGTCGGTGACACGTCCCAAGTGAATCACTTGTGAAAATCAGAATTTTTCCATGAGTTTTCACTTATAAAATCACTGGCAAGTGACACGTCCCAAGTAAAATCACTTGTGAAAATCAGTATTTTTCCATGAGTTTTCACTTATGAAAATATAAAATTTATAATACATACATTTTTAATTACATTTAAATTCATTTTAATTAGATCGTATTATTCAGATTTTCAATAAGGGGACAATTATTGTTAGTATTTCTGTTTTTTTGTTCTGTTAGTTTGTTTTTCACGTTCGTCATCGCCTTTCTCAAACATTTGCCCGGGTCCTCGGAGTCCTTGGCCAACGCTACTGAGAAAATGTATGGGCATATGATTAAAAAATGCGTTTTACTTTTTAATTTGTATATTTACCTTATATAGCTGTGTATAAACCCCTTGCTGGATTTTTTTTTGGCACAAAACATTTTGTCATCCACTTTCGGCTAACGGAACCCATTGAATACCTTCAAAACTTACGTACTTTAAACTAAGATCAATGCACAACATCTTAAACTTAACGTAGCACTTACCTGACTTTATTATATTAACTTAAAGAAACGATTAAAGTTACTCTGCTGCGCACAATTAAAATGGATGCTTCGCTTTCAATCACTCATACAGAACTCACCAAGTCTTCTTCTCACCCCTTTACTTGATTTCTTTTGTTTTCTCTTCGCTGTTGGCGCGTGCCACTGCACCTATACCCTTTCTTAAGCTAAAATATCCGACTATTTAGTTTTTACTTCTTGAGTAATATATACAATACGATTTTTTTAAAAATGCTAATACTAAAATGTTTTAAATATTTAAACCAATTTTAACGGACTAAATTTCTATAGCTAAACTACAAAATTATATTGTAATAAAAATGTGTAATAAGTAAACATAACATTTTCAAATTCAATTTACTTAATTTTACTATAATCAAATAATTTACTTTTATAAAACAATATTAGTTGTTGTTTTTCGATATACAATAATGCTTCAAATATATTAGAGACGCAAAAAAAAAATAACGGACCGGCCGAAATTTGTCTCTGCAAGCGCGGAGTGCAGGCAGATTATAAGACAAGAAAGAGAGGGAAATCTCCGAATATCTGCCTCAATTTGTTGCACGATCGTTTTCGTAGGCAGTCATCTACGCTGCGCCGACTGCTCTGCTGACGTCAACAGCGGCACAGCGTATTAGGCACAAAAAAAAAAAAACAAAAAAGCTTTTTGCCTTGAGCCATGTCACCGCGTCCCTAATGCAGAACTAAAGGGATCCATAGCACCACATATGTACTTCCTATGCAGGAATACACCAGATATTACGGAAATAGATGGGGGCTCATATTTGCATATTGGCTTATCGAAGCAATTAGTAAAATTATCAGTGGTAGCAGAATTTCCAGAAGTTTTAAGCATTGACGTTAATATTGACGGTCTCCCCTCACTAAAAGCTCTCGTGCACAATTGTGGCCTATTTTAGTTCGAGTTAATAATATTAATAAATGCCCCGTCTTTCCAGTAGGAGTTTTTTCATCTAAAAATAAGCCATCTAATTGTGTACAATATATGTCAAAATTTACTAGTGAATTGTCCGATCTTTTTATAAACGGACTTACAATTTGTAACAAAAAAGTAAATTTAGAACTTAGGGCGGTGGTTTGTGATGCACCTGCAAGGGCATTTGATACAGGGACCCCTGGACATACATCCAGTCACGGCTGTACCAAATGTCTTCAGGTTGGTCGCAAAATAAATGGTACATTAACTTACAGTACTGTTGCTAGTGAGTTAATTACTGATTAAGACTGTGCAAATAGAATTTATCCAAACCACCATAGCAAAGGTTATTTGAATAGTCCGTCCGCTTTTGAAACGCTTGGTGTTCGTATGATAACCCAAGTTCCTTTAGATTGTATGCATCTTATTGAGTTGGGGGTAATGCGCAAATTTTTAGAAAGAATTTATTATAATAAAGTTATAAATAAAGTTTCAAAACAAAACCAAAACGGTATTTCCGCAAAATTAATGTCAATGCGAACTTTTATACCTAGGGAATTTACAAGGAAGCCGAGGACATTGTTAGAGCTTCCTAACTGGAAAAGCACTGAGTTTAGGCAGTTCTTATTATACACTGGTATTGTAGCTCTTAAAGATTCAATATTTGATGACCAGTATTATTTGTTTTTATTACTGCACTGCGCATATAGACTGCTCTGTTCGCAAAAGCAACGGGGAAATAATATTGAAAATGCTCAACAAATATTAAATCTATTTGCTGAAAATTTCCCTATTGTTTTTGGAGCAAACAGTGTGACTTACAATGTTCACGGCTTACTCCATGTAAGAGATACTATCAATCAAGTAGGAAATCCGGTTTCAGGATCTTCTTACTCCTTCGAGAATTACTTGCAGCTCGTTAAAAAATGTGTTAGAAAAAAATCTTTTATCTTAGAACAAACATTTAGGAAGATAGTTGAAGAACAAATAAAATTAGTAGGCACACTTAGTGATAAAAAACCAGATAACTTTTGTTTTGTAGGAGATGAGGTTCCAATTCAAATAGAATCTTTTGAAGAGGTATAAGGGGAAATTTTTATTAATGGAAGGTAATTGGAAGATAGGGGCAGTTTTTTTTATTGAGCCAATGAATTCTTCTGGCCTAGGTATATATTTAGTTAATTTAGAAGTGCCTTCTAGAATAAAAATATTTTCAGTAATGGAATTTAGGAGAAAAGCGGTAGCCATTCCTTATTTAGAAAAAATAGTAGTAGTTCCATGTTTGCATTTTTTTTAAAATAGGATTTTTAGTTTTTTTTAAAGGAGGTGTTTAGTCCGTAGGCGTTATTTTATTATGAATCGGGCATATTTATTGCGACGGCGCTTTAAATATCTTTTGAAGATTCACCTACCTTGGTTCGAGAACCTAAAAAAAAAAAACGGTAATTGTATTATTCGATTTATTATTTCTTTTTATTTTATTACTGTTTATTTACTGTTTATTTATGTTTATTTTTTATAAATTCATTTTTTTCTAACTATTTACTAATATTTTCTTTATTTACAATTATTGTTTATTTACTGTTTATTATTATTTTGATTTATTTTTCTTTATTTTTTATAATTTGACTAATTTAAAATTTTTTACTAATATCTGATTACAATTTTTTTTTGTTTTTTTAAACATTTTTAAATTAGTATGTCTCAACCTGATTCGAAAATTCGTCGTGTTCAGTTTGATGTGGAAGGTAAATGTAACTACAAGAAATTGATTTTCTTGTTTCAATATCCATAGTGATTGCATTAATACAATATTTTTTTTTTACAGAAACCCCATCGGTCTCAAGTGAGTTAATAAATCTGTGTTATTGTGTAATTTTGGAATTTTTCTTATTTTTCTTAAATATTCAACTGAACGACAAATGGCGGAGTTGAAAGGTATGTTTTATAACCCTACACTAAAAATAGTAATCGCCCTGATGTTTAGAAATATGTCGTAGTGGCGATTTATTTTATAAATTTATAGTACGATAAATACGAATACTATTTAATATTAATACTGTTACTTATACTAAAAATAGTATTCGGCCGTTTTGTTTGAAAATTTATCGTACTCTAAATTTATAAAATAAATCGCCATTACGACAAATTTCTAAAAATCCGGGCGATTACTATTTTCAGTCTATTTTGATCTTTCATTTATTTTTTGTAATATACATAAATTAAAAATTCAGAAGAGGTTCTCCAAATCCGCAGGGAGATTTCTGTTGTAACGCAAAAGTTGGACATTTTGGCGGACAAGTTGGCGGAAAACACCGCCATTTTAAAGGTATCATTTGCTCCTGAGAAGAAGATTTCGGGCGCGGTACCATTTCCGCTAAAAACGGAAGAGCAACTAGATGAATTCGAAAACTCCTTGACCCCGGAGCTTATCGGTTTTTACGCAAGTATCGAGCAAGGCCGACTTGGTTTTGCATTTTTATGTTTCTTTTTTATATCTATTTGCAGACAAAGAAAATATCAAAAATTATTGGGAGCGAACAGCTGTCAAAGCGGTTCAAACTTGTCATAGCGGAAGATATTATAAATAACTACAATTTGGACGGGACCGACGGGAAAAAGTTCCTCAGATGCCGTATAGGGTTAAACGGAGTTCTTAAAGGTAAATATACAAATAAAAAAGTAAAACGCATTTCTAAACATAAGCCATTACATTTTTCAGGAGCGTTGGCCAAGGACTCCGAGGACCCGGACAAATCTTTAAGAAAGGCGATGACTAACGTTAAAAATAAGCTTACGAAACAAAAAAACAGAAACAATAATTGTCCAATTTATGAAAATTTAAACAATACCATCTAATTAAAATGAATTAAAATGAAATTAAATATGTATGTATTTTAAATTCTATATTTTCATAATTGAAAACTCATAGGAAAAATTCTGATTTTCCCAAGTGATTTCACTTGGGACGTGTCACTTGCAAGTGATTTTACAATTGAAAACTCATGGAAAAACTCTGATTTTCACAAGTGATTTCACTTGGGACGTGTCACTTGCAAGTGATTTCTAAAGTGAAATCTCATGAAAAATTCTGATTTTCACAAGTGATTTCACTTGGGACGTCTCACTTGCAAGTGATTTCAGAAGTGAAAACTCATGGAAAAATTCTGATTTTCACAAGTGATTCACTTGGGACGTGTCACCGGCACGTGACAGGCCATACGAAAAATTAGTATAAGGAACAAGTTAAATCCCGTAGGACTTCGAAAAATTTTTATTTGAATTTTCACTTGTGAAAATGCGGACTTCCCATACAATTTTCTATATGGAGCGTCACTTGTTCTTCACTTGTGCAAGAGGACATGTCCCAGGTGATTCACAAGTGAAACTTTTTTTTTGGAACTGAAGGGTGCCCTTCAGTTCTGCAGTAGGGACGCGGTGACATGGCTCAAGGCAAAAAGCTTTTTTTGTTTTTTTTTGTGCCTTAAACGCTGTGCCGCTGTTGACGTCAGCAGAGCAGTCGGCGCAGCGTAGAAGACTGCCCACGAAAACGATCGTGCAACAAAGAGAGGCAGATATTCGGATATTTCCCTCTCTTTCTTGTCTTATAATCTGCCTGCACTCCGCGCTCGCAGAGACAAATTTCGGCCGGTCCGTTATTTTTTTTTTTTGAGTCTCTCCGTTATGTTCGGTTAGCGACTAATAGTTCAGCGAAAAATTTTGTCGCGCAGCGACATGTGAATGCCCTAATATTTTAGGAGCATTATTGTATACCAAAAAAAATCAACTAATATTGTTTTATAAAAGTAAATTATTTGATTATAGGAAAATTAAGTAAATTGAATTTACTTATAATGTTATGTTCACTTATTATACACTTTTATTACAATATAATTTTTTAGTTTAGTTATAGAAACTTAGTCCATTAAAATTGATTTCAATATTAAAAACATTTTAGTATTAACATTTTTTTAAGATTCATATTGTATTTTTTACTCAAAAAGTAAAAATTGTATAGTCGGATATTGTTCCTTTTGGAAAGGGTATAGGTGCAGTGGCACGCGCCAACAGCGAAGAGAAAACAAAAGATATCAAGTAAAGGGGTGAGAAGAACACTTGGTGCATTCTGTTTGAGTGATTGAAAGCGAAGCATCCATTTTAATTGTGCGCAGCAGAGTTACTTTAATCTTTTCTTTAAGTTAATATAATGAAGTCAGGTAAGTGCTACGTTAAGTTTAAGATGTTGTGCATTGATCTTAGTTTAAAGTACGTAAATTTTTGTTCAATGGGTTCCGTTAGCCGAAAGTGGATGGCGAAATGTTTTGTGCCAAAAAAAATCCCGCAAAGGGTTTATACACAGCTTTATAAGGTAAATATACAAATTAATAAGTAAAACGCATTTTTTAATCATATGCCATACAAGGCGATGTCGAACGTGAAAAACAAACTAACAAAACAAAAAAAACAGAAATACTAACAATAATTGTCCCCTTATTGAAAATCTGAATAATACGATCTAATTAAAATGAATTTAAATGTAATTAAAAATGTATGTATCTTAAACTCTATATTTTCATAAGTGAAAACTCGTGGAAAAATTCAGATTTTCACAAGTGATTTCACTTGGGACGTGTCACTTTCAAGTGATTTCACAAGTGAAAACTCATGGAAAAATTATGATTTTTACATGTGATTCACTTTGGACGTGTCACCGGCACGTGACAGGCCATACGAAAAATGAGTATAATACAATACAATTTTCTATATGGAGCGTCACTTGTTCTTCACTTTTTTGATTTTTGTTTTTTGGAATTGGTTAAATCAAGTTAAGTTTGAGTTAACTAGAAATTTATCCAAGCCTTACCTAAAGTATGCATATTAAAATACTATACGATACGATAAATATTATAGGCATAAAATTCTACTAAATGCAAAACAATTTACCGTCGCATAGGCTTTTTATACCCGTTACTCGTAGAGTAAAGTGGTAAACTAGATTCGTCGGAACGTATGTAACAGACAGAAGAAAGCGTTTTCGACCCCATAAAGTATATATATTCTTGATCAGGATCACTAGCCGAGTCGTATTAAATATACAAGTGGCTTAAAAGTGAAAGAGAAACTATTCCAAGGTAAGTCTGTCGCAGAACAATAATTTTGTAAGCAGTGAGAGTAAAAAAACAAGATATCCTATATTAAAAATAAGGGAATTACAAGATTCCCAAAAAAAACACGTGGCGGAAAAAAAATTGCTGTGAGAAATATTAATTTATGACGTGAAAAGCAACAAATGGTGCATCTAAATAAACGAATGAATAAATCTGTGAAACAATTTAAAAATCTTATGGAGTGCATAGTTCCAGGGGCAAAAAATTAGAGATGTTTGTTTTTAAAACTTATGTTTGTGGTTAAAATTCGTTAAAAATTAGTATTAATAACATTAAACCACAATTCTTACTTTGGTGTACGTAAACAAACATGGCTATTTAAATAAAAATCTCAAACATCTCTAATTTTCAGTCCCTGGAAAAGTGTTATTTTTTTCCGCATCTGCATAATAAATAAATGTTTTAATAAATAATAAAAAAATACATAAATAGTGTGTGGTATATTTTTCTTAATAATTTATTACAACAAAATAAAATAAATCAAGTGACCGAAAACAAAAGTTTGCAAATATCTTCTCGATATTTTTTTAATTTTCTTATATTTTTAGACAAGGCTGATGGTAAAAATGGAAGGCTAAGTCCATTTTAATATCCATTTTAATCCATTTTAAGCATATTATCCATTTTAAGCATATTATCCGAGGAACTTGTTCTGTCCCACAACTTGGAGGGGGGCCAAAACAAGAAGAAGCTCAGTCTACCCAAATTTCGTCCGCGCCTTATTAAGTAAGTTTTTATTGAGGCTGAAAGTAACTATTGTTTGTAAGTTTAATTTTTAAAAGACTTCTGGGATTTTTACATTGAATGCCAAAGATAACATTTCTTTTATTATAAATAAAACTTACAAATAACGATTACTTTCCGTCACTCGTTTTTATTCTCGTCTCGTTTTATTTTTAAAACTAATTTTTTTTCTAATACTAGATGCAATCGCTCTGGTGGAGCCCTCGGAGCCTCTCGAAAAGGCGCTGCGGAAGGCAATGCGGTGCGTTAAAAACTTGGTTGCACCAAAAAAAAGGCAACGCCGGCACCAGATGCTGAAGAGGAGGTGCCAACGACCCCGATAACGCCAGGAACCTCCGAGCTCAAGTTATAAAATAAATAAATAAAATTAAAGATTACAACTGAAATTATATTTGCTGCTAAGCGCTCAACGTGTGCTGAATGTGCGCCTTTTCCGCTGCTTAATAGAGCGCTCAACGTGTGCTGAATGTGTGCTTTTTCCGCTGCTTAATCGAGCGCTCAACGTGTGCTGAATGTGTGCTTTTTCCGCTGCTTAATCGAGCGCTCAACATGTGCTGAACTGAACTGAAAAATTCAGATTTTCACAAGTGATTTCACTTGGGACGTGTCACTTTCAAGTGATTTCACAAGTGAAAACTCATGGAAAAATTATGATTTTTACATGTGATTCACTTGGGACGTGTCACCGGCACGTGACAGGCCATACGAAAAATGAGTATAACACAATACAATTTTCTATATGGAGCGTCACTTGTTCTTCACTTTTTTGATTTTTGTTTTTTGGAATTGGTTAAATCAAGTTAAGTTTGAGTTAACTAGAAATTTATCCAAGCCTTACCTAAAGTATGCATATTAAAATACTATACGATACGATAAATATTATAGGCATAAAATTCTACTAAATGCAAAACAATTTACCGTCGCATAGGCTTTTTATACCCGTTACTCGTAGAGTAAAGTGGTAAACTAGATTCGTCGGAAAGTATGTAACAGACAGAAGGAAGCGTTTTCGACCCCATAAAATATATATATTCTTGATCAGGATCACTAGCCGAGTCGATCTGGCCATGCCCGTCTGTCCGTATGAACGCCGAGATCTCGAAAACTATAAGAGCTACAATACTGGGATTAGGCATGCAGATTCCTGAGATTTCGCAGCGCAAGTTTGTTTCAGCAGAGTGCCACGCCCACTCTAATGCCCACGAGCCGCCCAAAACGGTGGCTCCTACAGTTTTGATGCTAGAATAAAAACTTTAACTGGAATGTATTGTTCTCATCAACACCTATCGATTGACCTACACAAGCCGCCCACAAACTTCAAAAAATCGTAAGTATGAACGTGGATATCTCGGAAACTATCAAAGATAGAGATTTATTTATATTTATTTATATATATATATAATTAAATGTCTGCACCATAAGTGAATCATAAAAAAAACTTTATTTAATTTACTTTTACACTGGTTACAATATTTTGGAAGAACACCGACTTGCTGTTGACAAATCTCAAACTGAACTCATTCTCTAACTCCTACTTCATTTACGATCATACCTCGGTTTTGAGCTTTAAAGCTTTTTGTGAGTGGGACTTATTGCTATTGAGTGATTCTCTAAATTTGGACTTTGGACTCCAGACTTGGGTCCCGAAATCTGAGTATCCTGAAATGTGGGAACGTGCCGATAGTCTGAACAGCGGCTCGTTGTAATTGTTTAGTCTATAAACTGTTGTTTTTTGTTTCATGGAAATTTCCTCTGGCTTGCTTATAGTTCGGTAATTTTCGGCAGAGCAGCCAGCGACGCCGGCAGAGCTGAGCGCAACTTCGGCAAAGAGACGCGCTCTCAGTCGGGGTCCGCAAAGAAAACGCACAAAAAGTACTTTTGGGCTCTCCGTCTCTCACAATGTCTCAGCTGGAGAAATGCGTGTGAGGGCAAGGAAGCCCAGCAATTAAAATAGCTACACTTCTGTCCACCCTTGCCTTTTGAATAATGCGACATTTTTTCGTAAATGTTAAAACAATCAATTAAAATAAAATGTTTGGGTTTTAATTTATTTGTATTTATTAAAAAAAATTTATATGTTTAATAACATTATTTATTAATATGTGAAGTTTTAAAAATATATTTTTTTATAACGATTTGCATAGTCGGATATGTCTATAAATACCCTGCTTCTAAGTGCAAGATGCATAGACCAAACGGGACATGCCAAAAAAACAGAACAACAACGGATTAGCGGAACCGTTGTTGTTGTTGCTTGTTGTTTTTCTGGAAGGCACGCGCCTTTTTTCGTCTTTTCACTTGCGTTTACTTAAGTGAAGGAGAAGTACAAGCAAAAGTACAAGCAATTAACTTTGTTATATTAAATATACAAGTGGCTTAAAAGTGAAAGAGAAACTATTCCAAGGTAAGTCTGTCGCAGAACAATAATTTTGTAAGCAGTGAGAGTAAAAAAACAAGATATCCTATATTAAAAATAAGGGAATTACAAGATTCCCAAAAAAAACACGTGGCGGAAAAAAAATTGCTGTGAGAAATATTAATTTATGACGTGAAAAGCAACAAATGGTGCATCTAAATAAACGAATGAATAAATCTGTGAAACAATTTAAAAATCTTATGGAGTGCATAGTTCCAGGGGCAAAAAATTAGAGATGTTTGTTTTTAAAACTTATGTTTGTGGTTAAAATTCTTTAAAAATTAGTATTAATAACATTAAACCACAATTCTTACTTTGGTGTACGTAAACAAACATGGCTATTTAAATAAAAATCTCAAACATCTCTAATTTTCAGTCCCTGGAAAAGTGTTATTTTTTTCCGCATCTGCATAATAAATAAATGTTTTAATAAATAATAAAAAAATACATAAATAGTGTGTGGTATATTTTTCTTAATAATTTATTACAACAAAATAAAATAAATCAAGTGACCGAAAACAAAAGTTTGCAAATATCTTCTCGATATTTTTTTAATTTTCTTATATTTTTAGACAAGGCTGATGGTAAAAATGGAAGGCTAAGTCGATCCATTTTAAGCATATTATCCGAGGAACTTGTTCTGTCCCACAACTTGGAGGGGGGCCAAACAAGAAGAAGCTCAGTCTACCCAAATTTCGTCCGCGCCATATTAAGTAAGTTTTTATTGAGGCTGAAAGTAACTATTGTTTGTAAGTTTAATTTTTAAAAGACTTCTGGGATTTTTACATTGAATGCCAAAGATAACATTTCTTTTATTATAAATAAAACTTACAAATAACGATTACTTTCGGTCACTCGTTTTTATTCTCGTCTCGTTTTATTTTTAAAACTAATTTTTTTTCTAATACTAGATGCAATCGCTCTGGTGGAGCCCTCGGAGCCTCCCGAAAAGGCGCTGCAGAAGGCAATGCGGTGCGTTAAAAACTTGCTTGCACCAAAAAAAAGGCAACGCCGGCACCAGATGCTGAAGAGGAGGTGCCAACGACCCCGATAACGCCAGGAACCTCCGAGCTCAAATTATAAAATAAATAAATAAAATTAAAGATTACAACTGAAATTATATTTGCTGCTAAGCGCTCAACGTGTGCTGAATGTGCGCCTTTTCCGCTGCTTAATAGAGCGCTCAACGTGTGCTGAATGTGTGCTTTTTCCGCTGCTTAATCGAGCGCTCAACGTGTGCTGAATGTGTGCTTTTTCCGCTGCTTAATCGAGCGCTCAACATGTGCTGAACGTGTGCTTTTTTTGCTGCTCAAAAAAGCGCTTAAGGGGTGCTCAAAAATGCGTTTAATGAGTGCTACTTTTTGTGCACTGATGAACCCTAGGACATGCCTATGTTAATTTAAGCACTCAATTCCATATAAATTGTGCGCTCATTGAGCGCTGAGTGATGAACTTTTTGCAGTGATTGAGTGCTCAATCAGCGCTGAATGGTACTGCAGGGTATGTTGCACCGGACAGGCATATGTACGTATATTAATACGCATGCATCAGGATTATATGTGTGTATGTATGGACGTATGGGTATGTGTGTTTGTGGGAACTTGGAAATATATGCGCTTAAATTGTCCTTTTTATATTTGAAAATTATAAATAATGTGGACTGTATGTAAATGTCGCTTTCGAAATATTTGTAGGGTACGTGGATTACCGTGCTTACGTTGCCTTACGTTGCGCTACGTGACTTTTTTTCCTTATGTACATATGTTGAGATGGCCAGGCATATGTACGTACATTAATAAGCATGCATCAGGGTTATATGTGTGTATGTATGGGCGTATGATTTGTGTGTATGATTTGTACGTACATTAATAAGCATGCATCAGGGTTATATGTGCGTATGTATGGGCGTATGATTTGTGTGTTTGTGGGAACTCAGAAATATATGTGTAAATAGCAATTTTAAATTTGTAATTTGCAATAATTTGGAAATTGGAGATAATGTGGACTGTATGTAAATGTCGCTGTAGAAATGTTGCCGGGTGCAACTCGAATGGAAGTATGAGTATATGAATACGAATATATATGGAAATGGCAAATACGAAAAAGAAGCCGGAATATGGCGATCGTATGCACAATGGAAATGCCGGATCAGACAGATATAAGAAAATTGGGTTCTTGGGAAATATCTGGCTGGTCGGCAATGGAAATATGGAATATTCGTACTTATCTTGGATTTTTTGAAGAACTCGGAAAACTCCGCCACTGAACGCTGGAACTTGTAACCTCTTGAAAATATCCGGCTCGAAGGACCATGAACTGAAGGTTGGCGGCTTTCCTGGCTTCTTCACGAGTTGTGGTGGGGAAATTGCTGGATGCAACGTGCAGGGCACAGAAAAATACTGACTTGGACTTCGTTTCACTTGAAATTCAATTTATTAGCCGCAGCGTGGGCTTTCTTGGAGTGGTAACTTAGAACTGACAGCTTGAACTTAAATCTAATGTTAGGAGAGCGGGGGTGGAGACTGTTAACAGTCCGAGAGAGAGATGAGAGGCCATCTGGACGTAACTGCTCTCGTCTGTTAACCACTAATCGTTCACAGTAGCGCCTCCTTGGCGCGGACAATTACAATAATTTAATCTACTAAGTTTTGCGGCTCTTTTATGGTGGCTGCTATTTCTCGCCTCGCCTGGATACCAAGTTGAGGGCTTCGAAGGTAAAGTCGTCGGACCGCGCGGTTCATGCGCCGGATCATTTTCCACGTTTCCCGTTGTATCCGGGCGATGCGTGTTTGGCTTCTTTGTAGTTGCTCCTGGACTCGGAGCAACTGGTTCTGGTCCTCCTCCTGATCTCGGCTCCGGTGCCGGATCTCTCGCTCGAGTTCAGCTGCCAGTTCTTCATTTTCTGTCTGGTATCTTTGTATCCAGCATTGCTGGATATGGTCCTCGTTCAAGTGGATGCCGTGGCAAAGCCCGTTCATCCACTCGACGAGGAGCGTCGGATATGATGCCTGGTCCCCGTACCTAACCTGTAGTTGACGAAGCCGGCGGCCAGCTCGGATGGCTTGGTTGTACGTGTTTGAGGACTGCATCATGTCTGCTGACTGGTCGCTCCCTGGTTGTGGCTTTTATAGCATAATCGGGGTAGTTCTGATGACTGTTCCCATCATGGGAGCTTCTATCAATTCGTGCAATCCCGCAGCTCTGAGTTTGTCGCCTTTTGGAGTCGTCGGATTACGTTCAGAGGTTCAGGCGACATACAGGTCTTTAGCATGGAATACCCCGACACTTTTGTCTTCTGCATTGCCCAGCTCATATAGCGCTTTGCCCTTACGATGGAGTACAACACAGCGAATTTGATTCGGGCCAAGCTTGACATTATATCCGTCAGCTTTGTTACTCGGCCTGTAGTTTTTCCTATAGACAAGATGTCCCACGGAAAATTCTTCGAGCTTACTACGGGTGTTATATGCCTTTTCCGCGCGTTCATGAGTTCGGTTTAATCCTTGGGTCACTTTTTGTCGAATGAGTTCCATCTTGTCTGGGAGACTTATCTGTGGATCTCCTGCCTGTATTCCCCCCAGTTTCCGTAGAATTGGATAGGCTGTTCCATGGGTAACCATCCGCGTTCCGAACATTGCGTAATATGGTTCCATGCCTATCGACTCGCGTAGGCCATTCCTAAGGGCACACTCTATTCGACTTAGTTGGGTATCCCAATTTCGCTGATCAGTGGCAATTGTTGCTCGCAAAATTTGGAGTACAGATCTGTTTACCCTCTCAGCCGCGTTCGCTTGCGGGGAGTAAAGTCCAGTCTTTACGTGTCGAATACCATAGCGGGTAATTAGCTCACCAAAAATTTGGGACACAAGTTGTTTGCCGTTGTCCGAGTGTACAAACTCGGGGACCCCAAATTGATGGACAATTTTGGTCTCAAGAAATTTGATGACCTCTGCAGCTACTGCATATCTCATCGGCTGCAGCCAGACAAATTTGGAGAAATGGTCTAGGCATACAAAAATCACCGAATTCCCAGCTTTGGTCCTCGGGTATGGTCCCATAAAGTCGATGAACAACCTTTGGCCAGCCCGCTCCGTAACCCGCTGTTCTCCCATGGGTGGCCGGTTATTTTTGTTGGCGGTCTTGGTGATCTTACAGACCTCGCACTCCTTCACTACTTTTTGGACATCTACAGCCATCCCTGGCCAATAGTAAAACTTTCTACATTTTGCTAGTGAATTGTGCAGCCCCCCATGCCCTGCGGTTATGGCATGATGTGCTCTCCAGACTAAATCGGGTCGCAGCTCGGCGGGAACCCAGAGCTTCCATGCTCGGGTTTCATCCACAGCGTCGTTTGGGCAGAATCCCATCCGTTTATAGACGTAGCCTTTCGATGTTTGAAGGTCTGGACCTTCACCTAAATTTTGGTCCACCGCCTGCACTAGGTTGACGTAATCCGATGACTGGAACGCTGTCGAATTGAGGTTGATGTGTATGTCTAGTTCTTCCGCACCAGCCTTCTGTAGCTCGTCCATATGAACTCGTGAGAGAGCATCTGGGACTACATTTAGTGACCCTTTCCTGTGTTCTATGGTGAAGTCAAACGCTTGTAGCTTCAGACTCCATCGCGCAAGTCTGCCTGATAAGTCTTTCTGACCCATCAGCCATTTTAGACTAGCGTGGTCAGTGATCACTTTGAAGGGCATCCCATCTACGTAGGTAATGCTGAGGATAGCGGCATAGCATTCCAACTCGGTAATGCTGTAATTCCGCTGTGCTTTGTTCAATTTGGCTGACATATAGGCAATGGGATGTTCTCCGCCCTCGTCATCGGTTCGGAACAAAACTCCCCCCACTTCAGTGGTAGAGGCATCACATTGGATGGTAAATGGTTTTTTAAAATCTGGGGTGACGAGTACAGGTGCTGTGGCCATGCTGGTTTTTAAAAGTTCAAACGCCTTGATTGCCTCTTCAGACAACTCAAATTTCTTTATGCGGTCTTTCTTCAAACAATCATGAAGCGGTGCCGCTGTCTGGGCGTAGTTTTGGATGAACCTCCTGTACCAGCCTGTCATTCCCAGGAACCTCCGCATCTGTCTGGCGGAGCTAGGCTGGGGAAATTCCTGGATCGATTGTATTATCGCGTCATCCGTTCGGATGCATCCTCTCCCAACTACATATCCTAAATATCTTGCCTGGCTGTAGCAAAACTTGCTCATGTCTACATTTATCGTTAGCCCGCTGTAAGCAGGCACTGACCTGGCTCAACATATCCATGTGGGCTTGAAGTGTAGGTGACCAGTAAGTCATCCAGATGCACAAATGCATTCTTGCGTAGCGCCTTTGGAATAACTTTATCCATTAGTCGGCACATTCGCTGCGCGGCATTGCACAAGCCGAGCGGCATGACTCTAAACTGATACAGTGGCCTGCCGGGCACTGTAAACGCGGTTTTCTTTCTACTTTTGGTTTCGAGAGGTATTTGCCAAAAGGCGTCTTTTAAGTCATTTGCGGAAATATAATACGTTTCCTGTAGTCGGCTAACAGACCCTCAATATGTGGTAGTGGATATGCATCTTGGATCGTCCGGGAATTTACTTTACGCGCATCGAGGCAAAGGCGATTTTTCGGCCCTTTTTGCACCAGAGTTACCGGTGAACTCCAGCTACTATTGCTCTCCTCGATCACTCCTAGTCCTAACATGCGATCTAGCTCGGCGTACACCAGCTTCTGTTTAGCTGGGGATATCGGGCAATGTCGCTGTTTGATTGGTAGAACCTCGTTGGTCACTTCAAGTATATGTTGCTCTAAGCTCTTTCCTAATCCCTTTTCCAGACAAGAGGGATATGTGTCTATCACTTGCTTCAGCTTAGATTGTTGTTCTGGAGTAAGCTGATTTGGGATATAGGCGATCTCAGGCTTGAGCGTATTGTTCATGTCTAGGTCTCCGGTCATAAGGTCGAAATCCGGTGTTGTTTCAACGGCGGCAACCTCGCGCCCACCTTTACCGAGGAAGGTGAGGCCGAATGTATCCCAGAAATGAATTCCAAAATAATATCGTTGTGTCAGATCTGGCACTATCAAAAACTGTAGGTCCTTGGTTTCTCCTTCCCATTCTACAGGTAACGTTATGGCTCCGATTACTTGGGTCTCATTACCGCTGGCTGTGCGTACACATTCTTCACTTAGCTTTCTTATCGGCCGCGTCCGGTTTTTTAAGAAAGCATTCGCTCCTCTGCCAATACAGTTCGCACTGGCGCCTGTGTCCAGTAATGCGAGTATTTCTTCTCCATCGACCTTCGTTTTGGCAAAGAAACGGTTGTCGTTTTGCACGCTCACCACCGTGTCCACCACCTTATGCTTGAGCGGACTTTCTCGCATCGTGGAATTTGATCGGGCAGGACTCTTCCTTCGAAGGATGCTTCCTGTAGAAGTCTGCTCCTTTGCCACACTTATAACACACCAGCTCGTGTAGTGGGCCTCGGCATCCTTGTCCATCCTCATAACGCCCTCGTGTATCTTTCCGCTGCCGGTTGAATTCTTCCACCGTGACCGCGTCCGCCAAGTCCTCCAGTGTCTGGAATTCCTTTATTTCGTTGACCGCAGTTCGGCTGCGCATGTTTCTTCCAGTATTTCTCAACCAGCGATCCACTCTGAGACCCTCTCTTTCAGTGGCGGATCCAGAGACGATTCTTGGGGGGGGAAATTGAACTTATTCTTCGACTTGGGGTTCAAACTTATTATTGCGAGAGAAATACAGTACAAATTATAAAACAAAAATATTATTTGGTGAGAAGAGTGTCACAGTTGTATTTTCATTTTGTTTATTGCAGAGAATATTTTTCTAGCAAACAAGTAAAATTTTCAGGTTCTGTGGTTCCAAGGGGGGGGGAAATTTCCCTAATTTGGTGAGAAGAGTGTCACAGTTGCATTTTCATTTTGTTTATTGCTGAGAATATTTTTCTAGCAAACAAGTAAAATTTTCAGGTTCTGTGGTCCCCCCCCCCCCCCCCCCCCCCCCGTGGATCCGCCACTGCTCTCTTTTGAGCTCCGCTAATGAGGTTAGCGGCAATCCCCCCATCTGGGAGTTCATATTGTCCTTTTAGAGCTCAACGAATTCATCTTCAGCGAATTTGTGCTTGAGCTTGAAATGCAAGTTATGCATATCCGAGACATAATCGCTAAAGGTCTCGTGTGGCCTTTGCTTCCTTTCCATTAGTTCCTTGACTTTCATAAGCTCACTCCCGGTAGTGGAAAATGCCCGCCTCATTTCTTGGGTCAATGAGTAGTAGTCAAAATCGTAGTCTTCCGCCTTGTCCTTCATTAACTGCCAATACCATTTGGTGGCCGCACCTGCTAGCAGAAGATGGAATTCACGAAAGACTTGTTGGCGGCTGAAGTCATACAATTATTGCAATCGGTCCACGCGGAACAGGAAACTTTCAACTGTCATGCCACGACCGCTTCCATCGAACTTCAGGTTCCATCTGTCTAATCTGACGTCTTTTGATCTCGGTCCCTGAAACGATGAGTTACGATTGATCTCTGGGTGCAGTTGGTGACTCGTCTACCTTTCGTTTGTTCTGGATTGCCTGTGGGACGGAGTATCTATCCGCCTGGGTGTTCTTAACCGGTGCATCTGGCTATTGAGCATGTCCTGTGTTACCGGTTCCAGAGGCGGAGTCTCTTGGTACCTCAAGAAGCTGTCGGTTGGATTCGGAACAGTACGGGGCGACGAAGGCAGTCCCTTCTGTTCGGGTCTCCTGGATGTCGGAGACTGCAATTCTGTTATTTGTGCTTTCAGCGCTTCTATCTGGGCGCTCATACCACGCTGCATTTCGTTGCTCTCCCTTAAGAGCTCCATCAATCTTTGTTCACGTCGCTCGGCAGCCTCTAAGTTGTCCTCCTCGTGCCTCTGAAATTGGGGAAGCATGCTTGATCTTTCTTTCGGCGGTCCTAGGGTAGATTCTCCCCACCGACGGCTCCTTCCATTTCAGTTTATTGGTCCAGATTGTTTTTTTCGGACAGGGTATCTACCTGTTTTTTTTTTGTTTTTTTTTGTATTCCCTTTTTTAACTTTATTACTACAACTAATAAATATACATTTAGAAAATAAATGGGCGTAAACTGCAGATGTTGTGCGTTACGGCCGCAAAGCAATGCTTCGCACAACCGCGGCAGCTTACGTGTCCAGCCTTTCCTCTCTCTCTTAGCTATCCTGAGTTTTCGCATTACAGACGCAGCGAATTTGGTCGTCGCGTCCCACTCCGTTTGGCCTCTTAGCATGGTTGGCACTAGCGTGCTGGGGCTAGTGCTGACACCGGTCGCTATTTCCAGGGCGGTCCTGTCCTCTACGAACCGCACGCACGCGAACAGGACGTGGCGTGCGTTCTCCTCGATTCCAGAGCCGCAGGATGGGCATCCGTCACTCGTGTCGTAACCGTACTTCTTCAGGTACGACCGGAAGCATCCGTGCCCACTCAAGATCTGGGTCAGGTAGAAGTCCACCTGCCCGTGCCTCCTTTCCAGCCACGGACTCAAGACGGGAATCAGATCGTGGGTCCAGCGTCCAGAGGTTGCGGAATCCCACCTCTCCTGCCACCGAGAGATGGATCTCTCTCTCGCGGGCCGTCTTGCCTCGCGCCTATTTTGGTCGTCCGTGGTCGTGACCGTTTCCTCCACTTCTACTGCCTCTCTTACCAGTTCTTGCACCGTAACTAGACCAGCTATGACCAGCGCAGCTTCCTCGGAGATTGTCCGGAAGGCACACGATATCCTTATTGCACATAGTCTGTGCGTGCGAGCCACGCCACTCAGGGCGTCGTGGCGGCTTTAGCCCATACCGGGGCGGCATAAAGTACTTGGGACGTGACGACGCTCGCTATGAGTTTCCTCCGTTCCTGCTTTGGGCCCCTTGTGTTCAGGAGAATCCGCGCGAGCGATCTGGCGGTCGCAGCGGCCTTCTTATTGGCGTACTCTAGGTGCTCTTTGTAGGACAGCCTGGTGTCTATCATGACGCCTAGGTATTTTATGGCTCTTTGAGAGACTATGTCAACCCCTCCGACCGTCAGCTTGGCCGTCTCGACGAGTTGCCGGCTGCTTATAAGAACGGCCTCTGTTTTATGTGCCGCACGTTGGAGCCCGGCAAGTGACAGCCATGACTCCGCCTTCCTCACCGCAGTGTTTGCCATGTCCTCCACTTCGGCTATCGTCTTGGCCACGATCGTGATGGCGACGTCGTCCGCGAAGCCAGTCACGTGGACGTTTGCAGGCATGGGGAGCCTCAGTACTCCGTCGTACATAGTGTTCCACAACAGGGGGCCCAGGACCGATCCTTGTGGAACCCCAGCAGTAACGAAGTACTCTTTCGGGCCGTCGCTCGTATCGAAAAGCAGCACCCTTTCGCCGAGGTAGCTGTCGACTATCCTGGTGAGGTACTCCGGAATCCGTAGCCGACTTAGTGCCTGCATGATCCTCGTCCAGTTCGCCGTGTTGAACGCGTTTTTGATGTCGAGCGTGACCAGAAGGCAGTACTTCTTCGTGCTGCCTTTCCAACGCTTCCCGCGTATGGCTTTCGCAGCTGTCCCGGTGACCATTCGGATCGCGTCCAGCGTTGACTTTCCTTTCCGGAAACCAAACTGGGTGGTGAATAGGCCACCAGCCGCATCTACGGCCAGGCTTAGCCGTTTCAAGATGAGCTTCTCGAACACTTTGCCAACAGTGTCAAGCAGACAAATTGGCCTGTAGGAGGAAGCTTCACCAGGCGGCTTCCCAGGTTTGTTGAGTAGAAGCAGCTTCTGTACTTTCCATCTCCGGGGAAATGTTCCCTCGCGCAGGCAGGCGTTGTAGAGGTCCGCGAAAGTGCCCGGCCGAAGCCCAAGCGCCAGCTTCATTGCTCTGTTGGGCACTGCGTCGGGACCTGGGGCTTTGTTGTTCTGCAGGCTGCGTCCTGCTTCAGCAACCTCGGCCTCCGTGACTTCCTCAATCTCCCACGTAGGCGCCGTTTCGTGCTGTATGCTTTCCTTGGCGCTACCCGAAGGAAACAGTGTGCGAACAATATCGCTAAGTGTTTCAGGGTCCGTTGGAGAGCGGCTGCCTGCGCTTACTCGCTTTACCACGAGTCTGTAGGCCCCACCCCACGGATCCTGTTCAGCTGCGTCGCACAGCTTCAGGAAACATTCCCGTTTGCTGTCCAGGATGGCGTGCTTCAGGGTCCTCCTGGCTTTCTTGAAGGCGACGTGTGCGGCCTCGGCCCTGTCGGTCCTTCTTGACCGTTGAAGAGCCCTTATGGCTCTGAGGCAGATCCTTCTGAGGGTCGCTATCTCCGAGTTCCACCAAGGTACCGGCTCGTGGTCTCTACTGTATGGTTTGCGCATCAGCATCCCTGTCCTGCACGCATCCTCCAAGCTGGCTGCTATCGCGTCCGCGTTGGTGTTCGCGTCTGCTTCAGTGGAGCAGTGCATGTCGGCGAGGCACCTGCTCATCGCCTCGGCGTTTAGCGTCTCCTGGCGGTAGCCCTTGACTGCTCTGTTACGGGTTTCTGGTCCTGGCCGTGTGCCCACTGTGCATAAGATTGCCTCGTGGTCGCTGGCCGTGAAGAAGTCGCCGATTCTCCAGTGAGAGCGCCGGGCTAACGCGGAGCTCACAAATGTGAGGTCTATGATAGACCCAGCTCCAGCCCGATTGAACGTCTCCTGGGTCCCTTCGTTTAGCAGCGTGACGTCTAGCGTTGCAAAGGCATTGAGTAGGGTGTGCCCCCTTATGTTGCTGCTGGGGCACCCCCATTCTTCGGCCCACGCGTTGAAGTCGCCTGCGATGATAGCGGGGTAACGGCCCCTTGCGTCAAAGGCGATCGTGTCCAAGGTATGGCTAAAGTCCGTCGTGGAGAGGCTAGGTGCTAGATAGCAGCTGTATACCCACATTTCGCCTATACGAGCTCGGACGAAACCCGAGCCCTTGTGCACGTCCAGAAAGGATTTACCGTTTCTTCTGCACAGCCATATCGCGGCCTTGCCCGATGTGTCCGTTATCCAGTCGCCGTCGTCTTTGACTTTGTAGGGTTCACTGATGACAGCCAGGTCCGCCTTGCATTCCCTCGCTGACTGCAGGAGTAAGTCCTGCGCAGCCCGGCAGTGATTCAGGTTTATCTGGATCACTTCCATTCGCGGGGTTTGGCTACGGCTCTTTTTGCGGCGTGAGGACACCGCCTGCTTCCTGCTTGGTGGTTCCTCGACTTCGGTCCTCCTTCGGTGCATATAAAGCATACGCTCTCGTTGGGACATTGAGCGATTTTGTGCCCCGTCTTGCCGCACTTAATGCAGCACCCACTTCTGTGCATTTTGCTATGACACTTTATAGCAATGTGGCCAATCTCTAGGCACTTGTAGCACCTGGGCTGCGAGTCCCTCTCCTTCACCTTGCAGATAGACCATCCCAACTTGATTTTACCCTTGCAGAGAACCGCTTCTGCGTCTCTGCTGGGCAGTCCAATTACTGCCGTCTGGGTGTCTCTGTGTGATGGACGTAGACTCCTCAATTTGACCGATTCGGCGTTCACGGCGAATTGGTCCACCAGAGCTTTGGTGACATCTACGGCCTCAACTAGCGGGTCAAGGTCGCTAATCACCACCGTCCTTGTCTTCGCGCTTTCGGATAGCGCTCTAACCGCAGTCGCTTCTCCTAGGACAGCCTCAAGGCTCTCTTTTATTTCCTCCGTGCTGGTGTCCTCGCTTCTGTTGAGCTCCAGAAGATGGTTTCGGACCTTGTTTACACGGGTGCTGAGGCTTTGCAGCTTGCCGTCGTCCCTACGGGTTACCATCGCCATCTTGCAATTTGCCTTCACTATAAGGGCGTCCGGGCGGTGAGGCTTTCGCGCCCGCTTTTTTGGAGCAGCCTTTCTCCAGGCGGTGGTCGCGTCCTTTCCATCGTCCTTTCCAGCGCTGCCTCCCGCGGCTGTTTTTTCTCTGGGGCCCCGTTTTTTGGCATGCTCCTCATGTGGGTTTCTCTTCTTCTTCTGGTGAAGTCGGGGGCTCTCCCCCGTCTAGAACCGTGCCGGGTTGGCTAAGCCTTCGCCACGGGTCTGTTTGCGCCGCGCTGGTGACCATGGGGCCTTGTGTCGCGTTTCGCCAGAACTCCGTTTGAGCGGCGTTGTCCTTTTGAAGACAAACCGGAGTCTGTTGCTCCTTGCTCTCGCTGTTTCGGAGAGGGCCTTTGCATTTGATGCACTCCGTGGGCTCTTTTTGCTGGTGGGAGTCTCCAACTTGGTTGAAGGAGATCACTGCACCTTCTTGGAGGGACTTCATCCTCGAGAACATCGCTTTCATGGTCACATTGATGTGACGCACCTGCATTATGCTCGTGAGGTGGAGGACTTCGTCGAGAAGCGCTCCAATCTCCGCGAGCTGTTCTGGTCCAGTGAGCTCCTGGTCCGCTTTGGGCCTCTTGGCAGAGGCAGTTCTTTGCCCACCGGTTGGGCTGCCTGGGTCTCTTTGGCGCTTGGCCGCGTACTGCAACTTATCATCTTCCCGCGTGGATGGCTGGCCCGCGGGCTTTTCCGGGACTGGTGACCTTAGAAGCTTCGAGCTGCTCTTGAACGCTCCGGCTGCTTCCGTACCTTTGTTTTCGATCCTCCTGCTTAAACTTGGTGCATTCACTGTCGAGACGGCCAAGTTCGCCACCGTCTCGCCAGGTTTGTTGTTGGGAATGGGATTTAGGGCCTCCAGAATCCGTGCCCTGGCCGTGGGGGTTCCCACGGGTGGATTTCCGCTTGTGTGGTTGCCACCTGGAGTAGTATCGTTTTTTGTCGACATTCCTTTCATTTGTTGCATTTTATACCTGCTGCCAGGTGACGTGACTGCCGGTCAATATGGCACAGACGCGCAGCCGCCCAGTATGGGTCAGACGCTACGTGGGTTTTTGGCGATAAGTTCGGTGTGCGCGGATCGAGGTTTCCACCGGTGGCCGCGGATTTCCCCACGACTTTCCGATGGACCGCCTCTACTCGGTCGCCAGAGCCCCGTTTCACGGTGTACCGCGTTGGGGGGGGGGGGGTTGGCAGTCGGTCTGCTCCTTGACCTTTGGCACCAGGAAGACCTCTGCCGTGCAGAAGTGGTGACACTCGTTCGGTCTCGGACTCCTTGCCAAGGAGTTCGATCAGCAGCCCTTAGATGTATGCTACTGCTGAGCGCCGATCGACAAGTGCAACCCGTAGCGGGTAGCAGTCGTCAGCTAGCAGCAACGCTCAAATGTAGGCAGTACATTCCTACGCTGGGTGCCGCACCAACACGACATCTACATCTAGGGTCTCGGTCTATCATGGCAGGGAGCTTTTGCCAGCTTGCCCTACGATCAGCTGGATCTGCTGACGTTGTGCAACACTGCTCAGGCCAGCTGAGCGTAATGCGGCACAAAGCGTGAGAAGCTGGAGAGAAGGTGCAACAACAATATTTACCCGCCATCTGGAATCACTCAAGAGGGTGCTACTTGGTGCCGCTTGGTTCCCGAGGGATCTCGATGTCAGCCTAGATGCCTTCTGGAGTTCACGGTGGGTTTGCCTTCATGTGCCTCCCGCTGGAAGCCGCGTGCTGCCGCGCCGCTGTATGTGGACGCTACTGGCCGACTTTTTCAGCGGAGCGCTGGATCCCACACCTTCACTCACTGCACACACTTCTTCTTCCTGATCTACCTGTCCTGGCTGATTCTGTGCGAGCTCCCACGGCTCTCTTTCAGGTGAATCTCCTAGCCTTGGCGCGCTTGCACTCCGGGGTTGGTGATTGTCTCCGAGCGTTGTTGCTCGGGTCACTCTTCCGGTGCTGGGTTGGAATAGGACCTTCTTCTTGGCCCCCTTCATTTATAAGATTGGGCCTTCTTTAACGGCCTCCGCTTTCTTTTATAAATTGTCACTTGGTGCTGATTAATACCCGCACTAAAATTGTCTTCACTCTTTTTCGATTGGTATAAAAGGTTCACGTGATTCTTTTCAAAACACCCGGTAAACGCTGAATAAGTCGACAATAAAAATGTTTATAAACTGGAGGTGCTTCTCTCTGCTTCTCAAGTTTCTCTTCGGTCAAGAACCGTCCGATATTTAAGCCCCAAAAGTAAAACAAAATAAATATCCCTAACTAGGGGTGTTAGCCGCTTCTACACAACAGGGTTGCCCTTACTTTCCCTTTTTCTAGTTCCAAACGGAATGGCTGTGGCTAGATAAGGAATCTGTCCAAAAACCCCCTCCCGCTAGTCGTCGGAAAACAAGTTGTTTGACCGATCATTCTCGGGCTCCACAACCGTCTCCTATTTCTCTGGACTCGAACCAAGCAAAAGACCTGACCATCTAGCCTAATACGTTGTGGGGCGTCGGCCAGAGAAACTAAAAATCGTCCACCGCCCAAATACGGTCAAGGGAAACCGCAAAGACTCGAACCAAGCAAACGACTGGACAAATGCCTAGTACGTTGTGGGGCGTCGGCTTTGCGTTTCCTGTCAGTTCCCCCACCCCCATTCTGTCCTGGGTCGACAAACGAACAGTAGACCCACACCACAACTGCTAAATGCGTTACCGTAATGCTTGCGCTCCTGCTTTTTCTGGACTCGAACCTATTAAACGACCTGGCAAATGCCTAGTACGTCGTAGGGCGTCGGCCAGAAAGCACCTATAAATTGTATTTACGTTAATTTTAACAAATAGTCGGTCGGCACTTAGTTGTAGGTGTAGTATTATATAAAGGATAACTCATAGTTCTTGGCTTAAGGAAGTTCTGGTAAATTTGTCCATGAACAAAACAGAGAATTCTACGGTTAAAAACATTTCAAAGTCTGGCCTCTATTCTGCGACAAAGTTCTGATTGAGTGGATACTCAACACGGACAGTCACAGAAGTTGGGGACTTTACAGTTTCTAATGTAAAGACAAAACAAATAAGTAGGTGCATATTTAAAATTATTTAAGTTCCCTGCTCTATAAAACAGTCAAATTACTCACGGCAAATAAAGATGAAAGCTTTGCCATCCCTAGGTTCATCCACTCCGATACCGCCGGCATCGAGATTGTGGACCCTGGTAAAATTTCTTAAGGAATACGAAAAATCTTAGCGTTGGACGCCATTTCTGTTACGTGGGCATATTAGTGCCCGAGTCCTGACAGGGACTTGGGCCGAGGGAGAGGCACCATTTGCCGGCATAAGCTACGACGTATTCGTATCGTGGGATCTTGGTAAGCCTCTATCCTCTCCAACATAACGAGAATACATATTAAAAGTGCCGGGAAAATAATATTAGTCATAAAGTTCGTCAGTCGTCAGTCCACACTGCCCCACAAGCTTAGCTGTCGCTTGATCGCAATACGATCGGGCTGTGTTTTGGCCATATTCCCTCCCCTTCACACATTCGTGTGCGAATGGATCGTCGCGGACCGCGCAATACGATCCCCTATTGTCAAGGTTGTCTGTTAAAAGTTATGTCATTGTTCTTGACCTACTCCACTTCTCGCGTCAGCACACCCCCTTAATGAAGCTCTAGCACACCATTGTTTCGAATTCATTTTCACATTATAAATTTATTAAATAATATTTATGTCGGCGTGTGCCGGGGTTGAGTAACATAATATTGGCTAATTCATATAGGGATTAAATTAATTGACAATTATTGTATTAGCGGAGAGTATCAACTTTATCACCTGTGAAGGTCCACACATCAGCCAAATGCTGACTATTCATGACTACAAACGTCGCTCAGAGGGCTCTTGCAATTGTACATACAATTACAAGGCTGATACTCGCCGCTGAAAAATTAACATATAATTATAATGTATGTAAAAAAAAAGTGTAAGAAAAGTATAAAAAAGAAAAGTATATATAAATGATTATATATATATATGAAACAATTATTATATATGGATATTATTACTTTAATTCCAAACAGATTAATTCTTGGTCTTAACTAGGAAAGTATTAACATTGCCCAAAAATCTTATCTAAACGGGAGAGGACAATGACCGTTGGAACGGTAAAGAAATTGATTGCCTTTTCGGTCTTATTACAGTGGGCAAGTGGTGAAAAATCTAGACGGAAGGTCTCAATATATAAGTACTCCAATTCATTCACTGTTATTGGTAGGGTTACTTTTGATAACAAGTATAGAATTCTTACGTTAAATTGTGGATCATTGTCTATAGTTTTTGCTAAGATTTGCTAAGAAAGGAACCGTGTTCCGACGAACTTACCCTCCTTTTAATCCTGGGCGATGAGATCTCGACGCTCCGGATCCTGGGCTTTGGGAGATTTTATAATTGGTTTTTATATCACTGTGGACGGCAGTACACGTAGTGGCGAAGCGCGCAAGAGAGCGTGCGAAGACAACTACTATAACCAGCTGTTTAGCTAGTTTTATTTTTAATGAAAATACGTGTCGAATGACACCTCATTTGTTGAAATCCGATGTCCCGTTTAAAAGTAATTCAAAAATCAAGATTTTCTTCTTCTTCCCGAAATGAAAATGTTTGTCCATTTGTTTGTAGGTTTGTATGCATCCCATCTTAGTTTTAGGGTTTTGGAAACCCTATGGGTGTATAAAGTAGCTTGAAATAGAAAACGTTTGTTGTACGACTTTTGGAAAAACCCGCTAGTTTAGCGGAAAATCAAAAAAAAGCCAGATTTAAATGCTTATAGTATCTAAACAACTAATGCTACAGAAACGTGCTATATATCTCTGAAAAGATAATTTAATTTGATAAATACTCTTTATATAGTAAAATTATCTGAATAAAGTAGATTTAGAGTTATGACAAAAAGTTATTTTTTGACTATTTTTTCAAAATTGAGTCGAACGATTTCTTTTTAAATTTTAGATCATATAGCCCTTGAGATTCCACAACTTTTAATGTATAACACTTTTTGCCCTAAAAATTACCGTTTGATATAGATTAATATAGTTTATTTGTTTTATCGAATGTAATATCATTTTTCGTCACAATTGTTGATATCAGAATTTTTTGTTAAAGGCGCGTTCGCCACTACTTTTTACCTCGTTAAGAGGTGTTTTTCTTTGATATATATATACATGCAAGACTTGATGGCGGTTTACAAAAACATAACACAAAAATTACGTTGCACAAAAAAAAATAACACTATCGCTGTATAGATATGTATGTATGTATGCATCGTATGAGAGTTCCACTGCGGCACACGTCCGTTCCAATGCTCGGGCTGGGGCTGGTCGGTGCAGCTCCAATTTCTTGTTCAACGTATGTATTTGGGGTTCTGTTTACACTTGCATTTAGAAATGCATGTACTCGCAAATTGTTTGTAATTGTTTTTGGCGATTTATTTTTGTTAACTTTGAATGCAGTTTTTTTTGCCTTTTATTGTCTTTTTGTTGTTTCACTTCACTGCAACTGCTCTGCTTAGGCTCCAATGTGGGTCACCACTTTCTCCAGGGCATGATGTTGGTCGCGGCGTCTCTGAACAGAGCGCTTGTAGATCCTAACAACCTTAAGGATCAGTATAACCAGTAGTAGTCCAGCTATGAGCTTCAGGGTCTTGTTGACATCTTGAATATCATCCCTGTGGTCAACGATCTCTACGTGGTAAATCACATTGGCGGTTCGGTCGGCCACTTTGAAAGTTTCGCCGCCCATCTTGGGGTCCTTGGGCCATACACTTGGTTCACTAGTTCTTTTCGTCCTTCTGGATTTCGCAGGTTGATTTCCTCTAGAATGTGGTCGATCGCAGGACCAATAATCAGGACTTTCTCCTGGGTGAAGTAGATCCTAGGGAAACGGTCAAGACATCCTTCTGGACACCAGCCTTCTTCCAGTCGTGGTCTGTGTTGATGGTAGTTGTACTTCTAGACCACTGTCAGGGAGAGATCAGAACAATTTCTGTCTGTCTTCTCTATTTGGCTGGGGTCTTTTATACCGGACTAGAGCTTTCGCTAGCCCCCCATATTGGATGAATTAACTAGGTGTTTCCACCTAGGGGTACTGTTTCTCCATTTCCCCTATCTTAGGAGTCAACGGTCGGCTGGTGCACTTTGCCACCTTACTGGAGTACGGTTACGAGCAGTGCTGTGCAATCAATGCATACTCTTACTTTTGTCTAGGGTTAGCTTCTAAGCGCAATTTGTTTGCGAAGATCTTTATTGAGGCCATTTAACTGCTGTTGGTTGTGCAATCAATGCCTACTCTTATTTTTTTTTTTATTTAATATTATTTTAGGTGTTTACTCTTCCCTCCTTAAACGCGACTGTCCTCGGTCGCAACTTAAAAGTGTACAGGTCGGGAATATGGGGGCTTTTCCTGCGTTTCTGGCGTTTTTGTATTGCTTATGTTCAGTTCCTTGATCATTTGTAGTGAGAGAACTTCCTCTTACTTCGTCTTCTCTCTTATAAGTTGGGATAACGGGCGTTCTGGTTCGGCTACGTTGGTTTCCCTCGACTTAAAAGTAGTTTCACAAATAGTTACTGTTGAATTGCGGTATTGTATTATAAAGGATCCTTGGAGTTGTAGACGCTTTCCATACAGCCAGACTGTCGTTTATCAGTATTCTGCCTGGCAGTATTTCCTCGAAGTCCGGTGTATGTTGACTATTGATAATCTTACAATCTGTTTCTCGAAGGTTCAGAAAAGCGTTAACGCAAGTATCGTTGATTAAGTCTAACAAATTTTCTGGACTACAAATTGTTATATCATTATGGGACTCGCGTGGTTCATTTATTGCAAAAAGTTGTGTCTTACATTCTAACATATTATCAAATTATTGCTTTAATTTTTAAAGTTCTACAATTATTTTTATAAATGGTTGGAAGGCTAATAATATAAATGAGGTCGCTTCCATTTGTGGCTAATTTAACCTTGACGAACTCCAATAATTGTTTCACAGTAAAAAGTACGTTATTTTCTTTTTTAAAGATATTAATTTATTGTGTTGGTTTTAACCCATGTAATTGCGTATACAATATTGGGTATGACTTCTTTTATTAATTGAATTTCATACTTTAAAATGTTCGGTTTCTGATTTATAATATCTTCCGAGTTCTGAATAACTTTTTATAGTGTATTAATAACATTAGTAAGTTGTTAAATGTTTTATTAATCAATCTTTTAATTTCTACTTGTTTGTTATTGTTTTCCAATTGCTTACTTGTCTTATTTTGTAAGATCCCGTAGTCATGCTGGTCTGCTGATCCCGCCAACCCTCTTTTGCCCTTTGCTGTCTTTTTTGAGTTTGGAGTATGCGTAAATCAGTATATCAGTAGAAAAGGTATGGTATAGTGGATGAGATGCAGTGAGTAGTAAAATGATTCTTCTGATTTCGAGAGTGTTTTTTCATACTTTGTAAATTAAAGATGAGGATGATCATTTAAAAGTTCCGTTTTGCTTAGTCGCTAGTCCGGTTTCGTGTGAGATGATTTGTGAGTTAAAATAATCGAGGTCTGTGGTTATTCACAGCCATGTTGGTAAAAGTAGCATGGAAACTAACATTTAATAATAATTTTATTTATGATATTTCGACACCTTTCTCTGCTTTGTATCTAGGCGCGAGTTTCGTTCCTAGTCCTTAATCTATTTTCACATGGATCGTGTTAGGTGGTGAAAAATAGATCGGCTTTTTTTGCCCTTATTGTTGTATTCTAAATAAGTTGATTGTTTTTTACTTACTTTCTCTTTGATTTTTTATCTCTTTTTTTCAATGTCTTTCCTTAAACTGAAGATTGTACTTCTGGAAAATATGTCTTAATGGTTTACTTTTGTTACTGAGTGGATCCATTTATTATATTCCTGAACTGCTCCCGTTGTCTCTTTAAGACACCGTAGGATTTCGGATAGAGTTAAATGAAACCTCTCCATTTGTCCGTTACTTGTCGATACATACGATGCAGTGGTGTGCACTGGTATTTTAAGTTGATCCTCTAACAGGAACCTGATTTCTGCTGAGCCTAATGCGCGTTCATTGTCCATTATTATCTATTTTGTCATACCGAAAGCAATTAACATTTCCTTGAAAGGATTCTTAATATCTTCTGATGCTCTTGACTTTAGAACTTTAATTTAAGTATATTTTGAAAGTTTGTCGATCCCTGTTAAGATTCTATGTTTTTCGGTAATGAAAATACAAGTATCTATGTGAACTATTTCTCCTGGATAATTCGAAATAGGGATTGATTGGATTTCTTCATTTGGGGGTGTCTGTCATATTTTGAGTCTTTACAAGTCTGACAGGATTGCACTTTTGATATTATTTTTTTTGTAGCTTGTGGAAAAATATAACTCTAGAAAATTTGTATTTTGTTTTCTTTTGCATCTCTATCTGATTTTATCAGATTAGGAACAGATCAAAATGTTATGTTGCAAAACGGAAGTGTTAACTTAACAGGAAACTGTTAAAATAACAGCTTTCAAACTCAGCTACTGCAAGCGAACAGCACGCGAGTACGTTGAGCATACGTTTTTAGTGAAAACGAAAATTAATATCTCTTGAACGACAAGACGTAAATCCTTCAAATTTGAAATGAATATTAATACTGCATGTGTGACCTTTATATTAAAATTAATATATTAATTATTTTGTGTGTATTTTTCAAAAAATTTATAAATTTAGCAAAATATTGACATTTGTTGAGTGAGTGTCTTAGACCATCTTAATCTGCGCTTTTTGCGACTTTTTGCAAAAATTACATTATAATGTAGAAACCTCTCTATTAGAAGTGTGGGACAAGCAAAAGTACGGCCGTGACAAACAGAGTGCCGTTTTCGCTTTTATTTGTAAGCACATCCTCGACAATATTCTTCAGATGAATGTACAGTTTTCGATACTTTGCCAAAAAGGCAATATAAAAATGGGCAAGATCAATATGGATGGACAAGTTCGGATTGATATAAATGGAAACGAAAGAAAAGTGGTGTAACGAACTGATTTTTGTGGTCTGCTCGCTACGAGATTCGTGCGGCTAGCTCAGTAGATTGTGTGTTCGTCCCATCAAGTTTATATAAACGTGACGTGAATAGCTCAGTGAGTAAGCACAAAATTCACGGGCTTGTAGTGGATTATTACAAACGACTTGGTAGCTCGGCTGGCCTTGATATCGCCACTTGTGGCCTTCGGTGTCTCCGACGGTCCTGGTTGCCTCGATGACTTTTCGCCTCGTTGACTCGGTGTTCAGGTCCTGTAGCTCCCTGAAGATCGTTGAAGCTTCCTAAAGACGCTCGGCGCTGTTTATAGCGTCTTGGACGCCCGAGGGGGTCAGCCGTGCGGGCTTAGGGAAGCGTCACCGTTCCCAGACTTTCGACACACAACCGCCTGTCCCTTGCTCTGTCCCGGATGGTCCCACTGGGGTTTCTGCTCAGATCCCGCGGACAGTCAAGGCTAAAGGCCAAGAAGCTGCCTCGCTCTTTACCTCGCTTCTACCCTAGCCTCACCCTTCTGCTTATTGTCCGAGATGTTTCCGCGTGACTCGCTCTGTCTCGCGTGGCTGTCGTGAATTGGTGGCTAGCTTGCTGCTGACGATGCTTTGCGCACTGCTTCTTGATGTGCTGGCTGCGCGGCTGCACGTAGCGTGGCTCCTGGTGCTCGGGGTTTCGGGCATACGCCGATCCGGGACTTCACGAGTTAAAACCGTAGGGCTCTCCTGGACTACTCCACTTGAGACCGTACAGAACCGACCGCTCTCCTTTTCTGGCTGATCGCGCCAGGACCTGCTCAGCTTCTACTTGAAGTACTGGGCTTATGGCGGGACACGCCAAAGTAGTGCTTGGGGCGAGGTCCACTGAGATTAGACAAGCTTCTCCCCCAGGCCTTCACTGCTCAAACTCTGACAGACTCTCCAGGCGTAAGGCGAGGATTTAGTTGACAGGAATAAACAGATCGCATTGACCTAGCCGCGTGATGCCCTCTGGACCTCAGCTACCTGTGTCTAAATTCGGAGAATCCTGGTACCTAAATCCCGAACGTCTCGACGTACAGATCTTACTCCTTGTATTCTCCCACGGCGCTGCTTCCGACGACTCGACTTGTTGTGGTTCCCTTGTACTTTACTTGGTTGACTTACTGTTCGCTTTGATAAATTGACTGATCTTGACAGTTTGAATCGTGATCGACTGATTATCTGCTGCCAGCGCCCTACGGCTTTATATAGGGCCTCCGGGAACCGCTATTTCTCTTCTGCGCATGGCCCGCTGAATCTCTCCACTTTGGGTCCAAAGTCCGTGGCTCTTGTTTGACCCACTTGTACTTTACGCACAGCTTCCAACTGATGTTCTGCCTGTGCTGCTGTCCCGCTGGTTCTCGTGATGCATGTGGCACGGTCCACATCTCCCGGTCCAAAGTTCACGGCAGAGTCCAAAGTCCGTTGGAGTTCCGTTATTCCCTTTTGCACACGGCACTCTCGCTCAGCCCGCAAGGTCTCCACTCTCTTATTCTGCAACCTTAGTCTCCAAACTCTGTTTCTCTAACCTTGGTCTCCAAACTCTCTTCTTCTCCAACCACTCTTCGCCGCGCCGTTACTACGCGAATTCGCCGCGTATCTGGTAAGCGGCCGGCCATCTGTTGTAACTGCTGCTGGAATTTGTGGCGAGTTTTTCAACTCCTCACATTCCCCCCTTACTTCGGGAAACATTTAAAAAGTCGTTCCTACTCTGCGGTGTTTCCCCGCATATCCTTGCCTTTGAGTCCTTGCGATGCTTGTGCTGATTCCCTCGGCGCTCCCTCGTTGCTCCCTCGACGCTCCTTTGACGCTTTTAACTTCAATGAATATCTACAGCGCTGGTCGTCCTCCTCGTAGCAATTAGAAATCTCCCGCGGCGATCCCCCACTTGATCCCACTGGGCACCGATACCCATCATCTATCGATAAGCCAGCGGACCTCCTTTCAAGATTCCCGCGTTGATACTCCATCTGTTCCCACTAAGCACAGATACCCATCCGCTACCGATAACCGTGGGGCAGCGTTGCCACTTGATCGCTGCGATGTTCACCATAAGCGATGTTTCCATTTTGCGTGTGCCCATCGATTGCACTATCGTCCAGTGCCAATCGACCGCCTATCAATGCACCCCCTTCCCTGGTTCATGGTGATTTTGCAAATATCACGGGTAAGTTTCCAACTTTCTCAACTCCTTATCCTTCTTCGCATTTGCTTCGCAACCGAGGCAACAGAACTGTGGTGTTTGTCTTCTGCTTCCTGCATAAACCCCTTTATTTCATTTCAGGTTGCTGGTGCAGCTATGTATGCCCCTTCCCTTCGCCCCTGTCCCCAGCCGCGTTCTCCAACCCTATGCCAGTTTTCGTTCTTGCGTTTCTGTTTTTTTAAAATTTCATTTTTGAACACTTTCATGGCCGCGGGCCCCAACCTTACCCGGAATGCGCGCCTTTCTCCTTATCCGCACGCTGCGCCTGCCGCCCAAGATACGGGCCTCCTTGGCCGCCGGCGCCTCTGCGATCCCCTCGGGCCACTCGCGCTCCACGATCTCGCGCCATTGCTGGGTCTCCGGCGCCGACATCAGGCGCGACAGCTTGGTACGAGCCATCACTTCGGACACTTCGGGCGCGGAGTGCTGCCTGGGGTCGGCGACCCTCCACGGGTTCGGTTCACACCCAGGGCCCCCGTTCTATCGGACCTCCCTCGTCCCATTTTCGGGGCTCCTCCGCCGCCGTCGTCTCCTCCGCGGGTCCCTCCGGCCACGTCCAGATGACCGTCTGCTGCCGCCAGCTAACCCCTTCGGCCACAAACGTCCAGGTGCTGTGGCTCACGTGGGCCGCCGGGATGTCCGTCCGGATGTGGTGTCCCATCGGGTCCCCTCGCTGGTGCTCCGGCGAATCCGACCGCTGTTGCTGGCTTTGCTCGTGGGGTTGCTGCGGCGGTTGCTCGTGCGGTTGCTCCGTCGGTGGCCGCTCGAACCTGGGCGTGGGCGGTCGCGCTGGCGTCCATCGGGGTGACCCCTCATCCCGGGCGTGGGCGGTATCTCAGGCAGCCACTGCAGAGGCGAGGCCGCCCAACTTTCTACCACTTCTGGAGGCGGGGTCCTGGGTTTGGGCGCGTACCTCGATGTAGGTGGTGTAACGAACTGATTTTGTATGTCTGCTCGCTAAGAGATTCGTGCGGCTAGCTCAGAAGATTGTGTGTTCGTCCCACCAAATTTATATGACGTGACTGCCCCGTAGATCAGTGAGAAAACAAAAGGTTCAAATGGCAACAGTGGGATTTATTCTCGTGGTATTAGTACAGCGGGTGTGTGGCTATGCTGGCTTCTATATCTCCTTGCTCTGGTTCCGCCGGCTGCTGGTGCTCCTCCTTCTGGCTTGTCGACGCGTTGACTCGGCTTCCGCTTGGCTCCTGGGTCTCGGGACGCTCGTAGTGGCCGCCTCTGCTCACTCGCCGACGCGCTGCCTCGGGTCGCTTGTTGCGCCTTAGACTCGCAGGGAGTTCGGCCTTGTGGGCTTAGGGAAGCGTCACCGTTCTCAGACTAGGGTGAACAAGCCTTGCTCTCCAGGCCGACGCCTTTCGAGGCAATACCTGTCCCTTGCTCTGTTCCGGACGGTCCCGCTAGGTTCTTGCTCAGATCGCGCTGACAGTCCAGGCTGTCGCCAGGAGGCTGCCTAGCAGTTCACTTTGCTTTACGCCTAGCGCAGACGAACGTACCACCCGACTTCACCCTACTGCTTATCGTCCGTGACGCGCCTGCGCTCCCCAATAAGCTCCGCGCGGCGATGTTAACGTGGCTACCGGAAAATATCTGCTGGCGTCGATGCCAATGTCTTCTGCGTTGTCTCCTGACCAGTAGTTTGTCGTTCTGGCACTCGGGGAGTTGGGCGTTTGCTGTTCAGGAACTTCGCCGGTAATCGTAGGGCTCTCCAGGCGCTCGCCTCTTGAAACCGCAAATCGATCTACCGCTCGTCCGTCACGCCAGGTCCTGCTTGGTCGGGCAAGGTACGCTGGGTCTCAGACAACTTTCCTCCCCAAACTGACGGTTCCTCGTCGTAGGACTCTTCCGCTTGTCTCTGACAGACCCGCCGGGCGACTCGCCAGGGTGTGGTCGTGACAAAGTTGGAAAACGAACGCCTTGAGCCGTGTGATGCCTTCCGGAACTCAGCCACTTGTGTCTCAATTCGGAGATTCCTGATGTCCCAATCCCGAACGTCTCGACGTGGCGATCTTGCTCCTTGTGTGCTTCCCACGGCGCTGCTTCCGACGACTCGCTTGGTTGTAGCTCCCTCGTAGATTACTTGTTTGACTGATTGTTCACTTTGGTATCTGAGTGATCTTGACGATTTGACTCCTTGTGATCGACTGATCCAGCTGCCAGCGCTCTGCGGCCTTATATAGGGCCTCAGGGAACCGTTATTTCCCTTTTGCGCACGGCACGCTGGATCTCTCCACTCCGGGTCCAAAGTCCGTGCCACCCGGTTGACCCACTTGTCCTTCACGTACCGCTCCAAACCGATGCTCTGCCCACAGCTGCCGTCCCGCTGAGTCCCATGATGTTTGTGGCACAGCTGTGTGCCACTCCACTGCCGAGATGTGGCACTTCTTCTCCCGGTCCAAAGTTCACGGGAGAGTCCAAAGTCCGGTGCAGTTCCGTTATCGGCTTTTGCACACGGCACTCTTGCTCTGCCCGCCAAGTCTCCATTCTCTCATTCTCCGCTCCTTGGTCACCAATCTCTCTCGCTCTCCTTCATTGGTCTCCAAACTCTCTCGACCTCCATCCTTGGTCTCCAACCTCTCTCGCTCTCCATCAAAGTCTCCAAACTCTCTTCGCCGCGCCGTTACTACGCGAATTCGCCGCGTATCTGGTAAGCGGCCGGCCCTCTGCTACTGCTTCTATTTGTGGGGAGTTATTCAACTCCTCACAGTGGGTACCCCAGGTTCTCCCAGAGCTGCTGCTCCTCCTCCTCGGCATTTCGCTCCTTGTAATCCGAGAACAGTTTTTGTTGAATGCTCATCTAAAGTCGGGCTCCCTTCACGACACCTCGGTTCCGAGCCTTCCTCTTTACTCGGTCCCGCTATTTCCTTCGGCTTTTCCTTCTTCCTATCCAGATCTACGGTACAGTTCTCTGATCTGTGCCGTTTCCCTCTTCCCTCGGCAGACTGCTGATCCGTTTTATCCGTTCAGTCCCAATCGAGTCTTTAGACGCTTTGGTATGTGCCCTTCTGAGTTCTTGTCGTTCTCCTGTTGTCCTTGACGTATTTCTTTGTACTTTTGTAGTTGCCTTGTAGTTTCTTGGAGATTGCATGGATTTGTCTTATCGTGTCCTTGTAGCTATTTCCTAGTATCCTTGGAGAATCCTTGGAGTTATCCTTGGAGTTATTTCGTAGTATCCTTTGAGAATCATTGGAGTTATTCTTGGAGTCTCTTCGTTGCATCCTTTGAGCATCCTTGGAGTTATCCTTGGAGTCATTTCGTAGTATCCTTTGAGAATCCTTGGAATTATCCTTGGAGTCTTTTCGTGGTATTCTTTGAGAGTCCTTGGAGTCATTTTGTAGTATCCATTGAGAATCCTTGGAGAATCCTTAGAGAATCCTTGGACGATCCTTGGAGTTTCAATGTTGTTTTTCGTCTGTTGTGTCTGCTTGTTGTAGCTGCTCGCTTGTGTTTTGCTGTTTCAGCTCGCTTAAGTGGATGGCCCGCTCTTTCTTTGGGTTTACGTGTCCAACTTTGCTGATTACTGGTGACGCAAAGTCCATGACGTGGTAAGGTCCGTCGTATCTTGGGGCCAATTTAGCTGCCTTCGGCCGATTTGGATAAATGGTTTTCCTTGGCCCACACGACGTCACCCACCGCTGCATCAATTGCCTCCTCCTTAGGCTGATCCTGGGAGGCTCTCCAAATTTCCCTGAGCTTGTTGGCCTTCTCTTCCGGTCTCGTACGGCTCTCTGCCTTGGGTAATGAACGACCTTGAGCAGCCTGTGGATTCCGACACGCTTGTGTTTACTGCGAGTTTCTTTGGTCCTGCCCTGCGAACTGCGCTATCATTGTTTTCACCGTCCTATTTGCTTGCTCAGTCGGGTTCTCTTGCGGGGTGTATGGAGCTGTGAAACGTTGCTTGGTTCCCATCTCGGCCAGGAAACTCTTGAAGATTCTGCTGGCAAACTGTACTCCGTTGTCCGTAATGACTACTTTCGGAACCCCATACCTCGCGACTATGCGTTCCCTGAAAGCTTTCTTCAGCGATTGGACCGTCGCGCTTCGCAGTGGCACTAACACAGTCCACTTGGGGAACCGGTCTATTAGTAACAGCAGCATTTGGTTGCTGTACTTTGAACGCGGCAGGCGTCCGACGAATTCCGCACATACCGTAGCCCATGGCTCCTCTGGCACCTGTGTCAGAATTTTGCCAGCCGCCTGTATTTGATTCTCATGCATGTCTCGCATCCTCTCACGTAGACTCGGGCATCTCTGTGCATTCCTAGCCAGTGGTACCGGGCTGCTAGACGTGCTATTGGCTTACTACGTGGCCAGCTGTCGGTGAGTCGTGGTTTTACTTCAGCACCGTTTCCCGTAGAGCTTCCGGGACATCTTCCAGGTTGCGACATCCTCGCTGCCCGCTCTGTGAAGTATATTTCTGTATAGGGTGTCTTGACCTTCAGCACGTAGTCCGGGTACTTTTGTGACTAGGTCCTTATCTCTCCGCGCATTTCCAGAATTTAGCTGCATGCTGCAGAAGCTTCCGCCGCCGATGTCTCCTTGATCTCTCGAAGCGTTTCTGGTAGTGGCTGCCTTGAAAAAGCGTCTGCCACCACGTTGAGCTGTCCTTTCCTGTTCGCTATTTCGAGGTCGTACTGTTGCAACTCCAGGTTCCATCTGGCGATCCTTCCTGAAGGGCTTTCTATGCTATTTAGCCACTTCAGCGCCATGTGGTCGGTTACTACCTTAAAGTGGTAACCTTCCAGATATGGCTTGAGCCTTCGGATCACCCAGACGATTGCCAAGCACTCTCTCTCGGTCGTTGAGTAGGTCATCTCAGCGCCGTTGAGCGTTCGGCTTGAGGTGGGATTACCTTTTCACCTCTTTCAATTTCATGGGTCAAAATTGCACCGATGCCTTAGTTGCTCGCGTCCGTTTGCAGGATAAATGGTTTGTCGAAACCCGGGAACCCCAGTACGGGGTCTGCAACGAGTCTTGCCTTTACCTCTTCGAATGCCGTCTGATGTTCCTGTGTCCACGCCCACTTGTTGCCCTTCCGTAGCAAATCGTTAAGAGATTTGACTATTTTTGCGAAGTCAGGTACAAATCGGCGGTACAAATCGGCAGTGATGCTACGCCCAGATACTGTCGGAGTTCTCTTACTGTTGATGGTGGTTCTAGTTCGACGATGGCTGCTACCTTTTCCGGATCCATGTCCATTGGCCTCCGCGTGGTGCGCCTGTTGCTTCGGTGTGGTGGCGACCATTGGTCATTTCCCCGTGACTCCTATCCTTGACCGGAACACGCAAGATGCGAATAGTTTTTTTGTTTTTCAAACTTTATTAGTTACCATATCATTCCTCCTAGGACTCCACATTTCGGAGGGCTGTGGAAAGCTGCGCTGAAAATCGCGAAGGGATTGTTAACAGGATTGTTCGTGTCTAATCTGAATAGACAATGTTCGCGGACGAGGGGGTATGAACGCTCGCCGCGGGCACGGGGACGCTGTGTATGATAGTACGATCGCGTCGCGACACGAATAACTACGGGTAGCACGGTGCCGGACCACAGGCTATATAGGACTGTGCGGGGGTGAGTTAACGAATGTTTGAGTAACCGGTGGTAGACTGAGTTTTGGGGTCACGCCGCATGACAAGGGGGTACTGAACACTTGTCACTGGCACAGGGACACTAGATAGGATAGGATGATCGCGTCGCGACACAGGTAACTATAGTTAGTACGGTGCCGGACCACAGGCGATATCAAGCATCTTGTGTAACAGGTAGTCGTCTCCCCTTGGGGAGATGGGCCTGTATGTTTATCAGCTCCTTTCTTAGCTGACTTACAGAAATTGATGCTGGGCTGACTATACCCCTTTTTAGACCGGTTATAACATTGATGACGGCTGTCTGTGTCCTCTTAATGTGCTCTGCTATTAGTGTTAGCTCTGATGACACTTGTGCCATGTTTTCAGTCCTTATGGTATTTTCGAGGTCTGTGACGTGTGTTTCCATGTGCCTTACCCTGCGTTCCATTTCATCATTACTGGTTCTCATCACGTTTATCGTGCTATCTAAAATCGAAGTCTGATTTTTGAACAGATGCGTGTTATACAATTCCTTTGCTTGGATTCTGTGGATGACGTCCTCTTGATCAAGCACATGTATTATTGTCCGCCAAGATCCGCTTCGGAGGCACCATGTTGAATTCTTCGATATTCTTCTTAAATGCAGTGATTTCCTGCGCTAACAACCGTAGATCAAAATATGATATGATTGTCCATTCCGGCGACATCAGAGCTATTCTATTACTTAATTCTACAAATGTTCCCGTGTTATTCGGTAATGGAACCACCTTTACTGGAGGTTCTGCCATGATCGGGACGGCTTTGGTGGTGTTGGCAACGGTCAGCAACACTATGAATTGGAACATAATCTTGGAGATCTTCCGATATTTTTCTTTACATCTTCGGGTGCCCCTTGAGTGTCTAGTGGTAAGATCGCCAGACGATGAATTGCTCTCGAGCATTCTCCTGCTGAAGTCCGGATGTTGACGACTCGGATTGCCCCGTCCTTTCCTGCGTGTACCTAGTGGCCACTGTAACGGTGGCATATTGTCCTCTTTGATCACCACAAGGTCTCCTACGGTAACTGTCTTCTATTCCTTGTCCATTTTGGTCGGTTTTGTAATTCTTAAGGGTACTCGTCACTCCATCTTTTCCAAAAATCCTGTCTGACCTTGTCTACCTGTTTCCATCTTGTTACTAGATTACCAGATCTTACCTCCTTGTTATGAATATCGGGAGATGCGGTTAGCGGTTCTCCGATCAAGAAGTGTCCCGGAGTCTTTTTCACGGCTGGAAGAAATGGGATTCAGAGGCCGTGAGTTGTCAAATCTGCCGTTGAGACCGTGCGGATTAACAAATGTTTTGCTGATATTACTGCCGATTCCCACAGCCCTCCAAAAAAAGGTGCTCGCGGTGGAATAAAATGGAGCTCCGTTCCTATCTGCGAGCATGTTTTTTAATTGTATCCCGAGCCTCATCCGAATACATCGTAGTTTATAAATTTCGCAACTCGTTTTTTGACCCGCCAAAATTTGTGGCGTTGTTACAATAGATGCTCCTTACGACTCCTCTCCGTCCATTGAACCTTTTGAGTGCTGACAAAAATGATTGAGTGGTCAAGTCCGATACAACTTCTAAATGTACCGCCTTGGTGGCAAAACAAAAAAAAAGATAGCTAAATAGACCTTATGAGGTTTCTAGCCACCCACTAACGTTAAACGGTGATGAAATTTGTATCAGATCTGTTGGCAGCGGACTCATGATCTGATTTAACAACCTTGGCCGAGCTCGGCAGCAGGTGATGCAACGTCGTACTATTGTTAATGCGAGTTGTTTTCCCTTTATCGTCCAGAATCGTTGTCGAGTGTTTGCCAATAGTGCCTGAGAACCACAATGCTTAGACTGCCGATGCTTGTTCTCAAATATGGATCCCTCTTGCTCAGCACGTAGTTAGTTTGTTGTTTCCAAACTTCTTGGTTTGTTGTCTAAAATTAAACCAGAACTCCTTTCGTTTAAGCTGTGTTGCTGAACACCCTCTTGACGCAAGGTCTGCTGTGTTATCTTCCGATGATACATGCGCTCATTGCTCCGGATTTGTTAGTTCGTGAATCCGAGCAATTCGGTTTGCCACGAACGTGTGAAACGATGATGCTGTTGCGTTTATCCATGCTAAAACTATTGTCGAGTCCGTCCATATTGGACGTTATCGATTTTTATCCTTAGATCCCCTTTTATCCTTTCTGCTAGCTCGGCTCCTAGTACAGCTGCACACAATTCTAGTCTGGGCCATGGTTTTTTTTGCTAAGGGTGCCACACGCGATTTTGCGCACAGCAGGCTACTTACTATTGTACCGGTGGATGTGACTGTACGAAGATACGCAGCCGTTTCGTAAGCGATTTCTGACGCGTCAGTAAATATGTGCAGTTGAATGGCTGTTGGTTCTGCAGACGGAAGCGGACATCTAGCGAGCTCATTGGTGTCCAATATCTGACTATCATTTCGAAAGGCCTGCCAATGAGTTGTGTCTTCCTTGTCCAATTCAGTATTCCAGCCTAACGATTTTTGCCATAGTAGCTGCATAAAAATTTTCGCTATTGTAGTTATAGTAGCCCTAATGGATCAAATAGTTTGGCCAATTCAGAGCACACAACTCGTTTTGTGACCGATCCTTGTTCGTACGGTATCGTGCGTCCTTGGAGTTTATCTTCCTTAGGATTCCAGACTATCCCTCGTGTTTTTATCGTTGCATCCGACAACTTGCTGAAATCAAGGTCCAACTCCTGGTCGTCCCTTGGAATATCCTTAAGCAACTCGGGGTGGTTTGAGCACCACTTCCTCAATTTTAGTTTTGCCGGCACTAGAATTGCGCAAATCTGATCTCGTTGCCTTACCGCCTCCTCCAGCGTGTCGGCTCCGGATAAACAATCGTCGTCAGGGGACATTCAGTCCGGTATGTGACCGGGTTAAATAAAACAAGGAAGAACGCTATAGTCGAGTACCTCGACTATCAGATACCCGTTACTCAGCTTAAGGGACCAAAGGGAAATGGAGATATGCAAGCAGCAAAGCGAGATTTAAATACGCCACCTACCGGCGGTAGACAGACTTAAGCGTTATGGGCGTTAGAGTGGATTTTTTTGGATCAATCGATAGATATTGACGAGATCAATACATTTAAGCTAAAATTTTTCATCTAGCACAACAATTGTGGGCGCCACAGGTTTGGGCGGGCTGTGGGCGTTATAGTGGGCGTGGCATATTCTCGTGACAAAATTGCGCTGCGTACAAAGCTACGGAATCTAAATCTGAGATCCCGATTCTCTATCTTTGATAGTTTCCGCGATATCTACGTTCATACTTACGATTTTTTGAACTCTACTGAAACAAACTTGCGCCGCGTAAGAAGCTCAGGAATCTGCACGCCAAATCTCAATAGCCTTGCTCTCATAGTTTCCGAGATCTCAGCGTTCATCCGGACGGACAGACAGAAGGACAGAGGGACAGACGGACAGACGGACATGGCTAGATCGACTCGGCTAGTGATCCTGATCAAGAATATATATACTTTATGGAAACGCTTCCTTTTGCCTGTTACATACTTTCCGACGAATCTAGTATACCCTTTTACTCTACGAGTAACGGGTATAAAAATAACGCTTTTTCTCTAGTGGGTTTCTTCGCCATAGTATGAGTTTATAGCCCTTGTCTTCAGGATGAACCCAGATCCTTCGATACATTTTCTCCACGTCTGCTGTGAACACGAACCGGTGAGTTTGGAACCGTAACAAAATTTATAGCAGATCACTCTTAACTGTCGGCCCTACCCTTAGCCGAAGCGTCGAAGACCACTCTCAATTTTGTGGTGGAGCTGTCTGGTTTTAGGACGCAATGGTGGGGAATGAAATAATGATTCCTTGGTAAACTGGAAAGCTGTACCTCCGTCACGTGCTTCAACCGATCATATTCATCCATAAACTTCACGTATCCTTCTAGCGTTGCCGGATCCCGTTTTAACCGACGTTCTAGGCTGGAAAACCTCCGTTGAGCCAACGCTAATGTTGTTCCCAGCACCCTTGGATTTTCCGCGAATGGCAACCTTACCATTAGTCGTTGATCCTGGCAGAATTTTACGTTTGATAAAAAATGTTCTTCACAAAGTCTCTCTTGGACTGTCATTGCAGGTACCTCGGTGTTAAACGTATCTAGCTTTGGTCCGCCAACACTACCTCGCTCGGAATACTAAGTTATTCATCTATGGATTCCGATGGTTGGTTTTTCATCAGTTGTGGTAGGATAAACTCATCGATCTCCTTCTGAAAATTTAAATTTTACCAAGACAGCAGCACACGTGCCCGTGACAAGGATCCCTGTGCTTGTTGTCCAACTTCGTGAATACTTAGCGATGTACTGGTGGTGGGGAGCGCAAGTTGATTTATTGAGATTCAGCTGAGAGCCAAGGTCTATGATTGTGCGACAATTTTCTCGTTGTGTGTTTTGTCCTTGTACTGCCACAATGGCTGTAGCGAGTAATACGTACTTATTCGGCTGTTGTTCAAGGGTCAACGCACCTTGTTGATCATTGGGGTTTGCTGCTTTGGATCTGACGCATCCATCGCTTGCAATCGTTTACCTTGGGTAGCGATGGCAACAACCGGAGCCGTAGATTCTGAATGTTTGTGCAATATGGAATGGTGTCGTTGACGGCAAAAACGACAGGTTAGTGGAGACGGGCAATTGCTTGTCTTATAGTAGGTTGAAAGGCAGTTGGCGCAGCCTTCAATCTTCGTTATTGCCTGCCGACGGTTATCCGGATCCATTCTTCGAAACATGGATAACGGCCGGTATGAGCCCGTGTTGCAAATTTTACAATTATTGTCTCGTGATCCCATTGTTTTTTTATGTCCCATTGGTTGAGCAGCCAATGTTTCCAACATACCGGAGCGCCGTTCTAAGAAGGCTAAAACGCTTTCCAGCAACGGGACTTCTGTTGGTGAGTTGGCTGACGCGAGCGGCTAACGTATACTGGTCCAGTTTTCGACGCACTAAGAACCCTATAATTGGATCCCAGATTTTTGTGCAGATTTCTAGGTATTTTTAAGTACTCATTGAATTATTGATCGTGTCATGTAAGGCCTTGAGTTGGCGCGAAGAGCCATCTATAGGCTTATAGTCAACCATTTTTTCTATGGCGGCGAATACTAGTATCTTTCCGTTCGGGTACCTGGCCTTCAATCGCAACCAGGTATCGTCATAGCCACCCTGTGAGAAGGCTGTGTCTGTCAAGACGTTCCTCGCTTCACCACGAAGAGAGCTCTGTAGAATGTGTAGTTTTTGACTGGCCGAATATGGTTTATTATGTACTAACTCTACAAAAAGATCATGGAACTACATCTGCTTCTGCCAGAGCTGCGGGCCCAGGTGTGCTGTCCAATTCGTCGTGGGCTTGCCTCAGTAATGCCCAATGGAGATCCAGATGCCTTTGTAGGGCTGACGGTTGGAGCGTTCGAGGCTAATGTTAATGATGATTCCAATTGATATTGCTCGACCAGCTTCTTAATTGCCACTAGTCATGAAGAGCACTCACTTCCAGTGGGTAATACCGCTTGTTGGACCTCTTCATCCAGACCACAAAATTGTTGCCAGAGCTCACTTAGTTATTCTAATCTACCGGCATAATAGCCTTCTCGGAGGCGTCGGTCGACAGAATCCATGCCATAATTCTTAAAGAGCTATTGGATTTTTCCTTGCAGCACGTTTTGGTCATCTAACAGCCGATTGTGTAAGTCGATTCTGTTTTGGTTTGTCCGCTCGGTGAATCAAGTTGACATAGTGCAGGTTGTTGTCAGGTACTGCCTCAGTAACACGTAGCTGACTGCGGTGCTTAAGATAGGCTTGACAGGCGATTGTGTAAGGACTTCTTACATGTTCAAGCCAGCCTGTGCGTTGCCTATGTGGAAGGCGGATGCTGAAGTGTGATAAAGGATCACGACGGGGTCACCAATGTTCTTGTCTAATCTGAATAGACAATGTTCGGGTCACTCCGCGGGACGAAGGGATATGAACGCTCGTCGCGGGCACGGGGACGCTGTGTATGACAGTAAGATCACGTCGCGACACGGATAACTACGGGTAGCACGGTGCCGGACCACAGGCGATATAGGACTATGCGGGGGTGAGTTAACGAATGTTTGTGTAACTGGTGGTAGACAGAGTGTTGGGGTCACGCCGCGGCACATAGGGGGTACTGAACACTTGACGCTGGCACGGGGACACTAGATAGGACACAGGTAACTATAGTTAGTACGGTGCCGGACCTTAGGCGATATAAGAACTGTGCTAGGATGGGTTGACGAGAGTCAACTGATGATGGAAATAATGAGTCAAGTGTGGTATGTAACGGTCTTTATTGAGCTGTTGATCAGGATTCGATTCTCAAGAACGGACTGATCTGCCTCGAGTTCAATGATCAATAATCAAACTTCGGCTTAAGGGAACGAAGAACATATTATACAAGCTGGAGTTATTACCACGCCCGTCCCTATCACAAACATTCACACTGGCCACATCTGAGCTTCATGTCATGTCACTCTGTTATATTTCAAGTGTTGTAGAGTTTGTGGAACATTTTTTGTCATATCGCAACATTCTTGAGTAAGCAACATTCCGCACAGGTGTTTCAAGATTACCCAAAAGATTTAGTTTAATTTATGATGAAGCCTGGACGATCAATTCATTTCAATATACGCTTTACTCGTAGAGTATTAAGGTTTTTTGTATTTTGGCCGTTCTTTTACAAACCGAACGGATTTGGCATAAAAAAAAATTTCACATTTTTGATTTGCCTGAAACTTTTTTTACGTATAAACGCCTTATGGCGTTTGTATTTCAGATTTTTTTAACAATCTGTTGATTATTTCTAAATAAAAAAGGAAATATATTTAATTAAGAACAAATAAATATTTATTTTACCAAATTTAAATTTTTAATTTAAGTTTTTTTATTTGTTTTTATAGGTTTTTTCTAAATATATTTACAACATTTATTATGTAATAATTTTAACACAAGTCGATTTTTCTTGTAATGAATAGTGCTTAGCTATAGCTAATTTTTGGTTTCAGTTAAAATCTTTATTCTAGCATCAAAACTGTAGGAGCCACAGTCTTGGGCGGCTTGTGGGCGTTAGAGTGGGCGTGGCACTCTGCTGAAACAAACTTGCGCTGCGTAACAAGCTCAGGAATCTGCACGCCTAATCTCAATAGCCTAGCTCTTATAGTTTCCGAGATCTCAGCGTTCATCCGGACGGACGGACGACTCGGCTAGTGATCCGGATCAAGAATATATATACTTTATGGGGTCGGAAACGCGTCCTTCTGCCTGTTACATACTTTTCGACGAATCTAGTATAGCCTTTTACTCTACGAGTAACGGGTATAAAAATGGCTCCAACGTATTAAAAAAAGCGATTGTAGGTGACAAATGGGGGCATATTTAAATTAAAGAAATTTTTTTTTTGGGGGGGCAAAAATTAAAAAATTTTTTAGAATTAAAATTTGTTTTTATTTTTAAGAAATTAAAAATTTAGTGTGCTTAAAAAAATGTATTTAAGGAGAAGAGGTTTCAGAGGATTTCATGCAAAAGACATGAAATCAATCGGATAACTACAGATGGAGATATAGACTTGCAAACAGAGGGTACCTTTTGAAAACTAGCTTTTTTTACAAACTTTAAGAAATTCTAACTAAAAAAATAATTTTTTTTCGTCCAAATCTTGATACACGCGTTTACTTATTTACCAAATAGTATATGTAAAAAAAGTTTCAGGCAAATCAAAAATGTCAACTGAAAAAAGGTGTTCGGTTTGTAAAGGACCGGGCCATTTGGGGAAAAATATGTAACAGCTAGAAGGCGAACAAGCCATAGCCGTCTGGCCGTGTGAACGCATTGATCTCAAAAACTTTAGGAGCTAAAACTTTATAGATTCTGGGTCAGTGCAAATTTGCTATTTTTAAGTGCCCACATAAGGTCCAAAAACTGTGGCGCCCACAGTTTGGATGTTAGAATAAAAGTGTTAACTTAAATGTATTGGTTTAGTCAATACCTGCCGATTGACCTTAAAAAAGTTCGCTTCAGCCACTTTGACTCCCACAAACCGCCTTGTTTTAATTAATACCAATCAAATATATATTTTTTTAAAACGTATCTTTATTACACATTTTTTGGTATCAGTGTATAAAATGTAAGATTTTGAAAGTTTGTTTTATTCTGCATGCATTTAACCATTTGTATTTTGGGTGTGTGACAAAAAGTTGTCAATCCACTCTTCTATTACTGGCAAATTTAGCTCACTCCAATGAACTTCTTCTTTGATGTTTCGAAGAGATCTCTCTACAAGGTGCTGTGCAATGCCAAACTGACCGTTATGTTTATCGTAGAACGTTTTGGCCATATCGTAACCTTCTTGAGTGGAAAACATTCCAGTTGCAGAAGTTATAAGCTTAATCCAAAGAGTTGTTTGATTCTGAAGCCTTGAAAGAAACAAAATATGGTTGTTAAAATTGTTCTCCATAGTGATTTTTTATCTTTATTAAAAATAGTATAAATTCAAAAATGGTTTTACAATTTTTACAATTTACAATTTGTTCTTTTACCAGTAGAGGTGGCACCAGCAGGCTTACAGTGATGCACTCTGCGTCTTTACTATTATGCATTTTTTTTACACATGTTAGATTTTAAAGAAGGTACACTAACATTTTTTCTATGGGAATACAGTAGAAAATGTAAACGAAATGTAAATAACAAAGTGTGTCATTAAAGTCTTCGCCGGTATTATTATAAATTATTAAATTATATTATTTGTTGCGTACGCCCTCCCCCATACCAAGATTAACCCCGGCAAAACAACTGCCATTAGTTGAGGGTAGGGGCCGTAATGACTAACAATTCGACAACTCATGGGTGTCGCGTGGCCAGAACAACGACCACGTTCGACCTGCTCGTAACCGTACTCCAGTAAGGTGGCAAAGTGCACCAGCCGGCCATTGACTCCTAAAATAAAGGAAATGGAGAAACAGTACCCCTAGGTGGGAACACCTAGTTAATTCATCCAATATGGGGGGCTGACGAAAGCTCTAGTCCGGTATAAAAGACCCCAGCCAAATGGAGAAGAAGACAGAAATTGTTCTGATCTCTCCCTGACGGTGGTCTAGAAGTACAACTCCCATCGACACAGACCACGACTGGAAGAAAGCTGGTGTCCAGAAGGATGTCTTGACGTTTCCCTAGGATCAACTTCACCAAGGAGAAAGTCCCGATAACCGGTCCTGCGATCGACCACAATCTGGAGGAAATCAACCAGCAAAATCCCGAAGGACGAAGATAACTAGTGAACCAAGTGAATGGCCCAAGGACCCCAAGATGGGCGGCGAAACTTCCAAAGTGGCCGACAGCACCGCCAATGTGATTAATCACGTAGAGATCGTTGACCACCGGGATGATATTCAAGATGTCAACAAGACCCTGAAGCTCATAGCCGGACTACTACTGGTTATAGTGATCCTTAAAGTGGTCAAGATGTACAAGCGCTCTGTTCAGAGACGCCGCGACCAACATCACACCCTGGAGAAAGTGGTGACCCACATTGGAGCATAAGCCGAGCAGATACAGTGAAGTGAAACCACAAAAAGACAATAAAAGCAGAAAAAGACAATAGAAACAATAAAATAATAATAAATTAATTGCACTCCAATATTATAAACAAAAAGTGAATCGCCAAAAAACAATCAAAAACAATTTGCGAATACATGCATTTCTGAATGCAAGTGTAAACAGAATCCCCAATTACATACGCTGAACAAGAAATTGGAGCTGCACCGACCAGCCCCAGCCCGAGCATTGGAACTGACGTGTGCCGCAGTGGAACTCTCATACGATGCATACATACATACATATCTATACAGCGATAGTATTAATTTTTTTTGTGTAACGTAATTTTTGTGTTTTGTTTTTGTAAACCGTCATCAAATCTTGCACGTATATATATGTATAAACCAATTCTAAAATCTCCCAAAGCCCAGGATCCGGAGCGTCGAGATCTCATCGCCCAGGATTAAAAAGAGGGTAAGTTTGTCGGAACACGGTTCCTTTTCTTATACATACATATATATATCCGTGCACCATGATTACATCAGAAGCTTTAGCAAAAACAATAGATACCGATCCACAATTTAACGTAAGAATTTTATACTTGTTATCCAAAGCCAAACTGCCAATAACAGTGAGTGAATTAGAATACTTATATATTGAGACCTTCCGTCTAGATTTTTCACCACTTGTCCACTGCAATAAGACACGAAAGGCTATCATTATCTCTACCGTTCCAACGGTCATTGTCCTTTCCCGTCTGGATAAGAATTTGTTTTTGGGCAATGTTAATACTTTCCTAGTTCCTATATCCACATATAATAATTGTTTCATATATATAATCATTTAGATATACTTTTCTTTTTATACCTTCTTTATACATAATAATTAAATGTTAATTTTTCAGCGGCGAGTATCAGCCTTGTAATTGTATGACAATTGCAAGAGCCCTCTGAGTGACGTTTGTAGTCGTTAATAGTCAGCATTTTGCTGATGTGTGCACCTTCACAGGTGGTCAAATCGATACTCTCCGTTAAAACAATAATTGTCAATTAATTTAACCCCCATATGAATTAGCCAAAATTATGTTACTCAACACCGGCACACGCTGACCTAAATATTATTTAATAAATTTGTAATGTGAAAAAGTATTCAAAATCATGGTGTGCTAAAGCTTTATTAAAGTGGTGTGCTGACGCGAGAAGTGGAGTAGGTCAAGAACCATGACATAACTTTTGACGGACAACCTTGACAATAGGGGATCGTATTGCGCGGCCTGCGACGATCCATTGGCACACGAATGTGTGAAGGGGAGGGAAGATGGCCAAAACACAGCCCGATCGTATTGCGATCAAGCGACAGCTAAGCCTGTGGGGCAGTGTGGACTGAAGACCGACGAACTTTATGAACTAATATTATTTTCCAGGCACTTTTAATATTTATTCTCGTTATGTTGGAGAGGAGAGAGGCTTACCAAGATCCCACGACCCGAATACGACGTAGCTTATGCCGGCAAATGGTGCCAGAATATCGGACGCCTCTCCCTCGGCCCAAGTCCCAGTCAGGACTCGGGCACTAATATGCCCACGTAACAGAATTGGCGCCCAACGTGGGGCTTTTTCATATACCTTAGGAATTTTAACAGGGTCCACAAACTCGGTACCTGCGGTATCGGAGTGGATGAACCTAAGTATGGCAAAGCTTTCATCTTTTTTTGCCATAGGTAATTTAACTGTTTTATAGAGCAGGGAGATTAAATAATTTTAAATGTACGCGTACTTACTTATTTGTCGAGCTAGTAACTGTAAAGTCCCCAACTTCTGTGACTGTCAGTGTTGGGCGGCCGCTCAATCAGAACTTTGTCGCAGAATAGAGGCCTGACTTTGAAATGTTTTTAACCTTAAAAATTCTCTGTTTTGTTCATGGACAAATTTACCAGAACTTCCTTAAATCAAGGACTATGAGTTATCCTTTTTTATAATACTATACCTACAACTAAATGTCGACCGACTATTTGTTAAAATTAACGTAAATACAATTTATAGGTGCTTTCTGGCCGACGCCACACGACGTACTAGGCATTTGCCCGGTCGTTTGAATTGGTTCGAGTCCAGAAAGAGCAGGAGCGCAAGCATTACGATAACGCATTTAGCAGTTGCGGTGCGGGTCTACTGTTCGTTTGTCGATCCCGGACAGAATGGGGGTGGGGGAACTGACAGGAAACGCAAAGCCGACGCCCTACAACGTAATAGGCATTTGTCTGGTCGTTTGCTTGGTTCGAGTCTTTGCTGTTTCCCTTGACATATTTGGGCGGTGGACGATTTTTAGTTTCTCTGGCCGACGCCCCACAACGTATTAGGCTAGTTGGTCAGATCGTTTGCTTGGTTCGAGTCCAGAGAAATAGGAGACGGTTGTGGAGCCCGAGAATGATCGGTCAAACAACTTGTTTTCCGACTACTGGCGGGAGGGGGTTTTTGGACAGATTCCTTATCTAGACACAACCATTCCGTTTGGAACATTTGGGATGTCTAGAAAAAGGGAAAATAAGGCATGTTAGCTTAGCGGAACCGCGTTGTGTAGAAGCGGCTAACACCCCTAGTTAGGGAAATTTATTTTGTTTTCTTGGGGCTTAAATATCGGACGGTTCTTGACCGAAGAGAAACTTGAGAAGCAGAGAGAAGCACCCCCAGTTTGTAAACATTTTTATTGTCGACTTATTCAGCGTATACGTCGCTGACCGGGTGTTTTGAAAAGAATCACGTGAAGCTTTTATACCAATCGAAATAAAGTGAGGACAAATTCTAGTGCGTGTATTAATCCGCACAAAGTGACAATCTATAAAAAGAAAGCGGAGGCCTTTAAAGAAGGTCCAGTCATTTAAATGAAGGGGGCCAAGAAGAAGGTCTTATTCCAACCCAGCACCGGAAGAATGACCCGGGCAACAACGCGCGGAGACAATCACCAACCCCGGAGTGCGAGCGCGCCAAGGCTAGGAGACTCATCTGAAAGAGAGCCGTGGGAGCTCGCACAGAATCAGCCAGGACAGGTAGATACCCTGTCCGAAGAAAACAATTTGGACCAATACACTGAAATGGAAGGAACCGCCGGAGGGGAGAATCTACCCCTAGGACCGCCGAAAGGAAGATCAAGTATGCTTCCCCAATTTCAGAGGCACGAGGAGGACAACTTAGAGGCTGCCGAGCGACGTGAACAAAGGTTGATGGAGCTCTTGAGACAGAGCAACGAAATGCAGCGTGGAATGAGTGCCCAGATAGAAGCGCTAAAGGCACAGATAACAGAACTGCAGTCTCCGACATCCAGGGGACCCGAACAGAAGGGACTGCCTTCGCCGCTTTTTGAGATACCAAGAGACCCCGCCTCTGGAACCGGTAACGCAGGACATGCTAAATAGCCAGATGCACCGGTTAAGAACACCCAGGCGGATGGACACCCCGTCCCACAGGCAGTCCAGAACAGACGAGAGGGAGACGAGTCACCAACTGCATCCAGAGTTCGATCGGAGCTCATCGTTTCAGGGACCAAGACCAAAAGACGTCAGATTAGACAGATGGAACCTAAAGTTCGCCGGAAGCGGTCGCGGCACGACAGTTGAAAGTTTCCTGTTCCGCGTAGACCGATTGCAAAAATTGTACGACCTCAGTCGCCAACAAGTCTTTCGTGAGTTCCATCTTCTGTTGGCAGGTGCAGCCACGAAATGGTATTGGCAGTTAATGGAGGACAGGGCCGAAGATTACGATTTTGACTACTACTCATTGACCCAAGAAATGAGACGGGCATTTTCCACTACCGGGAGTGACCTTATGAAAGTCAAGGAACTGATGGAAAGGAAGCAAGGGCCACACGAAACCTTTAGCGATTATGTCTCGGATATGCATAACTTGCATTTCAAGCTCAAGCACAAAATCGCTGAAGATGAATTCGTTGAGCTCTTAAAGGGCAACATGAACTCCCAGATGAGGGGATTGCAGCTAACATCCCCAATTACCTCATTAGCGGAGCTCAAAAGAGAAGGTCTCAGAGTGGATCGCTGGTTGAGAAGTACTGGAAGAAACCTGCGCAGCCGAGCTGCAGTCAACGAAATAGAGGAATTCCAGACACTGGAGGACTTGCCGGACGCGGTCACGGTGGAAGAATTCAACCGCGAGGGCGTTACGAGGATGGACACGGATGCCGAGGCCCATTACACGCGCTGGTGTGTTATAAGTGTGGCAAAGGAGCAGACTTCTACAGGAAGAAACCTTCGAAGGAAGAATCCTGCCCGATCAAATTCCACGATGCCACTTGCAGGTTCTGGGAGAAAGTCGGGACGGATGCAGATGCTAACCAAGCGGCTTTTGCGCGGAGTCCGTCAGGCAAGACCGGGATAGCCGGGCGGACCAGGACCAACCCTTTCCGGTAAAAACACCGAAGCCCAGCCAAATCTCCCCCCATAAGAGCCTAGAACAACGAGAGAGGGAGTACGAACTTGCTCGTGAACGTATCTTCAATGGCTCGGAAGATGCAGACAGCGGGACACGAACAACACGGAAAATACTTAAATTATATGATGCCCGAGCAGACTATCGCCGGCTCAAACAAAAGGTGGTGGACACGGTGCTGAGCGTGCAAAACGACAACCGTTTCTTTGCCAAAACGAAGGTCGATGGGAAGAGATACTCGCGTTACTAGACACAGGCGCCAGTGCGAACTGTATTGGCAGAGGAGCACACGCTTTCTTGCAAAACCGGACGCGGCCGATAAGGAAGCTAAGCGAAGAATGCGTACGCACAGCAAGCGGTGGTGAGACCCAAGTAACCGGAGCCATAACGTTACCTGTGGAATAGGAAGGAGAAACCAAGGACCTAGAGTTTTTGATAGTGCCAGGTCTGACACAACGATTTTATTTCGGAATTAATTTCTGGGATACATTCGGCCTCACCTTCCTCGGTAAAGGTAGACGCGAGGTTGCCGCCGTTGAAACAACACCGTATTTCGACCTTATGACCGGCGACCTAGACATGAACAACACGCTCAAGCCCGAGACCGCCTATACCCCACATCAGCTTACCCCAGAACAACATTGTAAGCTGCAGCAAGTGATAGACACATATCCCTCTTGTCTAGAAAAAGGATTAGGAAAGACGAGCTTAGAGCAACATGTAATTGAAGTGACCAACGCGGACCTACCAATCAAGCAGCGACATTACCCGATATCCCCAGCTAAACAGAAGCTGGTGTACGCCGAGCTAGATCGCATGTTAGGTCTAGGCGTGATCGAGGAGAGCAATAGCAGCTGGAGTTCACCAGTAACTCTGGTGCAAAAAGGGCCGAAAAATCGCCTATGCCTCGATGCGCGTAAAGTAAATTCCCGGACAATCAAAGATGCGTATCCACTACCACATATTGAGGGTCTGTTGAGCCGACTACAGGAAACGTATTACATTTCCGCAATTGACTTAAAAGACGCCTTTTGGCAAATACCTCTCGAAACCAAAAGTAGAGAGAAAACCGCGTTTACAGTGCCCGGCAGGCCACTGTATCAGTTTACAGTCATGCCGTTCGGCTTGTGCAATGCCGCGCAGCGAATGTCCCGACTAATGGATAAAGTTATACCAGCGGCGCTACGCGAGAATGTATTTGTGTATCTGGATGACTTACTGGTCTGTTCACCTACATTTGAAGCTCACATGGATATGTTGAGCCAGGTCAGTTCCTGCTTACAGCGGGCAGAGCTAACGATAAATGTAGACAAGAGCAAGTTTTGCTACAGCCAGGCAAGATATTTAGGATATGTAGTTGGGGGAGGATGCATCCGAACGGATGACGCGAAAATACAATCGATACAGGAATTTCCCCAGCCTAGCTCCGCCAAACAGATGCGGAGGTTCCTGGGAATGACAGGCTGGTACAGGAGGTTCATCCAAAACTACGCCCAGACAGCGGCTCCGCTTCACGACTGTTTGAGGAAAGACCGCATAAAGAAATTTGAATTGTCAGAAGAGGCAATCAAGGCGTTTGAACTTTTAAAAACCAGCATGGCAACAGCACCTGTACTCGTCACCCCGGATTTTAAGAAACCATTTACCATCCAATGTGATGCCTCGACCACTGGAGTGGGGGGAGTTTTGTTCCAAACAGATGACGAGGGCGGAGAACATCCAATCGCCTATATGTCAGCCAAATTGAACAAAGCACAGCGGAATTACAGCATAACCGAGTTGGAGTGCTATGCCGCCATCCTCAGCATTACCAAATTCCGTGCCTACGTAGATGGGATGCTCTTCAAAGTGATCACTGACCACGCTAGTCTGAAATGGCTGATGAGTCAGAAAGACTTATCAGGCAGGCTTGCGCGATGCAGTTTGAAGCTACAAGCATTTGACTTCACCATAGAACACAGGAAAGAGTCACTAAATGTAGTCCCAGATGCTCTCTCACGAGTTCATATGGACGAGCTACAGAAGGCTGGAGCGGAAGAACTGGACATACACATCAACCTCGATTCGACAGCGTTCCAGTCATCGGATTATGTCAACTTAGTGCAGGCGGTGGACGAAAATTTAGGTAAAAGTCCAGACCTTCAAACATCAGAAGGCTATGTATATAAACGGATGGGATTCTGCCTAAATGACGCTGTGGATGAAGCCCGAGCTTGGAAGCTCTGGGTTCCCGCCGAGCTGCGTCCTGATTTAGTCTGGAGGGCACATCATGCCATAACCGCAGGGCATGGGGGGTTGCACAAATCACTAGCCAAATTGAGACAGTGTTACTATTGGCCAGGCATGGCTGTAGATGTCCAAAAAGTAGTGAAGGAATGCGAGGTCTGTAAGATCACCAAGACCGCCAACAAAAATGACCGACCACCCATGGGAGAACAGCGAGTTACGGAGCGGGCTGGGCGGAGGTTGTTCATCAACTTTATGGGACCATACCCGAGGACCAAAGCTGGGAACTCGGTGATTTTTGTATGCCTAGACCATTTCTCCAAATTTGTCTGGCTACAGCCGATGAGACATGCAGTAGCTGCAGAAGTCATCAAATTCCTTGAGACCAAAATTTTCCATCAATTTGGAGTCCCCGAGTTTGTTCACTTAGACAACGGCAAACAGTTTGTGTCTCAAATTTTTGGCGAGCTAATGACCCGTTATGGTATTCGACACGTAAAGACTGGACTTTACTCCCCGCAAGCGAACGCGGCTGAGAGGGTAAACCGATCTGTACTCAAAATTTTGCGAGCGACAATTGCCACCGATCAGCGAAATTGGGATACCCAACTAAGTCGAATAGAGTGTGCCCTTAGGAATGGCCTACACGAGTCAATAGGCATGGAACCATATTACGCCATGTTCGGAACGCGGATGGTGACCCATGGAACAGCCTATCCGATTCTACGGAAACTGGGGGGAATACAGGCAGGAGATCCACAGATAAGTCTCCCAGACAAGATGGAACTTATCCGACAAAAAGTGACCCAAGGATTAAACCGAAATCATGAACGCGCGGAAAAGGCATATAACACCCGTAGCAAGCTCGTAGAGTTTTCCGTAGGACAAGTTGTCTATAGAAAAACTACAAGCAGAGTAACAAAGCTGACGGATATAATGCCAAGCTGGGCCCGAATCGAATTCGCTGTGTTGTACTCCAGCGTAAGGGCAAAGCGCTATATGAGCTGGGCAATGCAGTAGGGAAAAGTGTCGGGGTATTCCATGCTAAAGACCTGTATGTCGCCTAAATCTCTGAACGTAATCCGACGACTCCAAAAGGCGACAAACTCAGAACTGCGGGATTGCACTACTTGATAAAAGCTCCCGATCACATGATGGGTAGAACAGTCATCAGAACTGCCCCGGTTCTGCTATAAAAGCCACAACCAGGGACCGACCAGTCACCAGACATGACGCAGTCCTCAAACACTTATAACCAAGCCATCCGAGCTGCCCGCCGGCTTCGTCGGCTACAGGTTAGGTACGGGGACCAGGCATCATATCTGGCGCTCCTCGTCGAGTGGATGAACGGGCTTTGCCATACCATCCACTTGAACGAGGACCATATCCAGCAATGCTGGATACACCGATACCAGTCAGAAGATAAAGAACTGGCATCTGAACTCGAGCAAGAGATCCGGCACCGGAGCCGAGATCAGGAGGAGGACCAGAACCAGTTGCTCCGAGTCCAGGAGCAACTACAAAGGAGCCAAGCACACATCGCCCGGATACAACAGGAAACATGGAAAATGAGCCGGCGCATGAACCGCGCGGTCAGAAGACTTTACCTTCGGAGCCCTCAACTTGGTATCCAGGCGAGGCGAGAAGTAGCAGCCATCATGAAAGAGCAGCTAAACTTAGATTAAAAACATTGTAATTAATATAAAATGTTAAACAAATAAAAATAAATATAATAAAAAAAAAAAACAAAACAAAAGAAAAAAAAATTCTTATACTTTTTTCGGGAAATTGGAAAACCTTTCACTTTTCAGCTGAGTAGCCCCTGGTCAAAAACCATTGTTATGGCACACTCAGCAATTTTATTCTCAACTTTTTAGCTTTTACTCACTTCTGATTTTTATATATATATATTTATATATTATTTTTCATTAAAGCTATATTATATATTTTATTATGAGCCATATTTTTACTTACAGGTATAAATATGTCTGTATGTATGTTTCCGTGCGAGGCCGGAAAGCTTTTCTTTTTCAGCATATATAATAATAAAATAAATAACAAATAAACAATAATAAAAACAACAAAGTAATAAGCCCGACTAGCTCATCTGAGACTGGGTTAATGTAGTGGGTCGAAGCCACACGTAAATGGGAGCCTAAGAAAAGAATAAAGGAGAAGAAGGAGATCTAAAGAGATGGCCGTACGAAGTTTTTTTTTGCGAAGTCATTCCATGCGTAGCCGCATCGATCACTTCGAGCCTGTTACGTACGCCCTCCCCCATACCAAGATTAACCCCGGCAAAACAACTGCCATAAGTTGAGGGTAGGGGCCGTAATGACTAACCACACTGCGATTGATAAAGGCAAAACAGCAAAAACAATTCGACAACTCATCGGTGCCGCGTGGCTAGAACAACGACCACGATCGACCTGCTCGTAACCGTACTCCAGTAAGGTGGCAAAGTGCACCAGCCGGCCATTGACTCCTAAAATAGGGGAAATGGAGAAACAGTACCCCTAGGGGGGAACACCTAGTTAGTTCATCCAATATGGGGGGCTGGCGAAAGCTCTAGTCCGGTATAAAAGACCCCAGCCAAATGGAGAAGAAGACAGAAATTGTTCTGATCTCTCCCTGACGGTGGTCTAGAAGTACAACTCCCATCGACACAGACCACGGCTGGAAGAAAGCTGGTGTCCAGAAGGATGTCTTGACGTTTCCCTAGGATCAACTTCACCACGGAGAAGGTCCCGATAACCGGTCCTGCGATCGACCACAATCTGGAGGAAATCATCCAGCAAAATCCCGAAGGACGAAGATAACTAGTGAACCAAGTGAATGGCCCAAGGACCCCAAGATGGGCGGCGAAACTTCCAAAGTGGCCGACAGCACCGCCAATGTGATTAATCACGTAGAGATCGTTGACCACCGGGATGATATTCAAGATGTCAACAAGACCCTGAAGCTCATAGCCGGACTACTACTGGTTATAGTGATCCTTAAAGTGGTCAAGATGTACAAGCGCTCTGTTCAGAGACGCCGCGACCAACATCACACCCTGGAGAAAGTGGTGACCCACATTGGAGCATAAGCCGAGCAGATACAGTGAAGTGAAACCACAAAAAGACAATAAAAGCAGAAAAAGACAATAGAAACAATAAAATAATAATAAATTAATTGCACTCCAATATTATAAACAAAAAGTGAATCGCCAAAAAACAATCAAAAACAATTTGCGAATACATGCATTTCTGAATGCAAGTGTAAACAGAATCCCCAATTACATACGCTGAACAAGAAATTGGAGCTGTACCGACCAGCCCCAGCCCGAGCATTGGAACAGACGTGTGCCGCAGTGGAACTCCCATACGATGCATACATACATACATAGCTATACAGCGATAGTATTAATTTTTTTTGTGTAACGTAATTTTTGTGTTTTGTTTTTGTAAACCGTCATCAAATCTTGCACGTATATATATGTATAAACCAATTCTAAAATCTCCCAAAGCCCAGGATCCGGAGCGTCGAGATCTCATCGCACAGGATTAAAAAGAGGGTAAGTTTGTCGGAACACGGTTCCTTTTCTTATACATACATATATATATCCGTGCGCCATGATTACATTAGAAGCTTTAGCAAAAACAATAGATACCGATCAACAATTTAACGTAAGAATTTTATACTTGTTATCCAAAGCCAAACTGCCAATAACAGTGAGTGAATTAGAATACTTATATATTGAGACCTTCCGTCTAGATTTTTCACCACTTGTCCACTGCAATAAGACACGAAAGGCTATCATTATCTCTACCGTTCCAACGGTCATTGTCCTTTCCCGTCTGGATAAGAATTTGTTTTTGGGCAATGTTAATACTTTCCTAGTTCCTATATCCACATATAATAATTGTTTCATATATATAATCATTTAGATATACTTTTCTTTTTATACCTTCTTTATACATAATAATTAAATGTTAATTTTTCAGCGGCGAGTATCAGCCTTGTAATTGTATGACAATTGCAAGAGCCCTCTGAGCGACGTTTGTAGTCGTTAATAGTCAGCATTTTGCTGATGTGTGCACCTTCACAGGTGGTCAAATCGATACTCTCCGTTAAAACAATAATTGTCAATTAATTTAACCCCCATATGAATTAGCCAAAATTATGTTACTCAACACCGGCACACGCTGACCTAAATATTATCCAATAAATTTGTAATGTGAAAAAGTATTCAAAATCATGGTGTGCTAAAGCTTTATTGAAGGGGTGTGCTGACGCGAGAAGTGGAGTAGGTCAAGAACCATGACATAACTTTTGACGGACAACCTTGACAATAGGGGATCGTATTGCGCGGCCTGCGACGATCCATTGGCACACGAATGTGTGAAGGGGAGGGAAGATGGCCAAAACACAGCTAATGCCGTGTCTTCAAACCTTCATAGGTATTAATTAGTCACTAGTTCTTCCGTTTTCCGGAGTGACTCAACTGATCGTCGTACATTGGTTACGTAAATATAACATATCCTAAAGGCGAGCTCTGCTTTACCAAAAGGTATGTCTGAATAGACGCTGTGATCTCGAAAACTATAAAAGCTGCAGTACTGGGACCCCTCTATCGCCCACAAGCCGTTTTATTTTTCATTGTGTATTCCCAAAAATTATTGTAACAATGTTGGTCATTAGAACTAAGAATACATGCTCACTGATGGAATTCACCCGATAGTTCTGCTGTACGCGCATGATTACAAGTCATGATGCAAAAGTTCTTGAATCATGATTAGTTAAAAAGGACCGAAAGAATAGTATGCTACCTTTTATTGATATAGGACACGTTAGGCGCGGATGACTTATTTCACGATAAATAGACCCTTCTCCCCCCTTGGTGACACATTGTGACACTTATCCAAACATTTTCGAAATTTCGTGACATTATCACAGACCCCTCTCCCCTCCACCACCCTCAGCACATCCCGTAATCTGTGAATGGACCCATTGCTGCTAACGTGTATAGATATAAGTGAACAGAACTGTTATTAAAAAACCATGAAGGAAGTTAATTTCTTTACATCTGTTAAGGCCTCTTTGATTTTTATATGTTCATTTCTATGCATTTCGTAAATAAAACATTTTCTCAACACTGCCAAAGGAAATAACAAAAACCTCCTCAGGCTGGTCAATACTTAAATTCAAACTGTATGCGAAAACCTGTTATCGGCCTAAAAATGCAAAGCTATGACAAATAAAATTAAACCTATTTTACTGTGGACTTAGTCCAAACATCACTTGTTTGTTTCGAATGGACGGTAACTTTAAAGTGAAGTACATCTCGATTAGTTTCTGTTTTAACCTAAGACTCTATATCGCTTGAGATTTCCACGTAGAACACATTGTTCTAAAAGGTAACGTTTTCAAGTTATTAATCAACAAAAATTTCCACTTAATAACGTCCATATCCAGTATTTCGTGAGTGTTAGTCGGCCAGTCCTTTTCGCCCTGCAAAAAAATATGACGGTCCTCCAAATCATGATTGTTTTGTAGGGATGTCTATAGCGATGCTGACGCAAAACAAGTTGCGAGAAAATGAGCTCCGCATACGTCTAATTTTAATGATAGTTTTGTTTTTCGTATAATTTTTTAATGGGTCCAATAAACTGTTTCGATCTGAGGGCGTGTGTGCACACGTATCTATGATGATCCCAATTGCGTCCGAAAGAGCTACTCGATGATTATATGTCCAGTCGGGATGGTTTGAATGCCACTTTGCCGATTCCATTTTTCCACTTCTGGGCAGATTAACACCTGGCGATACACTTTTACCACGTCAGCGGTAAGCGCAAATTGGTAAAATCTAAAGTTTAATAGATGAGAGTAGAGGTCGCGTTGAATTGTTTCCTACTAGTCAAAGGTCATTCAACGGTTTTTTCGATGTAGTTTGACGCGATGCGTCAAACACTACCCTCAACTTTGTGGAAGTGCTAGAGGGTTTGAATACGCAGAAATGGGGAATAAAGTAATGCGGTTGACCCAGAAGAGGTTGATTGACGACTTCCATGTGATTCAAGGCGAGGTATTCATCCATGAACTGCTTACTGAGTTTTCAGCTCTATTTTTTTGTTTAGTCGTCGCTCCAAGGACAAAAACCTAGATCAAGCGCGTTCAATTGATTATCCAAGAAGGCAGGGCTCTTCCTTGAATAGTAAGTTGACCACTAATCTGCCGCTGCAAATTGATTGAGTGAATGTTTTCAACTTTCGGTGGGCTTACCAATATCTTTAGTAATTCAAAGGCGTTCCAAATTTTAATTAATTGACTCTTTGACGCATTGGCAAAATGTTGCGCAACCAGAAAGTATCCATCCAAATACGGTTTACTGTAGCGTTGGCATCCTGTCCCCTAGTGGGATTTGTCCAATTGATAGTGCTTCAAAGAAGACCTTGTTCCAAGTAACAAGTCTATTCGACGGGACTGCATGATGGCTTCGCCTGCTAACGGGGTATTCTGAGGTTTATTCCAAAATGAAACATCAACATCCGAGTCCGAATGGTTTGCGGTATGTGGTGTGACGCAACAGACATCTCAGTGCCTCCAAAGCGAGATTTGACCAAAGTGTGAACCTAATGTTTGATGTGGGTACGAGATGTTCCTAGGTAAACGAAAAGTTTGACGTTAAATGTGGCCAAAAATATTTGATCAGTCACTTGTTGATGTGTGCATGAGCGACCGCACCGTTGTAGTGCTGATGTGTGAGGGTTGCTGCTCCATGATACGGTTGATTGAAAACAGGTGCGGATCCACCAGATTGGGCTGTTGGTTTTCCCTATGGAGCATTGTGTGATGAGCTTTGGAGCAATTTCAACATTTCTGGGTGCGGGGGCAATTGGTTGATCGATGACCTACGTCCAGGCAGTTAAGACGCAGCTAGAGTCGTTTCGCGGTTTCGTACCACTGCATAGTGTTCAAGTCGCAAAATTGAGCGCAACTAAAAGTCCGGTGCTCAGTTTTACCACAGACTGGGCAAGGATTTGCTGAGCAGTGAGATCTGTGTTCCAAACGTGACGGCTGATGGCGACGATTCCTGGTTGTTTCTTTGTTAACGGTAGTGCTATCGAGCTCGGGCGTATTCGTAGACTCCAGATACTGAACGGAACGCCATTCCACTACAAGCAAGATGACCAGGATGGCAAGGTAGAAAATTCCAGATATCCGTTTCATTTTTGTCGGTTACGTTCATCAACTTTCTCCATGACGATCCAGGTGAGCATTGCTTAAGCTTTCGAGACTCGATACCTAGCGAATTAAAAATGCTGAGGTGCGGTTCCTGTGCGGGATAATGAGCATTGTCTATTGATAATCTGATTAAACATTGTAATCAAATTCTTGTGTTCCGAATATTTACTATCAACGGCTGGCAGGGCCTGTATGGGAAGTTCTAGCGGTGTCGAGTTTCCATCCGAAAGAGATGGCTGAGCAAAGCTGGCGTCATGGGATTGCAGGCCAATGCCGATCGAATCCTGAATGCATGACTTGACTTACACGTAGAGCTAATCAAATTCAGCCCAGCTGTCGTCTGAGTCTCCGGCCGGTTCCATCGTTTCAATCCGACTCTGAAACGCTAGGGTCTGTTTTCAACATTGCCAAGCGGCACGATAGTTCCGATGTTGCGGGCGTCGGGTGTTCCTATTTGGTGTCGGAATCAACGATGTCACGAATGCGAAAGATTATAACGTTTCTGTAATAACAAGTCTAGACGAAACATTTTGATTATTTCTTTTGTTAAAGTTTCTTGTTTTTAATAGACAGATAGACAGATAGATAGTTCACAAGTGAACTTACAGATTGTGCTTATAGAAACAGTTTCCAATATCGAGTGTAAATTTCAGCGATGGGTGGTTGATGTATCACAAAGATGATCAGGTTTTTCCAGTTGCAGATTAATAGCGATTTTACAAAAACGACAGATGATGACTAAGATGTGATTTTGAGGCATTCGAGTTGACAAGATCCAATTCCAAGCCAAAAAGTCCCAGTGAGAAGGGAAAGAGTAAGAGAATAAAGGCAATACAGTAATGGCTAATGTAAAAAAAAGAGTAAAAAAAAATTTGAAAAATTGATTCGTTCATTCATAGATTCAATAGTGTCATGATAGCATATCTGATAGGTATTGATAACACTTTCAAATTCAAAATAGATCACCATGTTTTGAAGCCTCTTATTAAGAGTCCCATACGAACTTGTTTTCCATCAGCTATATGCTCCGCGGTATAGCTAATACAAGAAAAACCCGATGATTTCCGTCATTTTGAAATATGTACCCTATATAACTTATATAAACGTATTTTAAGTACTCCCCCTGAAAAGCACTTTAAATACAAGATGGCGTTACTAAAAAATAGTCCCTATCTTGAACCATTGCCCATTTCAGTTATTAGAATTCTATAGGCTGCCATTACTTCTTTTTAACTTGACAACACAAAGGGTAGATAACAAGACAAATCAAAATATCTTCAAAATTAAAAAATCCTATAAATATCTTCATGAAATTGCTGTAACGTCTTTACGTAACGTATTAACACCCACCTACATGCCAAAAATTATTCAAATCGGAAACCCCCTAGGTTTTACGATATGAAGAGAGTTAGTAAAATCTCGTAAACAGCCTGTAGGATCTCTACCGAAATCTGGTTTTGCTGAAAGGTTTTTTTTGCGTGCCTCAAGTACAGAACCAGTAGCTGCAATAGTCAGTCGCTGCAATAAGTACAGAACAAATTGGACTGCGGAGAAGTGAATACGTCAAAATTTCTTTTCATACTGATTTTATTGAGCATGGATCCGGGTTTATATACATGATTTGGGGTTACAAGGATATTTACTTAGGTCTAGTCTAGATACAAATGGACAACATGGTTTATTATCAGATTACAGGAAAATAGCCTAAATAAGCAATTTCATCTACCAAATGGTGTGAAGACACGTCCGTCGGCTGGATGCATATGGTTTATGACCCGTTTATCATATGCAGATGTGCGCAGACCAAGATATCAGCTACCTATTTATTTAAGTTAAGGTAGCTATCGGAAACGAACGAATTTCTGCTAAGTCGAAATCGTACATACTCCCGGCCGTTGAACTAATGTTCAACAATCTTTAATGTTGACCGTGAAGGGCTGGGTCGAAGAACCGTCTCTATTTACAGGCGTGGGCGGCATTTGATTCAGCTGAAGGGTATTTCTAGGTTTTCGCCATTTCTTCATAAAGTGAATTACAACAATGATTATTATAAAAATTAATGCAATATAAATAGCAATATGATGATGTTCAATAGTCTCTAGATTATGTGGTAATTTAAAACTATTGGGAGGCAAGAGTTGAGCCTCTCGTTGATACAACTCCTTTTACTTAAGGTTTGGGTCTTCTATCAAACTTGTAGAGGTAGATCTTGTTGAATTAGGTCGTAAACTCTCCGTGAGTTCTCCTTCTCCAAAGCGAGCATACGATGTACTTAATGTGGTTTCCAATATGTCTTGACTTGTAATTGTCATTGAGGTATTTCGAATGGTACATCCAGGTTTTGCAACCATTAATCCTGAACCTCTTAAATTTATATTGGAGGTTCCGTCTAAGCAAACTGCAGATAATGTTAGCGTGGATCTTGTTGTAAAGATCCAGTGATTTTTAGCATGTGTTCTTAGCCAAACTAACGGTCTTTCTGCCTTTCTTAGTTTGCAAGAAGAATCCGTTTTGTTATGAAACATCTGCATTTCGCAGCTAGTTTCCAAAGAGAACATTTCTTGATTGTTGTAACATATAAAATCATCTTTCGCTCTCTCTTGACAAGCCTTCACATCAATCTCTGACATTTTAACGAATTCATCTCGATGACTGTTGATTGCGATGTATGGGGTCTTAATTGCGAACATACTGATTCCATCTTCAGCCAGAAATGGAATTGGTGTCAATCTGTAGATATCCAAAATCTGAGTAGATACCAAAGGCAAGTTTACCTTGATGATAACATGCTCCTTTATGATGGTTCCCTCAGCCCTTATCATCTGATATGCCATTAATATATTTTCAGGAGAGACTGGAAGCATTTGTCCAGGCTTCAAATGATTTCGTATCTGATCTAACTTACCTTTTAATTGTCTTGGTGACAGCAACATCGGACTTATTGTGTTATGCCGAATATCTGTTAAGACGTTTATGATCTCGGTTTGCATTCTTTGCAAGCTGGAGGCTAATAGAGAGAGTTGAGTCGCAAGTGTTATGTACCATGAAAATTTATTAAATCTACTTTCAGTACCAGTTGTTTCTGCGATATAGTTCTCTATCTTTTTCAAACGCTTGGATTTCGAGATCTCATCCCTTTTAATAACATTAATTCAAGAGTCAATCAAAGATGTTTGATTTCTTAACAACGTAAGCAAATGCTTCTCATTCGCTTATACCTTTGTTATCTTTGCACCATTTTATCAGCATGAGTAGAGTTCAATACGCCGAAGAGACTACTGGCAATATTTCCAACGATGTCCAATGGAGCTCTTGGCTGACGTGATCTTGCTATCAGCATGTTTTCAGCTTGAAGATCCTCCTCGATGTGTTTAAAATGTTGATACATGCTTGAACATGCCTCAGTTTCTAGAAAATGCTTGCACAAGTGTCCAATTTTTGTTGTGCCCATTGAAAAGGTACTCATATCCTTCCAGTAAGGTTGCAAATTATAATAGACAATTAAGGTCCAATCCGTTTTCGCAAGTTGACTCTTTCCAATCCTATCAAAGAATATTCCAGGTTTCGATGCAAATTGAGTAACGTTAATTGATTGTGCTGCTACTAACGGTAATAGAAGAAGCATTACAACTAACGCCATTGTCAGCGAAGGCATTGCTGATTTCTTCGACCTTTTCGTCTGCTTCTCATCAGGTGAATTCTCATTTTCTTCTTCGGCAGCTGGATGCTCAAGAACAGGCTCCTCTTCTGAGAATAGTGGAGCGATATGTTGAATATCTCGTTTAAATATTCCTTTAATCGTTTTGACTTCTACAACTCTGACAAAATTATCCATGAATTGTCTTAATTATTCGTCCCAATGGCCATTGCAGAACTGGAGTATTGTCTTCCTTTATCAACACTAATGCTCCTTCCTTTACGTTCGCCGAGGATCTTCTCCATTTTTGACGATTCTGAAGTTGTTGCAGATAATCAGTTGACCATTGAGTCCAAAACGCATGCTTTAACTTGGAAACGGCTTGCCATCTCTGTCCCAATGATTGTGGTTGCTGAAATGGCTCACTTTCTGCTTGTGCGGTTAAGGTTCTCCAATTAGAAAGTGACCCGGGGTAAGTGCCGTTACATCATTTGGATCGCTCGATATCGGAACCAAGGGTCTTGAATTCATGATAGCTTCTATTTCCACTATCACAGTTTCTAATTCCTCATAGGTCAGATCCGCTTTAGAAACATTCTTTAGCAATAAATGTTTTGCCGATTTTAGCGCCGCTTCCCAAAGTCCTCCAAAATGCGGTGCAATTGGTGGGATAAACTTAAAGTTGACGCCTTTATTATTGCAGGTCTCCACTATAGACCTCTTGAACTTTTCTGAGAAGATAGCTTCTTCCAATTCCTGAAGCTTATTCCTTGCTCCAACAAAATTTGTAGCGTTGTCGCACATTGTCTGACATTTTCCTCGACGACTTATAAATCGACGTTGTGCTGCCAAGAATGCATCTGTGATTAAATCGCTGACTAATTCCAAATGCACTGCCTTGGTTGCAAAGCAACAAAAGATTGCTAAGTAGGCAGTATGTGGTTTCTTTCCACAAATTTTGTAGTGAATCTTAAATGGTCCACAAAAGTCAACTCCAGAATTAAGAAACGGTCGAGCTTGTGTGACTCTTAAGGGTGGTAACTGTCCCATTATTTGTTCCATTGATTTTGGTTTAGCTCTGGTGCATTTGACACATTTTAAAATGACATTTTGAGCTATTGTTTTTGCCTTTATTGCCCAATATCTTTGCCTTGATGTGGCTAATAGAGTTTGGGCACCACAATGCATATTTTCCCTGTGGATTTTTTCAAATATTAATTTGACTATTGGATCATTATATGGCAATAGTACAGGATGTTTTGCATCGACTGAAAGCTCAGATGCTTCCAATCTGCCTCCACCTCGAATGAGATCATCCTGATCCAAAAAAGGCGTTAGGGTGCTGAGATTACTGCCTCGTCCGACTTCCCGGCCTTTCTTTAATTCGAACAAATGGTAATGGCCATTTTGATGATGGACCATACAAGAACAGTGGACCATAGAACCAAAAATTGGTGAGTTTGGAACCACATATTCCTCTTGACGCTATGTCTGCAGCGTTCTCCGATGGAACATGGCGCCATTCCCTTTGCAACGATGCTTCTTGAATGGTGGTAATTCTAGTAGCCACAAATTTGTCCTTTATTGTCTTTGGGCTATTTATCCAGGACAACACAATTTCGGAATCTGCCCAAAAATATGTTGCAGTTCCTTGCAGCGACAATTGTTCCTTTATGGTCGCTGGTAATTGAGCACCTAAAGCTGCTGCCTTCAATTCTAGTCTCGGGAGTGTGATCGCATTTACTGTTGCCAAACGCGACTTTGCACATAATAACTGTACAGTCACTCGTTTATCCTTGTGAACTGCACGAAGATAAATGGCTGCAGCATACGCATTTTCTATTGCGTCGACGAACGTATGTATCTCCTTTGATACCGGAATCTTTCCATCAAACACATGACAGGGAACTTTAATGTCATTTCACATTTTTAAATCTTCCCGGAATTGCTTTCATTCCGATTGTAACTGCGTTAGCAATTCTTTGTTATATTCAAATTTATTATTGATGGACGTTGATGCACTACGAGCAGTACAAACAAGTGGCCCAACGACACCAAGCACGTGCTTGTTACGCGCGGGGCCCTTTTATCAATTTGGGCAAAAAATACGAGTTCGCGAGGAAGATACAAAAAACAAATAGAGACGGGACACAAATGAAAATAAAAGAAGCATCTAAGAAAGAAGCAAATGAGTTAAAATATTAGTTTTTAATACCGGGATAGAAGTTGAAGTGCAAATTAAATGATAAAGGTTGTTATAATTATTACATAGAACGCGGAAGGGCTCGTGCAGACAAAAATTAGATGTACATCGTGGCAAATTTAGGGGATAATAATTTCGTGTAAGTCTAACAGGAACATTGAAAGTTAAGCGGTTTACAAGTTCTACAGAATCAATATCACCTCTTATAAGATTTTACATAAAAATAGTACCAAGCATTGTTCTACGATTTGCAAGGGTAGGTAAATTAAGCAATAGTAATCTACTCTGATAGGAAGGTAGCCTTATGTTTTGATCCCAGTTCAAACTACGAAGGGCAAAAAGAAGAAATTTTTTTGTACCGACTCAATACGGTCAATATGCACTTGATATTGTGGACTCCAAACCGAAGAACAATATTCCAAAATAGGACGGACAAGGGAGGTAAATAATAATTTGGTTGTATAAGGGTCATCAAATTCTTGTGACCAACGCTTTATAAACCCAAGAACACTCATGGCCTTGCTGACAGTGGACATTATGTGGCAGTCAAATTTAAGTTTTGGGTCCAGAAGAACGCCTAAGTCATTAACTGAATATATACGGTCGAGTGGCGTATTTTGAAGAGAGTAACTAACAAAAGTAGGAGTACCCCTATGAAAAGTCATAACGTTGCATTTAAGGCAGTTCAAATTTAAAAGGTTATACTCACACCATCCCTGAAAACAATCAATATCTGACGGTAAGTTGAAACCCGACGCTATATCATTATGTGATAAACAAAGCTTAACATCATCAGCATACATTAGTACACGAGAGTGTGTTATGGTAGAGGGAAGATCGTTAATAAACAAAGTAAACAGCAAAGGGCCCAAATGACTACCCTGAGGCACTGCAGATGTCACATAGATCAGTTTTGAGGCAGCGTTCTTGAATATAACCCTCTGAGTCCTACCATTCAAATACCTTGAAATCCAAGTTAATAGATTACATGGAAACCCAAGCTGATTTAATTTGAATAAGAGAAGAGAGTGGTTGACAGAGTCAAAGGCCTTACTTAAATCTGTGTATATAACGTCAGTCTGCATTTTATTCTTAAATCCATTTATTACAATAGATGACAATTCCAGAAGGTTGGTGGTGGTCGATCTTCGCTTAACAAAACCATGCTGACACGGTGATATTGGCGAGGAACATAAATGTTGCAAATGAGAAGTAATAATACGTTCAAATGCTTTAGGAATTGCCGACAATTTAGAAATACCTCTGTAATTCTGGGCATCCGCCTTCGCACCCTTTTTGTGAAGTGGAATGATAAAAGAGTCCTTCCAGATAGTAGGAAAAACTGACGATGAAATAGACAAATTAAAAAGTTTAAGAATCGGTTTACATATGGTTGACGCACAAAACTTAAGCACACACCCGGGGAGTCCATCAGGACCGGGAGAATAAGTTGGCGTTGTTTTTTCTAAGTCTCTTACGAGAGAAATTTCCGTAATTTCAGGGGTAAAGATACAATTTGCCTTATTTAAGGGATTAGGGTAGTTAGAATTTGACCAAGCAGCCGAACTATAAGTAGTTTGGAAAAACTCGGCAAATAAATCAGCAATTTCAGAATCCGACGATGCCTCCATTGAGTTAAAACGTACCGATGAAGGCAATGCTGACGACTTACGCTTGGCATTGACAAAATTATAAAACTGCTTCGGATCATTTGAAAATTCAAGTTTACATCGACTTAAATACATAGAATAGCGATGACTATTGAGAACATTAAAATCCGATCGAGCCACCACATATTTCGAAAAATCAGATGGCTTACCCGATTTCTTATACTTTTTATAAGTGTTTGTCTTAAGGTTTTTAAGTCTTTGAAGCGCATTGGTAAACCAAGGTGGCCTGTTTGTCTTTGAAGGAAACCTATCAGGAACGCATTCATTAAAAAAGGTATTTAACACTTTATAGAAGTGTTCAGTGGCACTTTCAATATCCATACAATTGTACAATTCTGTCCAATTATATTGAGAAATCATGTCGTTAAGTTTTTTATAGTTACATTTTCGGAAACATCTCACTTTAGTTTGAGAAACTAAAGGAGAGAGGGTATCAACGCATGGGAGGCAGATTGTCAATTCCATTGTTGGATGATATCGGTCTTCAGGTACAACAAGAGCGTCAATTCTAGATACCGTGACTTCAGACGGGTCTGAAACAAACACGAGATCTAGTTGTCTATTTAATGAATTCCGTATAAAGCTTACTTGCTGTAACGATAATTCTAGAAGACCATCTACAAAATCATGGGCGGATAGAGGTATAGCGACTAGTGAGTCAGTAGGAGGAGACCAAGAAATATCAGGGAGATTAAAGTCACCCAAAACAATCAAAAGGTCACTGTTAGAAAGAAGGGATAGAACAGATTTTATCGCAGACAGGTGGTGCTCATAAATTATTAAATCAGAGCCAGGTGGAATAAAGGAACATGTAACAAATATTGAGCATGATTGCAAGGAAACTTTCACACTAACAAATTCAATTTCATTAGGAGTATCAGAGTGAATTCTCTCGGATGTTAGGCTAGTGCTAACGGCAATCAGCACACCGCCTCCCCTACGTGAGGAGCGATCGGTCCTATAGGCATTCAAATTGTTTGACAGAACTTCATTGTCAGATATCTCTGGTTTCAGCCAAGTTTCCGTAAAAGCCAAAATATCAGCAGTAAATGCAGAGGAGTCAGCATAAAGCTTGGGTAGCTTCATATTTAGTCCCCTAACATTTTGATAAGCCAAAAATAAACTTTTTAGTTTTTTAGCGCAGTGGAAGGTCTGTTATTTGTTCTCGGTTTATTGGGAACAAATTCTTTTATTACTAAATCATCATTAAGCCAAAAGCTTTCAGAAAGTAGTACCTTAAACACATCAGGCGGAGCAAATATTTTAAAAGACAATATACTACGAGCATATGAAAATCTAAATTGTTCAACTGAAATATTCTCGGATTGGAATTTTTCACGAATAAATTCCAAAACATCCTCAGATGTGGTATCTGGGGTGAATCTCGAAACAAATAATTGTTTTCTATGTGGAACAACTGATAATTTCTTACGTCCCCCAGCAGCAGATTACACCTCACTAAGCTGAGAGCCAGAAACGGTAACTTCTGTACCTATAGGTACGGTCGGCACCGTAGCCGGCACTGAAGGTTTTTTTACCACCCGACTTCGAGAAGCAGTGACTTCACCTGCAACAGCTGTATCCATAGGCGCAGTAGGTTCACTTACCACAGTGTTAACAGAGACTGCTGCAGCCACCAAGTTCGGATTTGGGGTGGATACCGTGACCGTATTAACTGCCGCTAAGCTGGTTTTTTTACGTTTAGACGACTCCTTTGTTAAGCCTTGCATGAATATTTTGGCCTCTATGACTACTGGAGAAAATAGTCCGAGAGGATCGAATATTTTGAATATTTCTGAAACCACATCGCGTCTTGTTATTTTGTCTGTGGTCACAGTTTGTGCTTTTCCACAGAGTTTGTCAATCGTAGGATTCCAAGTGACTCACAAGGTTTTAATGCTGCAGTCCTCATAGGCAGCATCTTTAAATTGTACGGTAGAAATGATATCTTCCTTGTCCAATCCTTGAAGAAGATGGTTACTATTTGCGCACCATTTTCTTAATTTAAATCCGGAACTTAATAGTATGTGATTAAGCTCCTTTTGAATTTGAAGGGCCTCCGGAATTGTATCAGCTTCGGTGATACAGTCGTCGAGGTTAAAATCATTTTTAAGAGCAGACGATCCTATAGGATATTTCTGCATATTCTTGCTTGCTAAATACTCCAAGCATTTTGTTGTCAGATATGGTGCAGAATTTGTGCCATAAGTGACGGTTTTCAATCGATAAAACTTAAGCCTTTCTGACGGATCATTTCTCCAGACGATCATTTGATATTGTTGATCATTTGGTTTTATCCAAATCTGCCTGTACAATTTTTCAATGTCAGCAGTGAATACATATTTATGAATTCTAAATCGAAGCAGTATTGACATTTAACTGTTTTGCACTGTAGGACCTTTGTGCATTAAATCGTTCAGTGATTTTCCGGAAGATGTCACTGCAGATGCGTCAAATACAACTCTTATCTTGGTTGTCTGACTGTCGGGTTTAAGAACACAATGATGCGGTATAAAGTAATGGGGCTTCGGAAGATGTATATGGGGTACTTCCTTCATGTGCCCAAGAGCTTCATACTCCTTCATGAACTCTATGTATCCTTTTTTTATTGCCTGATCTTTTTGCAATTGTTTCTCCAACGATAAAAACCGTCTCGTGGCAATGTCACGACACTCCCCCAGCGCTGAAATATGATCCAAAAAGGGTAACTTAACAATTAGTCTAGAGTCCTGAGCCTTCTGAATGTTCTGAAGAAAGTGATCTTCACACTGTTTCTCCATTGGTAAATAGTCTCTCGTTAAAAATTATCCAATTCCCAGAATTTAGCGAGTTGCTCATCAACCTTTTCTCCTTCCGTGAGTTTTGTTTCCAAATGCAACAAGGTATTGTGTTTTTTGTTGCATCTAAAGCAATCTTTCTTTGTGCATGTCTTTGACGGGTGATTTTGGCTTAGGCATTTAGCACATAATTTTTGTTTTTGAACCCAGTTAAGACGTTCTGCTGGGGCTTTCTTTAAAAGCTCATTGCATTTATATATGCTGTGATTTGTTTTCTTACAAAAGAAACAGTTATATTGTGTTTTAGCTCCAACTGATGCACAAGTATTTTGGTTTTTTCCCTTTTCTGATCCAATGGCTTCAAGAGTGAGAAACCTTTGTTCAAGGAAGTTTAAAAAATGCATTCAAAGGCTGAATTTGCCTTGTGTTTTGAACGGATTGCTCATACATCAAGTGGTTTTGTCGATCAAACTTTTTTGTTAGAAGACAGAGTAGAAGTGGATCCCATTTGTCTGTCTCTATGCCGATGTTATTGAGAGCAGATAATGTTTCCTTCACATTATCATGCAACGATTTAATTATTTTGGAATCATTTGTTATCATTGAATGATCCAATAATTTTTGAATTAAAGAATTACTTAAAATTCTTTTATTGTTGAAGTGTTCTTCAAGTGTTTTCCACGCAGTATAATAATTTGCCTCAGTTAGCGATAAATGGCGAATTAGGCGCTCTGCCTCTCCATTTACGTTAGTCTTTAAGTACCACATTTTTTGTATAGTGAAACTGCTGCCATTTTAAAAAATCCCCATCAAATTTGGGTATGGCTACCTTTGGATAATGTAATGCATTTTGAACAGCATTTGGTGGAGAACTATTTGTTGTCTCCTTTTTTACATACATTTCTGTTTGTACCTTTATGACTGCATCTTCTGCTGCCATGTATCTGAAGTAGTCCTATCCAAGTTTCTTCGGGTCCTTAAATTTTTTATAAATTTGGCCATGAATCTTCTTTATTTTATTCCAGTAATGTGTAATGACGGGGGTAAAATTTTGTTTTGCTCTTCAGTCATTTTATTCATGATGCGCTCTAACCTATCAAGCAAAACCCTATGTTCTTTGAACATCGAGTCTGTTTCAATGTCCTCTGCTGATTATGCGATGGATGTAACATCCGCTTCCAAGAGATACAACTGATTGTTGAATTCTGTTTTATAATCCTCAACCAGTTGCTTAATTTTATTAAAAAATACATTGCTAAAATAGTCGTGTTCTAACGTAACTCCTTTAAAGAAATTATTTATTTGATTATCTCCAGAGTTAAATTTATCCCACAGGGACTCTAACGTTAGTCTGGTTTAGTCTTCCTGTCGACGGAGTCCTTTTTGTAACTCCGAATAACATTCTGAATTTGCTCTCCTAAAGATAACTGTCCTGTCAACAACTGATGAATGCTGTTCGGTGCCATTTTTACCTTTTTTATATAATCCGATTAAGAGGTATTTGGTAATGATGTGCCTCGTTTCACACCGTTGGATATATATATGTAAATTGGCTTTGAACAGATCGATCAGTGGAACAGCAATTTATCTGGTTCAAATCGCCTGGTTGATCAGAACCTGTCCTTTTCCAACGTAGATCCTTACATTGTTTGATCGCCAAGTTGATCGCACACCTAAAGTGGTTGAATTTACCGTCTTTTGGTCGCCTTGTTGACCATTGAAGACAAATTGACTTTTGGTTGATCAAAATATGATCGATGATGCAAGTTCAAATTGGAGTCCCAATTCGAACAATTATTGCGGTTCAAAGTCAGGGGTCACCAAATGTAGGATTTCTACCGGAATCTGGTTTTGCTGAAAGGTTTTTTTTTGCGTGCCTCAAGTACAGAACCAGTGGCAATAGTCGCCGCAATAAGTACAGAACAAATTGGACTGCGGAGAAGTGAATACGTCAAGATTTCTTTTTATACTGATTTTATTGAGCATGGATCCGGGTTTATATACATGATTTGGGGTTACAAGGATATTTACTTAGGTCTAGTCTATATACAAATGGACAACATGGTTTATTATCAGATTACAGGAAAATAGCCTAAATAAGCAATTACATCTACCAAATGCTGTGAAGACATGTCCGTCGGCTGGATGCTTATGGTTTATGACCCGTTTATCATATGCAGACGTGCGCAGACCAAGACATAAGCTACCTATTTATTTAGGTTAAAGTAGCTATCAGCAACGAACGAATTTCTGCTAAGTCGAAATCGTACACAGCCTTTAGGAAAAAAAGATAGGTGGTGCTTTTTTAAGTAAGTTAAGGGTATCTGATAGTCGAGGGCGTCGACTATAGCGTTTTCTCTTGTTTTTGATTTGAAAGTTTCATATTTCACCCCATGAGTAGGCAGACAGGGGATGGTCCGCCCTGGTAAGCCTAGTTAAAACTGGGAGGTCGGCATATTTACGTCCGAGTTTACCTCGAACGTGCATCATTCATCATATGCTATGCCACCTTGAATTTGGGTGATTTGGCAAAGAAAGTTGTGACCGTTAGCAAGTCTTGGACTTGCAAAATTGACTGGCTGGGGTGTGTCAAGGGATAACGATATTTCTGGCAGTCCTCTGACCAACGCGTCTGGTTTCTTCTAAAAGGCCGAGTAGGCCAGATGCAGTCTTACGGAGCTAAATTGTAGCACAGGGTTTTACAGCTGTTTCCACAGTAGATCCCTTCACCACAGTGACGTCTACCTCCTTGGTGTCGAACAGCTGTCCTTCGACCCACCAGGTGCCTCCATGACCATCCAGGCTTTTGAGGAAAGATGAGGGTTACACTGCGGCAGCATGTAGAGAATGTGATCAGGTGCTTTGATCGTGGGTGGATTCCAAATGGAAGCTCGCAGTCTACTGAGGATTTAGACCTCCTAAAGCAAGGATGTCACTTATTCTTAAAGATCAGATACCAAACAAAAAATGCCACCCAGTGAAGAGATCTTTCCACATCTTTCTATAGTTTTTTTTATATTTGGTTTTTCTAGGCTAAGCTTTGACAATATTACCACGAACGATCATAAAGTGCTGAATCTTTTCCTTGTAAAAGGTGTCATTAGATCTTTTTTGGTTATCTCCATCTGTTCAGGCCCACTGTCCGGCGAATCTGGACCCCGGCCCCGCTATCCAACTGCACCGCTCTCTCGCTCTTCCGCTCTCTCGCTCTCCCGCTCTGTTCCCAGCTCCCCTCCGTGAAGTCTCCGCTGCGCTTTGGAGCGCGGAACTCAGCTTAGACTTAGGTAGTTCGTTTTTGGCATTCATATCGAATGAACCGCAGTCGCTCCCCCGCCTATTTTACAAAGTGGACCTTTCGCGTACTACTTTTCGGTCAAGGTGCACTTCGCGTATCGAGTGGTTTTCTCCCCTTCAGCCTAGACGCAAATCGCCGCATCCGATGCCCGCCAGCCGCACCATCAGCATACGCCGGGGCCCTGCGCAGCAGTTCCCGCCGACACCGCCAGTTCCCGCCGTCGCCTCCCACGCCATACCACCAGCGCCTACGGTACCCCGCTACCCCCGGCGTACATTTTGGTCCTTCAAGCCGGATAAGATAAGTAAAGCTTTTTCGTCTTATTAATTGCCGGTCTGCAGTCAGACACTCGAAAATATACTTGTAATTCGTTAGACTTTCTGAACGATTTTTCCAAAATCCAAGTCCGATTACATCCGACAACGGCAATTAATAAATTACTTCGCCATTTTTTTCTTCGATTTCCCTTTTGCTACGTGCGGCCATATTGCGAATTTTTCCGACTCCTTTTTAAATTGCATTTGGCCGCTCATCCATACATACATACACTTATATAAAATCGAGAATCCAAGCTTAGAAAAAATATTGTGCAAATATAAGCCAAGCATACAGTGAGAATTATTTAATTTCCAGTGTTCTGCCAATTCAGGCCCCCAAAACTTTCCAAGATTTTCTCACTGTATATCCGCAGCCGCTAAAATTCTTGCACATATTTTTTTTCGTTTTTCCAAATACAGTCCACATACAAAAATATCGAAAACGTCCACCACAACACATACCCCGCCGGCAATAATTATTTAATAAATTTAAAACCTGCGAACATTACATACATACATTGCCATATCTACATACATACAAATATCTACATAAATACAAATGTTTACATACATACAAATATCTACATACATTCAAATATAATTTTAACTCCACCATCCCGTTCCGACTAATTAAAGTTTTCCGTCGGCCATCCGGTTAAAAATAATTAAATAAAAATTACACCAACCGACGTGAAAATTTTTTGGTCACTGTGTTTTATTTACCACCATCAAACTTTTTAGTATTTTTTCGGTATTTGGTATTTTAGTATATTTTATATATCTTAGTATTTTTTCTCTCGGAATATTAATATATAAATATATATTATATATATTAATATATAAATTAAAACAATACTTTAATACTAAATAATCAACAAATAGCATCCTCCGGCCAACAACTTATTGGCATATTTTGGTATTTTTTCTTTATTCAGAAGTTTAAGTAAAGGCGAAATAATACAATTACTTCACCGGCGACTACATACTAACACATTTTTGCTATTTTCTCCCCTCAATTTATTTCAAACGCAAAAAATACCAGCACTAAAAAAAATATACCAAACTTGATCCCAATTACAATATACATATACCAACTTGGTTAAATATTATAGTATAATATCTCCTCGATTGATATACGAACTCCTTACTCACCGTTCCCAATCCGTATCATTGGGTTTAATTCCGCAAAGTAAACCAGGTCGGTACTTGCTCCAATTTCTATTTCTCCGATCCACTACTTTTTATGTCGACACCTCGTTCCACTGTTCCAGAAGTGGGCCAGGTTTCCTATTTATTCGACATAAACAAAGGCGAGCAGATTCTGACCCAAAAAGGTCATTTTTTTAAATGTCCGTTGGAAGTGATATCAACAAGTTGTCTATTCCATCTGCCGTAGTTCCAGGCAAATCCGTAAATCCGCCCACACCCGAACTAACCGCTAAGTCCTCGTCGCCCCGAAAAAGGGTCACCCGGGCAAATGTCAAAATGGCACTAACACCTTCCCAAATTGCTCTAAGCAAATTTATTGAGGTCACAGATCGGCTGAGTGAGTTTGAATCCAGAACAAACACTTCTTCGGCGATCCCTTCTACTCTGTCCATGCTAAACATCCGCCGCGAAGATATACGCGCGTTATGGGACCGCATCAAGGCAGAATACGATGAATGCACCGGGTGCATTGCAGAAGCCGGAGACAGTGCAGCTGATAGTTTACCAATTCTCAAAGCTAAATACGGCTACTGCTATTCCGTTTACGAGAGATGTGGGGCTCAGATCGCGGATATGATAGCCCAGGCTCCCCAAGTTCAAGCTGTTCCTACCCAGACTTACATTTCCTCTGGCTGTCGGCTGCCTCCGTGCGATACCGAGGTTTTCACCGGAGATTATCTGCGGTGCCCGACCTTTAGGGATCTGTTTACGGCCATTTTTATAAACAATCCAAGGCTGACGCCAGTCGAAAAACTGTTTCACCTAAATGCCAAAACAAGTGGCGATGCACACACGATAGTGTCGAACTCCCCCCTTGCTAACGATGGCTTTCCCTTAGCTTGGGCTAACCTAACTGAGCGTTTCAAAAACAAGCGGTTAAATAGTCAATTAAAAATACTTTTCAATGTGCAGTCCGTTAATCAGGAATCTGGGTCAGCTATCCGTGAACTTTAACGAACCATCCAGGGTTGCCTCACGGCTTTAGAAATGTCCGGAATTGAAACCGAAAATTGTGATTGCCTCTTAGTGTACATGTGCTCCTCCAAACATCCGAAGCCTACGCTATCCTTGTGGGAACAGTCCCTGCACAACAAGGCTGAGATTCCGACGTGGTATAAGCTGAACGCCTTCCTTACGGAGCGTCACCGGACCTTAGAAGCCATAGTCGACGTACGGCCGTAAAACTCGAGTCAATCTCTGCCAAAAACATCCGCTCCCACTGCAGCGCCTCGAAGAATAAATTCTTACGAGACAAGGGTAGCACCCAAGCCAAAAGGATGTGACCTTTGTAAGAAGGAACACCATCCTGTCTGCACATGTGCACGGTTTCTACAGATGACGGTCGACGAGCGGTCGGCATATATAAAGAGGAAGCAGCTGTGTCTGAACTGCTTTGCACGAGGGCATCAGCTGCATGATTGAGAAAGCACTCATAGTTGCTTAACGTGCCGCGGCCGCCATCACACCTTACTACACAGAGGCAACTCCTTCCAATCGCCTTCAAATCCCTCCCCAAGACCCAGATCAAGACCAAATACACCAGTGGCCACCGCTTCTGGGTCCACGGACTCTACAGTCCAAAATTACTTCGTGTTAGGGTATAGATCTGGGCACCGCCATAATTGACATATGTCACCTGGGGCCGAATTTTAAAGCTCGTGCCTTGATAGATTCAGGATCAGAGGCAACCTTTATCTCTGAGCGGCTGTTCAAATTAATTAAGTTGCCTCACCAAGTAATCCGAACCCAAATATCAGGCTTATCCGCTGAATCCAAAAAGCTCTGTCAGTTTACCATCCGTTCTCCGACCAGATCTGGCTTGCAAATAAACACGACGGCCTATGTTCTTCCTCAATTAGCTGGAAAACTCCCATCTTGTCCGATTCCACAACAGTTTCTACTGGATCTTCCCGAACTGCCACTAGCGGATCCAAAGTTCTACGAGAGCGCTCAAATAGATATTCTGGTCGGGGACGACGTACTGCCATCCATTCTCCTAAGCGGCACCCGGCCAAACATTTGTGGCGCTCTCCTCGGTCAAGAAACCATTTTCGGGTGGATCCTAACAGGACCCGTTCCTGCTCCAAGGGAAAATCAGATTTTCGCTTTTTCCACGCGAATCTCCCACACGGTTGACACGTCCCTGGATAAGAGTCTCACCAAATTTTGGGAGGTGGAGGATCTGCCAGTAAAAGTGACAAAATCTTCCGATTTGGCCTGTGAGGAAAATTTTCTTCGGATGACTACGAAAGACGATAACGGCAGATATGTCGTAAGTCTTTCGTTTCGTGATCCTCAAAACGTAAAATCCACCCTCGGTCACTCCACATCCTCCGCGTTGTCGCAGTTCCTAAGAACCGAGCAACGCCTAAAGAGGGACAGTCAGCTGAAAACCAAATACGGCTCCGTGATTCAAGAGTATCTCAACCTCCATCACATGAAAGAAGTCCGCCCTACCCATAATTCTGCCAGTTATTACCTTCCGCATCATGCCGTGCTCAAGCCGGAAAGCAAAACCACCAATCTGCGTGTGGTTTTCAATGCCTCCAGCCCTTCAGAGAATGGGGTCAGTTTAAATGATATCCTTTATGCTGGCCCAGTCTTACAGTCCGATCTAACTAACCAGATCCTGAAGTGGCGATTTTGCCGATACGTCTACAGTGCCGATATCGAAAAAATGTATCGGCAGATATGGGTAGATCCGAAGCATTCCCCGTTCCAGCGCATCTTATTGCGCAACAGCGAGGGGCACATCCAAGAGCGAGCAACGTCATTCGAAATCATATGTATGTAGACGATGTCCTTTCGGGAGCTGACTGCGCCGAGTACGCTAAGTTTATTGTTCACGAGCTACAAAGTGCTCTAGATTCCGCGGGGTTTCCATTGTGAAAATGGACTTCCAACCACAAAGAAATATAAGCTCATACCCAAAGCGATCATCTTCTGACAACAGACTTCCTCGAGACCGACACTGAGAGCACAGCCAAAACTCTCGGCGTACGATGGAAGGCGACGTCCGATGAGTTCTTTTTCGTCCCACCAGATTTAGCAACGGAAATCTCCCCCACGAAACGCCAAGTCCTTTCCCAAATTGCCAAGCTGTTTGATCCAGCAGGTTGGCTCGCTCCATTTGTTGTGTGTGACAAAATCTTTATGAAAGAGATTTGGCTTCAGGGTCTAGGTTGGGACGATAAACTTCCAATTGAGCTGTGCCAAAGGTGGAACAACTTTCTCCAGAGCTATTCGGTCCTAGACCAGGTCAGAATACCCAGATGGGTTTCCTTCCGTCCAGGGTTCCGCGTAGAGCATCACGGATTCTGTGACGCCTCGCAAAAGGCATACGGAGCTGCGATCTATGTGCGCGTAGAGCTGGGCCATACGACGATGGTGCACTTGCTCACGGCCAAGACGCGTGTGGCGCCAGTCAAAACGGTGTCCCTTCCCAGGCTGGAGTTATGTGGGGCTCTCCTTTTGTCCGAGATTTTGTCCGAGATGGCCGAAGCCATTCTTCCTAATATGCCGAGGCTGACCTCAAAACTCCATTGTTGGACCGATTCCACGATTGTGCTAGCATGGTTGGCCAAACCAGCGTGCCATTGGACAACGTTTGTTGCCAAGGGTTGACGAAGATCACCGAATCCACAGAGGCAGCCAATTGGTCACACGTGCAATCCGAACATAATCCAGCTGATTTGGCTAGTCGAGGAGTTCCCCTTCAAGAGTTGGTGGATAACCCGCTTTGGTGGCATGGACCCACTTGGCTGCAACGTCCACGCGATCTTTGTCCCAGCCAGGGAACCGACCTGCCGGTGACCGAGATCGAAAAGCGTGCCGTCAAAGCCGTGGCGTCTATGCCGACAGAAGATTTCCTGGATCGCTTTTCCAAATTAGATCGAGCGTTGCGGGACCTCGAGTATGTCCATCGATTCGTCCAGCGATGTCGAAGACAATCACCGCTGTCCGGGGTCCGTCTAGAGGCCCAGGACGTTGCCGCCGCGGAACAGTTTATGACAATTTGCACTCAGCGCAGGTATTTTCCCAAAGAATACCGCTGATTGAGTCAGAAGCGTCCTGTGATCGCGGCAAGTTCGATTCTCTCCCTGAACCCCTTTCTAGATAAGAAAGGGGTAATCAGGGCATGCGGCCGCGTAACGGCCTCCGACAGTTTGCGGTATGATGAACGACATCCTATAATCCTACCGTACGAATGTGCACTCTCGCGGCTTCTGGTAAAATTCACGCATCTCGCATCTCTCAGTTAGTGCTGCGTCTCACCCGGTCCAGATACTGGGTTCCGAGAATAAAGAACTTGGTGAAGGCAGTGTTTAACTCCTGCAAGGTCTGCGTTATCCACAAAAAGAGATTGCAAGTCCAGATGATGGGAAGTTTTCCGAAAGAGCGAGTGTCTTTTTCCCGTCCGTTCACGTTCACAGGGATGGACTACGCCGGCCCGTTTGATATGAAAAATTACATTACAAAAGGGTATGTGTTGGTTTTCGTTTGTTTTTCTACAAAGGCCGTCCATCTAGAGCCTACATCCGACTTAAAGACTGAAAAGTTTCTGGCCGCTTTCGCTCGTTTCGTTTCGTGTCCTCGCCAAGTCCAGTCCGACATGGAAATACCTTCGTCGGCGCTTCCACCGTGCTTTCCCGAGACTTCCTGCAAGCCGTTAAGGAGTCTGTGACAGATGCGTATAGTCGTCAGCAGCTCACCTGGCAATTCATTCCTCCTGGGGCACCCCATATGGGCGGCCTATGGGAAGCTGGTGTCAAGAGCTTCAAGACCTTGTTTTACAAGTCCACCGCTACACGGAAGTACACCTTTGAAGAGCTGTCCACCCTCCTAGCGAGAATCAAAGCTAGTCTGAATTCCAGACCGCTATCTCCCATGTACGAGGATCTAACTGAACTCTTAGCGTTGACACCAGGGCACTTTCTTGTTGGTGGACCTCTTCTATCCATTGTCAAACGAACAGTGACCAAGGTGGTTCTTCTTCCAAGAGAGCCGTCCAAAACTACCTAGTAACGACACGCTTTTATTATACACCTTAGTCCGTAGCCATTATCCACGTCATAGTTCATCAACCCTGATTGTTTTTTCCTTATCCACACTCTAACCAGGAAAATGGCTCCCCGTCCACGTCCGCGCTCAGGCATTGGATAGCAGACGTACGAGAGGTACTCAGTCCTACCGATGCCGAGTCTGCCGCGGAATCCATCCTCTTCGGAGGTTCCTAAAGCTGAGCGCAGAGAAGCGGCTGCGGGCAGTTCTTATAAACAAGTACTGCGCGAACTGTCTTGCGCACGAGCACTCCACTGGCAGCTGTCGTAGCGGGGACCGGTGCAGAACGTGCGACCGGAACTATCAAACGCTGCTCCACATGCACGAACTTGTTTCCCGGAAAAAGTCAGGCTCCAAGCAACAGCCCGCATCTCCGCAGCGTTCGCGCCGGCAAGATCCGCCAACTCGCCAAACGCTTGCCCCTCCACCGTGCCCAGAATCCTCGACATCAGCTCCGTCGCTCGCGGCACTTCTTCAACGACATAGCGTCAACGTACTCCCGGCAGCTTTGATGATCGTCGAGACCGGGGAGAAGACGTTCGACACCGCCGCACTCATCGATCCGTGCAACCCGACAAGCTCCATCGATGCATCCCTGGCCGCCGCGTTTCATTTGCCGACAACGAACGTGGGCGATGAGAGCATCTGCACGGCGACGATTCGGTCGAAGGTCGACGAGGCCATCAAGCTTGAGGTGGTCCTCACGTGCGCATCCGCACCCCCATCCTTGCCCTTAGTGAGAGCGTAGTAAAGAAGTTTAGGGAGCTACCGCTCGCGGATGAGCGTTTCCATCGGCCCGCCACTGATACAGCCGGGCTTCCACATGGTCGACGAGGGACTGCCAGTAGCCCAGAAGACGGTGTTCGGGTGGATCCTCTCCGGTGCCTGTCCGCAGGCTTAAGGCGTAGGCGACTGGCCGGGGTTCCGTCTCTTTTTGCAACGCTAGCGATTGCAAGGGGGGGAATGTTCAGGCCCACTGTCCGGCGAATCTGGACCCCGGCCCCGCTATCCAACTGCACCGCTCTCTCGCTCTCCCGCTCTCTCGCTTTCCCGCTCTGTTCCCAGCTTAGACTTAGGTAGTTCGTTTTTGGCATTCATATCGAATAAACCGCGGTCGCTCCCCCGCCTATTTTACAAAGTGAACTTTTCGCGCACTACTTTTCGCTTTAGCTTTAATTGAAAATTCACCTTACTTTGACCACTACATGTCCCTCTTTCTGCTCTCCCTTTTGGCTTATTTCGGATTCTTTCATTATAATTCAACGGATTATGCTAAGAAATGTCAGAAATGTCAAAAGTATATGGCCTCAACAAAAACTAAGACCTTGTTGACATTTACTGATACACCATTAATGGTATTTGATCGAAAATCGTGGACCCGTTCGACTCCAACAAAATTAGAGCAAGCAAAGGACTACGCAGTTACATTAATATGTAACTTAACTAAATATCAAAAAATATGTGCCAATGCCGCGCGAGCTCCGTAAAATACATTGAAAAAAGTACTAAACAAGTAACTTTAAGTACTGAAGTTGTCTCAGAAAGGTGAAAAGACGTTAAATCAAAATATAAATGCTACACGTCCATGCCATAATTATAGCTATGAATAACAAAAATGAGCCAAATTATTATAAATAAGAAGTGCTACGAATAATACTTATCTCGATGAGCGGCGATCCAAAAAATATGCGCAGAAGCTCTCTCATATTTCTCAACCCATGATATAGAAGTAGTAAACACTTCTTTAAAGAGCAACTCAGCCCTTCTGAACACTGACAGTGAAAGGGAGCGGACTTGTTCTCCAGCCCTCCTCACCCCAACTCCCACTTCATGAAGCTTGCGCTGTAGAACACCACAACCAGCTTCGAGTCATACCTCACCAGCTAAGAGCGCAGTAACCTCGATCATTTCTGCAACCGCAGTAACTGCAATACCATACGGTCACCGTCACCAACAGCTCGATTTCAGAAGCTTTGTCAACTTCTCCAGCGCCGATTAAAGATACAAAACCAATTGTAATTACGAGGCCCAATATCGGCATTAACAAAAAACAACAAGCGGATCCGGCTATACAGACTGGCATGGATCGTTACATCCATATCAAGCAAAAGCTTTGCCCAAAAAAAAAAAAAGAATAACCAACTGCCCAATAAAGAAGGTGAAGAATCAGGGAAACCTAATAACAACAGATTAGCCCTGTCGCGGATGTTGAAAATATTCAATCCGATCCTGGAAAAGCGGTCGAAAAAAGACATAGCCCCCACCAATTTACATAAGAGAACATAATGCCCTAGAAAAAAAATTGTGGCGCTGGTCGGGAATGACATTTTTATGTTACTCCTCCTGTTAAAGGGAATATTCACGAAACAAAGCTACAAAGTTAAACAGAAGATCACTTCCGATTCTTAACCAAATACCTGGATGAGACTAAAAACCCTGCTAAACGTATAGAGCCCGACGTATCCACCACTGATATAGTAGAGGCTTTGAAAGAAAAAGGGTTTTTCGCAAAAAATTTTATAAATATAGTTAACCGAAAAAAAGCCTCAACCACTCTTTAAGGTCGAATGGGAGCCAGAGAGCAGAGCCTTAAAGAAAAACGAGGTACATCCGATCTATAAAATGCCATTCCTGTTGCATAGAAGGAATACTGTTAAAGAACCGCATAAGGGGAGAGGCCCCCTGCAATGCACAAGCTACCAGGAATGTGGCCACACTAAAACAACTGTGGACTTCGGTCAGTCTGCGTACCTTGTGGAGGCTTCCATAATTCTGAACCATGCCCTGCAAACAAAGAAGACCCAAAAACGAAAAAATCCGCCAACTGTGGAGAAAACCATACCGCAAGAAGTATGCCCAGTCTATAAGGAGCTGAAGAATCGTCTATAATGAGCAAAATCTGCACGCTCCCAGTATACACAAATTGAGTACGTGCAATCTCAAACCACGCCTGACATTTTCTTTGGGGAAGCAGCCAGATCTTTACTTGGACCTCTAAACAGAAAAGCGGGAATGACATACGCCAGTGTCCTGAAAACAGGACGAACCGACGTTGATTCCACAACTGTACCATAGTGGCGGCAGCCAAAACCTCAAAAACGCAAGAGACGACATCCAACCATTGAAGCTGGAGTTCCACAAGGTTGCGTACCGGGCGCTACTCTGTTTATCCTGTACACAGCAGATATTCCTACAAACGATAGACTAATCACGTACACATTTGCTGACGACAACGCAAAAAAATATATGCATACCTTTTGAAAAATAACGTAATATTATGAATTTATTTTATTAGTATATTTTACTTAAAATAATAATTTTTAATTAACAGAGAAAAATTAAAAAAAAATTTTTTTTCATTAGTTACAAAGAAAATGGAATTACGAATAATTTTCGTACGTAAAGACGAAGTATTTCTATCTAAGCATGGCAACACTAAATAAAACAAGGAAGAACGCTATAGTCGAGTACCTCGACTATCAGATACCCGTTACTCAGCTAAAATGACCAAAGGAAAATAGAGATATGCAGCAAAGCGAGGTTGAAATGCGCCACCTACCGGCGGTAGACAGATTTAAGCGTTGTGGGCGTTAGAGTGGGCGTGGCATATTCGCGTGACAAACTTGCGCTGCGCTCAAGCCTACGGAATCTAAATCTGAATTCCCATTTCTCTATCTTTGATATTTTCCGAGATATCTGCGTTCATATTTACGATTTTTTGAAGTTTGTGGGCGGTTTGTGGGCGTTCAAGTGGGCGTGGTAAACTTTTTTTTGGGTCAATCGATAGGTATTGATGAGAACAATACATTTCAATTAAAATTTTTATTCTAGCATGAAAACTGTAGGAGCCTCAGTTTTGGGCGGTTTGTGGGCGTTAGAGTGGGCGTGGCACTCTGCTGAAACAAACTTGCGCTGCGTAAGAAGCTCAGGAATCTGCACGTCTAATCTCAATAGCCTAGCTCTTATAGTTTCCAAGATCTCAGCGTTCATCCGGACGGACAGACAGACGGACAGACGGACAGACGGACATGGCTAGATCGACTCGGCTAGTGATCCCGATCAAGAATATATATACTTTATGGGGTCGGAAACGCTTCCTTCTGCCTGTTACATACTTTCCGACGAATCTAGTATACCCTTTTACTCTACGAGTAACGGGTATAATTATGAAATAAACATTTTTAATCTATTTTTATGAACTGTTTGTTTATTGTGTTTGTTATTCGTTATTATAATGTTATTTCTATCTCCTATTTCCGTTATTTTATACGGACCAGTATATTTATAATCTTACTTATGACATGTTTAATTTCTTAATAAGACTTTATCACCTACTGATATATCTATGTTGTTTATTTTCTGATCATATAGTAACTTAATATTTTTTTATTTTCTTCTATCATTATTCTAGCTCTTTTGTATGCTACTTCTAATCTATATTTACTTTCCTTAGCATAGTCATCTATATTATATATGGTTTCTATATTATCTATACTATTAAATTGTTTTGGTAAATTATTTGTTTTACCAAATACTAGCTCATATGGACAATAATTATATGCCATTGAGGGGCTCGTGTTAAAACAAAAAACGAAATATTGAAGCCATACGACCCAATCAGTTTTATCAACCGATATATATGAGCGTATGTATTCATTGAAAGTTCTATGACTTCGTTCTATTGTTCCGACTGACTGGTGGTGGTCTGCCGTGATGTTATATTTTCAATTTTTAGGTATTTGCACAAATCATTAATAATTGAATTCTTATATTCTGTACCCATGTTCGCAATGAACGTCTTCATTGGACCGTACTTCAGAATAAATTATTCAAAAATTGCTTTAGCGACAGCGTTCGCGTTCTTATTTGGCAACTAAATATTTAGTTAAGTCACATATTAGAGTGACTGCCATTTTCTGATTTTAGTAAAGAACCAATAGTGTCCACTATCACTCTGTCGAGAGCATTCATAGGCATATCAGTTATTATTAATGGGGTCTTATTGTTCTTAGTTATTTTAGCTTATTGGCATTTCAGACATTTTATTATGTACTCAGTAATATCTCAAGAAATACCTTCTCAAAAATAATGTATTTTGACTTTGGCTAAGGTTTTTGCAATGCCTGTGTGACCTCCTTGTATTGGATCGTCATGGGATTTAGACAGTATAGCTTCTTTCTCATCTTGTTTTTCTATAAGGGTCACCGGGTTGAGTAGCGCTACTCTTAATGTATTCAGTATCTTATTGCCCATTTGCTTGAAAATATCTATTGAACCATGTTCAAAGATATTTTCCCACAGCGCCATTTGGAAAAATTGAACTAAGTCTAGGATTCCATTGTTATATAAATCGCTAATATCATATCTTGCAGTAATTTTTCTACCATGTTTAAATAAACATAGCATGTCTTTTACATGCAAGGTCACTACTAGACGTACTTCGTCATTGTTTATGACTTCATATACGTTGGGCCTAGAAGCTTTCTCTATAGATTGCGTAGGCAATTCTATTTCTTTGTTTTCCGCGCGGATTTTCTGTCTCTTTTGATATCTAGTAGTGACTTTCATTATATTTCCAGTAATGTTTTGTAGATCTTTATTGGTTATTCTTGGTAACGCATCAGCTACATAATTGTCTTTTCCCTTTAGATATTCAACTGTGAAATCATACTCTTCTAATTCTAGCCTCATAAGTGTCAGTTTAGAACTCGGATTGATCATTGAAAATAGATATATTAATGGTCTGTGATCTGTTTTGATTGTAAAGTATTTTCCATAAATATATATGTTCGAAAATGTAATATTGCCCAGTGAATTGCAGCTAATTCCTGCTCAGTTGTACACTTATTACTTTCTCCCTTAGTGGAAGCTCTTGATGTATACGCAATGGGAAGTTGGAGTCCGTTATGGTTTTAAGTTAAAGCCGCTCCACACGCCTGCTTTCTTGCTCTTTGCCGCTCTTGCTAAAATCGGGATATTGTAGCAAAATAGGTTCCATGAGTTTTCTTTTTAAATATTGGAATGCGTCTTGGCATTCATCTGTCCACTTAAAAGGAACTTTTCTTTTACATAATCTTGTTATGTGTCGTGAAAATTCGGCGAAATTTTTTATGAAACGCCTATAATAATTGCAAAATGATATGAAACGTCTAGCGCTGTTCGCATTGTGCGGCGCAGGGTAATTCATAATGACGTCATATTTCTTGTCGTCTGGAAGTATTCCTTTATCTGTGCATTTAGGAACGAGAAAAGTCACCTCTTACTTAAAAAATGAACATTTTTCTGCATGTAACTTTAGATTGTATTTCCTACATTTCTCAAAAACGTCCGTTAAGTTGTTAAGCATGTGTAAATCCACGATATGAAAATCGTGTTGGATTATGTACTTAGTGGTCTGAATCTCAATAGAAGTTAACCCCTTGGATTTGGTTACCTCTTGACTTATTCCTTTTATGTCTATAATATAATTATCTTTTATGTCATGAAAAACATCCGAATTTTCTTTAACTATTGAAATGTCTGCACCTGTGTATAATAAAAAGACAAGATATATTCCTGTAGCCACATGATTGAATGATACAAATATGTTCTGACTGAGATTAGTGGTATGAACCCTTGCTTTTTTTAATGTTGAGTATCTAAAGGGTTTTGTGAGTTTTCCGATGTATTATTGGTTACTCGGACATTACCCAAGGGTTATTATTGTTGTGGCCTCGACTCGAGTTGCCACGGCCTCTTGAGTTTCCTCAATATTGTTGTTGTAATTATTATTACGACTACGAAAGTTACCTCTATAATTTTCACGTCCGCGGTTTCCGCCGCGCTGTGGATAATTTTTGTAATATAGGACAGTGTTTGGCTGACCGGTTGCTTCTGTGCAATTATTTACAAATTTTGATACGGCATCATTCATAGTATTTCGTGATAAGTTTTACCTTATCGATTGTGCAACTTTTAGTCATAGCTTTGACTGCATGATGAGTGGAATAACTTCTGGCTAACTCTAGGGGTAAGCCGTCTCTTATGTATGCAACTTCTAAAGCTATTGTCATCTGCTCAACCTCTAGGGTGTACTGGTTAGCAGTTTTATTGCGTTGCTGTAGGTTCATCAGTTTTGCTGACAATACTTCTACAGTTTCGCCTTTGGCGTTGCTTTTAAATCTGGAAATGACTTTAGTTACTGTTGTTTCATTTCCTATTAGATTTCTGGCGACACCTTTTAGCTTTGTTTTTATTATGGAAACTGCTAATTGTTCGTGTTCGCCCTTTATTATTTGTAATGCATCAATACAAATTGTTAGGTTTTCAGCTTTACCATCGAAACTGGTATAAGCTTGGATGCTGTATTAATAAAATCAATATTAGATTGCGCCATTGTGACATTGTAATTTATGTAATTTATGTAATTTATGTAAATTTATTCTCTTTTATGCTTAAACTAGTATCAGAATCTGTAGAATTATCCAGATCTGACATTAAAACAGCTGGAATAGTAAGATTATTAAAATCTTGCTCTTCTATTTTTGGGTTTTCTTTGCAAGCTCTTCTGACTTTATTTGGTAAATGTCAGTTTGTTCTGTTGATTCCGGTTCATTAGCGGTTTCAACTGTTAGAGAAGTGTTAAGTGTGGTCGGTACTGATATAAATTGATCTTTAGTTTAATTGATATTAAATTTGATCGTAGTCTGATCAAAAATTTTGATATTTGGGACCAATGATCTTGATTTAATTTTGTTCTCTGGCCATGTATTAATATACGTGCTTCATTAAAACATTTTCCTAATAGTATTTTTTGAATTGGCCTGTTTTGTGACTTACATGATTTATCAAAGTCAATTTTTATGCTATTTATTTCATTATATAATCACAGGAATTTTTTATTTCAATCAATGTTGTTTGTGCTCTCTTTTTTTTTTTTAATTAGATTTTGTCCAGATCATTTGCCTGGCTCATATAGTTTTTTTTTAAACATTTGTATGGTTACTTATATAGTTTATAAAAACAATTTGCGCACATTATAACAACAATTATTATCAGCAGTGTGTGTATTAATTCTAAGTCATTATTATTTGACTCTACTTTATTAATGACATTAGCAGTAAAGTCCACTGACTTAACGTCTACTATTGCATTTTTGGGTGTATATATATTTAAATTATAATTATTACTATTTGTTGTATCCTCAGAAAATTAGCTTATTGCATGACTTTGCATTTACGCTTACAGGTTTTCTACCTATTGTTTTGTATAGCTTTACGGGCTACGGAGATGGTTCCGCACAGCCTTACAATTTTTATTCAATGTATGTATATTATAATTATGTTGATTGCTTCTCCGGATGTCTTCCGCGTCAGCTGGTCGTCGCCGGTTTGGCTACGCTGACGCTCCTTCGTAGGCGAAAGTGGCGGAGTGCCCCTCGCGCTATTTTGTTGGCTTCACTGATGTCCGTGTCCTATTGGCTCAAGTGGGGCCGGTGCCGGTCTTCGCACAGGTCTTTGGTTTTATGCATGTGGATTTTCATTCTGCAGCGTATAGTGGTCCAGGGCAGTCGTTCGGGCCGACGCCAGGTTTTTTCGGCAAAGGCTTGGGAGATGGTGGTTTGTTAATTAGTATTTCATTTATAACTTTAATATTTGCTGAGTGAGTTGAGTATTTGGCTTTCGTAGCTGGAGGCTTTCTTTCAGGAAATCAAGTTCAGCAGTTAATTTCTCTGCTGTTGCCCATGGGGGCGGCGTATTTGTGTATAATAGCCACATAATGTGCTATTCTTTATTGATTTTGCTTTTCTAGCCTCCGCGTTTGCCCATTACTTGCACTCTACTTACTCAGACTTTTGGTTTTTCCTTTCTATCCGTCGGATTCCCGCTTTGGCGTAAGGGACGGATTGACTTTCACTTTTGTTGAATATCTTGTCTTTTATTCCACAGTTTTTACAAGTGAAGGACTGCAACTCGTACTTGTAGACTCCTGGTCATCGCACAGACTTATAACATTTTTCATAACTTTTGTTGTTTTGGTTGATATGGCATTACTGAGTTGATGTTGTTGTTGTTGTTTTGCTTAAATACACTTGTTTTTGTTATGAATTTTGTTCAAAACATTTTGTTGTATTTGTTGAGATCATGCTCTTATATTTTATGTTAATTTTTGTTAGGACCAAGTCACGGTCGCCATGTAGTAAAAAGATGTCCTTTTTCAGCAGCAAAGGTGCCGCTACCAACGTTCAGTTGTTTCTCGTCTATACCTTTTTCCTTAGGTTCTAAGTAAGCCTAAGTCTCGTAGCTGCGCTGCCCACAGTTGGATAGCAGAGAGACGGCTATGTATGTCTTATATATTATATGTATATAATTATGCACTTTTAAGCTGGAGCGCTACATGCATATACTCGAGTTCGGTTAAGCGGTCTGCGCGTGCAACAGAATGCTGACACTTGCACGTTCTGTGAGCGCACAGATCGACTCATGTTTCGCCCACTTAAGTTTATGACCGGGACTTTGTTTATACAAACACTGCAACAAAGTGTTACAGTGTGTTCACTTTAAGTACTCTTGGTACAGTAGATATTCAATATATGCATACTTCACTTCAACGCACTATTCAAGGTTCATTAACTTCCTTACATTTTTCCGGCGTTAATATTAAGAATTGTGACCCTGGCATCCTGGTTTATATGTGCTCGACAAAACTACTAAAGCTCACGCTCTAATTATGGGAGCAATTCATCCAAAATAAAGCCGAAATTCCTGATTTCTTTTTGACGGAGCGCCATCGAACTCTTGAGACCGTCGATAGCTTCCGATCTGCCAATTTCCTCCACGTCTAGTCCAAAGACACATATCGATTGGCAAAATTTCCAAAACTAAATTCACTCCACAAGGGTAGTTCCGATAGCCAAAGGCTGCGATCTGTGTTCAAAGAAGAACCACCCCGTGCACGCATCCTACAAATGATGGTAGACGATCGCCTAGCCTATATCCAAGGGAAGCAGTTGTGCTCCAATTGTTTTGCAAGCAGCTATCAATTCCGGAATTTTACAAGCTCTCACAACTGTTTCACTTACCAAAATCGGCATAACACATTGCATCTGTATTTTTAGCTATTCGGCAGATCCTGTAGGTGATGGACAACAAGCTTGTATAGGACTTTTACTCAGAGGTTTTAAAACATTTAGGGTATTCAGTTGCGTTGCAAACGTTTGAAAAGTGTAAAAGTGTAAGCAGTTCCAACAACAAATTCCATACAAAATAGTTTTCAAAGCCTACAACACCCCAGCCGATGTATACAAATCTGTTGTACTTGTGTAAAAATAGGGGGTTAATAATGGGAAGGAATTTCATCTAAAATACTAAAAAATATACTGAAAAGTTGGGTTTAAATCCATGGTAATGACAGTGAAAGGAAAAAAACAAATTTGAATTTTAAATGCAAAAGAAAACAATTTGTCTTTTATATAACAAAATCATTGAATAACAATTTCAATGGAAGAAAAACCCTCTAGAAAGCGAGCCAGGGAGGTCGAAACTAAGCGATGGTCTGAGAGCGAAGTTAATAAAGTCCTAGATAATATGTTGGAGCGATACAAAAATTTAAAAGATATTTTTCTTTTGTACGTCAATTTCCTGCAACGATGTTTTAAAATAGAGGTCGTTCACAATTCTCGTCTGGCAAACTTACAAAATTTACACTTTTGCAAGGCAATTGAATACCCCAATCATGTTTTGATTTTGAATTTGAGAGTGCTCCCAATACCTATGTAAAAATTTCTTTAAATCGGACGCTTACTAAGCTGTAATGACAGAATATTGTAATCTAGGTGGCGCCCTGTAATCTCGGGAGATTCACTTTACTGCTTTACAATCTGCCTTACGATCACTTTAATTGGGCGATGGCAGAGACACTCGAATATAGCGATCTTCTTAAAAAGAGTTTAAATCTATTTTTATGATAATTTTGTTTCTTTCTCTTGTTATTACTCTTACTCTCTTACTTTTTTACTGCATATGGTTTTAAGTATTTCGAATGCATTGGCCTCTTATGCTTTCATTTCAAAATTTTACAATTTCTGCAAGACTTTTTTATAAACCATAACTAATAACTAATAATAATAACTAATAATAACTAATAACTATAGTAATTATACCCGTTACTCGTAGAGTAAAAGGATATACTAGATTCGTCGGAAAGTATGTAACAGGTATAAAGTATATACACTGGTCGGCATATATATTTTGTCATGGCGATGCCTCAGTTTCTGTTTAAATTTTTTTTTATTTTAAATATAAAAAAATGTATGGATTGTACATAATTCATTTAGTTACATTGTATTAAATTATAAATATAACAAATTTTCATTTTTAACATTCATTTAGATTTTTAATTGAATTAAAACTAAAAACTAAGTCATTTCATGGGTGGCATAAGTATTTTGACAAAATTTCTTTTTTCATCTTAATTAACTAATTTGTTTTATAAATTTATTTGAAACTGGAAATTAATAAAAAATATACCCTCCTTTGGTGTCTATGACCTTTTGCAGGCGATTCGGAACGGAATCGACCAAGGTTTGAAGGTATTTTAAGGGAACCTCTTTCCAATTCATTGTAACCTCAGTGACGGTTTCTGCTTTTGTCCTGGTCAGATCAGTGCTTCTTTCTCGCTTTATTAGCGACCACACATTTTCAATAATGTTTAAATCAGGACTTTGTGGCGGCCAATCGAGAGTTTCCACCCCGACATCTCTTAAAAACCTAGTAATCATTCTAGCCTTATGGCAAGGAGCGTTGTCCTGTTGGAGAATAAATTCTTTTCCTATTAATCTGTCGCCGGAGGGAAATGCATAATTGTTTAAAGTTTCTAAATATCGCTTCTGATTCATGGATCCGTCTATGGGAACCAAGTCTCCCACACCATTATATGAAACTGAACCCCAGAACATTACGCTTCCACCCCCATGACTTACTCTTTGACACACAGGAGCATTTTTTTTACGGTAATTCTTGTTAATTCTTACAAAAACTTTCTTTTGAGATGCGTGGAATTCAAAACTACTCTCATCTGTCCACAGGACATTACGCCAAAATGAAGCGGGCTTGGTGATGTATCTTTTCGCGAACTCCAAACGCTTTAGTTTATTTTTAGGGGTGATAAAAGGAATTGGTTTTGCAATATATGTTTTCATATCTGCTTCAATCAAACGCCTGCGTATTGTTCTCTCACTTATGGAAGTGGATGCAGTCTCATCCCACTCTAAGGACACAGCCTTTGGTGTTTTTAAAGGGTCCTTCTTAAAAGCATGGACGATAAGACGGTCTTCATGAGCTGTAGTCTTTCGATTTCTGCCTTTACGGTGAACATTGATCACATCATTAAATTTTTTATATTTATTGATTTGATAATAAATGGTCTGACGAGACAAATTATATTCCTCAGCGATGTTTATTACAGAAACACCCAAGTTATATTTGATCACAATTTCCGATCTTATTTTGGCGCTCAGCTCAGATTTTTTAACCATTTTAAATATTAAAAAATCGACTTTATCCAATATTAATGAAAACTTGTAATAATATTCTTGAACAACACTTTCAGCTTGCCTAGAAACAACTAAATCACGCAATGACAAAATATATATGCCACTGCTAAAATCGTTGCTTGCTGGCATTCTTATCAGCAGAACGAAAAAACAAAACACAATTGACGAAATATTTTGCATATTAACAGTTATTGATTTGCTCTTCTCTTTTATCATAATTTTCAGTTCGAACAATGCACCGGTACTTAGATCAAGAGTCTGATAGTCAAATGAATACTATGACAAAATATATATGCCGACCAGTGTATATATATATATAGTGACATATTCACAAATTCCGTTATGTACCAAGAAATAAAAATCTGCAGCGTAGGCGATCCCACGCTGAACCAATGTAAACAATCCACATCCGGAGCAGGCAATGCGGCTTCTCAATAACATAAACAATTCTCTAAATGACTAAGTCCCGCTCTCTGAATGGCACTCTCACTCTCAAATTATTATGTACAATCAATATCCCAAGCGAGCGATCTCGCTCCCCAACTTATGTAAACAAAGGGCAGTAAAAGTAAGATTTTAGTCACAATAATTCAGTCTTAAGCTGAGATCATCTGAATAAAGACGTGAACCTAAATATTCGTTTATTAATTCAACTTGGCGTTTTCCTTAGTCAACTGACGGGACATTAGTTCGACTCAAATAAATATCAACACTTCACTGGCGCAGTCGGAAGGATACAAAAAGTATCCGAAAAAAAAAGAACCGCGAGTGAAAAATAAATTAAATTTTATAATTCAGTTCTGGAACAATAATTACGCAAAACATTTTAAAACCCTTCAACTTGGATTATAATTCCAATTCGGTTGTCCAACAAAAAGTGGAAGAATAAAAATAAAAACAAAAACACAATAAGTCCAACGGCATTTAACAGTTAATAACAACAAATATTAAGAAAATTAATTTAAACAAACACTTCAACTTTAAAAAGTGAAATCAAAAATAAAATAAAATATAATATAATATTTTTATTTTACTATAACAACAAATTTACTATAACAATGGCACAACCAGTTATCGCCGCACCCCAAAACGTTGCACTAAGCGACAACAACCTTGCTGAAGCTCGTCGGCAGCTAAAAGACAGCATGCCATTTAAGGGTGATCCAGAAACTCTCTACACTTTCGTCAGCAGAGTGGACTATGTAATTTCACTCTACCAAACTAATGATGTGCGACAACAGAGGATTCTTCGTGGAGCCATCGAAAGAAACTTGGACGGACACGTAACACGATCATTGGGCCTTCCGAACATTGAAGATTTGCCTACCTTTAGATCGAGACTAGTTGCAGAATTTAAACCCCAAACACCGAACTACAAATTACTGGAGAACTTCAGGGAGACACCTTACAAGGGAAATCTGAAAGCATTCTGCGAAGAAGCAGAAAGACGACGTCAAGTACTAATTTCGAAATTGCATCTAGAAGGTAACCATTCAGATTTTCATGTTAATTTTGAATTAAATAAAATTCCAGAAAATCGTAATAAAAACTCAAACCCTAATCAGAATTCTAAACCACACAAATTCAATACAAATACACAAACCCAATATCGACCAAGTTACCCAGTTCTCAACCATTCCAACCTAATTTTAATCAATACACGCAATCGGTTAGACCCACCTATACACAACAGATACCTAACAACCAAACTATGTGGCCAAATCATTTCGGACCCAACCAATACATGAACACACAACCATTTACTCACAAAAATCCTTTTCCACAATATTCAAATAAAATTCAAAATCCTCAAACAGCACATTTTAAAGGAAATACATACCCTCAACAACAACAACCCTCCACATCTAAAAATACTAACTTCCCGGTTACCAAACGACAAAGACCATCGGACAGTGAACAAACCAAAATGTCTATTGACGAATTGAGATTTCAAGACGCACACGAACACGAATACGAAGAAATACAACCTAATTATTATGAACAACAGTATTATGACCACATAACCATAGGTTGATTAATGAACAACAACAGCAACAACAGGTACAATACACCGAAAATAAAGATGAACAAAATCAAAATACCTCAGAACCAAACGAAAATTTTCGGTTAACAGCCCCGGACAACACCAATACATAGAAATAGCATACAAAGGTTGCACATACAATTGCCTTATAGACACAGGATCCACAATAAATATGATCAATAAAAATATATTTTGGCTTCCTATTCAAAATACTATATGCGAAGTTTTGACATCAAATGGCCCTATTACATTGAACAATTTAATTATGTTACCCAGCAATAGTATTTTTAAAACAAATGAACCATTTTATGTACACAATTTTTCTAATAATTATGATATACTAATTGGCAGAAAATTGTTGAAAAATGCACAATCAATTATAAATTACACAAATAGCACAGTTACCCTTTTTGATAAAACATATAAATTAATAACTTCAAAATCAGAAAAAAACCAAAATTTTTATATCCAAAAGGCAATAGAACCAATTAAAAAATCACCTCAGGAATCAATAAAAAAATTGATTTTGGATTGTTTCGATTAGGTCACCTTAATCAGGAGGAAACTTCAAGGTTGAAAGGCTTATTAAATAAATTAAAAAATCTTCAATATGAAGAAGGAGACAATCTAACACTTACAAATACCATTAAACACGTACTAAATACAACACATAACTCCCTAATTTATTCAAAACAGTAGCCACTTGCTCAAGCGCACAAAATTGAAGTCGATAACCAAGTACAGGAAATGCTTAATCAGGGATTAATTAGGGAAAGTAATTCACCATACAATAGTCCTACCTGGTAGTACCCAAAAAAACTGATGCTTCTGGAAAAATTAAGTATAGAGTAGTAATTGATTAAGAAAGCTAAATGAAATAACTATTCCCGACAGATATCCAATACCAAACATGGACGAAATCCTTGGTAAACTAGGTAAATGCCAATATTTTACAACTATCGATTTGGCAAAGGGATTTCATCAACTAGAAATGGACTCAGAATCAATACCTAAAACTGCATTTTCCACCAAAAGCGGTCATTACGAATACCTTCGAATGCCATTTGGCCTTAGAAATGAATACTTTTCAAAGGTGCATGAATAATATCCTTCGACCGTTGCTCAATAAACACGGTTTAGTGTATTTAGATGACATCATAATTTTTTCCACATCCCTTACAGAACATTTAAATTCATTACAGCTAGTTTTTTCCAAACTTGCAGAAGCAAATTTGAAGTGGCAGTTAAACAAATGTGAATTCTTAAAAAAAAGAAGCTAGTTTTCTTGGTCACATCGTAACCCCCAATGGTATAAAACCAAACCCCCTTAAGGTTAAAGCCATAGTTTCATATCGAATTCCAACAAAAGTAAAAGAGATCAGAGCTTTCCTTGGATTAACCGGTTATTATCGTAAATTTATCCCAAACTACGCAGACATAGCAAAACTAATGACCAAATGTTTAAAAAAAGGAGCAAAAATAGATACACAAAATCTCGACTACATAGAAGCATTCAAAAAACTTAAATCTTTAATAATTAGAGAACCAATTCTCCAATTACCCGATTTCGAAAAAAATTCACTTTAACCACAGATGACAGTAATCTAGCCCTTGGAGCCGTACTTTCTCAAAATGGTCATCCTATATCCTTTATTAGCAGAACACTTAATGAACATGAATTAAATTACAGTGCTATCGAAAAGGAATTACTCGCCATTGTTTTGGCCACTAAAACTTTTCGACATTATTTACTAGGACGACATTTTCTCATTGCTAGTGACCATCAACCTCTTAGATGGCTGCATACCTTAAAAGAACCAAATGCCAAGTTACAAAGATGCCAAGTTAAGCCAAGTTAAACGAATACCAATTTAAAATCGACTATATTAAACGGAAAGAAAATTCAGTTGCCGATGCATTAACAAGAATTAAAATTGAAGAAAATCACCACAGTGAAGTTACTCAACATAGTGCAGAAGAAGATAATAGTAACCTAATTCATTTAACAGAAAAACCAATAAACTATTTCAAAAAACAAATAATTTTCATTAAATCCGATAACAATAAAGTAGAGCATTCAACAATATTCGGTAACTCCATTACCACAATGCAATATAATGTAATGACACTCGACAAGGCCAAACAAATTTTACTTGATCATTTTATTCATAGAAACATTACCATTCATATTGAAAGCGACGTAGATTTTGAAATCATTCAAAGAGCACACAGAGAAATTATTAATACCACTTAAACTAAAGTAATTCGCAGCCTCCACTTATTAAAGAATGTTTGTTCATACGCCGAATTCAAAGAAATTATACTTCAATCACATGAAAAACTTTTACATCCAGGTATACAGAAAATGACTAAATTATTCAAAGAAAATCACTTTTTTCCAAATAGCCAACTATTAATTCAGAATATAATAAATGAATGCAACATATGCAATTTGGCTAAAACAGAACACAGAAATACCAAAATGCCTCTTAAAATAACACCCAACCCTGAACATTGTCGAGACAAATTTGTGGTAGATATTTATTCATCTGAGGGAAAACATTACATCAGTTGCATCGACATTTATTCTAAATTCGCTACACTTGAACATATTAAAACAAAGGATTGGATAGAATACAGGAACGCTCTAATGCGCATTTTTAATCAGTTAGGTAAACCCAAATTACTAAAGGCAGACAGAGACGGAGCTTTCACCAGCTTGACTCTAAAGCGATGGCTTGAAGCAGAAGGAATTGAATTACAACTTAACACGGCAAAAACCGGTGTTGCAGACGCCGAAAGACTACATAAGACAATAAATGAAAAAATCCGAATAATCAACTCATCCGATGATGAAGAAGTAAAATTAAGCAAGATAGAGACAATTCTTTACACATACAACCATAAAACAAAACATGACACCACTGGACAAACACCTGCTCAAATATTCTTATACGCTGGACATTAAACACTCAAAATATTAAAGAAAGGAAAATAGATAAAATAAATGAAGATCGACAGGAATTTAACATTGACACTAGATACAGAAAAGGTCCACTTCAAAAGGGAAAATAAGAAAATCCATTTAAGGCAAATAAAAATGTAGGAAAAATAGACGAAGACCATTACAAAATTACTAATCGAAATAGGGAAACCCAATACTACAAAACACAATTTAAGAAACAAAAGAAAATTAATGCCGTTAAACTTCCACAGGAACCTTCTGTACAATGATGTTAAATTCAAATAACCAACACAGATTCCGACCTTGGCTATTTACTCTTCTCAAGCCTTCCAATTCAAATACCGGTAGTATATGAACATCACTGTTTAAGAATTAATTTAACAGAAATCAATATTATCACTGAATCTTTTGGTAACAAAATCAAAGACTCGCCCAGAATGAAATATTTGTACAACAAACTACTAAAAGAATTAAATGGTATAACTATTCATCAGCAAAATAGGCAGAAACGTGGACTATTTGACATAATAGGTTCATCTTTTAAATTTCTTTTTGGCACACTTGATGAAAATTATAGGGTAAAAATTAACAAAAAAATAGACATAATTGCAGAAAATTCAATTCAACTTCATAAATTAAATGATGTCGTAAAGTTTGTGAATGAAGGACTGGAGAAATTTACTAACTACGAAAATAACCGCAATAGTATTGACACACTTGTTTATGAACTCATGCAATTTATTGAGTACATTGAAGACATCGAAATGGGCATGCAACTTTCACGTCTTGGACTTTTTAACCCAAAGTTACTCAATTACGACAAACTAGAACGCATTAACAGCCAAAATATACTTTTAATCAAAACATCAACGTGGATTGACTACAAAAATAACGAATTACTTCTTATTTCACATATCCCTATTAACCACAAAACCATTAACACCATTAAACTAATTCCTTATCCCGACCATAATGGGTATCAGTTAGACTATTCAGATCAACAATCATATTTTGAAGATGAGAATAAAATTTATAATCAAAACAATAAAGAAGTTAATAATGAATGCATTAAAAATATAAGTAAGCGTAAAAATCCAATTTGTAATTTTATACCAACTCCTTCAAAGGAAATGATTCAATACGTTGAACCAAATATTATACTTACATGGAATCTAACTGAAACTACAATCGAACAAAATTGTCAAGAATAAAATGGCGATATAAAAATAAATGGAAGCAAAATTATTAGAATAAAACAATGTAGAGTTAAAATTGGAAATGTTATTTTAAGCGAAAATTCGTTAAGTCCAGAATTTGATTTAACAGCATTGTATTCACCGATTAATGTAACTAAGATAAAAATAGTAGAACATAATGACGTTTTAAAACTAATTTCAGAAAATAATACCACACTTTACGTAATTATAATATTAGTAGTTAACGTTCTCATCATTTTTGTTGTCCTATCAAAATTGTTTACACTAAATCCACTTACCTTTTTATATACAAAATTTAGAAAACAAGCAAAAAATAATCAAGAACCACAACAAGAAATAGAACCGGCACAAAACCAGTTGCCCGCATTGTACCCTGAAATGCCAGCCCAAGCATAGGCAACCCTTTTAAGGAGAGGGAAGTGACATATTCACAAATTCCGTTATGTACCAAGAAATAAGAATCTGCAGCGTAGGCGATCCCACGCTGAACCAATGTAAACAATCCACATCCGGAGCAGGCAATGCGGCTTCTCAATAACATAAACAATTCTCTAAATGACTAAGTCCCGCTCTCTGAATGGCACTCTCAATCTCAAATTATTATGTACAATCAATATCCCAAGCGAGCGATCTCGCTCCCCAACTTATGTAAACAAAGGGCAGTAGAAGTAAGATTTTTGTCACAATAATTCAGTCTTAAGCTGAGATCATCTGAATAAAGACGTGAACCTAAATATTCGTTTATTAATTCAACTTGGCGTTTTCCTTAGTCAACTGACGGGACATTAGTTCTACTCAAATAAATATCAACACTTCACTATATATAGATCTAGCCATGTCCGTCTGTCTGTCCGTGCGGATGAACGCTGAGATCTCGGAAACTACAAAAGCTGGAAAGTTGGGACTTCGTATGTAGATTCCCGAGCTTCTTGCGCAGCGCAAGTGCTCGCAGGGTGCTACGCCCACTCTAACGCCCACAAACCGCCTAAAACTTTGGTGCCCACCGTTTTTATGCTACAAAAAAATGTTTCATTGAAATGTGTTAGTCTCGTCAATACCTATCGATTGACCCAAGAAAATTTGCCACGCCCACCCTAATGCCCATAACGCTTAAATCTGTCAGCTATGTCTGTTATATGGGCTAACCATATATTAAGATAGCGCGTAGCGGGCTTCCCAATATAATCTCACTTTGCTGCTTGCATATCCCCATCTCCCTTTGGTTCCTTTAGCTGAGTAACGGATATTTGACTTTTGCGTTTTTTTTTTGTTTTATTAATAATAATGTAGCGAGGTGTGAGGAAAAGCCGGGAATCTATTTGTTAAAACATTTATATGTATCTGCTAAAGCATAGGGATGCAATTTTAATTTGAGAATAACAAAATTAGTTTGTAATTTGAAACAAGTATTGCTCTTTAAAGGAAATGTGTTAAATCTGATAAAGGTTTTTAGTGGGTACTAAAAAGAATTTGTATTTAAACTAATCTCAATTCCCCCGTCACACACACAAGCGCATTCGTATATACACACACACGCACGCTTACCTTGTTTTCATTAGAATACTACTTTGTTGTTGGAAACGGGAGTGAGGGAAGGCCGTGAAACTATACTTTAAACATTTGTTTTTGATGAAACACAGGAGTGCAATTTAAGTATGAAAATAACAGCTTAGTTTAGTTTGTAATATGATATATGAATATTGTTAAGGCGGGGTGGCTTGATCGCTGAGATTGGATGAAGTCTCAAAAACGAAGGTGCGAAAAAACACGGGTTGCTTTGGGGCTTATACGCGACGTGCGTGGGTGTTTATTTGGACACTTTGAAAATAGAACTGCTTAAGCTAAGTCGCGTCCCTCGATCATGAACCGATTAAGCTTGACGGCCTGATAAATGGCTAACAGCTTCCGGTCGTACGTACTGTATCGCTTTTGTGTATCCGTCAAGCGCTTGGAGTAGAAGCTTTGCGGCTGCAGTTGTCCGCGTTGAGCTGGTGGAGCGCTGCACCAACCGCATAATTGCTGGCGTCGACATGAAGGGCGAGTGGCGCATTGGCTATTGGGTTGGCTGCCCAAATCGGATTTGCAGCGCTCAAATGCCTTAGTGGCATCCTCGGTCCACCCCACATTGGTGATCTTAGTGATCTTAGAGCGAAAATTGTGTGGAGATCACAGTGATCTGGTGAACTCATTGACTCAGGTTGAGGAGTGAGCACATTGGACGTACATAACCCAAAGAAAACATGGTTAATCACAGCGATGATGCGGTCGCCGAAGTCCAGGCAGAAGTCACCCCAGCAGATACTAGCAGCGCCACCACAATAGGCGCCCATTCAACTGCCGCAGCAGACGCCTCGCCAAACCCAACAGCAGTCGGCGTCCCAACTACCACTGCAACCGCATGTTGCAATCCAACCTTAATATTTTGGACCGACTGCACTCCAGCAACCCGTCGCGTTTACTCCGAACTTTTCCGCTTCGCTCCCAACGATCGCAACCAAGCTGGATGGCATCGGGCTGACATCATTTGAGATCAGCCGAGTTTCGTTGAGGGATCCTACGCACTTGAAGGGGCACCCAGTCGTTTTCTCCACCCTGCTGGAGTGACAGTTCGCAAGTCTCCGCATAACGGCACCAAGTTTCACCAAACGCTGAACATACTTCCTGCAGAATACTTAGAGACAATAATGTAAATTTTCCGGAATCCGCAGCTGACGGGAAAGTATGAAGCGATAAGGGGCAAATTTGTTGCCGAACAACTACTTTTAACTCATGCGCAGTTTGCGCAATTGTTCAAGTCGTTACAGGTCGTGGACAGCCAACCGTCTGTTTTGCTGCGCCGCATGCGCGAACTTGCTAGGGGCGGCATCGGGCCTAAAAGCCATATGGTTGGAGCGGTTGCCCGAGGGCTTGCGACTCGTATTGGCGATGGCACAAAGCGATCTCGACAATCTCGCTCTAATGACCGACCGGACCTGGGAGTACGGACACCCCACGGTCAACGCGGTTGCCACGTCCGCCCCAATGTCAACCCATGGCACGTCAACACAACACGGATTTCTGGAGCAGCAAGTGGCGGAGTTGTGGACGATGGTGGCCGAGTTTGAAAGGTTTTAAGGTCGCAGTAGCCGTGATCGGAACAACAACAGTTCCAACCCTCGTGGGAATAGCCGCAGTCGATCGAACTCCCGTGACGATCGCTTCTGTTTCTACCATAATCGGTTCGGCGACAAGGCGCAAAGGTGCAGATTGCCTTGCAAGTGGCCTGCGGAAAACTAACAACCACTTCACACGAGGCAGTATGCGAAGTGGACGCGATCCACCCAGTCGTCTATTCATATTTAACAGAAATTCTAACACCGAATACTTAATTGACACTGGCGCGGATATATCAGTTCTGGCCATCAACGCATTCCCTCACCTCAAACCATCTTCAACCCATCACTTATGCGCCGCCAATGGAACACCAATTACCACCTACAGGACGAGAGCCGTGACACTAACTCTTGGACTCCGACGTCGTTTTAACTGGACGTTCATAGTGGCCAACGTGTCTAAAGCTATTATTGGCGCTGATTTCCTTTCCCGCTACGGTCTCATTATCGACATGAAGCGACGCAAAATCATCGATGGAGTCACCGCACTGTCTACAGTCTGTGAGTCTGGGAATCGCCATTACATATGGTGAAGAAGAAAAATGGCGAATAACGGCCATGTGGTGACTATCGTCGGTTGAACGCGATTACTGTTCAGAACCGATACCCGCTCCCACACGTCCACGACGTCAACCAGGTCTTCGCCGGCAAGACCGTATTCTATACCATCGATCTGGTCAGCGCCTATCGAGAAAAGACCGCAATCATCACACCGTTCGGGCTCTTCGAGTTTAATGTGATGATATTTGGACTGCGGAATGCATCGCAAACGTTTCAGAGGCACATAAACAACATCCTAGGCTATCTCAATTTTGTTGCAGTTGTGGTCCAGAGTGTGTTCGGAAAGACTGATGTAACATTTCTGGAACATTCTATCACAGCACACGGCATTTCCCCACGAGTGAATGAGATCTATGAGTTTCCGAAGCCCACCAGGACATGCCATTCATTGCCATGCTTAACTATTACTGTCGTTTTCTGCCACAAGCAGCCGTCACTCAAGGTATTCTCCAAGCGCTCATTACTTGCGACAAGAAAAATGATCAATCGCCAGTGGCCAGCGCAACACGGTTGCGCTAGCAATTACGCGGTTGGTGCAGCGCTCCACCAGCTCAATGGCGGACAACTGCAGCAGCTAAGCTTCTACTCCAAGCGCATGACGGATACACAAGAGCGATACAGTACTTACGGGAGCTGTTAGCCATTTATCAGGCCGTCAAGTTTAATAGGTTCATCATCGAGGGACGTGACTGCAATATCTACACCGATCACAAGCCGCTAGTGTATGCGGCATCCCGAAAAAGCATCGCCACGACAAGGGAGACAGTTGTCACTCATCGCTGAATTCTGCACCAAAATCGAGCATATCACGGATGCCGCTAGCACTGTTGCAGACGCCCTATCCCGCATCACGGAAATTCAGCAGATCGACGTGGACGAGTGTGCGCGCCTACAAGAAGCGGACGTCGAGATGAACCATCTGTTGAGAGATATTGAGACTGGTAAAACATCCTACATTATGGTGTGCCTGTGAGGATCACGAACGACCAAGGACATCAGTTCGAGTCTGGCCTGTTCAAAGAGTTATCGGGCATCCTAGGCGTAAAATTGAGCAGGACCACTCCATACCATTCCCAGTCGAATGGCATCATTGAACGTTTTCATCGCACGCTCAAGGCAGCATTAAAATGTCACAACACCGTTGACTGGTACAACCGGATTCCCATCGTCTTGCTTGGACTGCGAACAATATTCAAAACTTATATCAATGCACCACCCGCCGAAATGCTGTATTGCACCACCATACGCCTCCCTACTGATCTCTTTGAGTCCAGCCGGATCGAAGATTGCAATTCCGAATTTGTCAAGAGTCTTCGGAAATCACGCCACAACAATGACCTTATTTGTTCACAAACACCTACAGACGTGCTCACATGTCTTCATCAGAGACGACACCGTACGCTCCCCGTTAAAATCGCCGTACGAAGGGCCATGTCTCGTCCTGCATCGAGAGTAAAAATTGTTCGACTTAGAGGTGAAAAATAAGCGATTAAGAGTCAGCATCGATCGACTCAAGCCGGCAGTCCTGCCCAACGACCAGGCCGACGAGGAGCATGCATCAAGTCAACCGACAACACCAGCTGCACCTGCGGCATTCAGGAGCGATGAAATGACAAAGCCAACGGAAGCCAACGTTGATTAGAACACGAAGCGGTCGACGCGTGCACCTGCCGGATCGGTTCCAAAGCCTATAAATGTCTTCCTGGTCCAGCAATCAGCTTTGCTGATTACTGGGGGGAGTAATGCCAGGACCACCTTATAAGTCCCAACCCAGTGCTAGCGTCTATGGGTAAATGTCAAACAGCTAGGGATACCCAAGCTTTGCGGTGAATGGCACGGGGGACTTGGGAAAAAGCTTCTTCCTTTGGTTCGTGAACGGATATCTCTCTCTTCTCGTGGACTTGACACGAAAAGGTTAAGAGCAAGCCCCGCTGATAGCGAATACAATTTGTAGAACAAATAAAGGGTCACTGTGATATTGAACCTCCCACATTCGTTTTTGTGTAACGTACACACTCTGTGAATGTTGTCCACCCTAACACCTCTGTCTACGTTTTGAACGGCCTGCCCAGGGAGATAGGTATGAGTTTGTGTTAAGGGGAACACAAGAGTATCACATAACTGACAGTAGCAGATGGAGAGACGATAACGATAAGAAATATAACCCAACGGCTAAGATTCGGACGAGAGAGTGTACCGATCGAAGATGGAGACCCAGATGCCAATGGCCTCCTTCTATACCCACCCTACCTCTGAAGCACCCTTAAACAACCGCTGCGATATATTCTCTGCCCTTAAAAGATCAGAGCTAAATTTATCTAAAACTTTATTTAATATAGCAGGTACGATAGTATGCTTCATGGTTCTTGATACTACAAACCCGAACACTTAGTCCTTAAGACTAATCGGTTTTCTTACCAAACGACCAATGATCGTGTATACATACAAGATTATCAAAAGGAAGAGAAAGGGATTTTTACTTTCCCTTAAATGATTACTGATTGTTTACATATGTAATCAATATAATAAAATTTTTCAAATACAAATGATCCTTATTTAATATTTATCGATACACGAATATAAGGAACATTTATATGAATATGTGTATCAAAAGTGTGCTGGCTCAGACAAGAATATATGTCTATTTATAAATGTAAATAATTTACGGCTATGCCGTACTTACGAACTCTCCAACAAAGTAAGCAGGCCTGGTGACGATCGATGTGCGCTGTATAACATTTAATGGTTTAATTTTTGTGTATATGTGTGACACTATATCGTAAACACACACGAAAATATATATGCTAAATAGGAACTTTTCTTAATTAATTCAATTACTCTGGCGATAAAAAAAACGAGTTGGCAGTTTCAGCCAAGATTAACCGGAGCAATTGGGAACCAATATTGGAACTCAAATTTCAATTAGGATGTGGCGTCGTGCTTGCAAGGTGAGTTATTCGCCCGGCGTGACGCTGAAGAAATGTATGATCCAGGAAAGGCACTGATGAAATGTAGCTTCGGAATTTATGTTCCGATAAGTAACCACTGCACGCGGCACCTGCTCCTTGCACGACCGGATATGAAAAATGTAACAAGCTTTACGGAGCGAACGAATCGTCCTTGTGAGAAGCTTCTAAAAAAGAGGGAGAGTGGACGTAGGATGCCAAATTCCCTAAATCCATCAAAATGTTTGAACGGATACATTTCGGTTTTTATGTTAATTACCATGGGAATTATCCTAACTAAAAATTGCCAACGTAGTGGAAAAAATTACTAACTCTCACAAAAGCTAGAAAGTTTTAATATGTAGTAAAATCTATACTCAAAAGACAGATTAAATCTGACCTTATTAAAAGGTTATAAGCAAATGAAGGAATCGACGATAGGCGCAGCGGTGGCGTGGTGCCCAATCTCCAGAACAGTCATTTTACTGCTTTCATATAATAATAACGCTTATCTTACAGTCGAGGGCATCGACTCCAGCGCTCTCTTTTGTTCACTTTAAAATCGGTTGGCTCCCTAAAAAATTGTACCATCTTAAAGTTTTTAGTCAAACAAAAGCGTGTCCTATTTATAGGGTGACATCCCTACTTAGCACAACCCTAATACAACTCAAGCTTTTTTTTTTGAAATATGCTATCACGGTAAAAACTACGACTAATATGTCACTAAATTTCAGTTTTGGGGGGCTGGTTATCAAGAGACTTCCCCATATATGTGAGACTTGGGGTTTTCCTCAACTCTGTTTTATTGAAATATATATACTCTCCCTTTTTCCGACTGCAGTCCTCACCGTTTCTTTTTCTCTTCTCAAAAAACCATGCTCAGTGCCTTACATTTGGGGGCTCAATCTGATAAACACATCTGACACGCCGATTATAAGCACTCGCTCTAAGCGGTGAAAAATTAAATAATGTTGCGAACTTGAAGCGTCACAATGTCATCAGAAAAAAGAGAGTACAAAAGTATGAGTAAAGTTTAAAATAAGGAGGAAGAGAAAGAACTGGAGTTGTAACACGATCGCAAAAAAAAAACGCTTTGAGGAAGACGAGAGAGCAGTGTCAATTGTGCAGACAGAAACGAGTACAGGAATAACAATAGGAAACGCTACAGTCGATCGCCCCGACAATAAGATACCCGTTACTCAGCTAATGGGGAAATGTATGTTACAGGTAGAAGAAATCGTGATGTTTTCCTCGAATCGGTTTAATTGAAATATCTGAATTAAACTTGTAGCAGACCTAAGCAACCCTATTAGTTTTACGCACACATTATATGTAGTAGTAGCCCTAAGCATCTCTGTAAATACACATATACATACATATATACACACACACGCATATACACATATATAATAAATGAAGTTCCTTCAGATAAACCTAAACCATTGCGAGGTTGCCCAATCGTTGCTGGAGCAAAATGTCATCGAGAAAAACGTAGACATGGCACTCATAAGCGAGCAATACGGAAATAAAAATTCCGGAGAATGGGTAGCAAATAATAGCAAAAAATCGGCAATATGGAGCTGCGGAAATCCAAGCCAACAGATTAGCAAGGAAAAAGCGGAATTTGCCTCGCTAGGGCCGATGTGAATGGTATAGCTATTTATAGCTGTTACCTGCCTCCAAACCTTAGCCTTCCCCAGGCAATATCTAAGCTCGAAGAGATTGCAGAAGACGGCTGGGTAATTCCCCCTGCCGTAATTGCCGGAGGTTTTAATGCCTGGGCTACGGAGTGGGGCGCCCCCCGAACCAACGCGAGGGGAAAGGCGCTACTTGAGACCTAGTGCTGCTGAGCTCTGGAACAAAACCGACTCTTTCAAGAGCCGGCACCAGTTCTATCATTGACCTCACATTTGTGAACGCTGGATTGGCCTCGGGCTCCAGCTGGGAGGTTAGTGGCACCTACACGGGTAGTGACCATGCAGCAATAATCTGCATGATTAAGTCTAGAAATGGCCCACCACGAGTTCCTAAGACCGTGCCAGGGTACAAAATGGAAACGCTAGTCGTGGAGATGGTACAGATGTTGTTTGAGGACCTCTCCACAAGCGACTCAGCTGAAGAAAGGGCAAACCACATCGCAGAATACACCAAGGTAGCCTGTGATGCATCTGTGCAGAGAAAGAGGAAAATCCCATCAAGAAGAAGACCTGCATACTGGTGGAACCAATGCCACAGGGCAAGACGCGCATACCAACGCTCAAGAGGAAGGTCGGAATTTGAGGCACTTCAAATATATTTCGGGGAAAGAAGACGAGCCCTGGAAAAAACTATAAAAGATAGCAAACACAGGTGCTTTAACAATATATGCGAAGAAATAGACTCCAACCAATGGGGCTTCGCACATAAACTCGTCACAAAACGGCTGCGGGCATTTAGTGGGCCATTACCGACATGCCCAGTCAGCCTAAAAAGGATAGTGAAACCACTATTCCCAGAGCAAGAGAGTATGACGCGAGCCTCACTGATCGTGAACACGGCGAGCATAAAGCTCACAAATGCCGAAGAAGTCCTCCAGGTATTGAAGACAATACTAGACGACAAGGCACCGGGACCAGATGGAATCCCGAATAAAGTTCTTAAAATTGCCATAAAAGCAAATACTAACGAGTATGTTGACATGTATAATGCATGCCTAACAGAAGGTGTGTTCCCTAGTCGCTGGAAAACACAGCGGCCGGTACTAATACCAAAGGGGGAAACACCCGCAGACGAGCCTTCTTCGTATAGGCAACTCTGCATGCTGGTTACGGTGGGTAAAATTCTCGAAATAATAATCCACTCCCGGCTAGAAGGTGCCCTTGTCGAAACCAACGGCCTCTCAGAGATGCAGAATGGTTTTCGGAAGGGGCTATCTACCATCGACGCCGTCGGTAAACTGTGCGAAATCGCAAACAAAGCCATCTAGGGGAAAAGGTGGTTGTACGGCAATAAGCAGTACTGCATAGCGGCAACGTTGGATGTTAAAAACGCATTCAACTCCGCTAGCTGGCAACCTAAATGTACCAGTGTATATACAGAGAGTAATAGCGAGCTACTTCGAAGGCCGCCTGCTCCTGTACGAAACTGATTCCGGGCAATCGACCCACAGGATCAGCGGGGGAGTCCCCCAAGGATCAGTCCTAGGCCCTTTATTATAGAATGTCAAGTACGATGGGATCCTTAGGATCACGGTGCCCGAAGGGGCACGACTCTTTGGTTTCGCGGATGACGTGGCCATAGTAGTTACGGCAAAGAAACTCCCAGATGCGGAAAGAATCTGCAACGATGCGGGAAAACGAGCAAGCGCATGGCTCGACTCCAAAGGACTCGCCATGGCAGCGCACAAGACTGAAGCAGTCCTGATAAGTAGCCGGCAAAAGTGGAGGCGGCTACTATCAAAATTGGAGAAGCCACAATTACATCTCGTCCAAGCCTAAAATACTTGGGCGTCATTATCGACCACCGGCTTTCTTTCAAAGAACATCTAGCGTACGCTAGTGGCAAGGCAAGTAGGACCGCGGCCGCAATTTCGCGAATTATGGCGAATATTCGGGGACCGAGGCAACCAGGACGTAGATTACTGGTTAGCGTTAGCGTATACCATGACGCGGCGCTGGTAATAGCGGGAGTCATACCGATTGAACTGCTAGAAGTGGAATTAGCTTATATCCGCTCAGGCAGCACAGGGGTCGCAACTGCTGAAGTGGCAAGAGAGGTGGGTAAATAGAAGCAAAGGACGATGGACGCATAAGCTTATCCCAGAACTGCAGACATGGCTGGGACGGAAGCATGGACATGTGGACTTTTACTTAACGCAACTGCTGACAGGACATGGATGCTTTAAATACTACCTGAATAGGTTTAAGCACTACCCACTCTGCGGGTCGGATAATGAAGACACAGAACACGTTTTTTTGTTTGGCCGAGATTCAAAAATAAACGAAGAGATCTGAACATAATGGTTGGGAGGACGCCAGCCGCTTGTACCCTGGTGGACTTTATGCTTGAATCAGAAGTAAATTGGTCTGCGGTATGCAACATAGCCACAGTAGTACTCAAAAAACTGCGCATTGCAGAGAGACTGCGAAATTCCAATAGGATACAATCCTAGAGAGCATTAAGGGAATTCCCCCCTGGCGAAGTAATACCTAACGGCAGTACCGCCGGGGAAGCGGGGAGGGGGTGGAGTTTTTAATGGGTTAGAGTCCCAGACTTCGGCAAGCTAGCTCAGCTCCGAGTTGGCTTTCGATGCTTTAAGCACATGGGACTTAGCAACGCATTGGGCAAAATACCCAAAACCGCTGCCATCGGCATCGGGTTTCCGGAGCCGCTCTGCCAACGTTATGCTGACGGGCGGTACCGTCCAAGCCAACCAGCGACTCGAGGAATGACTTAGATTTACTTGAATACAAATTCAAATTCAAGTACCAGCCAAGACATACCAACTTGAATAATAAAACCAATTGTAACGTTTAAAAACGATTACTGTTTTATTCTAAAGTAAATTCGTAAACTAAAATACAAAGGCTTAGAAGGAAGAAGACGAAGAAGTCAACCCAAGGGAAGGAACCGCAATGAGACTGATCTTAACTAGGTAATATCGGGCAGAATCCTCCCCCCTCTGGCCATGTCTGGCCATAACTGGCGCCCGAACAGTGTTCATTTTCTCACGAAAGTGGGACAAAAAGAACCCCCCGAAATTCAAAAAATGGAAAGGAAAAATATATTAAAAATGTTAGCTTTAAAAGCTAAACAAAAATTTAAAGGAAAATGTCTTTTTTAATATTACAAAAAATGTGGTGTTGTGCGTGTGTTTGAAAAATAATCAAGGAAGAACGCTATAGTCGAGTACCTCGACTATCAGATACCCGTTACTCAGCTAAAGGGACCAAAGGAAAATGGAGATATGCAAGCAGCAAATGCGCCACCTACCGGCGGCAGACAGATTTAAGCGTTGTGGGCGTTAGAGTGGGCGAGGCAAAGCTTTTTTTAAATCAATCGATAGGTATTGATAAGACCAATACATTTCAGTTAAAATTTTTTATCTAGCACGAAAATTGTGGGCGCCACAAGCTTGGGCGGTTTATGGGCGTGGCAAAGTTTTTTTTAGATCAATCGATAGGTATTGACAAGCCCAATACATTTCAGTTAAAATTTTTTATCTAGCATGAAAATTGTGGGCGCCACAGATTTGGGCGGTTTGTGGGCGTTAGAGTGGGCGTGGCATATTCGCGTAACAAACTTGCGCTGCGCTCAAGCCTACGGAATCTAAATCTGAAATCCCGTTTCTCTTTCGTTGATATTTTCCGAAATATCCGCGTTCATATTTACGATTTTTTGAAGTTTGTGGGCGGTTTGTGGGCGTTAAAGTGGGCGTGGCAAACTTTTTTTTAGGTCAATCGGTAGGTATTGATGAGAACAATACATTTCAGCTAAAATTTTTATTCTAGCATCAAAACTGTAGGAGCCACAGTTTTGGGCGGCTTGTGGGCGTTAGAGTGGGCGTGGCACTCTCCTGAAACAAACTTGCGCTGCGCAGGAATCTCAGGAATCTGCATGCCTAATCCCAGTATTGTAGCTCATATAGTTTCCGAGATCTCAGCGTTCATACGGACAGACGGACAGACGGACATGGCTAGATCGATTCGGCTAGTGATCCTGATCAAGAATATATATACTTTATGGGGTCGGAAACGCTTTCTTCTGCCTGTTACATACTTTCCGACGAATCTAGTATACCCTTTTACTCTACGAGTAACGGGTATACAAATTTATACAAACAACGAAAATATGAGAGTTTGTGCGAAACACAGCTACCCGCCGCGGTGGGGGTGCTGCCGTCCAGAGCTAACGTTCCTGTGCCGCGGCGATTTGTCCACGCACCCTGTGGCGCGGCATATTCGCGGGCACAAAATACCTATATAACAAAAACAAGCAATAATCCGCTGCGGCGATAAGTCCATATCAATGGGTAACTTATTCGCAAGCGTAAAAAAAATTGCAAATCTAAAAAAATAAATACAGATAACCGCTGCGGCAATTAATTTGCGAGCAGAAAACTATTAAAAATGTCTTCGAGACCAATAAAGTAAAAAAAAATAAAATATACAAAAAGTTCTCGCGTGTGTGTGTGGCAATCTGCTGGAATGCATTCAAGAAAGCTGCCCAGTGGATTGTGTGGCAACCGTACCTTAGTAGGCGAAACGCCAAAAAGGACAAATACGGACCACCGCGCCGATAAACACAATACACAAAAAGGAAAAACAAAGAAAATATTTAAAATAAAGAAAAAAACGCACAACCCACAAAACGATGAGTCCCATACAATTTTTTTAATAAACCGAAAGAAAGAAACAAATTCTAATTAAAATTTAATTTCAGACTAATAACCCTGTAAGCAGCGAATACGGAATACAATCAAAACACAAACAAGACAAGGAGGAAAATAATAAGGGTGAGTGAAACGTTTTCGCATAAATTTCCCTTATTATACTATTATTCCCAAAAAGAGAACAAAAAATAAATTTTCAAAAAGCTGTTGCTTATTTCCCCACGTCGACCCAAAATAAAAACAAGGAAGAACGCTATAGTCGAGTACCTCGACTATCAGATACCCGTTACTCAGCTAAAGGGACCAAAGGGAAATGGAGATATGCAAGCAGCAAAGCGACATTTAAATGCGCCACCTACCGGCGGAAGACAGATTTAAGCATTGTGGGCGTTAGGGTAGGCGTGGCAAATTTTTTTTTGGATCAATCGATAGGCATGGACGAGACCAATACTTTTCAGTTAAAATTTTGTATCTAGCATGAAAATTGTGGGCGCCACAGGCTTGGGCGGTTTGTGGGCGTTAGAGTGGGCGTGGCATATTTGCGTAACAAACTTGCGCTGCGCACAAGGCTACGGAATCTAAGTCTGAGATCCCAATTCTCTATCCTTGATAGTTTCCGAGATATCTATGTTCATACTTACGATTTTTTGAAGTTTGTTGGTGGTTTGTGGGCGTTAAAGTGGGCGTGGCAAACTTTTTTTTGGGTCAATCGATAGGTATTGATGAGAACAATTCATTTCAGTTTAAATTTTTACTCTAGCATCAAAACTGCAGAAGCCACAGTTTTGGGCGGTTTGTGGGCGTTATAGTGGGCGTGGCACTCTACTGAAACAAACTTGCGCTGCGTAAGAAGCTCAGGAATCTGCTCGCCAAATCTCAATAGCCTAGCTCTCATAGTTTCCAAGATCTCAGCGTTCATCCGGACAGACGGACAGACGGACAGACGGACAGACGGACAGACGGACATGGCTAGATCGACTCGGCTAGTGATCCTGATCAAGAATATATATACTTTATGGGGTCGGAAACGCTTCCTTCTGCCTGTTACATACTTTCCGACGAATCTAGTATACCCTTTTACTCTACGAGTAACGGGTATAATAAACTCTTGAAATCCCAATAAATTAAGCACTTGAAACTATAGATATTAAAAATGGAGGAAATGAAGGAGGTACTAAACCGATCTGACTTCACCATTGCGGCCCTAACCACTCAGATGGTGGGCATGAAAGACGAGGTTAAGAAAATAGGAAATAGGGTGAGAACTTTAGAAACCGACTTCGAACAGCGCAACCCGATAGCGGACATACCGCTACCATTAACGCGTCCGCGAACGGAGTATGAATTAAAGGAATCTTCGACCGTACCGGATTGCGTAAGGGAGTTACTAACTTTCGAGGGTGATTCCGAGAAGTACATTTCTTGGATCAATAGGGCACAGTCCATAATTAACGACTATGAGGTCATTCGGGAGAAACCCCTATATAGATCAGTCCTTATGAAAATTAGGCAAAAAATTAGGGGCATCGCCGACATGGCGCTCAATGCCTACAATGTACGGGATGACGACTGGACTGAAATCAAACGAGTATTGGCACTACACTTCGCCGATAAAAGAGATGTCGGTACGCTAGAGTACGAGCTAACACAAATGATCCAGGGGAACCAAAAGCTGGAAGATTTTTACCTTAGAATTAATAATCACGTCTCGCTAATAATGAATAAAATTAATAGCATGAATTACTCTTCGAATATAACGAACGCTTTCCTCGCCGGACAAGGCTCTAAATGCCTTTATTAAAGGGTTAAACGGCGACGCTTCCAGGCTTCTAATAATCCGTAAGCCTGCGGACGTCCACGAAGCTTATTCTATTTGCCTAGAGCTACAGAAAATGGAGCCGAGGAACCCTACGTCAAGGGCGCCTCTATTTAAACAGACGTTCAACCAAACATATCAGAACTATAGACCACCTAATCCACCGAGGTTCCCCCAGACCTATCAGTTTAACAATAGGGCCCAAACTAGTTCAGGGCACAACTTTGCTCCAAGTGGAAGCGTGCAGGGCTCTCCAAGATTCCAGGGGGCCAGACCAGCGATTAAACAAGAATCAAACCAGTCAGGTCAAAGCTATAGGACAAATTTTAACTCACGTCAAGGAGAAGCCGGCGGCATCAAGAGAAGCCCGAGCGCTAACTCTAATTTAAGTCCCTTCCGTAAAGCCCAAAGGCTTTACCATATTCAATCCACACCATCATCAAACCCCACTCCCAATGAATACTATGAACGACATCCCAATAACGAGGTAGAAGAACTGCAGGTCTCATCCCAAGGGATAGAGCATTGTTCTCCCTTAGAGGAGGTAGGGTGTATTAGCGATGGCGAACCAAATTTTATGACCGACGCCTCTCTAGCATACCATAAATAGAATATGAATCTAAGACAAGGTCGGGAAAAATCTTTCACAAATCTCACTTAAGGAATTAAAAAACCTACAACTAAAAGAAAATCTAACTATTCGACATATGTGGTAGGGGAGACTAGCAACAGAATATCTTAACTTTTTACAAAAATTCATCTAAAAACCATAAAGGGAAATGCGTACTGAACGTTTCACTAACTCTTAACCTTCCCCAAACACAAACAAATAAAACCATAAAACATATAATGCACCGGATGTCCCCTTACAACAAGGTACCGTCTGGAGGACCAATGGCGTCTTCAAACTGGCTCACGTCATCAATCTAGGCCGCATGCAGCAATTCATCGACCAGGTAGCAAACGAGGCTATGATAATCACCGATCAACATATTGGCACTTTGGTTGGCCACTATCTGCAACACGCTTCGGAAGGAATCTCGCGCATGGATAGCGCACCAACACGGAGACAACGCTCAATCGATTGGCTAGGATCAGCCTGGAAGTGGGTCGCGGGATCACCGGACAAATCGGATTGGAATGCCATCTTGAAAGAGGAGGACAGCTTAGCAAGGAACAACAACCAGCAGATTCGAATCAACACTAAGTTGTTTGACTCAACGCACGAATCGCTCCAGAAGCTGAACGATGTCATCGGGAGAGTCAACGCAATAGACGGGGACTTCCACGTGACGACGGCCGTTCTCCACAAGGCAATTATAATAGCGGACCAGGTCAACGAGATACTGAGAGCCTGCCAACTAGGAAAGACTGGAGTGGTAAACACGAATCTCTTGGATCACGACGAAATCAACATGATATTGGCAGAGGTGGACAGCCTTCCTTATCAAAACGTCGTGGAGGCAGTCGAATTTTCCAGACCTACAATCCTTACGAACGGGACTACTCTTTTGTACATCCTAGCGATGCCCAAGGTAGTGGACAGGAAGTACCGATTGATGAGGATCTACCCAACGACATCCGACGGTAAACAAGTTGTGCTAAAACATATACACTGGCAATGGACAGCCTGGAAACATACGCCCTTCTCGGAAATTGTTTATCCATTGGTAACACAACAGTCTGCCGGGAAAAGGACCTGCTTAAATTGGAGGAGGACAGTTGCATACCCAGACTGTTGAAAGGAGGCCAAGCCGAATGTGACTAATTGAGGACCAACCAGGAAACAGTGGAGCTTATCGATGACGGCACAATTTTTATGACAAACTTCAATGGAACAGTATCCACTCCGGTCAAGAAACACCACTTAGAAGGCTCATACGTCGTGCAGTTTGACAACGAAACGATAACAATCGGCGACCGGAACTACAGCAGCTATTCGTCAACACACCTGATGGCAATGCCAGCCGTGCTAACCTAGATAAAAAATAAGGGTTATGAGCTATCACTGAAATATGTCCACGAATTCAGCATGGAGAACCTGAAAAAATTATCAGTCATGTGCAATGAGATTTTGATATCCTTCTCAGTGGAACTAGTCATAGCTCTCTCCATCATGACAGCGGTGTACCTCGTGTGGAAAAAGATAACGTCTGTTACGTGGGCATATTAGTGCCCGAGTCCTGACAAGGACTTGGGCCGAGGGAGAGGCGTCCGATATTCTGGCACCATTTGCCGGCATAAGCTACGTCGTATTCGGGTCGTGGGATCTTGGTAAGCCTCTCTGCTCTCCAACATAACGAGAATAAATATTAAAAGTGCCTGGAAAATAATATTACTTCATAAAGTTCGTCGGTCGTCAGTCCACACTGCCCCACAAGCTTAGCTGTCGCTTGATCGCATTACGATCGGGCTGTGTTTTGGCCATATTCCCTCCCCTTCACACGTTCGTGTGCCAATGGATCGTCGCAGGCCGCGCAATACGATCCCCTATTGTCAAGGTTGTCCGTCAAAAGTTATGTCATTGTTTTTGACCTACTCCACTTCTCGCGTCAGCACACCCCTTTAATAAAGCTTTAGCACACCATGTTTTCGAATACTTTTTCACATTACAAATTTATTGGATAATATTTAGGTCGGCGTGTGCCGGTGTTGAGTAACATAATTTTGGCTAATTCATATGGGGGTTAAATTAATTGACAATTATTGTTTTGGCGGAGAGTATCGATTTGACCACCTGTGAAGGTGCACACATCAGCAAAATGCTGACTATTCACGACTACAAACGTCGCTCAGAGGGCTCTTGCAATTGTCATACAATTACAAGGCTGATACTCGCCGCTGAAAAATTAACATTTAATTATTATGTATAAAAGAAGGTATAAAAAGAAAAGTATATCTAAATGATTATATATATGAAACAATTATTATATGTGGATATTATATATTATTACATCTATTCCTAACAGATTAATTCTTTGTCTTAACTAGGAAAATATTAATATTGCCCAAAAACAAATTCTTATCCAGACGGGAGAGAACAATGACCGTTGGAACGGTAGAGATAATGATAGCTTTTTGTGTCTTATTGCAGTGGACAAGTGGTGAAAAATCTAGACGGAAGGTCTCAATATATAAGTACTCTAATTCACTCACTGTTATTGGCAGTTTGGCTTTGGATAACAAGTATAAAATTCTTACGTTAAATTGTGGATCGGTGTCTATTGTTTTTGCTAAAGCTTCTGATGTAATCATGGCGCACGGATATATATATGTATGTATAAGAAAAAGGAACCGTGTTCCGACAAACTTACCCTCTTTTTTATCCTGGGCGATGAGATCTCGACGCTCCGGATCCTGGAGTTTGGAAAATATTATATTGGATATATATATATATATAAATATACGTGCACCCAAATACGGCTGTTCTTAAGTATACCAATTCACTTAAACACAAAATATATATTTCTATTATGCCAGAGGCATGCGACTTCTTCAACGGCGGTTCATCATGATTCGCACTTTGTCTATCGATTCCGTTGGTTTAAATGTATTTCAGTGCATGTTTGAATGCTTCCAATGTTTTTTGTTGATTTTCACTTGTTCTTCAATTGTATTATAAGAGGTTATTGGTCTTTGGTTATGCATGAGTTCACTTTGGTTGGCTCGATTAACACATTTATGTTGCATCACAACTTTCTCCGACGTACGCTACGCCTCTGAACGGATGGCTCCTACAGCTGAACAATTTTCAGGAGCATGGGGATCACGGGTACTGCGGCTACAAAACATCACAGTATGACAGATGTCGTCCTTATTGTTGATCCTCTCCACGTTCTTTGATGACAATGGCGGCGCTGGTCCAACACATAAGGATCTTTCGAGCAGCGATTTGTGTCCTCAAGGACTGTTGGATATGGTGGCTGGTCCTGGTGGCAGAAGACTCCGTGGACGACTACCCCAGGGAAAGTCGTCTTCCCTCGGAGCTGCCGGCTTCCGTCAGCAAGACACACAAATGGATTCTCTCCTCAGCTCTATTTGTCTAAGGTCTTTTATACCAGACTAGAGCTTTTACTTGGCTGCCGGTATGGATCGGATAAACTAGGTGTTCCCACCTAGGATTACTGTTTCTTGATATCTGCTATCTTGGGAGTCAACGGCCGGCTGTTGCCCCTTGCTAGCTACCGGAGTATGGTTACCAGTAGGTTGATCGTGGCCGTTGTTCTGGCCACGCGACACCCGAAAATTGCCGAATTGCATTTTCTTCTGCCTTTACCAGTATGAGTCTGGTTAGTCACATGCACCCCTCCTCCTGTCTAAAGATTCGTCGTTGTTTCTCTATGTGAATCTTTCTATGTGGAGGGCGTACGTAACAGGCTCGAAGTGATCGATGCGGACCGCATGGAATGACTTCGGAAAAGGAATCTGCGTACGACCATCGTTGTCTGTTCCGTGTTTCTTATCCTTTTTAGGCGCCCGTTCACGTGTGGCTTCGACCCACTTCTTTGATCAAGAGTCTCATGTTTTATCGGCTGAGCTGTTCGGGCTGATATCTTCACTGCTGTTGCTTTATGTTAAAGGTATATTATGTACTCTAGTATTTTTCATAAACTTGGCGCATGGAATTTGGGTTATGAGGTTTCCTCTTTTGATCTAACTGACGACCGATTAAATCACATTTATCAGAAATGTTTTATGTATATGTTTATAAGGTGTAAGAACGTTTGTACTATTAGGAAAGCTTTGTAGTGCTGGGCATGTTTTTCGCAGTACTTTTTAACCAGCGGTCCACTCGGAGACCCTCCCTTTTGAATTCCGCTAACGAAGTTAATGGGGATGTTAGAAGCAAGCCGCCCATCTGGGAGTTCATGTTGTCTTTCAAAAGCTCAACAAATTCATCTTCAGCGATTTTATGCTTCAGTTTGAAATGCAAGTTGTGCGTATCGGAGACATAATCGCTGAAGGTTTCGTGCTGTCCTTGCTTGCGTTCCATTAATTCCTTGACTTTCATAAGGTCACTTCCGGTAGTGGAAAATGCTCGTTTCATTTCTTGGGTCAATGAGTAGTAGTCAAAATCGTAATCTTCTGCCTTGTCCTCCATTAACTGCCAATACCATTTCGTGGCTGCACCTGCCAACAGAAGATGGAATTCACGAAAGACTTGTTGGCGACTGAGGTCGTACAATTCTTGCAATCGGTCTACGCGGAACAGGAAACTTTCAACTGTCATGCCGCGACCGCTTCCATCGAACTTTAGGTTCCATCTGTCTAATCTGACGTCTTTTGGTCTTGGTCCCTGAAATGATGAGCTCCGATCGATCTCTGGATGCAGTTGGTGACTCGTCTCCCTCTCGTTTGTTCTGGACTGCCTGTGGGACGGGGTGTCCATCCGCCTGGGTGTTCTTAACCGGTGCATCTGGCTACTAAGCATGTCCTGCGTTATTGGTTCCAGAGGCGGGGTCTCTTGGTATATCAAGAAGCTGTCCGTTGGATTCAGAACAGTTCGGGGCGACGAAGGCAGTCCCTTCTGTTCGGGTCTCCTGGATGTCGGAGACTGCAATTCTGTTATCTGTGCCTTCAGCGCTTCTATCTGGGCACTCATTCCACGCTGCATTTCGTTGCTCTGCCTCAAGAGCTCCATCAATCTTTGTTCACTTTTTTGCGTTTTGGTATAAAAGGTTCACTTGACTCTTTTCAATACACCCGGTCAGCGATGTATACGCTGAATAAGTCGACAATAAAAATGTTTATAAACTGGGGGTGCTTCTCTCTGCTTCTCAAGTTTCTCTTCGGTCAAGAACCGTCCGATATTTAAGCCCCAAACAAAAACAAAATAAATTTCCCTAACTAGGGGTGTTAGCCGCTTCTACACAACGCAGTTCCGCTAAGCTAACATGCCCTTACTTTCCCTTTTTCTAGACATCCCAAATGTTCCAAACGGAATGGCTGTGTCTAGATAAGGAATCTGTCCAAAAACCCCCTCCCGCCAGTCGTCGGAAAACGAGTTGTTTGACCGATCATTCTCGGGCTGCACAACCGTCTCCTATTTCTCTGGACTCGAACCAAGCAAACGACCTGATCAACCAGCCTAATACGTTGTAGGGCGTCGGCCAGAGAAACTAAAAGCCGTCCACCGCCCAAATATGTCAAGGGAAACAGCAAAGACTCGAACCAAGCAAACGACCGGACTAATGCCCAGTACGTTGTAGGGCGTCGGCTTTGCGTTTCCTGTCAGTTCCCCCACCCCCATTCTGTCCTGGATCGACAAACGAACAGTAGACCCGCACCGCAACTGCTAAATGCGTTACCGTAATGTTTGCGCTCCTGCTCTTTCTGGACTCGAACCAATTCAAACGACCGGGCAAATGCGTAGTACGTCGTGTGGCGCCGGCCAGAAATCACCTATAAATTGTATTTACGTTAATTTTAATAAGTAGTCGTCGACACTTAGTTATAGGTATAGTATTATAAAAAAGATAACTCATAGTTCTTGGTTTAAGGAAGTTCTGGTAAATTTGTCCATGAACAAAACAGAGAAATTCTAAGGTTAAAAATCATTTAAAAGTCAGGCCTCTATTCTGCGACAAAGTCTGATTGAGTGGCCACTCAACACTGACAGTCACAGAAGTTGGGGACTTTACAGTTATTAATTTAAAGACAAAAACAAATGAGTAGGTGCATATTTAAAATTATTTAAGTTCCCTGCTCTAAAGTAAATTCGTAAACTAAAATACAAAGGCTTAGAAGGAAGAAGACGAAGAAGTCAACCCAAGGGAAGGAACCGCAATGAGACTGATCTTAACTAGGTAATATCGGGGAGAATCCTCCCCCCTCTGGCCATGTCTGGCCATAACTTATATATATATTCACATATACACATATATGTATATAGGTCGAAGCTGACACTCACCCAGTTAAGTTGACCTGAACATCGACCGCCAATATATCGAGTTTTTGGTCGTAGTAAGCCGTGTTAAATACCTAAAAGTGAGTTTGATTAGTGCGGGACACCTCAGGTTGCAGGTACGTACCACAGACGCGACAGGAAGGTTCTACCCGGCCGTCAAGCCACACTGCTACGCTTGCAAAGGGTGGCCAAGCTTGGTGGACAGAAGCGGGGGATCCTCACTCTCCCGCACCCACACAGCAACGCTCCACTTCAGAGCGCCACATATATTTGGTGCTGCTCACAGCTTCCACAAGCCGCACACGCGCGGTTTTCGGGCACAAGCAAACAACATCGATCAGCTGATCGTAGTGCTGGACAGCGCCGTTTTTAACAGCGATCTTAACAGCGGGCATAGCAGCGGGCTTAACAGCGAGCTTAACAGCAAGCTTTCCCCGCTGAGCTCTACAGCGGCTAAGCGGGAGCTTCTACGAAGTCGGTTGCCCGGAAAATTAAAATAAAACAAAAAATACAAATCCTAAGTCCTTAAATCCAACCTAACCACCAAAAAGCCAAGTTACCGGCCAATTTTCAACTCAACCGCGATAGCGGCGCCAGCTCAAACGGGGCTCTGGGGACCGAGCCGGAGCGGTATAGCTTCCATCAGGCAGTAACCGGGAGAAATCCCGGCTCACCGAGGGACCTCCGAGTAGTGCAGGCGATGGATAAGGAGACATCGTCCGGACATGACGAGACCCGGGCTCTTGCAGTTGCCAGGGCAGAAGAAGAGCTGCTAAAGAAGTTTCAGATGATGAAACAGAAGGTGCAGCGGTCGCCAACGGGGATGGAGTAGACTCCCGATGCCCACCCAGTGTCAGCGCCTGCCAAAGTGACCGGGCCAATGTTCAACTTCGGGAGTAACGAGGAAGAGCAAACCAGCCCGAAGAGAAGTCGGGAATCAACCAGCCCTGAAGAAGCCCACAAGAAGCAGCGGGTGCAGAAAAACGCCGCAGCTCTTACCGATGAGCTGGGCAAGATGCTCGACGAATGATCGTGAAGTTCACGGACACAAAGAGCAACAACAAGAAGGTCGTCCGCCATGTCACACAGGCCACGATCGACTCATTGCATGCAATGAAGAAGCTGCAAAGCAAGATCACTGCGACGCTGGATGAATCCCGTCGCTTTTTGCCCCACGGCAAGAAGGCACCAGCATAGAGAGGACGCATACTGGCGCGGGGAACCCAGGCAGGGTCTCGCTGAGAAACCGCCCTAGCAGCAGGGCGCAAAACCAAGAAGCCCAACGAGACTGCAGCGAGTGTTGGGGAAAGCGAAGATCACGTGAGCCGCACCGCGAAGCGCAGAAATCAGCGCTCTGACGCTATCCTCATCAAATGCAGCGAAGAATCATACGCAGACATGCTCAAGCTGGTCAAAACCGAGCCTACCCTTCAGGGGCTTAAGGATGGTGTGCAAGGCATACGCAAGACAGCTAATGGGAGTCTGCTACTTAAGATGCAGAAACCCTCAGAATCATCCACGCAGAAACTGCATACTGCCATCAAGACCACCTTCAGCGGCGGAGGACTCGGTGCAAGTGGAAGTCCGCGACCTAGTCGAAATGACCACCTGCGAGGAGGTACTACAGGCAGTTTACGCTGAGGAGGAATGCGACATCCCGGCGGACGCTGCACCTACGATGCGAAAGGCGTATGGCGGAACCCGAACGGCGACGGTCCACCTCAGACCTGAGCATGCGCAGCGGATCCTCGACAAGGGAAAAATCAGGGTTGGATGGGTCGTCTGCCGCATAAGACAGAAAATGGAGCCCAGGCGGTCCTACAAATGCATTTGAATAGGCCACATATCTGCCAGATGCCCAGCGTCAAAGGCAACAGCCAAAACACGCAGCAATCCTGCTTCAGATGTGGCAAGGATGGCCACAAGTATAAAACTTGTACCCAGGGCAAACCGAAATGCATCATCTGCACAAGAAGCGGGAAATCTGAAGGAGAGGGCGAACACTCGACCCTCAGCAGGATGTGCCCTGAGTACCGGAAAGCCATGAATGATGAACAGAATGGTTAAGGTCCTACAGCTTAACCTAAATCACTGCAGAGCGGCGCAGGACCTGCTAGCACAGACGGTCATCGAGCAGCGGGTGGCCCCCTGGACACCTATCGCAAAGGGCTCCCAGGACGGGATATACCAGAGCGTAGACTAAAGGTATCACATTCTACAGCTGCTACATAGCCCCGAGCGTAAGCATTAGCGAGTTCAGAGCAATAATGCAAAATATCGCTGACGACGTACGCGGTAGGTCCCCTATCCTCATCGCAGGTGACTTCAACGCATGGTCAACACATGGGGCAGCGCCTTGAGGCAGTGGCTTCGTTAAAAGTATGCCTACTCAACGAAGGTAACAGACCAACCTTCACCAAGTTAGGTCGGGAGTCAATTATAAACTTGACCTTCGCTAGCCCTGAACTGGGACGTAACTGCGTATGGAGGGTGTCAGACGTATACACTCGCAGCGACCACGCTCTGATCATCATCACCCAGACAAGCTCCAGACTGGCCGCCCCAAGCAGCCGACAAACGACCTACAAAGCGCATACCCTTAACACAGTGTCCCTCCTAGCACACATGGAAGGCGTCTGCGTTACAGGAGACGCTAACACATGCGCGAGGAACATAGCCGATAGAGTGAAGGCGGCATGCGATGCATCTATGGAAAAGGCCACGAAAGGTGGTAACGGGCGAAGACCAGTACCATGGTGCAACCACGAGATAGGCAGCGCGAGGAGAGACTGCCTAGCGGCCCGGCGCAGGTGTCAGATAAGCAGAGGACGCGGAAACCAGGAGCTAAGGGAAACCACCTATAGAGTCAAGAGAAAGGTGCTTAAGAACGCGATCAAAGCTAGCAAGGCCAGCTGCTTCCAGGAGCTCTTCGAAGCGGCGGATGCAGAAACATTCGGGTCAGCAAAGCATCTAGATCGACTGCAGCCATCTCAAGGATGATGGCCAATACTCGAGGACCAAATCAGCACAGCAGAGGATCATAGCCACAGTGGTGACATCTACTATACTGTACGCCGCGCCCATATGGGCCGATGATATGAAGACCGCATCATACAGCCGCCAGTGCAAGGCTGTCTACAGACGCTGCGCATTGCGCATCACAAGCAGCTTCTGCACGGTATCAGAGGAAGCCGCGCTAGTGGTAGCCGGTACTATACCTATAGACCTCCTTGCGGCAGATCGAAGAACGCACAGGAAGCAGGACCCAGCGCAGTAGCACGATCGAGGCATGGCAAAGGAGGTGGAACAATGCGACCACAGGACGGTGGACGAACAGGCTAATTCCCACTCTAACCCCTTGGCTGCAGAGAAGACACGGACAGGTAGACTTGTACCTCACGCAGATGATCTCCGGCACGGATGCACGGAATACCTGCACAGGTTTAAGCATGAGCCAAATCCCTGCTGCGACCACTGCGGCACAGGAATCATCGAAGACGCGGAGCACGCGTTTTTCATCTGCCCCTATACGCTTGGAACCGAGCCGAAGCTGAAACAATAACCGACCGTAAGCTGACAGCGGACAACGTGATCAGCTGCATGCTGGAAAACCAATGCAAGTGGGACGCGGTAGCCAACATGGTCGCTGGCATCCTGAAGGATCTAAGGCGTCGAGAACGGAGTCGACGCAACGAGTCATAAGGACGAGCGGCAACCTGACCGCCATCCGTCCCGCGAAGTATAGCTTTGCGGTAGTCCCGCGGGAACGGAACACTTCTATCTCTTCTCTTCTTCTACCACTTTTATTCCTGTGTATTTAAGCTTTAGCACATATATGTATATACACATATAGTTGCCCTAAGCATCTTTGTACATATACACACGGCCTGTTATTTACATGTATACACTCTGTTAAAGTTCCTAACTGTTAAGAGAATGTTAGAAAAGGAGAGAATAAAAAAATATAAATGTGCAAAGAACAACGTATACATTAACTTGTTTTCAGAAAACTAAAGCGTGATGCAGAAGAAAATTGATACCCTGTTGACGTCGATGGAAAAGGCGTTTTTTCCTAAGGAGAGGTCCATTATTTTGCTTTTGTTTATTTGTTTTTGGGAAACAAATGAATCGTTCTAGGCGTATTTTGACAGAAAAATTTTACTGTCTAACGGACTTCAAGCGTCAGAGCGCGAGTTGGTTGATTATATCATTTACGGTATACCAGATCGTCAAATACGTACAAGTGCCAACATGATGTGCTTTAAAGTAGAACGATGACCTACTGTCGGCACTACTACTCGTCAATTTAATTGCTCCAAGGATTGGAGGAGCAACTAACAGCGCTGAAAAAGTCAAGAAACAAGTTTTCCGCTGCTACAACGGTAATTGGGTGGGGCACATCGCCACAGATTGCCGTAAGCCAAGACGAGAAGCTGGAAGCCTGTAAGGAAAACAAGAAGACATAAGCCCCCGCTACTCAGAAAGATGATTACGTAAGATATTTAAGAATAGAAGTAATTAATGCTAAAGAATCGTTTTATATAGAATGCTTGTTAGATTCAGGAAGTCCAATCACCTTTATTAAAAGATCTTATGTTCCGGCTAGCGTAAACTGAAGCCAGCGCGTATAATGGTCTAAACTCCAGTAAATTACTTATCTTTGGAAAGATTTAAGTGCTCATTACAATTAATAATTAAAGAATAAGACTTGAAACGAAGTGTTCAGGATGATTCTATGAATTAAAAGGTAATATTGGATAAGGATTTTTTAAGTGCGGGTGGCGCTTCCATTGTATGGTAAGAAGATGAGTTAAGCCTAACAAACGAAAGCACAAACGAGAGCACAAATATAAATGATTCAAATGATATGGATAAACCAGATTGTAGAAACCGTTTTTTTTTTTTATTAAATTTGTATGATTGAATATGGTTGAAAAAGAAAACGTAAATGTGAGGATAAACTCTAACATAAATGATAAAACTTGTTTCGCAAATATTACACTGAAGCTGTTCGACGAATAGTGCCGTAATTAGGTGCGAAATGAAGATACCAATCAATGATGCTGTATCCCCAGACGCCTTTATTATGCTGAAAAAAATTAGTTGCAAAAGATTTTGGATGAGTACATTGTTAAAAGGTAATGTTTGTGCCTAACCGAAGTAGACACCTCTGGGTCACACCGCAGGACAAGGGGGTAATGAGCACTTGTCGCTGGCACGGGGACCCTTTGCTGGCAGGACGATCGCGTCGCGGCAATGGTAACGCTATGCCGGGCCACAGGCGATGATGAGCTGCGCTGAGGTTGAGCTAACGTGGCTAGCTGCTAGTTGAGATAGTGTATTACGAGCCCTATTCCCAGAGGAAGGAAGTAGAACCGCGGAGTTATAAGGTGCGTTGATAACTGATTTATTCTTCATTTGATACATGCTTGTATATTACTTGAAACACGGAAGCTTAGTGTAATGATTAGTGAAATAAGCTATATTCTAAAGTAGGTAGGTAGGTAGGTCAGGGAGTTTCGATTATGGTAGCAGTTTGCGTATGGAGGGTGTCAGACGTATACACTCACAGCGACCACGCCTTGATCATCATCACCCAGACAAGCTCCAGACTGGCCGCCCCAAGCAGCCGCCAAACGACCTACAAAGCGCATACCCTTAACAAAGTGTCCCTCCTAGCACATATGGAAGGCCTCTGCGTTACAGGAGACGCTAGCACATGCGCCAGGAACATAGCCGATAGAGTGCGATGCATCTATGGAAAAGGCCACGAAAGGTGGTAACGGGCGAAGACCAGTACAATGGTGCAACGACGAGATAGGCAGCGCGAGGAGAGACTGCCCAGCGGTCCGGCGCAGGTGTCAGATAAGCAGAGGACGCGGAAACCAGGAGCTAAGGGAAACCACCTATAGAGCCAAGAGAAAGGTGCTGAAGAACGCGATCAAAGCTAGCAAGGTCAGCTGCTTCCAGGAGCTCTTCGAAGCGGCGGATGCAGAAACATTCGGGTCAGCATACAGGATGGTCATGTGTAAGCTCAACGGACAGCCGACCCCCACCGGCCACTTACAGCTTGGCCAAATAGTGTCCACCCTGTTCCCCACGCAGCTGCCCCTTACTTGGCAAGCTACCGGGGAAGGCGATACCGTTCTTACCAGTGAAGCCGAAGTCCTCGCTGCGCTATGGAAAACCAAGATCGAAAAAAACCCTGGCCCCGATGGCATTCCAAATGCTGAACTGCACAAAAGCGGTCCCAGCGGTCACCCAATTTTCTGCTAACGCAATCGAAGAAGAAAGGTGGCTAGGTGGCTCAAAAGGGTACTGCCTCGTCTGCACACTGGACGTCAAAAATGCTTATAAGCAGCAGGAAGAATGTGGAGAGGGCAACAATAGGAGTCGGATCAACTCCAATAGAAACAAGTGCCTCAATCAAGTATCTAGGAGTATTGATCGACCACAGGCTATCTTTCAAGACCGCCCTATCGTATGCAGCAGCCAAAGCATCTAGATCGACTGCAGCCATCTCAAGGATGATGGCCAATACTCGAGGACCAAAGCAGCACAGCAGAGGATCATAGCCACAGTGGTGACATCTACTATACTGCCGCACCCATATGGGCCGAAGCTATGAAGACTGCAACATACAGCCGCCAGTGCAAAGCTGTCTACAGACGCTGCGCATTGCGCATCACAAGCAGCTTCTGCACGGTATCAGAGGAAGCCGCGCTAGTGGTAGCCGGTACTATACCGATAGACCTCTTTGCGGCAGAACGAAGAACGGGAAGCACAGGAAGCAGGACCCAGCGCAGTAGCACGATCGAGGCATGGCAAAGGAGGCATCTGCAGGCCTAATACCAGTATTGGAGCTCTTATAGTTTCCGAGATCTCAGCGTTCATACGGACAGACGGACAGACGGACATGGCTAGATCGACTGGGCTAGTGATCCTGTTCAAGAATATATATACTTTATGGGGTCGGAAACGCTTCCTTCTGCCTGTTACATACTTTCCGACGAATCTAGTATACCCTTTTACTCTATGAGCAACGGGTATAAATATGTTTTTATTCAAGATTTTTCAATTAGGAAAGACTCTTCTAGGTATCTTCTACAAGCATATATAAAGGCACTTCTGAGAGACTTCCAAAAGTTACTTCGTCGAAATCGCATTCGGATCGCGGAAGTGGTTCCCGTCGGGAAGAAATGTGCCACTTCGGCGACACTTCTAGGAGTGACAATGACTTCGGTGACAATTCCAGAAGCTACGTTTTCGACGATCGTTTTCATCTTCTAGAAGTCGCTTAATAGTGATTCCGCGATAGAAAATGCTTGCAGGGAAGCATTTTTGTACATATACCCACGGCCTGTTATTTACATGTATACACTCTGTTAAAGTTCCTAGCTGTTAAGAGAATGTTACCAAAAAAAAGAATAAAATAAGAGAGGGGGGCAGTCTTAAGAGTGATCCCGACCTCAACTAGTGCGTATTTTACTCTGCTACAAACTTAAATAAACTTTCCAATTCTTTTCTCTTCGTACCACATCTTCTACTGTTTTTTTTCTATTCAACTGCCGCCCTTTCTGCTTCGTTGCTTTCTTGCGTATCTTCCTCACGCCTTCTTTCCTGGACTTTTTACAGCATTCTGCTCTTATTTTCTGGTTTAAGACATAATGCTGTCTTATGTTGTGCTGTGAGATATCTCTTAAATATTAATCTTACATTTGTAACGAACACACTCTATGAGCGTTGTCCACCCTAACACATCTGTCTACGCTTTGACCGGCCTGCTCAGGGAGATGGGTGTGGGTTTGTGTTAAGATGAAACAAGAGTGTCACAGAACTAACAATAGTAGACAGAGAGACGGTAACGATAAGGATTTTTAGCCCATCGGCTAAGATTCGGACGAGAGACTGTACCTATCGAAGACGGAGGCCAAGATGTTATTGGCCACCTTCTATACCCACCCTACCTGTGAAGTCTCATTAGACTCCACCCTTAAAACAACCGCTGCGCTACATCCTCTAAGGTGCCCTCAAAAGATCACAAATTAATTCATCTTAAATTTCATTTAATGCGGCAAAAACGATAATATGGTTCATGGTTCTTAATACTACAAATCCTAACACTAAAACCTTAAAGCTATGCGTTCTTTACGCCGAAAGACTCTCTATATAATTGTGTGTCAGTACAAGATTATCAAATAGGAAAAGAAATGGATATTTTGTTTACGTTAAATTATTACGAAACTGATTACATGTTTTATCGCTATGCAGCAAACTTATTCAAAAACAAGGAAGAACGCTATAGTCGAGTACCTCGACTATCAGATACCCGTTACTCAGCTTAAGGGACCAAAGGGAAATGGAGATATGCAAGCAGCAAAGCGAGATTTAAATACGCCACCTACCGGCGGTAGACAGATTTAAGCGTTTTGGGCGTTAGAGTGGGCGTGGCAAATTTGTTTTTGGATCAATCGATAGGCATTGACGAGATCAATACATTTCAGTTAAAATTTTTTATCTAGCATGACAATTGTGGACGTCACAGGTTTGGGCGGTTTGTGGGCGTTATAGTGGGCGTGGCATATTCGCGTGACAAAATTGCGCTGCGTATAAAGCTACAGAATCTAAATCTGAGATCCCGATTCTCTATCTTTGATAGTTTCCGAGATATCCACGTTCATACTTACGATTTTTTGAAGTTTGTGGGCGGTTTGTGGGCGTTAAAGTGGGCGTGGCAAACTTTTTTTTGAATCAATCGATAGGTATTGATGAGAACAATACATTTCAGTTAAAATTTTTATTCTAGCATCAAAACTGTAAGTGCCACAGTTTTGGGCGGTTTGTGGGCGTTAGAGTGGGCGTGGCACTCTACTGAAACAAACTTGCGCTGCGTAAGAAGCTCATGAATCTGCACGCCAAATCTCAATAGCCTAGCTCTCATAGTTTCCAAGATCTCAGCGTTCATCCGGACGGACAGACAGACGGACAGACGGACAGACGGACAGACGGACATGGCTAGATCGACTCGGCTAGTGATCCTGATCAAGAATATATATACTTTATGGGGTCGGAAACGCTTCCTTTTGCCTGTTACATACTTTCCGACGAATCTAGTATACCCTTTTACTCTACGAGTAACGGGTATAATTACAGAAAAGCACTTAGGCGGATTACGTTAAATTATATAAGGGCAAACGATTCTTATTTAATATTTATCGATACGCGAATGAAGAAAATTTACATGTATATACTAGTACCAAAAGTGTGCGGGCTCAGACAAGAATGAATATATATATATAGAAATGTAAATGGTTTACGGCTATGCCGTACTTACGAACTCTCCAACGAAGTCAGCAGGCCTGATGACGATCGATGTGCGCTGTAGAATAGTTTAATTTAGGTGTATATATGTCATACTATGTCGTAAGCACACACGCAAGTATAATGGCTAAATAGGAATCGTAAATTAAATTAGAAACTTATCGTACAAATATTTAGAATAAGAAAATTAAACAACAATCGCTTTAGCGATACAAAAACGAGTTGGCAGTCCCGGTCAAAATTAGCTGGAAGCCAGTATTGGAATTCAAATTCCAATTGGGATGCGGCATCCGCTTCCGCGGTCTTGCCCGAATTACGCTAAATCGGCGCCGGTGCGTTTTTCTCCCGAACTGCAACGTGATCCGACTTGTAGATCGTCGTGCGGGCTTGGCAAGGTCAAAACCTCACGCGGGTTGACCGCGGCGGTCCTTAAAGCCGCTTATGGTTTGCCGATGATGAAATGAATCCAGGTGTGGCAAAGAAGACAGATTCCTTTCACGCGGTGTGCGGTATGAGAATCTCAAATGGCGATTCTGGCCTGGCGCTAAAGAGATGTATAGTTCCGCTAATGATCTCGGGAGAAGCTTGCGACAAAGAGGAGGAAATCATGGCGTCTAGAGTGGACGTAGGATGTACAAAATCCCCAAAATCCATAAAAATGGTATTTTTGGTATTCGAGCGAGGATCGGATCCTTGCTACTGAAGGGTTGCATTTGGGCTATTTATGTTAATTACCATGGGTAATGTCCTAACTAGGAATGCCAACTTAGCCGAAAATACTGACTCCCACAACCACAGTTTTGATTTTTAGTCCCTGTGACTAACAATAAAAACTGAAAAAGGAGTCAGGAGGGATCACCAGATGTCCTTGGCATGGAATTCACCAAGCTCTTTGCCGTTCATGTCTTCCAGAACAAATAATGATGGACTCCTTAACTCGCGCTTTTGTTCCGACTGGGGCTAGCTGTGCGTTGAAATGATTGGCAGCGTTGCTCAGCGCAAAGTTCCGTTTTGTCACCTCTTGACCTACTTCGAACGATCTAGGCCTCGTACGTAGGTTATATGTGCGCTGGTTCGTCTCATAAGCTTTGCTCAGATGTTTATGGATGCTTGCACGAATTTTCTGACACTCGTCAGTCCTTGAAAGGTTGACATCACCTTCGGCGAGTAAACCCAACTTGCGCAACAATTTATAGTCCTGGCCGTGTGAGATCATATGTTGCCCAAAAAAAAACTTGGTACGGTGATACACCGATAGACTGATGAAGGAAGTTACGAAGTGAGCAATTGATGCTGCTGAGGAAAACATCCCATTCACACTGGTCCGAACGAATGTAAGCTCTTAAAGCCGCGTTGATTGAACGGTTGACTCTTTCCGCTGCGTTGGACTGCGGAGCATAGGCACCTGTGAACATGTGGCCCACGCCATATTTCGAGAGGAATTCAGAGAATTTACGGCTTTTAAACTGAGTGCCGTTGCCACTCACGTCTGTCTCAGGCACACCAAAGCAGGGAAAGATTTCGTCCTGCAGTATACTGATTATCACTTTAGTGATAGCGTAGGATGCTTTGTAGTGAGGCACGTTTCGCAGTTGCGTATGTAGTCCCGCACGTTGATTACCATGTTTGGCCAGTAAAAGCGGCGGCGAATGCGCTCTAGGCATTTGGTGAAGTGTCAATTGAATTGGGAAATGCTGCACGGTGACAGATGAAGTCGTCGACTACTTGCAAATCAGGTAACTGTGAGGACGAGAATTTGTTCCGGTGTGCAGAATATTCTTACGATTGAGAAGCATCTGATGCGAGATCGATTTCAGGGTGAACTTCAAAATTCAGCACATCAACTTCGACGTCCTCGAAAGCACGGGACAGAGCATCCACCACGACATTTTCACATCCTTTACGATGCTAGATTTCAAACCTAACTAAACAACTAACTAAACTCGATATACGATAGTCATTCAACAATGACAAGACGAGAAATATCCTTGAGAAATACGAAATGCGATAGAAGTACATGATAATCATTCAACAATGACAAGACGAGAAATATCCTTGAGATATACGATATGCGATAGTATCATAAAAATAAGAGGGGCTTATCCTGAGGAGTAATGTAGCAGCAGGTTGATTTTTGTTCGATAGGTACTAATTATTAACTGAAAATGTTTGCGGAATTAATTATATAAAAATAGTATTTTGAGGTCTAACCAATCAAAAGAGGGACTAGCCGAATTTTTCCAGCTAGAATAAATCTCGATTTTAATTAGATAGAAGATGTGGTTTGAAAACTGAAAACCTGGTAAAGAACCGACTTTAAGTCAGAACTAAAATTCCGAAGTATCAAGTAATCAAAATGGAATGCTTTTAACTATAATGTCCGTGTATGACCGAACTGATAGAAAAACATGTAACAAAAGTATAACATTTCTGCTGGTATGGCTCCGAATCTATCCAGAGTACCATCAAATCCAAGTCAAAAATGAAACACCAACTGAAACTACAATTTTACAAAAATGGATGGATTGAAATATTTTCGGGAAGCTCGGCTGTCAAACGACAGATGCCTGATCAGGCATCGGGCTTGCTCCATTGTTGGGCGCCATTTAATTCTGTAACGAACACACTCTATGAGCGTTGTCCACCCTAACACATCTGTCTACGCTTTGGCCGTCCTGCTCAGGGAGATGGGTGTGGGTTTGTGTTAAGATGAAACAAGAGTGTCACAGAACTAACAATAGTAGACAGAGAGACGGTAACGATAAGGATTATTAGCCCATCGGCTAAGATTCGGACGAGAGACTGTACCTATCGAAGACGGAGGCCAAGATGTTATTGGCCACCTTCTATACCCACCCTACCTGTGAAGTCTCATTAGACTCCACCCTTAAAACAACCGCTGCCCTACATCCTCTAAGGTGCCTTCAAAAGATCACAAATTAATTCATCTTAAATTTCATTTAATGCGGCAAAAACGATAATATGGTTCATGGTTCTTAATACTACAAATCCTAACACTAAAACCTTAAAGCTAAGCGTTCTTTACGCCGAAAGACTCTCTATATAATCGTGTGTCAGTACAAGATTATCAAATAGGAAAAGAAATGGATATTTTGTTTACGTTAAATTATTACGAAACTGATTACATGTTTTATCGATATGCAGCAAACTTATTCAAAAATTACAGAAAAGCACTTAGGCGGATTACGTTAAATTATATAAGGGCAAACGATTCTTATTTAATATTTATCGATACGCGAATGAAGAAAATTTACATGTATATACTAGTACCAAAAGTGTGCGGGCTCAGACAAGAATGAATATATATATATAGAAATGTAAATGGTTTACGGCTATGCCGTACTTACGAACTCTCCAACGAAGTCAGCAGGCCTGATGACGATCGATGTGCGCTGTAGAATAGTTTAATTTAGGTGTATATATGTCATACTATGTCGTAAGCACACACGCAAGTATAATGGCTAAATAGGAATCGTAAATTAAATTAGAAACTTATCGTACAAATATTTAGAATAAGAAAATTAAACAACAGTCGCTTTAGCGATACAAAAACGAGTTGGCAGTCCCGGTCAAAATTAGCTGGAAGCCAGTATTGGAATTCAAATTCCAATTGGGATGCGGCATCCGCTTCCGCGGTCTTGCCCGAATTACGCTAAATCGGCGCCGGTGCGTTTTTCTCCCGAACTGCAACGTGATCCGACTTGTAGATCGTCGTGCGGGCTTGGCAAGGTCAAAACCTCACGCGGGTTGACCGCGGCGGTCCTTAAAGCCGCTTATGGTTTGCCGATGATGAAACTAATCCAGGTGTGGCAAAGAAGACAGATTCCTTTCACGCGGTGTGCGGTATGAGAATCTCAAATGGCGATTCTGGCCTGGCGCTGAAGAGATGTATAGTTCCGCTAATGAATCGCTGCACGCGGCACCTGCTCCTTGCTGTGCGCAGAGGGAGGACTGTAAAACTTCCGTCAATTCCGAGAATTTGCACGTGGGTCTGGTCACTGCTGTTTTCCGGGAATTGCGATTAGATTCTTTCAATATATCGTCCCCAATTCTCTTACCACCAATATTGGGAGTGATAACCGGTCGTACTGGTCTAAATTCCAAGAATTTCACACGCAGATGCGGACGGGCTTGAAAATTATAGCACTTTTTGCAGGGAACGAACCGATCTCGGGAGAAGCTTGCGACAAAGAGGAGGAAATCATGGCGTCTAGAGTGGACGTAGGATGTACAAAATCCCCAAAATCCATAAAAATGGTATTTTTGGTATTCGAGCGAGGATCGGATCCTTGCTACTGAAGGGTTGCATCTGGGCTATTTATGTTAATTACCATGGGTAATGTCCTAACTAGGAATGCCAACTTAGCCGAAAATACTGACTCCCACACATTCGTCCCTTCCTTTTTTTTCATCAGTCCAAGATGACCAAGGATCTTCATTGTCCACGACATAGCGCCAGAGCATCATATGATCACAGTTGGCTGTGTTGTTAGATGGACCTTCTTCTTTAGCTGCTTTTCGAACACCGTATCGACCGTTCCTTTTAACATGTAAAACTTGGTCAAGCCCAAATATTCGCTTGCGAATTTTTACCAGCAATAAATTGTGTACGGCGTGTGGCGATATTACATCCGACTTATGTCTTCCGTTTTGATCAGAATGTTATTTATAAGAATCCTATTTTATTTCTACCTTATCATCGTGCCTCATCGACTCATCTGCTGCCGTTCCTCATCAAAGTTTAAATACATCTCCTCCTGCAAAATCTGTATAATACGACCGGTTCGCTTACGTTGCATTTTCACGCCGAACAAATGGTGATTTCTGGCTCGAAGCATGTACATGGAAAATCAGAGCTCTCTGCACTTCGGGCACTGCCTGAAACCACTTGGGTGGATCATTCGACGAAATAATTCATATAAGAGATAGAGGTGTCCTTTTCACCCTCTATTTGTTGATTCCCTCGAAGAACTCCCGTTGTGCTCCACACGTATTGTATTCCATTTTCCATCATGTACTTCGCAATCAAGTTTGCCGTTGAGGAGGAGTCTCTGTAAGCTAGCAAACGCACTGGTCTGCAAAAAATGCAGACCAAATTTCGATCTTCTTCAGTGCTTCTCAAAATTCTAAACTTGTAATCCTCGTTGGATAAAGGCAGATAAATTGTGTGAAGGCATCTACCATCGCAAATAAATATGTATTTATACTGCTTTCGGTACTGTCAAAAGAGCATATCCATTAGCATCCCCAAAAACTAAGCATCTTTAATCTCGTTACCTTTATATGATCGATCGGCTTTTTTCCTTGAGCTGCTTTGATGCGAACTGTAATCTCCAAAGATACAAGCATTACACGGTCGATGCTCGACCTTAGATTCGAAATCCTGTAGATAAATTATCCACTGAGTTACTGCTTTATTTAATGCAATCTGTGAATTAAGCTCTGGCGATCCCAGCAAAAGTTTCTGAATCTCTTGATAAGGCCATTGCTTCCAATGACCTCTGCCTTGTAAGTTTTTATACTCCAAAATAAGCCAGGATGTACTTTCCCATCGGACCAATGCATTACCACCGCCGAGAATCCATTATTTTATCTGTGTCATCCGTGTATTCTTCCGTTTGGCCTCTCTTATATAAAGTTTTAAGATAGGTTCCTTTGTCAATGCAGCTTTTAAATTCATTCAGCTGAGTCTCAGCCATTCGAAAGCTTGGACTGCCACGAAGTTGCTTACAGCCGCCATTCTCCGCTGAGCCACAGATTTCTGATGCTGTGACCCAAAGGCAAATTCGAATTTGCAGGAAACGATAATATGACTACTTTATCTTCATTTTTTTGGAGCCATTTTCTCCAAACAATTTTCAATTTTTTCCTGATACACGCAATTAACGTAACAAATAAGGCGAATTGCAAAAATTCAAATAGGGTTCTATTTAATTCATAAAGTCCTGATTCGGTAATTAAGACTGTGTATTTCTTGCTCTTCTCTTCTACCGTCACGAGAAAACCCTTTTCTCCAAGTCCTTCGCTTTCTGCAGCTTCTCGAAAGCAGTTATTCAACACTATTGAATTTAATTTTCGGAAATGAACTCATGTACGACGTGTGTCTTTTTATTTCCGTCCTTTTTGCTTACTATATTTATTCGGCTGACAAAGTTTGCAGCAGCTAACCGCTCGTCGATCTGTTTTTCCACATCCTCCTCCTGGGAAATTGCGAACCAGCTCGGCGACTGACGAAAAGGAACAATTTAGCTTTACTGGAACCTCTGCTACAAGGTCTACTGCCTTATAGGTTTTAATAAGCGTCAACACTTCCATTGCATACTGAGGAGATTTATCGATTACGTCAACTGTAATAATAACGTTCGTACCTAAGGTTGCTTAACATGACCAGCAGCCAAGAAATTAAGCAGTTGTCATGTTGGTGCCAGGTGCCCAGTTGCACCGTCTGCAGATAAGAATTGTTGATCAGCATATTATATGACATAATTCAAAGTCTCACTAACTCACCGTATGACTCGACGGCACACTCACCCGCCAAGCGGTCAAAACATTCTGCAGAGTCAACCGAGCCAACTACCCAAGCTGTATTTAAACAGTTCAAGTTCACTGACCTACTCTAAGAAATTGCATTTTTCACTATTCATTTCAGTAAACTTCCGTGTTATTCAAGTAGTATATAAGCATAGATACATGCATGATAAGAATAAATCAGATATCAACGCAACTTATAACTCCACGGTTCTACTTTCTACCTCCGGGAAAAGAGCTCGTAATATTACACTATCTCAACAAGCAGCGAACCTACGTTTGCTCAACCCCAGCGCTGTTCCCGCATCGCCTGTGGTCCGGTCGCCTGTGGTACAATTGCCGAGACGCGATCGTCCTGCCATCAAAGCGTTGTAGTAAAAAGATGTCGTTTTTCATTGACTCGAATAATCTTTTTACTATTTTTGGAGCAGCAAAGGTGCAGCTACCAACGTTCAGTTGTTTCTCATCTATACATTTTTCCTTAGGTTCTAAGTAAGCCTAAGTCTCGTAGCTACGCTGCCCACGGTTGGACAGCAGAGAGACGGCTATGTATATCTTATATATTATATGTATATAATTACGCTCTCTTAAGCTGGAGCGCTAGGGTATATGCTTAACCGAGCTCAAGTGGTCTGCGCGTGCAACAGAATGCTGACACTTGCACGTTCTGTGAGCGCACCGATCGACTCATGTTTCGGCCACTTAATTTTATGACCGGGACTTTGTTTATGTAAACACTTCACCAAAGTGTTACAGTGTGTTCACTTTAAGTACACCTGTTTAATTTCTTAATAAGACTTTATCACCTACTGATATATCTATGTAATTTATTTTCTGATCATATAGTATCTTAATATTTTTTTATTTTCCTCTATCATTATTCTAGCTCTTTTGTATGCTACTTCTAATCTATATTTACTTTCCTTAGCATAGTCATCTATATTATATATGGTTTTTATATTATCTATACTATTAAATTGTTTTGGTAAATTATTTGTTTTACCAAATACTAGCTCATATGGACAATAATTATGTGCCATTGAGGGGCTCGTGTTAAAACAAAAAACGAAATATTGAAGCCATACGACCCAATCAGTTTTATCAACCGATATATATGAGCGTATGTATTCATTGAAAGTTCTATGACTTCGTTCTATTGTTCCGACTGACTGGTGGTGGTGTGCCGTGATGTTATATTTTCAATTTTTAGGTATTTGCACAAATCATTAATAATTGAATTCTTATATTCTGTACCCATGTTCGCGATGAACGTCTTCATTGGACCGTACTTCAGAATAAATTATTCAAAAATTGCGTTAGCGACAGTGTTTGCGTTCTTATTTGGAACTGGTATGGCAACTAAATATTTAGTTAGGTCACATATTAGAGTGACTGCCATTTTCTGATTTTGGTAGTGAACCAATAGTGCCCACTATCACTCTGTCGAACGCATTCTTAGGCGAATCAGTTATTATTAATGGGGTCTTATTGTTCTTACTTAGTAATATCTGGAGAAATACCTTTTCAAAAATAATGTATTTTGACCTTGGCCAAGGTTTTTGCCTGTGTGACCTCCTTGTATTGGATCGTCATGGGATTTAGACAGTATAGCTTTTTTCTCATCTTGTTTTTCTATAAGGGTCACCGGGTTGAGTAGCGCTACTCTTAATGTATTCAGTATCTTATTGCCCATTTGCTTGAAAATATCTTTTGAACCATTGAACTAAGTCTAGGATTCCATTGTTATATAAATCGCTAATATCATATCTTGCAGTAATTTTTCTACCATGTTTAAATAAACAAAGCATGTCTTTTACATGCAAGGCCACTACTAGACGTACTTCGTCATTGCTTATGACTTCATATACGTTGGGCCTAGAAGCTTTCTCTATAGATTGCGTAGGCAATTCTATTTCTTTGTTTTCCGCGTGGATTTTCTGTCTATTTTGATATCTAGTAGTGACTTTCATTATATTTCCAGTAATGTTTTGTAGATCTTTATTGGTTATTCTTGATAACGCATCAGCTACATAATTGTCTTTTCCTTTTAGATATTCAACTGTGAAATCATACTCTTCTAATTCTAGCCTCATACGTGTCAATTTAGAACTCGGATTGATCATTGAAAATAGATATATTAATGGTCTGTGATCTGTTTTGATTGTAAAGTATTTTCTATAAATATATATGTTCGAAAATGTAATATTGCCCAGTGAATTGCAGCTAATTCCTGCTCAGTTGTACACTTATTACTTTCTCCCTTAGTGGAAGCTCTTGATGTATACGCAATGGGAAGTTGGAGTTCGTTATGGTTTTAAGTTAAAGCCGCTCCACACGCTTGCTTTCTTGCAACGGTAATTATACAAAATTCTTTGCTGAAATCGGGATATTGTAGCAAAATAGGTTCCATGAGTTTTCTTTTTAAATATTGGAATGCGTCTTCGCATTCATCTGTCCATTTAAAAGGAACATTTCTTTTACATAATCTTGTTATGTGTCGTGAAAATTCGGCGAAATTTTTTATGAAACGCCTATAATAATTGCAAAATGATATGAAACGTCTAGCGCTGTTCGCATTGTGCGGCGCAGGATAATTCATAATGACGTCATATTTCTTGTCGTCTGGAAGTATTCCTTTATCTGTGCATTTAGGAACGAGAAAAGTCACCTCTTACTTAAAAATTGAACATTTTTCTGGATGTAACTTTAGATTGTATTTCCTACATTTCTCAAAAACGTCCGTTAAGTTGTTAAGCATGTGTAAATCCACGATATGAAAATCGTGTTGGATTATGTACTAAGTGGTCGGAATCTCAATAGAAGTTAACCCCTTGGATTTGGTTACCTCTTGACTTATTCCTTTTATGTCTATAATATAATTATCTTTTATGTCATGAAAAACATCCGAATTTTCTTTAACTATTAAAATGTCTGCACCTGTGTCTAATAAAAAGACAAGTTCTTTTCCTGCCTGCTTGCCGAAAATAACTTTCTTTTTTGTTTACATATAATTCCCTGCCTATTTTTATACCCTTGCAGAGGGTATATTGATTTTAGTCAGAAGCTTGCAACGCAGTGAAGGAGACGTTTCCGACCCCATAAAGTATATATATTCTTGATCAGCATGACTAGACGAGTCGATCTAGCCATGTCCGTCTGTCTGCCTGTCCGTCCGTTTCTAGGTAAACTAGTCTCACAGTTTTAAAGCTATCGGGCTAAAACTTTTCCAAAAGTCGTATATCTTTTGCAGGTAGTATATAAGTTGGAACCAGCCGGATAGGACAACTATATCGTATAGCTCCCATAGGAATAATCGGAAAAAAAGTTAGAAAAGTTAGTTATGAATTTCAAATTAAATTGTATCGAAATTGGACGACTATATCATATAGCTGTCATATAAACGATCGGAAAATTGGTGCGAAAATAATATGGAACAAATTATATCTTCGGTGCTTTTTAACATATAACCTCCTACGCTTGGAAATAACATTTTTTAATTAGTTCTGAATTTCGAATTTAATTTTATCAAAATCGGACGACTACATCATATAGCTGCCATAGGAACGTTCGGAAAATTAGTGGGAAAATAATATGAGACAAATTATAGCTTCGGGGTTTTTTGACATATTATCTTGTACTATTGGGAAAATAATTTTTTGTATTTTTAAATTTAATATTTATAACTGCAAGGGTATACAAACTTCGGCATGCCGAAGTTAACTTCCTTTCTTGTTGTGTATGGTTTTCAGGCCATACTCTAATCGGGCAACTGTTATGTCGCTCAATTTTAAACATTTGCTTTTATGTAATAAATGAAAAAATATGCATTGCAGTGCAATTAAAAAAAATTTTGCATTTGGCAAGATTTTGAATTACAGGGTATGTGGATGTAAGTTTGGCTGTGATTTGATTTTTACGTACTGTTAGCAAATTTTTAAGGTGTTCAACATCGGCATGTAGTTTTACCGAGTTGTTCCAACTTATTGCATTGCCGCTGTTCAGCAGCTTCAGTAGTTCAGCCTTTCTGGCCTTTAGTCTTTTCACTACGCCACTACGTTTGGCACACATTACACTCTACTCACTGCGTTTCTTGTTGTTGTTCTTGTTATTGCCCTTGTTGCCGTTGTTGCTGTTGTTGCTGCTGTTGCTGTTGTTGCCGTTGTTGCCGTTGTTGCCGTTGTTGCCGTTGTTGCTGTTGTTGCTGTTGTTGCCGTTGTTGCCGTTTCTTATTGTGCCAGGTCCAGATCCAGGCCCAGATCCAGTTGGACCAAAGTCACGGTCGCCATGAAGTGTAAAGACATCTTTGATTTGTTTTAATATTCTTTATTCTAACGCTACCAACGTCCAGTTGTTTCTGATTTTACATTTCTGTAAAGTTGTTTCTGCAACAAAGTGTTACAGTGTGTTCACTTTAAGTACTCTTGTTACAGTAGATATTTAATATATGCATACTACAGCGTGCCCGTGCCAGCGACATGTGCTCACTACACCCTTGTCCAGCGGTGTGACCCAGAAGTGTTTACTTCGGTTAGGAACACACATCGGAGACCCTGACGTGATCCTCTACCAAAGAATCACACTCCAGGAACCTCCTTCCAACCAAAGCTAAACATCTAACTGGTGAGATGAACCGTTAAGTTCACACTTAATCCATTAGCGCTAGGAACCATAGCTTAATCAAGCATCACAGGACACTCAGCTTAGTTCAGCTTCACAGAATAATCTGCTTAATTCAGCTTCACAAGATTCTCAGCTTAATTCAGCCTCACAGGATACGCAGCTTAGTCCTACTTCACAGAATTTACAGCTTCATCAAGCTTTTTAGGAAACACAGTTTCGTCCAGCTTCACAGGATACTCAGCATTATCCAGCTTCACAGAATACCGAGCATCCAGCTTTACATGGCTCACAGCTTTATCCGGCTTCACAGGATTCCTCGTTTCCCAAAACACGAATTTTAACGTCGCACATTGTTTGCGCCGCGACGCGGGAATGGTAACGATGGCTACTGCGATGCCGGACCACAGCCGATGCGGGAACTGCGCTGGGGTTGAGCTAATGCAGGTTAGCGGCTAGTTGAGATAGTGAAGTACGAGCCCTGTTCTGATAACTGATTTATTCTTAATTTGATACATCTTTATATACTACTTGGAACACGGAAGTTTAGTGTAATGATTAGTGAAATAAGCTATATTATAAAGTAGGTCAGGGAATTTTGATTATGGTAGCAGTTGCGTAGTTGGTTGAGTTGTGCTGAATTCATTGTCGGGTCAGTGTACCGTTGAGTCGGTGAGACGGTTAGTTAGTGAGACATAATATGCTGATCAGCAAATCTACATACCGCCTGGTACTGTTTCCAACTTGGCTACTGCTTGATTTGTTGGGTGCTGGTCATGTTCAGCACCCTTGGGTACGAACATTTTCCCCCCCATTGAGGGGTTCCCTCAGTTAAGGCGTAATGTCGGTCAGCTCCTGGCCGAATTTCATAGAAAGCACCGTACAAATCATTGACCGTGAAGGATCTTTCCTTCAGCTGCGGAAGTTCATGTTTGTGATTAAGGTCCTTCATATCTTCTTGATGCTGCTTAACACTCCCCTTTGCGATAAAATTGGCATTACCGTGGGGACTGAAATTGTGACCTCGTAGAATTTGATCATTTGGCACGTCTATAGTATGTTGAGCTTTTGCAACAAAACTTAGATATTTCTTGGTTAAATTTAGAAATGTTGAACAAAAGTCAGACTTCTTGTAGGTTTTAAGTTGTTAGAAGTCGGTTCTATATTAATTGGTTTTTCTCTTGCAGTATAAAGTTCAGTCAGCTGCAATGAACCATTATGTATAGCGGTTGATTCTCAATCGGACGAGTCAGTGTCGCTAGCTCTTGATTGGCTACACATATCTTCAGGCTCCCTTATTTTATGATCCATCAATGCTAGGTTTGTTGAGTGAATCTCTTTTTCATCGAGAGAAATCTCATTCTGCTGTTTGCTATCTTCTATATCAAATTGATTATCATTCATCGGATTTTTATCTTTCGTTGGCTCAAAAGCAGCGTTCGGTCCTGCAAGATCATCTCTGTCTTCTACCAGAATAGGGTTGATTTCTGTATCAGATGAGTTTTCTTTATTGAGAAAACCTGTGATTACATAACCAAGCCTTGTGCATTGTGCCAAAGGTTTAGGATCCTAGAATTTTGTGCTGACATCGAGGTTTTTAAGAGTACTCATTGAGTTTTTGATAGTGTTATGTAAGGCCCTTAGTTGGCGTGAGGAGCAGTCTATAGGCTTATAGTCAACCCTTTTTGCCATAGCGGCGAATACTAGTATCTTTCCGTTCTGGTACCTTGTCCTCAATCGCAACCAGGTGTCGTCATAGCCACCCTGTGAGAAGGCTGTGTCTGTCAAGACGTTCCTCGCTTCACAACGAAGCGAGCTCTGTAAAATATGTAGTTTTTGACTGGCCGAATATGGCTTATTAGGTACTAACTCTACAAAGAGATCATGGAACCGTGACCAGTGAGATCGTGCCAGAGATCGTTTAACTGATTTAGCTAACCGGAATAATAGCCGTCTCGGTGGCGTCGTTCGACCGAATCCTTGCCATAATTTTATATGAGCTGTTGGATCTGTACTTGTAGCTCATTTTCCTTGTCTAGTAATCGATTGCGTAAATCGATTCATCATGAATTATGGCAAGGATTTGGTCGAACGACGCCACCGAGACGGCTATTATTCCGGTAAGCTAGGCAAGTTGAACTATCTCTGGCAGCAGTTTTGTGATCTAGATGAAAAAGTCCAGCAAGTGGCATTGCCCACTGCAGATGAGTATGCCTCAAGACTAACATGATTAAAGAAGATGGTAGAGAAATATCAGCTAGTATTTAAAAACAACATGGCTTTAGCAAGCAGCGTTCAACAGGTACCTCGGTGAATCAACCCAATGGACCCGTTGGTTAAGCAAATCAAGAGTGAGTTATCGAGCAATACGGTTACTCGTCAACTACAGAGACGATGAAACGATAGAATCATCTCTAATTCTGGCGTAAAATGCGCCAATCATCACCCCAGTACAACTATACCTGGAGGTACATTGGGAATTATTAAGACAGGCCCATGATTATCTCGATAATACACAAAGAAGAAGTAAGTCGATTTCAGACCTTATATGAAGAATATAGTAAGACTTTGCTTAAAAAAAATTACGCTTCAATGAGCTTAAGTCTGTCTCTACCGCCAATCAGCATTCCTGAGTTTGATGGCAAATTTCTCGATTGAGCCCGGTTTCACGACATATTTGTGGAATTAGTACATAATAAAAAATGCTCAGCCAGCCAGAAGCTGCATATTCTGCAAGGTTCACTCCGTGGTGATGCAAGGATCGTTTTGACAGACACAGCCTTCTCACAAGGCGCATACGACGACACCTGGCAACGACTAATAGCCCGGTACCAAGACGGCAAAATATTAGTCTTTGCTGCAATAGGAGAAATCGTCGATTGTATGCTTTAACGGGTCTGCCCAACATCTTCGAGCACTACCTGATATTGCGCGAAAGCAACCTTTAAAACCTCTATATCAGCACAAAGTGGAAAGCGCAACCTCTGACTACGTTGAGTCCGAGATCGATACCCGGTCGATTACGAGGACTGCTCTGGCTACGTCGGAGGGTTGCCCGAATAGTGAAGCGGGAATTGGGCAGACGTAGTACCAGAATCTTGAATGCCCGAAGCCCAAATAAGCAGGACATCGCCGAGCAAGGACATTGCAGACCGGGGACAACGGATCCATAGAGCCAAGAAGAACGTCGACAGCAGCCAGCCCGACAAGATATCGACGAGGAAAGCACCCAGGTACGCACGCTTTAGGTAAGACTGCAACAGACTTCAGGGAAGGCTAGGTGGAACATTCGTCTTTCATTGGGCGGTAGCTACAGGGACTGCTAGCGTAAACCAGACCGTTGCTCGGAGCGTCAAAGGGAACTGAGTGAGCGTTTGCGTGACCGGCAGGGACAGAGTAAGACACAGTGGCTGTTGCTAGTAGGGCGGGTATCTTGAAAGTTCGGCGCCTGTGCACCCTAGTCTGAGAACATCTGCGAGGTGATGTTTTACTAAGCCCGAACAGCCCAACTCATCGTCATCTCTTGTAAGTGGCGGCAGAATTGCATCGAGCAGCGGAGGCTCATCGATACGTCGTCACACGAGAAGCACCAGCACGAGATACCATAAACGTTTTAACCCAGAACCGTACAAAAACGGCTTATAGCCCGAATTCGGAATAGTTATACCCGTTACTCGTAGAGTAAAAGGGTATACTAGATTCGTCGGATAGTATGTAACAGGCAGAAGTAAGCGTTTCCGACCCCATAAAGTGTTTATATTCTTGATCAGGATCACTAGCCGAGTCGATCTAGCCATGTCCGTCTGTCCGTCTGTCCGTCTGTCTGTCCGTCCGGATGAACGCTGAGATCTCCGAAACTATAAGAGCTAGGCTATTGAGATTAGGCGTGCAGATTCCTGAGCTTCTTACGCAGCGCAAGTTTGTTTCAGCAGAGTGCCACGCCCACTCAAACTTCCACAAACCCCCCAAAACTGTGGCTCCTACAGTTTTCATACTAGAATAAAAATTTTAACTGAAATGTATTTTTCTTATCAATACCTATCGATTGATCTGCAAAAAAGTTTGCCACGCCCACAAACCGCCCAAGCCTGTGGCGCCCACAATTTTCATGCTAGATAAAAAATTTTAACTGAAATGTATTGGTCTTGTCAATACCTATCGATTGATTAAAAAAAAACTTTGCCACGCCGGTAGGTGGCGCACTTCAATCTCGCTTTGCTGCTTGCATATCTCCATTTTCCTTTGGTCCCTTTAGGTGAGCAATGGGTATCTGATAGTCGAGGTACTCGACTATAGCGTTCTTCCTTGTTTTTACTGTGAACCGGGCGGTCACGTTTACTGAAAATTTGGTTGGACGAACGCGCAGATCTACTGAGCTAGATGTACGTACTTTTAAGCGAGCAAATACAGAAAAAAAACAGTTCGTATCACACCCTTAAATATAAGTGCTATTGTTTCGCAAGCTCAGCGATGCACATACTCGGCCGTCGGTCACCTGAGCCGCTGTTTTACGTACATGAACAAGAAGCACTCTTATGTTTTAGCGAGAAATTTATGTAGACATATATGGATACATATGGATTTTGAATAAGGAAAGACACTTTGTATAGTAATAATATATTTACAACCCAAGCATTATAAATTGCCTTGTTTTATATACAGTTAAAAACGAAAGCTAAGAATACAGATGTGCTAAAATTAGTCTTATTAACTTATTTAGGGTCCACTGATATGAACCAAATATACTCAGGGTATTCCCTAAACTGTTGAATTGCTGAATTGTTGAATTTTAATCAACTGTTAATCAGCTGTTCCATACAAAGTCAACTGTCAGAAATTTCAGCAATTCAACAGCCTCGGGACTGTTGAAAGTTTTGTTGAATTGCTGAAAACCAGAGTTGTCGCTGTTCTCGACTAAAGTAAGAGGGTAACTCTGGTCACTTGTAAACTTGTAGGAATTGCAATCGTATAAAATATGCAAGTAAATTATATCTGATAGGATGATTTGTTAGCAGCTATAATTATTTAGTTTTTGGCTTATTTTCAGCATTTTCCTTAATTTTAAACATAATCTTTGGTAAACACAGTCTGGCAATTTGACAATCTGACAAACAGCTGACATCTTAAAATTGAAAATTCAACAAGGAACTTTTAGGGTCGTTCCCTTAAATGCTGAAATTTTGTGTTGAGTTTTCAACAATTCAGCAATTCAACAGTTTAGGGAGAACCCAGACTATTTATCCAGTGAAGTCCCACAAATCAAGAAAAATTAAGTTGACTTATAGATCGAAGGAGGTACGATTTCTTACATCTGATGTATATAAGTCCAATTGGTTGAAAGAAATTCTAATAGTGTTGTGTACCCAATGGATCGCATGGTAACCATGTTAATGATTAATATTTT